>NC_136251.1:5307500-6686500 GCF_053564925.1 Oryzias latipes
TCATCCCTCTGCTTGCATGCTTTCTTACAGGCCCCCAACTAACATTAATGGTGCAACAAAAATGGTGACCAACATCAGATTTATCCAGCCGTACAGTTTGGATCCAGATTCCAGGTCAGACGAGGAAAACAAAGACGTTCATGAATCTATTTGTCTGTAAGTGAATGCATCAGAATGGAGCAGAGCAGGGAGACTTTGGCCCGCCGACTGGAGTTTGTACGTCACAAATGGCATCTTTTTTAAACAGCATTTTCTCATCTGCTCCTGATTGACAATGATTTGAATAAAGAAATACTCAGAAAGGAAATTTTATCTTAATTTTCTATAAATATGTGCTCCATTATCAGAAAAACACCTCAAGAACATGTTAAAAACACCAAAACACAATTTTCACAGGAGTGGGTCTTTAAAGAAAATGGTCAAGATTATAGCTATACATTGCTACATCAACACGTACACACAACACAGTCACACAAACACACAGACACAACAAGAATGTCTCTGTTAATTAAACCACTAGAAAAAGTCAACCAGAAACATTTGGTTTTTACAGTAAAATGTAACGGTACAGAGATAGAGCGGTCAACCAAAATCACAGGTTCCATTCCTATCCAGCCATGTGTCGAAGTGTCCTAGAGCAAGACACTGACCCGCCACCTTGCCTCTGGTGGTTATAGGTTGGTGCGAGTGTTCAGCAGTGGAACCTCCATCAGTGTGTGAATGTGTGTGTGTTGAAGACTGGGAGTGTGACTGGAAAGTGTTGTGGGCCTTCTAGAAAAAGTGCTATACAACATTTACCATTTTACCACAAATACTAATGAAAATAATGACAATAAGAATTAGTTGTCAAATGATTTGATCCCACAAACCACACATGGTGAAGCTGCTTCAGGACCATCTTCCTTATGAGCTTAAGTCTTTCTCAGGTATTCACTTCAATTCAAACTTAAAACATGGCTTTGTTCTGTTTTTGTTTAAAATTCTGCATCCTCTTGTATGTTTTTATGTTTTGTCTCAGCACTATCACACATTTTTAAAAGCACTCTAAACCGTGTCTGTGTATTTAAAGGTGAAATCTGAATATGAACAGCGATGTCTCAGCTGTGCCAAGTGACTCTTGTTGCAACTTGCTTGTGAAAGAATTTAAGTCAGAGATACGATACTGCATAGCGTGCTTGGAGAGTGTGTTTCAACATCCCAATCAGTTTGAGTCATTTCCTCTCCACTAAAACAGAAAGGAAGCAAATGTTCAGCAGTGACAAGTAATACATTCCAAGCATGCAAGTGAACAATAATTCAGTTTCAGAAAAAACAAAAGTCAGTTTATTTCTTTTCTAGACCTAGTGGGAAAATTATAATATTGGGAATGTGGGCGTGGTTAACAATTAACCCTCTGTTGCCAAGGAAATCAAAAAGTTCAGTTTTGTCAATGCTTTAACCCCAGGTGACCAAAAAATAAAATGTTTGCTATGGAGACAAAACCAACTGAAAGGCCACCATTTTGAAAAAAAAGTGGATTTTATTTTCATGGCATTTCATATGCAGCTATGACCAGAGTGGCAGAAGAAACGAGAGGGCAAGTAAAACAGGGGTAATGGTGGTGCAGCCAGGGCTAGTAATACAACACGCCCCTCGTGACTTTAATTAAGATTTGCAGCTTATCCTAACTTAACAAATTGGTGAATGCTGACTCGTTTTTATTCACTTCTGACCAAAAGTTTTTGAACAGTCTTGAAGGAGTTCCCAGAGATGCTTAGCACTTGCTGCCCCTTTTGCCTTCACTCTGCGATCCAGCTCACCCTAAACCATCTCCATTGGGTTCAGGTTCGGTGACTGTGGAGGCCAGGTCATCTGGCGCAGCACCCCATCATTCTCCTTCTTGGTCAAATAGCCCTTCCACAGCCTGGAGGTGTGTTTGGGGTCATTGTCCTGTTGAAAAATAAATGATGGTGCAACTAAACGCAAACCGGATGGAACAGCATGCCGCTGCAAGATGCTGTGGTAGCCATGCTGGTTCAGTATGCCTTCAATTTGGAATAAATCCCCAACAGTGTCCCCAGCAAAGCACCCCCACACCATCACACCTCCTCCTCCATGCTTCACAGTGGGAACCAGGCATGTAGAATCCATCGGTTCAACTTTTTTGTGTCGTACAAAGACACGGTGGTTGGAACCAAAAATCTCCAATTTGGACTCATCAGACCAAAGCCCAGATTTCCACTGGTCTAACGTCCATTCCTTGTGTTCTTTAGCCCAAACAAGTCTCTTCTGCTTGTTGCCTTTCTTTAGCAGTGGTTTCCTAGCAGATATTCTACCATGCAGGCCTGATTCACACAGTCTCCTTTTAACATTAGTTGTAGAGATGTGTCTGCTGCTAGAACTCTGTGAGCCATTGACCTGCTCTCTAATCTGAGCTGCTGTTAACCTGCCATTTCTGAGGCTGCTGACTCAGATGAAGTTGTACTGTGCAGCAGAGGTGACTCTTGGTCTTCCTTTCCTGGAGCGGTCTGCATGTGAGCCAGTTTCTTTGTAGCGCTTGATGGTTTTTGCACTTGGGGACACTTTCAAAGTTTTCCCAATTTTTCGGACTGACTGACCTTCATTTCTTACAGCAATGATGAACACTCGTTTTTCTGTGCTTAGCTGCTTTCTTCTCGCCATAATCCAAATTCTAACAGTCTATTCAGTAGGACTATCAGCTGTGTATCCACCTGACTTCTGCACAACACAACTGATGGTCCCAACCCCATTTATAAGGCAAGAAATCACACTTATTAAACCTGACAGAGCACACCTGTGAAGTGTAAAACATTTCAGGCGACTACCTTTTGAAGCTCATCAAGAAGAATGCCAAGAGTGTACAAAGGAGTAATCAAAGCAAAAGGTGGCTACTATGAAGAATCTACAATATGACATATTTTCAGCTGTTTTACACTTTATTGTTGTTGAACTTTATTTCCACATGTGTTAATTCACAGTTTTGATGCCTTCAGTGTGAATCTACAATTTTCATAGTCATGAAAATAAAGAAAACTCTTTGAATGAGAACGTGTGTCCAAACTTATGGTCTGTACTGTATATATACATAGAGTGTATATAAAAAAAACAAAAAAAAATGCCCCTCTCACCCTTCGGCGGGTGGTTTCTCCTCCAAGCTCAGGTCATCTACCAGAGGCCCGGGAGCTTGAAGGTCCTGCAGTATCTTAGCTGTTCCTAGCACTGCACTTTTCTGGACTGAGAGGTCTGAGGTCTTTCCAGGTATCTGTTGTAGCCACTCCTCCAGCTTGGGGGTTACTGCCCCGAGTGCTCCAATTACCACAGGCACCACTGTCACCTTCACTTTCCAGGCTTTCTCCAGTTCTTCTCTGAGTCCCTGGTATTTCTCCAGTTTCTCATGTTCCTTCTTCCTGATGTTCCCATCGCTTGGCACTGCCACATCCACCACAACGGCTTTCCTCTGTTCTTTATCCACCACTACAATGTCTGGTTGGTTCTCCATTACCATCCTATCAGTCTGGATCTGGAAGTCCCACAGGATCTTTGCCCTGTCATTCTCTGAACCTTTGGAGGTGTTTCCCATTTTGACCTTGGGGTTTCCAGTCCATATCCTGCACACATGTTCCTGTATATTATTCCAGGCACTTGATTTTGGCGCTCCATGTATGCTTTCCCTGCCAGCATCTTACACCCTGCAGTTATGTGATGGATTGTTTTAGGCGCCTCTTGGCACAGCCTACACCTTGCGTCTTGTCTGGTGTGGAAGATCTACACCTTGGGTCCTGTCTGGTGTGGTAGATCTACACCTTGGGTCTTGTCTGGTGTGGTAGATCTACACATTGGGTCTTGTCTGGTGTGGTAGATCTACACCTTGGGTCTTGTCTGGTGTGGTAGATCTGAGCCTCTATCGCTCTGGTGCTCAGGGCTTGTTCCTGAGCTGCCAGGATGAGTGCTTCAGTGCTGTCCTGTAGGCCAGCCCTTTCTAGCCATTGGTAGGACTTCTTGAGATCAGCCACTTCAGTTATGGTCCGTTGGTACATCCCATGCAGGGGTTGATCCTTCCATGAGGATCTGTCCTCCAGCACTGTATCCTCTGCTCTCCATTGCCTGAGACATTCACTGAGCACACTGTCAGTTGGGGCCTTGAGCTTGATGTAATCATGCATCTTGGATGTTTCATCCTGGATAGTGGCTTCTACACTCACTAGTCCTCGGCCTCCTTCCTTGCGGCTAGCATACAGTCTCAGGGTGCTGGATTTGGGATGGAACCCTCCATGCATGGTGAGGAGCTTTCGTGTCTTAACATCCGTGGTCTGTATCTCTTCCTTTGGCCATCTTATTATTCCTCCAGGGTATCTGATAACTGGCAGTGCGTAGCTGTTTATTGCTTGGGTCTTGTTCTTGCCATTGAGCTGGCTTCTCAGGACTTGCCTTACTCGTTGGAGGTATTTAGCTGTTGCAGCTTTCCTTGTTGCCTGCTCCAGGTTGCCATTTGCCTGGGGAATTCCAAGGTACTTGTAACATAATGTGTATATATATATATATATATATATATATATATATATATATATATATATATATATATATATATATATATATATATATATATATATATATATATATAGTATTTTGAGACTAAAATACTGTTTAATAAACATAGTATTATGAACTATTAGTACATAATATTGTTTATGTACTGATAATTCAAAAACTACACAGTGAAAGTACAAATGTTACTTTAGTATTAACAGATGAGGCGTTTTATTACAAATCAGAAAGCAGTGACTATGGTATTTCGTGGTCTGCTGTAAACCGTCCAATGGGGGCAGCATGGGATTTGTAAAGTGTGGCTGGCTCCAAGGGCGCTCCAGAAACGTGTGCTACAGGAAAACACTGCTGCTTTAGTGGGCTCGGATCAATCGGGCCAGAACCGCAGAGGCACGCGAGGCGATCCAGGCATCAATAAACACTCCAGTGGGCCGGAGCTGTCTTCTGCCGGAAGACGGTGAGGTTCAGATGTAATACACGTCTATAAGGGCGGGGTCTGTCCACACACACACTCAAATGTTATAAACATACCTGTTGGCTCCAAAAATGTTCACATGTCAACATGTACACAATACAAATAATGTTCACACACGCATAATTATGCCTTCAAACCAAATAGTGTGAAACATTTCATTCAATCACACAAACTATTTGTGCAAAGGTGAACTAACACCTGTGCTCAGGTGAGTGTTTCTGTTCTTCTAAAATGTACTGCTTGATGGAATGAGATGGGATGGAATAAGATGGAATGTAAAAAGAAGGAGGGAGAGTGCCCAGCCATCCCCACACCAAGACCCCCACAGCAGCAGCAGCCAGAGCCCCCCAACACCCACACGGCAGCAGATAGAGAACAACCGCCACCCGGGTGATCACATTCGCCACCCAGGCCAGAGCCAGCAGGGCCACCACGGGGCCCCCAGAGAGCAGAGAGGCATGGGGGGGTGCAGCTCTGGCCCAACCAGGAGAGCAGCCCCAGAAGAACGCACAGCCCCAGACGAGCACCTCATCACCACCCAGTTCTGGGCATCCCCCCACCCCAACCCCAGGTACGAGCCAAGACCCCCCAAGGGAGACCCGCCCCACGCTCCAGGCAGCCACCCACCCGGCCCACGGTTGGTCCAGGAGAGAGCAAGGCAGGGGGCAGCCGTCCCTGCCCAGGAGGAGGACACCCAAGTTGTAAACATGGCCCGACCAGGCTCACCCACAGTTGGAAATTTGGAGAGGCCAAGCGCTCAGGGGCAAGGACCAGAACCCACACCACAGGGACACCCCCAGGCTCAGATGTGATGTGATCCCCGGCTCTTGGTCTTGCCACAGAACTCAGGGATCCCTCTCCCTGCACGGAGAGAGGACCGCCGGGCCCAGGAAGCCAGCACCCAGGGAACACAGCCGCCGTTGCCAAGGGTACCCCCCTCCAGGGATGGGGTAGGGGACACATGGTCCGAGGGCTCACCTTCCTTGCAAAATGCATGTGTGTGAGGGCGTGTGTGTGCATGTATTTGTGTTTGTGTTGGAGTGTATATTTTGAAAGGTAAAGGGTGTATGTACTAAGGGGGTGATTTTAGATGCAGATCTTAACTTTGAAGCACAAGCAAACCAAGTTACAAAGACTGCATTTCATCATCTTAGAAATATTGCCCGAGTGAGACCCTTCCTCTCCAAACCCAGTGCTAAAATATTCATCCATGCTGTTATAACATCTAGGATAGATTATTGCAATCCTCTTCTTTCTAATACTATCAACCAACTGCAGCTTGTTCAAAACACGGCTGAACGCCTTTTAACTAGAACCAGATAGAAGGAGCACATGACTCCTTAACTTGTGTTATCTTAGATGACCCCCCCTTACATTGACGTGTTCTCCCTACCATGACAAAGGTGGATAAAGGTGGAAAGATTTCATGTAATCCATGGACACCAGTGAAGATCACAAATCATTGAAGAAAAAAGGTTCAGAGCACTGTCTAGTGGGTCTAGATGACCCAACTCCCAATGTTAAAATGCCTATGATAGCACAAGGGTTACAATCTTTGCACTGACTCCCAGTCAGCTTTAGAATACATTTAAGCTTCTTTTATTAGTTTACAGAAGTTTAAATGGGACTGGGCCCTCATTTTTACAGGATTTACTTTTAGTTTATGATCCTCCCAGAGCCCTCAGGTCCGAACTAAAACTAAAACCCACGGCGAGGCCTCATTTCAGCGCCGTGGACCTCGCCTGCGGAACAGCCTGAGGACGTGAGGCCTTCATCAACTGTGGAGGTTTTTAAAACAAAAACTTAAAACGCATCTTTTCAGTAAAGCTTCTACATAGTTTTTACTTGTCCACATGTTTTTGATTTTATACATTTTAGTAACAATTAATTCAATTTGTTTTGATTGTATTTGTGGGATGTGTATATGTTGGGTTTTTATGTAATTGATTTATGTATTTACTTTATTTTATTTTTATTATTAGAATTATTATTTTTATGTTTGCTATTTTAAAGACTATTTTTTATCTTTTATCTATCGTTTTTTGGGGAGCACTTTGAGATGTTCTGTTGCAGGAAATTGTTTTACAACTAAGGTTTAATTTAGTTTAATTTAAAAGTTCCAGTTAATGGAGTTTAATACAAAAAGATAGATGAGAATGAAAAAAAAAAAGCTTTTGATATAAAAAATAATAATGAATGGATGCTGTTTTTTGTCAGATTTGTTCTTTATATAATGAAAAAACCCTTTTGAAATGTTTAAAGACAGATTTTTATCTGTGTTTAGCTTCAATAGACACTTCTTTTCAAAAACTTAAAACATAAAATTTGTCACTGTTCACATTTATAGAAATGCCTTTTTCATATTTACGATAGAATGTAAAATTAACCTCACATTTGGACAAAAGTGATTTTAGAATTTATTAACTTTTTTGAAAAACTTTTAATTTATTTTTACAAAAACAACACTGTTCATATACAAAAAAAGACAATGTTTGAAAAAATGAAGTTTGGAAGGAATCTCTGTTCCTCCACGGATGACTGCAGGCATGCTGGGAGCAGCTTCCAAGAACTGCTCCACATTCCAGAAGCAGGTCTGAAGCAGGTCTGGGTGATCCTCCATGGTGCCGGCTCCTGCTGTTGGGCTTCACCACCACACATTTGTTAAACTGCTTCCCTGCCGCTGAGCTGGTTCAGCGGTCGGTCAAGGGAACTCAGGTGCATCAGCACATGGAGACACTGGCACTCTGCCACACATCCATGGGTGTTCTGTCTTTTCAAAAGCAGGAGCACTCACTCGGATCCACACTTTAGCTAAGACCAACAAAGCAAAACAAGAAAACACTGATTTGAATACATTTAGATTTCTTCAACAGAAAGAATTGTGATGATTGAAAAGTGACTTAAGCAGATGCAAACATTTCCCAAAGATGGTAGATAACAGAGAATTTATGTAAGCTTTGCAGGGAAGGATGACGCTTCTTGGTGATGCAGGGCATTGCATAACTGTCCAAAAGAACCTTAGATCTGGGTGCTTTTGTGTGTACGTGCAAGTTGTCATACTGTCTGTGTTATAAGTTCAGCTTCTGAGTGACTTTGGGCATATCTGTGCTCATGTATTTGGACCTTAGCTCACACATTCCCCTGCTCTTGATACAATCTCACTTCTACGTGTGCTTGTGTGTGGCCAAAGTTAATCTGAAAGAGTTGGAGTCTGATTGAGTCATCTCGACAGTGAAAAGATATCTTCAAGTTCCATTTATTACCTTTTATTGTTCAAGCATTGCTGACATTTGGTTCCTATCTTTCAGGTTGGAGCAGGCTGAAACATTTAGAAAATGAACTGTTGTTGTTTTTAAGGCTGTTTGGCATCTGGTCAGGTGTGGTAAAAACCTACATGTGCATGAGAGAATCCTTGGGTCTTTGCAACATTGCTTTCTCCCTGGATCCATGTCTGCATGAGAACTATTGATCCAAAAGACTGTTCCAAGCCAGTAGGAGCAGTTTCTGCTAAATCTGAACTGACACTGGACCTGTTGACAGCCTTTGTCTTTTAGAGGTTAAAACGTGGATGGGGGCTACCTTTTTGCAGCTCAACCAAGACAAACCTGAAGTCTTGGTTATCGGTTCTGAAGCTGAGAGAGAAAGGGTCCAATTTTATCTGTCAACCAACCTAATGAATGTTTGTGATACAGTGAAAAACCTTGGCGTGATTCTAGATGCAGATCTGAGCTTTGACCAACATCTGAACCAAGTAACTAAAACTGCATTTTACCATCTGAGACCTTTTCTCTGTAGAGCCAGAGCTGATATCTTAATTAATGCTTTTATCACATCAAAAATAGCTGACTGTGATGCCCTCTTTTCTGGAGTAAAGAAACCACTCTCAATCGCCTGCAGCTAGTCCAGAACTCTGCTGCTCGCCTTGTAACGAGAACCAGGAAGAGGGAGCACATTACACCGATCTTAAAATCTCTGCACTGGCTCCCTGTCAGCTTCAGGATTGATTTAAGATTCTTTTAATAGTTTACAAGAGTGTTCATGGTATTGGTCCTTCTTTTATATCAGATTTGCTTTCAACTTATGAACCTGCTAGAGCCCTCATTTCTCTGTTACTTGTTTTTGTGTATTTTATCTTGAGGGCTTATTTAATTATTTTAATGCATGAGTTGGGATTGGTGTTTTTGCGTTCTTGTTTGTTTTTATGTACAGCATCTTGAGCTGTTTTCTTTACATTGAAGGTGCTTTAGAAATAAAATTAATCTGAATTTGAACAGCATTGCAACAATACGACCCATTAAACACAATATACTTTTGATAGAATGTTGTAATGACTGGCTTTTATGTGGGGGTTTGCACTTTAGTGGCCACCATTTCCGACTACAAAGACATGTCATGCTCTCCTTGGTCCCTCCTGCCTTCTTGTCACACTGGGGAATGAATTTTCTCTTCCTCTAGATTTGACGGGGGTTTCCATCTTTGCTTCTGAAAGTTGGCTTGTTGTGTTTAAAACTGTCACTCAGCTGTCATTCAAAAAAGCATTTTAAACTGCCTTTTAGCAGCAGGTTGACTATGGCTGCTGGAAACTGAATTTGAATTTGTGTCAATGACGAAGGGTCACAACAGTCTGACTACATCCGTTGTGATGTCTGGTTGGTTTTAGAAAAGTGGAGCAACACGCATGCACAGTGTTGCGTGTGAACTCATGGCCCACCGCCAGCCTGAGTTGATGAACAAGTTACATAGGAGCTTAAGTTTGTTCTCTTTTGAAAGGCAGAGTGTGATGGAATGTGTTGAAAATAGGAATATGCATGTGAAACTGTCACGTTAGGTGTTTATCTAACAGGGAACATTCTCAGACAAATCCTCATCAGCTAAATTAAAATCAGTCTCAATAACACCACTGAATGTTTTGTATGTTCTGACTGCTTTTGATGAAAAAAACTAGCTAAATTCTGATAAAAATAACATGTAACCCTTGTGCTATCCTAGGCACTTTAACATTGGGAGTTGGGTCATCTAGACCCACTAGACAGTGCGCTGAACCTTTTTTCTTCAATGATTTGTGATCTTCACTGGTGTCCATGGATTACATGAAATCTTTCCACCTTTATCCACCTCGGTCATGGTAGGGAGAACACGTCAATGCAAGGGTGGGGTCATCTAAGATAGCACAAGGGTTAACCCCCAATGTTAAAGTGCCTAGGATAGCACCAGGGTTACATGTGACAGATTTGTGAATTGTTAGTGGTAAATAAATAGAAGAAAGTGCAAGTTGATAAAAGGCGCCATCTAGAGGACAAGAATTGTAGGGCGGGACATCAAACTGCTACTACAAGTCCCATGATTCCCTATGCAGTTCCAAAGCACTGAAAACCTCGATGAGTTGATTGGACTTAAAATATTTATGTCAAGTGATTGCCTTTTTTTTCAAATATTTGTTTTAGGTTTAATCAAATGTCGCATAATGTGAAATGTAATGTTTTAAGTTATTGGTACTTAATTAGTTTAAGTAATCAACATTAGAAAAACACTGTGGAGTCTCCTGAAAGTATAACAGAATCAGAAAGATCCCACACGTGGGAAATTTCTGCGTTACTGCAGCAGTAAACATAAGATAAATTAGAATAATATAAAATGAATAATTTACAAAAGCAAAAATGTAACAGAAATGTAAACAAATAAGGCGGTATATTTTAAAGACTATTTACTAACAGGTAACAATGTGTAAAAGTGGTCTTTTACCCTGTGAATTATTGTACAGTGTTATTGTATTTGGATGAAGGATTTCTGGTACCGGGCAGTTTTGGAGCGGAGCTGTCTGAGTCTCCTAGAGAAGGAGCTCCGCTGAATGTCCAGGACAGGGTGCAGGATGGTCTGGGTTGTCCATGATGGATAAGTACGGAGCCCGTGTCCTGACATAAAGATATAAAAATATATCTTGTTCCCACAGATTAATATCTTGTTCCCACAGGTTATTATGTCGTTCGCACGAAATACTATTCCGTTCCCACAAGATACTATTCCGTTCCCACAAGATACTATTGCGTTCCCTTCAAAATACTATTCCGTTCCCTCGAAATGATTAACTCGTGCGAACGCAATAATTATGTCGTTCGAACGCAATAATTAATCCGTTCGAACGCAGTAATTGTTCACGTCATAAGTCATTCACGCGGATATGCTCTCTGTACGCCGGCAAAACTAAGCCGCTTTCAGCGGTAACTTCCGTGTCTCTGTGACCCACATTCGTTCAAAAAAGGAACATGAAAAACAAAAATGATCACTTTATTACCGTCTCAATGAATATAAGAAAAATATCAAAAGATTTATGATAACTAGGCTGCTTTGTCATACGATAGCTCCTGCTAGGCTACTACTAGCGCAGCCGCAGAGCTCTTTGATGTATGCCGGCATTTGGGCAACTGGCTGGTCGGTTGACAGACAGCTGATATTGTAGTTTAGGGTCGAATAGGAATAATAATATTCAGGACTTGTCTTTTATTAACTTTAGCAGTCAGTCGCTTTACATTCGAAGGCTATTAGGCTACATGCTAACTGACTAGCCGATCATTGATCCTGTTATTAATTTACGTCATAGATTTACAGCAGATACCTTCACATTTCTGTCTGTGTGTGTCTCATTACATTGCATTGAAGACACGGAGGATGTTTAGAGAACAGATTTATTTATTTCAAAAAGCACAAAAGCATCCATCGTATTCGCGTTCATTCACATGATGATGATCTGTGGTACGCCCTCAGTCATCTTGCTGCAAAAGCCGCTTCCTGCCGCTACTTCCGTGTCTCTGTGAGCATTCAATAGGGGTAAAAATAAAAGCAAGAATGGTCGATCTGTTATTTTCTCGATGAAAATCTGAAAAATATCATATAAAGCTGGCTGCTTCGCCTAAAGCACTTACCTTTAGCTCGTAGCATAACAACAATAGCAGAACGTCACGTTTCCCCAGCATGCTCAACGGAATAGTATCTTGTGGGAACGGAATAGTATTTCGTGCGAACGACATAATAACCTGTGGGAACAAGATATTAATCTGTGGGAACAAGATATATTTTTATATCTTAATGTCAGGACACGGGCTCCGTAGATAAGAGCTTCTTCAGTCTGTTGGTGTCACTGACTGCACTGCTGCTTTCCCAGCAGACCACAGAGGAGAACAAGGTGCTGGCTCCACAGATTGGTAGAAGATCTCCAGCATCTACCTGCACACATTAAAGGACCTCAGCTTCCTTAGGAAGAAGAGTCTGCTGCAGGCCTTTTTGTACACAGCATTACTGTGGCTCCTCCAGCTCAGTCTGCTGTCGATAGTCACTCCTCCACCACCTCCACATCCCTCCCCAGGATGCAGAGGCTGCCAGACTGTATTTTCTCAATCAGCACACTATCTTATCTTTTAATCAATGTTATTGAAAAACACACTTTTAATTCACCAGAAACATTGTTTATAACATCATAACAGTTTGGTTATTGCTCTGTGAAGAATGTCCAGGTTTGGGAAAAAGTGCTGACAACGCTGCAGCAAACAGCCCTCACTGGTAGATACAGGCTGTGGGGGGGAATGGGCAAACCTGTACGGGTGGCCTGCAGGAAATATCAAGATGGTAGACCACTGGGTGAATCTGCAGAGAGAAAATGCTCATGCACAGTTAATGCTGTCATACTGCGGGTGACAGGTCCATAGTGAAGACTTAAACAACATGTAAGCCTGCATATGACTAAGGCTTAAACCTTCTGTGCTGCACAACCAAGAAGACAACCTTAAGGGCCTCTGTCATGAAACATCATCTTTTTTTAACTTTTAATTGTATCATCAATTGTTCATCTTCTAATCCATTTTGTCCCTTTCAGGGTCACAGGGTTGCTGGAGCCTATGCCGGCCACTTGTGTGTGAAGGCAGGGACATCCTGGACAGGTCACTAGTGTCAGGACTGGAGAGGTGGACACAAGCGCGGGACGCCAGAAGGTAGGTAAGAAGGATTTAATCATACGACTAGAACCAAGAAGGCAAGCAACCAAAACGATCCGGTGACAAGTACCGGCCAAACACAGAATATATACACCACAGAGAAGTGAAAACAGGTGCGAACCAGGTGGGACAAATCACAGAAATAAAGATAGCAAACATAACAAGGAACCTAACCGGAAGTTGTCAAAATAAAACCGGAAGTGAAAATGAAAATAATTCTAACCGCCCTGACCCCTGGTACCTGACAACTAGTCTGTCACAGGCAGTGTGCAGCAAAGCTGTATGAATCACTGATCAAAGATGATACTTCCCAAAGGCTCTTGAAAAACATGAATGTGTCCTTGGAAACACTGACTGAGAGCCCTCTCAGGCCTGGGTCAGTGCTCCGCAAAGTGTTGACGCTCGCCATTTTTGTTGCACCGCTAATGTTGGATTGGGGCTTTGAGGGGCTGTAAGCTAGCAGGAGAGAATGTAAACTATTTACTTTATATGAGAACTCACTTGGATCTTTTGCACGGTGCCACAAACGACGACTGACAGACTATTTTTAAAAGTTTCTCTTTACCGATAATAAAACGATGACAACATTTTATCTCAAAATCGACACTTCTTGAACAAAACAGATAATATATATCATAAATATTAAGAAAAAAATGTGCGTACTAAAGAACATTGACAGAACATTCCTGTTTGAATTAATTCTGCTTCAAGTTTTTTTAGATAATGTTAATAGTTTTGAAGTGCCTCAACAGTTTTTTCTCTCCTGCTTCTCTTTCAGTAACACATGAACCCCTCGTGGAGCCTGAGGTCCTACAGTCTGCTACCCGATAGCCTCTTGTCAGCTTTAGGGTCCTCGTTTATGGAACAGTCCGCCAGAGGACCTGATCCATGCTTTGGAGAAGAGGCTGCAGACCTAGGCCTTTCACTAACTTTATTTATTTTCTATTTCATTGTTTTATTGTATGTTGTGATTTTGCACTCTGTCAATGATAATTGATTTTCTCTGCAGCTCTACATGCTGACCTGCACCTCCCTCCTAGTGTGTTGTTTAGCCCCCACCCCCTCATGATGCTGCGCGTTGCAGATCAACCCCCCCTTTAAGGAAGCTCAGCCTGCTTCCCAGTGTTTGTCTCCAAGGGTTGTTCTTTTTTTATTACCTTGCCTCTCCTCTGTTTCATTATTTATTTTGGTGGACTGTACTGCAAATTGTGTTGTCAGTAAAGCGCTGTATAAATAAAGATTGATCTGACTACAAGAATTATTTCTCGCGTGACTTAATGTGCGAGATTTCTGCGCAGTGACACGATGTTGCCAGATTGGGCGGTTTCCCGCCTAATTGCTCTGTTTGAATTCTGAATTTAAGGATAAAATTAGCTTTTGGCGGTTTTTAGTTACTTATTAAAACACGCTTAGAACCCGGTACGCTCTGTCTCACCTGCCATCATGCTTACTTGACACCAGGAGATGTACTACTAATAAAATAAACAGATTATAAAAAATTAATAAATAGACTGCTTAGACGCGTTTTATTCAACGTTAGAACATCACATATCATGGTTTGACATCATAAGTCTCAGAAATCTTTGAGTGATTACAAAGGCAAAGTGAAACAACAAAGTTAATAAAAAAAAGCAGAGAGGCAATAATAATAAAAATAAATAAATAACATTTTTACACATCTATTGTAACAAAAGGAACGTTTTCAATCTATTACTGTGTTTTTATTCTTGGTTCCTTACGGAGTTCTTTTTAACTATGACTTTTTTCATTTAGACACAATTGTCTAAATGATGGTGTAGAGCCACTGGGTAACAACATTAACAGTTTTATGCAGACCTGAGATTAAATTCCTGGATTTGGGGCCATAATTTAAATATTGAAGTGCTGATAATAAGAAATGGTGTTCTTTTGCTTTGAAAGCTTTAGAAAAATCTAAAAAAAAGAATAAAGCAATTGTCTTCGATTTGCTGCCTGTATTCAATAATATCCATAACTAATCTTGTGTTATTATGGATTCACCTTCCTTTCATAAAGCCAGTTTGAGTTTCTAATACTATATCTGAATATCCTGCCTATAGTTGGCTAATATGTGCTATAAATATAATTCCTAGGTATGATTCTAATCAGTCTAAATCTCTGTATTTGGCGTATTTCCTGTTTAGTTACAGCAGAGGTAAAGGAGCTTCCAGCTCTGCCTCCGATGCACACTTTTTTTTTTTCTAACTTGTCCTGTCCAACAGCTGGGCAGACAGATGAGAGCTGACGGCCTCTTGTGTTGGACATATTTTACTTTAACAATAGGGGTTATTAATCTTCATACAAACCAGAGGTATGTCTGAATAAACCCCTTTTGTAATTGAGGCCAAACTTTATTAATTTCAACCATGTTTGAAGATCTTTGGTGTTGGACCGGACGGAAAAGGAAAGAAAGGAAGAAGAGAGAGGGACGTTAGAGAGAGGGGGGGCGGTAGGAGGGTGATAATAGGAGGGTAGGGGGTATAAGACCATGAAGCAGCATAAAGCAACAAGTTTACTGGTTGTTTATCGTCACGGTAAGGTTCAAATGTAGTACAATAAGGGCGGGGCCTGTCCACACACACACTCAAATGTTATCAACACACCTGTTAGCTGCAAAAATGTCCACATGTCGACATGTACACAAAAAAGAGGCAGCCGGAATCCCCCCAACGCCAAACAGGAAAAGGCAGGGAACAACCGCACCCCGGGCGACCAAGACCGCCACCCAGGCCAGGGCCAGCAGGACCGCCGCGAGGCCCCCAGAGCCAGAGAGCAGGGAGGCACGGAGGGAAAGAGAGCGCCGCCCCAGCCCAACCAGGAGAGCAGCCCCCCCGCCGCGCCGGGAGAGCCCAACGCAGGGCCCCACCGGAGAAGGACGCCCACAGCCCCAGACGAGCACCCCATCACCACCCAGGAGTTCCGGGCATACCCCCGCCCCGACCCCAGGTACGAGCCAAGACCCCCCAAGGGAGACCCACTCCGCACTCCAGGCAGCCACCCACCCAGCCCACGGTTGGTCCAGGGAGGAGCAAGGCAGGGGCCCGCCGCCCCCGCCCAGGAGGGGGGAACCCCGGGGAAAAAAAACGGGGGCCCACAAGGGGTGTTGTAAATATGGCCCGACCAGGCTCGGCCACAGTTGGAAAATTGGCGGGGCCCAGTGCTCAGGGGCAAGGACCATGACCCATCCCCCAGGGACACGAACACCCCCGGCTCAGGTGTAATGTAAACCCCCCCACCGTGCGGAGAGAGAACCGCTGGGCCCAGGAAGCCGGCACCCAAGGGACACGGCCGCCGTTGCCAAGGGGCCCGCACCCCCCACCAGGGAAGGGGCAGGGGACAGATGGTCCTAGGTCCCACCTTCCTTCCAAATGCACACTTGCTATAATTTACTCATCATATTGTAACTATGTTTAAAATGTTTGTTGTAAACATTTTCCCATATCCTTAATGTTTGTGTATAAAGTATTCAGCCATAATTATAAGTAAATGAACTACATATATTTTCTCTGTCTCCCTTATGTAAAATATCCAAAAATAATATGCTCATAGAATAATCTATCATTTAGATGAGTTCTTATCAAAGGTATCAAATGTTTCCAAAATACTTGAGTGAAGGAGCAATTCCAAAAAAGATGAGGCACAGTTCCTGGTGAGAAGTGACAAAATGAACAGTTAATATCCAGATCTTTCTTAAATTTGGTAAAGAAGTGTTTCACTAGATAAAATTTATGAAGAATTTTGAAATAAATGTCTTTAATTTTATGGGTGATAAAATACTTTTGGGGCAGGGACTGAACCTTTTCCCACTGAATTGTACAGCCAAACCTATTCCAGTATGAGATAACATACGGTTTTGTGGCAATCTCGTTTTGAAACAGAGAGCGGATACTTTGATCATTCCTGCCAGCTGAAAAACAAATCTTTCCACACCACAATTCTGTTAATTTGGGAAGAGAACATGTGGTATCTGAAGGAGAACTGCTCCAAAGAAGTCTAACAGCACCTGGGATGGCTCCAATAACCAATGCAAAATCTGCAGGTGAGACGTGCAGATTATAGGTGGACAGAAACTCTACGTATGACATCAGGTCATCTTGTGGATTCATCAGCTGTGTCACAAGAGGAATGTTCTTTTCAAACCAATTTTCAACACAAATACTCTTGTTTTTGTACAGAATATCTGCATTATTCCAAATATAGAGGCGCTCAGGAGAAAAATTGTGTTTGTAAATCAAAGTCCATGCAAATAAAACCTGCTTATGAAAATTACACAGTTTTATCCTTAATGTTCTGACGTAACACGAAGCTGCACTGAACACATGGCGATGCATGCAGTACCTCTGCCGTGCTGTAGAGGGCGTGTGTGATAACAGTTGGAAATCTTTGACATATTTTTAGTAGATTTGCGTCAAATTATAGAAAACAGTGTGACAAAAGCAAGTAACACATAATGGATGATCAATTATTGCTAGTGAATCAGAGATCTACTTCCAGGGCGGTTCGTTTTTTGTGGAGTCTGGCGGTTTTCAGATGAATTCTGGCTGGAAAACCGCGACTCTATCTGGCAACGCGGAAGGCGGGTTGTTGGTGGCCGATGACGGTGGTGGTGGTGGTGGTGATGTGGAGTGATGGCCGGCCAGACTGTGGGAGCGATTCTATTTGACTTGGACAACACTCTCATCGAAACGACTAAAGCTGGGGGAGTCGCAATTCAGAAGGTAAGAACAGCGCGAGACCCTCTGGGGTTGATGACGTCACTGACCGCGGCGGGCATCAGTTCTTTGCTGAGCTCACGTGTTCAAAACCAAAACAAAGGCGTCCGAAGGAATCAAAGCAGAACTTTCTGGACTTCACTTCATGGTCCAGTTTGTTGGGAAAAGGTTTGGCTTCTGCCAAACTAATATCTTATTAAAAACGAAGTGAAAGAGGTTTCATTCAAGATCCTCATAGGTTTATCCAACAAATCAGTAAATAATGCTAAGGTTAAAAAAGGATATTAATAAAAATTGTTCTGTTTTTCACTTTGAGGAAACGTTGATGCATATTTTTTGGACATGTAAGTACACTAAAAACAATGTGATAAATTAACAAACCTGATAAAAACTGACATTATACACATTTTACTTTAATATGGAAAAATATCTTATTTGGTTTCGTTAATTATGATAATAAAATTTCATCTCAATTTTATTTATTAAATCTCCTGATTTTATTTACCAAGTATTATATTCACAAGAATAAATTTAGCAATAAAGCTCCCAATTTTGTGATTTACTAGCCCAAATTAGATTTGACTTACATTCCATTTCCCTCAGTACAAACAAAAAAGCGATTAAAACGTGTCATTTTGCTCAGCTTCATAATTTATTTAAGTTTATTTTGTGTCAAAGCGAGAGTTAACATATGTCACTAAACTAAAAAAAATCACAGATGTTAATCGTTTTTTGAGCATTTTAATTTTTTGATGCAGAAATTAATTTTCCAGTGAGAAGAATTTAGTTTTTTTTATTCGCAAATTTACTTTTGTGAATATGAAATTTGGCAATGAAAAACATGTTTATAAAAAAGGAATCACAATCTTTCTGTTCAAAACTTTGAAAACCAAATTAGGTTTTAATAATAAAAAGTTGAAAAAATTCTGTCGGTGATGAATTTGTGGATGTTTTTCCATAATTTCTATGTGAATTCACTAAAAACAGGATGGATGAGAGCATGTTTCTGGCTGAATGAATGAATTCAGTCACTCAGGATGAGCAGCAGAACCACGTCAAATGTTTTGTTCAGTGGCGGATTTAGTAGTTTAGGGGCCTCAGGTGAACAATAAGACGGGGCCCTCTGCAGCGGTTCTATTCATCTGTTTTTATGTTCTGCAGCGGTTCTCTTCATCTGTTTTTATGTTCTGCAGCGGTTCTATTCATCTGTTTTTATGTTCTGCAGCGGTTCTATTCATCTGTTTTTTATCCTTGCCTAGAATGGTAAATGGCGTATACTTACTTATGTAGTACTTATGTAGCGCTTTTCTACCTTCCTCGAAGGCCCAAAGCGCTTTACAGTCACAGACCCATTCACACACTGGCGCCAACCTCCCACCAGAGGCAAGGTGGGGTTCAGCGTCTGGCCCAAGGATACTTCAAAGCATGGGTGTGCAAGCCGGGAATCGAACCTGCAATCTTATAATCATGGGTTGACCGCCCCTACCGCTGCACCACGGATAAAGCCTCCATCAAATAACTTTTCCTCACTGCTCCACCTTTTGACAACACCGATGTCCTCCCCTCATTTCTGAACCCGCTGACTCCCGTTCGGGTCACAGGGCTGTTGTTGGGCTGAGGGCAGGAACGGCCCGGACAGGTCACCAGCCGCCGCACGGCCACACAATAACACACACGGGTATCTAGGATATTTGGAGTCATCAGTTAACCCATGAAGCATGTGTGGCACTGTGGAGGGAAACGGTGTCCAGAGAAAACCGGGGGGGGGGTTGTTTTATGGGACAGTATTGTCTGAACATGATTTTCATATCTGACGTGTTTGTTTTTGAATCCTGCAGACCAGCGAGCTCTTGAGGACGGCGCTCGGCCTTGATGATGCCACCATCAGCAGCATTTGCAACAAATTCAAGCAGAAGCTGCTACAGGAGAACTTTGACCCTTTGAGCGGGCGGCCATTGGATGACACCCGTGTGCGTCACTGGGAGGAGAGCATCGAGGAGACTTTGGGAAGTCTCCCCAGGCGCTCTCTGGGAGCCGAGTGCTATTATTTATGGAAAAAGAGCCGCCTGGACGCTCTCTCTCTTTCTCCTGAAGTGCGTGACCTCTTGCGCCGACTGCGCTGCCGATACAAGTTGTTGCTTCTGACCAACGGGGAAGCTCGGAGTCAACAGGAGAAAGTGGACGCGGTCCAATGCCAGGAGTTCTTTGATGCCATTGTGATAGGGGGGGAGCATGCGGAGCAGAAACCCTCCGTCTCCATCTTCACGCTGTGTTTCAACAGGCTCGGCGTGGAGGCCCGGGAGTGCGTGATGGTGGGGGACTCTCTGGACACGGACATTCAGGGGGGCTTGAACGCTGGAGTGCGAGCGACTGTGTGGGTCAACAGTGGAGAGAGTGATGCGGTGTTAGACGGCTCCGTGAGGCCGCACTTCACCGTCTCCTCTGTTCTGGACCTGCCACGCGTTCTGGACCAACTGGAATAAAGATGTGGCGGTGGAAGCGCGTCAAACTCCCATTCATCTGCAATAATAACCAAATATATAGTCAGGGGGAATAAGCCTAAACCTTGGCATTTGCCCGTGAGAGGCAGCAGCTTGCTGATTGGAATGGAAAACTGTCATTAAGCAGTTTGGGTAAGCATGACTGTAGTGTGTCTGTGGTGAAGTGGCCCAACGTTTGAATCTATGAAGGGTTTAAAAAGAGATACAAGCAGTTTAGCCCTCAGTGGTCTGTGAACCTAGGCGGTTATGCCAGTACCATCAGCTGTTTAATGACGTAGGAATGACCCCCCCCCCCCCCCCCCCCATTGTTTTATTCATAATTTAAGGAGAAGTTTTCAGTTTACAAATGTTTGGTTTTAAACAAGTTTGCATACAGTTCAATGGAGTTTGAGTGGTTTTTAGACATTCTTCAAATGGTTCTGACCTTTTATCTATTGTGGATTCATATATTTTGATCTGGTCATAAAAGACAAACACTAGTTGATCTCATTTTTTGTTCATTTTCCAACTATTCTAAGAAATAAAGAGCTGGACCTTTTATTTCTCTTTGACCACGACAATCGTTGCTTGTATTTGTCTGCGGCTCATCTGTTCCTACAGTACAGACCAAAGGTTTGGACACAGCTTCCCATTCATTTGAATGCGAAGGTGTGTCCAAACTTTTGGTCTGTGCTGTATGTTCGTACTCTGTTTACGCCGACTACGGTGGCCATTTTGGTTCAGTTGTTCTGCTCCCAGGACGGATCATACTCAAACTGAGGAATCAAACCGAATCTCAGTCAATTTGGAAACAAACCGAGACCCCCTCCAAAGACGGGTCCGAGAGTGGTTTCTGGTCCCGGACCAGGGTCTACTTTGGTGTATTCAGACTGAAAATTTCTTTTGGACCATGGTGGAAAACAAACTCTGCTTTACTTTAACCCTTGTGCTATCTTAGATGACCCCACCCTTACATTGACGTGTTCTCCCTACCATGACAAAGGTGGATAAAGGTGGAAAGATTTCATGTCATCCATGGACACCAGTGAAGATCACAATTCATTGAAGAAAAAAGGTTCAGAGCACTGTCTAGTGGGTCTAGATGACCCAACTCCCAATGTTGAAGTGCCTAGGATAGCACAAGGGTTACGCGAACCAAACATCTAAAAAAAAAAACACCCTCAGACCATAGTGGGGTTTTTTTTTAAACGCTAATTGGAGAGCCTGAGTGCTACTAAGTTACTACAGTCTTTCTGGCTAAATGTCTTCTCAAGATTTGACATTGAGGTGTTTTAGGAGGATTTGAAGAGTGACATGAAATTAAAGTTAAGTAAAAGAAAAAGCTATTTGGTTGAAGAATCAGATTACGATTCTTCTAAAAAAAAGCTGAAAATTTTGATAATTGTAAGAGTTGAATAGAAGCAGCTCAATCTAGAAAATTGTATGGACAAAAGAAAAACGGCAGGAGTTCAATAAGAATTCAACTCTCAATTGTGGGCGGGATTGTTGGCATGGAGTGAGCCTGCCTAATTTCCCATCAACCCTTTGTTTACACCTTCCCACTAGCTTACAGCCCCTCACACCAAGCTAACATTAGCAGTGCAACAAAAATGTCCATCAATATCAGATCTGTCCACCTGTCCAGTTCTAATCCAGATTCTAGCTCAGACCAAGAAAACAAAGACGTTCATGGATAATGATCAGAATGGAGCAGAGCAGGAAGACTGTGACCTGCCAATTGCAGGTTTTACATTACAGCTAGAAGAGTTTTCAAATGGCATTTTGTCATCTGCTCCTGATTCATAACAAACTGAATAAAGAAGTTATCATAAGGTGCTGTTGAAAACATCCTTTTTCTAGCAGGGGTAAAGATGGAGGCAACATTGACCCGGGATGTCCTCAAAGGCTGAACACACCTGATCCAGGTGGCTGTAAGGGAACGACAGCTGGAACCGCACTGGGGTGTCTGCCCTCGCTTAACAAAGACTTCTGTTACAAATAGATTCCAGACGATTGACACGCTTTTGACAAATTCCTTTTTCCAGATCTTTCCTTGTGGTCATCCAGTGTTAAGAGCAGGAATAGAGACGTTCCTCTGTTCTCTCACTATCCTGTGGGGAATACAGACTCTTGGGAACATTCTTCTTCCAATGGGATGTCACTGTGTGGCACCTTTTATTAAAACCTTTTCATGTGAATTAATGGTTCAGTTCCAACATGAGCCTAAACGGCTCTAAAAGGATAATCATTTAAAAAAAGGATATAAACAAAGTGAGATTTGTAAAACTGCTACAAGCTCCAGCGTTTACATTTCTACCCTTCGATCAACGTGAATCTGCGTATTCTGCTTTGCTCTGATATGTAAGAATTCTACACATATCGGGGAAAAGCCACTTTGGATCGTTCCTGTTTTGAGGGGACGTAAACTTCCGGTTCCGGACTTCCGGTTCTGGCTAGTGATGTCTTGCCGCCATGTTGTCCACAACCAGGTCCTCTTGGCTTTATTGGGAAGAACCTGATGGCGGTCATCAGAACTGACACCCCGTCACAATGAACACTTATGAATTTACGGGATTTGAACTCTGAACTGCATCAAGCAAAGTTCTGATAACAGCATGGTTTTACAGAACTGATTCAGTAGAATTTGACTGAAATGTTTCAAAACCACAGCTAAGGCTTTAAGGCACGTATGTATCCTGCAGCACGTCACTTAACCTCAAGTTTTACTTTGATGTTCATCGCTGCCAGTTCAGCTACAAAGTAGCGGAAGACGTAAGGAACAGACACGGCGTTGATGGAGTCACTTTTGCCACAAAGCGTGCAGAGGGTCTTTCGGTGGCGCATGGCTGACCAGCAGGGCGGAGGCTTCTCCAGCAGCGGGGACAGGAGGCTGCCGCAGTCCACGCACATCTGAGCCTCTGAGCGGTCGGAGCAGTTGAAAAGACGATCGTGAAGGAGGAAGGAGGAGCCATGGGCCAGCAGGGCGTCACGCTCCATCTCTCCAAAGCGGATGCCTCCCTGAATGTTCCTTCCTCCAACGGGCTGGTTGGTGACCTTGTCCCGCGCTCCGGTGGTCCTGACTTGAAATTTGTCAGAGACCATGTGACGCAGCCGCTGGTAGTAGACCACACCGATGAAGATGTCTGCCTCCAGCTCCCGACCGCTCACTCCACTGTAGAGCCGCTCTGTCCCGTAGTAGTTGTACCCCCCCGCCCGGAGCAATTCCCCAAAGTGATCCAGCGCAGAGTTCTCCTCAGAGAAGGTGAAGGGTGTGGCGTCGTGGCTCCGACCATGAAGGGCGGCAGACTTGCCCGCCATGCTCTCGATCAGCATCCCGATGGTCATTCGAGACGGGAAGCCGTGGGGGTTGAACAAGATGTCGGGGGTCATGCCGCTCTCCGTGAAGGGCATGTCCTCAGCGGGCCACAAGCGGCTCAGGATGCCCTTCTGCCCGTGGCGGCTGGCAAACTTGTCACCAATTGTGGGGTTTCGTGGCACTCGGGTGGTAATGCAGATGCGTTTGAACTGGCCTGAGCCGCTGTCGTTGCTGCATATCTTGATGTTGTCCACCACACAGGCCTCCTGGCTTCTACAAACCACACAGAATGGCTTTCACTTCCACTGAGACAAAACATGAAGGGAGCAGAGATTTTTGCCGCTTACTTGTAAAAGTGGACGCAGCTTTGTCCCGTGTTGAGGTTGATGTAGCTGTAAAAGGGGTCACCATACTGAAGCACCGATCCGACACGAGGGAGCCCATCAGCATCGAGCTTGTCGTTTACTTTGGGGTCCCCTGGCTTGGTCCCAAACACCACAGCATCTTCCCCCCTCACTTTGTCTGCAAGGTCCACCAATTCTGTCTTGTAGATGCTCCCATGTGCAAAGCCTCTCTCCCACGATGACTTGTTCACAATCTAGTAAGATCAAAGAACGTCAGAATGTAGAGACCCACTCTGAACATCTATTTTCAAAGCATTCCAGGTGGTCTTCAGACTAGGAGGAAGTCATTTTTAGCCTAAATCTAAAAACCAAAGACCAGCAGGAGTTCATCAGAAATTCACCCTGAAGTTGTGGGCGGGACCGCTGGCATAGAGTGACCCTTCCTCCATTTCCCATCATGCCTTTGTTTACACCATCTCAGGCAAACCAATTCCCGTCACAACCCCTAACTAACATTATCAGAGAAACAAAAATGTCGACCAATATCAGAGCTATCCAGCCGTACAGTTTAGAGCCAGATTCCAGCTCAGACGAGGAAAATAAAGACGTTCATGGATCTATCTGTAAGAGGATGATCAGAATGGAGTAGCATCCCTACTGGGAATGCTTTGAAAATAGCTCAAAAGATGATCAAATCCCATCTGTAGAAATGTAAAAACTATTGTGTTGAATTCACCATAGCATCTTCCATGTCGTAGCCGGTGTAGGATATGACGGCGACGATGGCGTTTGTGCCGCTTGGATAGTTGTCCAGATTGTAGTGATCGTACATGTAGGGCCTGACGAGGGCGCTCTGTGGCGTCTGTAGTCGGTACAGCTTATTGTCCGAGCGATCCATAAACGAGTGTAGAGGGAAGCCCATCGTTTGTTTACCTGAAACAAACAGTTTAGGGTCAACAATTTCAGGACTTTGGACTCCAAATTGGTGTTAGCCTTCAATGAACATTTCTGATCCCACCCACTTACCCATCTGACACTGGTACATGTTTCTAGGACTCTGGTTGTGGTCTGAGAAAGGGATGAAGTTTGCCACCACGCTCAGCATACTGTGAGGGAAGAGCTCCTGGTGTGTGGTAACTCCTGCTTCAATCTCCTCTTCTAAAATTCCAACATTGGTGTAAAGCTACGGCAGAAAAGTAAACCCGTTTTACTTGGACAGCTGTCCTCCGATGACCGTCTCGATGGCAAGAATGTCTTTCAACGTGCACCAGCTAAACATATACCTGCTCAAAGGTGCCAATGAACTCCTGTTTGCCAAGAGCCAGGTTTTGAACGGGCCGCATCATCCGGCAAGGTGTTGTGAAGAGGAACAGACCTGGATACAAGCTGGCTTTTCCAGTTTTAGGAACCAGGACGATCTCAGTCCAGGGAGGAACCTTCCTCTCCCTCAGCACCTGCACACACGTTAGTCATCAGGTTTCTGCTTCCAAGGTCACTACTTGTCTAACATCCTTCTCGTACCTTGAACCTCCGCATTGCATCAACAACAGCTGGAGCCAAGTCGGTCTCCACCCAGCCAACAACAGAGCCATCCAACACCACAGGGTAGCAGTCAGAGAAGGCCTGAGCAGGAGTACCATCCACCGGAGTAACACCTCACACACCGAAAACAGGACCATTTCCATTTTCAGCCGCTGAGGAGCAATGTGCACTTTGTAAAAATGTTTGGAGCTTACCGAGGGAACAGAGCAGTGCAGGCAGCGACGTGGTGGGACTGGATGCTGCCACCACCTCACAGCTGGCAGTCATGTGGTTCATGAGTCCACAAGGCTCTCCGTCTGGAGTGTGGACGGGACACAGGAAGCCCCAGGACTCGGGCAGCAGCTTACGGACTGAGGTGGTCCTCATCTTGGCGAACGCTGCTCCTCTGTGCACACAGCGGAAGTGAGAAAGGTAGCGGATGAAGTTCAGCTTGTCAGCGACAACGCAGAGGCCCGAGTTCTGCAGCATGCCGAGACCTGTGAAAGAAAACATTTAGAACAAAGCAACTATTGAAGTTTAAAAATATATATATAAAGAGTGTGGATATGCACCCGTCTTAGAATTTAGGTTTCCAGTAGCCAAGAGATATTCAAAAGGTTTGGTGACATCAGAGCCCATGTTCAGCATCTTTATGACATTTTCTGTGCTCCATCCCCTTGCAAACACTTTGGATCCTCTTTTGTCAAAGGACAGCTTCACAGACACCAGCCATGCAGTCATTCTCTCCTGCAGTGTTAAAGACGAGGAACATGAAACTAGAACTTTAAGATTTAAAAGTCAAGGTCATAACATTTACAGTACAGCCTTCCCTCATGTATCCCGGGGGGATACGCTCTAAAAATAGAAAAAAAGAGAGACCAGGATTTCAGAATAAAAACAAAGATCTGATCGCGATTAAATATTTATGAAAATTTGGCAAAACTGAACACTTTCTGTCCAGAAGACACAACACAGAGGAGATTCATTGACAAGGTCTGTAGCCAATTAGAGAACTAGACTGAGTGGCCCCTCCCCCTGGCGTTCCAAACAGGAAGTAGCTTCTGACTCCAAGAATCTAAAATGAAAAGCTGTTACTCAGTCATTCTGTTGGTCCAAATAATCCTTCTTTGTCTGTAAAATTTTTTTTAAAACATTTTCTTGACAATCCTATTTTTTTCCCATATTTTTGTTGTAGCGCAACTTTTTCAAGTTATAAACTGACCAATCACATGACTTAATAAGAGTGGGTGGTTCCACATTGAACGGTCGAAGCATTTGATTGACAGATTCTCCCAAGCCTGCTTTCAGTGGTAAGGGTGTGGTCTTCTAACAAGCTTACTCCTAATTGGTGAGAGTGGTTGCCATAGAAGCGTATCATGAAAACAAGGGCGTCTGAACTGACTTCATTTCTAAATGGGTGACGTCACTCAGTCCAGTTCTCAGATACAGTCCATGTTTAGGTCGCAGAACACAGGAGAAAACTCCACACCAACGAGTTACCTTCAGAAACATGAGGTAGAGCTGGCCAGGGGTGAGTACTTCCTGACACATGATGCTGTCTGGGTTTTCCTCCATGCATTCCTGCTTGGCGTGGCTGAAAAGCTTCCGGCTCATCAGACACAGGAGGTAAAACTTCTCCGTGTCCGACTTCAGGTGGATACAAATGCATTCACTGCACAGAAATAGGTTATTTCCAGTTTTTAAAAACTAGGTTCTTTAGTATGTAGTGCTTTGAATCTCCATAAAAAAGATTTTAAACTGCCTGATGGGCTTACTTTAGCAGAATGTTGGCACACTGCTCATTGGTGTACCACTCTGGGAGGTTTAACTTGACCCTGAAGCGCTCTCCCAGGTAAGTGAGCACCTTACTGCGGGTGGTGCATCCCTCTTCCATAACCACACGCAGCATCTCCGACACGCAGGTCTTGTAGAAAGAATTGTCCTCGCGTCCTTTAATCAGCTCCTGGTAAATCTGGAAGTCTGTGAAGTCGACAAGGGCCTGAGGAGCACGTCAGACCCCCAGATGATTACACATCAGCTGGTCATCAGGGTATCTCTGCTCGTTTACTCGGATACCTTTAGTGCAAACCCCAAGGGAAGAAAGAAGAGCTCCTTCTGGTAGATGAAGTTGAGCATCACAGTTCCGTTCTCCAGATAATGGAGGTTCAGGTTGATCGCTGTGTGGTCATCCTTTACACAACGCATGGAGACTCCTGAGAAACCACGAAAAAAATGAGGCAGTAGAGTCTACAGATAATTTACCTGGAGGCATTGTACACACTAAGTCAGATATGTACCATACTGAGTGTATCCCTGCCCCCTGCTCTTCCATTTTGGTCTGGACATGGCAATAGGATAGTTCCTCCTTGGCATTATCAACATGCGGACCACCTTCTCGATTCCATTCACAATGAAATAACCTCCCATCTCCTGTGAAAAAACAAAACAAAGTTTGCACATTTTTCATCAACTGGAATGTGTTCGACCAACTGCTGCACTGCTTGCCACGGCGGCGCCCACCTCTGCTTCTTCGTGATGCTTCACCAGCTCTTTAGGAGACATGCCATGCAGGTTACACAGCCTGGACTTCACCATAATGGGCACCTGACCCAGAGACTGCTTAATAATGCCTTTGGGAACGCCGTTAATCGCCCAGCTGATGTCTGCCTGCAACCAGAGAATACAGATTATAATAAATATAGACCAGTTGATCTAAAGTACTTGTTACTGTGCCTGTCATAGTTTCCTTAAACACTGTAAAGAAAAAGACAAAGATTTGGAAATGACAGGGTCTCACCACCAGCTTTCCTTTGTAGGAGCATCTTCTGCCTCTGCATTCTGCTGGAAACACCTTGGTCTCTCTGCAGATGCTTCCTTTGGCCACTGCTGGGCTGTAGATGGCGGCTTCCACAAATGACAGGCTGATTTGGTCATTTTTGGACATGAACTCCAAGGGAGGGATGGCCTATTAATACAAACAATGTCACAATGAATTTTACAAACATGTCTTCACCACCATAAACAGCAGGAGGACAGGAAGCAACACATCTGGCACAAATATTCCTCTCACCTTTTCAGTTAAGCCTGAATGGATCAGCACGTTTAATTCTGTATTTTAAAGTAGAAATACAAATCTACTTTGTAACTGATTGAAATAACTGTAGTTAGCACTTGGTGTGTAAATATTTGCTTTGTTTACTCAATGCCTTTAACTTTGTATTTATATCTAAACACTTTTCTATACATTTAGAAAATGTGTAGACTCTTTACAGACCCAGTCCGATCATCTGTTGTAAAGGTTTCTTAGGACATAGTTTCTGCAGAGCGGCAAGAGTTTATTAGAAATTCATCAAGTGGATGTATCAGAATGGAACAGACCAGGGTGACTGTGTCCCGCCCAGTGTATTTTCCACATTACAAATAAACTCTTTATTAGCTCTGATTCACAACTTGAATAAAGAAATACCCAGAAATGCAGTTTTGAGGTTTCTTTCTTCAAGTCCTCCTCTATGGAGGACATAAAGTCTCCCACAAGCATACATAGTCCTGGGAGAGTTTTGGCATAAATGCAGCTCCACAAGAACAGGTTAAAAATACCAAAAAACGCCATTTTCCTTAGAGTGGGCTTTAATGCAGTAGAAGCTCCTCCTGGTATAGATAGTTGTTTTAACTTAACAGCCAAAAAAAATTACAATGGAATCATGTTTCACTCTTTCCTTAATAACACTTCAAATGTTCAAAAAAAGTGAACGGTGACATATTTTAAGACAAATATGTTTTTTTTTTTAATTATTGACCATTGATAGATTTAAAAAACTATTTTTTTCTTTGGTGTTTATCATTTGGTCAATGGGGCGATCACATCTCATCACACCTCGTTTATCTGTTTTTACACACAACATGAATTTAGAAACGATTAGCTGTAACTTTAGAATGAGGGCTGAACTTTCAACACTCATGGTTGGAGCAGGTTCGCACTGAGTCTGACCTGCACGGCCCGGATCAGTCCATCAGTAACAGCCTGGTCGAAGGACTCGATGTGAGCTTTGGTCAGATCCTGGATGGCCGCGTGCTGCTGATCTGTTAGTTTACCAAAACCTCCGTCGGTTAAGTTCTTCAAACTCGGACCTTTCGGCAGACGACTCCATTCGGCTGAAGAACCCATGCTGGACGTTCAGCAGCAAACAGAGGAAACCACATGAGGAAACACGTGTCTGCAGGAGGAAACAGACTTCTTCTTCGGAGGTTTTACAGTCATCCTGCTGTTGAGCGCCACCTAGTGGTTTAGTTTAACCTTGTTTTCAAACGCCAAGCAAGACAAACTATTTCATGTTCAACAAGCACCAAAAGACAAATAAATAAACATTTTAAAACAAATCTTTTGATACAAATTAACCACCTTCATGAAGGTATAAATCTGAAAAACATAGCTGAATTTCAAATCAAAAGTTTAGTACTAAAGAAATCTCATTGACAGATCATAAAACCTTTCGTCGCACATTAGTTTAAAAGTAAATAAAAAAAAAAAAATCCCAGTCTTCTAGAAAGAGAAAAGGAAACAAAAATGCCTTGAATCATTTATGGTCAACATTGGTGTTAATGCACTATTAATACAAGCAGAATTATATACATACAGAAGCAATGTGGCACTAACATAAAATAAAATAAAAATTAAAATAAAACAAAAAGGTTTTCTTTGGGGGAATAAAAGACAAAAATAAAAAGACATCTTCCTGATGAGGACTTTTGCGTTTGACAATGGATGTGGATGTCCTTTAAAGAGCTAATTTGGACCGGAGGCAAACGGTTTCATGTGGTTACTCCTCACCTTCTATTATTTTTCACTAAAAGGAAACCAAAAAAAAAGAGGTATATCTCTTTATTCAAATAAAACTATATATTTTTTATGTGTCCTTGAAAACCACTTTAAATTTATTAAAATATTTCTTGTGAAAGAACTATTTCTTACATATAAGACAGAAGACATAAAACATGTCCATCCTATAAAGAGCTACATAAAAGTTAGGTCTACTTTGGTGAGCCATCATCCTCAATACTCCTGGAAACCTGAGCACTCATGAATTCATTAAGATCCCATAGGAAAAATAGTCTAAATGAGGACCTTTCAATGGATGTCCCCGGTCTTCGCCCACCAGGATAGGCCCTGTGACCCCAAAAGGGACAAAACAGTTTAGAAGATGCCAGTTTGTTATTTTGTGTTTAAACTTTCATTCATAATTAATGTCACCAAAGCTTTGGACTACCACTCCTGGAAAATCTCTAAACTGTTTTTACTAAAAGTTATCCTACAGCATTCTAAAGCTTTTGGGGGGATTTTCAATTGACCCCAAATCATATTTTCTTCTTTAAATGTCACTGTTGCTCAATAACTGTTCTTTGATATTCCTCGTTTTTCTGTTCTAGTCTACAGTGTTATCCCGTTGCCGTCAAATAAAGTTTTTGTGAAATGAAGAAAAAAAGGCACATGACGTCATGACGCTGTCACGCACGCCGTTTGTCGTAACTTCCTGTTTCCGCCCAGTCGTCTGAAGCAGGGGAGTTTGTTTACGTTGCTCAGCTGCTGGTGGTAGACAGACACCGGCACCGCATGCCGTCGCGAGCGACCCTCCGCCGCCGCCGCCGCCGCACCGTGGCGCCATGCTGCTGTTCCAGTTCCCAGAGGAAGTCCTCCACTGCATCTTCTGTCACCTGGACTACAAATCCCTCGGTCGCCTCTGTCAAGTTTGTAAAGCATTCAACGAGTTTGTGAACAGGGACGCAGTGTGGAAGAAGATAGCCAGAGGTCTGCTAAATACCGGGATTACTTGGAACGGCACGGATATGTAAGTACACGATAACTGTGATCTGACATCTATGATGAGCTCTGCGGACCTGAGAGTTTACACACATCTACTACAGTACAGACCAAAAGTTTGGACACTCCTTCTCATTCAAAGAGTTTTCTTTATTTTCATGACTATGAATTGTAGATTCACACTGACTGAAGGCATCACAACTGTGAATAAACACATGTGGAATTATTTACATCAGTGTTTTTCAAATGTTTTTTTTTTTTTTTTGAGCCAAGGTACACTTTAACCTTGACAAAAATCCCGCGGCACACCAGCATCCAAAAATGAAAAAAGGAGAAACTGTATGGATGCACAGTCCCTCTGCAATCTCACGTACATTTTTGTGATATTAATTGTGGCAGAAAAAGCTGGAAGTTGCAGCTGTTTTTTTGTAATAAAAGTTAAGTTAGTTTTCTGTAATATTTTTCAACTAAATTATTTAGCATTTTACCCTGGTAGTTGTTTTTCCCTCCAGTTTATTAACATCCAATTTTATGTAACTTCACAAAAAAACAGATATATTCTTTCGAAATAGTCATTTATTATAATTTTTTTATATTTATTTCAATATTGGTGTAAAGGCAACATCATGCTTTGTGGCTTTTTGTCTGCTAAGGTGGGAAGACAACGAGTGCATGTAAAGGAACCAAGAAATGGGGCTATGTGTGGCAAGATTTAGAAGAAAACCTCCTTCCATCAGTGAGAGCATTGAATATGAAACATGACTGGATCCTTCAATGATCCCAAACACATCACCCGGGCAACCAGGGAGCGGCTCCATGAGAAGCACCTGCATTGCTCTAGTCAGTCTGCAGATCTCAGCCCCATAGAAAATCTTTGGAGAGAGTCCCAAAATATCACTGCTCTAGAGGAGATCTGCATGAGGGAAGGGACCAAAATACCAGCTACAATCCTTATAAATCTACACGAAAAGTTTGACCTTTGACCTCTCCCATCAAAGGGTTAAAAACAAAGTTTTTAGAGAAACAGCGAATCTAACGGCTGTAAGAACATAAAAAGTATGAAAATGCTTTGGGTGAGTTCTAACAGAAGATAACATATAGTACAGAAATAAACGTATCTTTTCATGATCGCTTACCAAGACCCCCACAGGCACAAGAATTCTGTGTGAAGGTAAAGTCATAATAAACATTGAGATCGAAACATTAATAAAGGGGCTTTGTTTTATTTGAACATTAAAACAACACCAAGAACACTGGAAACTCTGTACAGGAAATAATTCTGGTTTATGTGAGGCCGTTGATTTGTAGAGCTTTACATAAAACATAAAAAAAACTTTAAAGAAATGGTGAAGGTGTAATCATTAAAATAAAGAAAAGTTAAAAAGAACTGCATTTAAAGCCTATAATAACAATATGGACGTAAACCTTTGAAAACAAAGGGATCAAATGCTGGGAACAGGTGGATTTAAATAATTGAGTGTTTCAGCTGATCTCATTCTAGTCAAGAACGGATCACACTGTACTGATTACAAAAGGGGTTTATTCAGACATACCTCTGGTTTGTCAGTAGATTCATAACCCCTCTTGTTAAAGTAAAATATGTCCAACACAAGAGGCCCTCAGCTCTCATCTGTCTGCCCAGCTGTTGGACAGGACATGTTAAAAACAAGTGTCTATTTGAATGATTTTAAAGCTAAAACGTAACTGAAGATTGAAATATAGATCTGTCATGGCGTGTAATCAATCATCCGGGTCATTTTATTAGTCCTTTGACATTTACCAGTTCAATGTAGATGTTTTGATGGGTTGAAGGGTGTTTACTTCTAGAATGACTGTCAGTGTTCCTCTCTTTGTTCCTGCAGATATCCTCACATCCCTCTCAAGGAAAGAGTCAAGACAGCTCAAAACTGGGGAAACGGAGCCTGCAAAAGGTTCATTCCTCTCAAATGGAAAACCAAGTGTGTGAGCCAGCTGACTAACATTTTAACTTAACATTTTAGCTTTCTCTTTAAGTTCTCAAATGACTTATGTTGTAAAGGTAGCTTTCTGCACATTTGCAACATTCTGAGGAATGTTAACTCTATTTATCTTGATATTCTGTTCCCAGATTGTTGCCATGGTTGCAGCTGGATGGAGATGTACTCTTTCTATCTCAGGCCACCAATATTGGGCTGTATCGCCTTCACCGCGACTCCAGAAGGCTTCAGCAAACTGCATTTAAAATTTACTCTGGACATAAGGGGGATGTCTGCTGCTTTGCCCTCACCGACTCCCATCTGATCAGCGGAGGAAGGTAGATGTCACATCATTGGTCTTTGTCAAATATTAGTCAGTAGCCATTTGCTCTGTAATTAACGCTTTAACACTAGAGATGTTGCCAACAACACCTAAACAATTCACGCTGGTTGACGTACCATAAATCCTGGAGCGTTTATCGATGCGGCCTACGTGAATCAACCGATTCTGATGTGGAGAAAAGCAAACTTTCATCCCAGCTTTGGTCCATTATGCATAACACATTTTAAACTAGTTTTTTAATGAAATAAGCCAAATGTAATTAGTACTGGAAAATACCATCTGGACTGAGACATGGTAGTTTATTTTACTATAACATAAAAAGGACCAAGTGCATCAGCGTACAACACACATGTGATGTCATCAAACACGGATCAGTCCATCATTCCAGTCCAATGTGTGGACAGACTTTGAATAAAGTCAAGTGACCATCCAGTGTCTAGAATGTTCTAAGAATGTTCCCTTTGGATTCTTTGGATGTGGAAAAACAACAGTGGTGAACTTTAGGAAACTAACATGTGAATGGATTTGACATTCATTCTAGTTTACTTGTTTGTTTGACACAGATTTCATTTCCACTTGATGATCTGGAAGAAATCCAAGAATCTGGAAAACTTCACTGTTCAGTAGCAGGAATTTCTGTCTGAGTCTCACTGCTGGAAGTTTGGATGAAGATGATCTGGATCCATTTATGTCAGAGAATCTGATCGTTTAAAACAGGGGTCTCAAACCTGCGACCCGAGGGCTATTTGCAGCCCCCAACACAATGTTTTGCGGCCCCTGCCTTGATATGGAAGTTTATTGCTAGTGCGTCCCGCCAGTTTCTTTATGATACTTATTCAGTGTTGTGTGTGAAACTGACGAACCAACCAATCACAGTGGGGTATATGACTCTTGGGGGCGTGACATTGACTGGGCTTGAAGCAGGAAAACATTTAAGGCAGGAAACCTGACAGGCCCCTCCCAGGGAATTCCTTTACTTTCCTTTTTAGAAAGTGTATATTCGCTCGTAATTTTCTAAATACATGCAGTCCGTGCTGCACTTTTTTCTGGGTCGCATGGATCCGAAGGAAGGTTAAGGTTTACGTTATGGTTATGGTTAGACGCGCGGCGGCGTATTAACCCTAACCAAACGGTTCCTGAGGACGGCTGTGACTGCAGCTCACCGCTGCCCCATGGGCATGGGATGCTTCAACATTAAACACGTGCGAGCGACAGCAAGATTTAGTCTTAGAGACACTTAAAATACGTGGGGGCAAAACAACGATAGACGTGTTTGAGATGAACCAGCGTTTCGCCAGGATCGATCAGATCAGGCGGCTGCAGGTGGGGAAAGGCGGTGAGATGAAGGTGAACGCTGAGCTGCAGCGAGACTGAAGGAGAACTGAAGCTGGAGTTGTCCTTAACATTCAATTGAGTTTTAATGTTCCTCTCCCTCTTAGTATGATCTGTGTTATTACATCTTTTAGAATTATTTGATTGTTTTGTAATGTATGTAGCCTATGTTTTTTATCAATAGGTTTTTTTAATTGATTTTAATTGATAACTTCAACTACAAGAACTGTCAGGACACCGTTTCCCACAGTGCATTGTTTTGAAGTCATACAGGCGGCTCGCAGTCAGTGCAGTACTAAGTTTTCAGCTGCAGATTGGCGCTTTTGCTCGCACCTCTTTCTCGTGATATTTATGTGATGATTGACAGGTGATGTTGGACCAAAAACATACGTCACACACCAAGTGATCTGTGCAGCATTAGGTCCACCTGGGCTGGGTGATCTCAGACACGCTTATTGTGCATCTTAGTTGCACCTATTTGGTGTGGCCAACATGAATTTCCATCAGTTTTGGAGCCTTTCTCTGATCTCTGGTATGTGTAAAGCTTTTTCTGATCCCAAATGAACAGCACCCGTTCTTTTATGAACCACAGTTTGAATTCAACTATGAACATGTAGGAGTGGGTGACCAGCTACTCTAATAAAACTTATGACCGGGGTTTAAATGTGCAAAAGTCATAAGAAAGAAAATCAAAAAATGGTCACTGACTTTTGTTTCTCCTTTACTGATTAGTGGTTTAAAGAGAAACATAAAAAAAAAAGTTGCACCGAGCAAAAAGAGATAATTGCCGCGAAGCAAATGAAAAGTTGTAAAAGTTTGATTAATACAAAAGCACCATCATTTGCAATACAATGATACAGCAAATGTGTAGAAAAAAAATCACAATCAATGCACACCGATAATAACAAATTTCAAACGTGCAAGATAACTGTGATGCACAGCAAACTCGGTCGGATACGGCACAAACATAGAAATCCCGTCCATGAGTGTGAACTGATGGAAGTGACTTTGACAAAACGACAAACAAAATAGAAGAGATGATTACCGGTAATCAATCATGCCGAGAGAGGACAAACAAAACACCAAAACAGAAACTTAAACAGGACAGGGGGGCACAGTATTCCAACACTAAAAACAGAAGACACATCATATTAAAATATTTCTGATAAAAAATACTTATATGCGTATATACCTGGTGCGTCGCAAAACCTCACTCCCGGTCCATGAAATCCCCGGTAAAAATCAGCCACAGGTAAGGATAAAAACAGTCTTACCACACTCCAGACTTGAGCCAATGAACGCAGCTCTGTGAGCTAACCGGTTCTCTCACAGGAAACTAGCACCTTGGCAACCACACATCAACTTCCTTTTATACCCTCTGCACCGTGTGTACAGCGACACAGATTTCAAATTGGGAGTGCATAAATGTGGGAAAAGCTCTTCTCCACCTTGAACTTCAATAAGTCCAAGTACAGTCCAGACTCACTGACAAACATCTTCAGCCATACTGAGGGTCTCAGCTGTACGAGAGGAAGGTCTGCCAAGAGAAGCTGTGTTCTGAAGAACCCGTTGATTGAGGTTATAGAACTGTAAAATTTAAGTCTTCCTTTGTGTTTAATAGTTATAATGTAACAGTGTTAATTGAACTGTTTTAATTAGGATGTTTAAATCTGAAAGCCGTAGATAAAGATTAAATAAACAGAAATTTATTAATAATTTATTTACTTATTGGTTTTTTTATTTAGGTTTTTGATTTAATTTAACTGAGACTATAAGTATATTTTGTACAGAAGCATAGTTAATAGTATAGTAAATGTTCCATACAAATGTACTACCAAAGAAGGGATGTACCCGAGGAAGTTACACACTACTTGTTTACACCAGGGTCCTTGTTAATCCTATTTTTTGTCATAAAATATAGTAAAAAGTCTGAGAAGATTGCATTTTTTGAAATTTCTGATTCAAACTGGTTATTGGCTCTGAGACACAAGTTGCACTTGTGTGAGCGCTGACGTTCCGGCCCAGCCTCAGCTAGACCCTGGCTTCAGTGGCCCCATGGTAGATTGACTTTGAGACCCCTGGTTTAAAGTGAATCAATGTGGACTATGAATTGTATCAGCAACCACAAATTATGACATGAATCGTTGTTAAGATGAATCATTACATCCCTATAAGAAAGTAATCAAAATCAACATGATTCAGTATCACTATAGTAATACTAAACATGTTTAAACTGACAGTGGAGATGAAAGACCCCTCCTTCAGTGGTACAAAACCTCCATAAGGAAGTTAGAGGACCATGATTTCTATCTTTCTGAAGACTGGACAGACATAAATAAAAAAAAAACACAGTAAAACTGCTAAAAGACTACAGGAGAGAAAAGTTTTACTTCCTGCAGAGTGCATACTCCTTTTCCTCTGATGTAATCTATTACTAGATAACATTTACCATTCTACACACAGTGGGAAGATTGTATTTCTAATACAACCACTAGGGGGCAGAATCTAATGCTTTCATGTAGCAGTTCCAGGAGAACTGTCAGAGAGGACAGTAGATGGACAAACAAAGCCAAATTATTCATGCAAATCATGGATATGACTTTTTTTCCTAATTAGTTGTAGCCTAGGTTATCAGTAACTGCCCTACTGCTGTGGACCTGCTGGATGCTGCTGGAAACTGGAACACTGTTTGTCAAAGAAGAAGAGGAGGAGGAAGATGTGCTTGTTGGCAAAGACAGGGAAAATGACAAAGAGTGTAGGACTCTGAGTAGGAACTTCAAACGTTGGGACTTACTGAAGTCAGTCAACACAACCAAAATTCATACATAAAGTGCTCTGGATTATAAGGCTAACTTTCAATTTGTAAACATTATTTGAAGTGCTCTTTATGGTTGAAACACAACAATTCAGTAATTGACCCATGACCTGCGACTGAGACCAAGCTTTCTGACACTAGGCAGCACATTTCTACCCAGAATGCCTTGATAATCTGGAGATTTCATTTGACCTTGCACAACTTCAAGACACCCTGTGGCAGATGCAGCAAAGCAGCCCCAAAACAGAACGGAGCCTCCTCCATGTTTCACAGTAGGGACAGTGTTCTTTTGGTTGGATGCTTCATTCTTGAGTCTACCAACATAGAGCTGATGTGTCTTACCAAAAAGCTCCAGTTTTGTCTCATCTGTCCAAAGGACATTTTCCCAGAAGCTTTGTGGCTTGTCAACATGCATTTTCCCAGATTCCATTCTGACTTTTTTAGGATTTCCTTTCAACAGTGGTGTCCTCCTTGGTCGTCTCCCATGAAGTCCACTCTGGCTCAAACAGCGACGAATGGTGCGATCTGACACTGATGTACCTTGATCTAGGAGTTCACCTTTAATGTCTTTGGAGGTTGTTCTGGGCTCTTTGGATACAGTTCCAACCATCCGTCTCCTCAATTTGTCATCAATTTTCCTCTTCCATCGTCCAGGGAGGTTGGCTACTGTCCCGTGGGTCTTAAACTTCTGAATAATATGTGCCACTGTCATCACAAGAACTTCAAGCTGCTTAGAGATGGTTTTGTAATCTTTACCTTTACAATGTTCGTCTATAATTTTGTTTCTAATGTCCTGGGACAATTCTCTCCTTGGCTTTCTGTTGTCCATGTTCAGTGTGGTTCAAACCTTTTCACCAAACAGCAACGTGACTATTTAATTACCTTTAAATAGTCAGACTGACTGATTATGGGTTTGAAAACAGCTGTGATGTCAATGAAAGGACATACCTGAGTTCATCATGACCCCCTGAGCAATTAGTTCTCAGTCTTTTATGGAGGTACCATCATTTTTGTCCAGCCCTATTTCATTAGTTTGTTTTTTTAAATAATTCTGTTAATCAACAACTCAAAGGTAATGGCTGACTTTGATTATTTAATTTTCAATAAATTTTAATTAATTGTTACTTTTGAAGGTTTCAAGTCATTTCAGTGAGTATTGTGGACTTTCTCTCTTTAACTGAGGGGTACCAACAATTTTGTCCACCACTGTATATGCTGTTATCACAGCAGCCCCCCCCCCCCCCCCCCCCCATTCCATCCCTGATGGAGCAGCACTGATCTATTTTTTGTGGCAAATGATGAGAAGAGGATGATGGTCTGTACCTTCAGCAGAATGGAATTTGTGTCGTATTGGAAGTACTCAATATTCAAATTAATTGACAGAAATTTTTAACAATATCCAAGGAAAAATTAGACAAGAGGAAATGGGACACTTGTCCTTATGAAGTAAAACGTACAAATGAACATTAGGTTTCTTGAACATCAGCCAAAACCTAACATAGTTTGAGGAAACCAAACTGAACCAGTTTAATGACATCTGGGGAACCTGTGCTTTGAGTTTAGTGGATGATTAGTTTGTAAAACTCAGTTGTACACATTCATGCTCTGTAGAATTTGGGCAGATTTCGCCACAATATTCAAATTTTTGAAATCCTGTTTCTGCAGGTTTTATGAGCTGAAACTCCAATTTATGTCAAAAGAAACAAACACACAAATAAATGAAATAAACAGTGGAATCTGAATCTATATTCTATGAAAGTCTAATTTGTACAATGGAATGATCTAAGAGAATACATTTTCATAATATTCTTTTTTTTTTAATAAAGGGTCTGTACGTGTATTTTGCTTTTGTACTTGACCCTGTTGAATTTTTTTTCCTGTCCATTTTTCTTTTGTGAAACACTTTGTGAAAAGTGCTGTGGAACAAAAGTTTAAAGTGTACTAACAGAAATATTTACTCATGTCTGATAGTGATGGCACCATCCTCGTCCACAGCAGAAGAAGTGACTTGTCAACGTTCCTGCTTGGTCACAGCCAAGAAGTGAATTGCCTGGACATCAAGGATGGACTGACTGTCAGTGGATCAAGAGACCGCACAGTCCGGGTGAGAACAAATGTGCTACTGTCAGTCCCTAACATCATTTGTTTTTATACCAGTAAGCCATATTTATATTAAAACTTTGACATTTAACAAAAGATCCAAAAGGAACCACTGCAACATTATAACAAAAATAATTCTGACTGTAAAGCCTTCTTCATGGCCTTGTGACGCTGCATGCATGCTTTGTATGCACATCTCTCAATAGAACAACAGTACAGTCTATCACTATTCAAATTCCCCATTTCTGAATACCAGTGTCATTGGGTCAGTTTGCATCTTGTTATTACTCTCCAAGACAGCCTCCCATGTTCTGTCTAGCCATCACTGTTTAAAAAAGTAGAGGGATTCTATGCATTGTTTTGGAACAGGCCATACTGTTTTTGATGGTTATTACTCCAAACCCCCACCTTTACAAAAATCCTGAAATAGCCAAACCTCACCAACACGCTTTTAGAAGAATGGTCCAAAATTCCTAGAAACACTCCTCAACCTTGTGGACAGCCTTCCCAGAAGAGTTGAGCCTGAAATAGCTGTGAAAAGTGGACCCGGATCACATTGAACTCTATGGGTTAGGAATGAAATGGAGTTTCAGTTCATATGTGAGTCAAGCCAGGTGAGCCAATACCTTTAGTGTACTTTCAAAAACCTTTTCATTTCTAGTATTAGATTTTTTATTCACAACAGCTGCACTGTAAAACTGTTAATGTGCCACTCCAATCATCTTTTGATTTATTGTCAAAGTGATCCCAGGGGTCTTTTAATTATGATGATGCCGTTTTTAGCCAAAATCAAAGAACCTGTTCTGTTTTCCAGGAAATAGTTTCTGCAGAGTGGCTGGACTTTATTAGAATTCGTTTCTGAGTTGTAGGTCGACTGTTGGGACAGAGTAAGCCCGCCCTCATTTCCCATAATGCCTTTGTTTACACTATTTCCTGCTAGCTTACAGCTCCTCACGACCCCAAGTTAACATTAGCAGCACAACAATGGTGACCAGTATTGGAGCTAATCTATGGAGGGATATTTCTGCCACTATGTTGCACACAAGAATTTCCAAGTTGCAAATGAAAATATTAAATATTTGCTTTTCAATTATTTTTTATTTTGCTTTCAAAAACTTTTTTTGCGTTTGCGAAACACATTTTTTCACATGCGTTGTGTCAAATCTCTCTTTTTCCCATCTTTGATTTTGCTGAGATAAGTTTCAGTTTAACGTGACAAAGCTGCCATCAAACAGCTGCTGATTGGTGGAGATTCTAACCAATCAGGTGTCTCTGTCTCATATTGACGGTGCTTGGAGGCAGACATGGACTTTGGACTTTGTGTCGGTTCTGTTCCAACGGGATTGTACCGTTTTCAACTATTCTGGCCCCGTTTCTCTCAGAGTAAAACCCAGAAGGAGCAGCAAAGCAGCTAAAATCAAACCAAAGTTTTACATTTATTTATTTATGACAGTGTAGCGGCAAACGTGTTTAAAACATCTGCAGCAGAAAAAACGTCAGAGCTCCGACTCCATCCAGCAGGACGTAACACTTATTAAGATTTGTATCTGAACTTTTGTTTTATTTTAATCAATACATGTCGAAAATAGCATTTTTTTATTAGAATTTTTTTTAAAATTTGGACAAACGCTCACGAGTTTTAAAACATAAAACTCTGTGAAAATGAACATAAGTTAAGTTAAAAATGCTTCTTCTATTACTGAGTCTGCTTTGGTCAGACTTTATGTCCTTATTATTGCTGGTAATCTAATCCCAAACTTGTGTGTATCATAAAATAATATGTGCTTTAAATCTTTGATTGTTTTGTTTTAAAAAACATATCTTAAAGAAAATCACACATTTTACCAATAATTTGCTCTGCAGGATTCACAGATCACACACAGGTCTGTTGATTTAATGTCAGCAGATGAACTTTACAGTTTATTTTACAGTTTCAGGAGATCCTCAGCCATAAATTCACAAATCTGATCAAATAAAAGTTAATCAATGCTAAAAAAGAAAGAAAGTATGAATTATTGTTAAAATGAAAACGTCTTCATCCAAAGAGACAACATTGAGGGTAAAAAGAGCTGAATGTGATCCTGATCTTCTCTGAAACATTTCTTTATCAAAAGTAGTTGGAGTTAAATATGAGTTATCCTACTTTATTTTCAATTACTGAACTGTTTATGTTTCTAATGTTTTCTCCAGATATGGACCTCGAATTCAAGCTTCCCAAGATCAACGATTTGTATGGCTGACCGGGTGTGGTCTGTTGCTGTTAGTCCAACAGTAAGGTAAGAAATGTCTCAATATTCACAACGTGAAAAGAGAGGAAAATGTTGTGTTAATGGATGTACATGACTTTAAATGACTGAGTTAAATCCCATAGATTGTCAGGTTGACACAGCAAATAATGTAGCGTAACTGCAATGTTTGGTAAATGTTAAAGTCTGGATTGTTATTTCTGGAAGACTCCTTGGATCTTTGCCCTCTCATTCTCTGCCACTTTTGGAGATATTTCCCACTTTGACCTTGGGGTGTCCAGTCCCGCAACACGTTTCTGTTAGATTGTGGTACTCCATGTATGCCCTTACTAGGGTGGAAACAATTGAATCAAAGCAGGGTGGGTGGAACCAATGACAAAGTTTTAGGATGTTCTAATAAAAAACAATACTAATATTTAGAGAACTTTTAATCTTATCATTTAAAAGATACAGACAAACTCTGAAACTGTGAAAACCTCATATAAACAAATAGATGTTGGTTTGATATTTAATATTGAATAACAAAGAAGGTAGGGGCAGATAAAAACTGTTTTTATTTTCTGTCCCTAATCATTTGTAAATTGTACCTCTTTGTATTTTATTCTTATAATCTTATTTTCCTACTCTTTACATTTTTTTAAACATAAAATAGATGTATTTTTAATAATGACATGACCCAATTTTGTGGTGTTTTAAACAATACCTCATAAACATACCATGTTTAAAGTTTTGCACTCTAAGCTACTGTAGTCAAAAGCTAAACTTGTGAAGACGATCCACTTGGCCTCCTGCCTGACAAACAGGATCCATTGTGACCCTCTGCCTGTGCGGCAGGAGGTGCCACAGCCATTCACACATGCACATGTCACTGCTACTATTAACTCTAAACATCACTGTGGATCCTGTGGACGGTGTAAACTATCAACTGTGGACCAAATGAAGAGCAACAAGCACATGAATTCTCCTGTGGCTGCTTCGGATGTTTGTCAGTTTTGTAAATCTGTTCTATCACTGCCAATATATTTCATATTGGCATATTGCATCTGATTAAACACACCAACACAACCCCCCCCCAGTCTCTGACTTCTAACCCTTGACCAAATATTTTGGCCTTTTTTAATAACGTGCATTTGAAAATGCTACAAGTCCCTTTAAAAACTTTGTGCAATTGTACTCTGAAGAACTGTTACTATTTTAAAGACAAAAGGTGACCACACCAAATATTTATTCCATTTGGTTTTGTCATTAGTGTATTAACTGAATTTTGTCAGAGGTCTGCACTGCAGCCCTACATCTCTGTTTTCACACACGCTGTAGTAAACATGGATTCCACCGCTCATCGCTACGACAACAGAGCATTGAACATGTCAATCTGATCTATCAGGTCGCTGAATTAGAGACTTTCACTCGCTTTGCCTTCAGCATTTTGACTGAGGTGTTGTGTACTTTGCGCATGTTCACGACTTTGCCCATTCTTAGGTTTACCTGCCCGTAATTGCTGGAATGGTTAAATGATTGGCTAGAATTGTACAGGTAAATTGAATAGGCATAAGTCTGAAACGAAGCACAGAAATCAGCATTTTTTATTTTGTATCGGTAATTCCGAATGTGGTGGTACCGGTACCAACTTGGCACTGAGTTTCGGTACCCATCCGTAGTGAAAACTCATTTATATATGTGTCATCAAGCTCTGAAACAACAGCATCTGCAAATCTAAGGAGTGAACGTCTACCATCAGATGGGTCTTGCGATATTTTGTTGTTGGATATTTTGTTGATGCAAAGCTGCTAAAAGTAGCTCTGTATGTTGTGCTGCTGACCTAGGGGTCGGGGGTTTAAGTGGAACACAAAATAATTCTCTGAACTACTTTTTTTTTCAATAATTAATTGAAAATAGTTTTGGCTGTATTTAAAATGAAATAATGTGACATTTAACAGAAGCCATTTTAACAGAATCAATTGTCCCATCTATTTATTGACAATAAATCCTCCTAACCAGAAGCCAGGTCAGACCAACGATTTTCATCAACGTTCAGGGTCTTGCACTGGAATATAAGAGTCTTCGACCAAGTAACATTCTGTTTTTGTCTGTAATTTCCATTGATACCATTTTTTTCCTGAATACTTAACCTACCTGACAACACCTCTTTTCTGCAGTGTCACTGTGTTTTTGATATGCAGCTGCAATTGTTCTTGCAGCATATTTGCATTTTTCCATTAGCTTTACTTTGAGCTGTCTCACTGGCCCAATGTGGCTTAAATAGTTTCTAAACAGAGAACATGATTGTTAGATAAATTGTCCTCAATTTTGGTGCCACCAGGGGAGCAAGACCTTTGACCCGCAGCAAGTACAGGGTGATGCCATTGTAGCCATTTAGGCTGCCTGAGCCAGTGTGCTCTAACTGCACTCTCCCAACCAACACTGCCTCTGCCACCCAACCTCACACACTCTAATTTATCCCCCACTGCTCAACCCCACTCAACCGCAAGAAAAAGCCTTTTTCTTTGGTCTTTCTGAGCAGTCCCTGTGGTTCAGGAGTCAAGAATTCAATTAGTTAAAAAAAGAGAAAAAAAGAGAGAGGATGCAACAATGCAGCGATAAGGAGGTAGATTGTGCGTTCCCACACGTTAAATACAGGGCGCTTTCCCTGGGGCCCACAGAGCGAAAGGACCCACACCACAGGAGGCAAGAATAATCACAGATCCCACTGCACCCCCTCATTACACACAGATTCTCACAAACGCAGCTTACATTCCTCACACACACACACACACATCTTAATGCAGACCTGCATTACAGACAAGCATTCCTCTGGACTGACACACCTTGTAAATGCCCCACACTTACCATGCACAAACACAAAGTAACATTTAAAAAAGAAATAAGCAGATATGCACAATCACACCACAAACACCACAAAAAGCCTATTTTTCTGGTTTTAAACCTTGTTCATATAGCCATTACTCGATGCACAATTGAGGTCTGTCTTTATTCAACCTCTACTCTCAAAATTCAAACAGCATTCAGAAGAACGTACTACTTTAAGGCTTGTGTGCACTGTCAAATAACACACTATTCTTGCAAAGCCAAATGAATAGAACTGGTGAGACCCTTTGTGGGCGAGACATTAGACACAAAGGGTATGTGGCAGGAAAAATTGACTTCTTCTGTAACAATATTGACAATGACTTCATGCAAATCCTTATTTTTCACTTTACATCTATGCTACCTACTACTCCAGGGACAGGTAAAGTTGTGTCATGAAGTGTGTCATCCAATGCATGCTTTAAAAAAGGTTTTTTTCAATGAGAGCAGCAATCACAATTTTCCATTCTTGTTTTCAGTTTTTATTCCTTCTGCACGTTATATACAGTTCTCAACAATGTCCATGCATCAGAAAAATTCTCGGACTTGGGCAATCACTACAATTTCTTTTTGCACACTCTGTTTCTTTTCTTTCTGTGTCTTGATTATTGTTTTTTTTCTTGTCAGTAAGTTTTTTTTTTTTTTTTTTTTTTTTTTTTTTTTTTAACTTGTCCTGTCCAACAGCTGGGCAAACAGATGAGAGCTGAGGGCCTCTTGTGTTGGACATATTTTATTTTAACAAGAGGGGTTATTCATCTTCAGACAAACCAAAGGTATGTCTGAATAAACCCCTTTTGTAATTGAGGCCAAACTTTATTAATTTCAATCATGTTTGAAAATCTTTGGTGTTGGACCGGACTGAAAAGGAAAGAGGGGAAGAAGAGAGAGGGACGTTAGAGAGAGAGAGGGGGGGGGGGGGGGTAGGAGGGTGATAATAGGAGGGGAAGGGGGGTAAGACCATGAAGCAGCATAGAGCAGACAGGTTTACTGGTTGTTTATCATTACGGTACGGTTCAAATGTAGTACAAAAAGGGCGGGGCCTGTTCACACACACTCAAATATTATCAACACACCTGCTAGCTGCAAAAATGTCCACATGTCAACATGTACACAAAACAGATAGTGTTCACGAACGCATACCTATGCCTTTAAACCAACTAGTGTGAAATCTTTCATTCATTCCCAGGAGGGGGGAACCCCGGGGAAAAAGGGGCGGCCCACAAGGGGTGTTATAAATATGGCCCGACCAGGCTCGGCCATGTTGGAAGTTTGGCGGGGCCCAGCGCCCAGGGGCAAGGACCAGGACCCACCCCCCAGGGACACGAACACCCACGGCTCAGGTGTAATATGAACCCCCCCACCGTGCGGAGAGAGCACCGCCGGGCCCAGGGAGCCGGCACCCAAGGGACACGGCCGCCATCGCCAAGGGGCCCGCACCCCCCACCAGGGAAGGGGTAGGGGACAGATGGACCCAGGTCCCACCTTCCTTGTAAAATGTGTGTGCGTGTATGGGTGTTTGAGAGGGTGTTTGTGTGCATGTGTGTGTGTTTATGTTTGAATGTATATATTGAAGGGGGAGGGGTGTGTGTACTAAGGGGGGTGCAGTTAAAATTGGCGAGTAGGGCACTAAGGGGACATCTCCTGATTACTCACAGTGATGTCCCCTCACCCTCCACACCAAGGGGCCCTAAATGTCTAAGGTGCGGTTAAAATTGGCGGGTAGGGTGCCAGGAGGACATCTGCTGCTTGCTTGCAGTGATGTCCAAGCATCCCCCCTACCAAGGACCCTACATGTCTAAGGTGCAAATAAAACCGAAAGAGGGGGGGCCCACTCCATACGGCAACCATAGGAGGGGGGCCACTCCCAAGTAGCCCCCCCCCAAGGCGCATCGCAGGCTAGACCCCCCACCCCCTCACCCTAATATGAGGTTATATGAGGAAGGGGGTAAGTTGGGGACAGCTGGTAGACTGTCCCCCGGTGGTCAAACAGCCCTCCCCCAGCCCACCCCCAGCAAAGGGGCCAGGGCCACCCAGCCCAGGGGCCCCACCCCCGGAGGCGCCGACACCCCAGGCCCGGCACCACCCACCCCACACAGAGAGAGAGGAGCAAGCCCAGGCCCCCACCCCCAGACGCAGGCCCTAGAGGAGCTATGGTCAGGCCTCGACGGGACCGAGGAGGCCAACCGGCCGAGGCAACCACTGATTGCCTCAGCGGAGACCCCGACCCGTTAGCCCCCCCGACCCGTACCAATAATGCCCCCCAGAACGCCCCCCCACAGGACAGGGCCGACAGGCCCCCCACCCCACCCCACCCTAGACCCCACAGCCGAAGCGGGTGACACCCTGAGCGACCGGGGGCCCCCCGAGGGTTGTCCCGTCCCGTCCCAGAGCCAGGGAAGGGCCGATCCCAGCCCCAGGTGCAGATGGGCAGCCCATCCGGCGCCGCTGCCCCCCCCCCCCCCCCCGAGCAGGGCCCCCCGCCAACCCCCCCCAGCACAGGCAAAGGGACCACCCCCCCAAGCCAAGCCAGACCACCCCCCCCACCCCCCCACCACGCACCCCCACACCCAAGCCCAGAGGACCACGCAGCGCCCCAGCCCGCCCCACCCAGGCACCGGACCAGACCCCCCGACCAAAGGAGCCCCCCACCGCCCCCGCCAGGCACCGGAAGCCCCGACCCCCACCCCAAACCGCGGCAGAAGGGCAAGGAGCAGCGACGACCAAGCCCCCCACCCCCTAAGTCATGGAGTCAACCACAGGAGACCAGAGAGACTGAATTCTTTCAAAGTTGCTTGAGCTTTGGGCTGACATTTTTTCCAAGCTGATATGATCAAACAGCAGATTTCTGTGTTGACTTATGTTTATATTTTTCTTGTTTTTCCAATTTATTAAAATAGTTTTTTTGGCAATACAAAGAGTTATGAAAATGATAGATGCTAATCCTTCTTCTATATCGATGGCACTCATGTCACCAAGCACGCAAAGTGACGGTGAGGCAGTGATTGAAACCTTAAGCCAGACTGATAAATCGGCACATACCTGCTGCCAGAGAGCCTGGACAGGAGTGCAGAACCACAGTGCGTGCATGTAACTGTCGGGTAGATTATTATCACAGTGCTCGCAAATGTCTGAGTTACTGAGACCCATCTTGAACATCCTCTGTCCAGTGTAGTAAATTCTGTGAAGAGTTTTGAGATGGATTAGCTTGTCAGTAAGTTAACACTTCTCTTATTTTTGTCTTCAATTATTTTTTGTCAATAACTCTACATTGTAAATCATTAGGAATCATTAGGATTCTGTTCTTAGTACTGCACCTTTCTGGACTGAGATATCAAAGGTTTTTCTAGGAATTTGGTGTAGCCACTCCTCTTGTTTGGGGGGGGGGTTACGGTCTCAAGTGCAATTGCTCTTCTCTGTTCTTTAACCAACACTGAGGTGTGTCATAGGTTTGCCTTTACCATCATGTTAATCTGTATTTCCATCAGGATCTTTGCCCTTTCATTCTCTACGACTTTCAGAGGTGTTTCCCATTTTGACCTGGGGTTTCCAGTTCATATTCTGCACACATGTTCCTGTATATTATTCCAGCCACTTGATTGTGGCGCTCCATGTATGCTTTACCTGCCAGCATCTTACACCCTGCAGTTATGTGCTGGATTGTTTTAGGCGCCTCTTTGCACAGCCTACACCTCGGGTCTTGTCTGGTGTGGTAGATCTACACCTTGGGTCTTGTCTGGTGTGGTAGATCTACACCTTGGGTCTTGTCTGGTGTGGTAGATCTACACCTTGGGTCTTGTCTGGTGTGGTAGATCTATACCTTGGGTCTTGTCTGGTGTGGTAGATCTACACCTTGGGTCTTGTCTGGTGTGGTAGATCTACACCTTGGGTCTTGTCTGGTGTGATAGATCTATACCTTGGGTCTTGTCTGGTGTGGTAGATCTACACCTTGGGTCTTGTCTGGTGTGGTAGATCTACACCTTGGGTCTTGTCTAGGGGTGGTAGATCTACACCTTGGGTCTTGTCTGGTGTGGTAGATCTACACCTTGGGTCTTGTCTGGTGTGGTAGATCTACACCTTGGGTCTTGTCTGGTGTGGTAGATCTACACCTTGGGTCTTGTCTGGTGTGGTAGATCTACACCTTGGGTCTTGTCTGGTGTGGTAGATCTATACCTTGGGTCTTGTCTGGTGTGGTAGATCTACACCTTGGGTCTTGTCTGGTGTGGTAGATCTGAGCCTCTATCGCTCTGGTGCTCAGGGCTTGTTCCTGAGCTGCCAGGATGAGTGCTTCAGTGCTGTCCTGTAGGCCAGCCCTTTCTAGCCATTGGTAGGACTTCTTGAGATCAGCCACTTCAGTTATGGTCCGTTGGTACATCCCATGCAGGGGTTGGTCCGTCCATGAGGATCTGTCCTCCAGCACTGTATCCTCTGCTCTCCATAGCTTAAGGCATTAACTGAGAACACAGTAGGTTGGGGCCTTGTGGGTGATTATATTATAAATGCTGAACACTGTTATAGCAGTTTTCTATCTTGATTTACCGCGCAAATTGCTTAAGAGCCACACTCTCACTCGCCAATGCACACCCACTCTCACACTGATGGCAACTCCGCTACATGGCACCAACCTCCACCACCAGGAACAACGGATTTGTAATTTATTGTGTGTTTGTGTGTGTTTTGCTGCTGGACACCTGAATTTCTCCCTTGGGAGATTTATAAAGTTTTTATTTATCTATTTTCGGTATTTTTTCGGTACAAAAAAGGCCGAAAAAACTTACTTACAAAGTGCATTTATTGGTTTTACATAACAATAAATATAATAAAATAATAAATAAAAATAATAAATAAAAGTAGAAACACTATTGGCTGCCATGAACCAAAAACTTAGGATATTAACACTGGCCTAAAAAAACATTTTAACTTGCACATTTTTTTTCTTGTACACCCGACTGTTACTGTCTCTGATGCCGTTTTAAGTTTGTTAACAGATTAGATGTGTTACTGTGGCATACACTATGTTTGTGTAACAGTGTCAACACACAGCATTCCACTTATCCAATTGTCTTTTTCTGTCATGGATGCTGACAACAAAGCCAAAGTGTTCCCCCCACACAGGAGAGTGTAAGGAGATGGGGGGGGGTCCTCATCTCTGGCCTCGTGTCTGCATTAACCATATGTTGACATGCTAACTGTCCGTCACCTAATAGCGTCTCGGAGGAAACTCACGGCTAACATTACTTCTGCCTTGGCGCAAAGTTAATACAGTGGTGACCTGGGGGTTTAGCCCCGCTTATAGCCACTAAGACTCATGGGAAGTGTGAAACCTTGTGTCCTGAATTCTTCACCATCACTGAGAGAGCTGCAAAGAGAAGTGAGGTTCATGTTGTTATGCTGTTTGTGTGTGTCCATAATAAATGGGTTTAATGCAGGAAAGGAGATGGAGCAATCTATTTATTTGTCTACTCTCTCTCTGAGACTGTTTGAGGGCATGTGGAGTTTGGGGCAAGGACAGTCTTAGCAGCTAGTTAATTAGCAGCTGGGTCGTTACAATGCATATGCGGGGGAAAAACGCACCGAAACGGTACAGAAGTGAACCGAACCGACACTGCTGCACCAAAACGTTTTAGCAACCAATGGTGTCATTTTTGTGCTAGTTAAACTTTGCATGAGTTCAAAAATATAGTATTTCCTGCACAATAAGGCACACTTAAAGCCTCAACTTTTTTCCAAAAAACGACAGTGCACCCTACAATACAGGAGCACCTTATGAATGGATTATTTCTTGTTGTGCCTACTGATGTCAGGAGCGTTTATCGAGGCCTGGGGTGGGCCGCATGCGTCCTCGATCTGAAGCGAGACAGAGACGCCACATCTGACAGAGCTGTCCTGCTACAGCGCCTGCTGCTGGGTCCGCGGTTCTTCCTCGAGGGATCCGAGCCCACTCAGTGTTGCCTGGACCGAGGCACGCGTTGATGCTATGCTCAATGCTATGCCCCCCCCTAACACAGTTTACATCAGAGCATGAAACGCAATCGTCCTGCTGTCTGCTTTTTTATTTTATTTTAAGGAAACACCTTATCAGTTTTATTTATGTATTAGTACAAAAATAATATCAATACACACGACAAAGCTATCTCCTAACAAAGATTTATGTGCTCTTAATGTGTAGTTTTTGAGTTATTAGTACAAAAACAGTATTTTTGACGGAAGATATATTAGAAGTTGTGAACTTTAAAGTAGAATAAAGTGACTTTGGTACATAATTCCAGTCCATGAATGGTAGCTATTGTTCTACATGTCATCCACTGTCATCTCACAAACATTTGTGTACTTTTACTGTGTAAAATTTTAATTATTAGTTCATAAATATAGCATTTTAGACTAAAATACTGTATATGTTAATCTGGTAAATATTAAAAGTTCACTTTACAACCTTGAAATGGGATCCTGGTTGATAATGATGGATGTCAAATGCTTCCTTTAGGTTTTTACTGTTTGCACACACTAGCTGGTATTTTGGCCTACTCTTTGAAGCCCATTTTCTTAGGAGCTATTATGTTTTGGTCTGTCGCTGGGCAACATGAACTTTCAGCTCCACAGATTCTCTATTGGATTGAGGTCATGGGACTGAGTAGGCCACTCCAGAACCTTAAACTGCTTTTGACTTAGCCACTCCTTTGTTGCCCGGGCGATGTGTTTACAATCATTGCCACACTGGATGACCCAGCAAGTTTCATCCTTAATACTCTCACTGATGGAAGATTTTTGTCTAAAATCTCACCATACATGGTCACATCCAGCCTTTTCGTAATACATGTCAGTCGTCCCATCCCCTTTGCAGAAAAACAGCCCTCTGCTTTACAGTAGGTAAAGAGTATTTTGATAGTTAAAGTTAAAGTCCCCCACTCCTCAAGTGGTAAGAGACAGCAGTGGTTTAACCCCCCAATCCAACCCCTTAATGCTGATAGTCAAAATGGGACAATGAGTCCCATTTTTAGAATCTTTGGGATTCTCGATCGTGGATTTGAACTCACAACCTTCCAGCCTCAGGGTAGACACTCTTCCACATGGCCACTTAGTTGCTTGGCATACTTTGCCCTCCAAACACACTGAGTGGTGTTTATATCAAAGAGTTTCCCTTTGGTCTCGTCTGACCACATCCCCCTTTGGATCATGCAGATGGTCTCTAGCAAACCTTAGATGAGCAGGGACTATGCTGGTTTAAGCAGGGGGGGGGCTTTTTTTTTTTTTTTAGCACTGTAGGATTTTGATTCAGTATGTTACTAATGTTAGCTTTTCTTATTTTATTTTTTTTCCCCTTGTGGTCCCAGCTCTCTATACCTGGTGTGGTGACCCCTGGTGGGTGGGTCTGAGCTTTTTACTCACTGTTGTCAAGGAAGGTGGGAAAGACGTTCAATGTTGTTTTCTGTATCAAATCTTCTTAAATTGTAATAATACAGGGTTAATATCTGTGCTAATATCCATTCATACTGTTAATTTAGATATTCAGAATTAAATGACGACAGCCATCTGTTTGTATGTTGGGGATTTGTTAAGCTAATTTGGGACAAGAATTTTTTACAACTTAGAGTACTGTGGAAACATTTTCCAAAGGCCAAATAATATGCTTAATTATAAAGCTTTAAGCTACCTTATAATTAATTTAGGTGTAACGTCTTTTAGGGAGACTTATTGTTGCCTGCAGCTCTTTGTGCTACAAGAAAAAAAACTGTTTTTGGTACTTGCTCTGGAATAAACTGAAATAAGGATGAAATATTTACATCTTGACAATGTTGAGTTCTGCTTACTGTGATTTGTATGCATTAAGCAAATGTGTACACAATTTTGCAAATCTCTTAAAACAAAGTATTTGTACAGAAAGCAAGGGTAGCAGTAATCTAAATTTCATCAGCCCACTTTTTTATTTTGATTTACAGACATTTTAGTTTATCTGTGTTTATAATGTTCAAAGTAATATAGTAGATTTCTGACATCTTTATTACAAAACCAAACATATGACCATCTTTCTTCTACTTTTCTTTTAGTAAAAAGAGCACAATGAGCCAATGAAAACATTTGACCTAGCAACATTTGATTGCTTAAAAGTCTGTCCCGAGTTAAGTTTGCAGTTGAATAGGTTGGTGGAGATAGTTATGTCGAGTCCCAGTCTGTTCCAACCCGGTGAACAGAGCAAAAGGGGGTAGCTGAGGAATGTCCTGGTGAGGTGACCCCATACACTGGAGACACAAACAGAAGCCAAAAAGACCACAGGGGGTAGTGATGGAACAACAGGATATTTGTGTGTGCATATGTGCATTTGTGTGTATCAAAGTGAATGTCTGAGGGCATGTAAATGCTTGCCCATGTATATCGGTGTGTGAGAGGCCACGGTGAGAAAAATCAGAGAAGACTGAAAGTGAAAGGGCGGGTGGGAGGGGGCATGTTGGGGAGTAAGGGTCACCTCTTGCAGCCTTTGGGCATTGTGTCTCTTCTTGACCAACATAAAAGCATCATAACCCTGTAAAGCTAAACATATTTAGAAACCAGGTAGAAAGTAGATACGCCTGAGACTCAAAGCCCAGGGTCAATCTGAACAAATTAACAACCCAGGGTGTGACGAGGTAAATCTAGACCACCCCCAGAGTCTACAGCTAAATTGCTTACACATTCTGTTTGTAGTACTGTGAGCTTGCTTGCAATCATGCATTGTTGCAGCAAATAAAATATCTCTTTATTAAAAGGAAATTACTTTTTATTTGTGTCATTTCCCAAAAGAAGACATCAAATCTAGAAAGCCAAAACGAATAGCAGTATCTTCATCTTTATTTGCATCTCTGCCATCAGTCCCATTAAGGCAGGTTTTCTGCTTGCCGACACCTGCCTTGATGTTGGTATCTATTAATGTAAATTGTAAACAAACAAAAAAGAAGTTTCTAGACAAATTGTGTTTTTAAGAAATTCATGTTGTATCACAATGTACATCTCTTTATAAGTATATCCATCTTTTAAGTATTTTTTAAGATGCCAAAAAAACTGCATCATCAGAATTAAAAATTCGAAAAATGATGGGAGTGGAGCAGTATAGGAAAACGTGTTGATTGCTTTTTCTCCTGGTGAAAAAATTGTTGTCTTGAATGTTTCTCCTTTTTTTATTGGGCTATGGCAATGGAATTATTGTTGTGGCTAATATTAACTTAGTTAGCTGATCCATTACAATTAAAATAATGGTTTCTGCACCCTACCTGTTTTTAATTAGTTATTACCAAATTATCTGCAGGCCCAGAGTATGCCTTATTTTAGGTGTTGCATACGTACAAAGGGAAATATTAATCATTTTCATTTATGTCATTCTAAGTTTTAAATTTAGTTGCACAGTTAAAACTGACTATAATTATTACTGTAGAAAAAAACTGTTTTTTTCTTCAGTTGGGGTCAAAGCTTTAAAGCTGCAGGCAAAAACAAATTCATTAGCTACCAGACATTCATTTTCAATTCAATTCAATTTCTTTTTTTCAAACACAAATGACAATAAACACAAGAGTTTAAAATAGACAGATAAAACAAGACAGTGTGCTTGAAAAGGATTGGGTTGAGGAAAAATCTTGTATGATCCCACCCCTAACTGATGATCTACGTATTTCTATTTACAGTTTTGTACATGTTAAACATTCACATTGCTCTGCATTCTGAAGTGACATTTTTGTATTTAATGATCATTTCTTGCCTTGTACAGTTCCATCAGTGACATCTTGTAGGTTTTTTAAATACATGTAAACGTTTGCTTTGTTTTAAACCTTCATCCAGTCTGTTCCATAAATCCACATCACAAATTGATGAGCACATTTTTCTTTTTTGTAATGCAAATTCTCTGCTTTTTAAAGTTTAGCTGATTTCTTAAATTGTAACTCCCATCTCTGTATGTGAACATTTGTTGTAGGTTTATAAGTTATTTCTGGCTTTATTCATGATGAGTGCTGTTTTAAGTTTCACTAGTTCCCATAATTTCAATAAAACCAATTTTAAAAATAGTGTTTTTGTGTGCCCCATAATCCACACCATGAACTATACGAATAGCTTTTTTTGTAAGATATACAAATACTGTAGATTTGTTTTATACGTTTTTCCCCAAACTTTAACACTGTATTTTAAATGTGGTAGTATTATGGATGAATATATTAGTAGACATGCTTTGTGAGTGCATGACGCGTTGTTCCCAAAACATCTATGCTTTTAGCAAGTTTAGCTCTGACTTGCTTTATTTGTGGCTTCCGGTTTATTTTGTCGTCCGTAATGACTCCAAGGAACTCACTTTCAGTCACTCTTTCCAAAAAATTATAATCAATAGCAACTTTTATTTCTAAATCTGCAGGAATGTGGTGATTTCCAAAAATCATGAATTTAGTTTTAACATTGAGTGAGAGTTTATCTTTGTCGAAACATTGTTTTAGTTTCCCTAATTCTGTATTTACTATCTTTACTGCTTCACTGAGATTCTCCCCTGTACATATCATACTTGTGCCGTCGGCATATAAAAAGTATTTGAGTGTATTTGACACCATGTGTATGTCATTAATGTACAGTCAGGACCATAAATATTTGGACAGAGACACCTTTGTCTTCAACAAGATCAGGTGACTGACTTGGCCATTCAAGAATATTCCACTTCTTTGCTTTAATAAACTCCTGAGTTGCTTTGGCTGTATGTTTTGGGTCGTTGTCCATCTGGATTATGAAACGCCGCCCAATCAGTTTGGCTGCATTCACCTGGATCTGTGCAGACAGTTTGTCTCTGAACACCTCAGAATTCATTGGGCTGCTTCTGTCCTGTGTCACATCATCAATAAACACTAGTGTCCCAGTGCCACTAGCAGCCATGCACTCCCAGACCATCACACTGCCTCCACCGTGTTTTACTAATGATGTAGTGTGCTTTGGATCAGGAGCTTCTCCACGCCTTCTCCATACTTTTCACTTTCACTTCATTCTGGTCGGTTGATTTTGGTTTCATATGTCCAAGGAATGTTTTTCCAGAACTGTGCTGGCTTTTTTAGATGCTTTTTAGCAAAGTCCAATCTAGCCTTCCTATTCTTGAGGCTCATGAGTGGCTTGCATCTTGCAGTGTACCCTCTGGATCTACTTTCATGCAGTCTTCTTTTGATGGTAGACTTGGATATTGATCCGCCTACCTCCTGGAGAGTGTTGTTCACTTGGTTGGCTGTTGTGAACGGGTATCTCTTCACCATCATCCACCACTGTTGTCTTCTGTGGAGGTCCAGATTTTTTTTGCGTTGCTGAGTTCACCAGTGCTTTCTTTCTTTCCAAAGATGTACCACACTGTTGACTTTGCTACTCCTAATACTGTAGCAATTTCTGCCATGTTTTTCTTTCTGTTTCTCAGCTTAATGATGGCTCCTTTCACCTGCATGGAGAGCTCCTTTGACCGCATGTTGTCTATTCACAGCAAAATCTTCCAAATGCAAGCATGAGTCCTCTAATCAACTCCAGGCCTTTTATCTGCTTCACTCATAATGACATAACAAGGGAATTGCCCACACCTGCCTATGCAATAGAATGGTAGTCAATTGTCCAATTACTTAGGAGCCCATGAAATGACAGGATTGTGTTTAAAAAATGCTTTAGTTTTTCACATTTTTATGCAATGTTTTTGTTCAACCCATGGAATAAAAATGAATTTTTATTTAAAATTCACTTTGGTAATGTACAGAAACTAAATTAGAAAGAATGTGTCTTTGGGTTTTGCCATCGGCTGCAAACTGGAAACATCTGAAGAAGTGATGGAGAGGAGGTCACTGAACAAGCTCTTATTCATCATGGACAACCCAGACCATCCTCTCCACTCTGTTTTGGACAAACAGCGGGGTTCCTTCTCTAGAAGGCTCAGACAGCTCCGCTCCAAAACTGTCCGTTACAGGAAATCCTTCCTACCCCATACAATACCACTGTACAATAATTAACAGTGCAACAGATGCCTTTTGCACATTTTCTTGCACATTTTTGCACATCTTTACCTGTACCGTCTGTAAATAGCTTTTTATTTTTTTAACACACTTTATTCAAGTATGCAGATCAGTTATTGAGTTGTACAGCATAACGAAATAAAAAAGGAGAACAAGTGGCATCTCAGCAAAAATGAAAGCATCAACAGAAGTCTTTTAGAAACATTCTTCCCAGGACATGAAAAACATTACCATAAAACTAAATAATGAAACATTAATTAACTAACAGAAGAAATGTTACAATGTGTGTGCCAATCATGAGTGGATAAGCCACCCATCAAGGTAAACAAAACTGTCCTATTGCACACACACACTTTGCAAATATTTATCCTTCTGGCCAACCAAATTGTTCAGTCACAGGTGTCCATAAGTCATAGAACATCTCTAACCTCAAATGAAGTTTAGCAGTTATTTTTTTCCATCAAATAAACTTTCCTCAAAGCCTCCGTCCACCGTTTAAGACTCTGGTGTAAGGTTTTAAGCCAAGATCTAGTAATCATCTTTTTTGCTACTAGTAATGGAATTTGTATAAGTTTAGCTTTTTTCTTCTCTATATCCTCTTCGGGAAGGATGCTTATTATATAGTCAAGTGGATTTAATGGCAAATTGACCTGTGCTATAACTTTAGTATTGTTTTGAATAGGGCAATCCCAAAAAATGTGTGTAATCTCCAATTTTATTGCATTTTCTCCAACATAAATCAGATTTATTTGTGTTATATTTAGATATGGTGAAAGGTGTCTTGAAAATTCTCATCATAATCTTCCAATTAAACTCATTCCATGTTCGGCTGTTTGTAATTTTATGAGCTCCCTCGAAGGTTGCTTCCCACTTTTCGTCCTCAATGACAATGTTTGCCTCCAATTCCCATTTTCCTTTCAGATCTAATCAATTATTTGACAGATGTGCCTGCAAACATTTGTACATATTTGATACTATCTTCTTCTTGGATTTATCAACAATGCTTCAGATCATCAAATGTTCTATTTGAGTTGGTGGTTGTCTTAAAACCTCCCATTCCCCATAAGACCTCAAGTTGTCTTTTATTTGCAAATATCTATAGAAATCCTTGGAATCTAAACCGTATTTATCCTGTAATTGTTTGAAAGACTTTAAGATGTCCTCCCTCAAACACTTGATGTATTGTTAATAAACCTTTTTTGCCTCAATCTGAGAAACCAGAATCTATCTTGTTTGGCAAAAAATCAGCTATTTTGGACATTTTTAGTACTCTTGAAGTTGTCAGGAGGGCGCCAATGTTTTTCCTCACTGTTGACCAACGCTCTGTGTACACAATACCAAATCATTTTTTATTTTGAGATCTCTCTATTTTTTTTCTGTCCCAAGATTGGTGCGACTTCAAATGAAACTGAGGGGGAAGCATGGTTCTCCACTTTTATCCAATTTGTGTCCTCATCTTGACTCACCCATTCCCTCTTAATTGAGCTGCCCAGTAATAAAACTTGAGATTTGGCAATCCTGAACCGCCGTCCTTCTTAGAACTACATAGTAATATTTTCAGAATTCTAGGCTTTTTATTTTGCCACACAAATGTCGAGATCATCTTATTTAACGTTTTAAAAGTGGAGGATGGGATCCATATGGAAAGAGCTTGAAAAAAAAATAACAGGCGAGGGAGAACGTTCATTTTGACCGTTTCTATTCGACCAAACGTATTAAGTCTACGGAGCCCGTGTCCTGACATTAAGATATAAAAATATATCTTGTTCCCACAGGTTATTATGTCGTTCGCACGAAATACTATTCCGTTCCCACAAGATACTATTCCGTTCCCACAAGATATTATTGCGTTCCCTCAAAATACTATTCCGTTCCCTCGAAATGATTAACTCGTGCGAACGCAATAATTATGTCGTTCGAACGCAATAATTAATCCGTTCGAACGCAATAATTATTCACGTCATAAGTCATCCACACGGATATGCTCTCTGTACGCCGGCAAAACTAAGCCGCTTTCAGCGGTGACTTCCGTGTCTCTGTGACCCATATTCGTTCAAAAAAGGAACATGAAAAACAAAAATGATCACTTTATTACTGTCTCAATGAATATAAGAAAAATATCAAAAGATTTATGATAACTAGGCTGCTTTGTCATACGATAGCTCCTGCTAGGCTACTACTAGCTCCGCCGCAGAGCTCTCTGATGTATGCCGGCATTTGGGCAACTGGCTGGTCGGTTGACAGACAGCTGATATTGTAGTTTAGGGTCGAATAGGAATAATAATATTCAGGACTTGTCTTTTATTAACTTTAGCAGTCAGTTGCTTTACATTCGAAGGCTATTAGGCTACATGCTAACTGACTAGCCGATCATTGATCCTGTTATTCATTTACGTCATAGATTTACAGCAGATACCTTCACATTTCTGTCTGTGTGTGTCTCATTACATTGCATTGAAGACACGCAGGATGTTTAGAGAACAGATTTATTTATTTTAAAAAGCACAAAAGCATCCATCGTATTCACGTTCACATCATCTGGTACGCCCTCAGTCAGTCATCTTGCTGCAAAAGCCGCTTCCTGCCGCTACTTCCGTGTCTCTGTGAGCATTCAATAGGGGTAAAAATAAAAGCAAGAATGGTCGATCTGTTATTGTCTCGATGAAAATCTGAAAAATATCATATCAAGCTGGCTGCTTCGCCTAAAGCACTTACCTTTAGCTTGTAGCATAACAACAATAGCAGTACGTCACGTTTCCCAGAATGCTTTGCTGCCAATCATTGGCCAATCACCGTGTCCCTGTGACCAAGGTCTAACAACAAGACCAATGATTCTTAACTTAAGATTTTAAGTTAAGAATCAATTTACCATAATGTTCTATATACATTTTGGAATTTTGGTCCAATTAAATGAAACAATTTTATCTTAGTGTCAGCACAGTAAAATCACAGCAAAGTAAACTTATGGGTCTGTGTGAGGCACAATTTGCAGGATCTTTACCCTCTTTGTGGATTACTGATATTATTGCTTGGGACCAGGATTTAGATGGGTCATTTTCTTTTAGAGTGTAATTGAAAACTTTTTGTAAACGAGGTAAGATTTCATCTTTAAGGCACTTATAAAATTTCCCTGGGTTTCATTGTATCCCTGGAGACTTATTGTTTTTCAGGTTTTCAATTGTATTTTCTATTTCTATCTTTGAAACTAAAGTTTCTGGTTGTGTTTTAGTTATTTTGGGCATCTTAATTTTTCCTAGAGAGACTTAAATCTTTTTTTCCCTATTTGCAATTTCTGGTGAGTCATATCATTTTTCATAATAAGCAGAAAGGCCTCTGCTACATCTGTTTGATGGGATACCACTTTCTTTGGACAGATTTATTATTTTTGCTATGCTTCGATTGGCTTGAGCTTTGCGTAATTGAAATGCCAATAATCTGGTAGTCCTGTTTCCTGACTCATAATATCTCTGATTAGCAAATCGTAAGGGTCCCTCTGCTCTATTGGTTAATAAATCGTTGTATGCCTGTCTACAGTGGTTTAAAGATTTTAGTGTGCTTTTATCATTTATCCGTTGATGTTCTTTTTGTAAATCCATTATGTCTTTCTCTAGTTTTTTTTCCCCGTCTTTTTTATTTTAGATGAGATCGCTATAATGTTGCCCCTTTGCGGCTTCCCATAATATAGTGAGTGAGCTTTCTCCATTATCATTATTTTCCAAATAGTTTCTCCATTCTTGTTTAATGTATTGGACCACATTTGGGTTGTTTAAGAGAAACATTTAAGCTCCATTGTCTGATTTTACTGTGGTTTTGCAAGTTTAATGAGAGGACTACTGGTGCATGGTCAGATATCGTTATGGACTCAATGTAGCAGTTTGTAACTTTATAAGCATCCCTTTTTAATACGCAAAAAAATATATTCTGGAATAACTACTATGTTCTTTGGAGAAAAAAGTGTATTCCGTCTCTTTTGGATGTTCACGACGCCATATATATCCATGAGTCCAAGCTCCTGCATTGTATTATGCAGCAACTTTGTTTTGCGTGGTGTCGGTCCTAGCTCAAACGTTTTTTTATCTAAATGTTGATTCAGGACACAATTGAAGTCTCCTCCCACCAACAGGAACCCTTCTGCACAAAAAGTTAAGATGACAGTTATTTCTTTAAAGCAGTGCTTCTCAAATAGTGGGGCGCGCCTGTGGCGGTTTTAGGCACAGGTAATACGGGCAATTGTCCGGGGCGCAAATTTAACGGGGGGCGGCGGTGACAGCGGCTCAGTGCTTGAAAAAAAATCTGCGCCACTATTGATTTACCATTATCTGTTATATCAGAGTTTGTAACAGCCTGAAACTGTGAACTGCCGTCCCTGCAGCTGCTCCCGTCTCCTGTCAGACACATGGCTGCGTGTGTGAGAAGCAAAGGGGAGGGGTAGTGGGCTCAGGCTGCGAGGTGGAACGGGGCAAGTGGAGAGCTGCAAGCGCTGCCTGGATTGGGCAACACCAAGATCATCACGCGCCTTTAGATTTCTAAGCTCATGCTAATGATGTCATTCTTTATTAACTATTGAAGACATTTTGATGACGTTTCTTTATTTTCCATAAATGTATTCTTTGTCTACCTGTGGTTTAGTTGGTGTCAGTATTTGACATAAAGACAGCAGGTAATGCAGGAAAACAGCTGCACTTTATGAGATCATAAATAAACAATCCATCATTTAGAAAAAAAATCAGCAGAATGTTTTTTACCTATTTCTTCAGACTAAAAACGTTAAATATATTGGTGCTGCTGTTTTAATGTTTCAGAACAATTTACATTTAATTTTATTTATTGATTGAATTATTTTTCTCAGCATCAAATGGTTCAATTGCTCAAAAATGTTTCTAGTTTAAATAATGACTGACAGATTTTTTTTATTTCAGGCATTTTAAGCTTCTTTTCTGTTTTAGACTATAACAGGGTTTCTGTGTTAGCTGTGTTAGTCCTTGTCTAGATAGTCCACTTAATCAAACTTCACAGATCAATTTTGATTGTCTTTATCAACGTCAGGTACAACACTTTTTACTTGGATATGGCAAAAGCATACTGGAAGGAGGTTGCCAAGGGAACATCGGCTAATACTAATAAGTGTTAGTACCGTTTGTTGGCACCGCCGCGGCCCGGTGCCAAGTGTCCCGCGGCACGGTTCCGGTCCGCGGCCCGGTGGTTGGGGACCACTGCCCTAAGGTATCAAAACCAATAAATGAGCTTCTGCAAGCTAAGCCAGAAAAAGCTCATTCTACAACACTGGAGGTAAATAGAAAATTGCATGAGGATCTCTTTCTTTCTTTTTTTCTTCCTGCAAGAGTGGCATTTTGAGCAAAGATGTCAAGACAATCTTCTTAAAAGCTACTTCCTCTTAAAGCTATAGGGTTCCGAGAAACTATGTTCGGAGACTGTTTCTCTCGGAATGCTCTCAAATTTACCGATGTTGCAATGCTTAAATGACTGTTCAGGGGAGGTCATTGTGCATTTTACACAAAAAAAAAGCAGTAAAATAAATCTCGGCAGTTTTTGATATACAAATACAGCAATTTCTAAACCTAAATATCGTAAAAATAATGAATTTATTAGAACACAGTATATTACTTTTGGAAGTAACAATTTATACTTAGAAAATTGATACTTAAGGTTTAATGAAGACTTTCTTGGTTTTGAAAGGAAAAGAAAAGGAGTACTGAAGGCACATACAGTCAAGACTTTTTTGTCTAACATTGTATTGCTATAAATTATGAAAAAATTGAACCATGAGCAACAGTATAAACCAATTAAAACAAAATCATAAGATAGTTACAGAGTGGAGCTAAAAGTAGCAGTCATTCACAGGTACACTTCAGCCATAAGACAGAATTTAAGCAAGAAAGAACCCAAGTTTCTAATGAATATGTTTGTATTTGTTTTGTCATTGTTCTCTTTAGTTTGTGGATTTGTGTGACATGAGGGATCTGCTCGGATTTCCGCTCTTAAACCTCATAACACAATTGTGAATGTTATTTTTTTTATTTTTTTGCTTCAGCTTTTTATCAATTGGAATAAAGTGTACAGTACATGTGTGCTTCTGTCTAACGGCTTGTGTTGAGTTCATGATCGTGGGCTTTTAAAACTCAATTTGTTTTTGATGCTTTTATCCAGGCTCTTTAATGATACAGAAAGCGGATATGATTGTAACATAAGCCACGCCTTCTCCTAATGAAGAGAGGTGAGATGATAGTAAAATCGAGTAAAGTATTTGGTCAGAGGTACAATATGTGTGTGTTACGTGGAGAGACACCTGCCCCTAGACTTGAGAAGCTTTGACCAAAGCAGCTATAATATCAATGCAAAATCAGACCCCCCAACTAAAACTATTTGTCCCTTTAGATGACAGAGGGGGGCTAAAAAAGGAGAAGGGGATGTCACTTTTGTATTTAATGGGCAATGTCCTTGCAGCCTTGCACAGGGAGCGCTCCAGTCTAGTGAGGGGTTAGTAATGTGAGTAACGGGAAGTAATAGGGTCCAATTTGTGAGTGTGACCATAACCCTATTGTATCCCGTGTCAGCCAAGTCAGAGGTCACCTACAACGCGTACAGATGCCGTCCTTGTTCGACCCATTATGGCCTTGAATGAATTTACCCAACACTAATTATGAAGGCTTGGCAATAAACCGCTCTCCTTGATGGGCCTCAACAGCCGCCTCAATGGCTTACTTTGATTTTTTTTACCCCTCCATACACACACAACAGCTCTGAGCTGCCATACCATCCTTCAGACTCTTCATTATTATTGTAATTGATTGAAAAAAATGTAATAATGAGCTTAAACCCCTGGTTGCCACATTTGATGCCATGCCACTTGGAGGTAGTCACAGCTGCAGAAGCAGACAAATCAAACTCAGCTAAATAAGCAGTCATTAACTAAACAATATTAGAAAAGAAACAGAAACACTTGACACTAAGATGTTTATGGTGGAAACTGTTGAAGGCAAAGAATGATCTCAAAATGGCTTTAAGCATTTCTGGTTGGTAAGCAGTGAACTCAGCTGAACACAGCTTGGTTATTTAGACTGAGACCGTTTCAGAAACTGCTGATTAAGTTATTTGGTCTGTCAGCAATGCAGTTAAATTAGCCAATGGCTTTGGTAGCAGTCATGTAGATAAGAATGACGTTCACACAACAATTTGTTAACATCAATCTCTGCTGCAAATTAAAAAACTTAATTCAAATCAAATCAAAACTTTTATTTGTAGAGCACTTTTACAACGCAAGCTACTCAAAGTGCTTTACAAAAAAAACATATTCAAAAGTAAAAACAAAAGGACAAGACAAACAAAGATTTTGTTTAAAACCCACACAATGCCGACCCTCACACACACACATACACCGTGAAAAAAAGAATGATAAAATGATGCAATGTTAAAACCTGACTTTTTACTGAAGTGGGGAAACGATGTTTTGGAGATATGTCCACATCAGTGACCCCCCTCCCAAATTCCCAGAATGCACTGCCACAATACCCCCAATATCTAGACAAAGAACCAGACCCGGGAGATCCCATTACAGAGACCCCGTTCACTGAGAAGGGTCAGTCACTGATGTGGAGGATCTCTCTGAGGAAAACACTGGAGTTACAACTAAAATGTAAAGGGAAAAAATAAATAAAAATTAAAATATATTTAAAACAAAAAATTATTACTTAACTAAACCTTAATAGACATATAAAATGCTAAATATGAATAAATACATTGAAATAAATAAATAAGTAAAAATAAACAAATAAATATATACACATACACGTATATCAAACGTTTAGATTGTTTTTTTGATTTGAAATGGTTTATTTCAAGCAATTAAGTAGAAATAATACACCAATGTATGATAATTAGACATATTAATAAATATTGCTTGAAAGGGAGTGGAGGGAAGCGAACTTATATAATCCTACCCCGTTATACTATAACCATTTTATTACATGATTTATCAATATCCGGTTCCCAGTTTTTATCAGACAGAATTAAAAATCATAGTTCTAAGTTTTGGGATAACCAAAAGGCCTGTATCAGAGGACCTCAGGGTCCGCAAGGGCTCATACTTTAAAATCATATCAGATAAATATGAAGGCCCAAGACCATAAAAACATTTATAAACCAATAAATGAACCTTAAAATCAATTCTGAATTGCATGGGGAGCCCATGCAGCGATTTTAAAATCGGTGTAATGTGTTCCCGCCCCTTGGTCCTCGTCAGCACGCGTGCAGCTGAATTTTGCAGCAGTTGAAGGTTCGATATCCTTCTTCTGGGAAGACCAGAGAGGAGGGCATTATAATAATCTAGCCTGCCGGAAATATTAGCATGCATTAGCACCTCTGTGCTGGCAAGAGAGAGAAATGGGCGGAGTCTGGCTATATTTTTAAGATGATGAAATCCTGTTTTTGTCATACTTTTAATTTGTGGTATAAAATTCATCTCAGAGAAAAAATTAACGCCCAGGTTTCTCACACACTTAGAAGCTTTGTAATTTTTTAGTTTAGTTTCAGTCTTCAGAACCGATCACTAAAACCTCAGTATTATCCAGGTTGAGCTGTAGGAAGTTCTCAGCCATCCATGTCTTAATGACTAAAATGCATTTTAACAGTATGTTCGCCATCAGGAGACAAAGAGTTGCATGTCATCAGCGTAGCTATGAAAACAAATGCCATGCCATGAAGTGAAACACTAAGTTTGTAAAAGATCAAACCTAAAGATTTGTCTTTTCTGTCTTTGGATCCCAATTAATTTTTCCTCCGACACACAGCATGAAACTTAGATAAAATGAGAATGTCATTTTTATAGGATATAAACTGGCATCACAGCTTATCAAATGCCCTCCTTTTCACAGCTTATGGATAGGTCATCCAACAGATGCACAGTATTCCCTAATTTATTGCAATGCTTACGTTCCATAAAAAAGCCTGCGATAGGTGCCTACATGTTTTTAGGACTCCTCACTACATACTTTAACCTCCAATGTCAGACAGATGCGAACATTTTCACACTTTCTTCTCTTTTTTAAACTCTCAAAGTTCAAGCTATCTCTAACTTTAGTAAACTAAAGCATTCCATTCGAGACCAGGCACTGAGAAGATTGCTTGGCAAGGTCAACAGCCAATCAGGATACAGAACACAAGACACTGTAAAATAAAATGCATTGAAGTTTCCTGAAAAAAATCAACAAAACCAAGAGAAGTGGACCGTGATATAGCAAGGGACTGCTAGAAACAATGTTTTTCCTATGTTTTAAGTTCAGTCTCCTCTTCAAACTTGAATGGCATTCTTCAGATATTGACACTGTGAATTTGCATTGGCTTTGTAAACTATTCCATGTTCTGTCTTTGTAACGATGTGTCTGCTCTTTGTGTGTCTGTAGTTCCTTTGTGACGGGGACTGCGTGCTGTGAGAACTTCTCTCCACTTCAAATCTGGGACTTTGAGCGGTAAATATACACTTCCAAACATTTATTTTAGTCCTTCTGCAGATTGTTTATAATTTCACATTTTACTTAAATGCCATGAATATATACTTAATGTTAAAAGAAGTGAAGTATTTTAGGGCTTTATTCATATAAAGTCGAGAGCTAGACAAATAAATACAACACCATTATCAAGATAGTTAAGATACTGATTTATTACCATGGTTTTTGCCCTGATGTGCTATAGGCTATAGGCTATAGGCCAAGGTCAATTTAATTGAGGGGAAACTTCACAACTACAACAGCTATATGAATTCATATGTCAATAGATAAGATGTAAAATTACTGCAAAGGTTTTAGGACCAAGATATAATGTTCCCTGTCTTCTCCAATGTACCTGGAGCACATAAAAAACTCAAAAGAGAAAATAGCTGAAAAAAATGGATTTTTTTATTCTCAAAATGAGTAACATTTGATAAGCAACTGTGCCAAAAGAGATTGTACAAAAGGTAATCTTTGTAGATTTGATTAATGAATTATCCAGGCAGACACATTTGTTATTAAGTGTAAATTTTGACATACGTACCAAAGTGAAAGAATGAAAGAAAAATGGAAGCAGTTAGGAATGACAGGAAATCCTCCACAGAATGGTAGGCCCCTACAGATTAGGGTTACTGGAGGCTGAGGCAAACAGAGGATGGCATTTTTTTGCTGAAACTCTAAACTGTATGTGGCCTTTACATTAGCTTAATAACGGTGCATAAAGAGCTTTATAGTGTAGGTTAGAATCGAAGCCATTGGTTCTGTAGGAGCCATAATGGAAGTGGCACGGGTGAAGCGCTGCGTCATCAGCCAGGTTGTGGGTGTGTCACTGCGACGTGTGTGGCACGAATGGATGAGGAAGTGGGGTGAGCCGCAGTGATTACATAATTTGTTGACCGCGTTATTTGTGTGAATTTGGAAGTCTGTCACTGCCGGATTATTTAATGTATTAATCGTTTGGACTGTATGGATGGGAAACCTGCAGAAGAAGGAAATAAATAATTCGCAGCGAAGCAGAAGTTTGGACTTTTATTGGAACGCACTGTGTGGCTCAGTCTTTGTATTGGTCAGAATAACCATTCTTGATCTGATACCTTTGATTAACATTTTCTTGCTAATCCAAAATTTTTTTCATGATATTTTTTTATAGTGAAAGTTATTTAAGTGATAAATTGACCAATCAAATTGACCAATCAACCTCAATAAAAGCAGGCGGCCTAGCTTCGAACATTTGAAGTGTTTGATTGACAAATTTTCCCAAGCCTTTCCCAGGCCTTCTAACATGCTCATTCCTGATTGGAGAGAGTGGTTACCATAGAAATGTGACAGGTCAATCATGGCTTTCTGAGGACGTTTGGTTCCAACATGGAAAAGGAAATATCGCGGAAAATGACGACTAAATTGACTTCACTTGCTTGAAACCAGAAGCAAGGCATTTTCTATGGGTGACGCCACACGTGATTCGACCAATTATCTCTTATACGATCAATGATTTCAATCTAAATGTTCTTCAACAACATTCTTCAGAAAGAATTTTGCTTGTTTTAGGCCAAAAGGATGTGGTGCAGTGGTCAATGTTGCAGCAGATCTGAAGGAGCCTCTGGTTAAAGACCCTTTGGTGATGCTGAAGGTTTTGCCTGGTGGTTTTCATTAAAGTCCACCTCCAATGAAATTTGTGAGTTTTTAGTTTTTGACATGTGCTTGTGGCAATTTTCTTATGTACAAATGTGATTAAAAAATCTTTTCTTTTTTGTATTTCTGAGTATTTTTCCTTTTAAAACGCTGTCGATCAAACCGTCACAAAGATACTCAGTTTGAATGTGAGCTGTTGTGATGTCACAACGACCCATGAGCAAATGTGCACAAGCTCCCTGATCTTGTCCAGCGTGTACATCAGCTCAGGTGCAGGAGAAGAGACGATGGCACATTGCTGCCTCCCTTCTCAGATTTTAAGTGCGTCTTAGGCTGGATTTTGTTGTTGGCTACATGTATTTAAAATTGAACTTAAAGTTAAAATCCCAAATGTGTTCTCTGCATTTGTGTTCTTTCTCTGACTGAGTTTGAAGGCTTGCTGTCCCGCATTGACCATAGAGGGTAAAAATAAAAACGATAATAAAATCAGAGGACCTTTTTTATTATTGCCTCCATGAAAATAATAAAAATATCATAACGTTCAGGCTGGCTCCCCATCCCACGGCGGGTCTGTCTGGTCGCTCCAGCTCCATCAGCCCTGCGACAGAATGTCCAAGGTGTACTCGCCTTTGCCCAACAGTAGCTGGGGGGGGGTACTGTCAGGCGATTTTCTTTGCTTGATCTGGAATGTGTAGCAATAATTACTGGCTTATTGTGATTATGTGTTCTATTAATAATCCATGATTATTAGATATTGGTTACTGATACTGTTTACTGAAATCCTGAATGAATGTTTTTCGAAGATAATCAATCATTTGGTTACTTGAAAAGAATCTATCGGATCCGAACCGGATTACAAAAACTGTAAAACTATAAAATGAATGAACTCTAGGGGTGGGATTATATAAATTCACTTCTTCCAGCTTCTTTTCAAGCAATAAATAAAACTCTACTTGACTTTAGTTAATGATCACTGTATTTAATTAAGCAAAATGGGATTTAAGTGACTTTTTTGTTTTATTTTATTTTCTATCTTTTTAAAATATGCATTTCAACATTTCTGTAATGAGTTTGATAAATATATGTTAATTCTTTGTTGCTTTGACTACAATGCTTGAAATAAATCGAATCAAATCGCGCCGCTGCCAGATCTTGGCGCACAGCACGTCGCTCAAATCGCACTGCTGGAACTCAGATTGCGTCTGTTGCTTGGACTTATCATTGAAACTGTCCCCTCCGCTGCAAATCGCTGAACTTAACCCTTTAGCACTTAACGTAGGTATTTGGAAAATTACGTGTGTTGTCTCTTTCTTTCTGGCATTTCATTTTATTTGCTGTTTAAGGCAATTCAACAATCTGCATGTGCTAGCATCAAATCTGCAAAGCAACCTAAATTCTAATGTAATTCAAAGCACTTTTCATGTTCCTATCAAAATTATTTTTGGTGCATGCAGAAGTGGGGGGGGGGGGTCAAGGGCGGAGCTACTCAGCTCAGCACCAATGGCCACGCCTACTTAGAGGAGATTTTGGAAACAGATAAACATGAAATATTTCTTTTTAAGACATTGAAGTTGTGGAATTTTGGTTAAAAACTTCATAGTCATATTTAGAACACCCCTAGGAATTATTTAATTTAAAAAATGTCATAGGGCAGGGGTGTCAAACTCATTTTCACTGAGGGCCACATCAGCATAGTGGCTGTCCTCAAAGGGCCAGATATAACTTATTCACGTAACTAAATGTAATGAAAAATAAAAGTAACTACTCTTTAATGTTAAATTACTCATATATTTATTATAACTTTTTAAAGTGATAATTACAGTTGCATAGAAAACACATGTTTGTTTGTTACTCTAGCATAAATTCTTTTACATTTGATTCTGTCAGGTTAGGTTATATGGACAGTGTTTAAGTCCTAATGTAAAGTTGCCCAATCCGACATTTCAAGTCCGATTCCCCCTAGATATGAATAAATGCACACCAATTTTTATTTTTTATTTTAAGAAATAAAAAACTTTTATGCTCATGCGGGCCACATAAAATGACATGGCGGGCCACATTTGGCCCGTGGGCCTTGAGTTTGACACATGTGTCATAGGGGGACTTTAAACAAAACATCTTTCTTTAAATAATCGGCTTTCCAGAGCAGACCCAAAAAAGAAACAATGATGTTTTTTAGCTTGTTCAGCCACTTTCAGTCACTTGGTCTGGTGCTGCTGTTCCAACACATGACTGAGAACATTGAAGGAGTATAGACTGTGTCGTCATCTGTGGTGCCACTACGGATTGTTCTCAAATGTAACATTGTCCCAAGTTGAATCTGAAGGAATCTGCTGTTGTGCAGTTTTGACAGCTGGGACCATCAAAATCCTAAAGTGTTGACCTGTGTCAAAAGCACAACATGATAATAATGCTGGATGGACAAACCCAGCCCGCAGGAGCATTGAGAATCTATTAGTTCTTCTGATGAGTTTGAACACCACCCACATCCAAATTCAGCTTCATCATAGACTCCCCTTCAACGCTGGCTTAGCTCTGATACCTTGGCAGGAGAGGGAGAGACCCAATAAAGCATCCTAGGGAGAAAACCTTAACCCAATAAGGATACTTCCTGTGGTAAAACCAGGGGATTACCATTTTAAAGCTGCAGATTAAGCTCTAGAGTGAGGGAGGGGGCACACGTTTTAGCATAGCCCTTTTCTGTCACCAAGGGCAGCAGCAGTCTATAAATGGTTGCTACGTGGCAGGTATCACACATTTGAGAGTAGCTCACAGTCACGGTCATTGAGGGTATTAAATGGCAACAAAGAGACAGTTATTCTGCAATAATCTGTCCTGCTGAGTTCTAGTTATTCTTCAATAATGAAGACTGAAGGGCAAGCGGTAAATAGCTGTGATCACAAGAAGATAGAACTCTGATCACATTATACCAACCAGAGGCAATCAACTTTATTTATCACATCAATGCATTTCTGTCTGATCAGTCTGACACATGTGGTCAGGTGCCGCAACTAAAAGCTTTTTTTTTGGAAAAACTTTTGACAATGTCAATTGTTTGCTGCAAGTTTTCACGTTTTTTCCCACAACCAAAAATGCCATTGATACTGCTTTAACCCTAGTGACTATAGCTGTAAGATGAAGTTGTGGTTACTACTGCATTTGACCGAGTACCAGGTTAAGTCCACACATCAACTGTTCAGTGCTGTAGATAATTAAATGGCACAGTAACAAATATTTGACATCATAAAACAAATTCAAAGAAACAGTTTTCCAAGACCATAACTAGTGTCATAGTAAAAACATTTAAATGAAGCCTATTTTTATTAAAGTCCTATTCATTTACCAGAAAAAAAAACTATTTTGTACAGATATAATAAAAAAATTGAACCCTGAAAAAAAAAACTTCTTTAAATGTGTCTCTTTAAGTGGACAATGCAACCAAACAGTGTCACAATCCAGTGCTTTTGAGTACAGGTCTCAAATCCGGGTACGTCTAAAGAGTTATGTCAGGAAGCCAATCCAATGTAAAACCAAAACCAAATCAATCATGACTCTGACAGAACATTACTGGACTGATCGGGACTCAGGTTAACAGCTGCCACCGATGCTGGTTGCCCTTAGAGTGCTGATGGTAAATAGGCTGCTGTTGCTCAATAAATGAGAGGTGGATGGCATGTTTTTAGATTGAAAAAGAACGATAGGAGGATGTGGCAAAGAGCAGTAAGGAGGAAGTAGAAGAGACAGACAGAATGACGGGTAGTTGGTCCTGACAGTGGTATGGAAGTGTTGAGGAGAGGCAGCAGTAGAGTTTCTGACTGTTGGCGATCTTGGTAAGTGAAAGCGTATTTTAGGAACCCCCCTAACAGTAATCTGTCCAAGGAGGTTCTCCAGAAAATGGATGACAGAGGAGCTATGTTTTGTTTAAGGAGAAGGACAGAAAGAGGAGTTCAAAGAGGAGGTGGGACTTCTCTGGACCCCTTTATTTAACTGTTGGATGCACCGACTGACAAATTAGATTTTTTACGATATAACTTTAGCCTATCTTTTATGAATTCATAGGAAATGTGTTTAAACTTATTGTGTTGATAAGTTTGATATGTTTTATTGTGTTGATAAACTTGCATCACAACACCAATGCTTGACTTTGAGCCTCATTTTGTTTCTAATGTCCTCACTGTGCCTCTCATAAAGACAGTTTTTTCAGTTATACATGTATACAACGGCCCTGAAGTGCAAATAAATCGGAGCAAAAACATTTTAAGGATTACAATTATTGTTTTGATCTTTTTTTTTTTTATTTTATTTTTTTTTCAACTTGTCCTGTCCAACAGCTGGGCAGACAGATGAGAGCTGAGGGCCTCTTGTGTTGGACATATTTTACTTTAACAAGAGGGGTTATTAATCTTCAGACAAACCAAAGGTATGTCTGAATAAACCCCTTTTGTAATTGAGGCCAAACTTTATTAATTTCAATCATGTCTGAAAAATCTTTGGTGTTGGACCGGACGGAAAAGGAAAGAGGGGAAGAAGAGAGAGGGACGTTAGACAGAGGGGGGGTAGGGGGTGATAATAGGAGGGGAAGGGGGATAAGACCATGAAGCAGCATAAAGCAACAGGTTTACTGGTTGTTAATCATTATGGTAAGGTTCAAATGTAGTACAAAAAGGGCGGGGCCTATCCACACACACACTCAAATGTTATAAACACACCTGCTAGCTGCAAAAATGTCCCCCTGTCGACATGTACACAAAATAGATAGTGTTCACACGCATACTTATGCCTTAAAACCAACTAGTGTGAAATATTTCAGTCATTCAATCATGCAAACTGTTAGTGCAAAGGTGAGCTAACACCTGTGCTCAGGTGAGTGTTTATGTTCTTCTAAAGTGGATGGTGGAACGTGAAAAGGAGGGAGAGTGCCCAGCCATCCCCACCCCAAGACCCCCACCGCAGCAGCAGCGGCAGCCGGAATCCCCCCAACGCCACACGGGAACCGGCAGGGAACAACCGCCGCCCGGGCGACCAAGCCCGCCACCCAGGCCAGGGCCAGCAGGGCCGCCGCAAGGCCCCCAGAGCCAGAGGCCAGGGAGGCACGGAGGGAAAGAGAGCGCCGCCCCAGCCCAACCAGGAAAGCAGCCCCCCCGCCACGCCGGGAGAACCCAACGCAGGGCCCCACCGGAGAAGGACGCCCACAGCCCCAAACGAGCACCCCACCACCACCCAGGAGTTCCGGGCATCCCCCCGCCCCAACCCCAGGTACGAGCCAGGACCCCCCAAAGGAGACCCGCTCCGCACTCCAGGCAGCCATCCGCCCGGCCCACGGTTGGTCCAGGGAGGAGCGAGGCAGGGGCCCGCCGCCCCCGCCCAGGAGGGGGGAACCCCGGGGAAAAAAGAGGGCCCACAAGGGGTGTTGTAAATATGGCCCGACCAGGCTCGGCCACAGTTGGAAATTTGGCGGGGCCCAGCACTCAGGAGCAAGGACCAGAACCCACCCCCCAGGGACCAGACACCCCCGGCTCAGATGTAATGTGAACCCCCCCACCGCGCGGAGAGAGCACCGCCGGGCTCAGGCAGCCGGCACCCCGGGGACACGGCCGCCGTTGCAAAGGGGCCCGTACCCCCCACCAGGGAAGAGGCAGGGGACAGATGGACCCAGGTCCCACCTTCCTTGCAAAATGTGTGTGCGTGTATGTGTGTTTGAGAGGGTGTGTGTGTGCATGTGTGTGTGTTTATGTTGGGATGTATATATTGAGGGGGGAGGGGTGTGTGTACTAAGGGGGGTGCAGTTAAAATTGGCCGGTAGGGCACTAAGGGGACATCTCCTGATTACTCACAGTGACGTCCCCTCACCCTCCCCACCAAGGGGCCCTAAATGTCTAAGGTGCGGTTAAAATTGGCGGTATTGTTTTGATCTTTGAAATGTTTTTGCATCGAGTGATTTGTTGATGTAAATTGGCACTTCCCGGCCACCATACATATTCTATATTAATAAAATGTTTTCCCAGTGTGCTTCATATATTTTAAAATTTCCACAATTTGTATGTTTCTTCTATTATGTCTGTCCTAATTTTGTTCCATATGGTAATGTTGTTTTTGAACATATGACCGAGAGAACAATCATGATTGTGTCCTCCACAGATCCACCTGTGTTTGCAGACTGGGCTCAGGTTTTCGCCGTGGTGCCGGCATTTTGGACATAGTGTTTGAGTCTCCGTTCCAGCTTCTTACCTGTGGCTATGATACCTTTATAAGATTATGGGACCTCCGACTCAGCACACAGTAGGCAACTTTTGTTTTCTATGCCCCAAAATCTGCTTTAAAACTAAAAGATGTTTAGAGATCTCCAGCAGACCACTACTCATGAAATTCCCCACAAATTAGTTTTTGAGGCTTAGCTTCAATGTCTTCTTAAGGCTGTAGATATCTGTTAATTCTGCAATAATTTTAAACCTATTTATCTTAATTCATTAACCTTTTTATTAATGTGCTTACATAAAGCAATCAGCCAACTGGCAGTTTCTTTCCGATGATCTCCTGTGTCTAAATCACCTTGTTTAGAGTAGTTATGATCAGTGTTTGTATTTAATTTATTATTTTATTGCAATGGTGGTACGTGAAGCTGTTATTTTTCAGTAACAAGGTAATCTCATTAACCTTTTTTGTTTACTTTCCTTACTAAATGTTAACATGCATTACAATGAATTGATTGAACAAACTAAAACTGCATGGGGGGGGGGGGGGGGGGACTGTGGGCTAACATTGGAGTAAGCAATTATGTAAAAAACCCACACAAGAAAAACAAGGAAAATCGTCTCTGTTAAATTACCATCAAAAACACAAGGGGTGGTCACAGGCATGTATGTCAAGTCACAGATCAGTTCCATTACGTGTGCGTACATACTGGCTACCACTAGCGAAGACATCAGGAATGGAGAGCATTCTGGCACTGATGAACAATTTACAGGTTTTATAAACGACTTTAGTATTTGTATTTACTTTGTTAACTTTAATATGTAGATGATTGGCCACAACACATCGTCACCAACCTTGATGTTGCACCGTCAACATCACACACAATTATTGTTTAAGTAAGGATAAATGGCCTACAACGTGTGCGTTATCAGAAATTAATGCACGCCATGGAAGCCTGAACTGTCCGACGCAAAGTGGAGGATGGGTGCTTCTGCGAAGTGAAAGTCAGTTTTTAGGGCTTTATTCTTGTTATTTTTTCAGTTTGGAAAGCTTTTTTCTCAAAAAGCGGACCATTTGTGGCTCCGCACCACGCCGCACCGACCTCCGATCTCAACTGCAGCCGCAAAGGAAAGCAATATCTATGCTGATGATCATGACGTGTTAAATAAAGCATCCGTTCAGAGAAAAAGTTCACCTATTACCGCTTGTTTTTGTCCTATTTAAGCTTTGTGACCGGAACTTCTTTTTTAGACGTGTGGTTATCACTTTTTAACGCACACCCAGAAGCCAATCAGAATCGAGAATTCACCCAGAACATGGTATAATGAACAACAATACATACCCCCCAACATAAGAGCTGGGCAGATAAAGCTAAAAAAACTACTCTTGCCATTTGCAAGCAAAAAAATTCAGAAAAACAATGAAAGTAGGGGATTTTGGTCATTGTGACGTTTTTTTTATTTTTACTAAATAGCGGTAGACTGCCAGTTACTTAAGCTCAAAGTTAGCAAAGTTGAGTTCATTTTTATTCTATCATCTTCAACCTTTTTTTGACAGACATGGAGTGTTTTTACACCTTATAACTGTCTGCTACTCTTTTTAGGACTATTTTCTGAAATGGTCTAAGGGTGGATTTTTTTTACACGATCAGCTGTTGTCGTTTGGCAACAACAAATGCCGCTTCAGAAGCGACCTTAGATTGCTGTTATTATTTTCTTTTTTTTGTTTCAACAGAGCTATGGTAACAAGTTATTTTCTCACTGTCGGATCATAAAGTTTAATTTTATTGTAGTTTAATAAATAAGCCTCAGTACGTACCCGCACTTTGTTGAATCGATGTTTTTGTGACCAAAAATGCCTTTGACCTTGCGATGTATTTTTGACAGTAAGTCAACAGTTGAAATTTCATATTCAAGATTATTTTCACAATAGAAATGTTGAATGTGAAATTAAAACTTGTTTTCATATTTTTTTTTTGAAAATTTGTGTAAAAATCGTATTGCATTTTTTTTCTATATGCATACATTTATTTTAACAGTCTAACCCCAAATGTAGTTCACACTACCAAGAGAACCTCTGAATGACCTCATGAAATCAGACATGGAGACTATCAACACTGTAGTAGAGCTAAACCTGATCTCTCAACATCATCTGTCTCTTCTATAATGTAGCGCACAGGCTAAAGGCTTTAAAAGTAGCTCCTCCCACACGCGGTGGTAGCATCAGGTTTATGAACATCCTTTTGGAGAACTGTCGAGCATCAAATTTTAAGCATGTCAAAAATAAAGGGGGTGGACGTGAATTCGACACACAAATTGCGGTCTAAGTCAACACAGCATTAAAGTCCCACTCTGATCATCTTTTGATCAATTTTCAAAGTGTTCCCAGTAGTCTTTAATTGTGATGATGATGTTTTTAGCCAAAATCAAAAGAACCTGTCGTTTTCTAGAACATAGTTTCTGCAGAGCAGCAGGAGTTCATCGGAAATTCACCTCCGAGTTGTTGGTGCAGAGGAGGCTTCCACTCATTTCCCATCATCCATCTGTTTACACGCTCTCCTGCTAGCTTACAGCCCTTCATAACGTAACATCACAGGTGTAACAAAAGTGGCAGCAATATCAGATCTATCCAGCCGTCCAGTTTGGATCCAGATTCCAGGATTCATGGAACTATCTGAATGGAGTAGGAAGCTTGTAGCCCACCAATAGCAGTTTTTACATAACAGTATTTTTTCATCTAATCCTGGTTCATAACAATTTGATTAAAGAAATACTCAGAAGCACAGTTTTGAGCTTAATTTTCTTTACATATGTCCTCCATCATGAGAAAAAAGCTACAAGAACATGTTAAAAACATCAACATTACCATTTTCATTGGAGTGGTCTTTAAGTGACTTTGCAGTTTATTCCATGTATTTTAAACCAGCTTGAGACTTTACTTGTGTGGCTTCTTTGCGTTTTTTATGAATTTTACTAAATTCATTAACTTTTTTTTAATCTTGATATGTACGCTGTATCTTTCTGACACTATAGCCAAGTTTCCACTTAGCGGTCCGGTTTGGTCCGGCTTAGAATGGTCCAAGCAATTCTGGTGAGCGTTTCCAATCAAAGTTGAGCCGTCATGGCGCATGTGGGGTTGATGATGATGGAGGTCAACTAACAACAATGATCATCCAGCATTGGTATAAACAAAGAATTTCATGTTTCAGAGAAGATTGCGGCAGCAAAGAGGAATACATCCCCTTTCTTAGAGCTTTCTTTTGTCGTAATGACCTTCAGCCAATCAACGGGGTTTCAACAGTAGCTCCGCCCTAAACTGTCCGTTCCATTTTTTTCATGGACCTACAACCAACGGGGGCCCAAAAATGGTACAATTCGGTCCCGCTTAATTGGTCCATTTCTAATAGAAATGCACAAAATACTTTACTGCTCAGTGGAAACGAGGCATATTAGTGCCATTTTTCTTTCAACCTTTTGCCCAGCTTTTTGGTCACATGATGATGTTTCATCTTTTTTACCCAACAGGAAACCTGTGAGAGAGTGGGAGGAGCCTCATGATAGCGCTCTGTACTGCATCCAAACAGATGGAAATCACATGATAGCCAGTGGCTCTTCTTATTATGGAGTCGTACGTCTTTGGGACAAACGGCAGAAGGCCTGTTTGCAGGTATATTCTTCAAATACGGCATCCACTGTGACGTTTCTCTAAAAAATATTACAACAGCTTTAGGATGAATATTATTGGATATTCTAACGTTTTGTTTTGTTTTGTTTTCTGTGCAGTTCTACCAACTCAGCTCCAGGCCAGTGAGCAGCCCGGTGTACTGCCTGAGGTTCAGCAGCTCTCACCTGTATGCAGCCTTGGCCACTTCCCTGCACTCACTGGACTTCAGACACAGCCACATCCATGCAAAATGATGCACATTTTAAATGTACAAATGACAGAAATGTCATTTTACAAGAAAGCGTCATTGAATTGATTAGAATAAATCTAAGGTGGCCAGTAAATTTACGGCGTTAAACATTTTACTTTTAATTTCCAATTCAAAACACAAACAAAATATTGCCGTCAAGTAACTGAATTTTTGGTAATTTTCAGCATCAGCAGTCTGTTTTTTTTGAATGGCTCCCAAAACTACAGCAGGAAAACTTGTACACAGATCAGCCAGTCAGGTTCAGGTTCAGGTCCTACCCACTGTAGGTTTTGACCAAAGCAAGTGAGAAAGTGGACAGTTTTTCTCTGCTACTCACTTGATTAGAGCTTTACAACCTGATGTATTTATAGAACAAAATTTTAGAGTGTGCCAATAGAAAAAAAACAAACCTTAATAGAATAAAAACTATATTAAGCTACCAACCTGGATTACTTCTGTTGCATCACTTTATTTGAGATCAAACGTAAAAAAGAACACTATCTTTATCTGACAGCAGCATCCAGAACCACTCATTCCTGAGAAAAGGAATGGCACACTCATTTACACAATTGTAAAACTCACTGAGACTTAATTGTAGTGAAATCAACAAAGGCCAATAAAAATGTGTGTCAGGACAAATTGGGATTTTATTGCAAATTGGTCTTTGCTTGTGTCAAAAACACATGACCTGTTTGCTTCTCATTTCCCATTGCAGATATTTGTTTTCACCACAGAAGCAACTCTGAGTAAACTCTAGAAATAACTTTAGGAAATTCTTACTTAACACATGATAGAAAGCAAAATGGATCATATATATATGCACAGTTTGGTTCTATGCTTGGACCCGCTGTATTTACAGTAGGATTACCAGCTATTTACACATATTGTTTCAAAATCCTAAAGCTGGACTGGCTGACTACTGAAACCTCACTGTCAGCTGTCATAACCTCAGTACACAATGTGAAGCTGCACTGAAGCCAAAGAGAATTTGGTCTTTTTAGAAAAACTGTGTGATTGTTGATTTGTGTTTGGAGTCTGATATTTTGTGAAAATTTGCAGTTTATCACTTTTTTTGGAACTTAAAAACTTTAAAGAGATTTGGACTGATTATTCATATGATTATTCATATGAATTATTCATTATTCATATGATTAATCATATGAATAATGGTTATTCATATGATCTGACTGTAAGTCAATCAGGGACGCTTTGCTCCTTTTAGACGTTCTAACAGTAAAAAGTCAATTTTCCATTTTTCTCTTTTGGTGGGAAGTTTTTGCCAGAACAGATCACTCTGGTTCATTTCACATGCAGCGGTGCAGTAATTGCATCAAACTACTGATACTCTTGTCACACGTTGTTCCAACACAATTAGATGTTGCTTGTTCAAAAAATACACAAGTTCTAAAGAGTTTTTAAAGCAAAGAACCTTTGAGAAACCCTAAAAAAAATATTTGCACAATCCACCAGTTTTGTAAATAAAACATGAATTTATTATTGTTGTTGTTGAATTAATTTAGACATTTGAGACTTTAAATCAGAAAGAATTTCAGAACAACAAAAGATAAATGAAAATATCCGCTGCTTCTCTTTTACTCCATGCGTATGCGTATCACCTTCTCCTAAAGCTTTAGGTCTTTGCATGGTATTTGGAACGTCCATCCATCTTCTATTCAAACTCAGTCCCATGCAGGCTCGGTGGAGCCAGCTGCCTCACCCTGAAGGGAGTCGGCTGCAGGACAACTCACCGACAGAAACGCCTTCAGCTAAGGGACGGATTCACTGAACAACTAAGGGAGCCTTATTTTGGACTTTACATGGAAATCCACCCAGATCCTTAACTCATTTTCTATGACGAGCATATTAGAATGTGTTTTTAATGCCCCCACCCACCCCCATAAACATTTGTGTAACATAGGTTGTTTAGGTCAAACCTGTCAGCGATGCACATTGGTTTCTGCTGGTCTCCCCCTGTCAGGCCCTGTGTGTGTTTGTGTAAATCAATGGAAGAGATTCATTAGTTGGAGACAAAACATTTGTCTGTTCAAAAACAAAGAGCCCGATCATTCTGTCATCATGGCTCTGGAGCCAGAAGGGGACATTTGGAAAGCTCTACAGGACAGGTCTTTCCTTAGAAATGTAAGGAATGTAATGCATATCATCTGGATAGCATGCTCTAGGAACAGCTATCCAGAATGTAACTAATATGCCGAGATTTTAGAAGGTTATTGTTAAGTGTGGTTTAGTTACCGACAAAACCGCCACACTTGATGGATTCTCAAATAAATGCATGATGCTGGTGAGGTAAAGCTGTGACATGCTTTTCCAAGAAAGAGATTCTAGTAAAATTCATGCTCACTTTTAACAGTTTAAATAAAAGATAATATTATTAAAAAGAATAATATGTTTTACTTGGAGTTTGCATGTTCTCCCCGTGCATGCGTGGGTTTTCTCCGGGATCTCCGGCTTCCTCCCACCGTCCAAAAACATGCTACATAGGTTGATTGGCAACTCTAAATTGTCCATAGGTGTGAGAGTGAATGGGTGTGTGATTGAGGAGATTCCACCCTGCGACAGACTGACGACCAGTCCAGGGTATCCCTTGCCTACGCCCAAGTGGCCGGGATAGGCTCCGGCAACCCCGTGACCCCGAAAGGGAATAAACTGTTAAGAAGATGAATGAATGAAAAAAAAAAATGAATGAATGTTTTACTTCAAAAGCTCCTTTCAAAGCACAAGAGATCAATATAAAAAAAGTGATTAAAACAAAATAAACTATTCAAATTTGAAAACAGTGGACTTGTTTCTACAAACTGATTGAAGAGTTAGTTTTACGAAACCAACTGCTCTAAACAAAAATGACTTCCACACGGGAAGAGAATCAATGCTTTGGAGTGAGTTCTAGAGTTGAGGAGCCTGCTCTCCATGGTGCTGAAGCAGACAAAGGACACCGTGAGGAGCTCTGAGAGAGCAGCTTGACGTTGCAGTATGGAGGAGATCAGACAAATCTAGAAGAGAAAGGTGTTGAAGGCCCTTGAAAATGTACAGAAGCCACTGATGTTCTGAGAAGAAAAGCTTAGTTTTTCCCAGAGTACTGGAAAAATTTAAATTAATGGAGATGTTTTTGTAGAAGACCAAAGAGAAGAGAGCTACAGTGATCTATGTGAAAAGCTACACGGTTGTGGAAAAGTACAGAAGTAAATTTAAAGATGAGAGAGGGGCAAAGACGGAGGATATTTGAATGCCGACGACTGTTAGCTTAATAGGGAGAAGATAAGCCAAAGATTATGCTTTCACTCTCTGTAAAAGGACAGGCATGTCTTCAGACACTCCAGCTCCACAGTTCCTTGTAAAAGACCAAATAGTTATCAAGGCAGCTAAACAATTGAATCGGTTAGTTCAAAAGGGGCCGAAGTCCAAGAGGTTTGTTTTTCCAGGAAATTATTATAATTGCATTGCTTAAAGGGAGGCTACACCAAATGATTAATACTTTAACCAGATTTAGCACCAGTTCATAGCTTACAAATGCTATAATATGAATCACCTCACTTTTATCATTTCAGAGTACTAGCAAACCAAAATCTCTGGACTTGGGCCCTTCTTGAATTAAACAGGGGTGCTGCCATATTGGATAACTAGTGCTGCCATCTATGAGATAAAGCTAAACCCATGGAAGAGAGGCCCAAGTCCAGGAATTTTGCACTTAATGCATTTTAAATGTCAAGCATACACTGCAAAAAAAGAAAAGTTCATAGAACTTAAAATTGTAAGGCAACAAACTTAGGTACAATTTTGAGTTAAGGAGCTAAACTCAATATTTTAAGTTTTGTGTTGGAGTTTTCAAACTCATTTATCTAAGTTCTTCTAACTCAGTTGTGAGTTGTATGAACTTAAAAGTTCAAGTTGGATTAACTTTGAATCGTAATTTTGACCAACTCAGATGTAAGTTACAGGGACCTAAAATGTCACGTAATCCTAACTCTGAATCTTAATTTTTTCACAACTCAAGCTTAGATGTACAAACTTAATTTTTTGGGCTGTAAAAACTGAATTCCAATTCCAATTGACTTGACCAAAGGTTGATGTAACTTAAATTTGAGTTTTAAGAGCACCTCTGCATTTTCATATTTCCACATGCAACCCAGATCTTTTCAAGATCATTGAGTCACAGGTGAGCAGTCACAGCTCACCTGCATGTTTGCAGAGGGACAAATATATAATTTTGACTACACTCTATAACAGCAACAACATGAGTGTCAATTCTCTTCACAGCTCCCTAACCCAAGGTGTGGGAATCAACACTTCCCATGAGTCTTAGTTGCCATGGGCGGGGCTAAGGCCCAGTTCACCAAAACGTTGTTTACAAAATGGCTGAAGCCCCAGGGGGTGTTCCAGAAAGCAGGTTATAGTTATAAGTTTGAGGCTAAGGAAGTTGATAACCTCAGCTTTCAGTTCCAGAAATGGAGGTATGTTTCAGGGTAGGTCAAGTTGCCATAGCAACTCATGCTCTGAACATAACCTTGTGTGGAGCAGGTTTAGTTGAAGGTTAGTTTGTTTTCAGAGAGGTGAAGCAGCATGGCGTGTCCATTTGAAGATGATTTAGTGGATGAAGAAGCTCAGATAATACTTTTTCCACCGTGAGAGGGTGATAAGACCACATATAGATGTTGGAAAGAGAAACTTTTTTACTTTGATCTAACTTATTTGCTTCAGTTAAGATAAACATAATTTTTTGTTTAGTCATCTTAAAAATAACATGTAGTTGGCAGAGTTATTTTACTTTCATTCAAATTAATTCAATTAAGTAGGTGTAACTTTGATGCTGCTGTTAGATCGGCACCGCAAGGAATTGTGGGATACAACGTACTTTATGTACTTGCTGTGCACATGCATTAAACCAGGGTTACCAAGTCAAGCGTAATTACTCATATCAGATCTTTAGGAAACCAACATAGGATTTCAGCCAGAGTTCAGGTTTAAAGTCAGGGTAGTTTAAGCATGCTTCCTGGAATACCCGCTGGTTCGTGTCTGTAACACACAAACACACATATGTATAACTGATTCTAATACTTATGTCATTAAATAAGAGTTAAAACTTCTGCAGACGCTTCTTGACAAACCACTCAATCAGTGGACAATGCCAACTCCAAAAGTTGGCATTCCCGCATTTCACAATTAAAAAAGATAAGTTCACAGAACTTTATCACACTGTTATGAACTGCAACTTAGATATATAAGTACAGACAACTCAATAAATAATGTTGAACTGTACGACTACCTTAACTTGCTGAACTGACTTAAATTGTTGAATTGATTAGTAGAACTTAGGTTATTGAGTTATTACAACATAAAAGATTTTGTTAAGTCAAAAACTTTAAGTTGGATTTATTACAGTGTAGTCAATACATTACAATGGACTTAGGACTTTTTTTGCACATCATCAGATAGCTTTTCCCTTGAAGACCATAGAACTAATAATATCTCTATTTTGAAAAATTTTGGACTTGGGCCCCTTTTGAACTAACCGATTCAATTTTCTAAGATAAGTAAGTAATTAGTAAGTAAGTATTTAGTGAAATGAAGAACCTAACATCCATACAGGGGTTGACCCGTATGGGTGCTGTTGGTTTAAGGATTGTCTGGGCCCATAGAGGGTTAGACAGTAGACTGGTTCGGCCATGTCTTACAGAGGCGTGTCTTGCAGTTCTCCTGAGGCTCATGCGGCCACCTTGAAGGACGTCATAAAAATGTCATGCGTGTGGAAAGTGTGTGGTGATGTATTTGTGATACCATGTTCACACGAATGTAGGTGTTCAAGGAACCGCAAAACCCTACAGCCCTACATGCATTTCGATTTAGTGTTCACACTGGACAAGCAGGGAGGCGCTTCTTCTTCTTCTTTTTCTACTGTTTACTGGTGCATGTCCGCCACCTACAGTTGGAAGACGCTTGGTGCAAAATGTTGAGGTGGTGCGAATCTTGCTCAGCGTATTTTCTTTCACATCTTTGTTCCAAGCTATGAAAGACTTGGTGTCTAGAATTCCAGCCGGGCACGAACCGCAATCATTGATTTCTCCTCTGTGATCAATTTTCAATGGTTGGCACTTCCACAAATTAAAAGGGACACCATCCATACGTCACTTCCAATCCCTGATTGGTCAAAGGTCAACCTGGTTTAACTTTCAACGAGTGTTTGATGACTGTGCATTTAATACGTTGAGCCCTAAAAATGTGTGTAATTACATGTGAACGCAAAAGTCTTGAATGCAGAACTCCAAAATGCCCATCTACGTGCGTTTACAAAGACTTTTCACTTGGTGCTTGAACGTAGCTTAAAAATTCTATAAGTTACATATGATGAAGGGGTGATGCCGTCATACTGTGCTGCTTCTGGTAAAAAAAACTCCCACATTTTTCTGTTTTTATATTTCATGAGCTGAATACAACAGAGCCACCAATTATGAATGAATTATTCCAGTCATTTCCATCAGCTTCATGAACGAACATCAATAGAAACTAAAGAACAAATTGTTCTTTTTTTGTGCTTAAGTGTCACATAAACCTGATAAAGACAAACAATTGTGTTCATTACATCTGAAGCATTGACTGTAAATGAGAACAGAGAAGCTTAGATGAAATCCACCAATAAGATAATTGACCAGACTAGTCTAATGAAGTGCAAACCTTCATTAGCCAAATGTTCTCAAAATTTTACTCCAACCGTAAAATTGGTCGTATTATAATTTTGGACTCCGCCTGCATTCCTTCATCCATGGGGTGTTTTTCTTCTTTCTAAACTGGACGCTGAAGTTTCCTTTGATCTTTTGACCATTTTCCACAACCTTGAACAAACGTTTCCGTCTGTCAAACAGAGTTAAGATGAGAGAGATGATGGAAACAGATTTACTTTGATGGACACTCCTATTTTTTTCTTTAACTTTTCATCAAATCCAGTAAACCCAATAAAGGATATTTTATATTTTTATTTATGAATGACAACCATTTTTTTATTAGGAAGCAGCTGTTAGTTTGTCTGGAATCAGAAGCCCCTCCCCCGCTGGTCTACCTGTTCACCTGTTATTCCCCCCCGGTCATCATAGCAGCAAGTTGACACGATAGTTGGGGCGGCCTAGCACAAATATCATTAATTTGACGCGGAAATGGGCGGTTTAAGAACAATCTCGTGGACCACTCCCATAGCCTGGGGGGGCCATGGGATTGGCCCCACATTGCCCATAGGAAAACTGCCCCTGACTGTCTTTTTAGAAGAACATTCCATCCCATAATAGACTCTGGGCCGCGTTCACGGCCCCAGACACGCCCCCTCCTCGCCGCTCTTTCGCACACCCCGATAGTGTTAAAGGTACCACGACAATCTTAGAACATGAACGTTATTTTTCAGAACCACAGAGAACTGCAGCATGTCGGATGGTTGCCGACGCCTGCATTAGACACTGCACAGTACCTGCTAGCTCCAAGGACTTTGGTAGAAGATCTGAGTTTTGGTGAGGTGTAAATGACTGTCCACCAGAGTGAGGGGGGAGAGTTACAAGTTTTTATAAGCCGAGAGTCATAAAGTTATAAATACACAGTCTACACAAAGAACAAGTGGGTTACCTGGAAAATAAACAGTATTTTTTTAAAGGAACATAGTAGCCTGAAATCTGATGGCAGCAAATACAGGTACCCACAAGGTCCAATCACAGTATGACATGAAGTAGATCATATTTGTTGAGGGGCTTATCAGGCTACAAGAACCAACACTGAAAATGTAGCCCACAATAAATGTTATTTCAACTAATATGTAAAAAAAAAAAAGGCTTTCAAAGAGAAATCAACAATTCTAATGTGCATTTATTTAACATTTTTAATAAATATTTATTTCAAAAATACTCTACACATTCTAAAATAAACAAAATAATTCTATATTTATAAAAGCACATTTTATAAGAACCAAGAACACAGAAGTAGTGGCAGAGGCTTCAACAGTTTCTACTTGAAACCCTTGATTAGGTCATGTTTTTTCCCCACAAGGCTCCATTACTCTGGACTCTAGCAGAGGTCGTTTTCTCAGAAGATGTTCAAAAAATTCCAGTGCAGAAGGAGGGAATTGTTTCTCAGCCCCCACGCTTCACAGTGCAGCATCTGACAATGTCTCTGAAAACAGCATTCCCTATACAACACCATTAGCTAGTCCCCTTCAAGTCTTCTTGAGCATTGGGCAACATAATAACATGCAAAAAATGAAGATGAGTCATATAGTGGATTTTCTGCATCCAATGACTTGTTTTTTCACTTTCACTGTCTTCAAGCATCGGTGCTAGAAGTCTTGCATACAAAAATAGATTTGAAGTTTTATATTACAACATTCCTTACTATTGGAAGGCTTGACATAAGCTACTGATATAGTACAAAATGTCCCATTTTGGAGAGAAAGAACAAGTGTAGTGGTAAATAATTTAGTCTTTATGGTTGTCTGCGCTCTGATGAGTATCGTGTGCGTTTAGTCCTTTGACTGAATGAGTGGATGAAGTCAAAAGGCCTATGTTGGCTTGAGTGGATGACTTGCTGCCCCCTTGGCAATCTTTTCATAAAATGGACCTCACGCTGGTGTTGGCGAGTCTGCGAGCCTCTTCGGGGTCGCCCGCGCCGAGTAAATGCCATGTACCAGTCGTTGTAGTGGGCGTTCCTCAACGCGGTGTAGTTGTTTTCTAGAACAATCTCGGTGAAGATGCAGTCACGGCTCTGCCCGTTTTTCTGCAGGAACACACAAAGAAGGTCAGTGGGAAAAATGTCTGACTTAGATTGGCAGATTTCAGATGTTGATATACTGTGAAGTGCGGCCTGACGCCCACATGAACTCTGACCTAGACTCAAGGATTCCTGCAAATAGGCAGCTTAAGTCATTAAATTCAACTAAAGATAAAATATCAAGAGCAAGCTTGACTATTTGTAAAATCTAACGGGAGCAGCTCTAGCAGATGTTTGCAGAATGAATATACTAAATGTCTGTATTTATATTTACCCAACTGATAATTCCTTCACGTCTCATGCTAAATTCTGCTTGTACATTTTTTTGTTGGCATTGGACTGCAGTTAAAGTGATTGAAACCTGCAATGGACAATTTCTAAAGAAAAATTCCAAATTCTAAACAATGATGACATGAACTGAAAGGATGGAGGAAACTGTACAAGCTAAACCTAGTTTCTTTTGCCAATTTAGTAACCCTCCACCTTTCTGGAATGTGTTAAAAATAGTTATGAAACATCAGCATGCATGCAACCAAAATACTCCATTCCTTGTGTTTCTCCACACAAACAGGAGCAGAGCGAGGTGGAAGGCTGCGGCCAGGCTGGTGGTTTTGAACAGATGGTGTTCGAGGCAGGGTGTAGGGTGGGTGGAGGGTAAATGGAATAGGGATTCTGCTGTGTGTTTGTGGGGATGTTGCTCTGTTTATTAAGCAGTGAAAGCCGCTAACATATTCTCAGCCTATAGCAAATACCTGTGACCCATGAGCTGGAGGTCTGAGCAGAAGAAGGGCAAATAAAAGGCTGGAATCATTCAACACAATGAGCCTGATTGCTTTCATCATTTGACCACCATTTAGCCGGTTCCCCTAAAATTTTCATAGCACGGTTTGATTTTCTTTTTGTCTGTTTAGAGTGAAATGGTTTCTTACCTTGCCAATGAGCTTCCCCTTCTTATTCATACAGATGTAAAGGCCCGTCTGGGCGCCCTTGATGCGCACTTGACTTCCAAATGTGTCAGTCTCCACAATGAGCTTTGCTTTAGAAATAAAAACAAGTCAAACAGTTAGAAACTGCAGCAGAGGAGATTGGTGTTTCATCCCAATGTTCTAGTTATTAGTTAGTTATTATCAAAGGATTCATTAAGCTCCACCCATCTTCTTCTGCCATCAGACCAGAGCAGCATGGCAGTCTGTCCTGAAGGCATGTGTCAGCGGAAATTCTTGCAAAACTATTAACCCCTCGTTGCTGTATGTGGCTAATTTGCACTGTAAATCCAGGTTATATTTAGCATCACCTTGAATGAAAAAAACCCCCACTAAACAATATTTTTTAAATATTTGGAAATAAATCCAGGCATGAAGTGATTAAACTGTGAAAACAAATTCCAATCTAAACACCACATCGACCTCAGATGAAGCTCTGCATTTATAATGTTAGTGTTGATAATAAGCAGCTATTTAAAAAAGCTTCACAGGGCCACATTTATGTTTAAAAGTAAAGGTGTCTGATCTGCTTTGATTTTTCTGCTTCCACTGCATTCCCCCAGCATTATATCATTATTTCATCAGACAACAATGGATATTTTCCAATAATGCTTCAGAACAGTTGCTGCTTTTCCACAAAAACAAACCATAAAATACTGATGTTTTAGATACGGAAAGAATGATCAGCATTTTATATATAATACTATAACGCTACATGTATCAAAGGTTGACAGTGGAGTTATGCGGAGAATGTTCAGGAAGCAAAAGCAGAGCTGAAACACTTCTAATGGTTCTGTGAAATCCCAGGGAGATTGCCATAACCAATGCCAGCACGTTCCTCGAGCGCTGAGCGTCCAACTGCAGCTACTGAAAATGCTCCACTGGATAAATGTCTGAAGTTATGTAAGGGAACAGATCACTGACTCACTATCTCAAATTTGGGAAATCTAACCCTATCACATGACTGCTTTAAAAGTCAGCTACTGCCAAATGTTTAAATTATATTTTAAGTTTCTTACAAAACACGGTTTAGAAACTTAAATTTTAACATTAATTTTAAATATAAATGGTTAAGAAACAGTGTATTATTTAGAAAAATATATAAGTATACTAACCTTAGAAAGTATAATACAAAATAGGAAGTGGATGCATTAATAGTAAAGAATACATTTTGCACACCCAAGAGTTTTTGCATGAATATTTTAAAGGTTAGAAATATAATAGAATTCTATTTTTTAAAGAAAAATGTAAACGTAAAAGCCTCCTACATTTGAGTACAGAAATGATTTAAATAAACATTTAATGTGTTGCGTTTATCTTTTGCCTCCTCTGGCCAAACTACATCATTTCAAGATCTGTATTTTTCTTCTTTCTTGTGTCATTCATCGTGGTGGAGGCAGCAAATGCTGTCTTTGTCTCACCGTGCACATCTCCGTCCTCGGCCATGGCGTTGATCTTCTTGTTGGACAGGACCTGCACGTGCTTGCCGCTCGTCCGACTGTACAGCTGGTAGACGCGGATCAACCGGCGGCTTACGTGGTCCGTCACTCTGCTCTGCTCGCTTACATGCTGCGTGAAATTAGGCGAGGACTGATTGGTTACCTGTCAGAAATAAGATGGCATTGCAACCGAGTTACTTCTTTCATTGACGTCTTTTCTGTTGGCCTATCCTTACTGTTAAAGCTGATTTTAAACTAAAGGCGAACTCTCGTGCGTAAAAAGGACAGCTGGTCTTTTATGGACAATGTTCACGTTCCTGCAGACAAAGTCCCACTAAATTCTACCTTTATTTCTCTCATCATCTTGCGACCTTTCCCACAGGAGCAGCTGCAAAAGGTTATGCTGATTATAGGTTATGCGCACAGAACTATCTGCTCCTTGGAGTGCAGAAACACAGACAGTTACGCGCCACTGAGAGAAGGTTAGAAGTATGTGACAATTGTTTTTATATTTGGCTTTTTAAAATTGGCTTTAAACTTGGCTTTTAATTTAGTTAAAAACGGAATAAGTTGTTCTAAGAGGTCTTGCTATCGTTTTATTCCTTAGATGGCGCGTGCGCCCGCGCATCACGTGCCGTGGGGTTGCCGCGTTAACCAGAAAGGTGCCAGCAGTCCCCGCGCCGCGGCGGAACCTGCAGCTTTCAACAGCCTGAGGGCCACATCTTGCCTAATCTCGCACCTGCACATTTCGCCTGCTATATGACCTATGTGCTCTGGTTTGTGAGCTAATATTTGTTACCAATGTTATGTTGCTGTAAATATATTGTGTTCATATAAGACAGTGACATACCTGTGCATAGTGGCAGAAGGCAAATAAATGCAGAAACCTGCAAACAAGAGGACAAATAAGCAAAAATCAGTCAATCAAGTATTTCCTATTGCACTGAATCGATATTTTGTGGGTAAAAAAGCAGAAAAAAGACTCACACATAGCTGCATGGCACGGGTCTCATCATGAATGCAGAACTAAACCGTAAAGGCTCTACTTAGGACTTCCAAAGTTGACACAATCTGCAGCTCACTATGCTAAAAACTACAATAATTCCCTTAAAATCCAGTGTAGCTCATAGGGACGGAGATAAGGCGGATGCGCTCACACCTGACATCATTTCTATATTACAACCTTTCTATTCCTTAATGGCAAAATGTCCTTCAAAGCCAGGATGTCGGCTCTGGTCCGGAGGCTGCGTCTTGGCACGCTTGCAAAAGCAGGAGTGTAAATTCTAGCGCAGATGGATTTTCCTGAGACTGTTCCAGTCAGATTGCCCAGAACATCGCTCCTAGTCGTCCTCTGTTGACCCCAGGTGTGCGTCAGGGCTGAGGCTCGTGCCTGATGGGCTCGCTCCGCTCGGGTTTGGTGGGGCTGTGTGCAGAACGCTCCGCTTCTCCTTCCTCTGATCCCATCCCACAGCGCTCCAGTGTCAAGCTTGTAGCTCTGCGGTGGCGCACCTCCGCTTAAAGCCTGGCCCGTTACGAACAAACCCCCTTTTTCTGCAAAACAAAAGCGGACACCCCGGGCCTCGCTCCCCTGCACCCCCCTCCCTTTGATTCGATGCATCTCTGTACCTGGGGAGCTGTCTGCGGTTGGCAGGGTTAGGGAGGTCCGAGGAGGAGCCTGGGCTGCCGTGCGTGCGTGCGTGCGTACGTGCCCGCGCGCGCCTTTCCATCCAGACTCTGAGAAACTTGCCCATGACCAATCACAGGAGGAATAAGACTTGTAAAGTTAATATTCTGCAGCCCCATCACAGCCCTCAGATATCCTCAGCTTTGTGTATTGGCATAGCCCAGTGTGAGACATTAACAGGATTACATGTGCCCCCCCTCCAGCCCCCCATTATCTGATAAAGAGGTGGCCACCATTCCTCTGCTGGTTTAGTGGAGAAGAGAAATTCTGGAGGGCCACTTTTCTACACACAGGACAACAATGGTTATTTTCAATTCTTAATTTGAACTGAATTTGATTCTAGTGGTTCTTTTTACAGTAACACTGAAACAGCTGCAATACATACTGGATATGACCAACGCATTGATACATTTGGGTCTATGAAGGTTTTCAATGACAAATCCCAAAGTGGTCCACATGAGTCAACGTGTTTCATCTTTATGGGGGCAAAGACAAAAGTGGAACTGACATCACTGATGACCTATGTCAAACAGAAGTCAGCCACTAGTAGGTGCTCCACTTCACAGAATGTTTGTAATAGATCACAAGTTATTTTAAAACAAAGACACTTTGGGCAACTACAAGTATTAATTTATTAGCTTTTCTTACAGTGTGTCATGTGATCTGTCGATCCGTATCCGTCCTTCTCAACACCATTGTCAGCTTTTAGGCAAATTACCATTGTGTTAACTGTCCCAATTTGCACACTTGGGTCAGTGTGTGAATTGATGGCTGTTAGAATACTGGGGTTCGAGTGAAACCAGTGAATTCGAGAGATTTTGAGAATGTGAGGAGCAGGAGCGAGCTGTCTTTCTGCAGACTGGATTCCCTGCCCTGAACCACGGGAGCCCTGTTTCCATCAGCACTCCAGCAGGGGGCAAGGCCTCCCCCCATTGTCACTCTCTCTGCTCTCCTGCTCTCTCTGATCAACAGATTACCACCGAAATGAAAGTCTCAGTTTTATAAAGAAAAAGACAACTCAAATGTTAGTAATGGCCGCAAACTAAGAAGAAAAAAAAACAAATTAAGAAAGGTAAAATTCCCAGAAAAGTTTTCTAAAAAAATGAAACTGGTCAACCAGCCAACAATAGTTGTACACCTCTGAAACGGAAATTCTGTCATGGAATCGTTGCCATACACAATTCAACCAACTCAAAACTAGATTATTAAAATGTCTTTTCTGTTTTCGAGTTAAAATGAATTGGCCAAATGAATATGTCGTGATCTATAGAACACTAAAAAGCTCCTCTTTTTCAGCTTTTAGAAAGATTTGGTAAATTATTTAATTGCACAACCTTTACAAAATTATAATAATCCAGGTGTGTCCACAGTAAGACTTATTTGTGGGTCACTTGATACAAAACCATGCATAACTGACATTATTTGTGTTTTAGTTATTATCTGATGCAGGTAGTTTTCTTTGCAAAACTGCCTAATTCTCTCCTCTACATTCATCTATCTTGAAAAGTCAAGTTGTTTTCTTAGTTTTAAACGTATCAACCACCTTCTTAAAGTGGCTGCTCTGACTACTAAATTGAACTCTTCAAGCGAGCAAAGCAACACAAAATGTATTCGGAGAATTTCTTTGTGCAGAAAACTGTCAGTGAGGAAACAGAAGAAGAAAACCAGCATCTTTTACTCAAAATTCTGTAAGGATTTATTGCAACAATTGTTCCCACACACCAAACCCGCTCTGCATTATATGCAGCGACCAGCTCTCCACTGGTACAAGGACGCTGCTAATAAAGCTGCAAAAACTGTGGATTCATTTTATTATTATTATATTTAGAAATAACTAGTTTTTTTAAACAATTTTATTATTATTTTTTGTTGTCTTTGTGAGACAAGGCTGTAGTTGGCGTCCACTTTTAGTCTCTACTCTAACAGTTCATCTGCTTTTGTCTAACTCAATTCTCTGCATCCCTTTCATTCACATCAACCACCATCATGTCGTTCTTGACAACATCCATGAACCTCCTCTTGGGTCTTCCTCTAGGCCACCACAGCTCCAACCTCAGCATCATGTTACCTTCACAAACACTGTTCCTCCTCTCAATGTGTCCAAATGTTTCAATCTTTCTTTCATTGCTTTGTCTCTTAAAACATGTATCATGTCTGTCCCTCTGACGTATTTATTCTGTATTTTTATCCATCTTCATCACTACCAAAAACAATCTTAACATTTTAAATTTTGCAACCACTGCTGTCTCTTTCTTAGATCCATCGTCTCTAAAGCAGGTGTGTCAAACTCCAGCCTCCTCCTGGTTTTCCAGAAATCTTGCCTTACCTGCTGCTGATTATCTGGATTGGGTGTGTTTAGCCAATAAGGAGCTTCAATGGGAGGTTGGCTGAAAAACATGTTGGACACCTGCATACCACAGTTTGAGATATTACGCGTGCCTACACTGTGTATGCAGACAATGTTTTAGATCTTTGAGTTTATCTCATAACGGATGGAAGCAAAAAACTAAAGTGTTGCCTTTATAGTTTTGTTCAATTTACTTTAGGTCAACCACCTTTGTCATCCCCTGCTACCTGTAACCACACTGTTCCACTTGAGTTTCTATTATTTAAACACAGACACTCTTTCTTCATGCAGTGGATCTTCATTCTCCTTTCAAGGGCAAAACTCCTTCTCTCTAGATGTTCCTCCACCTGCTTCCAGCTCTCACTACAGATCACAGTGTCATCTGCAAACAACATGATCCGGAGAGATTCCTGTCTAACTTAATCTGTCAGTCTGTCCATCACTGCAGCAAACACTTCCCCTCTTTATAGGTTCCATCATCCACCACAGTAGAACATAACCACTCATCTGAGCACAGGTGTCAGCTCACGCTTGCACTGATAGTTTGCATGATGGAATGATATTCTTAACACGTGTTTCTTTGCATGCATAAGTATGTGTGTGTGAACTGTAGTTGCATGTTGCGATCATGTTGATATGTTTGTGTGTGAAGATTTTTGGAGCCAACAGAAATGTTAGCATCAACAAGGCCCCGCCCTTTAGACTATCATCTACACTTGACAGAAATAATGCTAAACCTCCAAACAATTGTTGCTTTGGTAATCTACCCCCCCCCCCCCACTTCACATTCATCCTACAATTTATTTAACTCCTCCTTTTTTGTCTCCTTTCTGTTGTCCCCTTATTCCCCATCTCTAACATCCACATCTTTCTTTCTCTTCTTTTTTTCTGTACAGTCAAAAAAATATACAAACATAATGAACAAAAAAAGTTTAGCCTCAAATCCAAAAGAAGTTTATTCTAATATACACCTCACGTGTAAGAAGATTAAAACCCCCTATTGTAACAGTAAAATCTGACCAACACGAAAGGCCTTCAGCTCCGATCTGTTGGCTCAACTGATGGACAGGACAGGTTAAATGAATAAACAATCTATATTGTTAAGGTTCTTTAGGAGAAATATAAGCTAATTTAATGTTAACAGATATTTTTTAAAAGTTATGAAATGACTGACAACTTTATAGAAAACTATATCTACAATTTATACAATTTTAAAATATTAAAAGGATTTTATTAATACACAGTGACACACGTATTTGTTTCAAGTTAACTTTTTTAACTAAAACAGCTGTTTTATATTAATATCTGCGTTGATAATGAATTCTTTTTAAAACTCAAAGCACTCTCCAAAAGACCTTCAGCTCCTTTTTGCTCTGCCGCTGAATAGGACAGGTTTAAAGTCCCACTCCAATCATCTCTTGATCTATTTTAAAAGCATTCGTAGTCGTCTTTTAATTCTGATGATGATGTTTTAGCCAAAATCTAAAAACCTGGGTCGTTTTCCAGGACACAATTTCTGCAGAGCAGCAGTAGTTCATTAGAAAATCACCTCTGAGTTGTTTGACAAGACTGTTGGTGCGGAGTCAACCTCCCTTCCATTCCCATCATCAATTTGCTTTTAATGCTCTCTCACTAGCTTACAGCCCCTCACAACCCTTAAGCTAACATTAGCAACAAAAATGTGGAGCAATAACATTGCTATCCATTCGTCCAGTTGTGATCCAGATTCCAGCTCAGACGAGGAAAACAAAGACGTTCATGGATCTATTTGTCTGACAGTGGATCATCAGAATGGAGAGGAGCAGGAAGCTTGCAGCCCACTGATTGTAGTTTCTATGTAAAAAAAAAAAAAGATTTTTCAAACAGCATTTTTTCATCTGCTCCTGATTCACTATGATTTGAATAAAGAAAAACTCGGAAACTGGGTTTTAATCTTTATTTATTTATATATGTCCTCCATCATCAAAAGAATGCTGTAAGAACGTGTTAAAAACACCCTAAACACAATTTTCATTTGAGTGGGTCTTTGAAGTGAAAAAGGGAAGATCCAAAACATGAAATGTGGTTATATTAAGACATGTTTAAGTCAGGCTATTGGAGTGTAAAATACAAAATAAAAGGAAAGATTGTAATAAAATCAGTCTCCTTAAAGAAAATAAGTGTATTGGAGGAGGATGAGGATGGACACTTTGGTAAACTAGCCCTTGTTAGGGCTGCCTCTCAGGGACTGTGGGAGTTATCTCTTTGTTTGATGGGGTGAATAGCTGGATGTAGCAGTTGATACATCTAATGTGAGATGAGCTGACTCCCTGACAGGAGCTGTCACAGGAATAGCAGGGGGGGTCCTTATCAATCAACCCGTCCCCCAGCTGCCAATCAAATGAAGCGGCACAGCAACCGTTACTTACAGAGCTGTCAGTGCTCTCTCTTTGCCCAACATGGAGAAGGATCCTCATGAATTAAAGTTGGAGCAGCATTCAAAACATTTTGGTGGAAGGTTGGGAGTAACCTTATTACAAGCTTCATCCTAGTTTCACAGATGTTGATCGTCTTTATCTCAGTTTTGGCATTGTTGTCACTCTCCTATGTTCACTATTTTCTAAAAAATGTGAGAACCTGTAAAGATGCTGACAGAGCTTTAGACCAAACTAACAATGTTATAGCATAATTTCTTTAGTTATGTCTTTTACACTGTCTTTTTTACAGTACCCTGAGCTGACTTCAAAATGTAAGTTTGCCTACAGTCCTTCGTTGGTTTAGATGTGGACATGTTGTTTATTTTCTGTAAAGTACAAGCATTCAGTCTAGCTTAAGAAATGTCTGCAATTGTGATTTGTTATGCTGTTGGGTCCTAACAGAAAAGCGTGCATAATGCAGCTCTTTGTGCCACATCGTATGAAAAGTGTAACATAAATAATGATTGATTTGCTTTGGAAAAAAGCTCTAAGAGGAGTCATATATGATACAATTTCATTGATTTTTTGGCTGTTTTTTTTTTTTTTTTTGCTTAAATGTGTTTATGTTTAATGGTAAAATAGGACAATTTGGCTTCAGTTGCTTCCATTAATAACATATTTAGCTATAAAGAATAGTCTTGTGCTTCACTGCCACTTTAAAAATAATTCTATTCTGTAATTTTTATTTCAATTTGAAATTTAATCGATGTTTTTCCACAAAACTACAATTTTTGAGTATTTTTTACCTGACTTATTCCCTTTATCTGTCTGTCATCCCACATTGAAACATAATCACTCACAGTACAGAGTGACAAACACTGGCCTTTGTTGAACAGTAGCCAAATGAATATGTAAAGAGGGGCAGCTAAATGGAGAGCTTTGAGACTCCCAGCTGTGACTGATGTAGACTGGCCTTCATGGACACACAAACACACACATGCATACACACACGCAAACACATCCACCAAGCATACCTTTTCAATAAGGACAACCAACACTAAATAAGAGGTCTTTAAGGGAAATAGTTGGCTGCAGATCAATCACTTGTTGTTTGATGTCAAAGAAGATCAATTCATTTGTAATTTAGGCTGCTAATGAGAGGAATCACTGCAATGATGCAGTTAAAGACAGAGACAGCAGTGCTCACAAACACACACACTTATACAGAGTTAGGGGGACGTGGTAAGAAGTTTTGTGAAAGAAGGTAGTAGAACTTGATTATGCAAACCTTAAAATTCTCAAAATTAAAGTATTTGTTAGAGCACTAAGAAGAGTAAAGACAGTTGTTTAGTTTTGTCAGGGCATGATAGGTGAGATGGGGGATCCAAATTTTGTTTTGCCTCTGTCTCATCACTAACTCTTGATTATTTAATTCATTTGTTTTATATCATTTCTTTTTATCAATACCATAATGCAACATATCTGCCTAAAGACAGGGACAGTGGAGGCCCAGTAGTTTTGGAATCAGATTTGGAATGTCATTTAGCCAAATCCAATTATGCAGACTAAAAGAATTAAACTAGGAGATAAAGGAGAAAATAGTTTTAACAGAGGGGCATAACTCCAATAGAATGTTTTTTTTTTTACATTAAATAATTTGATATTCCCGTTGGTAACACATTTTCAGTGTTTCTGGTCTGTAAACTGACCATGATCATGGATGTCTGGGAGCTTAAGGTTGTTGCCATGTTGCAAACATTGTGAAGTAGATCATTGACCTTTTTTTTTCTTCTGCTCACGTCTGAGGTCATGTCTTTTCAGAGGGGACTTCCTTTTACTAGATCCCAGTTTGAGGATCTCACTCTTGTGGTTAAATTGCAACAGCGACCACCGTTGCCTTCACTTTCCACATTTTTCCAGCTTTTCTCTCAACCCTTGGTATTTTTTGATCTTCCCATGACCTTGAGACCAATGACCTCTACCTCCACTTTTGGATTGCTTATTATGTCAGTGGGGTGTGTGATGACTGGCAGGACTCAGGAGTAGATAGCCCAGTACTTGTTTTTGCCATTTAGCTTACTTCTTATGATTACTCTGTGTCAGTATTTGGGATTTGTTGCTTTTCTTTATGGTTCCCATTTGCTTTTGTACTTGTAGCACTATTCAACAACTGTTACATTGGTATGATATCACAATCCCCTCAGTTGTGAGCATCTTCCTTTTGAATGATATTTTGATGTAGATCCTTGTGGTGTGGATCATTAGCTGCGTTTACATGGACAAAAGTAATCGGAATGAACGCCTGATCGGAAGAAAAATGCGTCATGGAAACACGGCGTTCGGAATACTCTGCCCCGATCAGATTTGTTCAGATCAAAATTTCTTTCTGATAGAGATAGGTGGGTTATGCCGATTTTTGATCCGATTGTTGTTCATGTAAACAGGTAATTCCGATCGTGTGTCACTACTGCTCTGGTTTAGGTCATGCACAGATGGTGTGACGCTCCAGAGAAAGCTTTGGAGCTCAAACAGGACCGACCGGCTGCTCCGTGCAAGTGAACCGTGTCTCTGAGCAGACCAGTCGGACTTATAGCTTTGTGTCTGTTTACAGTGGGACTCATTTCCTCTTCCGGTATTTTAAAGACTACTGCGCATGTCCAAATGATTTATTCCGACCGAAAGTGTGGCGGATGTAAACGTTTGTTATAATCGGAAAAAGTTTTTCTGGGCCCATGTACATGGTTGAATTCTAATCTGATCCTTCATCTGAGCAAGATATTTTGTACACGTAACCACGGCTAGTGAGTCAATGTCTGGCAAACAGTTATGTCACCCATGTACAGAAGGTGACTAGAAGTTGTTCTTTTTCAATATCTGTAAAAAGTCTTGGTGAGTATCTGGCTGAGGAGGTTCAGACCTAGGCAGAACACCAACAGGGATTGTGCTCTTGATGTTGATTTGTGTAATTGGTTGGAAGTTGGCCTCTGAGATTGTTTCTACATGCTCATTTAGTTTTGATGAACGGTTTCAAGCCTTCCAGGATCCATCAGTGAGGCATAGAGTCATACCTTTCCTGTAACCCAGCAAACCATCATTTTATACTGTTTGACTACACTCTCCCAGCCACAACTTCAACAATACAGAATTTTTGTAACCAGACTTTTTTCTGGACGCTGCAACTTCCTCCAATCACCACAACTTTGCCTAAACTTGGGCCAAGTTTCGAACAAGTTTTGTTGTGTTGCACTCTATGGCAGCACAGTTACGGCAGAAAAGCAGCAGAAGACCAGGTCTCACTTTATTTGGCTTTTATAGAGGCTCATGAATATTAACACATACTAGTAAAAACATACAGAACTTCCCAGCTTTTCCCCTCTGGGCAATCATACCACAGGTTCCACCAGTCAAACTATCCCTGCCAATCAAGTTTAGAGGCTCAAACATATATTTGTCATCAGTGTAACAATCAAGCATTGCACTTTTTACATCGCCACGTTCCTTGATGCGAACATGAGTAATAAATCATTTACCAACAAAAATCCCATTTTAACACGCTGACCAGATTGATGAAAGTGTAGGGAAATCATTTTATTTGCTTTTTATTGCTGACATTGCATACAATGCGTGACTTTTGGATTGTAGCCTGACCACAGTGACATTAGGATTATTTTCCAGCTCAAAAGTTATCTAAAAACTGCCGGATACCACAAAAAAGGTAATCAGTGATTAGTGATGAACTTTTCTCTATGTAACAGATTAGTTACTGTGATTATCAGTAACAAATCTACTTACTTTACATTACAGGGTTGCTGAAGGCCATCTCGGTTACCGTTGGTAAAGTGTGTTATTCAGGCGTCATCGGCAAAATCTCAGACGTTAAATGGTTAAACTGATCTTCTTTACTGTGATTATCAGTAACTAATCTACTTATTTTACATTACATCCACCAATTAAAGATAAGGGGAAAAACAAAAACAATCAAATACCAGAGGTTCTGTTATAACTTACTATCATGATCAAAAGTGGAAACTGTTTTTGCACTTTTACATATCATGAATGTAACCCTTGTGCTATCCTAGGCACTTTAACATTGGGAGTTGGGTCATCTAGACCCACTAGACAGTGCTCTGAACCTTTTTTCTTCAATGATTTGTGATCTTCACTGGTGTCCATGGATTACATGAAATCTTTCCACCTTTATCCACCTTTGTCATACTTGGGAGAACACGTCAATGGAAGGGTGGGGTCATCTAAAATAGCAGAAGGGTTAAGTGCGGTAAAACATAAGCAAATCTGCTTCGTAGTAAAGAGTGCAGGGATTTCTAAAAAGCTGTTCTCGTAAATATCATTTTTATGTAGTGCAGCCTAACTAGAACATTTAAAAATAAATCAACTAACTTATCACCTAAGATTACTCCTAAAACTATCAGGTGAATTCCTGATTTTGTTCAACACTACCGGATCCTTCCATCCTTACAAAAAGGATCTATTGTCTTGTTCTTTATTAGTATTAAAGTTGTTGATTACCTCTCTCAAACACCTAGCTGGGATTCGAACCAGGACCTTACTTTTGAAAGATGAAAATTCTAACCATCAAGCTGTATTCATACCAAACGCCATTTGTGTGTCAGGGGTGTTGAGTTTAATTGTTAAGTCAATGTACAGGCATGATCTGAGGTCCTGTGGTGTGATTTGAGCATCAGGCATGGCGCTTTGGTTCAGCTGCAGCCTGTTTTGATTTTTGCAGCAGGATTTGGGTGTCGCAGCGCATCCACGGTTAAAAAAATCTGAACTTTGGCGAGGTCAACGCCTTGCATCAACCTATCAGGGACTTGTGGCGTGTTCAACGTCTTGCTCAGAGGGTAGATATCCATCTCTTCATATCTCCTCCTGAATTTCCATCCATTTTCTCAACCCACCATATCCCTTTTGAGGCAACAGGGTTGCTGAAGGCCTTCTCGGTTACCGTTGTAAAGTTTGTTATTCAGGCGTCATCGGCAAAATCTCAGACGTTAAAGGGTTAAACTGATATTCTTTTTTGGTACCATAATTCAAATGGAAATGCACTCTACAATTTTCAATTCAATATGCAATTCAGCTTTGCATTTTAAAAAATGCATTTTGTAATAGACAATTAGATGCATGCAATTTGTTAGTCTCTGCTCTGTGCAGGTCCCACCTGCTTGTCTGCATTTAAGTACAACAACAAGAGAATAGAAAGAAAACATACAAACAGGAAAAAATCTACTGAGCTTTGGAGTGTTGTCAGCAACATCAGGGTTAAAGGTAATGGTTAAAAAAGAATCGTCTCTGCATATTTATTAGCAACAATAGTCATATACAGTAACTTCATTAAATCGACCACTAGTGGTTGTACCATTACAAATTAACATGGTTCCCTGATGTACAAACCAGCGTCTCGTAGACAGAATTTCTGTTGCATTCTGCCATAATTCACATATTCATTTTCGAACGTATAAAATTACTTTTCTCAATAGCCTCATTTTAGTCAGATGGAATAAAAAAATAATAATAATAAAAAAAGAAAAATTCTTACACTGTATGTTATGATGGATAAACATGGATATGTTCTAACTTTTAGCGTTTCTAAACATGCCATCTACAAATGTCCTAAGCTTTAACTTAGAAACAGGTTAGGTCATGATACAAACAACAACCTATTTCGTTGCATAATACAGTATAAAAAGCACATTCTTCATTAACAGTAGATCTGAAAAAAATGACATTCAATCCACATGTTTGCATATTTGTCAAATGTCATGGATTGTGGTCAAAGTAATTATTCCCTGGTTGTGCCCACACACTGCTGTCTGTGCATATTTGTAATCCATACTTTCCAGTGGTGGCTCCAAATGTACGCGCTCTAGCATTTTGAAGGTTAAATCCATAGATGCTGCTTCACTGGCGATAGTGTAGACTGTTTCCTGGTCTTCCATTGAACAAACCAAAGAACTGTTCTTACGGAGACTGACACATTGACTGTTTATGGACTGAGTGACCCCTCTCCCCTGGCGTTCCAAACAGGAAGTACCCGTTGGCTCCAAGAAGCCAAAATCCCACAGACTTTTACAGAGAAATAAACGGTTGTTACTCAGTCATTCTGTTGGTCAGAAGAACCATTCTGGATCTGATACCTTTCTATAGCATGTCCTTGATAGTGATAATTTTTTTCATCATATTTTTTCTGTAGCCCAAGTTATTCAAGTTAAGGCAGTAAAAGAGCATGTAAACCAAGGCATGATGGGAAATGAAGGCAGACTTATTCTAATCCAACAGCCAACAACTCTTGCTGGTCTGCAGAAACTATGTCCTAGAAAACGAAAGGTTGATTGAATTTGTCAAAAAACTGCATAATAATTATTAAAACAATGTTTGACAATAGATAAAAAATGAGTGGAACTCTAACCACAAATAAACGTTAGATTCAAAACATCCCGGTCCAACTAAAGTAAAATTAACCAACTTACCACATCTCAATTCTTCCTTGTGCCCTAGTGCCTAGGTAAGTGATAAAACTGATAATTGCTGCACAACTTAAGGATAATAACAAAAAGCAGTGATGTTTTGGGGCTGTTGCTGGGCAACACAGACTTTCAACTCCCTCCAAAGATTTTTATATGGGGTTGAGATCTGGAGACTGACTAGGCCACTCCAGGACCTTGAAATGCTTCCTATGAAGCCACTCCTTGGTTGCCCGGGCGATGTGTTCGGGATCATTGTCATGCTGAAAGACCCAGCCACGTTTCATACTCAATGCTCTCACTGATGGAAGGAGACTCTTGCACAAAATCTCACCATACATGGCCCCATTCATTCTTTCCTTTACACGGATGAGTTGTCCTGGTCCCTTTGCTGAGAAACAGCCCCATAGCTATTGGGGTTTCCACCCCCATGCTTCTCAGTAGGTGTGGTGTTCTTTGGATGCAACTCAGCATTCTTTCTCCTTTAAACCAAAAAGTTATATTTTGGTTTCATCTGACCATTCTCCCAATCCTCTTCTGGATCATCCAAATACTCTCTAGCAAACTTTAGACGGGCCTGCAGATGTACTGGCTTTGGCAGGGGGACACGTCTGGCCCTGCAGGGTTTGAGTCCCTGGTGGTGTAGTGTGTTACTGATGGTGGCCTTTGTTACTTTGGTCCCAGCTCTCTGCAGGTTATTAACTCACTGTTCTTGTGATCATTGTGACCCCACGGAGTGAGGTCTCGGGTGAAGCCCCAGATGGAGGGAGATTATCAGTGGTCTTGTACGTCCTCCATTTCCTAATAATTGTTCCCACAGTTGATTTCTTCACACCAAGCTGCTTACCTATTGCAGATTCAGTCTTCCCAGTCTGATGCAGGTCAACAATTTGGTTTCTGGTGTACTTAAACAGCTCTTTGGTCTTGGTCATAGTGGAGTTTGGAGTGTGACTGTTTGAGGTTATGAAAGGCTGTCTCTGGCTACGTTCACACTGCAGGCTGAAACGACCCAATTACGATTTTTTTGCCCCTATGCGACCTGTATCTGATCTTTTCATGACAGTCTGAACGACACATATCCGATCTTTTCAAATGCGACCCAGGCCACTTGGGTATGTGATCCTGAATCTGATACGTATCCGATCTTTTCAAATGCGACCTTAGTCTGACCGGCCAGGCCACATGTATCGACCCGTAAGTCATTGATACGCTACAAACGTCATCATTCATCGCAGTAGGCGGGTACGAGAACATAAACATCAACCATGGCGGACGATGCTGCTGAGACCAGTCAGTGGAAGGGAAGCGAGGTCACCGATTGGATTAAAATTTGGGGTGACAGCTTTATTCAGGCCAAACTCCAGGGCTCTTATCGGAATCGGGCGATTTTGAAAAAATTTCCCTCAAAATGGCCGAGCACGGTGTTGAACCTTTCCCGCGATGACTTTTTTTCCTTTCCAACCGTGGTCAGAAGCACGGGGGAGACCTTCTCCAGGGCCAAAGTCAGATTCTCCAGGGCGGGTTAATACAGAGTCAGTAGCATTTGTTCTGGGGGAAACCTTTTATTACCGTTGTCCTCCCTTCGTAACACATAACACGAATGCGCGCACCCGACACACTACCGCTGCCCCCACCCCACACACACACTCCCTCCGGCGCCTTACGCGCTCTCTCCTCTCTCTTACACACACACACACACGCGTGCGTGGCCCCAGCACATACACATCCCCATTCCACAACAGTGGGTCCAGACGATCCTGGCTCCAATGCCTTCTTAAAATGAGAAGATTGTTATTGTACTGGCTCCTTTGTGAAAATAAATGTAACAATGCAAAAAGAGCTCCACTGTTGCCAACACTGTTGTTGACATCCATTGTTAATGTTAGCTACTTCTGCAAGCAACGAGTGACGTCGTTCACCGTTGAGTACTCTTCTACGCATGCGGGTCACTTCTGGGTCATTTCATGGTCACACAGGAGATCACAAAAATTCACATTTAATTAGAAATGTTAACGGCCTTGAAAAAAAATTGGATTTTAAAAAAAAAATCTGAATTGAGCATTAAGCAGTGTGAACGTAGCCTTTTATACAGATATGTTCAGACAGGTGATATTAATAATAAACAACAATAAAACTCTATAGTTTACCCCCCAAAAAATCCCCCAATGGGATGTATTCTTGTATTCTTTTCCCCCATTCTGTCATTCTGATTCATTGACATGTTTCTAAAATAAAAGTTACAAGCCTCTCCAGCCTTTCTAAGGCTAACTAAATACCTTTTTGTCTCACTGTAAAGGTTTTTTCAGTTTAACCATGAAATCTTTCCCTTTCATAACACTCTGGCTAGGCAATACAGATCTTATAATCAATGGCAACATATAAATACACATTTTTTGTTTGTAACACTTTTTAATTAACCTGTTGTAGAGTAAGTTTCACCTATTTTCACTTAGAAAGTTTAATTTATGATTCAGTTTTCATCCCTTGGTGTCAAAGCATTAGATCTAAATAGCTTCAATGTCACTGACACAAAAAACACTTACCCTCTAGTGTTGTCTTTATTTCAGCTGAGTAGTTAAGGTAAACTTGTTGTTTTCTGTCAATGACTGCATTTTCATAACATGGGATTAAATTATTGCATTCTGTAACTGACTATATAGCTTCCTTAAATGTGTGTTCCCCTTCAACAGATTGGTGATCTGTTCAGGGTGAACAGTTGCTGGGTTGGCTACAGCAGCTCGATGACTGAAATGGATACAGTGGGTTGTGAAGATGAACGGATGGATGGATTTAGACCCATCACTCCATCCCTCTTTCTATTGATCGATCTATCTATCCTATTGTATTTCATGACATTGATATAAGCAAAAGATCTCAAAGCCAATAAAAAGCCTTGCATGTCATCTCTAACAGTAATGGGGATGGCTATAGTGCAGAGGTAGACTGGTTGGCCTCTGATCAGAAGATCGGAGGTTCTCGCCCTCCCTGCCCATGTGTTAAAGTGCCCTTGGTCATGACACAGAACCACACATAGTCTGTGGTGGTTATTGGTTGGTGCCAGTGTTCAGCAGCAGAGTTGCCATCACTGTGTGAATGGGTGAATGGGACTGTGACTGTAAAGGGCTTTGGGCCTTCTAAGAAGGTAGTAAAGTGCTTTATAGGTTTACGCCTTTTACCATTTAATGGTCTATAAGGCTTCATCTTTTTTGAGCCATCAAGCATCTTTAATGCACTGGCTTTGATTGCTTGCAGAGCTGACTTAGCTCTTTCAGAACTTTCACTTGAGTGCTTGTTGTACACATTTTCAGACATTCCACCAAAAGATTGTAAATGACAACCCCAGCCTGGGGTGTTTTCTTTAAACACAGACCATAACACTTGAAATCAACTATTGAGAATTACTATTGATCTAAATGAAATACTTTAAGGTCTATACCAAAGTCTTTGTGGATGTCAATATGTATTTACAACTAATATGTATTAACATGTAGAAAACATATGCAAAGAAAACAAATGCCATTTCCCTCTGTTTGTCATACTTTTTCTACACAATCTGTTTTGCTCCTCTCTAACCCAACCATTCAGCTTCCAGCTGTTATTATTGTGGCCTGCAGGTCACTCTTGATGCTGTCATCATCATACCTGTGGTGGCCAGCTCATTGTGCTGGGGCTGTGTTGGGATTTGGACAAATTGTCATACAATGTCTTTGCCTGAGTAAAGGGAAAACACAGGTTAAGACACACTGATCTGGATCCGGAAAAAAAGAATGTGGTTCAGAGTGTTGAGAAGACACTGTATTTTAAAGCACATTCACACAGCTGTTTTAGTGCCTAACAAAGAGAATGTGAGAATGATGCGAATGATGTCTATCTAGTTTAGTTCCCGTTTAGCTTAACATTGCAAATAAACCACTAAAACTTTTAGCATTTATCTAAGAATAGAAAAACAGTTGAAAAAATCTATCTTTAAAAAAATACTTAGTTCCCATTAATTCTGTGAGTACACTTTGATTCATAAACTGTAATTACATGATAAAATGCAAGTTTTTTATTATTATATGAAAACAAATCACTAAATAAAATGGAGGCACCGTAAAAATTTGTACAATCTAGCAGACAGGAGCTTTATAGGAGTTTGCAGAAATGACAATGAGTAAGGCATTTGGCTTATATAATTTGTTTAAAATAATGCTGTTAGTGGTTTAAATGGAGCCAAGACAACAAGCATTTCAACTCTGTTCTTACTAACATCATTGGCTACTTGTTACCCAAAGAATCTGTTCTTGGTTCATAAATTACATTTTGGCATGGGAGCAAAACACGATTCTGATTTCCTTGTGAAAGTTTGGTAAAGGTTTGGTGGAACCATGGTGTAGCACCCAAAAGGATACTCTGCTGCTGCCCTGTACCTTTTTTGATTTGTACAATGTTTTGTCAGTTTGTTTTAAATTCCCTCAAATTGTCTCTGATCATGAAATACATTAAATAAATATTCTTGCATTTTTCTCACTCTGATGGAGTAAGTGAGTAAATGCTGTTAATATCAACCAAGATCAACCAAGAAAAACCTCAGGTTCCAAATCCTTCCCACGTATTCCTCACACACTTTTTAAATCTTATACCTTTTTTGTGGGAATACCCCCTCAAAAAACTTCTCTGATAAAAGAGAAGGAGGACTGATATTCTTCATTGATTTCTGCACAGGGCTTTATATGATGGTGAAGAGTTTATCAAATATATCTTAAAAATAAAATAAAAACTTGCTGTTTTAGCATTTTAAACAGTTTATTAACCTGCGTTCCTTAAGCCACATTTTGAGGTCTTGTTTTCTTTTTTTTTCTTTTTTTTTCACATGCTGCATACTGTAGCTGAACTCAATGCTTTCACTGAAGCAGTGAAAGCATTGAGTCTGACAAGCATATAGACTCACAGTTGACCTTAGTCAACCACAGTTTACAGTCAAGTTGTTCAGGCCAGACCCAAAATGTGGCCACCATCTAAATGACAGGTTACAGATGGTCACTGTGTTGACCTTTATGTAGAGCAATCTGCTCACAGCAACGCCTGACAAAACCTAACTCTGCAATTCCACTGCATCCCTTCATTTTGGCTGTTCTGACTAGCTGAGAAAAATGCCTAACTTGTATTCAAACCATTAAATGTTTCATTTGACATCAGATCTTCTCTTATAGATTGTTGCATTTTTGTTGTGTAGTCTAATGCAAAACATATTTGATTTCGTCTGCAGTTTTCCTCTTCAACTTGATGTGATGCTAATGTGTTTTACTTGGAAGTTTCACAGTCTCAATTAATTTGCCCAGCTTAAAAAACACACCCTTTACTTTAGGAATGTTGTTAGTTCTCTTTAGAGTCAGCTGTAGGTTAAGATCCTTTTTCCCTTGTGCTATCCTAGGCACTTTAACGTTGGGAGTTGGGTCATCTAGACCAGTGTTTTTCAACCAGTGTGCCGCGGCACACTAGTGTGCCGTGGGAGATGGCCAAGTGTGCCGTGGGAAATTGCCCTCATTAACTGATCTAAAAACATTTCCCATCTCCAGGATTTTAGCTCTCTGTTCATCCAAACAGGCCCTGATAAAACACTGAGGAGTTAGGAATATAAAAGATCGTAAAATACCTTTTCTTTGCATTTATTTTATTTTATTAAAAACATTTTGATAAGAATGACGTACCGCGATTCAGCTGCACCTTCGGCTGTATTTTGGAAAAGTCCCGTGTTGGGGGGTTAATCACATGTCATCGGTCTGACCAATCAGAAGTGCTTAAAGTCTTCACTTCCTTGTCCCGATTTAGCTCGTAAAGTCGCTCAGTTCTAACAGAAATACCAGCTAAAGCTCGTCTTTAGCGCTGTAGCTTTCCACAGAATCCGGTATCAGACCGTGGAACAAGTGAACAAAACAATGAAGCTCCGAAAAACGATCTTCGGCCGTTTTATGCACTACATTTCCCATGATGCATTGGGTTGTGAGAGTGACAGCGCAAAAGAGATCTGTTGTTAAACGTCTTGAAACTAATGAACACACAAACTGTTTTTAAATCTTCTAACTTAACTTTTATTGCATCTTTTAGAAAAAAACAGCTGCAGTTTCCAGCTTTTTCTGTAACAATTATCTCAAAAATGCATGTGAGATTGTGCAGGGGCTGTAGATCAATACAGACTATGAGTTTCTCCTTTTTTTTTAATTTTTGGATGCTGGTGTGCCGCGAGATTTTTTTTAAGGTTAAAGTGTGCCGTGGCTCAGAAAAGGTTGAAAAACACTGATCTAGACCCACTAGACAGTGCTCTGAACCTTTTTTCTTCAATGATTTGTGATCTTCACTGGTGTCCATGGATTACATGAAATCTTTCCACCTTTATCCACCTTTGTCATGGTAGGGAGAACACTTCAATGTAAGGGGGGGTCATCAAAGATAGCACAAGGATTAACACTTTTACTGTCTGCCTGATCAAAGAGCACATTTTGAAAATCTACTATTAAAACCACTGATCGTGTGTATTACGCCCCAAGTAGCACAAACAAATTTTTAATTGATTTTGTCTTGGGTAGTTAAAGGGTTAAAGTGGGCACCACATGCTTTTACTGAGGCATCTGACTGGTCCGTTTTTAACTTGAATGACTTGCAATAGAGGAAAAATATCTTTAAAAAAAATGAGGGTTAGAAAGAAGATATCCGATCAAGAATGGTTACGCTGACTGAGTAACAGCTGCATATTTCTCTATAGAGGTCTATGGGATTTTGGCTTCTCGGAACCCACAGGTACTTTTTACTTAGAATACGAGGGGACAGGGGTTTAGCTGTCCAGTTATTTTACCGTCTATGCATATACCTAATTTCTCACACTGTAAGTCGTTCCAGAGTAAAAGTTGCAGCAGCCAAAAAAGAGGTATACTAAAAACAAAAAAGTCGGGTAACACTTTATATTAAGATTCCTTAACAAGCTTTGTTGACGCATTTACAAGCATTATAATAGAATTTTTAGGGTGTTAAGGTTTATTAAATTACTTAGTTAACACATTTACAATCATTATTATTAGGATGTTTTCAAGATGCTAATGATACATTTATTGACATTATAAGTGCATAACAAATGTGTCAGTGTTAATAAGCTTAATAAAATTTATTAACAACCTTTGTTAACAAATTAAGAAGTATTATTATTGTTTGGGGGTTCTAGATGACATTTATCAGCATTATAGATGTCTCACACAAGCCTTAGTGTTCATAAGCTTAATAAGTTTTATTAACTAACTTAACAAATTAACAGGCTTAATTAATGTGTAAGATGCTATTAAGACATTTATTAGCATTATAGATGTCTTGCAATACCTGAAAGTGTTAACAAGATTCATTAACATCTAAAGCACCTCATGTAAAGTGTGAAATGCTTTTACCACAAACGACCACAAAGCATAAAGCTTGTAAAAACAACTTTATAACATTTAAACAGACTGAAGATACAAACATCTTTCTGTATAAGAAATATAATAATTTCATTCAGACAAATTCTCAAAAAAACAAACAAACAAACATAGGGACCGGTGTTGGATGACTCTCTAGCATCATAAGTATAAAGTATTAGCATCCATCCTGAGTGAAACATTCATAGCAAATCCCATCACCAGGAGACAGTTCTCTGGACTCAATGCCCACTGCTTTCAACCACTGTTGCTTTGCTTCCAAATCCACTGGAAAGTTACACAAGCCGGTAATTTTTGAAGACCCAAGGCAATAAACCTACGAGCCATGCTAAAGCTAAGATGCTAACGAAATCTCATTAAGCTTATTAACACTGACACATTTTTAGGCATTTATAATGCCAATGAATGTATCAGTAGCATCTTGAAAACATCCCAATAATAATGCTTGTAAATGTGTTAACTAAGTAAATTAATAAACCTTATTAGACTTATTTTACTAATAAATGTCTTACTAACACCCTAAAAATTTATATTATATTGCTTGTTAATGCGTTAACAAAGCTTGTTAAGGAATCTTAATATAAAGTCGCATATATCAATGCACATCAAATTCAATGATCATCGCTTGTCCAAAAATGTAGATGCTCCAGATGCGAGTGGGAAAAGATACTGTTAAAAGTTTGGTGCATAAGAATTTGGACCAAACCATTATTAATAAAAAGGGGTGGATTGATAAGCTGTGAGGGGGTTGAATAAAACTGAGGGATGTGATAAAATGGTGACATTGTATAAATAATTCATGTATTTTTTTATATCACTTTTATTTAGGTGAAAGCATAGAAAGAAAAATGATTAAATTAGCAAAAATAGCTTGCAGTTACTATTATTATTTGTTTTGTATTCAGTGAAGAGCAGCTTTGGTCAGTGGGGACATGCTCATTTGGCTGACCTCTACACCTCAGCAAAACATGAATTTAAAAAATATATAATCTTCCGAAATATGTTTGTGTGTGATAAAGGAGAGATACAATCTAAAGACAGACATGTGTTTGTATACTTTCTTACCTGTTTTTCATTGCTGCTGTTGTCAGATTGACACCATCAAGGTCAGACTTGCAACTCTGTTACATGCAGAAATGATATTCACTGTTGTCTGGGGAAAATCAGCAATTGTCCTAGAAAAATGTATTGTTTTCTTGTTTTCTTCATGCTATATGATGCTCCATATTCTAGTTAATGTAGACATGTGGCAACTTTTAGCTACAATCATCAACCCCGTGACAAACAAACTTTGCAAGGTTGAATTATTGTTACAGGGCTGAAGGTTGGACTTAGGATCAAAATCATTTAGACTCAAATATAATGTACTGTAGTGGCGGTCACGTGCACATTGGCTCTGCTCTCGATATGGCTGCGCGGTAAATTGTGGGATACAATCCCCTTTGCCTGCTCTGATCAAATTTGGGTTAAGCACAGGTATTCTTTTGCCTATGTGCCCTGTCATCTAGCTGTTTTACGTTGTTTCACCTTGTTTTGTTCTTAGTTATTTCATTCTGTTGTGGTTACTTCTTTTTTGCACCATGAGTGCAGGGTGCGGAGAGGATGATGATCCCAGTGTGATGTGCTTTGTGTTCCAAAAAAGATAAAGCCCAAAGTTCCTCGTACCTCATCTCTCCGCCTCTTTTCATCATTCGTCAGTACTTACCATAGGTTGTATAACCCACGGAACAAGCAACTACCACAGAACTGGAAGAATATGTTTCAATAGTTTTTAGAATTATAATCAAACAGAGGTCTGATTGTCCATCCACGGGGTTGGATTTAACCCTTGTGCTATCCTAAGCACTTTAACATTGGGAGTTGGGTCATCTAGACCCACTAGACAGTGCTCTGAACCTTTTTTCTTCAATAGCCGCGGTTACATGGGCAGAATATCTTGATCGGATCAATGGTCGGGTTAAAATTCACCCGTGCACATGGGATCAGAAATTAGAAGAAACGTTCACATGGGTCACACTTTCGGTCGGAATGAATCATTTGGACATGCGCAGTAGTGTCGAAAATACCGGAAGGAAAATGTGTCCCGTTGTAAACAAACCTTTGCTGTCACGTATATTTATGCAGCAGCTCGGTAAAAGAGGCGATCTTCCAAACGGGCTTTTATTAATGCTATGAATATTATGAATTGCCTGTTCGCTCATCATTTTATATTTAATCTGTGTGGTCAGTGCTTTTTTTGTGGAAGAACGTAGCTGGAAGAAGAACCCAGTGTTAGGACAAGCTAACACGCGCTGACAACATTAGGCTTTTGATGGACACAAAATCTAGGACCATGCGGGAAACGCTTTCTCTCAACGAAACACAATCCATGCATTACGTAAACCAGGGCAGTAGTGACACACGATCGGAATGACCGTTTACATGCAACACGATCGGATAAACGATCGGTATAACCCACCTATCTCGATCGGAAAGAAATTTTGATCCGAACGAGTCTGACCGGGGCAGAGTATTCCGAACGGCGCGTTTACATGACACATTTTCTTTCCGATCAGGCGTTCATTCCGATTACTTTTGCCCATGTAAACGCGGCTAATGATATGTGATCTTCACTGGTGTCCATGGATTACATGAAATCTTTCCACCTTTATCCACCTTTGTCATGGTAGGGAGAACACGTCAATGTACGGGTGGGGTCATAGGATAGCACAAGGGTTAAAACAAACTAGGTCACACATTAGTAATAATTTTAGGGATTTTAAGCCCAAAAATTTATTTTCTGACGTTCAACTATTCCCTCATCTAACCCTTGTGCTATCTTAGATGACCCCACCTTTACATTGACGTGTTCTCCCTACCATGACAAAGGTGGATAAAGGTGGAAAGATTTCATGTAATCCATGGACACCAGTGAAGATCACAAATCATTGAAGAAAAAAGGTTCAGAGCACTGTCTAGTGGGTCTAGATGACCCAACTCCCAATGTTAAAGTACCTAGGATATCACAAGGGATAATGGAATATTCAGAAACACAGATTTTTGTGCTATATTTTTGTAGCCTGATAACTCAGTGCACTGAATTCAGAGGAGTCATCTCTTTTCGTGTTGCCCTCAGGCTCACATCTTCACGTGTGAGTTCATGCAGTTCTTCTGCCATGTTGAATCTTACTGCAAAGAGGTTTTCCAAATTCAAGAAGATTCATGAATATTGGTTTTCCTCTGCAATGAATCCTCGCTGATTTTAAAGCCTTACCATTCAGATTAAACAATATAGCAAGAATCCTAATTGCTCATTCAATACACAAATACTAGTGAAACTTAAGAGCAGTTTACTTAAACATGCCCTTTTGGTAACCTAAGAACTATAAACAACCAATGTTTATAGGTGGGGGGGTGGGGGGGGCCCAGCGGCGCCGGATGGGCTGCCCATCTGCACCTGGGGCTGGGATCGGCCCTTCCCTGGCTCTGGGACGGGACGGGACAACCCTCTCGGGGCCCCCGGTCGCTCTGGGTGTCACCCGCTTCGGCTGCGGGGTCTGGGGTGGGGTGGGGTGGGGGGCTTATCGGCCCTGTCCTGTGGGGGGGCGTTCTGGGGGGGAGGGGGGGCCATTATTAGTACGGGTCGGGGGGGCTAGCGGGTCGGGGTCTCCGCTGAGGCAATCAGTGGTTGCCTTGGCCGGTTGGCCTCCTCGGTCCCGTCGAGGCCTGACCAGAGCTCTTCTAGGGCCGGCGTCTGGGGGTGGGGGCCTGGGCTTGCTCCGGGGGGGGGGGGGCGACGCTTTCTGGCTCCTCTCTCTCTGTGTGGGGTGGGTGGTGCCGGGCCTGGGGTGTCGGCGCCTCCGGGGATGGGCCCCTGGACTGGGTGGCCCTGGCCCCTTTGCTGGGGGTGGGCTGGGGGACGGCTGTTTGACCACCGGGGGACAGTCTACCAGCTGTCCCCAACTTACCCCCTTCCTTATATAACCTCATATTAGGGTGAGGGGGTGGGGGGTCTAGCCTGCGATGCGCCTTGGGGGGGGCTACTTGGGAGTGGCCCCCCTCCTATGGTTGCCGTATGGAGTGGGCCCCCCCTCTTTCGGTTTTATTTGCACCTTAGACATGTAGGGTCCTTGGTAGGGGGGGTGCTTGGACATCACTGCAAGCAAGCAGCAGATGTCCTCCTGGCACCCTACCCGCCAATTTTAACCGCACCTTAGACATTTAGGGCCCCTTGGTGTGGAGGGTGAGGGGACATCACTGTGAGTAATCAGGAGATGTCCCCTTAGTGCCCTACTCGCCAATTTTAACTGCACCCCCCTTAGTACACACACCCCTCCCCCTTCAATATATACATTCAAACATAAACACACACACATGCACACAAACACCCTCTCAAACACCCATACACGCACACACATCTTACAAGGAAGGTGGGACCTGGGTCCATCTGTCCCCTACCCCTTCCCTGGTGGGGGGTGCGGGCCCCTTGGCGATGGCGGCCGTGTCCCTTGGGTGCCGGCTCCCTGGGCCCGGCGGTGCTCTCTCCGCACGGTGGGGGGGTTCATATTACACCTGAGCCGGGGGTGTTCGTGTCCCTGGGGGTGGGTCCTGGTCCTTGCCCCTGGGCGCTGGGCCCCGCCAAACTTCCAACATGGCCGAGCCTGGTCGGGCCATATTTATAACATCCCTTGTGGGCCGCCCTTTTTTCCCCGGGGTTCCCCCCTCCTGGGCGGGGGCGGCGGGCCCCTGCCTTGCTCCTACCTGGACCAACCGTGGGCCGGGTGGGTGGCTGCCTGGAGTGCGGAGCGGGTCTCCCTTGGGGGGTCCTGGCTCGTACCTGGGGTCGGGGCGGGGGGATGCCCGGAACTCCTGGGTGGTGGTGGGGTGCTCGTTTGGGGCTGTGGGCGTCCCTCTCCGGTGGGGCCCTGCGTTGGGCTCTTCCGGCGCGGCGGGGGGCCGCTTTCCTGGCTGGGCTGGGGCGGCGCTCTCTTTCCCTCTGCGCCTCCCTGCTCTCTGGCTCTGGGGGCCTCGCCGCGGTCCTGCTGGCCCTGGCCTGGGTGGCGGTCTTGGTCGCCCGGGGGGCGGTTGTTCCCTGCCTGTTCCCGTGTGGCGTTGGGGGAATTCCGGCTGCCGCTGCTGCTGCGGCGGGGGTATGGGTGTGGGGGTGGCTGGGCGCTCCTCCTCCTTCTTTTCACATTCCACCATCCATTTTAGAAGAACATAAACACTCACCTGAGCACAGGTGTTAGCTCACCTTTGCACTAATAGTTTGCATGATTGAATGAACGAAAGATTTCACACTAGTTGGTTTAAAGGCATAGGTATGCGTTCGTAAACACTATCTGTTTTGTGTGCATGTTGACATGTGGACATTTTTGCGGCTAGCAGGTGTGTTGATAATATTTGAGTGTGTGTGAACAGGCCCCGCCCTTTTTGTACTACATTTGAACCGTACCGTAACGATAAACAACCAGTAAACCTGCCTGCTCTATGCTGCTTCATGGTCTTACCCCCCTTCCCCTCCTATTATCACCCTCCTACCCCCCCCTCTCTCTAACGTCCCTCTCTCTTCTTCCCCTCTTTCCTTTTCCGTCCGGTCCAACACCAAAGATTTTCAAACATGATTGAAATTAATAAAGTTTGGCCTCAATTACAAAAGGGGTTTATTCAGACATACCTTTGGTTTGTCTGAAGATGAATAACCCCTCTTGTTAAAATAAAATATGTCCAACACAAGAGGCCCTCAGCTCTCATCTGTTTGCCTAGCTGTTGGACAGGACAAGTTAAAAAAAAAAAAAAAAAAAAAAAAAAAAAAAAAAAAAGTAATAATTTTAGGGATTTTAAGCCCAAAAATTTATTTTCTGACGTTCAACTATTCCCTCATCTAACCCTTGTGCTATCTTAGATGACCCCACCTTTACATTGATGTGTTATTCCTACCATGACAAAGGTGGATAAAGGTGGAAAGATTTCATGTAATCCATGGACACCAGTGAAGATCACAAATCATTGAAGAAAAAAGGTTCAGAGCACTGTCTAGTGGGTCTAGATGACCCAACTCCCAATGTTAAAGTACCTAGGATATCACAAGGGATAATGGAATATTCAGAAACACAGATTTTTGTGCTATATTTTTGTAGCCTGATAACTCAGTGCACTGAATTCAGAGGAGTCATCTCTTTTCGTGTTGCCTTCAGGCTCACATCTTCACGTGTGAGTTCATGCAGTTCTTCTGCCATGTTGAATCTTACTGCAAAGAGGTTTTCCAAATTCAAGAAGATTCATGAATATTGGTTTTCCTCTGCAATGAATCCTCGCTGATTTTAAAGCCTTACCATTCAGATTAAACAATATAGCAAGAATCCTAATTGCTCATTCAATACACAAATACTAGTGAAACTTAAGAGCAGTTTACTTAAACATGCCCTTTTGGTAACCTAAGAACTATAAACAACCAATCAAACTGCTATTCAGTCCTCAGAAACCCACAGGGCTGATTGAATCTTAACATCCTGGCTCAAGATGTACCTTGGCCAACCACAGCAGCATCTGGAGAAGCTGCTATTGTTGGGAGTTGTGTATTAGTGACCGTAAAGAGGCTTCACAAGGCCCAATAGAGCCACTGTTGGAGCCCAGGGACCTTACATGGAGGCCACAACTGGGAAACTCTTGTTTTGTTATTCGTAGAGGTAGACACTCAAGTCTGCCTTTGAAAGCTTGATGGGGGATCCACCATTGCAAGCAATTGCGAACTGTTGCATCTGCTGAGATGAGGGCCTACCATACGGTGAATTGCTGGAGGGCACAATGACTTCAAATAGGTTTCGATGTTAACTCACTCTGCACAAAAGTAGGGCCTGGGTACTTCAAGCTAAGGAAACCATCAGACAGCTTGTGTATTGTGTCATGTCATTTGTTGTTTTCTGTTTTTTTAAGAGTTGTAAATGGATTCCCATTTAAACACAGTACTGCATTTATTTTTGAAGTGACCATAAATAAAGGAAGTCAAAGACATTTTGCATTTCCAAATGATCCCAAAGTGATAGTCTGGGCAGTCTCACTCTATGGTAAAATGTAGGAAAGTCTGAAACTGAAATACCCTGTCTTTACATGAGGCCTTCTCGCTGACCTGGGGTCTTCACTCAAGCAAACTGGAATGCATGACTAGTGTCCTCCAGTGGTGGCTGGTTTTAAGTGCTGAACAAATCAGACTATGAGAAGCCGGGCATCTGTCGAGGCTTGTGTTTGTATAATTATTAAATTCAGCTTCCGCATTATTCTGTTTAGTTCACATTATAAATTTATGTCTATTTGCTTTAGAACCAAAACGATTTTTTAACCTTCAGGTTAAAATTTAGTTTAAAAAAATGTCTAAGTGCACCAAATTATTCAAAAAAGAGCATATTTAGAATCAAGTGGTATTTTAAGTAGCATGGCATGTGTGCAAGTGTAGCATAAAAAAAGTTGCTTTCCAGCACATTTAATGAAAATGCAACACAAACATTGACCTGAAGTCTGAAACAGTGACCATGGGTGGCAGCTCACACAGATTTTTTTTTGCTATAACATGGTATTGTTTTATAAAGTTTTTGATTCATCTCACCACCAGAGGAGAAACATCAATGTGAAACGTAAGGTTTTGGATTCTTGTCATTTTGTTCCAACAAATTTCAGAAAATCTACCTTGGCTACAGGAATGAAAAAATACACAACAATGGATAAAGACATTGACCCAGATATCAAAACTTTAACTTTGTGAGTAATGACTGTAGTTATTTTACAGAGGAAGAATACAATAGAAGTCCAAATGGCGAACTTTCAATTATACATTTTAACAGCAGAAGCATATATGCAAATCACCAAGCTATTGAAGAATACCTGCACCAATTCAACAAACCTTTGAAAGAACTGCAACATCAGAGACCTGGCTAAAGGCAGAAAGGGGCTTCTAGCGTGAGAGCTATGACTTTCACTGTGTGAACAGGAAAAACAAGCAAGGCAGGGGGGGTGGGCTCTTTAAATACACAAAAGTCTTAAACACAAAGTTGTGGAGACAATGTCTGGCTGTATTGATGATGTCATGGAATATATATCTGTATAGATTACCATGGAAAAACTGACTTGTGAATTGTGTGTAACGAGCCCCCGCATCAAACATTGAAACTTTCACAAGTGCTGTTAAATGTTTGCTACTATTTCCAAGAAGGTCATATTTCTTTGTGGCGATTTCAACATAGATTTGACATAAAATGACACCAAGACAGAAGATTTCATGCATACAACGTACAGTTTAAGCTTATATCCTTTAATCAACAAACCCAGCAGATTAACAACAAATAGTGCGACCTTGATAGACAATACATTCACAAACTGTCAGGAAAACAGAATAAAAAGTGGATTGCTGATGACTGACGGTATACTGTAATAGAAAACAATATGATAAAAATCCACCAATGGCAACTGGACTGAGAAACGCATGCAAAAAAAAGAACAATTTATACAAACAATTCGTACAAAATAGAACTGTTGAAGCGGAGCAGCGAAACAAAAAATATAAAAACAAAATTAATCAGTATCATGAGAACATGCAAAAAAGAGTATAATGAAAAAAATATTAGAAAAAAGAAATCAAACACGAAAGAAATTTGAAAAGTACTGAACAGTGTCATTAGAAAACACAAAGGGAAAACTAATTATGCAGACTCTTTAGCTGGTAAAAATGAGATATGCAGCAATATAAAGGATATGACAATGGAGTTCAATTAATATAATAATATTTTGTAAAAACAAAACAAAAAAATGGACCAAAATTAGCAGACGAAATAAACTACTAATAAATCAGAAATGGAAACTATCGAACACTGCATAAAGAGAAATCCAAACTAGATCTATTTGAAACACGTGGAAGCAAAAGAAATTCTAACAATCGTTAAAGAATTCAAAAACAAAACATCAACGGACAGTAATGGAAATAATATGATGGTTATAAAAAAGGTCATTGATTCCTTTGTCGACCTGCTAACCTACATTTGCAATCTATCCCTTCAAACAGGAACATTTCCACAAAAAATGAAAATAGCCAAAGTAATTCCATTACACAAATCAGGGGACAAACATCAACTAACAAATTACAGCCCAGTGTCTGTACTCTGCCAATATTTCAAAAATACTGGAAAGGGATTCCTCACAAGGCTGGAAATTTTTTTTGAGAAACAATCTAATATCTGACGATCAATTGGTTTCAGAAAAAATAGATCAACATCCATGGTGATTACGTAACTAACTGAAGAAATGATAAATGGCACACAAAATAAAAAGTTTAGAGTGTTCATTGATCTGAAAAAGGCTTTTGACACTTTTGATCATAACATTTTAGTAAACAAACTGGAGAGATATGGAAGACAAGGACTGGCATTAAACTGGTTAAACAGTTACATTAAAAATCGGCAGCAGTTTGTACCGTCAGAATCAGAATTACTTTGTTGATCCCACACGTGGGAAATTTGTTCGTTATAGTAGCAAATGACAGCATTATAAACATAAGAGAAAATGGAATAAGAAAGGTATAAAAACAAAAAATGTAACATAAATGTAAACAAATAAGGTGGTATAATTTAAAAAAGCTATTTACAGACAGTACAGGTAAATATGTGCAAAAAATGTGCAAGAAAATGTGCAAAAATCATCTGTTACACTGTTAATTATTGTACAGTGGTATTGCATGGGGTAGGAAGGATTTCCTGTAACGGACAGTTTTGGAGCGGAGCTGTCTGAGCCTTCTAGAGAAGGAACTCTGCTGTTTGTCCAGAACAGGGTGGAGAGGATGGTCTGGGTTGTCCATGATGGATAAGAGCTTGTTCAGTGACCTCCTCTCCATCACTTCTTCAGATGTTTCCAGTTTGCAGCCAATGGCAGAAACCACCTTTCAACTGGAAGATTGGAAATCATTCCTGCTTAATTTAAGCTGTGGAGTACCACAAGGGTCAATATTAGGCCCAACACTGTTCATCCTGTACATTAATGACATACACATGGTGTCAAATACACTCAAATACTTTTTATATGCCGACGACACAAGTATGATATGTACAGGGGAGAATCTCAGTGAAGTAGTAAAGATAGTAAATACAGAATTAGGGAAACTAAAACAATGTTTCGACAAAGATAAACTCTCACTCAATGTTAACAAAACTAAATTCATGATTTTTGGAAATCACCACATTCCTGCAGATTTAGAAATAAAAGTTGCTATTGATTATAATTTTTTGGAAAGAGTGACTGAAAGTGAGTTCCTTGGAGTCATTACGGACGACAAAATAAACCGGAAGCCACAAATAAAGCAAGTCAGAGCTAAACTTGCTAAAAGCATAGATGTTTTGGGAACAACGCGTCATGCACTCACAAAGCATGTCTACTAATATATTCATCCATAATACTACCACATTTAAAATACAGTGTTAAAGTTTGGGGAAAAACGTATAAAACAAATCTACAGTATTTGTATATCTTACAAAAAAAGCTATTCCAATAGTTCATGGTGTGGATTATGGGGCACACAAAAACACTATTTTTAAAATTGGTTTTATTGAAATTATGGGAACTAGTGAAACTTAAAACAGCACTCATCATGAATAAAGCCATAAATAACTTAAACCTACAACAAATGTTCACAGACAGAGATGGGAGTTACAATTTAAGAAATCAGCTAAACTTTAAAAAGCAGAGAATTAGCATTACAAAAAAGAAAAATGTGCTCATCAATTTGTGATGTGGATTTATGGAACAGACTGGATGAAGGTTTAAAACAAAGCAAACGTTTACATGTATTTAAAAAACCTACAAGATGTCACTGATGGAACTGTACAAGGCAAGAAATGATCATTAAATACAAAAATGTCACTTCAGAATGCAGAGCAATGTGAATGTTTAACATGTACAAAACTGTACATAGAAATACGTAGATCATCAGTTAGGGGTGGGATCATACAAGATTTTTCCTCAACCCAATCCTTTTCAAGCACACTGTCTTGTTTTATCTGTCTATTTTAAACTCTTTTGTTTATTGTTATTTGTGTTTGATAAAAAGACATTGAATTGAAAAAAAGGTAATTTGAATGTGGAAGAATTTGAAACAAACTGAACCGAACACCTCTTTTTGCACTTGAATGAGTTTCTATAGAAACACCACTCTGGCCTTAAGCCTTTCATGCATAATGGCTCCAACTGCACATCTGTCTGACACTGTTAAAGACAAAAATAACCCGGTGAGTATGGAATATCAGCAGCATGTTGCCCTCCAAAGGGCTATGTGACTTAGAATGTGACATCACAGGAAATCTGTAAGTAGAGGTAACCAATTATGCACATTTATTATATACAATAAATTAAAACGTCAAGTTATTTTTTTCAAATAAACCTAATTTGATTTTCTTCCAAACAGGCAAAACCTAACTTTGCAGCTGGGATTTGACCTCAAAGGTCACACAGAGACAGCAGTTATCAACTTTAAAGTAAGCAGACAGAAAAACTGCAACGCTCAGAGAAAGAGGGAGAAACATGGAAGCAGTCAACTTTAACTAGCTTGGCTCAGATGCCTGTTGGGTGGTAAACTCAACAAACCAACATTTGGAAGCGTTTCTATGGCCCAGAGAGACATGGGTAATTATCATTTGAAGAGGACCCATTCCTAGAAATCACACTCTTCTCACAGGCAGACGTAACCCCACTGTCATTAGGGCAGAATACCCAAGACTCATTGCCTTTGTGTTCTAGTATAAAGGGAAAAAGCTTGGACATGTTAGAATTTGTGCACGAGCAAGTGTTTGAGGCCATGTTGCTACCATGATACTGAAGCAGAACAGAGTGAAAAGTCAATAAAGATTCTCATTTGTCCAAGTGGCTGTCATGCAATCTGGACTTAAAGTCTTGGTTCTGAAATAGTTTTACCACTAATCCAAGTGGCTTCTGAAGCCAGAAAAGACAGCTCTTCCCTCTATGGGGGGTCAACAGCAAGTGGCTTAAAATAAAAAATAGACTCATTCATCTATTTTCCAAACTGACTTGTTCCTAGTCAGGGTCACGCTTAAATAAAGTCCAGAAAGTTTAAATAGAAATATTTTTTAAAAGAGAACAGAGCACTTCCAGCTCTTCTTTCATTTCATCGTCTTCAGCAGATGTTTTTATGCAAATCTACTTACAGTTTTCAAACAAACGAGGGCTTAGTCTTTTAGGCTGGTTAGGTTTCTAGTGAACAACTCTATGTGGACCATTCTGTTGATGCCACCTCTGAATGACTGAAGTCTACATATCAAATTCTGAGCTTTGGTAAATTTGGGACATTTTATCTTTTCTCATGTTGTGTATCACGAATGTTGCATTCTGTCAACAGAATTCAGAGTCCACATTAATCAAAAGCAGAAACAGGATAATACTTTTAAAAATCTGTCATTTCAATGCCCTTTTAACTCTTGTGCTATCCTATAGGGTCCAGATGACCCCACCCTTACTTTGACGTGTTCTCCCTACCATGACAAAGGTGGATAAAGTTGGAAAGATTTCATGTAATCCATGGACACCAGTGAAGATCACAAATCATTGAAGAAAAAAGGTTCAGAGCACTGTCTGGTGGGTCTAGATGACCCAACTCCCAATGTTAACGTGCCTAGGATAGCACAAGGGTTACACATTGGATGCTTGAAATGCACAGGTCTTCCTCTTGGTTCGTCATAGTTTGTTTGTTTCGTCTGTATGTTTCTTATGTTTTAACTTATCTTAGGACCACAGATGTAATTTAGCTTTCATGCTAATTCTGTCATATTTATGTTATGGCTATGTTAAAACAGTAATTATTGTGCATTGTCCAAATTCAAATTAGGCAAATCCATATGTATATACATGTTATTCCCCACATTATACATTTAGAATATAATCATTACAGCCAATATTAATAACAGTCAACATCCATTTAAATCTGCATTTACTTATCAACTGTGATTATTCAGTTGCTGCGTGTGTAAAACTAAATGTTTCTACCGACAACATTTTTGTCTCAGAGCTGTTCATTTTCACCTGGACTGAGCCGCTGGAGCTTCTGAGCGACAAGTGTCGTTGTCTCTGCAATTACATTTTTATTGGGTGGGTGAGGGTGGATGGGTGGCCAGAGCCACAAAGCTGTCTGTGTGGTAACAGGGTGGTAAAACCTTAAGAGCAGGCTGACCCACTTGTGACACATTCACTCATAAATACTTACAGGTTGTAGCAGAGTAGTGTCACATTTATCAGGTATCTGTCAGAACATTTAGAAACCATCAGTACCAGCAAGGGAGACAAGGGGGGGAGAGCATAACAAAGTCCCAAAGGTCAATGGTTCTACCCACACTTTGAAACACTATTCATTTTCTGTTAATAATTAATACATTTTTCTTGCCATTTTCTTTTCAGTGTCAAATCAAACAACAATAAATAAAACACTTAAAACTCTTAAAGAGTTTTTTTTTCTGAAACTGTAGCGCTAAGGGGGATTTAGGAACAGCTCTACTATCAAGGTTTACTGAGAGGTAAGGATGGATTAATTCATAATTTGGGTGTGAATATTATTACTGGGATGGAACTGTTAGAAAATGTAATTAGAAGCTCTTTCGCACAATATCAGGACACTAATCTAATTTGATTTTGTCATGTGAGAAGACAATTATCTCCTTTAAACCATAAATACTTTCTCCTTAGAATTGTTTAATTTTTCTTTTAATGAAAGAACACAAGAACGTGATTCCATGCAGTTTGTCTTTCACTGCGTTTGATGACTGAAAAGGAAAAATCTACAATTAAAAAACTGCACTGATGAAACAATTTAACACCTTTTATTCTTTTCATACAAAACAACTCTGGTCTTCCCTATCAGGCTTTATGTTGCTTCTTGTTTGCTGCAAAGGCCTAATATTTTGTTTAGTCACTGTATTCTTCTTTGTTTAGTTTATTTATAAAATAATTTGACTTTGTACTTTCTTTGTTCCAAAAATGGTCTCCATCATGTCTGAGCATTCTGCCCCTAAGCAGTGTGGGAAAATCAAATGACATTCAAAACTAAATTGAAGCTGCGCCCTTCGTTTTATTCATGCCCAAATGATCAGAATTAGAAACACCTTAAATGCAAAGAGCAGTAGTTTGCAAAGGTAAAAGGGAGTCAGGCCTGTTTCCAGTCTTACCTGGACTCTGCCAGTTGTCTTTTGGTGTCCTGCTGCTGCCAAAAAAGGAAGGCTTTGGTTTTGAGTGCAATAATGACCAAAGCAGGAAAATTACATTGTGATGTCTGAAGAAACTTTTCAGCTTATCTGGTTAAGAGGCCATAGTGCATGATGAGGCTTTTTCTCCTCATTACTGTTAGAATGAGCTCACACAGGACTTTTCATGCATTACATGTTGTAATGTTAGCTTTTTTTTTTCGGAAACACAAAAACTAATGTTAAAGGCTGTGCACCAGAAATATTTCAAGTTTGTACTCAAACCAATTAAAGGACTCTTAGACCTTTATTCCAGGAAGTGCAAATAGAATGGAACAATGAGTGAAGAAACCATTGACTGTATCAGAGAACGGGACAAAGTGAGGGTGACATCACCCTGAAATGGTTTATTTCTGGCTCCAACCAAATAAAGTCAGTACAGTCACCATTTTTTGCTATACAGACGGCACCAGGTTGGAGCCAACGTCAGTAAGCAGTGATTGGCTGAATCAGTACGAGACAACTTTTCTATTGCAACCACTCTTACCACTCAAGAGTAAACTGTTAGGCCACACCCCTTCCACTAAAAGCGGGTCAGGAGAATTTGTCGGAATCAAACCTATTTTCATGTCAAACCTCTTAAAGAAAATTATACAATACACAGTTAATTGTAAATATTTATTTCAGGTAAGTAGTTCAGAGTAATGAAAAATAAATGATGACAGTGATTTTACTTTGTGCCGCTTGTACAAATGGATCAACACAATGTCCTTTTTTGGAAAGCCAGTCAGTTATAATGAAATAAACAACATTCTGGAAAGATGAAATTTGATCAAAGGTGTTATGAGGGGCCCTTTTTTTCACAATAATGGTATTATTACTTGTTATTTGACTTTTTTTTTTAAATGACAATTTTACAAAGTAACTTTTTTGAGTTTAGCTGAAGTTGGAAGTCTAACTTCATTCAGCTTAAGTCTGATGCTGTATTGTAGTATTTATTTGGGAATTAAAAGCCTCAAAAATGACATCTCTGCTAGAGAATAGAGGAGGAGCTGTCAAACTCCAGAGAGGTATGTTCCATTACGCCATAGCCATTCATCTTCTGCAGCTTTAGATGGTCACTGTGAGTTAGACACTGCGTCTCCAGAGCAGCCTCCCTTTTAGAAAACATCTGGCTGATCTCCATGAACGTCTTGTTTTTGGTTTCTGGGATCACAACATATACATAGACGGCCACAGACGCACAAACGGTGGCAAAAACCAAGTAGCAGTAGGACCCAGCAGACATCTAATGGGGCAGAAAAAAGGAAGACAGAAGAGAAAAGAAATATTAATGATAGTTTTGGTAAAACTGGTGTATGTGTAAATGAATCCACATCATATTCATATATCAGAGGCCTCAGTAACCCCAGTTTCAACTGGGAAATCTCCATATCTAGATATTTTGTTTATGGACATTCTTAGTAAATATACAGTACACACCAAAAGTCTGGACACACCTTCTCATTCAAATGAATAGGAGGGTGTGTCCAAACTTTTGGTCTGGACTGTATGAGCTAACATCCCATTTAAGTTTGACTCCCAGGTGATTTCCAAGGCTATCAACAAAGGCCCGTTTAGCTTTTTTGACGGCAGAGATCAGGTCATTCACAGCCTGGTAACACGGAATGCATTTTTTTAAGGTTATGTTTGTTTCTGAACTTTATGAAAAACAGAGACTAATGTGACAAAGTAAATAATGATACAATATATATAGTATAATAATGATAAAGTAAGCTTTATTTAACTAGTGTTTTCTATATTTACTGAAAGAAAAGGTAAACTCAAATGATTCCAAAATGATGTGTAGCACTAAAACAATAAAACTGCAATAAAGTTTTACCTGAGATTGTAGAATATTACTTTCAAAGTGTGTCTTGTTTGAATGTTGATAACCTGCCACCTATCAGTCTGTGTCTCCTTGCACAAACACTAGATTCCACCTCTAAACAGAAAACCAAATATGACTACCAGCAAATAAAGTTAACCAATAGAAACCCTGTGGCAGGATGTCAAACTGTATGGATAGAACTGTGTGGGAGGAGCTTAAAAGAATGGTTTAAGCATATGTGAGCTTTTGAACTAGTGCAAGTTGAGCTACACAAAAAATGAAATAAATTGTGGTAGTAATGCAGAGTATGCAACTATGCTAATAGAAGTTCAATATTTAGCTAAGAGAAGGGAATGTTGTTTTTTTGTCATTCTGGTTCTTTGTAGCAGCTCATTGTTAGATCCTACCACTCAGATCAGATTTTCAGGATGCCCCTGTAAATGGATTAAGGTCACACTCGTTCAGACTTTGGCTCAGCTTTTCAGTTATGAGTTCTTGTTTTAACAAGTATTACAGTCACCTGTAAAAAGGGGAAGACAAAGCCCACGGTAAAGTTGGACAGCCAGTTCAGGGACCCTCCAATGATGTATGCTGCTGGGCGATGAGACTGTTTAAAAAGTTCTGCCGTGACAAGGAAGGGAACTCCAGCTGGAACGGGAGGAAAGCCATCACAAGCAATTACATTTTAGCTGTACGAAGACTGGCTAACGAGACACAAAGAATTCCCATGCTACTCCATGTGAAACACTCACATCAAGTCAAAAACTTTTTATGTAACCCTTGTGCTATCCTAGGCACTTTACCATTGGGAGTTGGGTCATCTAGACCCACTAGACAGTGCTCTGAACCTTTTTTCTTTTTTCCTTTGGTTTGTGATCTTCACTGGTGTCCATGGATTACATGAAATCTTTCCACCTTTATCCACCTTTGTCATGGTAGGGAGAACACGTCAATGTAAGGGGGGGTCATAGGAAAGCACAAGGGTTAAATATGAAATGACCATTAGATAGATGATCATGTAAGAAAACTCCTCACTGGTTTCAGATTCAGTATTGGTATTTTACCACAAGAGGGCAGAACTGTCTGTAAAAAACAATCCAAGTCTGGGGAAAAAACTGCTTGCTGACTCAAAATAAAAATAATGCAGTTGTAAAACTGATGAAGACAGTAATCAAATATACCTGGTTGTTGTTTTTGGTGAATTAAACCATTATTTTTTAAATCTTCAGGAGAAACACACTCAAAATAAAAGTACATCAAAAGTCTTTGACAACTCTATTATCAAATGATAAAAATGGGGGGAAATGAAATATGTATGTAGAAATAGTAAGAAATATTAAATAAGTAAACATTTTTTTAAACTTTTTCTCACTATTTCAAACGTCATTAAAGAAACTATGAGTTAGACATCTATGATCTTTTGCCCTTTAATTAGACAAAGAAGCAGTATGAAAGTATGAAGTCATCAAAAACTAGCGGAAAAATTAGAAGAATCAGAACTCTAAAGGGGCATCCTATAGGGATTGCTGCAAATCAGTAGGTAGTGGCAGACATCAGAATTGCAAGAAAATTCAAAAAGTTTTATTAAATTGCTGTTCCTTTCATGTTGATCCTACTCACGGTTAAATTAAGGCTCAGTTTCTGCTTTCATTGAACGCCATTGGAATGATATGGCTAACAGTGGCGGGTTTTTTCATGACAAAAGGATTGTTTGAGACGGTTCTTAATTTGTCTTAGGACCTATGTTACAAGCCTTTGGCTTTTTTAAAAGATTGTTTTTCAAATATGTTTCATGTTCCAAAGGTTACCCTCCGTGGATCACCCTTCTTAACCCTCTTGACACCTATTGATGCAAATATGACAACTTCGACTCCAAAATTAGCTTTATTTAGCATCTAGATGGCAGCAAAAACACCTGAAAGAGCATCAGTTGTCGAGGGGTTAATGTGGTGAAGAGGTTTGAGAGCTGAGTGATCCTAGGAAATGAGCTAATCCCCTCTGTAGGGTCTCCCATGGGAGACAGGTCCCAGGTGACAAGCCAGAACGCATAGTTTATAATAACCTTAATGAGAAAAGAGAATCTTCATTCGGTTGCATCGCCTGTATTGCCGTCACCAGGGCTTATGGACAGAATTTCCCCCCAAACTGAAGGAGTGGCTGCAGCAGGGGCTGGAAGGGGGTTTGATTTGAGGACCACAGGGTTTCTTTTCTGCTCTTTGCAGATGATGTTGTCTTGTGGCTTAACTGAGCCAAGACTTCTAGAGGTTGCTGAAGCCTGAAGCGGCTAGAATAAGGTTTAGAACTTTCAGGTTTGAGGCCATGGTTCTAAACCTAAGAAAGGTAGTTTGTCCTCTCTGGGTGGGTGGAATGTTCCTGCCCCATGGGGGAGGAGTTAAAATGTCATTTTGTTTACAAGGGAGGGAGCGTGACATCACCTGGTGCTGTTATGTGGTTGCTGTTCTGGTACATCATGGTGAAGAGGGAGCTGAATCCGAAAGCAAAGCTCTCAATTTACAGGTGGATCTTTATTCTAACACAAGACCAAAAACAATGAGGTCACAGATACAAGCAAATGAAATGAGTTTCCTACGCAGGGTGGCTTGGGGTTCACTTAGATATAAGGTGAGAAGTGCGGTCATCCGTAGAAGCTTTGAGTAGAGTCGCTTCTCCTCCACAGTTACCGTGGTTACATGTGCAAAATATCTTGATCGGATCAAAGGTCGGATTCGAATTCAACAGTTAGAACAACCGTTAGAACAAATGATAGAACAAACGTTTACATGCGCAGCACTTTTGGTCGTAATAAATCATTTGCACATGCGCAGTTCTGTTTAAAATACCGGAAGAGGAACTGAGTCCCGCTATAAACAAGCCGAGCTGCCACATGCATATTTGTAGCACCTCCGTGATATACAAGATGATCTTCTAAACGTGCTTTTGTTAATGTTGTGGTTATTATGAAGCGCCTGTTCGCTCATTTTATTTTTAATCTGTGTGGTTGGTTATTTTTTGTGGCAGAACAAAGCCAGAAGAAGCCAGGGTAAGGAGAGGCTAACACGCGCTAACAACAACATTTGTCCTGGATGAACATAAAATCCATGCAGGAAATGCTGCAATCTGCATCTTGGCTGCACGTAAACATGTGGGAATGACATCAGCCTTTATTTTGTCGGGACACGACTGGAAACACAAATCCACGTGACTGTTTGAACGGTTTCTAAGGACTGAGCAACATTTCTGCTTTGAAAAGCTCACACACCGCCCCAAAGCCGCTGAGTGAGCTGACGGTCCGAGCTCTGCTCGGAGACGGGAGACATGGTTGTCCTTAATTCGGCTGCTCGTTCACATAGATGGCAGTCCAAAGCCTCCCAAACATAACGAAGCATCCTCGCCTCAAACACAAAGCTATAAGTCCGGCTGCTCTGCTCAGAGACACAGTTCGCTCCGTCCACCAGCAGCCAGAGCACGAAGCGCTACTCCCTGGCGCCCCCTTATCAGTGATGTCAGAGAAGATAGGAAGGGAGAGGCTGCGAGGCAAGGGCGGAGCACAGAGGGGTCCCGGTTCGCACCGGGTGTCCGCGGAGCCGGTTGGTCCTGTTTGAGTTCCAAAGCTTTCTCTGGAGGGAAACACCGTCTATGCATGACTGTAAACCAGAGCAGTAGTGACCCACGATCGGAGTGAACCGTTTACATGAACAACAATCGGCATAACCCACCTATCTCGATCGGAAATAAATGTTGATCCAAACAAATCTGATGGGGGCAGAGTATTCTGGACGGCGTGTTTACATTACACATTTTTCTTCCGATCAGGCGTTCATTCCGATTACTTTTGTCCATGTAAACGCAGCTAGTGAGAGGAGCCAGTCTAAGTGGCTCAGGCATCTGGTCCAGATGCCTCTTGGCACCTCCCTGGGGAGGTGTTCCGGTCACGTCCCACTGGGCCGAGGTCCCGGGGAAGACCCAGGACACACTGGAGAGACCATGGCCTGGGAACACTTGGGGTTTCCCCGGAGGAACTGGAGGAAGTGGTCGAGGTGAGTGAAGTCTGGGCATCTTAGCTTACACTGAGGGGGCAGTAGTTCGCTCATGAATAAATCTGTCCATAAATAAATATCTTGCGACAGACTGACGACTTGTCCAGGGTGACCCCAAAAGGGACAAAACGGGTTTAGAAGATGAATGAATAAATATATCCATGAATGGGAGAAATGGATGTATGTTTAAAATTTTAGTGACTCAAAAGAGAAGGACTGCAGCTAGCGCAGAAAAAAATAGTTTCAATAGTTTTGAAAAATGTTTGCGAACTGTCTTTGCAGTTTTCTGCTAGCTGTCTCACAGCAAGTTAGTATCTGATTCACAAAACTTACCTGGACCAATACAGAAACCAGCGATGATGCCAACCACACAGCAGACACTAACATACCGCATGAATGATAAACGAGTCTAGAAGAGAGAAGAAAGAGCCTGTAATGTGCATTATACAGCAGATTCATGTTTTTGAATGCATCTGAACAAACCACAGTTTTTTGGGGAAAATAAATTAAAAGGCAGATGATACCCAAATCAAGCACTGCAAAAATAACAAAATCAATATTTTGAAAGGAAATGCTGAGCCCCTCAAATTATTTGCTTCACCCCTGTATTGTGAATGCTGGCCCATCTGGACTTCCACTATAGTGGAATGAGAAATGGAATGAGAAAAGCATATATACTTTTGTCCATGTAAACGCAATGGAAAAGTGGAAAAGCATATATGCTTTTCTCATTTGCCACCCTTCTGAAGTCTTCTGACCCCTCTTGCCCCCAATAAAAAATGTTTTAGCTCCGCCTCTGCTTACACATACTACTGGTTTTCCTAGCATAAGCTGCAGCTATCTCTAATAAAGGCTGATGTAAGTTTTTCAAACCTCTAGAAGAAGAGCTAATGTGATTCCAGCGCTGCAGATGCTCATCATTGTAAACCCTCCAATCATCAGAGACCTCCTGCCCAGCTTCTCAATGGTGAAACACTTGAAGAAACACAGGGATAAGACACATTGTAAATTAAAAAAGATGACCAAATAAGGTTTTGAATGGACGCCAGCTTGACTTCCCTCTTTTTTAAAATATCTTACAATTTCAAAGCTTTCCATTAAACGTTTACTTCAAAATTTTTAAATCTATTGTTCTTCATCCCACTTAAGCAATCTATGGTTTTCCAGATTGCCCATTTTTTCTACTTCTGTCGGTGTACATATATACATACATAAATTCATTTTTCCTTTATTAAATATGAAAAATATATTTAAAAAATATCACAATCTTTGAAGCTTAATTTACCCCAATGAGTCCAGCAATAATTTCAATGATTCCTGTTCCGGCTGTGGTGTATGGTATCTCAGGGGGAGGGATACCAGCATTCTCAAAGATGTCATTGGTGTAAAACCAAATCTGCAGTGGAAAAAAATAGAATAATGTTACATTTTTCAATGAGATTCACTTTTCACTGTTCTAATCATCAGTGTTCTGTATCACAATCCCCTGCCAAGGAGATGTTTGAGCATCCTCTACATGTCGTGTCTGTCTTTTGAACAGAGAAGACCAACACCCTTATAGGAAAATACATTTATTTTTAGTTTGTTTATTCATTTTTGAAGAGTGCTTAAGAAATAATATGATGATTTAATAAATGGCTGTGCATTTCAGTTTTTTATTTTCTTGAGGTGCAAACATCCTCTCACCTTTCTTTTCTGAATTTAACGCAAACCAGGAAGCGACAAATGCTGCATTTTGACAAAAGACCAGAACCAGGTTTCCATTGATTTTTATGTTAAAAACTTCAACTTTACAGAACAATTAAATGGTTTACAGTCTAGTTTCAAAAAGCTTTTTTGAAATGATGCCTTTTTCCTGATCATGACAACTGTACAGAGGACAGTGTAAATTCATTTTTTTGTTTTTATTAGAGTTTAAATGTGCTCTGAGACATTTCATTTCTTTGTTTGACCCAACAGAGTGACAAACAGAAGAGCTTCTTAAATGACACAGCAGTCCTTAAAGATGGGCTCCAAAAAAAATGTCTAAGAGCTGCAATAGATTCTGCCGTATTTATAAACATAGAAGCAAGTTGAGTAGCAGCGCCGTCCATAGCTTGACCTCGGATAGTAAATACTTTTTTTTTTTTTTCAGATACTTTATTTATCCCTCAATGGGGAAATTCTTCTCCGCATTTGACCCATCCCCTGGGGGAGCGGTGAGCTGCAACTGAACTAAGCAACTGCAACTGAAAGCCTGGTTACTTCTTCTGGTTGGTTGAGTATCCGTGATATTTTTAATTGGTTGACTGAAAGGAAAGCTGAGGCTTGGCGTGTTTAGGTAGGCGGCCCTGCCCTGATAAGAATCTGACAGTGTGCAAAAGCACCTTAAATTTGGGTTCAGACAAAGCGTGAAACCCAACTAATGAAAATACATTACACCAATTAGTTGCAGTGTCTTTTGAATTTTGACACAAAGCAACATATAGTGTGCTCATGGCGGCAGATTCTGGTCAATTCACCGTTCTCGTTCTTTTAGACCTAAAATCTGCATTTGATACTGTAAACCATGTCATCATGCTCGAACGTCTTCACAACGACTACGGTTTATCTGGTTCTGTCCTAAGCTGGTTTGTCTCCTATTTCAGTGGTAGATCTTATAAGGTCTGTGTTGACTCTCTTTCATCAGAAGCAAATATCCTGTCTTGTGGCGTTCCCCAAGGTTCTGTATTGGGACCCATTCTATTCACTCTCTACATGATTCCCCTTGGGAGACTCATCAGCAAATTTTCAAATATTTCTTATCATCTTTACGCTGATGACATTCAGCTTTATTGCTCCTTTGGTAAAAATAATTACACAAATCTTTCAAATCTCCTAGACTGCTTGGCCAGCATTAGAGTTTGGTTAAATGACAACCATTTACTCCTGAACCCAAACAAGACAGAGACAATAATTTTTGCTCCTGATGACAAAATTCCCTCCATCAAAAGACACCTTGGTTCACTGAGCTATTCTGCCCAGCCCAGTCTCAGGAATCTTGGTGTCTGGTTTGACAAAGCTATGTCTCTAGACTCTCATTCGAAGCGCTTGGTCAAAAACTGTTTTTACCACCTGAGGAATGTGGCTAAACTGAAGCCAATGTTGACCAGGTCTGACCTTGAGCTGATCATCCATGCTTTTATTTCCTCTCGTTTAGACTATTGTAATTCTCTTTTTACTTGTTTTAACAAAAAGTCTCTTAAACGTCTCCAACTGGTCCAGAACTCTGCTGCAAGGCTTTTAACTGGAACCAATAAACGCACTCATACCACCCCTCTGCTTTTATCTCTACATTGGCTTCCTGTTAAATTTAGAATAGATTTTAAGATTCTGATTTTAGTTTTTAGAGCCCTGCACGGACAAACCCCGATCTATATTTCTGACCTTTTAACTCCCTACACTCCTGCACGTTCTTTGAGGTCCACTGAAAAAAATCTTTTATGTGTTCCAAAAACTCATTTTAAAACAAGAGGAGACCTCGCCTTTCAGGCAGTTGCTCCCCGACTTTGGAACGACCTCCCCCTGTCTCTGCGCCAGATTGACTCAGTCGAGTGTTTTAAAGCTCAAGTTAAGACCTTTTTACTTATGATTCTAGAATTAAGTTCAAGATCCTCCTGTTAACCTATAAGGCCTTACATGGAATGGCCCCGTCCTATATTAAGGACCTCATAGTCCCTTACCAACCAATCAGAACACTTCGCTCGCAAAATGCAGGACTGCTTGTGGTTCCTAGAATTAGTAAAAGTACGGTTGGAGGTAGAGCGTTTAGCCACCAAGCCCCTGTCTTATGGAATAAACTCCCAGCTCATATAAGAGAGGCCGACTCAGTTTCTACATTCAAAGCTAGACTGAAAACATTCCTCTTTGGACAGGCTTATTGTCAGACTAGTTAGTATTCAGAGATTATTTAACTTAATGTTAGTTTGTTTAAATTAAACTTAATAATAACTATTTCTTTTAAAAGGCTGCTAGAAGTTGAAGCTGGGGTAACTATGGTACACTGGGGTTCTGTCCTCTTTCCTCTTTCCTTTTTTACTTCTACCCTTCCTCTCCTCTATTCTTGATCATAATTTATCATTTAGTTCTCCATGCCTCTGTTTGGTGCAGTGCGATTCATGTATTGTCCCTCTTTTCCTCTCCCCTCCTGGGGAGTGGGAGTGCTTCCAGACTCCAGTTGGCTCATCCGTGCTCCAGTTCCTGACCGTTTACCTCGCCTTTGCTCCTGCTCCTACACCTGGCTGTGGATCCTGCCTCTGGCTCATCTCTGGCTCGTCTCTGCTCTGTACCTGACCGAGTACCTCGTCTCTGCTCCTGCTCCTACACCTGGCTGTGGTTCCTGTCTCCGGCTCGACTCGCGCCTTTGACTGTCCCGATAACCACGGCTGGATGAAGCTCGTCTGCTGGACTTTTATATATGTAGTTGTAGATTTAGATAAGTTAATTCTTCTCTAAGATTTCTGGTAAATCGCCTGTCCGTCCTGGGGGAGGATCCCTCCTTCATGTGGGCACCCCTGAGGTTTCTTCGTTTTTTCCGGAATCCGGTTTTTTTGGGAGTTTTTCCTTACCGCGAAGGGGGGTCTAAGGGCAGGGATGCCAGTATAGCTTAGTCAGTTTGTTAGTTCATTTTAGTATTTTTCTATTGAACTCTTTGTATTCGTGATCCTTTTGATTTAATGTTTTACTTCGAAGCCCATCGAGACGACTGTTGTTGTGATTTTGGGCTATACAAATAAAATTGAATTGAATTGAATTGAATTGAATTTAGGAAAGCTTTTAGCTGACTTTTACTTGTGTTCACTTTTGCCTGTTTGTTTATTTCTATGCCTGTGTGCGTTTTATTGGGTATCGCTACTGATTTTATATTGTTTTTACTTTGTGAAGCACTTTGTGAGTCGTTCTCTGTGAGAAGTGCTATATAAATAAAGATTACTTACTTACTTACTATTAATCCTTGTGCTATCCTAGGCACTTTAACGTTGGGAGTTGGGTCATCTAGACCCACTAGACAGTACTCTGAACCTTTTTTCTTCAATGATTTGTGATCTTCACTGGTGTCCATGGATTACATGAAATCTTTCCACCTTTATCCACCTTTGCCATGGTGGGGAGAACACGTCAATGCAAGAATGGGGTCATCTAAGATAGCACAAGGGTTACAATGCAATAGATTTGAAGTTACTTTAAAATTGATTTAAAGCAAAAATAAACGGAAATGTGATATTTTTATTATTACGTGGCAAATTACAAAATGCATGGCTGAATTGGAAATGGAACTGTAAATTTGTGAAGTGCATTTGCATTTAGACTATGGCATCAAAAACTAATGACAATTTAAAATGCAAGGGGCAGGCAAACAGAGTCAGAGACAAAACAGGGTCCAAAACCACAATCAGAAGATCAGTAATGCTTGCTAATGCAGGCAGAGCGGAACAAAAAATACTTTGCACTGAGTGAGGCTCAGTGCAGTACTTAAGTAAACTGTGAGTGATTGCAAATGAGAGTCAGGTTTGAGGCATCCAGAAACTGTGCGCTGGGATTGCTGGGAGATGTAGTGCATTCAGAATTCTGGAGATGGTTCCCGCCGAAAACCAAAGGGGAAGACAGAGCTCTGACTTCGGTCATTAATGTCGTCAGTGATTTAAAGAAGATTAATATGAAATCTCTCTGCATTGGACTGGAAATGTACTGGATGTACCCTGCCTGGGATCGACTTCAGCAGCCTCCATAACCCTATAATGTGGGTATAGAAAATGGACAGACATAAGAGCCTGATGGTGACACAAGACGCAAATCTACTGCTGCCATTTTTACGTCTAAATTCATGTAATCTCAATTACCTTCAACCTCTTTTTAGATTTTGTTAAAGACCCACTCTGATAAGAATTGCTTTTTTAACATGTTTTTGTGGCATTTTTCTAATGATGGAGGACATATATAAAGAAAATAAAGCTCAAATTGCATTTCTGAGAGGGGTGTAGGAAATAATTATTTGGTGATAATTGTGTCGGTTTAAAATCCTGTCAGAACGATATTTATTCACATGTGTGACTCAATGTCACACATGTGAATCACTGAATGCTTGGAGCTGTACAACATCAACAGGATCTAAGAGCCTTCGTAGGAAACTCAATGAAGCTGTGGAAAACCACCCTTGAAGCCAACGGCAAGCCACTTGCACAAGTGTCCATCAAATGTGGGATATACCAAGGTGATGCTCTGTCCCCACTGCTGTTCTGCATAGGTCTGAACCCCCTCAGCCACATAATCAAAAAGGCTGGCTATAGATACCGACTCAGAAATGTGGCAAACATCAGTCACCTCCTCTAAATGGATGACATCACGCTATATGCTAAGAGTGAGCGTGACGTTGACTCCCTGATCCACACCACCAGGATCTACAGTACTGACATTGGGATGTCATTCGGGCTCGAGAAATGTAGCCGGATGGGACTAAGAGAGGCAACTTAGTCCACACAGGAGGGGTCTCACTCCCAGAAGGAACAGTATGAGACACTAAGGACAGTTACAAGTACCTTGGAATTCCGCAGGCAAATGGCAACCTGGAGCAGGCAACAAGGAAAAGAGCAACAGCTAAATACCTCCAACGAGTAAGGCAAGTCCTGAGAAGTCAGCTCAATGGCAAGAACAAGACCCAAGCAATAAACAGCTACGCACTGCCAGTTATAGGATACCCTACAGGAATAAGAAGATGGCCAAAGGAAGAGATACAGACTATGGATGTTAAAACACAAAAGCTACTCACCATTCATGGAGGGTTCCATCCCAAATCCAGCACCCTGAGACTGTATGCTAGCCGCAAGGAAGGAGGCCGAGGACCAGTGAGCGTGGTAGCCACTATCCAAGAGTGTTTTATCCTGGATAGTGCTTGTCATGTGAAATCTTCTTATTTTTGCAAAGCATTTAAACTGAAACTGCTTTTATTGTGCTTGAGATGATTGTTTCATGCGGTTTATGCTTTTTGTCTTTCATGTTTTTATATGTATATATACATATTTTAACCTGTGAAGCACCTTGTGACTTCTGTCTGTGAAATGTACTATACAAATAAAATGTATTTATTTACTTACTTACATCCAAGGTGCATGAGTACATCAAGCTCAAGGCCCCAACTGACAGTGTGCTCAGTGAATGTCTCAGGCAAGGGAGAGCAGAGGATACAGTGCTGGAGGACAGATCCTCATGGGAGGACAAACCCCTGCATGGGATGTACCACCGGACCATAACTGAAGTTGTCATGACAGCAGCTGCCCTGCCCCCCCAGCTGCTGCTCGTCACCTCTGATTCACTCCACCTGTTCACTTGAGTATATATTGCTGCCATGCAGCTCCACTCACTGCTGGAACGTCAAGTCTTCTGCCTGATTCCCAGCTTACTCATGCTTTGTGGTTTCAGTCTGTCTGCAAGCCTGCTTTTTGCTCCATGCTCTCAGATTGCCTGCCTGCCTGCCTGCCTGCCTGCCTGCCTGCCTGCCTGCCTGCCTGCCTGCCTGCCTGCCTGCCTGCCTGCCTGCCTGCCTGCCTGCCTGCCTGCCTGCCTGCCTGCCTGCCTGCCTGCCTCAAGCTTCCAACAATCAACCTACCTGCCTGCGACCTCCAGTTTCTCACTGCCAAGTCCTCTCTCAAGATACCAAGCAGTAAGACATTCCTCATCTACAAAACTCTGTGTTCACGGACTTCCTCATTCCTAGACCGGCTCTGGACTCTGCTCCGTTCCCCTCCTCTCATTCCTCATCACCCACAAGTCTGCCTCAGCTCCCTCTGGTGTCAAGTTTCAGCCATCATCCTGCCTGCTCTGGTCCTCAAATAAACTCTGAAGTTCTTACTCCTGGGTCTGTCATATTTTGTTGGTCCTCAAGACCTGGTCCTGACAGAAGTGGCTGATATCAAGAAGTCCTACCAATGGCTAGAAAGGGCTGGCCTACAGGACAGCACTGAAGCACTCATCCTGGCAGCTCAGGAACAAGCCCTGAGCCCCAGAGCAATAGAGGCTCAGATCTACCACACCAGACAAGACCCAAGGTGTAGACTGTGCAAAGAGGCGCCTGAAACAATCCATCACATAACTGCAGGGTGTAAGATGCTGGCAGGGAAAGCATACATGGAGCGCCAAAATCAAGTGGCTGGAATAATAGACAGGAAAATGTGTGCAGAGTATGGACTGAAAACCCCAAGGTCCAAATGGGAAACACCTCTGAAGCTGGTAGAGAATGAGAGGGCAAAGATCCTGTTGGACTTCCAGATCCAGACCGACAGGATGGTAATGGCGAACCAACCAGACATCGGAGCCTTAGTTGGCTCGGATCCATCGGGCAGGAATGTGGAGGTGTGCGGGGCAATTCAGGCCTCAATAAATACTCCAGTTGTGTCTTGATGTGCTGTGAGGTAGGTAGTGATTTTCTGATGACATACAGAATTTGCGCTGCTCAGTGTCTTTAAACACTCATGTGCAGTAACGTATGGATCAGAGGATGCTCAATTGGCCGTTCTGCATGTCAATCAAGTCATGTATTTCTTGGTGAGGATTTTGATTCGCTTGCGGATTTAAAAAAAAAGTATATTTGAATTTTTTGGGTTATTTACTTTGCTAGCCTGCGATCTACCCTCATGTCTTTGAATATCGAGCGGTCGATCGCAATCGACGTAATGAGCACCCCTGATATAAAACAAGCAAAAATGTTATAAAACAATAATAATAACAATAATTGGTAGCGGAGATGAAGATGTTTAGGTTCTCCTTAGGAGTGACCAGGTTAGACAGGATAAGGAACGAGTTCATCAGAGGGACGGCTCATGTTGCCTTTGTTAGCGACAAAGTCAGAGAAGCCAGACTGAGATGGTTTGGACTTGTTCAGAGGAGGGATAGTGGATATATTGGTAGAAGGATGTTGGAGATGGAGCTGCCTGGCAGGAGGGCAAGAGGACGGCCAAAGAGGAGATATATGGATGTCTCAACAGAGGACATGAAGTTGGCTAATGTTAGGGTAGAAGATGTCCATGACACAGTGAGGTGGAAAAGGATGCTTCGCTGTGGCGACCCCTGATGGGAAAAGCCGAAAGAAAAAGAAGAATAATAATAATTGATACTTTTTTTATCCAACAATGGGAAAATTCTTCTCCGCATTTTGACCCATCCCCTGGGGGGAACAGTAAGCTGCAGACTAACCGTGCTCGGGGGGGGGGGAAAGCTGGCTAGGGAAAGCAGGGATTGGTCCGCCAACTCTTCGGTTGTTGGGTGACCTGCTCTACTGCCTGAGCTAAACTGCCGCCCAAGCAAGACAAAATTATATAAACAACAAAAGTCCAAAAGGGAGTGAGAAGAAGAAAAAACTTATAAACTTTCACCCCCTTGCCTTAAATCATTACTTTCCTAAACCCAGTGCTCCCAACATCAAAGTCCAGTGCCCTAGCCAAGAGTATATATTTGGTTACAGCTGCACATGAAATTCTTATTTTCAAAATCACCCAAATAAATAACAAAATCTCATTTTATAAGCATGCAAATTTACAAATTCTAATGTTCTGTATTGTATTGTATTTGTACATATTTATCCATGATCATATTTCTGTATTCATACTTAAACTCTTATGTTTGGACATTGTTTAAAGCATTTACTGGTTCTTTTCCACAACTTCACTCCACAAATTGAAACACAAAATCTTTTTTTTTGTTTGTATGTGCTTTGTGTATGAGAAATGTTCGTTTTCCCTTGAAAGTGTATTTATCCTCTATTGTAATAAATAACCTTTGGATATTTATTGGTAATACATAGTTTCTGCCTTTAATATTATTTGAGCTGTACAATACTCTACTATATCATAACATTTTAGTAATTTTTATTGTATGAATAATTTGTTCGGTACTCAAGATAACTGACTGTCCATGATTCATATTGCTTTCTTTTGAAGTATTCAAAGTGAATGTAATGTTGTTTTAGATTTGTTCCCCCCAAACCTCTACACAAAAAGAAAAATATAGTAAAACCAATGTACAGAATAACGTAGAGTGATTTGTGGTCCAGAACCAGTTTGGCTTTATTCAACGCTGAGATACTTCTGGACAATTTATTTTTAAGTAACTAATATGTGCTTTCCAAGTCAGTTTACATCAATTACCATATTTTCTGGACTAGAAAGCGCACCTGTATCTTTTTGTTGTATTTAAAAAAAAAAGATGTACAAGCCACACCGGACTATAAGCCGCAGATATCTATGTTGAAAAATTAGATTTACTGTATTTACAGAACAATTTTGTACTGTAAATATACATGTCTGTACTGTAAAAAAAAATGCCCCTCTTACCATTCCGCAGGTGGTTTCTCACCCAAGTTTGGGTCCTCTACCAGAGTCCTGGGAGCTTGAAGGTCTGCACACATGTTCCTGTATAGTATTCCAGACCCTTGATTTTGGCGCTCCATGTATGCTTTTCCTGCCAGCATCTTACACTTTGCAGTTATGTGCTGGATTGTTTCAGGCGCCTCTTTGCACAGTCTACACCTTGGGTCTTGTCTGGTGTGGTAAATCTACACCTTGGGTCTTGTCTGGTGTGGTAGATCTACACCTTGGGTCTTGTCTGGTGTGGTAGATCTACACCTTGGGTCTTGTCTGGTGTGGTAGATCTACACCTTGGGTCTTGTCTGGTGTGGTAGATCTACACCTTGGGTCTTGTCTGGTGTGGTAAATCTACACCTTGGGTCTTGTCTGGTGTGGTAGATCTACATCTTGGGTCTTGTCTGGTGTGGTAGATCTACACCTTGGGTCTTGTCTGGTGTGGTAAATCTACACCTTGGGTCTTGTCTGGTGTGGTAAATCTGAGCCTCTATTGCTCTGGGGCTCAGGGCTTGTTCCTGAGCTGCCAGGATGAGTGCTTCAGTGCTGTCCTGTAGGCCAGCCCTTTCTAGCCATTGGTAGGACTTCTTGATATCAGCCACTTCAGTTATGGTCCGGTGGTACATCCCATGCAGGGGTTTGTCCTCCCATGAGGATCTGTCCTCCAGCACTGTATCCTCTGCTCTCCATTGCCTGAGACATTCACTGAGCACACTGTCATTTGGGGCCTTGAGCTTGATGTAATTATGCATTTTGGATGTTTCATCCTGGATAGTGGCTTCTACGCTCACTAGTCCTCGGCCTCCTTCCTTGCGGCTAGCATACAGTCTGAGGGTGCTGGATTTGGAATGGAACCCTCCATGCATGGTGAGTAGCTTTCGTGTTTTAACATCCGTGGTCTGTATATCTTCCTTTGGCCATTTTATTATTCCTCCAGAACGATTTTGTACTGTATATAGATAGATAGATGACTTTATTAATCCCACAATGGGGAAATTTCATTTATCTATCTATCTATCTATCTATCTATCTATCTATCTATCTATCTATCTATCTATCTATCTATCTATCTATCTATCTATCTATCTATCTATCTATCTATCTATCTATCTATCTATCTATCTATCTATCTATCTATCTATCTATCTATCTATCTATCTATCTATCTATCTATCTATCTATCTATCTATCTATCTATCTATCTATCTATCTATCTATCTATCTATCTATCTATCTATCTATCTATCTATCTATCTATCAAGTAGCTCACATGCCAAAAAAGAGTGGGCATCCCTGTTTTGATTTTGTCTTGTTTTGTCATATATACATTTGTTTTTTACTTGTCCAATATAACTATTTCTGAATTGAATTGAACACACAAACACACTTTTGCTCCAGAGCTAGGGGTGTTTGGCATATATGCACATCCATCTTTGCAAAAGTTTGAATGTTTTTTGTGGGAGAAACGCAGACACGCTGTTAAGGCCGACTTTAGGATCACGTCATGAAATGAGTAACACCCACAAGGAGAGAAAACTGGTTCCTCAGAGATCAAGTCGTCTTACTTCCCGGTTCTAGAATGAGCTGCAAAAATAACTAATATTTAATTTAAAAGATCGTTCTTTGGTGTGCCAAAGGTCATTATCATAGAAATGCCATAGAAATTTTTTTTTTATTGTTGCTTAGTGTACTCACAGCATCAATACCAGAAAGCTGCATGCCAATGTTGATGACCACAACCGTTAGCACCTGCCAACGCACCGTCTCATCCTGCAACAGTTTCAGGACAGACAGAGTTTCCACTGAAGACAAGGAGCGCTGCTCCTCCTGCATCTCTTCAATCTCTGCCTGAATGTTACATCTGGTTCTGTACCATTTTAGAGCTGAAAGGCAAAGGGTAGAAATGTGCAGCATAATATAGTGACTTACAACTTTGATTTAATGACCTGCAGTTAAAAGTAGGTAGGAAAAAGAAAAGTAAATTTCAGTTTTCAAATTAAACAAATTTGAAACCCCCTGTTTTTTTTAACAAAAAATTAAAGTTATTGAAATCCTACCATAAACAAAATCCTAGAGAACTGAAACAAAGCAATCATTTTCTTAACAAAACCAAAGATAAACTGCAAAAGCAGTGCAGAAAAGTAGACAATCCCATATGTTTAGACAGTAAACAGATTGGTTGAGATTATCAGTATGAGTAAGTGAATCAGAGTTACTACTAAATAGAAATAAAAATGTGATATTGCTGTTGTCCATCTGGGGAAGATTAGTTCTTTACAGTTGTATGTTTCAAAGAGAGATGATTATTTATAAAGAAAACATTGAAGACAAATGGTGGTCTTTTAGGATGAAGCCCAGTGTTCCTTATTTTTGTTCAGGCTGCAGTCTTTTAAGAAATTCTAAAAGTGGTTATGCAAAAGGGATGTTGCCACTTAAAGCACTTTACCCCTTGCATCGCTCAGAGTTAGGGTTAAAAGTTCCTAATGTTTTCTTGAATGATTTTAATGACAGCGATTATCACAACACAACCAATTTTTCTCGAGGTCAGGAAACTCTGCATTTTACAGGCATTGAACACTTCCATGCCTGAGAGCATAACAGCTTTGGGGTCAAATGCACAAAACAAATAATGTCATGTGACACATGGACAAAGTTAAATATGCAGTCCAGGGGTATTTGAGGACCGGAACTGAAAAACCTTGATCTAAACACCCATAGCTGCAAAGCATAAAGTACACTACAAACCTGTGATTGTGGCGTGGACGTTGTTCTTCTCAATCAGCAGGTATCTAGGGCTCTCTGGAAACCACGGCAACAGTATCAACTGGATGAAAGTGGGTACCACAACCACAGACAAAAAAAGTGGCCAGTGCTCCTCCTGCAATATTAATATCAATTTAATTACTGTGTATACTAAGGATACCAGACTGACAGAAGCATTTGAACACTGTGCAACATGTTTTCAAGAAGTGGGCAACTAGGATGTTTATTGAATTCTCCGATTGGTCCACCCCATTGGCTAATTGGAAAAAAAAACAATGCAAATAATACTTCAATTAGAAACAAAGACTATTTGAGAATGTTGTTGATACAAGGTTGTAAGTAGGTTTGTTATGTATAGCGTTGAAATTAGTGCACAATTAGAGATGGGCTGATATAATTTTTTCCAGTCGATTCGATAACCAATATTTCCCTGTAACTGTGCGCAATAGCCAATATTTGCCGATACCGTTACTTGAGTCTCTACAGTAACGCAAAATTTAGATTTCCTGTTTGTTTCTTTATTAGAAATGTACAACTTTTCTTTTACTGGACAATTCCATTGTACCTGTACTTTTTTAAAATACAGCAAAGGATCTCACAGGAACAAGTATTGCTTTAACATTTTCATATAAATATATCTGCTAGCATTCAGAGCATTTATTGAATGTTGGACATAACTGTAAACCATAAGCTCCCCATCATCAGGGATCTGTTAGGAACAACATGTATCTCTATCAAAAATAACATTGACCTGAAAACAGTCAATTACTGTCAGTGACTGTAAAAATAAGTTTCCGAATCTGTAAGGAACAAGTATACATTTCAAAAATAAAAAATTCCTGAAAACAGTCAGAAGGATATTGGTAGATTTTTAATATTGGACAGGTAAACTCAAATTATGCAAATATCACCCATTACTGATACTGGCACCAATATAGCGCCCATCCTTATGTACAATAGTCAAACTTCCATCAATTTCTGTATTAAAAAGTCCAAATTTTCAAATGGAAGTCATGGAGACTATTGCTACTATATGAAACCGGCCTCTGGTGATTGATTGACCAAATGCAGCATAGGTCATGTCATTGCTAAGCCACTTTCACAAGTGTCCATTACGGGTGTAACGGTATACGAAGTTGGACCGAACTGTTTCGGCATGGCAATTTCGCCAATTTTGTACCGAACTGAAAGAAAGATGATGTTTGCTGACAGTTTAAACTGCAAGCTATCACCTACGCGGAGGAACTCGGAAATCGAGCAGCTGCCAGAGAATTCAAGATGAATGAATCCATGGTTCACAAGTAGAGGAAGCTGGAAAACGCACTCTGACAAGTCAAGATGACGCAGCGGAGTTTCTGCGGAAATAAAGCGAGGTGGCCCGAGACCGACTTGACTGAAGGCAGTAACGCTTGCAGAGGAAATAAAAACGGAAAATTTTCAAGGAGGTCCATCTTGGTGCTTTAGTTTTTTGAAACGGTGCCATCTTTCCAACCAGGCGAGCAAATTCCAGCGGATGACAATGAAAAGCTTTCCATCTTCCGCTCCTTTTACTGTGAGGCAGCGCCGGGAGAGTAATGCCACACTTTGTGAATGGATGGTAGAAACTCGGGCTAACGCGTCTGCTTGAACTGCTTTCGAAGTGCAGAAAAGCCAGCATCATTCATGAGGAGCAGCATGGCAGCGAGCCTCTGTCAGCCTGTCCCAGGGCAGCTGAGGCTACAACAGTAGCTTACAATAATAGACACATTAGAAGAATTTTGAGCACCAAGAATTAGCGCAGATAAATCTAAGCCATTATTATTATTATTATTATTATTATTATTATTGGCAGGTCAGTGGTCAGCGTGGCTCTTTGACTCTCACAGTTAAAAATTTCAGCTCTTTGTGTCAAACTTGTTCGCCACCCCTGCCCTAGAGGGTTACCAAAGGAAGAGATACATTGGTTAACACACACAAACTCATTCCATGCACAGAGGTTTCCATCCCAGTTCCACCATCCAGAGACTGTACAATAGTCATAAGGAAGGAAGTTGAGGTAAGTGTGGGAACTGCTATCCAGGTTAAGTGGCTGATATTAACAAGTCCTACCAATGCTTAAAAATGATGGCCTAAAAACAACACAGAATCCCAATAATTAAAAAGTCAAAAGCCAGTCAGAGTAGCCAGTTTATGGTGAAATTAGTGTTTCTCCAGTTTACTACAGTGTATCATGGTCTGCAAGCAGTATCAGAAACCAAACATCCCTATGGAGTGTCAGATTATTTTATCAAGATCCTCTACCCCCAAATGAAATCAAATCAAATCAAATCAAATTGTAGTTTATTTTCATATGTACAGGTTTTACACTGGCATACGGAATGTCGCTCCAGTACAAACAATAGATTATTGTTAGATGACAGTTTCAATTACCTTTCCAAGAAGTTCATGGAGACCAAGGATTTGAGCAGAAAAGACTCCAGTACCAATAAAAATACTGGGAACGAGACCCAAGAATCCCCTCAAGTTCTTTGGTGCTATTTCACCAAGGTACATGGGTACAACACTGAGAGAAATACCTGCAGGAACAAATGAGAAAAGACCCAACATTGGTACGATCAGCTGGAATTCAGTAGAAAATTGTGGGACCTAGTTTTCTTTATTGTTATTTTTCACATCTAATGGCATCTTATGTGTATATTACGTAAAGGACAAAATACTAGTAATTAATTCATAAAATGACTGTGCTAAGTGCCTGATTCCATTTATTTCTAGTATATCTTTTTTGACATATGATACAATTTAATGAATTAGCAGCCTGCTGAAAAAAAGTGAGTTATTGTGGTAGAGATAAAGACTTTGTGAAATTAAAAAAATGTAATGGTGGAGGACAGACTACAAATCTTCACTAGCTAAACAAAACTTATTAGACTTAAACGAGTGACAAACAGATCACTGAGAATAAAAAAAGCGTCCTCTTTTAAACTGAAGCAGGGGTGCACAAAGATAACAGGCCCAGGAAACACTGGGTTCAGTTTAGGTACATAGTTTAAACTGCATTGCACGTGACTCATTACACCAGTGGGTGTGGTCATATTGAAGACTTTTAAAAAAATCAATCCATTAATTAAAACTTTATTGAAGCGGAGAAATCCTTTTTTTTAGCAGTTTACAACAATGAAAGCTAAATAAATTAGTTGATAAAATAAAACTTAGACTTAGCTGTGCAGTGACTGAGGAGTTTTACAAGTAATGGTCAAGACTGTACACTTCTCCACAATGCACTGATTAAAGATTTTCTTTTTGGGGAGACTTGCAATTGCACTCCACATGAAAGATAAATGTGCATTTTCACTTTGTGTCCTGGGATTTTGATTTCCTTACCAGAGTGGATTCCAGTTATAAAGCGACCAATGATGACCATCTCAGGTGAACCACAAATCCTACTGAAGCCCATCAAGGCACCAGCAATAAACACCAGCACCGCAGTGTTTACCACTGTACCTTTTCTACAAATTCAGAAAAGCATTTAAACACTGTCAGTCATTCCTAATATAAATAATCGGAAAAACTCTGGTTTTTATGTAATTTAGGGTTTACTTGACAGAAACTCATTCTTCCAAACTGGGTTTGAATCAGTTGCTGAACATTGCAGAGGCAGGAATTTCATCTAATTTTTAATGTGATAGAATTCGAATATCTTGAAAATTCAGCAAAATCTTAGCAAGAATGGTATTGGTAACACTGTTGGTGTCTACTTTTCAAGAGCTGGGGAAGCTGGTCATAGTATGTGTAAAACAAAAACAAAAAATTCATCATGCTATTTTTGTATGATTGGATTTTTATCCACGCTGAGCAAGATTAGGACTTTACCTAAACACAAGAATATTATGTTTGTCCAGATGTTTTGACCAATGCAGTACCCATTTTTTTATTTCTTCTTTGTTAACATCATGCTACTTGAGGTCTATCATAACATCTTGCTAAAGATGTTTCACAATCTTGATCCATGCACTTTGTGTAAACAAGTTTTACCTGCCAAAGTGAGTGACCAGCATGCCAACAACGAGCGAACCGATGAGACCTCCGACAGCAAAGACAGACACAGTGAGAGAGTACATGACAGTTAGCGTCTCCCCGCTGAGTCCTGTTCCATTACGACTCAGAACGGTCTTATTGTAGAAGTCCTTAATGTACTGAGAAGAGGAAGAGAGAAAGAGGGTGAAAACAGGAACATTGAACACTGTCTGAAGTCAGACTGAGAGTTAAGCTAAATCCATACTAGGGACTCTGATAGAGTGAATTCCTTGGCATTCTGACTAAAAAAAAGACTATAAAACTTCTAGACTTTGTTTAATTTTCTTGTGTTTATAAGGGTACTTTACCTACTCCACAGTCCTTTATCTGTGCTGTGACCCACTACAGCGAAAAAAACGTTGTTAACCTCATTAGTTCAATGCTTTTTCACCTTGTAAAAGACACTGTGTTTATTTAAACTTTACAGTCTAATTACAGAGCATTTCTTCTCAATAATACAATTTTATTTCCATGTGTGTCATTTACAACTTATACTCTTTTCACTGGACCAAAAAAAAAAGTTTAACTGTTCAGAAACCTTCAATTCTATTTAAAGTTCCACCCTGCTTCTTTCTTCTACCTGTCCAAGTGTTTTAAACTGTGATGGCATGTGGTTGCCCTTTGCATGTGCGTTTAATCAACTTTTAGGAGTGTATTGGTCTCTTTAATTCAAACCTTCATTTGTGAAAAGAAACTCTCTTTAAGTTCTTGCACAAACATTTTCATTTCAGCTCAGTAACAGTAACCACCAAATAGTTCATATCAATTTATTTTTATTCAATTAAGCCGAAACAATTTTGAATTATAAACAGTGATTAGTTGAAAATTTGTGGAACTTTTTCCTGTTTTTATTTTACCTAAAATTTTACCTAAAATTGTGCGTATTGTAAAATGGGCAACAAATATATACATAACAGCTCCAAAATACTCAAAATGATTCCTTCTTTATCTCTGCTCCCTGTAACCTCGCTATTCCCCTTGAATGTGAATTTTTTGCTTGTATGGTTTTTCTTTATTGTCATTTTGTTTTGTGTTTCTGTGCAGGCTGGCTGTGACCCCGCCCATCCACCTGTGCTAATGTAAAGCAGTCACAGCTGCCTACACTCTGCTAATCAGCCACATCATATTTAAGAGGCTCTCCTTGAGCCTTCTGTGTCGGCTTGTTCTGTGTTCAAGTGGTTCTTCCTTGGTTTTACAGTTTGTTATGGAAGGGCCTGTAGAAGGCTACACTTAAGCCTTTCAGAGTAAACTTTATACATATATATATTACGCTTGGGACATTAAAGATCAGAAGCAGTGCTTTTAAGAGGGAAGGTACTCACCAGTTCCGGCACTTTTAAAAATGGCTCTTTATAAAACCACAAGACCTCTACTCAAACTTAAATCATTATTACCATTTTTTAGAAGAGAAAGACATAATTATCATAAATAATTGGATTTTTCTGCGCTCACTCGCGAACCCGAATCCACCCAGACAGGCAACGGTAATTGATTCCTTGCGCTGACAGCACGCCCTATGTTTCTGTGACCATTGCTACAATACATTGTCACTGGACAGAGAGGGTGTGACGTCACCCATAGTAAATGCGGCTATCGCAAAATGAGGCCCAATCTCTTGACAGTGATTGACCGAGTCGGTCTGGGTCATGTTTTTAGGGCAACTACAGTCACCAATCATGAGTAAGCTTGTTGGTAGTCCACACCCCTCTTTCCACTGAAAGTGTTTCCACAACCCTGAACATCTACTGTGTTCCTTGATGGTCCTCTGCTCAGTCTACACCTTCACCTTGTGCAGCATCTCCCTCTTCCCTTGTATTTTCTCCTTTCAGTGTCATTTTCCACACTTCTGAACTTCTTCACATCCTCACAAAGTCTCCTGTAACCCCTAGCCATCAGATTAACTGTGAACACCTGGCCTCGCCTTTATTTTGAAAGGGTAATTGTGTATATAAGCTCCAGGTCAGTGGGTGCACTTCCTGCTTGCTTCTTCCTACTTCCTTACTTCCTGCTGGCTGCTTCCTGCTCTGAGCTCTCAGCTGTTGCTGCTGCTGCTGCTGTGGCCACACCAGGACGCCTAAAACACCTTCTTGAGACATATTTGGAAACCTCAAATTTTCCATTTCATTAAAACCAAAGAGACCTGCTCATCGGTGAGTTTTTGCGGTCGCGCCACCGAAAACAGAAAAAAGCTTCATCATAGTCACAGAGCTAAGCTAATGCTGCCTCACCTTTGAGACTTTGTTTTATTTAATGGTTCTTGTTTGGTTGTTTTAATTTAGTCGGCTGAATTCAAGCCGAAGCATTTTTAAGTCGCTTTCCTCCTTTTGTGTTAATTGAACATTTTGAACTGTTTTATTTACTTTTATTTCCATGATGCCAAAATGGCCACTGTCTTTGAATTAGATAATGGAATGAAAAACCACGTTGCGCAACATTTGAAATTTGAAAGTTTAATTTGTTTAAAATTATTCTACTTTGATAATGGGATAAAATTAATTTGTAACTTCAGAGTACATTTTTGATTTAAAACTTTTATCCACTTACCTTGAACCTTGATATGGAATTGTTTGACTTGTGTACACACTTCGAATTCTATTTGAAACAGCTATTTGATTTTTGATAAGAATATTGGTTCTCTTGTTTTTACTTTCTACAATGATGATTAATCTGATCTATTTCAGTATACCCAGTGAAATGACTGGTTTGTTTTTGTTCAATTCTTGATTTGTTTTTTCTGACCCTTTCTAGGTCAGGTTTTTTGTTATGTATGCTTTGATCTACAACTTGATGGCGAGCTACCCAAATCTGAGATCCTGATACTTCCACCCTCAATAACTCCTCAGCTGCAGCAAACCTCAACTACATCCCAACCAATAGACTTTTGGAAACCACTCAATAGGACTCAGACCCATATCCCGGTTCCTTTTGTTGTTGTTGTTTTTTTTTGTATTGTTTAAATGTCTATTTTCTGTTAATACAATCGATTGCATTTTACTTTCATCGCTGTCTTGTTTTCATTTACACACCTTGGGCTCCCTGAGACGAACTCTGAGTAATGCGCCTAGTCACATAATCTGAGAAGCGTTACACTCCTGATCTGCTTAGTTCAGATGAAACACCTAGAACCATGATCACATTTGCTGTAGCTGTCCAGTCTTTTGGAAGACCTTCCTGAGCTCCCAAACCCTGTCTCAACTCCTCTCTGAAAGCTGCACATCACTCTTCTTTTTTTTTACTTTTACCACTTGATCATTTGCTCTGGTTCTCTTCATCTTCCACACCACCATCATTTGCTGTCTGGCTTCACTTTCTGAGCCTCAACTTTGCAGATCTCATTCAAGTTACAATGTCTGCATTTTGTCATTTGAAATCAATATAATTAACTTGTGTGCTCATCCTTCCACTCTGAAAGGTTAAGCTATAGATAGATAGAAACCTTTACTTCACCAGCAAAACATTCAGAACAATTTCTTATTTACAATGTTGGCCTGAAAATGCTAAAAACACTTAAAGGAGAGGGAAGGTTTTAGACATATTAAATTACTGATCAAGAAAACATTTACACGACTCTTTAAAAATGTCCTTTACTCTGCGTTTAAAAGCGGAGAGTGGAATCAGAGTTTCCAAATGCTCTCTTTTCTGGAAAATGTGTTCATCACTGTCATTTCCATTATTTCGTCAAAGTCCACCACCAACTGTCCTTTAGCATTCCTGTCCTGAATGCCAAACTAACCCAACACTTCCTGATTACCCCTGTTTACATCAACCACATGTGTCTGCACCAATCATCAATCTTACCCTGACAACATTGAATATCTTCTGATGGAACACTGGCTGTCACCTATGGGTGTGCATTTGTTCTCTGGATTTGACCCATCCCCTCTGGGAATGGTGGGCTGCAGTCGAGGAGCATTCAGAATCATTTTAGTGGTTTGCTACCCAGTTTGAACATTCAGTGCCTCATTTCAAGCCGGGAGTCTTTGACCTGACCATGAATTTGAACCCGCAACCCTCAAGTCATACACTACCACTAGGTCGCTGAGCTTTGCTAATGCATTGATCATTTGTAACTGATGGTCTCTTACAATGGCAGGGGAGTTGACCACAGCAAGATTGTATCCATAAAGCATAGAGCTTCCAAAGGATGTAAGAAATGCCACTGCTAACAAAGAGCCAGTGAGGTGCTGCAAGCAGAAGATAAAAATATGTTAGGAAAATTACAATACAGACATACGTACACAAATACATTCATACATTTCATTCAGAAAGTTTGCGTTTTATTACATTTATGTTATTTAACAATGTATGCACTGAAAGAGCTTTGGTAGAGTTTGTAGCATCGTAAATCAAAGGAGGGTTGGCTGTAACCAGATGCATGGGTGCCTCTGCTTAACCCTATTTGAACTGAATGCCCTTTAAAATCACTTCCCACTACTTCTGTACAAATTGTATGTAAATGCCAGGACAATTTGAGCCCACATTTCTACCAAACATTTTTTTTTAAATTCTAATGCTAGTAATTATGCTAATTGTTGTGATAAACAACCAGCTCAGCTGCACTTTTGTGTTTTGATAGATCATCTTGAAGTTTTTACTGTTTGCAAAAATAAAAAGCCTGCTAAAATTTAGGACAACTGATTTTGTTTACATGACAATAGTACCATTAGTTAAACTGAAAACAATTTTAATGGTCAAAAAGACCTTCATTTTTGCACTTTAGCCTTTAACCTATTTAAAACATAATAGTTAATGCTTATGTAGTAAATTCTCATAAGTGTATTAGGGCATTGTTGTAATTCCTCAATGTTTCCATGAGTAAGATAGGATGTTGTATTGCGATCTGGCAATTTCTGACTGAAATAATGTCATCACACTACCACAAGGATAATTTAATCCATGTATTTTCTAAACCCACCAAATCCCTTTCAGGGTCACTGGGTTGCTGGAGCCTATCCCAGCTAGTTTTAAGTGACGGTGGGGTACACCCTGGACAAGTCGCCAGTATATTGCAAGGCCACACAACCACATACATTCCCACCGTGGGACAATTTAGAATCATCAATCAAGCTCTATGAAGTATGTTTCTGGACTGTGAGAGGAACCTGAAGAAAAAACCGGCACATGCACGAGCAGAACATGCAAATTCCACACAGACAGGATCTAGCCAGGATTTGAATACCAGAGCCGTCTCAGTGTGAGATGAGAGTGCTAACCACTACAACCATGTTTTTGAAGACAGCAATAATAATTTCACATTGGTCAACCAAAAGAAGGTTGAACTGCGCACAACACATGGCATGTATGACTACTACTATAAACAAACATTACAAAACTAAGTAACTGAACAAGTACGTATCCTGACATAACAATGCATCAATCAATCAATTCAATCAAACTTTTATTTCAGACTCAGGTGGTCCATAGGAAGAAAAGACATTCTGAATACATAGAAAAGCACAGCTGCTAACCACTTCAAAAGGATTAAGGGAAACCTTAAATATTGTGAGGAAAATCCAGTCTAACAAATAAGGAGACAAAGACTTTAGCAAAGAACTGTGTATTAGAAAACAGCAAACAAATTCCCTAGTATCGAGAAAAATCAGTAATAGTATCTTGCAGTTAGTTACTTTGGACTTACCGATGTGATTTTCTTTGGTGATGGAATCAAAACCTCTTCGGCCATTATCAAATGTGTTTTTAGTCCTCAAAAGACAGCAGGATTCTCTGCATTACAATGAAAGCCAGTAGTAGCAGGCGTGGTCACGTATTCTCCAAGACATAGACAGCAAATCCCGGGATAGTTCATGTGCGAGAATAGGCCTCTCTTCCACCAGGCAGCAATTCGCTTGCCCTGATAACAGGCACACACAGTGCCATCACATGATGGCGAGCAGCGTGACACAGTGGGAGAGGAGCTTGCTGTAAGCAATTAAGTTTAACTGAATTTACAGAGACAGAGAAGAGGCAAGTGAAAAGAGAAGTGATAGACCAATAAAAAGAGTAGTGTAAAGTAAAAAAAAGGAATTATTTAGGACAGTGGAAATAAAAAAGCAGCAAACAGAAGAGAAAGTAAAGTATAACTTAGACAAAGGAGGGTAAAAAGGTTAAAATTGTTTGAGACTGAAAATGTATGAACAAAGAAGTAATGAAGAGGAAAGTAAGAGTGAAAGTGAAGGTTCGGCTTTTAATCATGAGATTTAAAAGAGATTAGAGCAAAGCAGACTGCAGTGAGGGAGAACATTTTACATGAACTGACAGAAACCCGAAAAGATCTGAAGAAATGCATGAAAGTTTCTCTAATAAAAAGATTATAAATATAAAGGTTTTGGGAGGCTGGCTAAAGCGATCGCTTGCCTACATTGTGGTTTTGACTGACCTATCTCACTGATGCAGTGGGAATATTATTTTGGAGATATTTGTAGAAAGTCCCCAAAGCAGTAATGTTGATCATGTGCTCATAATTTTGTGGTAACTGAAATAAGCAAAGCTGTGTTTGTTGCTGGATTGTAACCACCTGCCCAGCATTACACTTCTTAATCCTTTGATTACTTCCACTGCCAAAGAATGAAAGGTTGGTTTTGTTCACAAATCCTGCACTTTGACACCAACATTTTTGCTGCTCTCAGCATACATTTGCTTCACAACTGACCTGCAACTGATTAATACTTTCAAAAAATCATCCAAGCCCGTCCTTGTCACAGACTGGTCATGTGGGATGCAGAATACAGAAAACTGGGCTGGAACGTAAGACTGATATAGAAAGTCAAAGCATGGCCACTTCATGAAGCAAAGGGAGAAATACAAAAGGATCAGAAAACCAGAAAAGCTGAAAATAAGATCATTATCTAAAAATTGTGTAAGTATACCTAAAATAGTATCTTTTAACATTAACAAAAGAAAACAGCAATATAAATCCACTTTCAACAAATATTTACTTTATTTTGCCACACAGAAACCCTGTTCTAGTCTAAAACAGAAAAACTTAAAGTGCCTAAAATAAAAAAATATGTCAGTCATTATTTAAAACAGAAACATTTTGACCAACTGAACCATTTGATGCTGAGAAAAATAATTCAATCAATAAATTGATCCGAAACCTTAACACAGCAGCACCAATATATTTAACGTTTTATTCTGAACAAATAACATTGTGCTGATTTTTTTCTCAATCTACTATGAGCACGTTTTGTGGAGCACAGCTTTTCAAAGCGAGGTTTGAAGCATGATGGTACAACTCTGCTCATAGTTTATAGACATAGTTTATATAGATGCAACAGGTTCCATTGTGAGCAAAGCTAAAGGCCAAACTTCACCCTACTATGTGTATGAGGTTGTTGTTCTTAGGTATCCTAACAAAGGTTCCTCCCCAGTCCCAGTAGCCACATATTTAACCAGTGATCACACAACCTTAACTGTGTCATACTTTCTGGGCTCACTGGTCACGGACTTGATTAAAATACATAGTAGACAAGTCAGTGATGCTAATCTGTAACGGGTCCATTGTTCTTCTCCAGTCACTGTCCTATAATTTCTGTGGCTTGAGTCTACAGGAACTGCTAACAAGATATTTCACATTAGTTATTTGACAGGCAAAGGAGCATGCAGTCGAGATGCCACTAGTGCACCACTACTTCAGTCATGTCATGAAAAATTCTAAAGAAAGCAGAAAGCAGTGAGTGTTTGCGGCATTGCCTGCACAGAGTTTTAAGTTCCCCCCTGGGTAATGTTTTTAGCACGTATTAGCCTAATACTAACCCCTTCCTCGCGGTCCTTGCAGCTAAGAAATAAGCACTGACCGCACAGATTTAAAAAATTATGAGCGAGCAGGCCCTTAATAATAATCATGACAGTAAAAAAAGCACATATAGAAGATGCGTGTTGGTCCAAACGGCAAACTTTTAGCATGGCGAATCTGCTAGAGGTGCTGATGGGGCACCAGCTGTCCTCAAACAGCAAAATCAGCGCAGAAAAGCACATTTAGGAGATAGTCTCCTACAGCTTTGCGCTGATTTTGCAATGCCGCAATGAGCATCTTTGATGTAAATATGTGGGAATTACATCGGCCTTTATTTTGTCTGGACACCACTGGAATCACAAATCCATATGATGGTTTAGAGTTTCTCAAATCTGCGTAGTAGATCCGGGGGGAAGTTTCGACAAACGGACCGCGGAAGGCAGAAATGCTGCTACACTGTAAAAAATAAAGTAGTCTTTACAGTAAAACGCTGGCAGCTGTGGTTGCCAGAATGGTACCGTAAAATTACGGTAAAACATTTTTTCATTTTTACGGTAAGAACATATTTTTGTTGTTGATTTCACGATAAACTGTTGTACAGGCAATATTTCACTTCAGGAAAAAAATGTTTTTACTTGAAGAAAAATCAATGTTTCACCCTAAAATGAACAAGAAAAAAATAGATAAAATAAAGCAACCAAATTTTTCGCAATTATAATATGCGCGTATAAGTCTTAACTTTTCTCCTAACTTTTCTCCTAACTCTCTCCTAACACTTCCAATGAGTCTTAGTTGCCATGGGCAGGGCAAAGTCCCGGGTCCCCACAACATTGTTTACAAAATTGCTGAAGCCCTGTTTAAACTGCAGCTATCAGCTACATGGATTGATGGATTTTTAGATGCTGTTTCATGACTAAAAACTAAAAATTAAATCAGAACTAACTCAGATTTGCTCCTGCTGCATTTATTAAACACACACTGAGTGTTTGTGTGTGTGCTTAAGCCGTCTCTGGTGTCAATTTAGCGCCTACAGAATTGCGCAGCAAAACCGTAAAACTGGGCATCAAAACCCCAAATCTGAGAATCAAAATGCATAAATTGAGAACCAAAACCTATAATTTGCAACCAAAAGCTATAACCCAAAGCACAATCATATTTCTCAGTTGCCGATTTGTTTTCTCGCCATTCTGAAATCCTGTTTTTGAGTTGCAGTTTTATTTTGAAATTGTATTTTTGAGTTGCCGATTTGTTTTCTCGCCATTCTGAAATCCTGTTTTTGACTTGCAGTTTTATTTTGAAATTGTATTTTTGAGTCGCGCTTTTATTTTTATTTGTTTTGATTCTAAAACCTGTCGACACGTAAAAAAAGCGACACGTCAGTCAAGGGGAGGGGAGGCGGGACATCTCCACATCCAGAAGGTTATCGGCTACCGAATGACTCCGAGTCTTACGTCAACATACCAGTTTCAAAGGGTGAGTCCTTCACGTTTTTCAAATATTTTACTATATTAAACGATCAAACGTGTACTTTATGAAACTGGAGGACGCTAGCAAAGTAAGATGAGGAGTTCCACCACTAGCTGCTAGTGAAAAAAGATGTTAGAAAGTTAGATGTTGCATGACAAACTATCACCATTGTTCTCCTGTGTTAGCATGCTAGCTAGCTCAATGCTAAAAGGGGGTTTCCATCTCTTTTCATGCCTTGTATGGTTTATACAAAGTTGATTTGTCAAACCTGGGAATAATTGCCAGTGAATGCTGCACAATTCTTTAGGCGCTAAATTGACACCATACATCTCTTCGCCAGCACCTGTGTAGAAAGGAAGAAAGCAGACGCACCTGCGTGAAGAACAAGGAGGGAGGTCAGGCGCTGAGCGCAAGTGAGTCTGTCATCGTGCATTCAGTTTGTGCTGCCCAGTTAGGGAACAGTGAAAAAAAAGGTTTCCTCTGAAATAACAGTGACTGGTTCTTTAATTAACCCACTCTGGATGCTCTAAGGGTCCGAATAGGGCGTTAACATGCCAGCACCTCAACACCCGCTGCGCCTTTTGTATGTGTCAAAGACTGAAAAATCCCCCGTAACTGAGACCACACCCTATGACCCGATGTGCCCTGTGGTCGTGAAACTATGGTAGTTCATTTTACCCCACTCTCAAATTCCTGCAAAAAACACATTTCACAGCAACTGCACATTAACATTAAGCCTTAAAAACCTGTGCTTTTGTCAGTCGCACTCATATTGTGAATGAGAAAAATAAGAACCCCATGCCGAGCATGGGGCCCTGAGGCACTGGCCTTCTCTGTCTCCACCATGGCTCCACCTTCATCTCCCCTTAATTTTATTTTTTACTTTTTGTTTCAGGGTTGTGCTCGTGGATGGAGCTGTCTGGAAATCACAGCAGGTAAGTATGGGTCAAATTATGACATTATTTTGGATCCAAATCTTTAAGTGGGTAAGTATAGGGCCTTATGGGTCCAAAAGGGTTAGGCTTAGGGCAAAGAAATCATCCGGCTAGGGTTAGGGGACCAAACCCATCTGGTTAGGGTCAGAGGCCAGGACCAGGGACAGTTAAATGAAGATGGTTCAATGAAGGTCAAACAGCCATGGTTAAGCCCAAAGAAATTGACAGTCAAAATTAAACATTCCGATTATGCGACTCTTTGGTTCCCTCTGCTGGATAAAAAAGAAAAAGAAAGAGAAATGGACCTGATTGGTTTACACATTAAGTCCCTTTTGTGGATAGAGAGGGAAAGACACAGGTTGCGAGCCGTCTTTTGTGCTGGAGCTGCACTGAAAAAAAAAAAACAGATGTAAATGCATGTTGATCCCTCTGTATTTTCCCTCCCTCCAAAGCAGATTAAGGGGGAATTATTTTAACCAGGAACTCCAGTATTGCAGAACTGTCAACGCTGTGTCTGCAGTCCAGTCCACATTGTTCTGGCCTGTTTCAACAGAATCACCTGAAAGAGGGATTAAACAGTTCCAAAACATGTTCATTCAAATAGTCCAGCACAGCTTTTTGTCGTGGTGGCAGGCGAGGTGAGTAGTCGATTGCAGGGACCACAATTTTGGCATCTGGGAAAAGTTCTTCTGCCACTCTAACAGTTTGGAACATTGCCAACACTGGGACATCCCTGTCATGATGAGTCCTCTGGTGGATGCCGAATGACAATAAAAGAGTCTTTGGTTCGGTGTGGAAGGTGGCGTTCTTCAGCAGGAATTCAGCGTGGTGCCATGTAGCTTGAGGAAAGCTGTCAATCTGGATATGGTCAGACTTGAAAGATGGAAGTCTGCCAATATCAGAATCTCCCACAATGACCGTCTCCCGATGTATGTGGAGATGCCAGTCTATATATATGCTTGGAGTGATGGCATGCCGTGTTGGGGTGCATACCTGCACAGCTGCTGCAGAGAATGCTGCAGGTCCTGCTAGGGCGGAGTGAGGGGCTTCTGTCTTTTGTTGCTGGAATGCACACTGGTCCTCTGTGAGCTGCAACTCCGGGATGGGAGAGGGTTCTGCTACAGGGATGGCCTCCCCTTGTGATGGGGGAGGAGTCAGAAGAGAAGGATGAGGAGATGTGGGGGGCGAACCTTCAGTGTCACTCATCTCTGTGAATTGAAGCAGAGGTGAGCCGTCCCGCTCTGTGTTCTTCCTCTTGGTCTTCCTAGGAGCACATTTTCGTGTTTCTGCTGGGCTCTGTGGCCTTGTAAAAAGGGGGGGCTGGACTGCTGGTGAAGATGATGTAGCCAGCTCCAGGCTCAGGTCTTTCTCTGGTTCTTCTGTCACTTCTGAAAAAGAGGGAGGAGGAGAGGGGGGGGCCGGTTCTCTTAGTTTGGTGGAGAGCATTCTCTGGCAGCGGTCCAGGGTTTCCTGTTTCAGACGCATGCCCAGATGTCTCTTGGCCCAGCAGGTGGCGATCTCAAAGGGTCCTCTCCAACCTTTTGTGGAAAACTGGGAAAGTGTGTTCAGCTCCACGTCGATAATGTTTTGATAATGTTCTCTGAGAATCAAAATGGTGGTGTAGGTCCAGTTTTTTGCATTTCCCTCTATTAAAGTTTGTATTTGTGAATTAGGGGAAGCTGGTTTAATAATGGTTGTCAGATTTTGGCTTAGTCTATGTAAAGATGGCTGATAATCCTCCTTGGACACATTGTTGAGATGATGCACTGCTTTAATGATTCTATTAATGACACACACCTTTTGGGGGAAGTCTGTGTCATCTGACTGCAGTCTATGTGGGGGCGCTCTGGCTGCGTCTCTCCATTTTGTGACCCAGTGGCCGCCATGTTGGTCTGCGGGTCTGGCTCTGCGTCGGGGCCTCTGAGCACGTAGAAACTCCTCATCGTCAGGGTCAAAGCGCCAGTGATCGGACGCTGGCGGTGTGCTGCGGCGTCGTGCGTGTTCTTCAGGGAGGAAACCGGGCTCCCTCCTCAGCTGCGGGTCCTCTCTGGCCATCTCAGCATAGGAGCGTCGACTGCTCCGGTCTGGACCACATACAAACATGCTCCTTTCTCGCTCGCACACGCGGCCTCCTCTGCTGCCTCTCCTGGACTGGACCAGAATCCAGTTATTTTCATGGGGCCTCGGTGGCATATTGGCTCAAAATGCTCTTTCTGACTTAGCTGTTTGGATCTTCATGCAAAAATAAGATGGAGGTCGACAAGTGGTTTTCACCGATGAATTTCGGTTTATTAACGGAGTGTTCAGGCAAAAAAAATTATAAATATATACAAGCCGAAGTTGCAAGTGATTGCAACTCGTGTGCAAGTCGTGAAGCTAATGGTGTTTGACTGTTTTAGGCATTATGGAGAATTTCTGTTAAAATAACAAGTCCTTTAGAGTATGATTATGTATTTTTTCCAAAGAAATAATGTACTAATTACAATTTTTACCAGTGAACTCATTAACAGGAGCTTTAAGTCAAAACAACAATTTTAAACAGTTTTATAGTTTACTAGATTTTCCTGTCGTGGTTTTACAGTTTTTTACTGTTAAATATACCAATTTTTTTACAGTGTTTTTACAAGTCCTGAGAAGCTGTGCCATCTCCTTTTTTTAGGTAGAAAATGCAAAGCATTTTGAAGTATAAATTTTTCATTTGAATTTTGAGTCATTTGATGCAGTTACATTTGAAAATTAAAAAGCATTTCTGTCAATCCCTTTTAATTGTCAAATTAGACATTTCTAAATGAATTTTGCTACACATTTACCAGAGAACTTTTTGAAAATGAAATGTCAAATACCATTTTCATTATCATTTTAATGAAGTGACAGAATAATCAATGTTGAAGAAGAAACTGAAAAAGCATTTTGGAGGATTGCTTTTACATTTTAATTTTGAGTCAACAAACGCAGCTTCATTTTGAAAATGAAAAAGCATTTCTGGTTTTCACTTATATTTTTAATTATGCTGCACAAACGCTTCCATATATTATACGCTTCAAAACTCAAAAAGCATTATGTAGGCCCTTTAAGCTTTGAATTGCATGATGCTGTCAGCTCATTGAATGGGTCTGGATTCTTTCATGTAAAAAGTCTTCTAGCTGTTTCTCTTAACCTGTTACAATGCTGAATTTATCAGCAGAAGCAAGACTAGTTTTAATAAAATTGAAAACCCTATTTTTTTATTTATTGAAAATAAGAAGAAAAACAATTGGCGATTGGTTTTTACTCTTTAATTTTTTACTCTTTATAAATTAAATTTTTTTTAATGTTGATGACAACAGAAGATCATTATCTTCTATTTGAAATAAGTCTAGGTATCCTGACTATAACAGTCATATTGTACTGCTCTCCTTTAATAGTTAATTGCATTTTGATTTGTTCCAACTTCCTCAGGAATCATGGAAGTAAATAGTATTCTTGATTGATTTATGTTATAGTTACCGATACGTGACATTGCTTAAAGCATGATATCCAATTGTGTTTATATCAGGGTTCTTCACATCAAAATGCTATTCTTGTGTTGCGTATCTTGTTTCATCTGTCTCTTAATCAGGATTCTGTGTTGGTGGCTCTCTGGGTCATGGCTAAACTGCAGAAATGATTTGTTAGTGATACATAATGACCACATGTGATATAAATGCAGCACATATGAAAAGTAAGTAAGAACGTAAGTACATCTTTATTTATACAGCACTTTTCTCAGAGAACGACTCTCACAAAGTGCTTAACAATGTTAAACAATATAAAATCAGAGAAAAAACACAGAATGGCACACAGAGTCTAAAGCAGGTAAAACCCAATAAAACACACTCAGGCATATACGTAAACAAACAAACAAAAGTGAACATAAGTAAAAGTCGGCTAAAATCTCTCCTAAATAAATACCTCTTAACTTGAGTTTTCAAACACTCGACTGAGTTAATGTGGCGCAGAGACAGAGGGAGGTCATTCCAAAGTCTGGGAGTGACTGTCTGGTCTTCGCCAGTTTTTAAAATGAGTTTTTGGAACACATACAAGATCTTTATCAGTGGACCTCAAGGAGGGAAGGGAGTTAGGAGGTTAGAAATATAGTTTGGGGTTTGTCCATCCAAGGCTCTAAACACCTAAAATAAAAATCTTAAAATCCATTCTAAATTTAATAGGAAGCCAATGTAGTGATAAAAGCAGAGGGGTGGCATGAGTGAGCTTATTGGTTCCAGTTAAAAGCCTTGCTGCAGCGTTTTGGAGATGTTTAAGAGACTTTTTTTAAAACAAGTAAAAAGAGAATTGCAGTAGTCTAAACAAGAGATAAAAGCATGGATGATTAGCTCCAGATCAAACTGGAGTTTAGCCACATTCCTCAGGTGAGGAAAACAGTTTTTAACTAGGAGCTTTGAATGAGAGTCTAGAGACATAGATTTCTCAAACCAGACACCAAGATTCCTGAGACAGAACTGTGACCAGCACAAAAACTGATGGAAATTCATGCTGGCCACATTTAATACATGCAGCCAAGATGGCACATCGCTGCATCTCCCGCACGTATTTTTAGTGCATCCAAGGTTGTATATTGTTGTCGGCTGTATGTATGCTGTCACGCACTTTGTTGTGTGAAATGTGTTCTCTGTGTTTGATCCATCCCCTGGGGGAGCAGTGAGCTGCAAAAACAGCCGTGCTCAGGAACCATTTGGTTTATTAACCACAATCGTAATCCTAATCTTGACCCTTCCTCTGGGTCTGTGCGCCAAGAAACAAGTTTGGGGTTGGCCACACGTATTTAGAGAATTAAATGCAAATAAACACTTAAAACTTTTTAAATAGATATAATATAGAGCTGAAGTCACCAAAGTAGTCAAAGACTGACATTGAACCTGACCATTCATGTAGCACCTCTCTCCATTTACAAATGTTGGAGGTGTTTCCTGACAGCAAGATCATCATCCGAGCTGTTTTACGCTCAACTCTTCTTTATCCTTGTCTAACCCTTGTGCTATCCTAGGTACTTTAACGTTGGGAGTTGGGTCATCTAGACCCACTAGACAGTGCTCTGAACCTTTTTTCTTCAATGATTTGTGATCTTCACTGGTGTCCATGGATTACATGAAATCTTTCCACCTTTATCCACCTTTGTCATGGTAGGGAGAACACGTCAATGTAAGGGTGGGGTCAGAGGATGGCTCAAGGGTCATACAGTTCAGTGCCCAGATTACTTCTCCTTTTCTCTTTCTGTTTTACAGTGCATTACTGCCACCTACTGGTTCCTTCTGTTATCCTGAGTTTCTGATCTTTGTGGCTTCTGCTTTTAACATTAATGCTCTCATCCATGTTATACAATAAGCTGGTACATCTGTAGATTATTTAAGGTTTTATGAAAACTGAAATCTATATACTGATTTTAATAATGGAAACATCAATGTAAATATTTGAAATGAAAAGAAATTAGCCAACATGTTGGAAATGAAAGGCCTGTAGATGGTCTGTGGCATAAACCATCCATGTTGTTTTTTGTACAATAAGCATGTTTATGAGTTGCTCTAAAGTGGTTTCAGGTCTTTCTTGCTGCTCCATAGAATAAAACTGTTGCAAAAACAAATCATAAGAAAAGGTAAACACAAACACCATCGTTCTTTCAAAAGACCACAGAAGAACTGCAAAATAAATCTTTTTAAAAAAAACCTTTGAAAGCCTTCCTATGTTTCAGTTACTAATATCCACTGGTTTATATTAATCACCTCTCTCTCACTTTTTTATTCTTTGTTATTCTTCTCCCTCATGACTTTATGCTTCATTACCTTTAGCTGCACAGTGTTTAGCTGTAATCCAGCCCCTCAGTGCTTCTGTGTGTTGTTGAGTTCATGAGTACAACCACTGTTGAACCTAATATTTGTTTATTCCCCCCCCCCCACACACACACACACAACAAAAGCTAAACTTGTGGTAAATTCTGAGTTAAATGTTGGAGTTGGTTGTCAAACAGTTTGTTTCTTACACTGAAACTGAAAGAATGAGATGCTTTTTTATCTTTATAAGTCAAAGCAATTTTTTTATGCTAGAGTTTGGAGCTTGGAGGCTATTAGTTGGTTCAAAATCAAACATTGTAATGTTTTAGGTTCTGGGTAGAGCCTCCCCCTCTCTTCCAAGCTTAGCCCATGTGTTAGCTGGGGGGAAACGTTGATGAAAAAGTCTCTTCAAGCTGGTTGTCCCACTGTCACAGGATTCATGTTTAGGCGGTCAAAACACTTTCAACAGAGCTTCTGTAGCAAGAAGAGAATATTTAAACTAAAAACATGCATTTCTTTTTTAAAACAGGAATGCAGCGTTGAGGACATTTTATATTCTGAATATTGGTATTTTATACAATAAAATGCTAAACACATAAAGAGATGCCCATTTCTTATTGAATTTTCAGGTAATAACAAATTATTCTTGAAAAGTATTTTAGTGCTAAGTAAAGCACACAACAGAAAACTAGTGTGACAAAAACCCACCTGTTGTTGCTTTACTGATGGCTACCATCCATCCACCCATCCATCCATGCATCCATCCATCCATGCATCCATCCATCCATCCATCCATCCATCCATCCATGCATCCATCCATGCATCCATCCATCCATCCATCCATCCACCCATCCATCCATGCATCCATCCATCCATGCATCCATCCATCCATCCATCCATCCATCCATCCATCCATCCATCCATCCATCCATCCATCCATCCATCCATCCATCCATCCATCCATCCATCCATCCATCCATCCATCCATCCATCCATGCATCCATCCATGCATCCATCCATCCATCCATCCATCCATCCATCCATCCATCCATCCATCCATTTTCTTAACCTGCTGAACCCCTTTTGTGGCCACGGGGGTGCTGAAGTCTGTCCCGGCTGCTGTTGAGCTAAGGTGGGGTGCACCCTGCCCAGGTTGGCAGTCTGTCACAGGGCTTCAATGTATATTTACCCCCAGTTTCACTTTAACCCTTGTGCTATCCTATGGGGTCCAGATGACCCCACCCTTCCATTGACGTGTTCTCCCTACCATGACAAAGGTGGATAAAGGTGGAAAGATTTCATGTAATCCATGGACACCAGTGAAGATCACAAATCATTGAAGAAAAAAGGTTCAGAGCACTGTCTGGTGGGTCTAGATGACCCAACTCCCAATGGTAAAGTGTTTAGGATAGCACCAGGGTTAAGCTGCATGAAGCAATTTCCTTCTGTGCTGTAGGAGGCGTGAAAGAGCTGTAACTGTTCTGTGTGGGTGATTTGGTGGGCCTGTCATACATGTTGATGTTGTTGTTTTTTTAGAGCATTAAGTAATGACAACAATTAGTTTGATTGAATCAAGTAATACCACCACAGTAATATTATGTAAAAGAAAACATTTACTGCTAAATTGCAGCCCGTCTTTATGGGAAAATTTATGAAAATAATGAAGCGGGAAAAAAGTTTGTCACTAAACTTCCCCATTGAATTTTTTATCTTTCGTAGTATTAACAAATATTAATTCTTATTGAGATTTAAATTCAGCCATTTGGCAGAATATTCTTTGTTTAAACAATGAGCAAACAGCATTTATTTCAAAGTTATTGTAGTGTTCATTTAGTGATGAAAAGCAGATTCCTTGCCTCTAACTGTATATTAGAGTTGAAGTTTTTTTTTTAACCTAACCCTTTTTTTCTATTTTAAAAAACCAACCTACTTTTGCTTCAAATTAAACATTGATTTTATACATCCATGTCGGCATACTGTGTGTGTTTGGCTGAAAGGATAAAGTACCGATAAATGTTATAATTTAATAAAAAATGTACAACCTGTTAACTGTTAGGATGATGTTAAAGATATTCACTAGATTTATCTTTTTCTAATTTTAACAGGGATTTCTTTCAATTGTTTATTTGTACAGCTGGGCAAAAAAGTATTTCTTCAGCCACCAGTTGTGAAAGTTCTCCCACTTAAAAAGATGAGAGAGGCTATAATACTCATTATTATTAATTATTATTGATACTTTATTTATCCCACAATGGGGAAATTCTTCTCCGCATTTTGACCCATCCCCTTGGGGGAGCGGTGGGCTGCAGCAGAACCACACTCAGGAGGCAGCAGCGTTGATGTTAATTGCTCACCATTGATATGGTAATTGCCCCCGTACCGTTGTTCATTCCCCTCCGGCAATTGAACCCTCTCACATTACCAACCGAGCTACCCAGCCGCTGATAGATTATGGATAAACCTCAACTATGAGAAAAAAAAATCACATTGTCTGCCTTTCAAATAATTTATTTGTGAATTATGGTGGAAAATAAGTATTTGGTCAATAACAAAAGTTCAACTCAATACTCTGTTATGTATCATTTTTTGGCAATAACAGCAGTCAAACAAGTGTTCACAAGGTTTTCACAAACTGTTGCTGGTATTTTGGCCCATTCTTCCATGCAGATGGCCTCTACAGCAGTGATGTTTTGGGGCTGTTGCTGGACAATACAGACTTGCCATCCCTCCAAAGATTTTCTATGGGGTTAAGATCTGGAGACTGGCTTGTCCACCCCTAGACCTTGAAATGCTTCTTACGTAGCCCCTCCATCGTTACCCGGGCAACGTGTGCTTGAGATTGTTGTGATCCTGAAAGACCCAGCCATGATTCATCTTCCATGCCTTTGCTGATGGATGGAGGTTTTCACTCAAACTCTGAAAATACATGGCCACATTCATTCTTTCTATCACACGGATCAGTCGTCCTGGTCCCTTTGCTGAAAAACAGCCCCAAAGCATGATGTTTCCACCCCCATGCTTTACAGTAGGTCTGGTGTTCTTTGGATGCAACTCACGATTCTTTCTCCTCCGAACATGACAAGTAGAGTCCTTACCAAAAAGTTCTATTGTGGTTTCATCTGACCATAGGACATTCTCCCAATCCTCCTCTGGATCATCCAGATGCTCTCTAGCAGACTTTAGACTGGCTTTAGCAGGGGGACACGTCTGGCCCTGCAGGGTTTGAGTCCCTGGTGGCGTTGTGTGTTACTGATGGTAGCCTTTGTTACTTTGGTCCCAGCTCTCTGCAGGTCATCCACTAGGACCCCCGTGTGGTTCTAGGACTTATGCTCACTGTTCTTGTGATCATTCTGACCCCATGGGGTGAGATCTTGGAGGGAGCCCCAGATGGAGGGAGATTATCAGTGGTCTTGTATGTCTTCCATTTCCTAATATTTGCTCCCACAGTTGTTTTCTTCACACCAAGCTGCTTACCTATTGCAGATTCAGTCTTCCCAGTCTGGTGCAAGTCAACTATTTGTTTTCTGCTGTCCTAAGACAGCTCTGTTAGACAGTTTGGAGTGTGACTGATTGAGGTTGTGGACAGGTGTCTTTTATATAGATAAGCAGTTCAAACAGGTAACAGTGAAGGACAGAGGATGATCTACAGAAGAAGTTACAGGTCTATGAGAGACAGAAATCTTGCTTTTTTGTAAGTGACCAAATACTAATTTTCCACCATTATTATTTACAAATAAATCTTTAAATTTGATTTTCTGGATTTTCTTTCTCAGTTTGTCTCTTGTAGTTGAGGAATACTTGTGATGAAAATTAAACACCTCTCATTTTTTTAGTGGGAGAACTTGCAACAATATGTCGCTGACTAAATATCTTTTTGCCCCACTGTATGTTAAGTGTAAAAATATGTAAATGTGAAAAAACATTTATATTTAATTTGGCAGTTTGAAAACTCTCTTGTTTTTGGTTTCTATTCCAAAATGTTGTGGAATGTTGTTGAAATATGTTTTACCATAAATGGAGTTCTTGGCTGATCTTTTTTCATTTCCTAAAAATCATTACAGTTTGTTCGTGTCTGTTGTACAGATCACCTGCTGCCCAAAACACTTCATTTCACATATCACTAAATCCGGGAAAAATCGTTTTTATGCTGAAGTGCCATGCAGAAAGCTTTGCTTCTTTTCCCCATTTTAACCCACTCCTCACTTCATTATACTGTAGTCATCAGGGATGAAGCGAGATCCACAAGCAATAAGATACTCAGGTCTCCAGCTGTAAATAAACATTAGGCTAATAGGAATGTGAAGCACTGCTCTAGCCTGTTGCTCAGCCTGCTGGGTGATTGAGTTTAGCATTGATGGAGACAGGGACTGCTCCTTGTAGGAAATTAAGACAGCATTTTGTCACACACGTCCACCTTTGGCTAGATGGGATATTGCTTCCATCCACTGGCAATAAAAGTGCCACATGTTACATCTAGACAGACACACTAACCCGCTCTCATTCTGTGAATATCTAACGCTAGCAATTCATCAGACATTTCCTTAGATGGCAAAGAATTCAGAAAGGATGACATTTCTGTATACCCCCCCCCCTCAAAAAAAATAGCTCACGGACAACTCATGCTGAACATATTGATGGAGGAAGAAAAATAGAACAACACACAAACATACACTATGTTCCACACCCAAAGACCATCCTCTTCACGGTTTAATTATGGTCCCCTTTGCTTTTGCCGTCCCCTACTTGCTGCTGCTCAATACAGTTCTGTGTCAGAGCAGTTGACAGATTGAGACAGAGCATATGGGTATGCACAACACACACACAAAACACACACACATTTGCACGTAAAATCCAAATCTTCTCTGTGTTTCTTTGTTGTCATCAAGCTTCCTTGATCCTGACTCACCACCCGGTTTCCTTTGACCATGGCAGAACCAAGGCGGAAAGGAACTACGTCTTCTGAGTCAAAGCGTACAGGTTCTAAAACAGACCAGTCCCTTTCAAACTTACTATCAGCATACGAGGGCTTTGTAGAAACAGCACTTGAGGTGTGGGGAGCAGGACTAAACTAGCTGTTTTCTGGCTGCAAAACACTTTTATCTGGATTTTATGTTTACAAAAGTTTTTCTCTCAACACACGCTGTTTAATAAAAGGTATTCTTCAGGAACTGCAGGGTTTTTCTCTTGGGTTGGGTAGCTCTCTCCAAGTAAAAGACTGCGCAAAGATGTTTTTTTAGACAGGTTTATGCCCCCCTGCACAGCTGTTTTCCTCTGCTGTTTGATTCTGGTTTTTTTGCCCCTCATGTAAAAACATTCTGACTAAAATTTAAGAACTTCCCTAATTTACTAAATTGACTAAATGCAAGAAACAGATAATAAAAAAAATCTGAGGAAAAGGTTTGATGAAAACAGATGAGTTTTATTGCATCGTTTATTGTATTCTTCAAACAAATGTTTACTTAAGCTATTTCTTACTATAAATGTGTTTAGCTAATTCATTTTAACTATATAAGTTATTTTGTGTGTAAGATTTCAAAATGTAAGAACGTGTATTATATTCAACAACAAAAAAAGTTTTTTTGTTTTTCAAGATAATTTATTAAATGATTCCCGAGATATTTTTGTTTCTCGATGTTTTTTCCTTACGTGTCAATATTATTATTTTACCAAAAGTTATTTTTAGATAATTTTTTTAGAATTACAACAAATTATGAAGATAAGGACGTGTCTACAACTGGCACTCCTCAAACATGCTGGTTCACTACGAGAGAAAGAGGAATTGCTGTGGAGTTTCTTTTAACAATAATATGAACTTGTTAATGGGGAGTTACTGAGAAGTTAGTAATGTTTCTCTGGGGTGTTTTGGTGTACTTTATTGACCTGCCTCTGCAGCTTCACATGCATCAACGTCCAGGCAAACCTTACAGCTCAGAACAGGTGAATGCTATTTATTGAAAAAACTTTTTTGTAACCCTTGTGCTATCCTAGGCACTTTAACATTGGGAGTTGGGTCATCTAGACCCACTAGACAGTGCTCTGAACCTTTTTTCTTCAATGATTTGTGATCTTCACTGATGTCCATGGATTACATGAAATCTTTCCACCTTTATCAACCTTTGTCATGGTAGGGAGAACACATCAATGGAAGGGGGGGTCATCTAAGATAACACAAGGGTTAAACAGGCTTTCTTTTGTGTCCAAGAGTTCAGTTTGTATCTCACAAGCAACCAAAATATTATTTTTCTTTTTAATTAATGGCTTTAATTTTAGCTATTTGGTTTCTAATGACTGTGCTTCATGTTTTAATTCCCCAAAACGGAAACTTAAAAATAAGGAGTTTTACTATATCTATTTAGAAAAAATAATAATTTTGTGTGTTGTCTTCATTTTTATATTTTATTTGTTATCACTTTTTAAATGATATGTTTAGAAAAAAAATATCCTGAGAAAGCTCCATTTAGTCTCTTAGGGCTGCCAGGAAGTGTGTTATAATGTCTGAGGTCCTGCACTAGAGTTGGCAACACCAGGAGCGGGACCAAAACATGAGAAGGAATGTTATATCCAACAATGACTTAGGTTTATGGCAGTTGGGTCAAAATGTGGAACTCCATGCCAACTGCATCGCCAGGACATTTTTTGGTGGAGGAAATCTGAAAGTGATTGCAGAAATTCACCTTTTATTCAAATGTGACACCTTTAAAATTCAATTGAATTTTATTTGTATAGCCCAAATTCACAACAACAGTCGTCTCAGTGGGCTTCGTACCGGTGATTGTAAGGTGAACATACAATCAAAACGGATCATAAATGCATAGAATTCAATAGGATAATACTAAAACTTTAACTAAACTGACTAAACAAAACTGGCATCCCTGCCCTTAGACCCTCCTTCACGGTGAGGAAAAACTCCTAAAAAAACGGATTCTGGAAAAAATGAAGAAACCTCAGGGGTGTCCACATGAAGGAGGGATCCTCCCCCAGGATGGACAGGCGATTTACCAGAACTCATAGAGAAGAAATAACTTATCTAATTCTACAACTACATATTTAAAGTCCAGCAGATGATCTTCATCCAAAGGAAGTTGGGTGACGGATCCACAGCCAGGTGTAGGAGCAGTAGTAGAGGCGAGCCAGAGACGAGGTACACGGTCAGGAACAGGACCACGGATGAGCCAACTGGAATCTGGAAGCACTCCCAAGAGGGACAGTACATGAATCGCGATGCACCAAACAGAGGCATGGAGAACTAAATGATAAGTAATGATCAAGAATAGAGGAGAGAGGAAGGGTAGAAGTAGACGAGAATGGAGGACAGAACCCCAGTGCACCATAGTTACCCCAGCTTCAAACTTTTAGAAGCCTATTAACAACTTTATTGTTATGTTAAGTTTTATTTAAACAAATTAACAGTAAGGTAAATAATCTCTGAATACTAACTAGTCTGACAATAGCCCTGTCAAAAGAGGAATGTTTTCAGTCTAACTTTGAATGTAGAAACTGTGTCGGCCTCTTTTACATGAGCTGGGAGTTTATTCCATAAAACAGGGGCTTGGTGGCTAAACGCTCTACCTCCAACTGTACTTTTACTAATTCTAGGAACCACAAGCAGTCATGCATTTTGCGAGCGAAGTGTTCTCATTGGATGGTAAGGGACTATGAGGTCCTTAATATAGGATGGGGCCATACAATGTAAGGCCTTATAGGTTAACAGGAGGATTTTGAACTTGATTCTAGAATCAACTGGGAGCCAATGGAGCGAAACTAACACAGGAGTGATGTGATCTCTTCTGCTAGTTCCAGCTAACAATCTAGCTGCTGCGTTCTGGACAAGCTGGAGACTTCTTAAGGAACTCTTAGGACACGCTGCTAACAAGGAGTTACAGTAATCCAGTCTAGACGTAACAAATGCATGGATGAGTTTTTCAGCATCACTCTTAGAAAGTATATTTCTGATCTTAGCAATATTCCGCAGGTGAAAAAAGGCAGTTCTGCACGCCTGCGATATGTGAGCCTTAAGTGATAAATCCTGGTCAAATAAAACCCTAGGTTTCTAACTTGGAGGCTATACTCACACAATCCAGGGAGACTATCCGATCAGACAGAGCATCTCTGAGGTTTTTAGGACCTAGTATAATGACCTCAGTTTTTTCTGGGTTCAAGAGGAGGTAATTAATTGTCCTCCAGGTCTTGATGTCTCTGATGCAGGCGTTCAGTTTCTCTATATGGTCATTCTGGTCAGGTTTAATGGATAAATACAACTGCGTATAATCTGCATAACAGTGAAAATTAATGCTGTGTTTCCTGATTATGTTTCCTAGGGGTAGCATATAAAAACATTAACAGGATGGGTCCTAAAACTGAGCCCTGTGGGGCTCCGTAGCTAACTCAAGTGGAATGAGAGGACTGTCCATTTACATTAACAAACTGGTACCTGTCGGATAAATAGGATTTAAACCACTGGAGAGCAGAGCTGATCCCTATGTCATGCTCTAATTTTTGGAGTAAAATACCATGGTCGATAGTGTCAAAGGCTGCACTGAGGTCCAACAGGACCAGAATAGAAAGTAGTCCCTTTTCTGAGGCCAATAACAAGTCATTAGAGACTCTAACTAGTGCAGTTTCAGTGCTGTGGTCTAAACCCTGACTGAAAATCTTCCAAGTGGCTGTTGTCCTGTAGGTGGCAGTAAAGATGCTTAACTACAACTCTGAGGATTTTAGAAATAAAGGGCAGGTTTGATATTGGTCTATCCTTGTGCCATACTATGACCCCACCCTTACAATTACGTGTTCTCCCTACCATGACAAAGGTGGAGAAGATTTCATGTAATCCATGGACACCAGTGAAGATCACAAATCATTGAAGAAAAATGGTTCAGAGCTCTGTCTAGTGGGTCTAGATGACCCCACTCCCAATGTTAAAGTGCCTAGGATAGCAAAAGGGTTACAGCTGGCCAAGTTGCTAGGATCCAAACTTGGCTTTTTCAGAAGTGGTTTAACAACTGCATATTTAAAAGACTGTGGCACGTAACCTGTTTCTAGAGAGGTATTTATTATTGTTAGTATGGATTCATTAATTAGGGGGAAGGTTTCTTTAAAAAGCCAAGTGGGAATTAGGTCTAAGAGACAAGTTGAGGATTTGGAGGACATAATAACTGATGTAATTTCTGCTTGATCCATTTACAAAGACTGTCCGTAATGCAGCTGCTTATGTTTGGAGCTGGTCTTTATGGAGTGATTTTTGTGCCATTATTCCAACTGCAAAACTCATGTTTTAAGCGTAAAGCTCTAAGAATTTTGAAACTCAAAAATAGGTCAAAATAAATCAATTTTTGCTCTTGAAAACTGAAATCTGGCTGGCTATTATGGCACATTTGAAGCGTGTGCGCTTGGAATAATGGCAAAAATTTTACTCCAAAGCTTTGATGTGGCAATGTTTACCAACATGTGTATAAAGTGTAATTAATTAAAGTTTAATGAAGATAACTGTCATAAAGTAAAATAGACACACTAAAATGACATTTTCTAACTCCTGTTACGTTTCCATTCTTTGATAATAAACTGTAATAATAAATGTTTCATTCTAGCAGTACATATATATATATATATATATATATATATATATATATATATACATATATATTGGCGAGGGTTCTATTGTGTTTATAACACACACAAGTATAAATCACATCCATCCAGAGAAAATCAGACGTGGACAAAAATGGCTCCCTGACAGGAAAGATTGTCTTTATAGAATGTGTGATGAACGACAACCAGACCACACACACCTCAGTTTTTCCAACTGGTTCATCAGCTGTGCACATAAGTGTGTGCATGTGCGTGTGTTTGTCTAACGGTGTAAGTGGGTGGCTCTGCAATACTATGGCCAGCTTTGAGAGGGTAATCCATCTCCATCACTTAAATGATTATCCCCATTAATCTGTTGTAAACTAATAAAGTAAACACCCTACCCACCCCTCCTCTTTTTGCACCTCTGCTCTCAGTGCAAGTTCATTAAGTCTTCAGTACATTAATGAGTCTTCATGTCCCCCATCGCGCACATCACCTGGCACTGTGGTCCCCAGAGGCCCTAACAGACACTTTCTTCCATCCTCTGCGACTGTGTGCGAAGAGGTCGGAGAGGCGTGTGTGTGTGTGTGTGTGTGTGTGTGTGTGTTTGTGTGAGAAAGGGAGGGATAAAGGGAAATCAGAGAGTTGTTTTACATAAAAAAGTCTCCATTATGTTTGTGGGAAATGTTCCTGTGGGTGTGTCTTCATAAGCTTGTCACCAAGAAGAGGTGATGAGCTCGGTGGATTTAATTTTGTGACATGGGAGTCATATGGCACTGGCAGTCACCATGGTAATTTGCCTGATCAGGTTAGAGACTCGTTGCTGCTGGTGATCAATCATCCTGGTTGTCACAGGAACTAGAGGGCCCAGTCAGCATGCAGCCGCTTGGAGCTGGTTTAATGTGGTACTGTTTACTAACATCAAACAAAAGTTTGATTCATTAAAGCTTTTTAAAATAACAAGCCTGTGGAAATGCAGAATTTTAAGATACAGTTAACTATATCCACTCTTGCCTCCGAAGGCAGAGTATTTTCCTGCCTTCACTCGTCAAAGTGACTGACTGGTGATTGATTGTAATTGTGACCGCAACAATGACATGACTGCAGATGTTTACTTTAATTGAAAACTATTTCCTGAACTTTACAAACACAGGCAGAACATATTTGATTTTGATTTTTGACCCGGCCAAAGACAATTTACTGCATTTCAATTACATGAAGCTAAAATTCAACAATGCCCATGTACAGAGGCTCTGAGATGTGCTTTCCTATCGACTAGACTCTACATTTTTTAAAGGTGCATGCTGGATGGAAATGGTTTGCTGAAGAGTCAAAATGACCATTTGTTAATTGGTGTTTCCCACTGGTTGTTTGATTCCACTTTCCTGTGATCAGAAATGAATATATTGTAGAAATTCTCTCGATTTAAAGACCCACTCCAATGAAAATGCTGTTTTTGGTGTTCTTAACATGTGTTTGTAGCGTTTTTCTCATGATGAAGGACAAATGCGAAGAAAATAAGATTTAAACTATGTTTCAGAATATTTCTTTATTCAAATAATGGTAATTCAGGAGCAGACAAAAAAACCCTATTTAAAAAAGCTTGTAATTGTTCAGCACATACTACAATTGGCAAGCCTCAAGCTTCCTGCTCTGCTCCATTCCGATCATCCACTGTCAGACAGATCCATGGACGTCTTTGTTTTCCTGGTCTGAGCTGGAATCTGGATCAGAACTGTACGGCTGGATAGTTACAATATTGCTCACCATTTTTGTTGCACAGGCAATGTTAAAATGGGGGTATGGGGGGCTGTAAGTTAGCAGAAGAGAATGTAAACAAAGGGATGATCAGAAATCAGAGCAGGCACACTCCACGCCAACAGTCCCGTCCACAAGGCAAAGGTGAATTTTTAATTAACTCCTGCCGCTCTGCAGAAACTATGTCCTAGAAAACAACACAGGTTTTTAAATTTAGTCTAGAAACAACATAATCATAATTGAAAGACCAATTAATACGTTGTAGGAATTGTCTACTGTGCTCCAAGGAACACAAGACTTTATTGACCACAAACAGAGCATTTTTAAAAAACAGTCTTCAGTCTGGCTGTGGATGTAGAGCCATGTAAATCCACCATCACCATGATTAACCAACCCAGCTGCACATGTGTGAGTGTGTGTGTGTGCGTGCATTGATGCATGTGTATACAAGAGTGAGGCAAAAGGAGATCTGGACTGTTTTAAGCTCTGACAATGTTTATGCTGCTGAGTGATGCTGTGTTAGCTGCACTTATTGCTGATTAAAACATTTCTTATTCCTTTTCATGTGGTTTCTCTTCTACTCCCCTTTTTATGCAAACACATAGACACATAGTGAAATAACACGTCTCTTTTTTAAAACCCTTAGTAATTTACAAAGCATAAAAACCTTTTGTAAATGTCGCTCCACCTGTGTCATTTTAACTACATGGCAGCAGGGACAATAATCCACAAAGGAGGGATCCAGAGTAAAAAGGGGGACAGTACCCAGAACCTCTCAATTCTCCACACACTTCACTGACATAGAAAGACAAAGTCTGGAGGACGAAAACAGATCAGAGTCTATTATAGGAACTGAGACAACGGAGCAAAGAATGAGAGTCTGGTAAAGTCTATATGGATAGCCACAGTTTAACATCTTTAAGGAAGGGAAAAGGTCCAATGAATTTCAGCGAAAGTTTTTGTTTATCGACCCGAAAGGGATGACTGGCGGTGGATAACCAGACCCTCTGACCCAGACAGGATAAGGACATCTCCAGGAGTTAACATTGACCTTGTAAGATAAAATAGTCTTGAGGAACAGCTAGTGAAGCCTCTTTCATCACTCAAAGGATGTATCTGACAGATGCTTGGGCTGATAGCACTTTGACTTCACCCTCCAAAGATAGGCAGGAGGTAGCCATAGACCACCTTGAAAGGTGAGAGACCCCTTGCTGAAAGGGCTATGTGTTATGGGCAAATTCCACCAGGACCATGTTGCAGGACCAAGGCAATGGATCCTTAGACCAGAGGTGGGATCAAATCGTTGTTTTGCAAGTCACAAGTAAGTCTCAAGTCCTGAGTCAAGTCCCAAGTCAAAAGCAGGCAAGTCTCAAATCGACTTCAAGTCCTACCGTAGAATGTTTGAAATCCTTTCAACAACAGAGTATTATTATTTACACAGACCATGTGTGCTTTTAGGAACTGTATTTATCAATCCAATTTTTTGCAAGCACATCAGGTAAATTGCATCTGAGCTCATTCATCCCCATTTCAAAAATCCAAAAAAATTTCTCTGTAACAAAAAACCAGTTTACTGCATTTCCTATTGTGGTAACCTGGAGATAGAAGAAAACCAGGGTGAAGTCTGGATATAAAATATCACTTCAGACCAGTGATGTGTAGTTAGGTTTGTGGCTGGAGAGGCACTGACGCATTCAGAGTCAGATTTACAAACATATGAAGCAAACATATTTACCAACTACTGATTGTGTTTCATATCTCATATCTTTTTATAAACATACCAGATCATATCAGACAGAGGAAGAATGTAAAATGTATAGCTATAGTGCAGGTGTGCAAAAATGCCCACCGTATTCTAAAACGCCTGGTTTTATCGAAAGAAACTTTGCGACTCAGTTAATTCCTATTTTGAGAATATTAGGAAAAAGTTAATAGAAAAAGTTAAAATGCAAATATTTATTTTGAACCGCAACCTGCCTGGAACAGGGAAAACCTTTCTTTGACACTCACCTCTTGTTGCTATGGAGGGGTGGTGGTGGCAACTGTTTAAAGCTTGTCCCTTTATAAAATATATGTCATAATGATAATTATTCCTCCATTCATCTTCTTCCGTTTTGTCCCTTTCGGGGTCACGGGGCTGCTGGAGCCTATCCCGGCCACTTGTGGGCGAAGACAGGGGACGCCCTGGACAGGTAACCAGTCAGTCTCAGGGCCACAATCACACATCCATTCACTCTCACATTCACACTTAGGGACAATTTAGAGTTGCCAATTAACCCTATGAAGCATTTTTTTGGACAGTGGGAGGAAGCCGGAGACCCCGGAGAAAACCCACGCATGCACGGGGAGAACATGCAAACTCCACTCAGAAAGGCCCCCCATTGGTGTTCTGAACCAGGGGCCTTCTTGCTGTGAGACAAGAGCACCAACCACTGTGCCACCGTGCAGTCCATAATTAACATGATAAATCATATCATATTTTATGGTTAAATTATATACTGTATTTTCACGACTATAAGGCGCACTTGAAAGTCTAAAATTTTCTCCAAACTGAAGGGGGCGCTCTATGAGGCGGTGCGCCTAATGTGTTGTTGTGGGGCGTAGAAGCTATGGGAGCGTTTCTGTCATATAATTAAAAATAAAAGTCAAAACCAGAAATGCTTTTTCATTTTCAAAATGAAGCTGCATTTTTTGACTCAAAATTAAAATGGAAAAGCAATCCACCAAAATGCTTTTTCATTTTCTTCTTCAGCACTGCTTATTCTGTCACTTAATTAAAATGATAGAGAAAACGGTATTTGACATTTCATTTTCAAAAGGTTCTCTGGTAAATGTGTAGCATGATTCATTTAGAAATTGTCTAATTTGACAATTAAAAGGGATTAACAGAAATGCTTTTTAATTTTCAAATGTAACTGCCTCAAATGACTCAAAAATAAAATGAAAAATCAACACTTCAAAATGCTTTTTCATTTCTACTTGAAAACCGGTTATTCTGTGTCATAATTAAAACGAAAATGCAAAGAGGGGATTGCATTTTTGTTTTCACATCCACCCTTTATTAGCGTAATTCAATTCCACTTAGCATTTCCAGAGGGGAGGCGGGGCGATGACGTCAGTTTCTTGTGTATTAGCTGTTACAAAGGCTTTCCTCGTTGGAGATGTCTTTCTAGGCAGCGTAAATCCCAACACAACATCTTCCCGCAAAGCCAATCTATTTGAGGATGTAATTAATGTAACCATGGCAGGAGCTTTATATTGGAACAACTTCAAAACAACTGTTTCAATTAAATTTGTTTTCTCTGATGCCAAGAAAAATTTTCCCTGACATCCTGCATGACAGTTACATTCATAACTCACGGTTGAAATGCTGATTCATTTCAAGCTGCTTTAAGGCCCGTACACACCGGGACGAATTTCGCCGGCGATTTTCGCCGACGTTTAACGCCTCGTGACTAAACAAAGGGCACCAATGAGAGTGTGCACACCGACGCGAAAAAACGCCACGCGTCAAAGCGTCAAAAAAAAAAAACGCCTCGGGTTCGTTTTTTTTTTTCCGACGCGTTGCGTCGAAATCTATTCGACCAATGAGAATGGCGCTTTTGCACACGTGTCTGGAGCTTCTGAAGTTACAGTAAAACACAACTTGGGGGCGCTCAAACACAAAACTGCCTTGCTGAGCACACATACCAGCGAACAAGATAGACGTCAAGTAGCGTCTACACTGCCGCGAAGAAATAATGACGGAAATTCTAAAATATCCCCGAACCAAGCACCAGTTGGAGCTACTGGTGCTTGAAATATTCATGTTTTCTTTGTATTATTCTGACTAGCGCGTAAATACTTGCTCTCTTCTTCTGAGTGAAAAGCGACTTTAAGAAGCGTAAAGTTGCGCAGCGCCACCTTGTGTACAGGAGTATTTCTGTTTACATTAAGCGCCATCTAATGTCAGGGAAGGAAATTGCATGTTCGCTCGGCTTATCGTCAGCGAAAATCGCCTGGGTGTGAACACAAAAAACGTGGCGAAAAACGCTGGCGAATAACGCCTGGCGAATATTCGTCCCGCTGTGTACAGGCCTTTAAGCTTCTTTTTGGTTTGTTGGATTGCATTTAAATAAAACATTTAGTCAACTTAAAAGAAAACGAGGTAGCTCCTCAACAAAATAATACGTTTACATTTTGTCACTTAATCCAACAAAACTTTGTTTAACCAGACGAGTTTACTTGAAAAGCAACACCTGCTTTTCAACTTATCAGCTGAGCTCTTTTTCCTGCAGTCATGTAGGGGACTCAGAATCATTTAACTCTTTAGTTGAAACAAAAGATTTGTTTGTACTGTACTAAGCATTCCACCAAAAATGAAACATGGCAAAACCCAACTCAATAGGGTTGGTCCTATTAATGATTTAACAAAACAAATACCTTGATTGTTACTATGGTAAAAGCCAAAAAACAAAAAAATATCAATAATTTATTACAAAATGAGCCATTAGCTCTATTTATAGGCCAAGTCACAAGTCACCATAACTCCTGGAGTAGGTTTCTACAGCTTCCTGGGGATGGTCGGAAGCTCTTGACTGCATGCCTCTCAGGCATGTCACCCACAAAGATATTTATGATTAGAAACACCCAGGGCTCGTACTCTCTGCCTGTCAGTGCTCCATAAAAACTGTGATTTAAGCGGAAAAGTAAAATTAAAATCAAGCGGGTCTGTCTTGAACAATTACTCATCTTCAGTTATTTCCATGAGGTGGGATTTGTTTAGCATCTTATCCATATGTGATTATTTAAGCAATAAAATGGATAAAAACTCTAAATGAAATTAACTATAAAATATTTTTACCTCATGAAACAGTCACAAAGAAATCAAACAGAAAATGGCTCAGATACAGAAATGAACAAATTTAAATAGTGGGAGTTAGTGTCCATGAAGAGATAACTGACATTGTGTTTTCCTGGAAATGGTGGTTGCACAACTCTTCAGAATGAGAGAAATCATGCGACTAACATTCTCTTGTCATGAAGCAGGTGAGCCTTGCCTTCATATTCAGTCAGGCTGTGGCCTGGGCACAAAACGTCCATGTAATGGCATCAAGCACCTTCTAAATCTAAACTTCCCACAAACCTAGTCTCCACTCCTATTGTGCTGTAACTTATTTTGATTAATAAGAATAGGTCACTGCCAGTGACTATATCTGAGAATTGGAACAAGTGATTGTGACGTTGCCCATAGAAAATGGTTTACTTCCAGCTCTAATCAAATGAAGCAACTTTAGTCTGCAATGTTTCGGGACATGGACATGTTGGAGCCAGATGTAATAAGCAAGCAGTGATTGGTCCGAGTCGGTCTGAGTCAACATTTCCATGGCAACCACTCTCACCAATCAGCAGTGAGCTATTTGAAAGTCCACACTCCTACAACTTGAGAGCAATCTACACAGAATCTGTCAATGAAATATTTTGAAAGTCTGACGTGAGACACATACACTATATTCCTAAAAATATTGACTCACCCATCCAAATGATCAGAATCACGTGTCCTGATCACTTAGTCTGGCCACAGGTTTATGAAATCAAGCCTTCAGGAATGCAGACTGACAAACATTTGGGAAAGAATGGGCCGCTCTCAGAAGCTCAGTGACTTCCAGCGTGGAACTGTCATATGATGCAACCTGTGCAACTAATCCAGAGGTGAAATGTCCTCGCTCTTAAATCTTCCACAGTCAGCTGTCAGCTCTATCCGAACAAAATGGAAGAGTTTGGGAATGACAGCAACTCAGCCACCAAGTGGTAGACCGTGTAAACTGATGGAGAGGGGTCAGCAGATACTGAAGCGCAAAGACGTCACCGACTTTCTACACAGTCAGTTGCTCCAAACTTCATGTGATCTTCAGATTAGCCCAAGTACAGAACGCAGAGAGCTTCATGGACACACATCCACACATCACCCAGTGCAATGCAAAGCGTCTGATGCAGTGGCGTAAAGCACGCCGCCACTGGACTCTAGAGCAGTGGAGACGCCTTCTCTTGCTTTTCCATCTGGTAATCTGATGGATGAGTCTGGGTTTGGAGGTTGCCTGGACAACGGTACATTTGGGACTACATTGTGCTGAGTGGGAAATTTGGTGGAGGAGGAATCATGGTGTGGGCTTGTTTTTCAGGATATGGGCCTGGCCCCTTAGTTCAACTGAAAGGAACCCTGAATGCTTCAGGATACCCAAACATTTTGGACAATTCCATGCTCCCAACCTCATGGGAACAGTTTGGAGCGGCCCCTTCCTCTTCCAACATGACTGAACACCAGTGACCAAAGCAAGGTCAATAAAGACATGGAGGACAGAGTCTGGTGTGGATGAACTGGACTGGCCTGCACAGAGTCCTGACCTGAACCCCATAGAACACCTTTGGGATGAATTAGAGCGGAGACTGAGAGCCAGGCCTTCTCCACCAGAGTGTGACCTCACCAATGACCTTTTCAAAGAATGGTCCGAAATTCCTCCTCAACCTTGTGGACAGCCTTCCCAGAAATGGAATGGGACAGCACTTTAGTTCATATGTGAGTCAAGGCCTTTGAGCCAATACATTTGATAATATAGTGTTCTTTTTTTAGGCATCTGATTGCAGTTTATAACATCAATAACTTGAACTACAGAAAAAAAGAGGATTATCAAGAACATGTTTAAAAAAAAGGTATCAGATCAGAAACGATTAGTCTGACCAATAGATTGACTGAGTAACAACTGTTTATTTCTCAATAGAAGTCAATGGGATTTTGGCTTCTTGGAACCAGCAGGTACTTTCTACTGGGAATTCTGGGGGGGAGGGGTCAGGCATTCCAGTTCTTGTATACAGTCAATTGTTCCTGCCAACAGAGGGGGGATTTCATATCCCTGTAGCTGCCTTATGATAACATCAACTTTAGTCATTTAACACTTGTGTTTTTGATTAGAAAACAAAGGATGGAATTTATTGCCATCTTTAATGATTTTTACATTCTATTGTTAAATTGGGATGTTCAAACATTGCTGGTGTTTTTTTCAAGTTCTTCCTGTCTGTCATGTTTGCACGCAAAGGGTGTGCAAACATGACAGGCACCAAACATGATAAATACACATATTTATACTAATTTTACATGATTATTATAGCAAAATTTAGCTCTTAAGCATACAATTTCCTTGTTAAGAAGAGTGTCACTCTGAGCCATTTTCCCAAGTTTCTCTTTGTGAGCCAAAAAAGATCTTTTGGCAGCATCATATGATCAAAAAGGTATCTGCAGACAAAGCGCTGGGGGGATTCGCGAAATTTATATTGTTCCAAAATCTGCATCCCTGGTTTATAAACCACTGGTGCAGTTGGAATACACAATAAATGAAACAACAATCTTTTTGCATCCCCAGCTGTTTTTCTTTTCTTTGGAAAAACATTTTGTAATCACCTTTTTTTGCATCTCTATGAGTATTTAATAAAGCAAATGTTTGAAAATCTAGCCCAACTAAATTTGTACATAATGCCATAGCTGAGGACATTTTATTTGACATTTTACCGCGTTTTGAATGTGTATAATAGTCAGAAAATATGCTGTAAAATTCCTTTGTGGATCAAAATTCCAGTTTGCAACCATTTGTTCAATGCAAAACTCAAAACAGCATTTCATTTCTTACATGTTATAGAAGATGATTTATCCCCAAACCATTCCAAGGTGTAGTTTCTTTCCTCTTTAGCATGCTGTACTGCTACTTTATTTTTTTCTGCATTCTTACTATCTCTAATGAGAAATAGTCTCACTGAGGCTTAAAAATAATTTCTTCTCTTTTTTGCTTCATTTTATTACAAACCTGTTTTCACAGAGTTCCACACATCTGCCCAGGATTGACTAATTGATGCCTACTGCAGTTTACCATCCTAAAGCCTGAAATTGATATCATGAAACTGTCTCCAAAAGTCTTCAGTGACACTTTTGTTTTGTGATGTCATGTTTCCTATGGCTAGTCCATAATATAAATCACTTTAGACATTATATTACAAAAATGTGTTTTATATATTTAGAAGGTTGCAATGCTGGATAATGAAACACTGTAGTTTATTTCATGCAGGAGTAAAATAATATTTTATAATGATATTTTCTTTATTTTGATATAAAAAAGCATACAAATGTATTTTCATTTTACTATTCATGGTCTTTTAGTTTGAATTAAATATCATACAAGTTTAGTTACAATATTGTCAGAAAAGCTGAACTCAACTGTCAGACTGTTTGCGTTTTCATTCACAAAATAACCGTCACAGTGCTTTGGAACCCATTCATAAACAGTATATTTCTGCAGAAACATCACTGTTTCCATTAACGTTGTTATTTTCTTTGAAGAGGTGCAGAATTGCCGACACAAAGACAGCCTCAGTAACTCTATCTGGATGCCTGTTGGCATTGTTGTGTCTAGCACTTGTCAGTTTGCTGGTTTGTTGTGCCTTCCAGCTCCTTGCAGGCCTCTGATCCAGACTGACTTGAGACCTGCTTGTTTTTGCACAGATCAGTTCATTAAACCAATTAGAGTAAGACCTCTGACCCCTAAAAGATGACCCATTAGTACATGAAGGAAAATATTTCCAGCCATCCAACCTATCACGACACTTAGAGTCCACACGTGCTCAACAATCTGCTAGATAGTTTTCAGTCTAAATGTTTGTGTTCAACTTAAAGTAGGAGTATAACTGAAGTTTTGCTATTCTGGAAGAGTAGTCTTACCTTTGGTTAAGACTACTGGAGATCCTTAAATAAATACATTCTAACCTAACCCAATGATCCACAGCAACGAACACACGTGACAGTGGCAAATACAACAAAGAAAGTTAGTTTGTATGATTAGAGTTTGATGAAGTGGCAGAGGCTGGAATCCATCTCATCTGTTGAAAAGGTTAAGGGGGGAAAGCAAAAAGAAAATCCAGTTTGGGTTCCACAAAAGTTAGAGATGGAGGAAGACGTCCTGGCTGTGCCTCCTTGCTGAGTGAGGCTTAGGAGGCTTTCCAGCCTAATTTCAATCTGAGCAAGCCATTAAGGCAGCAGCGCACATCCCTGGGGCTGACACGGCACCAGCCAGTCTGTTTCTAAAGTGTTTGTCTGTGTGTCGGATCCTAAACTAATGTTAGTGCTTTTTAACATGCTGGAAACGGTTTGGTCTTTGTTTAGTAATACCGAGTTATGTTTGTTTCCTTTGTTTAACAAAATGCATTTTAATAGTTAAACAAATATTGAAGTGCTTCTTTAAATGCATAAAGATTCTAAAACTTTACCTTTATGGACCCGATTTTAAAACCTTTTTTTTTAAATTGTTTTACATTCTGGATAATTTCTGCTTTTTCTCAATTATTTTAAAGATGACTTGGATCATAAACAGTTTCATCTAACAATAATCAAAAAAGAGAATTTATGGTCAACTCGTTTAGGCTTAGCAGGGTCAATTCTTCAAATTGTTCTGGTGGACTTTAGAATTTGGAATTACTTTGTAAGGCTGGATGTCAGGGTAAGGCTGGATGTCAGGGTAAGGCTGGATGTCAGGGTAAGGCTGGATGTCAGGGTAAGGTTGGATGTCAGGGAAAGGCTGGATGTCAGGGTAACACTTTTCATTTTTATGAAGGAAGAGTGGAATTGTCTTTTACACTAGCAGAGCTTTAAAACAGACAGAAACGACACTGCTGTGACTGTGATTGTGTGAAAAACTTGACAGTGTCATGTTTAGTAATGTTTCAAATGAAACTCTGAGCACCATTTGTTTTGAATGCTTTATTTTTCTATGTTTTGTTTATTCATTTATTTTTAACATGTTGACAAACCGAAGCAGCCAATAAAGTTGTTGCGTTTTTCAAAATAAAATATATTTTTTAGTTTTACTGACATAAAATAAGTGCAATTGTTTAAGCTCACAAAGGAGGAGAACTAATGAATTTTTTGAAGTTTGTGTTAATGAATGTTTCATGTTTGCTTTTTTTAGTTCCTTGTGAAACTTCTAAAACTGTTTCTCTTCGTCAGTTTAAAACCAAATCTCTGCATTTGAACTGTTATAATTTCCAAATTAATTTCGTAAACAGTCATAACAGAAACAACAAGTCACATGAAATGTGCTTCTACAAATTTTAAAGTGCCTTTTTTGGTTTGTACAAGCTTAAGACACAACTTAGGCAACTGTCAATGATACATTTTAGCAAATACTTAAAAAAATAACAATCAGTTAAACCACCTTAAAAACCTTTTTTAGAGCAAAAATGTTCAAATCTGCAAACATATTTCCAGGAGAAATTGAATTTGACATTTAGTTCTTGTTGTGATGTCATTTTAGCAGCTCTTTTACCTTAAGGAAATATTTAAAATGATCGCAGACCACCTTTAATTCATCCATAAATTCTATTATGGGAGAATTTCTATTATTCTTTGGTGATTGTGCCAGACCAATAACCTATGCTGTCATAAGACCAGATTAATGGTGTACAAAAAAAGTTCTACTCGCAAGAGGCCACATTGTCCTCGCTAAGCGGATGAACTTGTAAGAACTGAGAAAACAGCGAACAGCCACCCGTCCTCCCACCAGGTCCAACACACGGAGCAGGAAGTGCACACTTGACCCACAGAGCCTGGACTCAGGGCAAAGACGCCTGCATTGCAGTGAGAGGATGACGGGGGCTGCTGGGGCCTCATGATGCCGGCATGGTGCTACTGTTCCTACAGACACACTCCACCTGTTGGGTGGACATGACTTCATGCAAGCACGTTATAAATCCAAGACCTCCTTTCATGAGAGATTTACGTTTACATAAGTGAAAGCAACTTTCAGTGTCCTCTGGTAACCTGCAGTTATAGAAAAAAGGTTTGGAACACACTGCTAAATGAACAGGTGTATTTATTTTACAGAACAATGAACCTGGGATGATCAGATGACTCCAAAAGTCAGATTTTATTTTTTTTAAAACACTTTTTTCAATCAATGTAGGTCACATCTCCAAGGAGATAACAGTTGAGGTCTTCATCAGACTCCCAACATGGTAAACATTTCAAGTGTCCGGGTTGTTGAACAGTTTATCAAAGGCTTTGTACTTAATTTTTGTATGTCCACTTATTGTTATTACGATTTGAGATCTGTCATTTTAGAGTCCAAACATGTCCTCCCACCATTTCTCTGCTAGAAAACTCAGCTCCAGAGATGAAACCCGAATGGAAAAAAATGAAGACATTCATCCAACGTGACATAAAAGCGATGGATTTATTGATAAGACTGACCGTGTTTCGTCTAAAGTGAGGTTTGTTGATGGCCTTTGGTGTCACAGCTCTGTTGTTGTGTCTATGAGCCAGGTTTTCATAACACAAGCCGCCATCATTTGTTACAGCAGACTGAAATTGCTGAAAGACAGAGGAGTGATTTCAATTACGTGTCACTAACACTGCAATTGTTAGATGATGACTACTTCCTGGCACATTTTTTAAACTGAAAATATCCACTATTGTGCTTTTAGAAAGCTGTACCAATTCACAAGACCTTCTGGGATGATGAGTTACACTGTTGAGCTTTGTGCTGGTCAGAATAATCTACAGTCCTGGTTCCTTGATCCATTTCAGTTTATGATGTTAGCTGTACACTAATATCCTTTCCCTTTAAAGTTGGTTAAATAGTATATAATTTAAAAAAACCTGAATTCTCATTGGTACATGCTAATGGATGTCATTCATGTTGTGTCAAGAAGGGCATTTGTGAAAAAACAAATCTGACAAATTCTACTCCATCAATATCCAGTTCTGTCCAGATGATTCCTCATCTGAGCTGGCATCAGGCTAAAAACCGTACAGCTGGATAACTTCGATACTGTTTGCCATTTTTTGTTGCACCGCTAATGTTAGATTGAGGTTGTGAGTGGCTGTCAACTGGTGGGAGAGTATGAATAAAAGGGTGATGGAAATTAATGGAGGCTTACATTAGCGTTGACATAACCTTCCACAACTCAGAGGTGAAATTCGAATGAAATCCTGCCGCTCTGCAGAAACTATGCCTCAAAAATGACACTGATTTTTTGATTTTAGCTAAAAACTGCATAATCATGAATAAAAAAAACACTGGGAACAATTACAAAATAGATGAAAATATTGTCAGAGAAGGACTTTAGAGGAAGTGCAAGTGTGTCTTGAAGTTCCCTTGAGGCTCATGCGGCCGCCTCATTGACGGCATGTAAATACCGTGTACCAGTGATGTACAGTCAGGTGAGGCTGTCGGAAAGGAAAATCTTTTTTCCACAAAAAAAAAAAAGTCTAATATTATTTTTAGACATGTCTATTCTATGGTTACTTTTTTCTGTGTGGGTAAAAAAATAGAAATGAAAAAAAAAGCAGTGAATTTACAAATTTTCTGTTGAAATACGTGAGAGAGCGGTAGGTGGGGGCACCAGCAGCCCGTGCCTCCCTCGCCCCCAGACTGCACCACACACACTGACTGAGCTGCAGATGACACATGCACTCTGCTGTTTTGGTCTTTCTATCATCATAAAAGATGCGTGCCCCGTACGGGTGTGCCCTATTTTCACCTGTATCTATCCATGAGGGCAGTAGGGTTAAAGGTCATTGATTTTTAAAAAGGGAAAAGTAAAAAATGTTAAAGGATTTCTTTAAGACATGCTTAAAGTCCTGTAAATTAGGTTTGTGTTAGTTATCTTAAGTATGTTCCTTAAGAACATACAGAATGCTCGTACATTTCAGTTGACCAATAGTTCAAGAAAGTCCAGAATGTTGCACTGTTAGATTAGCAGAGCAGTTTTTCACTGTCACAATTACCACTGCAAATATTCAGCTATGTCACCGCCCCAAGCATAAATGTATACATTTACCAAGACCTTTAAGTTCAGAAACTTGACCCCAAAGAAGCTGGCATCACAAAAAAAAACTATTTTTCTGCTTAATCTTATTTATCCGTCTGTGAATTAGAGACTCTTTTGACTGACAGTAGTTATCCCTGAGTGTACAAGTGTATCTATTGTTGTTTTTTATTGTTTGGGGGAAAAATAAACTAAATTAACAAAAAAAGAACATGTAAATTGTGGTGGGCTAGACAGCATTAAGGTCATGGCTGGATGACTCAGTTGGCTGTTTGGAGGACCTGCACATGGGAAACCAAGGTTTGATTCCTAGAGGGCACGATGAGCTTCATCCAGTGTAAGTCTTGGGCAAGACCCTTATCACTACTCCCTAACTATGTATTTACCGTGCCAGTCTCCACCGCGGAGAAAATACAGGCTGTATTTGGAGGGGCATCCAGTGTAAAACTCTCTGCCAAACCACCTGTGCAGGTCAATGATTGCTGATTCTCTGTGGCGACCCCAGAAGGGACGAGCTGAAAGGCGAATAGCATTATCCCTTGTACTATCTTAAATGACCCCACCCTTGCATTGGCGTGTTCTCCCTACCATGACAAAGGTGGATAAAGGTGGAAAGATTTCATGTAATCCATGGACACCAGTGAAGATCACAAATCGTTGAAGAAAAAAGGTTCAGAGCACTGTCTAGTGGGTCTAGATGACCCAACTCCCAATGTTGCAGTGCCTAGGATAGAACAAGGGTTACGGTGCTAAGTGGCGACTCTCTATGACTAGAATCAGTTCTTCTGCATATAATACAGGCAAAGAGTTGAAAATAATGTGATCGATGTAAAACTGCTCCAAGTAATGAAGCAAAAATGTTCTATTTTTAAATGAATGAAACAAGAGAACAATGCAAAATAAAGGAAACATCCACTCACTGCCTTCATTCACTTAGATTGATCCCAACAAGGATCTTCCCCAGAGAATGTAGACAGTATCCATCTAATGTGAGGGATTTCACTATGAAGAGTTTTTTCCATCAGAACTTTATTAGTTCCGCTCTGGGAGCTTGGGCCAAGAATGAAACATTCTTATTGTCCTCCTACATAGCTAACAATTCCTCCCATCAACCATGCCATCCACTTTCCTCAAGTGTTTGTTCAGCCTGTCATCTGACCCGCAAGAACCCTTTTTTGGGAAAATGTGAAAACTTCTCTGTTGTTTCCTACTCCCCTCAGGTTTTGGATCTACTCACTCCCGGCAGGTGTTTAGCCGCTCCACATAACTCTATTTAGCTTCAGAACATTCAACCCCATTTAAAAAATTATTTAGTCTTTGGTCATGTTTGATTTGTTCTGCAAACAAATTGGTCGCCCTTGTCAAAAGCCATGGTGAAAATGTATATATAAAGTGTTTTTATCAGATTGGAAAATATTAGCAATGCCCTAATAACGTCCTCGTTCTGCTTGGACGTAAATTCAGTCTTTCTGATTCCAACTTTCAGCCAGTTCTCACTGTGTTTTTATTTTTTGGATGTGAATTGTCTGCTCTTCTGTCCCCGCTGACCCATTCTTTCTTTCTCTATGCTTCTTTAGTTGCTGACTGGCTTCCATCAATCACCTGAAAATGGGACTTTCTGGAAGTCCTTGACATTCGCATGATAAGTGCACTGATAAGGAGCTGTCAGTCACACAGTGGGAAGGAAAACAGCAGCCCTCTGGCCACCCGAGGCCTGGAAAACACAAACCCACAGTACTCGTGTCCTCTGTGCTAAAAGTGGATTAAAAAAAGAACAGAAGTCAGCACACTAGCCAAGAGGCTGGTGAGAAAGTGAAAGAGAAATGGAGAGGAATACTAAAAAAAGTTTCCTCATGTCTTTGTATGCTGGTGATCAGTCTATGTTGTGTAACACTGCAGTTCTCTTGAAGAACAGACAGAAAAATCAATAATCATTTGCAGTGTTACACAGCTTGTGTTTAGCAATGAAATCAGTATTGGTTATCTCTCATTGTATATTTTATTGTAAATATGTATTTGCTTTAAATGAGGTTTTCAAACCTGACAAATTGGTGTCAGATCTTGATTAACGGAAAAGTCAAGTTGTCGGCCTGCAGCGGAATGGATTGAAGTCAAATGTGTATCATGAAGTTAAGGCCATACCTGAATTATTTACTGCACCTGTTTTCTTCTTTGTTATTTCTTTTAAAGGGTCTGAACCATAAAAAACGAATTTTTTGAAATTGTATGTGAATTATAATGTTCATTCCTCATGAAAACAAACCACAAAGCTGTGATTTGATCTGTATTCCTCTAAAAACCTGCACTCTGAACACCAGCCCCTCCCAATCCATGAAAATGAGTGGGTTCTCACATTGTGACATCACAAAGTGAGAACAGCCCCTTCCAGGAAGAGTCTGCACTGCCAGCCCGCCCCCAGGCTAACACACACCCACTTTCTCTGTGGAGCTAGCAATGATCGGCTAAAATGCTGTCCTCTCATAGTCGATAGTCGAACCTCAGATATAGGAACAACAGTGCGATTTCCGTCCTGGTCGTGGAACAGTGGACCAGTTCTACACCCTATCTAGGGTACTGGAGGGTTCGTGGGAGTTCGCTCATCCAGTCCGTGTGTGTTTCGTGGATTTGGAGAAAGCGTTTGACCGCGTCCCCTGTGGTATTCTGTGGGGGGGTGCTCTGGGACTATGGTGTCTGAGGAGCCTCACTGAGGACTGTCTGGTCTCTGTATGACTGGAGCAAATAGTTTAATAGAAACGTGAATTTTTTACCAAAACTCATTTTTGTCTGTGAGCTCAGATGAAGTAGATTTGGGTTTTACAACCAACCCAATCCACAACGTCTGATTGGGTTAAGAAGAACAAATCCAAACCTGGCCTGGTCAAAGTGCTGAATTGAATCTGAATGAAATGGAGTAGCACAACCTCGAAAATGTTAGTTCATTTTCAAAAACCAGCCAATCTAGATGAATAATTTTGCAAAGAGGACTGGACCAAACTTCCTGTACTGTGCTGTAAAACGCTTATTGCTAGTTAGTGCAGATGTTTTATTGATACAAAGGGTAGCCCGGCCATTTCTACTTTAAGTTTTAGATCGTAAAGATTCCAAAATGTATGTTTTAAGCGCCAATTGATTTGGGGAGAATACTGTTCCTAATACAAGGCCAAATCAGCCAGAGGCTTAGGATACTGTATGTGAAGGATCTGGGCCCAAAAACAATTCTGCCTCTGATCACTGCAGCTGCACAGTCATGCAGCTTCTCTGCATTGGTAAGGTGCTTTACCAGGTGTCACATCTGCTGCTGAACACAGACCTAATTTAATATATGCATGTGACCACTATAGGCAACGTGTAACCGCAGTTGTAAAGAGTTTGTGACGCAGAGCATTTTCTGTAGTGGTTTAAATAAATGCACAAGTTTTGCTAAAACCAGGGCTCTGCAGCCAGATGCAGCTCTTTTATTCTCCTTCGTGGCTTTTTTTGGCTTGAAAGAGGAATATTAACAATTTAAATGAATAATGGGTTTGTAGCTTTGTAGTGAATTTATTAGTCGTTAATACGTTTTGTCATTTACATATTAACAGAAAGGGTAAGCAAAATGATATAGTTAAAGGTTCAACCTACTGTCAGAGTAGTTTATTGTTAGAATAAGGTTAAAGCACATGTTCTGATCCTCTGCTGAACAACAGTGTCTAGGTGCTGTTCAGAGGCAAAGTTCAAATACTTTTTAGATTTTTAAACTATAATTTACACCAATGTTGTCACTACCCTTTTGGCAGTAAAAGGAGATAAAGAATGACGGAGCACCAAAGTCATAATGATAGAAAATGTATGTTTGACTTACATTTCAATCAGCTGCAACAGGAAGATCTATTTTGACACAGTGTATTTTATTTTGAAAGGTATGTGCTGCTGTCAAAGGTAAAATAAGCTAAAATTGTCTTAAAACTGTACCCCTGTTACACTTTAAGTGTTGGAAGGATTTAAAAGCTACATTTTATTTAAGAATTTCTTGATGTCCACTAAAACTGGGACTTTGTGGCTCCTGCAGTGTTTTGGTCTCTATCTGGACCCAAGCAGCTCTTTTAGCGCTGAAGGTTGCAGACCCCTCTGCACAGACACTGCAGCGCTTTCTCAGCACACTGTAAGGTGAACAGAGAGCTTAGAAATAACAATACTTTGTGTAGTAGCATTGTGTTATTCTGTGCTTGTTGTGTTTCATAACCAACACCATGAATGGGAAGTGTGTTTGTGCACTGACTGTACACTCATTAAGCACAAGGAACAGACACTTTGTGAAAAGATTTTAAATTGTGACGAAAACACCAAAATGGCAATTTAGTGGGACACTAAAGATCTTTTTTTTTGTCTGCAGGTTAATGAAAAATATTCTTTGTAGCAAAAATAATATTTAAAAGAAACTTTGACCCATTCAAAATGTGTTTTAAAATATAATGTAAGTACTGAAACATAGTAAATAAATAAAAAAATGGAGGAAGTAAACATGTTCGGGTTTTTTTTTTTGTTTCCATAGAAATCTAAAATTCAGATGTACTGAAGGATTTCCTCTTTCTGCGATGATTCAAAGCTTTTCATTGAGAACATCTCTGAAGAATGTTAGCACACAGTAGAGTCCTAATCTGAACCTGACTGAAGAGAGCAGTAAAACATGAGTGATGTGGACGGGAACTGTGGGCAAATTTCAAAGCTTTTGATTGAAATATTGATGCAGCTTTGGAGAGCGTCCATCCCACACAGTCACCACACACATGTTGTAATGATGGCTCAATAAGAAGCCACAGAGCCAGCTTCTCACTGGGGCCATTGTTCTTAAGGAAGTCTCAGAGAGTCCAGCCTCTTACTGTTAGCATATCTGATGAAATGACAGTGATGGTCCAAAGCATCATCAACAGACTATTTTAGTTTTTTGGTCAAGGTCACAACCTGAGCATTTCTGAATAAAAGTCAATGAGACAGCCTGCTGCGCCGATTTCCTTTGGCAGTAGCAATTTCCATGTTTTGCTAAACAAACAGGATGATGAATCACTTCTCCTGGTTCCAGAATGTTTTTTCAGACATGACAGGCAGTTGATCTTTATTAACTTCTGTCACTCTTGAAGCAAATGCTGGATTTTTGTTCCCTTGAAGGGTTGGAGCTTTTAGGGCAGGAAAGCTCACACATTTTGACACGAGGGCCACATGTACTGTATGTGCAGTGATGTGTGTATTAGACCATGTTTGATTGGCTGTTCTGTTTGTCAATTAGGTGCCTTACTTCGAGGCAGGGATGATAATTGACTGACAGCAATTTTTTAAAAACACCTTTGTATTTTTTTGATGACACAGTTTTGATGGCCCACGGAATACCCACACTTAAAGAAGTGTATGAGGGGCCCCTGTTTTAGAGGCTGCTTCAACATTTTCTACCAAGATTTTACACATTTTGCCTTTTAAAAACATGTCCATTACTATATCACTAAATGATTATTGTAAATCAAAAGTAGCCTCGAACGAATGGCCCCTGTACCTCAGACAGATAGACTCACTTAGTATTTTTAAATCTGCTCTTAAAACATATTTTTTCACTTTGGCTTTTAACTGAGTTGGAATCCGGACCTATTTTATGTGTTTTATGCTTTATATTTTCATGTGCTTTTATTAATTTTTGTGTTGTTCAGCACTTTGGTGAACCTTGTTCTGTTTAAAGTGCTGTATAAATAAAGTTGAGTTGAGTTGAGTTGAGTTGGTTACTTGATCACACTTTACAATCAGGTATAACAGTCATCAACTAGACGAGCTGCATTTCCAGAAGAAAACGCAGGGTTGAATGCTACGTTGCTGAATGAAAATGAAAATGAAACTGAAACGGTAATAATTGGCAAGAAAGAAAGAAATGATCAAAGTTGACCATAAATAAATCAAAAACAGCATAATAACAAAAGAGATATTTTTGTGAAAAATGCCAGAGCCGGGTATCGAACCAGCGAGCTTCTACACCAAGAATTCCCCATTTATTTCAATGGAGGCAGATGGAGATCCTGGAATATCTTGAAAAGTTCAAAGATTTGAATTACCAACAGTCATAACTGGAAAAAGCTGAAAGAGCTGGACAATTTGATGGTTGAATGGTTAAAATAGCTGAAAATGTTTAGGAGTTAAGCACCAAAAAGTGGTGTAAGATACTAGAATAAAGAAATGGAGAAACAGGAAAACAATGGCTGAACGCTTTATGCTTTATAGCATTCAACCCATTAAATCAAGGAATCAACCAATAAGAAAAATGGAACAGCAGATGTAAACAGAACTTTACCTTTCACAGACACGTTTTCCTTCCATAATTGTTCTAAATGAGAATTTAGGGCTGCAGCCCGTTCATGCTGTTCAAGTATATTTTCAAAATACTTCAATATAAAAATCTACAGTTGACAAATAAAATCGGATTCTCACACTCTTAAGAGAGTCCATAATCAAGAAATCTACCATCATCTACTACACAGAAAGGCTTGCTAGTGAGTTCCCAAAACAAACTCAGTACATTTTTTCATCAGAGAGGAACTCAAACACAACACTGGCCTTCTCCCTCCAGCCCCAACTGTCTCTTTTAAACACATTCCCTTCCACTTTTTGGAGAAAATATGTTTGATGGTTTAAACTGTGGATCAAACTAAAATGTGGGGCACGAGCAGCCCCAGATCCTTTTCCTGCTGGTTTGTTTACAGATCCCTGTGGAACGTTCTATACTATTTAAAGTTAGGATCCAGTTAGATATTTGGGGTCTACAGTTTGGGTCATACATACATAAATCAACACAATACTTACTTCAGTTTGACCCCCCTGGCCTTGACTTGAAAATGAAAAAGAGATTGCCATAATGAAAAAGTAACAACAACCAAAATATTTTACCATCAACAACAAAAAACTTGCAGTGTTTCAATGTTAGCATGAAAAAAAGGTCAAATTTTTCTGATTTGATTTGAAATGGTTTATTTCAAGCAATCAAATAAGAATAATACACAAAAACAATCCAATCATCAGTTATACATTCATTCAATAACGAATCAAACTTAGGAAACGTTGGAACTTAACCTTAAATGGAAGTTAAAGAGAAATAGAAACATACAGTAAGTTCTTTTATGCTTCCTTTAATGTGTTTTCAAAAAACCACAAGCTTTGCTGAAAGTTTATCCTAATTATTTTGGTTTGAAACATGATCAGTTCTGATGGAAGCATGGAGTACAAACCAGTTCTTCTCATGCAGGCAGAGGACCATGAGTTAAATCACTGTTGGACTAAGTTGAAAAGCAGCAACTGAGTCGTTTTCATCTTGTGGTTCCAGAGTTTATTACAGACGCTTTGGTGCAGCTGCTGAGAAGGATGAAGTGAAACATAGAGGGAAGTCCTTTTGTTTCCAACGCCAACGTTTGAGCTCCTCAAATGACAATGTTCACTTCATGATTTGCAGATCTGCAGTCTGATCAAACTCTGCTGAAAAAAAAAGCTTTTTCCCCAATAATACTCTAAATAAAAGCAACATACTTAATGATTGGGTGTAAAAAAAAATAGTGGACATCTTCACTATTTGAGCATGCAAATGCAGCAGCATGTGCTCATGCATTGGGGGGCTGTTGTAGTAAATTAGCAGCACAAACATTTCTGATGTTAATTTATTGCCCCTAGCAGAGGTGCAGCGTGGCGTGCAGCTTTTCACTCTGGCCAAAGAGAATTCGCTTTACAATTCATATCAAACATTAATATTTAAGTTCCCCGTACGTAATGAAGTCCCGGCGGATTCTCCCTGCTTATTTTTTTGATGTCGGGATAATTGTTCAAATTAGTGCGCTTGCGCCTTGACCGGTCCGGCGCGCGTGAGCGGCCACTGCCCCAGAGACTGATGTTTACAGTCAGAACCTCCATCCATGCAGATGTTCCAGCATGGGCTGTCAGTCAGCGTGGCGTGGGTCTGGGATCACGTGACCTCATGGGGTAAAGAGGGCCCAGCCACATCAGAGAAATCAAAGAGCAGAGAAATCCCATTCCTGCTGTTGCCATGGTAACCAGCGGAGGAAGCGCGTTGTCTCTGAATGAAATATTAATGCAAGCAAGTCAGAAACAATAAATGAGCAGAGCTGCCCATTAAATGACAATAATTTATCATTGATACATATTATATCGTTTGGGTGGACTGCAATAATTCGTTAGGCTCCAAAATAACCAATGTATTACTGTGTGTGTGTGTATATATATATATATATATATATATATATATATATATATATATATATATATATATATATATATATATATATATATATATATATATATATATATATATATATATATATATATATATATATATATATATATATAAATACACACCCTGGACAACTGTAACAATATTCATATTAATGCTTCTTGTGTTTTCTACTCGGGCTGTTTTCTTTTCGCTGCTTTAGCTTTGTGCGGTTTTGTCTTCTTTATTCTTGTTTGTTGTTTTTATTTTTGTTTCCGTTATTATCGTCAATACTGAATAATATTTAGTACATCTACTAAAGTACTAAGTCAGACTTCTGTTGATGCGGGGTTTCAGCGACAAGCGACATCAATCTTTTGTTTCTTCTCTCTCATGCCGGTCTGTTTTCTCTTCCCTATTTTAACCCACTTGGTTAATAAAAAGTTGTAAAACCTGAAGTAAAATATAACATTTTAGTACTCTGCATTATTAATTTAAAAAAAGGATGAGTTTTACCTGTTTGTTGTTTTTTTTCCATATTTTACCTCAAACTTGTTTTCCCATCCACCCGCTGTTGGAGGTTCAATGAAATGTTTTGCTCCATGAAGGATATAAAATCTAAAATTACTTTTATTTCTCCAACATGAAAATGTTATAATAAAATAAGAAAATATTGCCTGAGAGTTTAACCGCTCAGAACGAAGGCCGGGTCACCATAATGACTATTTTTCACGCTTAGGAGGCAGTCAAAGAACCATTCGAGAATGAATAGATGCGCACGCGCGCGCAATTGGTGAAACACAAGAAAGTCTGCGTTCTTTCAGACCTCTCGGAACCCTTTAAGGCCTCGCTATGCGCGCGCGCAAATAGTGCCTAGAATGCTGCTAATGTTTAATAAATGCAGCAGTTAGATTTGTGGAAGTCCGTGTGTGACCTGGGAGGGGAGGGAAACATGAGGGAAGAGGCGTGCGGGGTGTGCGGGCCCACTTTCACTCCCTTGCACACGCACGCTTGTGCGCTCTCCACATAACGAGCGCTGAACGAGCAGAACGAGGCCAGACCGGAGAGTCGAGAAGGAGCATCCTCTAGCTCTCCGGCGAGACCGGGGGCTCGCCTCGCGGACAGACCATGGATCACCTCGGGATGCTGGGGGCGCATCTGCAGCAGCACGCGCACGTGGAGCCCATTAGCTTTGGCATCGATCAGATCCTCAGCACCGTGGAGCAGAGCTGCATGCTGGGCGCCAGGATCCATGAACCGGACTACGGACACCCTCCGTACAACACTGGCGGCGGCGGCGGAGGGAACTATGCGTGCGCAAACAGCGGATACAACGGAAGCAGCGGCTCGTGCGGGGTCCCCTCCTTTGGAGGAGGCTATCACATGAACATAAACGTTAACGGAACTAACATGAACTCCTCCGGGGTCATTCGCGTCCCCGCGCACCGGCCTCTGAGCGGCGGGAATTCCGGCGCGCCGCCAATGAACAACCTGAACGCGCTCACGTTCCCGTGGATGGAGAGCAACCGGCGATACACCAAGGACAGATTCACTGGTATGCATACCAATAATAATAACAATAATAATAATAACGATTATTGTCATTATTATTATTTTATATATGCACATACATTTTGTGTAGGCCGATAAATAAATCAAAAAATTATTTCATTAATAGCTTCTTTAAAAAAAGAATTGTCTAAAACATAAAAACTAAAAAAGATTAATTTTCTAAACAAAATTGAAGCATTATTATATTATTTGTTATAGCATTATTGATTACCCCCTCCTACACACACACACACACAAAAGAAAAATAAGAAAACCAATTAAAATGATAAATCAAATAATTCTTAACATTTCGCTTCAATGATTATGAAGCAAGTTATTCTTTCAATTAACAAGTGATAATCTGATTATGTGCTGCAACACCACCATTCCTAAATAGCTCTAAATTTGCACCCACAGCTGTTTAAATGTTTTTGGGGGGTTTGGAGCTGCAGTCTCTCCTGTCGGTCCACTGCTGCCTTCCAGCCCCCAGTCTCGTTTGGTACCGAAACTGTATCATACACTTAGGTAGAGTTTCAGGTCTTGTTCTCCAAAAAAAGAGTCATAATCCTCTTCACGCGCATTCATATTCCCCGACGCTGGCATTCACATAGGATTATTGCGCAAGGACACTTAGTTCGACAGACATGAGCAAGCAAAGTGAGAACCGAACCACCGATCTTCAATCAGAGGAAGATCACTCTCCACAGCCCCTTATGAAAATTGTTAATAAAACACAATAAGAAAACGTTGAGTTCGACTAGAAAATAATTTGATTTAGCGTATAAAGCAGGATTTGTTTTTCTTTGTGAAATCTGCGCCACACAGGCTTTAAAACGGAAAAACGTTCATTGGATATTATAAACTCTCATATTTACTGAAAACTGTCTCTCTGTCTTGTCTGTCGTGTATTTTGCTCCTTCTGATATCTGCGCTCATTTACTATTTGAACATTTCTCTTGTCTGTTTCGTTCCGTTCCGTCCCGTGCAGTGTCCCTCTCACCCCTCACTGTAACACGCCGTATAGGTCACCCCTACCAAAACCGAACTCCTCCTAAGAGAAAGAAGCCCCGGACGTCGTTCAGTCGGCTGCAGATCTGCGAGCTGGAGAAGCGCTTCCACCGGCAGAAGTACCTGGCGTCCGCAGAGCGCGCGGCGCTGGCCAAGGCCCTGAAGATGACCGACGCGCAGGTCAAGACCTGGTTCCAGAACAGGCGCACCAAGTGGAGGTCAGGTGCTTTAGAACACTTCATCTTTGGAATATTTTTATAGCAAACAGACGGATAATACGTCCATTTAAAACGTGCTCGTGCAGGAATCCACGGCAGGGCCTCTGCGGGGTATTCGATAGAAGTAAATACAAAAATAAAATGCAAACACATTTGAAAGCTGAAATATTCACATTTTAGATGTTTGAGCAATATAAACGTTTATATATATATATATATATATATATATATATATATATATATATATATATATATATATATATATATATATATATATATATATATATATATATATATATATATATATATATATATATATATATATACATATAATTAATAATGTCCTTATTATATATATTATAATATACAATATATATAAATTATATATTAGATTACATTAAATGACATTTTAACCAAATCCATATGTGTCAAAGAAAAATACAAAGAAACAGTCCAGAAAGCTTTGGATTTCATCCAAACAGTCCTAGTAAAAAGCTGCAAAAGCCACAATTCATCACCAGAAACTGTGACGTTCTAGAAAAACAAAGCATAATTTTTCATGTTTTGTTCTGTCACCTAAGTAAAAACTATACTTGACTTAATTGAATGATTTGGGTTGTCATACCACTGACCCATAAGCAGAATCTGCACCTTGTGTTTTTGTGCATCTCTGTGTCTTTCTGACCACGGAGAATATGTTAAACATGCAGATTCATTTCCCGGTCATGCAGGCGGCAGACCGCAGAGGAGCGAGAGGCAGAGCGGCAGCAGGCCAACAGGATTCTGATGCAGCTGCAGCAGGAGGCCTTCCAAAAAACCATCAACCAGCCGGTGACTCCAGATCCACTGTGCCTGCAAAACAGCTCTTTATTTGCTCTGCAGAACCTCCAGCCGTGGACCGAGAGCACCACAAAAATCAGCAGTGTGTCAGCCTGCGAGTAGAGCCCAGCATGAGCACTGACGCTGACCGCCATGCTGCCGCAGAGACTGTTCAGTGGCTCAGACGCTGGCAGGAAAAAAGGCTCCGGGACTCTCCAACGGTCAGAGCCGGAACAGCTGTCACTATCAGCATTTGCTGTCAGACTTCTGCTGATGGGGCTTCTCAGCATTTTTCTTATTAAATGGGGACCAGCATCTAAAGAAGATTCTCCTCCAGATTCTGAAGGCGCCAAGACGAGCAGCTGCTGCTATATTGCTATACTTTCCAGCATTTAGTGAAGGCACAAAGACAGTTTTAATAGTCAGAGAAGAGTCTTTCTCCTCCAACGTGTCACTGAAATGCAGAATAACAAAGCACTTGATTCTTCTTCCATCAAGATATGATCAAAGTAACACACAGCAGTCTTAAGAAAAAACTCTACATTTAACTCCAACAGAGTGTAAATAGAAAGAAAGCAGCATTATTGAGTACAACTCAAGTCAAATTATGTTCTTATCTTTTGTAAAACGTTTACAGCAGTTTTTCTCTGTCACCTGAACGATAACCAGGAGCAATAAAGCCGACGTTTGGACCACGCAGTGGCAGATTTCCACTGTCAGCTGCCCCATTGTGCTTGTGTGTGAGAGGCAGTGCTTTGAGCTGACAAATGTGGAAAGAAGGTCAGGTGCTGGCGAGTCGATACCACAACATTTAATAAAAAGACTGACACTCAGGCTGGAGTGATTAATGAGAGGGCTGCAGACAATAAACAGTTCAGACTGTCTGTGAGTGTGCATGGACCTTTTATTCATGCTAGGGATGAGATGCTTTCTTCTCAATTCGGTTCAAACCTTGATTTTTTGGTCACGGTTTAGTTTGGTTTGATATTTGATTTGTGTATTAAAAAATAACAAACGCAAAATAGGAAAATCCTTGTTCCAATGCACTAATATGAAGAGAAACCTTCCAGTTGACTTATAATAAGCCTGGTGTGATGTAATAAAACCAAAATTAACGAATCATTCTGGAGCTTCGCACAACACAAAAGTTTGACTCTGCGACATAAACACACAAGCAACGATTCAACTTAGCGGCATCACCAATGTTCGGTTTGAAACCAAGAACCCTCAGAGATGGCAGTTTTTTGATGGTCATAAAGTCAACAAGCAAAGCTTACTTCTTTAATTTTTTTACACTGATGAGAGAAAGGTCTGAAGACAACATAAGGTTTAACACAAGTCTCAGTGGATGACTGAGACATGATCTGGATTGTTCACACAAAGGAGCAAATTTGACAAAAACTCAATAACACAAATGCAAAATGTAGTCCAACATCCTGGCATCTACACCTTCTCATTCCGACTCTGCCTAATGTAAGAGCAGAGGAAGAAGAAGAAATACAGATATTCTTCTTCATTATACAATATTTGCATGTTTTCTTGTTTTTTTTTTTTAAAGTGCACTGTTGAAAAAGACTTATAACTTCAGAGACAGACATCAGTGAAATATTTCTTTTGGAAAAAACAAATCAAAGGGAAATATTTGAAACATTTAGACTTGGATTGCTCTCTGTTTACTCTTGAGATTCTGTTTTGTTGAAAAGAAACATCAAATAATTTTCTTTTTCTGGTTATTTATCAATACACCTTTTCACCTTTTTTAGATCAGTAGCAAACCTTTTTTTATTTTGTAAATGTCCTATTAATCAGAAGTTATTATGATCTGTTGCTTGTAAAATAAATAGCTATTTTTAAAGTGTTGTTTATTTTTGTTCTTTTAAAAACCTAACTTGTTCAAAAGTGCTAAAAACGAAAATGGAGAAGCATTTTTGCTTGTTGTTGCCGACACTCATTGTTTAACCCTTGTGCTATCTTAGATGACCCCCCCCTTCCATTGACGTGTTCTCCCTACCATGACAAAGGTGGATAAAGGTGGAAAGATTTCATGTAATCCATGGACACCAGTGAAGATCACAAATCATTGAAGAAAAAAGGTTCAGAGCACTGTCTAGTGGGTCTAGATGACCCAACTACCAATGATAGCACAAGGGTTACGATCTTAGGGTTGTTACAGATTTTGGAGCAGAGTAAAAATTCAGACCAAAAAATATCCCAAATGTATTGTTACAATTTCCCTTAGAGTACATGAAGTCTTAAATAAATCCTGCTACCATGAGACCTTTGACAGCTGCATGTGTTCTGAATTAAAGAGGGACAAACTTCAGCGTAAGATGTTTTACAAACAAAGAGCTCTAGTTATTGCTTGAATTTTTGACTCTACCTCTGAGTTCACTCCTTAAAGTGCCACTCTGATCCTCTTTTGATCTATTTTCAGAGTGTGTCCAGTGGTCTTTAATTGTGATGATACTGTTTTTAGCCAAAATGTAAAAAACGGTGTTGTTTTCCAGGACATAGTTTCTGCAGAGCGGCAGGAGTTCATCAGAAATTCTCCTATGAGTTGTGGGCTGTGACTGTTGGCGTGGAGGAAGCCCGCCTTTATTTTTTTCCCCATTACTGAGAGCTCTTTGTTTACACACTCTCTCCCGCTATAGCTTACCGCCCCTCACAACCCCAAGCTAATGTTACTGGTGCAACAAAACTGTCCATCAATATCAGAGCTATCCAGCCGTACAGTTTAGATCCAGATTCCAGCGCACAAGAATTACACAGAAATTACATTTTTATCTTACTTTTCTTTGTATATATATGTATATTTATATCAGAAAAAGGAAAATATCGTTTTCATCAGAGTGTGTCTAACTTTCCACATTGTTTACATTTGTTGTTTGATTTTAATATTTGACTTACAATTGACTTTGGTTTGGTAATTTCTTGTCTGACTGTGATGACAAAATCTAAAGCAGCAGAACACTGACCTCTAGTCTGTGATGGCTGCCTACGCTGCCACCCCATCAGCACATTAACCTCCTGCCCTACACCCGACATATTATTCACTTTACATTTGTCATATATTTTTAGATGACTTCTTTTTTTTTTAAACTAAACACAAACACGTTTGAACATAAATGTATGAAGACATCTCAGTTTACTTTGTTAATTTGCTTCATTAATTTGATGCTACGCTTTGAGTTACCATTAGTTAGTTCCCATTGTTGCTGCTGCTGCCATCTGCTGCTGGAACCATCAAGTCAGGCCTGACACAACAATGCATGCCAGTCAGCAGAGGCCTCATATTGACTGAACCATCGTCCCAGTGGAGAAGAAACTCTTTTGTGTTGTTTTACTTTAGTTTCTATTTTGATGTGCTTTATTTTCAGTCATTTGTTTATGTTAATTTATCAAAGGATGGACATTAGTTTAGTTTGTTTGCTGTATTTTGTCTTAGTAGTTTTCAGTTCCCCCTTGTGTGTCTAGTTGGTTTGATCAGCCACTATATATGTTCCCTTGTGTTTTCAGTTTAAGTAAGTTTGTTTGACTGTTCAGCTGTCCTCTGTTACATTTAAAGCTTGAGTTCATTTTTGGTACTTTGACCTCTATTAAGGGCCATTTATTTAGCCCATCTACTTCTTCTTTCACTTTCGGCTTCTCCCATCAGGGGTCGCCACAGCGAAACAACCCTCCCACGAGGATGAGTCTCATGGTTAACTTGGCAATGTTTTACGCAGGATGCCTTTCCTGACGCAACCCTCTCAATCCAACCGGGCTTGGGACTGGCACAGCAGCAGAGAAGGGAACAGGGAGCAGCCCGAAATCGAACCCTGGTTTCACGGACGGAAGGCGCCGCAACCCAGCACGAGCTAAACCAGCCCCCTTATTTAGCCCCTCTACATGTTTTGAAAAAAAAGTACATTTTTTGATACAATTTTTTGCTGTCTTTGCTCGGTCCACCACACAGTCCAACACAAACACATAGGTTAGAGACCTGATTCAAGCAACAGTGAAGCAGCTACAGAAATGTGCTGGATTCCCGATGTAGAGTATAGTCAGATGTTTGGTGGTGTTTTGCTGCCTGACAGAGTGTGTGTTTGTGTGGAGTGACATTGTCCAGTTCAGCTTTCTAAATACTTGAAAAGGAATGTAAAGGGTTTCAACATCCACTCACAAGTTTTACCACTGACCTGATGAAGTCTCCAAGAGTTTCTCAGCTTCACACAGACACCAGAGATCTAATGGTCACCAGAACAAGGGTTACTTTCCTCCTGTGGAAGTTAGCTGACGTTTACCAGCTGTTAAAGCTCACTCATGCTTACTATGGGCTTCAAGGTAGTAGACAGGCGGCTGCAGCAGCCTGAACCTGGGTTCAAAAACACAGACAAGAAGAACACCCAGCCAGCAGCAAACACGCATCTCAGTGATTGGACGAACACAAGGAGGACAATAGACAACAGAGAAAAAGGGGAATGGTGCATCAGAGAACTGGAACGAGTGTGATGTCATCCATAGTGGTTTTATTTCCCTCTCCAACCAAATCAAGTCCATTCAGTTGCCATTTTTTCACCAAATGGACACCGCCATGTTGGAGCTAGACGACATCAACAAGCAGGGATTAGTCCAAGTCTGAGTCTAGGTTCCAATAGCAACCACTCTCACCAATCAGGAATGAGCTTGTTGGAAGGCCACACCCCTGTAAGCAGGCTCGGGAGAATCTGTCAACCAAACGTTTTGAATGCTGGATGTGGGGGCCAGTGGGCAAAACATAGATTTATGAAAGTATCTGATTGGTCAGTCAATAACTTGAACAATTTGAACTACAGAAAAAATGTCATGAAAAAAATGAATATTATCAAGAATATGTCTAAAGAAAGGTATCAGATCCAGAATGGTTCTTCTGACCAACAGAATGACTGAGTTACAGCTGTTTATTTCTCAAAGTCTATGAGATTTTGGCTTTTTGGAACCAGCAGGTACTTCCTGTTTGGACACCAGGAGGGAGGGGTCACTCAGTCCAGTCCTCATATACAGTCAAAGGTCTGATCATAATGAACATAGGAAGAAAACAGAAAGTGACTTAAAAAGGTTTTAGTGCCACCTAACATCAAATCCCAGTTTCACTGTTGTAGTATGAACTTAAATGTTTTATTGTAAGTTATTGTTTATCAGACTTTTTTGCATAACGGCAAAGTTTTAAAAAATATTTTCAAATGTTGACTCAACTATGTGTTTCATTTTTGTAGTTATGACAGAATTTATGTATTTAATTATACAGTCATATATAAATTCTATGAATGTCAATATCATTTTATTTTCAGCTCATTACACCTCTGTTGGACCCACAGGTTCGAGTTCTGAACTTGGACTTGAAAACACATTTGAGGCTTTAAACCAAAATGTTAATTTTTTTACACAAAGCAATTGGACTCTTCCCATTAATGCTGCACCTAATGCAGAGTTCTTGTCTGACTGTCACCTGCAGTCACTAGAATGGTAACTCAGTGTGACGGGGTCCCGCCGAGAAAAGATGCAGAGGAGCCAAGGTGAGGAGGATTGGTCTTTATTGCCGACACAGTTGCTGCACGCAGGGCCATGCAGCACACAGCACACTCTGTCATTCCCTTCTTTTCGCCACCTGCAGTGCTCACCTTAAAGTGGGATGCCACGCCCACGGGGCGTCGCTCTCAATACCCAGCCAGGCGGCACCACAGGTGGAAATCATAAATAACAATAAATAACAAAACACATTATTACACAACCAATAAACACGGTGTGGCCCCCCCCCTCGGCATCTGACGGTGCCACACCGTCACACTCAGACTCAGCATGCACCATTTATCATGATTTGAGATTGAACAGACTTTTACCATTGGTCTGGGAAGTTCGGCCTGTTTCTGCAGTGACTGTTGGGCTTGATGCAGTTTCTGTAAAACTTCTGCATGAAGAACAGGAACACAGTCCAGTCTGTGAAGGAGCTCCTTGATGACAGAGGTGAGCGACTGTGGCCAGACGTTGCGTGAGATCAGCTTCAGAAGAATGTGGCTGCAGGTTTCTGGGCACCATCCCCACTTCAGCTCTTTAGGACGTCTGCGAGAACGACGCTCACTGATAGAAAAGAGCGAGCTTTGATTTCCTGTCAAGGTTCTAAGAATTCTCCGTTAATTACAGAAAGTATTGTTGCATTAATGAAATGCATCATTCTAAAGATTATGTAACAACATAAATATTGCAGCTGCAGCGCCTCTTCTTCCATTTGACAAAGACGTGGTTGTGGGATGATGATTGAAGATCCTGAGAAATGGACAGACAAAAAAGACATTTACCCAGCAGGCTACAACAGTGCCTGATGGAATCTGATGGAGTGATGGCTGGGGAGTGATACAAAGAGTAACAAGGCTCTGAGCAGAGCAGACAAAGAACATTTTAGCTGAGTTTCAAATCCAAGTTGGATAAAAGGCATCTTCATCTCTACCATCTCCAGCTCTGCATCAGAGTCTCTAAACCCGGGCTGTCAAACATACCACCCCAGATGGTTTAATCCGGCCCACTCATGAAGAGTAAAAATGATAACGATGTTTAAAAAAAACACATTTGTAGTCCATTCCTGTGGCGAGTTATGATCTTTTTTTAAATAACCAAAATGCGCAATTCCGCCACTGTGTGTGTGTGGGGGGGGGGGGCAAAACAGGTGAAACAGCTTTTCTCTGCACGTTTTATTTTTATTTTTTATTTTTTAATTTATTTTCAGACTTTATTGACAAATAACATAACACAACAACATAGTGAATGTCTCAGGGGTTACTGAAATGTGTACATTGCTGGAAAAAAAGACAACAAAATTATGCATGTATATAAATACATATACATGAGAGAAAAATCGTCAATTCAAAAACCTTTGGGGTTTAGTAAATCTTTCAAAAATTAAATTAGTTTGAATTGCCTTTTGGTTTTGCAGTTGCTTGATAATGTCACAGTACTGATTGATTTCAATCAAAAAATGCTGGAATTTAGGTTTGGAGTTCGATCATTTGGCTTTATGAATATGGAATTTTGCTAACAATAAAAACAACTGTGTAATAAAGATACAATCTTAGTCTACATTGTCATTAAGGTGCCCCAGAATGATTTCTCTATCCAAAAATGTTACAGTTTTGTTTGTTATATTTCCTATATAATTTCCCACTTCCATCCAAAACATATTTGTATGTGTGCAGTCCACAATACATTACATTGTTTCCTTATGAGTCCCACAGAATGTACAAGTTAGTTCCATGTCAACAACAAATCTTCTCAAAGTTTTTTTGGGCAGGATTTATACAATGCAATGTTTTGAAGGACACCTCTTTAATTTTGTTATTTAAACAGTATTTATTACTAATAGTCCAAACATAAGACCAGATTATGTCCACAAATTTGGAGTCCCAATAAAATCTCCCAGCAGGTAAGGTTGTGGTATGTAAAAGATATCTTATTTGTTTATTGGAAACTGAATTATAACAAATATCCACATCGGCCAAAAAGATTGTCTGGGTTCTTAATTGATTGGTGTTACGATTCCCTTTAAACAGTAAAGTAGAATGGTTGGAATGGTATCTAACACTATTGCCATTTTTTCCTCCAAATAAAATCAAATAATGTTTTGCTTAATAGGTTACAAATGTTTTTAGGCATTTCTAAAGACAGAGAAGATTTGGCTACGTTCACACCGCAGGCTGAAACGACCCAATTCCGTTTTTTTTTTTGCCCCTATGCCCCTTGTATCTAATCTTTTCATGACAGTCTGAACGACACAGATCCGATCTTTTCAAATGCAACCTCCGTCTGAACGACCAGGCCACATGAATCCGACCCGTAGGTCATCGACACGCTACAAACGTCATCATTCTGCGTGGAAGTAGGCGGGAACGAGAACATAAACATCAACCATGGCGGACGATGCTGCTGAGACCAGTCAGTGGAAGGGAAGCGAGGTCACCGATTGGATTAAGATTTGGGGTGACAGCTTTATTCAGGCCAAACTCAACGGCTCTAATCGCAACCGGGTTTTTGAAAGTAATTTCCAGCGAAATGGCCAAGCGTGGTGTTGAACTTTTCCTGTGATTACTTTTTCCCCTTTCCGACATTGGTCAGAAGCGCGGGGGACCGAAGGCGAATCCTCCTGCGGGGTTCACTTCCCCGTTCGGACCCTCAGATTCTCCAGAGCGGGTTAATAAAGAGTCAATAGCATTTATTCTGGGGGAAACCTTCTTTTAGTACCGTTGTCCTTCCTCTGTAACACACAACATGAATGCGCGCCCCAACACACTTCCGCTGCCCCTCTCACTCCCTGCTGCGCTGCACGCTCTCTCTCCTCTCTCTCACACACGCGAGCAGCCCCAGCACATTCACATCCCCATCCCACAACAGTGGGTACAGACGATCCTGGCTCCATTGCCTTCTTAAAATGAGAAGATTGTAATTGTGCTGGCTCCTTTGTGAAAATAAATGTAACAATACAAAAAGGGCTCTGCTTTGACAACACTGTCGTTGACATCCATTGTTAACGTTAGCTACTTCTGCAAACAACGAGTGATGTCGTTCACCGTTGAGTACTCTTCTGCGCATGCGGGTCACTTCTGGGTCATTTCACGGTCAGTTCACATTTAATTTGAAATGTGAACAGCCTTGCAAAAAAATCAATTTTTTTCAAAAATCAGAATTGAGCATTAAGCCCTGCAGTGTGAACCTAGCCTTAGACAGATCTTGAGATTCCCTCAGCTTTAGACAACAGAATTCTACCGTTCAGAGAAAGATCTCTCATTAGCCACATATTATATCTTTTGACAATTTGTTCAGTTATTGGTTTAAAATTAACACAATTGCAATTTGTATCATTTTTATCAATAATTATACCAAGATATGTGTCATGGTGCCTCTGACAGTCTCTCCTCCCCCTCCCCTCTCTGCTCTGCTCTCTGATTGGAAACAGCTGTGGACACTCACTTCATCAGCCTTCATAAGGAGATCTGGTCCCAGCATTCATCGCCAGTTCGTTGCTCCTAATGACGTTGTATTCAAAGTGACCTAGTTACTTACCTCGCCTGGTTGCTCCACGCTCAGCTTCTTCACCACATGTAAGGGAAGCTTTAATTGGAATACCGTTGATTTCTGGTGAATCACAATCTTTAAGTGTAAACAGGACAGATTTGTTAAGGTTCTTTTCTAATCCAGAGACTCCAGAGAAGTCCTCGATTCCTTTGATAGCATTTCCCAATGTTAAAGTGCCTAGGATAGCACAAGGGTAAAAAATAGTGTACATTGCACATGATTCAAAGGGACAATTTTCATTTTACCCACAAGTGAATGTGGGACAATTGCAGCAGTGCAGGATCTGGTGTTATACATTTATTCTGAATGGGTCCCAGACTAAAAAAATGACTGGAAGAATATGTCTGCACTCCTTAAACTTGACCTGCTCTTCCTCATGCCCCTTTTGGCGTTTTTTTCTGTCTATCAACATCATTAAGTCTTACGTTTTTATTGAACAAAAGAGTTCTGACCCAAACTCTCACGTCCAAAAGGTGACATCATATTTTCTCTGTCTCAAAATTGTTATTTTTTTCCTTCAACTTTATTGCACATTTTTTTAATTTACAGAAATTCACATTCAGTTGCACAATAAACAATTGTTATCAAACACACATAAGACCAAACAATAATAATAGTAAGCCCTATGTGTGTCTTTTTTTAAATGCTCATATACAAACCATTTTAGGGTTAACAAATGTTATAAATGCGCATATGATTACAATAAATGGTGTGTTATCTTGTCTTGATCTCAAAAACAGCTGTGTTTTGTCTCCCTCTGCTGGTACAACAGAAACATTCCTTCTGACACCATCCCCGTCGCCGAATGATGACGATGAATGACGTCACACAAGGTCGACAACAAAATCCTTGTCGTCCCAGACGAGAAGTCGAATGTTTTTCTGTGGTCAACAACCTTTGAACATGTTTTTTCTGCGGGTTTGGGTCTCGGCCAGCAAACAAGCGGTGTCCAGAAAGCTGTCGATGGAGTCTGTCCTCACAGGTCGGTAGAACTTCAACTTGAGACTTAAAATTAGAACATGAGAACGGCTTAGCATTCTTAAGAGAACTTCACTACAATACGAATATCTTATCCAATTAGTGGCCTGTATTAGTAAAATGCATTGGCTCTCCTATGGATTACAGCACGTTACGTAAATGTTCCCCACGGTGATGGGATGGTGTCACCTAATTGAGCGTTTCCGGTAGATACGTAACTAAAAATGTGCTAGCACTGTATTGATGACTCAATGGCGCCCTCTACTGTAATTCTAAAGTCATTGGAGGTAAATTCAGGGAAAACAAAAAGGAAAATATCCCATGCTGTTTCTGACATCGGCCTGCAAAAAAATGTTTAATGTTTATTAAATTGTTATTTGTTTCCTGTGAAGTATTAAAGAACATTATGTCAGCTTCTTGATAGTACAATTACTCATGAATATATGCAGAACATACACAAGTCCCACTAGATTTATTAAATGTCATGATTATCAAATGGAGTTAAGTAGAGTTTGATGTAATAATAATAATAATAATAATAATAAATTTTATTTGTATAGCGCTTTAAATGATGTGTCGATTTAAGGGAGTGGGGGCAAAAAGCGATGTTCACCACGACCTCATCCACGGCTTGCTTTTTAGCCACAAGTAAATATTTCATTTAAAGCTTGTTAAAGTGATATTTTGTAAATATTTGTAAGATTATACAAATTCACAAAAACCACTTCGTGTGTAAGAAGCTGTTTTTGAAAATAGAAACTTTTTGTGAGAATTACTGGAGTTCATGCTGATCTGTATGATGCTTCAGCATTGATGAAGAGCTCCTATTAATGTAAGATAACTCTGTGGACGCTCTGTCCACACTTCACCTAGAATAAAATATAAAGTTAATTTATCTGAAAACAACGCAAACCTCCCAGAGAAAAGAATAGACACGTATTTTTCCAAACTATCGGTTAACAGTGTTCAAAGGAGAACATATTTACATTATTTGCGCTTGAAAGATCCAATTGATTCCAGACTGGGACAAACGTCTTACTGGAATGATCCATGAAGCCAAGTTGAACAGTTTCATCTCTATTCAGCAAATCCAAAGCACTGTGCTACATGTCAGTACCGACACATCACCCTGTGTTGGTCACATGAGCGATACACCAATGAACGGTTCCATTCTTGTGCACTCGGCACACCGCTGACGCCCCAGTGTTGCTGGTTCCATCTCTACTTCCACATTCCACAGGATGCATAGACAGTTTCCCAGAGTGAGTTCAAAGTCTTTGCTTCATTAAAAATGTTTTTGTTTTGTCTGTTTTTGGTTAGGATGCTCACGGGCGTCCAGTGGAATGGCGGCAGACAAGGAGCCGCTGAAAAAAGCCAAAACACCACAAGGACGCTTTGACGTTCCTGAAGAGAAAAGCAAAGATGTTCTAGAAAGTGAGAAGAACAGTGGGGGGGGCATTCTGTTCTTGGATAACATTTGATAAAACCAGTGTTTTTCAACCAGTGTGCCGTGAGAGATGGTCAGGTTTACTTTGGGAAATGACCCATTTTCACTGATCTAAAAACATTTACCATCTCCAGGAAATCAGCTCTCTGTTCATCCAAACAGGTCCTGATAAAACACTGAGTAGTCAGGAATATGAAAGATCATAAAATACTTTTTTCTTTGAGTTTATTTGGTTCTATTAAAGACACTTTGATAAGAATGATGGTACTGCGATTTAACTGCTACTAAAGCTGTTTTCTGAAAAGTCCCGCCCCTTCAACTGTCTCCACCAATCATTCTTGGAGGCTTAATCACACGTCATCAGTCTGACCAATCAGAAGTGGTTAAAGTCTTCACTTCCTTGTTCTGATTCTGCTCATAAAGTCTCTCAGTTCCAACATAAATACCAGCTAAAGCTCGTCTTTAGCGGTGTAGCTTTCCACAGAATCCGGTATCAGACCGTGGAACAAGTGAACAAAACAATGAAGCTCAGAGAAGAGAGTCTGTCTGGCCTCACCTATTTCTCCCATGATGCATTGTGTTAAAGTGACAGCATCTGAGCGTACAATGAGTCTTCCCTGTTGAACGTCTTGAAACCACAACGAACACATTAAACAGTTTTTCAATCTTCTTGATGAAATCAGAGGTCAACAGTTTAGTTCTCCTTCAAGGTTTGTGTTCATTAACAGCCAAACATCCCAGAGTTTGGTCCAAGTCATCTTTCTAACTGAAACACTTTTCTAATAACGTCTGGATTATTTTAGATGTTAAACTTAAGAAGAAGTAATAACAACATTTAAGAAACAGGATTAAGGTGAAGTGCCCAACAGACACAATTAAACTACATTGAAACAATTTAATCATCTAAAAAGAAATAAAACATTTTTGTTAAAGTGTTCAAAGACTTCATCTTTGATTAAGACAAAAGAAAAACTAATAAAACTTCAACATGTTCACTTTTTGTGTAGAAAACAAAAAATATGTTAGTTTTTTGTGCAAAATTTATCAAACATATTGTGATCATATCATTGTTCAAAATTACAGTTGCCTTTACACCAACATTGAAATAAATATAAAAATAAATAAATAAATGACTTTTTAGAAAGAATATATTTGTTTTTTGTGAGGTTACATAAAATTTCATGTTAATAAACTGAAGGGAAAAACAACTACCAGGGTAAAATGTCAAATAATTTAGTTGAAATTATCACAGAAAACTAACTTAACTTTGACTTTGACATTGACTGTAGATCAATACAGACAATAGAGGTTCTCCTTTTTTTGATTTTTGGATGCTGGTGTGCCGCAGGATTTTTGTCAAGGAGAAAATGTGCCTAGGCTCAAAAAATGAATCCAAGTGACCTTAAATTCATAATCCTATGGATTTAACTATCTAACACTGGAATTTTAGCCTCAGTCTTCTCATTCTCTTGTCAACCGTAACTCTTCAATGGTTTACGAACTTAACATAAATCAGGTGGATTCTGAGGCAGAGAAGCAGCAACACCTTACGTTAGTATATTTGCACATCAGTGCAAATCTGATATAAAAAGATGCTTTTCTCCCCCCCAGCATCCATTAGATTCCAGCTCAGACCAGGAAAACGGAGACGTTCATGGATCTGTTTGTCTGACAGTGGATGATCAGAATGGAGCAGAGCAGGAGGACTTTGGCCAGCCGTAGTAACTTTGGAGACTGTAGTGTATTTTCTACGTCACAATAACAAGCTTTCTTTAAACGGCATTTTTTCCATCTGCTCCTGATTTACAACGATTTGAATGAAGAAATACTCAGAAATGTAATTTTAAGCTTAATTTTCTCTATATATGTCCAGAAAAATGCCACAAGAACACGTTTAAAAACACAATTTCTATCGGAGTGTGTTGTTACGGGATGAGAACAGTCGTGTTTATGTCTCTGCTGTTTCTTTCAGAGTTTCCTGACAACATCAACCCTGTAACTAAGGAGAAAGGTGGTCCTCGAGGTCCAGAGCCCACCCGCTATGGAGACTGGGAGAGACGGGGCCGCTGTGTGGACTTCTAGCTCTGCCTGGATTGTTGGGATTTTTGTTGTATAGTAGTAAATCCATGTTACAAATGTTGCTTCCATTGTAAGCTTACCGTTTGTGAAAATGTTTCTCACATATGCTCAACTTTAATATGATTTCTGCCAATTATGGAGTTTTTTTTGGCTTTTTTCTTTTAAAAACATGTTCACTGAAAACTATCCATTTCTTCCACAAGCTGAGATTGTTTCAGGCCTTTAGGGGCTAAAATGGTTTGTTTTAAAAATCTTTGGAAGATTTTTTTGTGTTTTCATAGACATTAACTGATTGCTCTTTCCTCCATTTGTAACCACTTCTGATATCAGCCACCTTTAGAACAGTTCAGCGCACTAATGTCTGACATAACACTGACAAGAGGAATTGTCTTTTAATGCTCAAACTGCTCATAAAAAGAAATCCATCCATCTTCTGAATCCTCTTTAAGGTCACATGGTTGCTGGAGCCTATCCCAGCTACTGTGGGAGGAAGTGGGGTACACTCTGAACAGGTCGCCAGTCTGTTGGAGGAACAAGAAGAAATCCCTTTGATTAATTAAATAGAGTCGATTGAGAATGGTAAATGGCGTGTACTTATGTAGCGCTTTTCTACCTACAAGGCCCAAAGCGCTTTAGAGTCACACACTGGTGGCAGCTCCGCCCCCGAACACTGGCGCCAACCTCCCACCAGAGGCAAGGTGGGGTTCAGTGTCTTGCCCAAGGACACATCGACTCATGGGCGTGCAAGGCGGGAATTGAACCTGCAACCTTACGATCATGGGTCGACTGCCCTACTGCTGCACCACGGCTGCCCCCAAAGAATGATTGACAGGAGGAACTTCATTGTTTCAAACCGGATGGACTGTAAACTTCTGGATCATCTTGAGAGAAGTCCTGATTCGAGGTCGGCCTAAAGGCTTATTGTGTTTTCCTCTTGTTTGCACACAGACACCTAATGTACAAAGATGAGACATCTAGGAGATTAATAAAAAAGAGTTTAAAGAAAAAAGACAGACACCTTGAAAACCTGGCTTTATTGCAAAAGGTTTTTCCCAAACACCCAACCTACTCTGCATAACGTACAGCGGTTAACTCTCCAGTATTTGGAGGCGTTTCTAATAAACTGCAGACTTTTAGCTTACATTTAGTCATCAGTTTTTATTATGACGGTTGTATAGTTTTAACTTACTGTATTTATCCACCCCACCTTAAGGGAGGACAAACCCAAAGTGTCCAGGTTTTGCAGTGACTGAAAAATCTATCATGTCTAGACGGGCGTATATTTATGAGAGGATGAAGGTTCAATAAAACAAAGTTACTGATCTGTGAAAGTTGTTTTGGATTCATGAAAACTCATATAAAACAAAATGACAAGATTTTTTTGAATATCAATTCATTAACTAAGGTCAATTCAATTAGGGGTCAATTATTAGAGAGTCCTGCACTGCATAGGAATAGAAAAACAAAAGTTTGATTTGGGTAATCTTCTTAAAGGGACTTGCAGAGTTTCCTATACTAAACTAAACTGGATGAACTGCATTACGGCCTGTGTGAATTCTTTGAATGTGGTCACTGAAGAGGCTGGAGCGGAAAGCTTTAAATGCTGCTCAACATGCATCATTCTAAAGTAACTGAAGAGGGTGAAGTTTGTTTAAAGGAAAATGTTCAATAAATGGCTGAAAACGGTGAAGCAATCTGCTTAATGCTGACACAGCTGAAGGTTTTTAAGGATCCTAACAACAATGTGGAGTAAGTTTGAAAATAGCAAACTCGTGAAAAGAACTTGACATCAATAAATTAGCTAAATAAAAGAGAAACTATGAATCTGAGATATAGGTAATTTCAAGCAACAATACCAAATAATTTGTGTAAAAGAAGTGGAAAGGAGGAATATTTAAATGTTTTAAGAAATGCAAAAATCTTTTCAAAATACGTGTTGCGATTATTCATTTATTTATCAGCAGAAAGGTCTCCGTGTATGATACTAATGGAAAGTGTAAGAATTGGTGAGGGAGTGTCTGCAGTTTGTGAGGCAGAAGCTGCTTTACGTAAACAGACACAGACAAAAGCTTTTGTCCTTAAAGCAAGTTTTTGTCCAAAATACATGACATGTGTTGACAGGAATGTTCAAAAATGAAAGCAGAGAATAGGTCTTTTCTGTGTGATAGAGAGTAGGGATGTAAAAGATAGATATCGAATAGTGGACAGTATCAACTGAAAACCAGATATGAACATATTTATGTTGGTAAAAAAGTATAAAATCAATCATGAGGTAAATAATCTGTTTCTGGCAAACAGTTTCGCTTGCTGTTTTATTTATTTATTTATTTTTTACTGTCTTTGCCTTTTTCTGTACATGTGACGTAAGCAAAAAGGCTCCAAATCACAAGCTTGCTTCTACCAAATTGGTCAATTCCTATCGGCTAAGGTGAACCACAGTGAGTGCTGTGTCCACAAAACACTCGAAAAACTCGTTTTTTCTTCAAACAATACCTGATTAAAAGGACATAACATACTGGGCTATAAAAATAAAATGTATTCAATTGAACAGTCTAAAAGACACACACAAAAAAACAAAGTTTTTTTTCCTTTTGTTGATTGATAAAAAAGTGCCACCAAGAAAAAAAGGTTAAAAGTGGTTTTCATTTATAGATTAAAATGCCAAATGAACAATAATTAATATGTTGACTTGGGTGAAAGAATTGAACGTGTTGATTTAAAGACTATAATAGGGAAAGATACAGAATCGTAATGGAAAGGGCGATGGGGGTAAATGACTAAGGCCTTCATGAAAATAAAAAAATATTATTATTTTCTGTTTTTCTCTTCAGTGCAATTCTTCAAAACTAACAGAGACTTCAGAAAATGTCGGCTCCACGGGAGCTCCATACATGGAGCTGCTTGCCACTGTGGGAGGAAGGAGGAGGAAACGAACGCGTGAGGACTGGACCCGCGGCTGGACGCTCCGCGACTGCTCCGCTTTGTTTGGGAAGGGTAAATAAAAGCCGTCTATGTGAGTTTAAGTTATGTTTCGCTATGACTGTTAGATGAGATGTGGTGGAATTTGTTCGTCTTACTTTTTATAATTCTTATTTTAAGAGACGATACAAGAATAATAAACTAAGCGCTTCGCTTCCGCCTCGAAAACCGAGAACAACGAGGTTTGAAACTAAAATCTCCGTTCTTTCCAAACGCAGGAAATGAATCATTAATGAACCGTTTCCGTCCTTATGAGAATAATTGTCTGGAAATGTCAAACTGTCAGTGGTGCAGCCAGAATTCACAGACGTCGTCCATCCATGTGGTCTTCGTGATCGAGGTGGTCCAGAATAAGAATTCAACGACTTCAGAGCTTATTGCAGGTCACTTACCTCCGGTGTTCCTGGTTGCTATGGTTACAGTCACAGCTGCCATTTGTTAACCCGCATTACAGTCTGCATTAAAGACCCACTCCGATGGAAATGCTGTTTTTGTGGCTGTTTTTCTAATAATGGAGAACATATATACAGAAAATTTAGGCCAAAATTACATTTCGGGTTTTTAAAAAACGAATTCAAATTGTGAATCAGGAGCAGACCAAAAACACGTTTTTTGAAAAAGATCGTATTTGTGACGTAGAAAATAGTCTGGGCGGGTCACTAGCTCTCTGCTCCGCCCCATTCTGATGCATCCACTTCAGACGACTAGATCCATGAACGTCTTTATTTTCCTCGTCTGAGCTGGAATCTGGATCAAAGGTGAGAAACTCAGGTCATTTGGACTGGATGTGTAGAATTTATGTAGAAATATTCTTTCTTCAATCTGAAGGTGGGGCCAGTTCAAATGGGAAGAGGTCTGATGAGGAACACAATCAGGCAACAGAACTGGAGGAGCCCCATGAGTAGCCTGTCCTGTGGGTGTCGCTGTTGTCATTTTTTGCTGTCTAGTATAAATTTAGATTGATTACGGTATCTGACCTCAGCCAGAAGGAGAAACGGTTTTCGACCGCCAGTGCTGGAAATGAAGCAATAGAAGTCAAATCCAGATTCAATAATGTCAATAATTCAATAATGAAACAAAGTAATTTCAAAGTTGATCAGAGTGAAAGACTTATTTCATGCCATAAATTGAAAGGGCGTAAACACAACTGAGCGGCGCATTCAGGAACTGAGTGAGGAATCTTACAACCGCGCAGGAGCAATTCTGACCGAGCAACCCCACATTTTAAAAATGCACGGTGATCTTCCGCGGTCACTTCCCCTTTGCGCCCTCACCAGGATTAACACTCAGTGTTTAGGGGGGTGTTTGTCACTTGCGGGCGGAAACCTTTCTGGTTCATCTGATTGGCTGCAATTTGCATGTCAAATCCGGTGAGGCAGCGGGGCGGGACTTTCATTTAGACCAGTGTTTTTCAACCTTTTCTGAGCCACGGCACACTTTAACCTTAAAAAAAATCCCGCGGCACACCAGCATCCAAAAATGAAAAAAAAGGAGAAACTCAGTCTGTATTGATCTACAGCCCCTCCCTCCACAGTCTCACATGCATTTTTGAGATTATTGTTGCAGAAAAAGCTGGAAACTGCAGCTGTTTTTTTCTAAAAGATGCAATAAAAGTTAAGTTAGAAGATTTAAAAACAGTTTGAAGTGTGTTCGTTGGATTCAAGACGTTTAACAACAGATCTCCTTTTACGCTGTCACTCTCACAACCCAATGCATCATGGGAGATGTAGTGCATAAAAACGGCCGGCGGAGATCGCTTTTCGGAGCTTCATTGATGTGTTCACTTGTTCCACGGTCTGACACCGGATTCTGTGGAAAGCTACACCGATAAAGACGAGCTTTAGCTGGTATTTTTGTTAGAACTGAGCGACTTTACGAGCTAAATCGGGACAAGGAAGTGAAGACTTTAACCACTTCTGATTGGTCAGACTGATGACATGTGATTAAGCTCCCCAAGAATGATTGGTGGAGACAGTTAAAGGGACGGGACTTTTCTAAAATACAGCCGGAGCTGCAGCTGAATCGTGGTAACGTCATTCTTATCAAAATGTCTTTAATAAAATAAAATAAACGCAAAGAAAAAGTATTTTAGGATCTTTTATATTCCTAACTACTCAGTGTTTTATCAGGGCCTGTTTGGATGAACAGAGAGCTGAAATCCTGGAGATGGAAAATGTTGTTAAACCAGCTAATGAGGGCAATTTCTCCACGGCACACTTGACCATCTCCCACGGCACACTAGTGTGCCGCGGCACACTGGTTGAAAAACACTGATTTAGAGGCTAGGCTTTAATAGAAAAGATACAGCGGATGTATCGTGGATTAAAACAGTAATAAATGCAGTAATTTTCACATGAGAAAAAATTACAGCACAGAAAAACCAGCTGCACTTTCTTGTCTTGGGTCGTTGGTTAACGTTTTTATCCAGGTTACATCCGCTGTTTTTTTCTATAAATGCCTCTAACACAAACAGGGGTGGCGAACAAGTTTGACACAAAGAGCCAAAGAGATTTTTAACTGTGATAGGCAACGAGCCACACCACGCACTGACTTGCCAGACACACACACACAAACACACAATTAAAGCCATATGATTTCCAATAACACATTCCTCTCCTTACAATACAACAGCACTGGATTAAAGGGCACAGTTTCAGTAATGGGTGCTTTTTTCTGTATTTAACGTTAACACATACCAGTAAAACATGCATGCTGGTGTGTGTTTTAAAAGGCAGCGAGCGCAAAACTGAGTTGGTTGTGATTTATTTTTTTGTTTTCAGTCATTAGTCAGCATCCAAAAATCCATCAAAGTCCTCATCTTCTGTATCTGGAATGAACAGCTGGTCTACATTTCTAACAAACCCACCGGCTTCCCTTTGGTCAACGTCAGAGTCCGTCTCGTTGCAGTGCTGCTCCAAAGAACAGTGCAGGCAGACGCGTCAGGCCAAGTTTAAGTCCTACAGTTCAAAAGTGTGGCGTTACTCGCCCGGCGCTGCGTCCCAGTAAAAGGAGGGTGGACAGCTTTTCACTGTCATCTGCTGGAAGTTGCTGCGCTCAAGCCGATCTTCCAACACAGGCAACCTCGCCTTGTTTCCGCGGAAACTCAGCTGCTGCTGCATCTTCTTGTCTTGTCGGAGTTGGTTTGCCAGCATCCTCACTTGGAAACCATGGATTCATCATTTTAAATTCTCTGGTAGCTGAGGATAAAGTCAGAAAGATCTTCACAGATTTCGACTTCCGGCCTCAATAAATCTTCTGATAAACGTTCAAATGTGTCAGCAAGTCTCCCAATCCTTTTGTATTAACACAAAGAGTGAACCACAAATGCATTTCTAAAGAAAAAAGATTGTTTTTTGTGCCTTTTAATCAGAATTGTTCTCTTCAAGCTGTGAATGCAAACATGCAGCGAGCCACTGCCACGGGACCGAACTGCAGCTGCTCTATTCCCGTGTTCCTCCGTCTAGCTGATAGCTTTCAATTTAAACAGTGTTTCATAATCGTGTCTCTTTGCATTTCCAGGGTTTCCAAAGTTGTTCTGCATTATGCTCATATCTGCACTTTCCTACTTCACATCCTCGCCTCTCTCCTTACCGTTCTCATGCTGTTCTCTTCTAGGTCCTCTTTACCGAAGTCACACAACAACACATTAGGTTCGCTCTGTACATTTTGGAGAAAATATAAGACTTTTATGTTCAACCTTATGGTTGTGAAAGTACGGTTTATAGAAAATATGATAAAAGGCAAAGAGCCACATGCTGCTCAAGGGCCGCCTGTTAGCCACCCCCCTCCGGTTCTGAAAAAGGAAAGTCCCGTCCCGCTGCCTCGCCGAATTTGATCAGCAAATTTTGGCCAATCAGATCAACCAGAAAGGTTACCGCCCCCCAAGTGACAGACACACCCCTTTACACTGAGCGTAAATCCTGGTGAGGGCGCAAAGGAGAATTGACCGCGGAAGATCACAGCTCAGTTAGGACTGCGCCGGTGTAGGTACCATAACCGTTCGGCCTGGAACTTCCTTTCAGGGTCCTTCAGGGTCCTCGGACCAATGTTGACGTCACATCATGTAATTGGCTGTCCGTTGGTCCGATGACGTGTCAGATAGTGATTGGTCTGGACAAATTACGATACTACCATAGAAGAAGATATAATGAAGTCTGTAAACAAGCAGTGCTCCGACAGAGCGAGATTGTCTTCTAGACGTGCTTTTATTATTGTTATGATTATTATTGAATGCAAGTTCGCTTATAGTTTTTTTAATCCGTGCGCCCAGTGTTTTATTATTGGCAGAACAGACCCGGAACAACAACATTTAGCCGTGCCAACAACATTTTCAGCCACGGCTGAACTTAAACTGGAATAACAATCGGATTGTGGCAACATCTCTTTATAAAATTTACAAAGAATATTGTTAGACACAATTTATAAGGGAAAATAACTTTAGGTTACAAAAGGGAACGTGAAATGAAAATTTGTAGAGCCGAGCAGATCTTGACGTATGTAGTTTGTCCAAGTGGGGTTACCGTAGGGTGACGTTACCTTCAGTTGAAAGGACCCTGAACGGAAGTTCTAGGCAGAGCGGTTATGGTACCTACACCTGCGCGGTTGTAAGGTTCGCTCACTCAGTTCCTGAATACGCCCGCTCAGTTATCTTTACGCTCTTTCATTTTATGGCAGAGATGAAATGCCATAGACTTATTTTCTTCGTCGAACAGGGAAACGACAGCCCGCTTGGCGTGTCAGCCAGCTCTGGCGTCACACATCTCAGTAGCTCAAAGTGCTAGAGTTTGCTAAACAGTTTCTATTCTTTAAGCTCCTTCAGGAACCACTTTAAGAGGCCATGCTTTTTTAAATGTTCCTGTCATAAAGAGCAGCACTTTTATTCATATGGAAAGACATGCTACACTGTACGTTGTTTATGGCTTCAGTCACAGTTGCCCTTGGGGGTGGATACACGCTGTCTGTGGGTAAAACATTGTACGGGGGCGACAGGTGGTCCACAAGGATCATCAAGGTCGTAGACTACTCTGTGAAGACAGAAATTTGCTTTGTCATAATTACTGGATGAGAAGCAGACGCGCAGGACACAGTTCAGCTGAGCAAAATTTGAGATGTGTGACGAAGCCCTCAAAGTCTTTATTAGGATTATGTCGGGAGAGGATTGATTATTTATTGTTATTATTATTTATTTTTATTTATTTTTTAAATGTATCAGTATATTTTTCCTAAATTTTTGTCTTTGAAAATCATAGTGTTATTTGATCATTATTTTATTTCATAAATAGTGTTATTTATTTTATTAAAAAGATCATGAATGAATTAAACTTTATTCATTTAGCACTTTACAACTCCTTCAAGGTACCAAAGGGCTTCACAATAAAAAAAAATAAAAAATGGGAGCAAAAGTTTTAAACTAAAAAGTCTAGAATATTCTGTTTTAGAATATAATTTTCAACCCAAATGTTTTGGCTCACCCGTCCAAATGATCAGAATCAGGTGTCCTGATCACTTAGTCTGGCCACGTGAATAAAATCAAGCCTTCAGGCATGCAGACTGCTTTCACAAACATTTGTTATAGAATGGGCCGCTCTCAGGAGCTCAGTGAATTCCAGCGTGGAACTGTCTTAGGACGCCACCAGTGCAACTAATCCAGAGGTGAAATGTCTTCTCTCTTAAATCTTCCACAGTCAGCTATCAGCTCTATCAGAACAAAATGGCAGAGTTTGGGAATGACAGCAACTCAGCCACCAAGTGGTAGACCACGTAAACTGATGGAGAGGGGTCAGCAGATGCTGAAGCACAAATAGGTCACCGACTTTCTGCACAGTTAATTGCTACAGAGCTCCAAACTTCATGTGACCTTCAGTTTAGCCCAAGTACAGCACGCAGAGAGCTTCATGGAATGGGTTTCCATGGCCGAGCAGCTGCATCCATCCACATATCACCAAGTGCAATGCAAAGCGTCAATGCAATGCAAAGGTGTAAAGCACGCCACCACTGGACTCTAGAGCAGTAGAAACTCCTTCTCTGGAGTGATGAATCACACTTTTCCATCTGGCAAACTGATGGATGGGTCTGGGTTTGTAGATTTCCAGGACAACGGTACATTTGGGACGGCATTGTGCCGAGTGTGAAATTTGGTGGAGCAGGAATTTTGGTGTGGGTTTTTTTCAGGACTTGGGCTTGGCTCCTTAAATCCAGGCAAAGGAACTTTGAATGCTTCAGGAACATACCAGAACATTTTGGACAATTCCATACTCCCAACCTCTGTAATCAGACTCTGTGGGAACAGTTTGGAGCGGCACCTTCCTCTTCCAACATGACTGTGCACCAGTGACCAAAGTAAGGTCCATAAAGACATGGAGGACAGAGTCTGGTGTGATTAACTGGACTGGCCTGCACAGAGTCCTGACCTGAACCCCATAAAACACCTTTGGGATGAATTACTGCAGAGACAGAGCTAGGTTTTGTCCACCGACATCAGTGTGTAACCTTACCACTACGCTTTTGGGAGAATGGTCAAAAATTCCTAGAAGCACTCCTCCATCTTGTGGACAGTCTTCCCAGAAGAGTTGAAGCTGTAATAGCTGCAACAGGTGGACCCACATCATATTGAACTCTATGGGTTAGGAATTGGACGGCATTTTAGTTCATATGAGTCAAGGCAGGTGAGCCAAGACTTTTGGTAATAAAGTGTATGTGCACACGATGTCAGTAAGGAGCCAATACTCACGTCTTACTAAAGACTAGTGTGGTGTAAGGGCACCGTATAACAGCATCCCCATGTGTTAAAAGTGTCTGTAAGTTCCATAATCCTTACCAATACTTCATAACACATTTATCACACGAGTGACAGTGGTACATTCCATTTTCATGTTCTCCCTTAAAGTGACTGTATGAGCCTCAATGGAATTGAAAGACACATATTTCACACTTATTTCCCTTAAGATGCGGCTGCTCCTCTCTATTATCCTCCATGGAAACCCCAGAACCCACAGCACCTGTACCGGTCAATACCTGTATGAGTGCATGTGACTAAGGCTTTAATGAACTCTGTAGATCTTCTTTTGTAGTTTATCTTTAGAACTCTAGACATGCAAATCTAACATCAACACCAGTTGATAAGAAATGCAAAATATTGTTTTATGTCACAGCTCTCACCACTGTCATGTTTTCAGCCACAAAGGCTTCCCCGCACACATCGTCAAATGGACAGGAACAGGTGCAGCCAGCAGTCGAAGATGGAGTTTCCTAGAGCGAGATTCAGAAATGAAAATACAGATGACAGACAAAGGGTCATAAGACAACAAAGAGACAAAGAGGAGCAGCACAAAAGTGTGACCATAGCAGCCACCTGTTCGTACCGAAGGGACAGACACTATGTGGTGAGAAAGCCACTGTTCCCTGCAGAACAGCACATGTCTACCCTGAAGATGGCTCATTCACCTAAGGTCACAGAAAAGGTGAGAAACATGAAAACCATTCAGACCATCAAACAAATTTAATGATCTTTGAAACATCATTTACATAGATAAATACATATATAACCACATGTATTCCTTAATATTGGATGCATTTGTTTAGGACCCACTGCAATCAATTTCCTCTGTTTTGCACAAACAAAAATTACTGCATTACAGATCACACATTTTTTCCAATATATGTTTTTGAAAAAAATGCTAGAATTAGTCAGATTCATATTTTTACATCTTTGTTTCCTGACGCTTAGGAAAACCATGGTGGCAGATCCAACGATTTTGACACCAGCGAAGCATTGGCTCCAGACAAATGCAACCTTTCCTTCTGTGACATTTCAGCTTCCCCAAAGATTAAATACCCCAGTTTATGCCTTCGTGCCACAGGCCTCCAGGCACAATCATGCTGGGAAAAATCCAACTCAAGATCTCCTTTCCATGACAGGAAATCTGCTCAGTCTGGCCTTCCAAGTTCCTTTTTGCAGGTTCAAAAAGTGCATCTTCCTCTGAGGCCCCCTCTGACCTCACCAGTACTGTCTCCTACCTGCAATCCTTGTTTGGGGAACTCAAAGACAGATCAGACCAAGGTTAGGCACTGTGGGATTGAACTGAGTGACTGGGAAGAAACCAAGATGTCTCCAAGGTCTCCTGGAACAGGAGAAGATAGTTTAGCTTCTCCCCATCAGGCAAACTACTGGGCCTGTGCCATTCCTAAAGCTATGCCGCCAATTCTGAACAGAAACTCTGCAGATTGGAATCCAGAAATGGATTATCAGGCACTGCTGAATTATACCTACCCTCTGAAACCAGGACACATGGACAGTGATTGGGACAGCAGCAAACAGAATCAAGATTTTCTTCCTAAAACATTCCCCAGTTTACAGGACTCTGGAATTGAATTGGACCAACTTGGTAGCTCCACAAGTTTGTCAGCTCAAGACCTTTCTGGAAGTGATGTGGGGCAAAGGTCACCTGACCCTCAGCTTTTCCCCAGATTCTCAGATGGTTCGGCCTCCAGTTTCATGCCCTCTCCTGCTGGTTCAGCGAATGCATTCCTGGGGGCTGTGGACTGCTGCACAGACACAGGGGAAGAAAATCATCACAGAAATGATGCAAACCACCATAGGCTCAACATCAACTCTGCTAGTCCAGGAGCTTTTACGAGGAAAGTTGATGATGAATTTTGGCTTCTTCCAGAGCAACTGGAAGTGTCTGGTCATCTGTGCAGACAGGTTAGTGCTGCCGCGTTTGTGGGAATAAGACATTATTTACACAAAAAACTGAGTGGCATCACTAAGTTTATGTTTGTCCAAATATGATACAAACTCATTTAGTGTTCATTTCTTAAAACATATGGAAGTTTTTATGTAGCTTAATTAAAACTAAGGACTGCACGGTGGTTCAAGTCCTGCCTGGGGGACATGGAAAAAAAAACACAACACCAATGGGGGACCTTTCTGTGTGGAGTTTGCATGTTCTCCCCATGCATGCATGGGTTCTCTCTGGGATCTCCGGCTTCCTCCCACCGTCCAAAAACACGCTCCATAGGTTGATTGGCAACTCTAAATTGTCCATAGGTGTGACTGTGAGAGTGAATGGATGTGTGATTGTGGACATTCTACCCTGCGACAGACTGGCGACCTGTCCAGGGTGTCCTCCTGCCTTGGCCCACAAGTGGCCAAGATAGGCTCCAGCAGCCCCGTGACCCCGAAAGGGAAAATGGTATTGAAAATGAATGAATGAATAATTAAAACTAAAAGTCAATACTAAAAATGTTTTTTAATTTTTTTCTTCAACACCGCTTATTCTGTCAATTAAAATGATAAAGAAAATGGTTTTTGACATTTCATTTTCAAAAATGTGTAGCTAAATGTGTAGAAAAATTCAATTAGAAATGTCTACTTTGACATTTAGAATGGATTATCAGAAATGCTTTTTCATTTTCACTATGTAACTGCATCAAATGAGTCAAAAATAACATTTATATACAAATAAATGCTTTTCATTTTCTACTCTGACATTGCCTATTCGGGCGATGACGTCAGTGCTCACTGTTCTTCTGTGCCCTTTGCCCTCTCGGCAGTGTTGCCAGATTGGGTGGTTTTGGTTCTAAATTTCTGGGTAATTTACCCCGCCTCCCTCGTGGAAATGCTCACTAGTGTTGAGTTTTGCTACAGTTTTTGCGGGGTGAATGTGAAAACGAAAATGCAATCCCCTCTTTGCATTTTGGCTTTAATGTCACAGAATGAGCGATGTTAAAGAAAAAATGAAAAGCATTTTATAGGACTGACATTTAGTGCAATTTAATTTTTGAGTCATTTGATGCAGTTACATAGTGAAAATGAAAAAGCATTTCTGTTAATCCATTTTAATTGTCAAATTAGACATTTCTAAATTAATTTTGCCACACATTTACCAGAGAACTTTTTGAAAATTAAATGTCAAAAAACATTTTCATTATCCTTTTAATGAAGTGACAGAAGTAAGCGGTGTTGAAGAATAAAAAGAAATAGCAGTTTGGCGGATTGCTTTTTCTTTTTAATTTAACAAATGCAGCTTCATTTTGAAATTGAAAAAGCATTTTTGGTTTTGACTTTTATTTTTAATTATGCTACAGAAAAACTTCCATAAAAGCATGCTGGAAAAGGACCAAAAATAGTGTTTAGTAGAAAAGGTTTTAAGCAATTACATGTACTAGTTAAAGAAATTAAAACATGGTTTGAAAATTTAGAAGCCAAAATAAAAACTTGTAAGACAAGTGGCGTAGAGAATCATCCATTTACATCATTGGTTGACAGATAAATAATCTGACACTAAACATGTTTGGGTCATGGTTATGCATCATCAACCCACTTTATGTTAACGCAAAATAAAATAACGGAGATATTAACTATCAGATGAAAGCCATCCATCTTTGAAAGTGTCGTGTGATGTTGCTTTGTGCAGGTGAGGGATCTGACAGCGGAGCTGAGCCGACCTGCCAGCTGTGAGTCCATTGAACCAACCTTGGTATCCTCCACTTTCCTCCACAAACAGGAGGACCAAAACTATGATGAGGATTCTAAGATAACAAAACTGATTGAGAATGCGCAAGACTTGAGTGATCTAATCAAAAGTAGAGAACAGAAGATAACTTTTCAGACAGGTATTTACTAAAAAAGTTTTTGACACTGAACGTTTAGTCTTTTACATGTTTTAAAACCATCATCTTTCATACACTGCATCATTTTCTAGTGCTCCAGGTGATGGTACTTTCTACAGATGTTATTTCACTGATATGTTAGCAGGTGATCACAGGGAGGAGAACAGCTCAAGAAACCGTTTTGACAGGAAAGGTGATCCTGCTGGAGAGAGACTGAAGGAGTCCAGACTCGGGGAGGTTGAGAACTTGGTGGTGCAGCTGCGTAGCACCGACCTGTCTGACTGTCAGAGGAACAGCCAAGTGGATCAAGAAGATCATCACACTCTGATGAAACACATCCAGGTAGAATCTCATTGTTACTAATTACTGTAAGCCTGTGCACTAAGCATGTTTGTTTCAATCCACACTGCTACTGTGATGCTTCAAGATTTAACAGTCATGTTCTTATTTAATAATTACGACAGAGTTTTAGGGCCAGTTTACAAAAAAAAACATTTTTAATTACGACTTTTAAGTCATTAATTTACGAGAAAGAAAGTCATAACTGTTAAATTACGAGATTTTAAGTTGTAAATTTACTAGTTTTTTCTCGTAAATTTATGACTTAAAATCTCGTAAATTTATGACAAGAAAGCCATAGATTAACAAGGAAAGAAACACCAAAGTTTCCGTTTATCGGAGCCTAGCTTGAAGATGAAATACATGGAGCCTTTTGTGAAGCTTTATTTCCGGATTATAGGTTTAAAAAACAAAGAGATTCGGAAACCTTTAGGTGACTAAAAATCAGATTGTCAGTGGAGCCGTCTTTCCGGGGTTCAGTGTCGGTAAAGCGGAGTTTCATTTGTAAAATAAGGAGCTCAGAGACACGTTTGGGTGTAGAGGACCGCTGCAGCCTTTATTCTCCTTTTCATTCACATAACCTGAAGTTCATTTGTCACCTTACGTCATGAACCTGTCATCCTAACACCAATGTGGAAGTAAACAGTGTTACATACGCCCCTCCTCCAGATGAAACGTCCCGTTTCAACATAAAACAATGAAGATGAATGAAAATAGTCTGTTATGGTAGCATTAAAACATTGACAATGCCAAAAAGTGCTCCTCCTCAGACGGAAGCATCACAGAGACGTAGAGATCTTGGTTTCATGGAGGAAGAAAGGATTGAAGTGGACAGGTGCATCAAGGGGCTGCAGAGATACTGCAAACCACCCATCATTAAATAAAACATTAATAAATTGTAAATCAAACAAATGAGCTCTCAAACATCTGGAACGTTATCAATAAACATTCAGCTCACCTGTTCAATTGAGTTTATTCGGTCTGCTCTGCTGCTGCGCGGCGTTCACTTGCTGCTCTGTGGGATCACTTTCACTTTAAGTTTTTATCTCGTAATTTTACGAGAATTTTTTCTCGTAAATTTAGACTTAAAATCTCGTAATATTACTTTTTTTTTGGTGACTTTAAAACTCATTTAAAAACCAAAAGCCTGGGTTATCAGCAGTTCCTCCAGAATCCCAGCTTTGGGATTTTGAGAAATTTCCACAGCCTTTTTGACTTCCTAGAAGCCACAATTAAACAATTAAATACATAGAGATAGTAGGAATGCGAGTAAAAGCTTTATTTGCAATACAGAAAGATGTTCAAGAAATAAGTTCCTCATATTTGGCTGTTAGCCTCTGGGCTAATGTCTTTCATGCTTGGAATGAAAGACATTAAAGATGAATGGACCCCATAGATGCTGATGGTGGTTAAGGGGCAGATCATGGCAGAACAGGGTTTAGAAGGGCCTGGATACTGTCTAGATTGCAGAGAACCAACCATCCATGAACTTAAAAGGGAAAATATGATTGTGATTGGCTGCAAAGAATAGGAGGGCTATTTAACTATAGATCAAGACCTGGAAGTCAGGTAAATCTGTCTTATAAAAATTATGCCAAAGCTTCACATCGTACTACAAAATGCAATTATTGGTTTTGCATAACAATAAATAAAATGGACCTATGTAGGTGATCTGCTTAATAAAATAAAAAAAACTATTAGCTGCCAGGAACCAAAAACTTTGGATACTTAACACTGACCTGAAATAAAACATTTGAACTTGAACATTTTTTTCTTTTAGACTCGATTGTTCCAGTCGGTGATGCCGTTTTAAGTTTGTTAACAGATTAGATGTGTTACTGTGGCATACACTATCTTTGTGTAACAGTGTCAACAGACAGCATTCCACTTATCCAATTGTCTTTTTCCTTCATGGATGCTGACAACAAAGCCAAAGTGTTCCCCCCACACAGGAGAGTGTAAGGAGATGGGGGGGGGGTCCTCATCTCCGGCCTGGCGTCTGCATTAGCCACATGTTGACATGCTAACTGTCCGTCACCTAATAGCGTCTCGGAGGAAACTCACGACTAACATTCGCCTCGGCGCAAAGTTAACAGTGGCGACCTGGCGTTAGCCCCGCCTACAGCCTCTAAGACTCATGGGAAGTGTGAAATCTTGTGTGTTGAATCCTTCACCATCACTGAGAGAGCTATGAAGAAAAGTGAGGTTCATGTTGTTATGCTGTTTGTGTGTGTTCATAACAAATAGGTTCTAATACCGGAAACGAGAATGAGCCTGTCCGCCTACCTCTTCTTCTCTGAGACTGTTTTAGGGCGCATGGAGTATGGGGGGGGCACGGACAGTCTTAGCAGCTAGTTAAATAGCAGCTCAGCTCTCGTTTTCCCGCTACGAGTGACAAAGCAGCTGGGTCATTACAATGTATATGCGGGAAAAAACAAAAAACGTACCGAAACGATACAGAAGTGAACCGAACCCAAATTGCTGTACCAAAGCGGTTTGGTTCAACTATGTGTATCGTTACACCCCCTAATAATTGGGTATATATGCTTAATACATTGTGCAAACCAGATTTGAATGCGTATTCACAAATCTTAGTGCAAATATCTGTAAAAAGAAAGACAAAGAATGCTACCTTTTACTTAAGTTTCACCGCGCCCTTGTAGCTCGCATAATGCACCACAAGGTTATCCACGGAATAATTAAATACATTTGTGACAAAAAATACAGAATTTCTCAATATAATGGGATCATGGGGACATATTTGTATAATGCCCATTGAGAAGACTATTGTTGTAATATTGGGCTATATAAATAAAATTAACTTGAATTGAATTAATGATGTGTCCCTTGTCATCTCTACTTTGTGAATTATAAGAAAAAACATGGCCACAGACATTGGCTGTCAGTAAATAGGCTCTAATTGATTGTGGTTATACTGGAATTTAAATACCTAATTGGCTCAGCTTCCTCACTTTGACTTGCCCACTCTAAATGATGTTGTCTGCTGCAGGTTTTCTGTTCACACCTGGAGCTACTCATCCAGCAGCTTTATGCAGTTTCTCAGAGGGTGGAGCAGTTTTCTGCTCCTACTGTGGACTTGAACAGCATCAGGTCCTCTTTGGCTGAGTACCAGGTAAGAAAAGGTTCCAAACTGAGATAGCCACTACTGGTTGTGTAAATAAGTTTACAATTTTGACAAATAAGCAAAGTCTACTAATAGGTTTGAATATTAGAAACACTTATCACATTTAACCTAGTTTATATATTTATAAAGATAATCCTCAAGCAACTTGCTGCTCTATTTGTACTTCTAACCCCTCCTGTTCTTTAATCTTCTTGACCCCTTTTTTTTTCTTTTGTACCCTTATCTTATAACTTTAATATCTCACTATGTCTCTCTCCTCTCTCTTTCGTGTGGTTCAAAAAGAAATGTAATCATATACGATTGAAAAAATATAACGTTTAGCCTCAAATACAAAAGGGGTTTATAGAAATATACACCTTGTTCATTCAAAGATTCATAATCCCCTACTGGAACACAAGAGGCCTTCAGTTCTCGTCTGTTTGCTCAGCTGCTGGACAGGACAAGTTAAAAACAAAGAACTATTGCCATTAACCACATGTATACATGCATTAAGTGGTGCATTTGACGTTGTCAAAATATTTTCTGGAGACAAATGTAATGCAGTAGTTCTGTTTGCTGAATATTTTTTTTCTGTTATTCTCTTAGAGCTTCCAAAAAGAGTTGAGCAACCATCAGCACCTAACTTCATCTGTTCTCCATTCTGGACAGCAGTTCCTCAACTGCATCAATGCAACCTCTCCATGTCAGCCTCAAACAGGCCACCTTTTCAGCTAATACTTCCATAAAACCCTGACATTTAACTTGTTTTCCTGGATAGTCAACAGCTTTTTTTGCTTGCTTTTGTTGCAGTTCTAAGAGATACCCTTCTTCTTATTGAGAAGCAGTCTGGACTCCTGCAGACCCAATCCGACCACTTCTTCTTTTCCATCATGTCAGCTGTGGATGGCCTGACACAGCCCACTCCCGTGAAAGAGAAACGAGAATGACCCTTCAATCTCCCACAAGCCCAGTTCATGAACCTTTGGATTAAAAAGTAGTTATTTTAAACATTACAAGAACATAAAAGCCACCTCAGTTTACTTCCAAAATAATATCTCTAGTAGCTTACAATATTTAACATTTGTAGTTCACGGTAATGGATTCTGAATAAATAATAAATGGTGTGTATTTATACAGCACTTTCAACCTTGATTAAGGCCTGAGGTGCTTTACAGTCATAGTCCCATTCACCCATCCAAATGCACATTCTCACACTGGTGGCAGCTCAGCTGCTATACATGGCACCAGCCTGTAACCACCTTCTACACCTACCAGTTTACGATCTGCTCACCTGCTCACACTAGGCCCTGCATCAGCCTGCAGCCTTTATCTGGACTACCACACCCTTCAGCCGGCGTCAGTTCGTCTGCTTCCTGCGGTAGAGTAAACTGACCCACGCTACGCTCTCAGGCCAAGCTTTATGCCAAGTACTATGTTACCATCTGCACGCTGACCCATTCTGTGTTTTGCTTCACCAGGGAATCCTACCAACCTCGTCAGCACCACCTTCGACCACCCGCTATTCCCCAGGAAACCAACCCAGGTTCCAAATCATCTCTGTCATTACAGCTTCCACCAGACCAGAAGGTCACCTGCTTCATCACTACCAAAGCCACGCGAATTGCAGTCCAGAACCCTCCACCACTATTGCGCTGCTCAATAAACCGTTATCAACTCACTACAGTATCTGTCCTGCTTCTGGTTCCAGATGAGGATAAGCTGGCAGGTAGCAAAACGTGGCGTGGAGGGATGGCGTGACTGGAGGTCTTGACGTCTTAGGCTACGTTCACACTGCAGGCTGAAACGACCCAATTCCGAATTTTTTGCCCCTAAGCGGCCCAATTCCGATCTTTTCATGACAGTCTGAATGACACAGATCCGATCTTTTCAATTGCGACCCAGGCCCCGTGGGTTTGCCGTCCTGATTCCGAATTGTAGCCGTTCTTTTCAATTGCGACCGCCGTCTGACCGGCCAGGCGACTTGATTCCGAACTGTACGTCATCGACACGCAACAAACGTCATCATTTTGCGTTGAAGTAGGCGGGAACGAGAACGTAAACATCAACCATGGTGGACGATGCTGCTGAGATCAGTCAGTGGAAGGGAAGCGAGATCCCCGATTGGATTAATATTTGGGCTGATCGCTCTTTTCAGGCCAAACTCCAGGGCTCTGATCGCAACTGGGCGGTTTTTGAAAAAATTTCCAGATAAATGGCAGAGCGTGGTGTTGAACCTTTACCGCGATAACTTTTTTTTCTTTCTCCCCTTTGACCGTGCTCAAGCGCGGGGGACCCGAGGCGATCCTCCTCCCTGTTCTGATCCTTAGATTCTCCAGAACGGGTTGATAAAGAGTCCATAGCATTTATTTTGGGGGAAACCTTCTTTTATTACCGTCCTCCGTAACACACAACATGAATGCGCGCACACACTGCCCCCCCCCCCCCCCCCATTCTCTATCGCGGCACGCGCTTGCACACACGCGGGCGAGCGGCTCCAACACATACACATTTCCATTCCACAACAGTGGGTACAGACGATCCAGACTCCAATGCCTTCTTAAAATGAGAAGATTGTAATTGTGCTGCTCCTTTGTGAAAATAAATTTAATATTACAAAAAGAGCTCCGCTTTTGACAACACTGTTGTTGACATCTGCTCCGCAAACAAGTGACGTCGTTCACCGTTGAGTATTCTTCTGGCTTCTGCGCATGCGGGTCTCGTTTGGGTCGTGTCACGGTCACACTGGAGATCACAAAAGTTCGGATTTACTTGGAAATGTGAACGGTCTAGCAAATAATTCGGATTTTTTCAAAAAATCCAAATTGAGCATTAAGCCCTGCAGTGTGAACGTAGCCTTAGTGATGTTAATGGTCAGGAGCTTGAGATGAACCCAGGTCGGCACTTGGTGGATGAGGTTTTTCGGTAGACAGGAATGATAGCTTAAATTACTTGGCTTGACAAAACAAAAGAATTGCTTGGTAAACGAGGTACACAAAAGAGCAGGCACTGCACCGTAGTGGGCAACGAACTGGCGATGAATACTGGAGCCAGGCCATCTTAAATACTGGAGGTTGATGAGGGAAGTGCCGACAGCTGGGTCCAATCTGAGGAGGAAGAGGCAGAGAAGGGAGGGGGGAGGAGAGGACTCCCGGAGGTACCATGACAATTAAGCTTAAACTTGTATTTCTGAGTGTCTCTTTATTCAAATCGTGAATCAGGAGCACATTAAAAGTGCAGTTTGAAAGAAATAGTACTCAGAGTTTTCGGCAATGGGGAGGGGAAGAGGGGCGAGGTTGCTCTGCTCCACCCACCTTTCAGAGGGGAATTTCTAATGAAACTATGTCCTAGAAAACCACACCGTTTTTTTTATTTTGGCTAAAAATGGCATAATCATAATCAAAGGCCACTGGGAAAACTGACAATAGATCAAAATAGGTTGGGCTGGGTCATTAATAAGATTTGTCTTGCATGATTCTTTGTTTTACTGGTTCACTATGCAAAAAAACCTTACACAAAACTTTACACTGACACTATTTTGAAATGTGTTTCATCAGTCAGAGATTTGTGTAAAGAAAAAAAACAACCCCCCAGAGGACCTGGAGAAAGCGGCCGAATAGAGGGAAGTTGGGCATCTTTGCTTAGACTGCTGCCCCCACGTCCCGGTCCCGGATGAGCGGAAGAAGATGGATGAATGGATGGATGAAACCCACAAATACCTGTTTGATTTGAATCCATGGCTGTGCATGAAAAATGTACCTTTGTGTTCAGTTATTAACCAACAATTCCAACCCATTTTCAGTTGGAAATTTTAAACTGAAAGAGGGGTTTTAGAAACTGCAGTGGAAAAGTATTCACGTTTTCCCTCTCTCCCTCAGTGTCTTGTGAAAAAAATGTTTTGACAAGAATGTGGATTAAAGCAGGTTTACAATCACCCTTTAAGAACTGGACTGATTGACCCCTCCCATAAACAGGTAGAACCTGATTTTTTTTTTAAACATTCTTGTGGTAATCCTATTTTGTTCATATTTTTTTCTGTAATTAAAGTTATTCAATTTATAAACTGAGTAATCAAATGCTTTAATGAAAGCATGAGGTCTCGTTTCAAAAATTTAAAAAAATGTATTTGACAGATTCTGCCGAGCCCGCTTTCAAGTGGTAGGGGTGTGGCCTTTCCACAAGATCACTCCTGATTGCTAAGACTGGTTGGCATAGAAATAATGAGTCCGACCAATTTGGGCCCATCACTGCTAACTGACATTGTCTAGCCCCAACATGGTGGTGTCCGTATTGTGAAAAAAGGCCAACTGCATTGACTTCATTTGGTTGGAGATGGAGATAAGGCCTTTTCTATGGTTGACATCACAGTCATGTGGTCCAGTTCTCTGATACAGTCGATGGTTACAACATTTCTTTGGCAGTGGCGTTGCACCTCTCCCTTCTGTTCTCTTCTCTGTGTCTAAGGTCTGGTTTGTTTTATGATGACAGTTTTTAGATGCACACAGAAACAAGATCAAGTCCTGCCAACAACAGAAATGAATAATTACTTTTTCAATATTATTAGTGTACTTTACAAAAGAAATTCAGATTCCAGTAATGTAAGAATTCTCAGAGAAAAATTTGGTCAATAAACTGGCTTCTTTAAGAGGTGATTCTATCATTTTGATTCTTTTGAAAACCAAAATGAGTGTTTTCCAAAATCTTACCAGATTTGGCAAAGTTTATCATTCTTTTCATTCTGCACAATTCTAAATCACAGAAATGTATTAATCGGGACATACCCACCGTGCAGTATGGCCAACAGTTTACTATTCCCGAAAAACCAGATCTGAAAAACGCAGGTTGGCATCCACCACTTTGAAGTCTGTGAAACTGTAAAACAATTAATAGAAAAACTTAGAAGTGGAGGGTTTTCGGATTCTCTGCTGCAATCAGTTTTCTTAAGTCAGCTAAGACTTCTTGAGCTGATTAAGAGGAATCAAAAAATAAGAACAAAAACATGAAGACAATGTTACAAAGGAATAGAAAGCGAATAAAGTTTAATTTGAACAAAGATTCGATTCATGATTTGTGGTTGTTGATCCAATTCATATTTATAATTCATATACTTTCAAACACTGCCATCCACATATTGCAACTTCCCTTTGACATCTGTCCTGAAAACAGTGAGAGCCATATTCACTAACCTATATTTAATTAAGTTTGACATCAAAGTACTGGTGTAATCACTCCATTGGATGCCCTGGCAACAATGAAGGGAATTATTTTGAGGCTAGTTTGCAGATAGGTGCATGAGCACCTATCAGTTTACAAGAAAGACTCTTGTGAGATTGGTTTGACATCGAGGGACAATTCTCCAAAATTAGGAGTGTAATGATTAATTTTTAACAACAATGTGATTCCTATCATGTTTGACGATAATATTCATAGTTCATATTAATTCATTTTGAACTATTCGATCTGATTCACTGACCTCAAGTGGATCCAGGACATCTTTATCCAAAACTTCAACCAGTGAGACTCAGAGAGAAATTGAACAGTAAAGTTTTCCAGATTCTTGGATTTCTTCCAGATCATCAAGTGGAAATGAAATCTGTGTCAAACAAACAAGTAAACTAGAATGAATCTCAAATCCATTCACATGTTAGTTTCCTAAAGTTCACCACTGTTGTTTTTCCACATCCAAAGAATCCAAAGGGAACATTCTTAGAACATTCTAGACACTGGATGGTCACATGACTGCTAAATTGAAATTGAAATGCATGTGTGTGACACGGCCTTAAACCACGGCCTCAGTGTGACCCACCACACATCAAAGACTCATATTTGTGATCTGTTGTAAAAGTGTTCCCTTTGGTCTCTTAGTAATGATGCTGTTTTAGCCTAAATACATTTTAAAAACCAGTCATTTTCCATGAAAAAGTTTCTGGAAAGTGACAGTGGTTCTTTAGAAATTCACCTCTGAGTGGTGGACAGGACTGTTGGTGAGGAGCCCCTTTACTGGTCATCTATCTGTTAAACGCTCTCTCTCACTAGCTTACAGCCTCTCACAACTCCAAGCTAACATTAGCAGTGCAACAAAAATGGTGAACAATATTGAAGCTATTCAGTTCTGATCCAGATTCCAGCTCAGACGAGGAAAACAAAGATCCACACGGATCTATTTATCTGACAGTGGATGATCAGAATGGAGTGGAGCAGGGAGCTTATGGCCTAATTGTAGCTTTGACGTCAGTGCTACAGATTTTTATTTTTTACATATGCTATTTTTTTGTCTGCCCATGTTTTACCACAATTTAAATAGAGAAATACGCAGGAATCCTTGATTTCCTTCATATGTGTGTCCTCCATCATCAGAAAATGCTACAAGAACATGTTAAAAACAAACACAACAACATTTTTATTGGAGTGTGCCTTGAAATTCGTGTTGGTAAAATCTGCATTTATTAATATATAAAGTGTTAATGTGGATGACTTGCTATTCGATTGAATAGGTAATATGAGATCTAGTGAAGGATGGGCCTATAGGATATTAGAAATAAAATTCCCCGAGGGCTCCATATAAAAATGCTTGGATAATGCTTAATCAAAAATAAATGGCAAAGTTCACTGGTGAGATAATTTTTTGGTTAAAAAATGTGTCCGGAAGTTGAATGATTAGTATATGACACGAGCGCACGGGCTCATTCCACTGTGCCACGTTTCACTAAATGACGTAATCCCTCCTGTGGGCTGACACTTCACTGCTGCGGCAACAAGACACCGAGCGCGAGCGAGTCCCGGAGCCGTCTATCTACCCGCTTCTTTCCGCTCTACTTTTCTCATTTCACCACTTTACAGCGACTACGACGTCTGATTGAACATCTGTATTTATTCCAAACCACGCGATTTCCCCCCCACCAGGATTTATAGTTCTATTTTTAATTAGCCACCAACACGGCTAATGTTAGCAGTTTCCTGGTTGAAGTTTCAGCCATTTTGGATTTTTGCTGAGAAAACAGCTAGCCGGCCGCGGAAAACAAATCGAGCTAGTCATCACTGCTGACCAACGCCGATCATCTACGGACAGGAAAGAAGGTTTTATCCCACGAGAAGGGATACACTCTAGCGCGAACCAACGATGAATCCCGAATAGTGAGTATGGCGTTAATACAGCTTTGGTCCTGAAGAGAAGGTTAGCTTACAGCTAGTACTAAGTTCGTCAGGGCTAGGCAGATATTTTAACAAAAGCAACTGACGTGGTGTTTGTCAGCTGACCGTTTCCTGCCTGCGCACCTGGGCAGAATCTTTTTCTGAAAAGTGCACTGAATGGGGTTCAAACAATCCCATATAATTTGGGGGTATAGTTATAACATTTTGAATGTAGAATGGCTGGACTGAATCAGACAGTAGTGTGTATTTTTCGCCTATTTTGTACGTACGTCGAGTCGACTCGTACATACTAAAGGCGCCGTAGTATTCCTGAGGTCAACCATGGGGTTTATTTAAATTAATGATGAATCTTCTAATTAGCTCATGAAATAGCTAGAATGAGTGGGTCCGGCGTCGTGGGCTTTTGGTGGAAACACAGCCCCGTAGCGTCGCGAATGGTTCACGTAGACCCGAATGGATTGATTGAAGGAGCGGCTAGCTCGTGATAGCAGCAGGCAGTCACCTGCTGTTACCGAGAAAAAGGCGTCTGACGGCGGACTGGCCGCCCTGAAGGACTCCGTTTTCAGTCGTATGTTCTGGCAGGTCTTAAGCAGCTCCTGTACAGCCTCTCAGTCAGTCAGTCATGTGTAGGTCACATGTCACGGGATAGGCCCTCGATTTCCTCACACCAGTGTTGAGTAATAGTCTAACTTATTACTGCTTTTTGTTTTTTCCAGTTATCAAACTTCAAACGTACACAAACAAGACTTTGTTTAATGTTTTCCTCCCTATTTATTTGTTGGAAAACCCTTCTAAACACAACTGATCCCATTTTTAAAACAGGATCATTATTGAACACATTTGAAGCACTTCTTTTCACAAGTTGAGTATTTCTTGATTTTTTTATTTATATAAATCGGATCAATGAACACTTTAAGTGAAACACCTTTATAGTTTATAGCATATTTCTAGTTGTTATGAATCATATGTAGTGAAAATGACAAAGCTGAAATTAGTTTAAAATGTTGTGCCAAAACCATCAAGTTTTTTCATATGAAGTGCAGAAATATTTAGAGATCATTATATGTAGGAGCAAATTGTTCATAGAAAAATGGAATGACTGGAATTTATTCCACGGAGAAGAATTACAGGACCCCAGGAATATAAATGAACATCCATTCAGATTTCCAACTTCATGTAAAAGCTTGAAGTGAAATTTAACAAAATGCTTAATTAACTGAAGCTTATAGTAAACTAATGCACTTAACATTTTCCCAAAGTGATTTGATTTAAGAGATACGAAGAGATAACCCTTTATTAGTCCCACTATGGGGAAATTTCATTGTTGCCGCGTTACAGATGGGAAGAATATAGCAGGATATGTATATAGTTTAAAAAAAATAAATAAATGTATCGCACATTTACAAAATCTAACAGTGGGAATTGCACAGTGTCGTAATTATGCAGAGTAGTCAAAATTGCACAAAATATTATTAAAGAGTCTATATCATTCAAAATCAGTGTTTTGAGGTTTTAAGTTTATTGTAATGATAATTCCCCATAAAAAGAAACTTTAAGCCGTGTTCCCCTAAAAACCGAGCCGTCTTGCTTCCGCGTTAGAGAAGAACTCTGGAAAAAAAACTAATATCTAATAATAATCTTTTGGGGTCCAAAGGAGTAATATGTTATCATATCCATGAATATTGTTAACTAGAAAAGGTTTGAGAATAGCATGGTATACAACCTTTAAAATGACTAAAACAACAAATGAACACATTTCCAATGGGTTCGTTGGGAAAAGCTTTGGAGTTTTTGTTTTTACACATACAGTCTTTTCAAAGAAAAAAAACAACTACGGTCATGGTTTTGTGTCAAACCGAATATCCTAATGTGAAGATGTTAATCAAGAATTGTAAAGCATATTTCTGACACTGGTTAAAAATAGGATTATGTTTTTTAACGGTAGGAATACTTCAGAGGCCCCCCTTTTTCTTTTTTGACTATTCAAAGATTTGGCTGCTTTCATGTCTGACATTGTAAATGTTAGTTTTGCAGACTACAGTTTAGGCGTGGCGGTTGCCTGCAGGCTTTGTTGAATTTTAGTGTTGATCCAGGTTCCTGAGCTTCATAATCTCATTATAATAGTTGATACATTAGACTCAAGCTAAAATAAAAAATATAAAGATGTCTGCCAAGCCCAGCTCATAGTAGTCTATAAGCACAGAAATGAATGACTCTTCCCTTACTCTTATTCATATTTTTAGATACATTTATTAGAATTTTTTTTTAAACTGCCATGTAAATTTAGGCCCAGAGCTTAAATTAGACTGAATTCACTCGTTCCACAAGTTACATATGTATCCACTGATTTAAAATCAGATTTTTTTATTATTTAGGTCTGTTCTATCTGCTTTTATTTTATGCTTGAATTTAATAAAAACTTGTGTTGAAGTAAGAAGTCTAAAAACTCATTTTGTTTGGCAGTTCCTGTCTAACATCTTTACCTTTTTTTCTCCACAGTGATTATTTATTCAAGCTGCTCCTGATTGGTGACTCTGGTGTTGGAAAGTCTTGCCTTCTTCTCAGATTTGCAGTGAGTTTGTCCACAGTCACACCAAAAATGGCACATAGTTCAAACGTGTTACAGCAAACAGGGGGGCTTCATGCCAGTGGGCCACACAGCTGGGCCTGGAAACCCACTTACATTTGGTGAATGTAGTGAAATGCAGCTTTTTTTGTTCAGCTCCCACTCCTTTAAATGTGTCTTCATCAACACACAATTATGTGATGAGAGCTTGTTTTCAGTATATCAATATATTTTTAAAGCATCTAGAAAAAGAAACGCTAGATTTTGTATAACAGGACACAATAATGTACTTTTGAGACGCCCCCCCCCCCCCCCCCCCCCCCCCCCGTATCTGTCAAACATTTCTTTTCTTAAGCAGGAAGTAAATAAGATGTATGGCTTTTTAACTCCATTTCTCTCTACAGGATGATACATACACAGAAAGTTACATTAGCACTATTGGTGTTGACTTCAAAATACGAACCATAGAGCTTGATGGAAAGACCATTAAACTTCAGATTGTAAGTCATCTACTGTTCTTTTTGCCTTAAATCTGCTGTGTCTCAGGGCTCCAGACTGCGAGCAATTGGTCGCATTTTGCGACCAAAATTTGAGAGTGTGCGACTGAATTTTACATCCAGTCGCACATGCGCGACCAGTAAATTTGCCTCCCCCACCCTTCGTATTTTTTATACATCAAACGTGGAAGGGGCACGTCAATGATCAATGAAATAATCAATGAGACGCAAGCCACACGGACGCAGGCAGACACACACACTCGTGCACATATTCATGAAACGCGAGCACGTACACTCTCGCGTGATACCTGTGTGTGAGGCGGCCACTGCGTGTGAGAAGAATAGGGAAAGCCACTGTAAGTGGCTAAAATGCGTGTAGGGGGAGGGGCCTAGAGATAATCGAGTGCGCGTAAACATCTGTGGGAAGGAAACTGAGACAAATATCATCACAACCTGATATGTGCGTCTGAACTATGGGTAAGCGAACTATTGATTCGTTCTTCCGACTTGCGGCTAGCGTACCAGTGCCAGAGTGTACAGCAGGGGTCTCAAACTCGCGGCCCGCGGGCTATTTGCGGCCCCCAAGATATTTTGCGGTCCCCGCCTTAATATAAAGGTTTAGTGTTACTGCAGCCCGCCAGTTTGTATGAATGACACTTTTTCATTGTCGTGCGCGGAGCTGACAAAGCAACCAATCACAGTGGGGTATATGACTCTTGGGGGCGTGGCAATGACCGGGCTTGAAAGCAGGTCACCTGACAGCCCCCTCCCCGGACCACATTAAGGAGTTCCTTATTTTCCTTTAGAACGTATTTATTCGCTCGTGATTTTCTAAATACATGCAGTCCGTGCTGAACTTTTCTCTGGGCCGCACAGACCCGGAGGAAGGTTTAGGTTTTGGTTAAGGTTACGGCGGCGCATCAAAGGGTTTATGCACGGCCGTTACGGCAGCACACCGCTCCCGCGGGAGTCGGGTCAGCTGAGGAGAATAAATGTCCCACACCTACATGCGTGACAGCTAACGGGGCTTGAACTTTAAACACGCTCGAGCAAAAACATTAGTTTTAGACACACTGAAAATACGTGGGGAAAATGCAACGATAGACGTGTTTGAGATGAACCGGCACCTCGCGTGGATCATTGGGGAGACCAGGCGGGGGGGCTGTGAGATAAATGCGAATCTGCAGCGAGACTGAAAGAGAACAGGAAATTGGAGTTGTCCTTAACATTCAATTTAGTTTCAATATTCTTCTCCCCCTTAGTATGATCTGTGTTATTATATATTTTATGATTATTTTAAGGTTTTGTTATGTATGTAGCCTTTTTTAATGAATTGGTATTTTAAATTATTTTAATTAATCACTCCACTACAAAAACCATCAGGACACATGTCCCATAATGCATTGTTTTGTAGTCTGTAGGGCAGCTTTCAGTCAGTTCAGTTTCCAGCTGTGTCTGGGTAGGTTTGCCCCTTGCTCCCACCCCTTTCTCGCGATATTTTTGTGATCTCAAACACGCTTATTGTGCATCTTGGCTGCACCTATTTGGTGTCACAAAGATAAATTTCCATCCGTTTTCTTTACTTATTTGTACTGTCATGACAGCGATGGTGCTGTCAGTTTACCTTCTTGTTGCATCTTCAAAAGTGCAGAATAAAATGTGACACTGAATTTGAAACAGCACATTGTAATTTCTGCGTCTATTATTAAAGTATTTATTAGTAATACAGTGGAAATGAGTAGATTTGGTTATAATGTTGATTTACGGTGTGCGCCCCTAAATTTTCTGGTTGTGCCCCTAAACTTTTCGTTAGTCTGGAGCCCTGTGTCTTTACCAAACATCACATTTACTAGGGACAGGCAGGTTGTATTCAACATCTTTTTGGTAAAGACCCACTTCAATGAAAATGCTGTTTATGGTGTTCTTAATATGTTTTTGTGGCGTTTGTCATGATTGAGTACATGTATGAAGAAAATTGAGATTAAAACTGCTTTTCTGACTTTCTATTTCCATATTTAAATCAGTCTGAATCAGGACCAGATGAAAAAAAAGCAGTTTAAGGAAAGATGGTAGTTGTTGCGTATACTCAGTGAGCCACAGTCTTCCTGCTCTGCTCCATTCTGATTCATCCCCTCAGACAAATAGATCCATGAACGTCTTTGTTTTCCTCGTCTGAGCTGGAATCTGAATCAAAACTGTACGGCTGGATGGCTCTGATTTTGGTCACCGCTAATGTTAGGTTGGGGTTGTAAAGGGCTGTAAGCTAGCGTGAGGGACTGTAAACAAAGGGAACATGGGAAATGAGGGCAGGCTTGCTTCGTGCTAACAGTCCTGCCCACAACTAGGAGGTGAATTTCTAATGAACTCCAGCCGCTCTTCAGAAACCTTGTCAGAAACCTTGTCCTAGAAAACGACACAATGACTTTTGTGGCTAAAAACAGCATCATCATAATTTAAAGATCACTGGATATGTTTTGAAAATAGATTAATGCAAAATGACTGGAGTGGATCTTTAATGAATTGTCTGGTTTACCACTTCAGAAAGTTTCATTGCAGTGAAGGGGGAGATGATGTCATTGATATAAACGTGGACTACTATAAAGATTAATGACTTTGATGATTTGTAAAAGTGCATCTAGGTCCTTTTCATTGAATGTTTTTCCTGCCATAAGATGTAGGAATCTAAATTTCCTTTTTTTTTTAAGGCTATGTCAATTCTGTTATGTTTTGACATAGCGAAACCATACTCTCTTTCCCTCTGACAGTGGGACACAGCCGGACAGGAGAGGTTTCGTACAATCACATCCAGCTACTACAGAGGTGCCCATGGTATCATTGTAGTGTATGATGTCACAGATCAGGCAAGTCATTTCATATTTTCTGTAAAACTAAATATTGGCTTCACAAGAGCTATGCTTTCAGTTATTGCTAATAAAGGCTAAACTTCCTAAAAAGCACATTTATTTAGCATCTTTCAAATGTCAACATTAGTGAGTGAGAAGAACAGCACAATGTAGAATGTACAATGTAGGTTGCATGAGGTGCTGCAAGTGCACTGGATCTAAAGTAGAGGTCAAATCTTCAGAGTAACTTCCAGTTACTGCGAAGACCCTTCTCTCACCATGTCAGTAAAGCAGTTTGTTCAACAGGAGGCCTTGTGCTTAGTCTTGTTTTTTCTTCCCTTGTAGGAGTCCTTCAACAATGTCAAACAGTGGCTACAGGAGATTGACCGCTACGCCAGTGAAAACGTCAACAAGCTCTTGGTTGGGAACAAGTGTGACTTGACAACAAAGAAGGTGGTGGACTACACAACAGCAAAGGTGAAGCTTTTTGGATCCATCCACATGCAGAGGCTGAATATTCCGTGGAGCAATAAGGATGAAATTTAGGAATTGCAGACATAAATAGAGTTTTAGACGTTTTTTAACAACCTAGACCATTTTGTCATCAAAGTGTAAAATTGCTTCTTGGAAGACATTTGGTATTTACCCAAGATATTTACTATAAGGCTAGAAAAGGATTCAGGGAATGATAACTCTCACTAGTAACTGCAGAAAAGAAGACAGATTGTTGCCAAATGCAACAAGCTGTTTGTTTTTGTTAACTGTACTGCAGGACCAGGATCCTGCATACAGAATGCTGATTGTGAAATAAGATGGTTGAGAAAACCCTACGCATCTGCTCTACAGCATTAAGTCTCTTTGCTTGCTCAAAGAAATCAGATGGTTGCGAATTGACTTTGAAAATGCAATCATCAAAAAATCCATGTCCACATGTTTTAGCAATCACCATTTAAAAAAATCATCAAACTACAAGGTAAAGTTTTTTACCTGGAAGTCAACTTAGAACTGCTTCCTTCTGAACCTGCCTGTAGTGGGGTTTTTTTAAGGAACTGCAGTATTTGGCACTTCCTGGTATGCTTGATCCAGGATTGCTTTATTTAACGTGATGGCACAAGTTTAAAACTTTTTTTGTTCCTTTTAAAACTTCTGCCAGTCTGTTTATGGTAAGCGAGGTGCCAACATTGCTGTTCTACATTTCTTTTAGTCCACAAAGAGGAAACACCAGTTGTCTTTGACATGTATTTCTACCCTGGGTCTCTCGTCTCCTGCTTTTTGTGTGCACAAATGCAAATGTAAAACTTTGATATAAAATCGGAAAATTACGAATGTATGCCAGACAATATCACCTTTGTCTTCTCATCAGAACTACTGCTGTTGGATAAGTCACGTAATGACTTGAGAAATCGGAGTATGATCAGATCCGTGTGCATGTCCTCTGGCTCATTGTTTCAGTGTATGTATGTTGATGCATAGTGTGGCTTGTGTAGGTGCTGTAGATCACCTAAATCTATTTTTTGGGTTGGCTTTGCAGTTCTGCAGTCGGGTTGAATAGCCTATATGTATAGCTTCAGCACACAGCAGTAAATCTTGTTTCTTGGTTGTACTTTTAAGGCTTTTACCTCTTTAACCCTCTTATTTGGATAATTTCTTTTCCAAAGCCATTCCTGTTTGACGTGTAGTTAGAATTAATTGGACGTGATTTCAGAAGTTGGCGGGCATGATTCCCTCCTCCAGTAAAATTTCCCAGATTCTTTTGTTGTACTAAACTAAAGCTTTTGTCAAATGTACCTGTACGGGGGTTGAGTTGTACAATAGTTGTGCATTTGGTAAGGGTATCTGGTAGTAGTTTGTAAGGTTAAAGGAAGTTGCACACACTTGTGACGTTGTCGTGTAGTGCCCTCACACCACACTAGTTAATAGTAAGGTGTAACTCCTGGCTCTTGACTCACCATGCATGAATGCTGCACTCACTGAGTTAGGCCTGCACATTAAATCGCAAATTTATCGTGATCATGATATCAAGCTGTGCAATATGCGTACCGAAAAAGACAATGAATATGGTGAATCAGATGTGCTAAAATAATCTTATGGCAGCTACAAGTATTTACTGAATCAAATAAAATCCTTGATGCATTTGACCAACGAGATGGAATCCTTTTACGTCAGCTGCTTGACTTCTAGAAAAGGGTCATTTGGTGTGTAATTCAACTTATGTTGACTCTTATTTAAATTAAACTGTTGCAGTGAAATGGAATTGATGTGTTTAGTTTTTTTTTGCTACTTCATGTTTTACAAGATATATCTTCCTCGCAATATTGATCACTACTATCGCAAATTGCGACTTTTCCTCATATCCTGCAGCCCTAGTTAACGTGATACCCAAGTACCCTCAGGATGTCCAATAGGGATATCCCGATTCGATCACGATTAAAAAATCAGACCCAATCCCCTAGTTTCTGAGTCGATCAGAATCGGATGTTGTCGCCTGTTCAGTGATCGGATATTTTTTTTTTTTTTTGATCAGCTCTAGATATTTCAAGCGTATAACTAATGCCTTTAGTTAGAGAGAGATTCAGACATCAAAAACTGTTGATAAACCTTTAAAAACTGACAGCAAGTGTTTCTTGGGATTTGTCTGGGTTCAAACAATAACCTTCAAAGGCTTTTAAAAGAAAAAAAGATCAGGTTTTTGTTTTTCTTTTTAATAACGGCGCGGCGCTGTCCTGCTGCCAACGGAGTCTGCAGTGAGGCAGCTGCAAAGTCCAGGCTGCCGGAAAAGGGGATAAAACAACCGAAATAAATGATATGATCAATCATCATATTCAAGCCACAACAACAACTTTGGAAGAAAGTCGATAATTTTTATGGAATCACTCCTGATCAAAATGTTCAATAGTTCTGAAAATTCTAGAGCTTCAGTCACAACATTTGACTAACACATGACTAATTATCACCTTCCTGTCTGTCGTACTGCAAAAATAATTTTGAGAAAAAACTTCTTCTATTTTTTAAGATTTTTTCATGTAAACATGGATCATGGTCAAAAAAACTCTCACATGAATATTTATCACCTATTTTTTCTAGTTAATAGTAAACTAGTCTTTCTAGGTAATGGTTGCAGTAGTTCACCAAAGTACTCTATTAAGTTATAAATGATAAAAACGTGAATTTAAGAAAAACCGGGATCAAACTGGATGTGTTTATCAAATTCTTTTCAATTTCTAAAAATGTTTTAGAGAACAATGGGATTGGGACTCTATCCTAAAAACTGAGTGACTCTGAATCGGATGGGGACCAAATATCCTCCCTAATAGCCACACAGACTGCTTTCTGTCTAATTTCATCATTTCCAGCAGGCACACTTATCACAGCAAACGCACTAACAGGCCCCTTTGTGCAGTCCGCAGGATTTGGGGAGATTGAAAAAGGACAAAGCCGTACGGCGCCTGCATCTCACTTATGTCCCCTTATGTGTCGTATGTGTCTGCTACTACCTGTCGGTCACAGCACGCCTGTAGGGAAAAAACGTCCATGAACGTTTCCACCGGAGCGGTCTACGACCTTCATATTTCGTGCAGGCCACAGGGCATGTCCCGTACAGGTTTACCCATTTTTCACTAACACATGTCCCGTAATTACCCAAAAGGACAGTTTTGACTAAGGCTTTACATTCTCGGCATCATAGACACCAAATATATTCTTAATGTTATATGAAAACATTGAGTAATCTTTGTGAATGGGCTGTCGTGTCTCTTAGAGGCCTTTTTCTTTGTTGCTAAACATAGCTTTACAGTTCATGCAGTTCCTAAATGTGTACATGAACAAAGCAACGGCCATAATAGGTTCTGTCAGAGTTCCAGTTTAATAGAATTTTTGATGGCTCATAATTTTCATCCAGTCTTTGTGCTCTTTATCCTCTCTGTTGTTTAAACCAATCGTTAATCTTTTCTTTTTTGTTCTATTCTGACTTAGCTCTGTCCCTCCAACAGTAATCATTGAATAATGTTTGTGCTTTAACAATGACCAGATTTTTTTGTGTAAAACAAGAAATCTGGTGTCCATTGTCCTTGGGACTTTCTGATTGTTTACTATCCACCAAGAAAAAAAATTGGTTTGTGTTGTGTAGAAAACTCAAGTGTGAACACTTTAAGAAAAAGTGATTTTCTTTGCTCTGTTTTGTAGAGCACAACAATGTTTGCCGTTAGGTTCACTTGTTGTTTTCTACTAAGGCAGGTTGAGCAGCTGAAATATGAAGTCATTTTATGGTTTTGGATAGGGGTGTATGGACTAATTGACCTCCAACCAGATCAATCTGTCTGAGGCAATTTGTTAATTAAATCGACCATTACCATTAAAAAATCAGTTCAACATGAAATAAATTGATTATATCAAACTTGGAAAATACCATTTAGTTTGAGGAACAGTAGGTTAATTTATTTAGCTTAAGATGTCCCGGATCTATTTTAGGTCAATGAATCTGATCAGATCATTCAAAATGAACCAATATCGACTATGAATCATATCGTCAACCACTAATTATGATATGAATCGCATAGTTGTTAAAAATGTATCATTGCACTCCTAGTTGTGGAGAAATGTCCCTGGATGTCACATCAATCACACAAAAATCTCACAGGAGTTTTGTGAACAGCGCTCATAAACATCTCTGCAAACTAGCCTCAACACAGTTCCCATTATTGTTGCCGGGGCGTCTAATGCAGTGATCACACCAGTACTTTGAGGTCAAGCGTAATTAAATATAGGTTGATGAAAGTGATGGATTTTTGGTCATTCTGTTGTAAGGAGACTGCTGGCATTTCTTTCCTTTTGTCTGTGGTTATGGAATGTTCTCTGCCTTCTCATGAAGTCTTAAATGTTGTGCCTTTGGGTTGCAGGAGTTTGCTGACTCTCTGGGAATTCCCTTTTTGGAAACCAGTGCCAAAAATGCAACAAACGTAGAGCAAGCGTTCATGACGATGGCTGCAGAAATCAAGAAGAGGATGGGCCCCGGGGCCACAGTCGGAGGAGAGAAGCCCAATGTGAAGCTGACTCCAGGCACTTCCGTAAAGCCTTCCTCAGGAGGCTGCTGCTGAGCGAGGAACCGCCCGTCACCTGTGTGTCACCTCACACTCTCTGCACCCCACCTCCAAACTCCACTGTGTCCCAACAAAAGCCCCCGTTCAACCAGGCAGGATAAAGAAGACCTGATTTGTATCTATGACAGAACAAGATAAAGTTGCCTGTATTTTACTGTACATAACGTAGCCGCACTACCAAAAAAAAACAAAAAAAAAAACAATTAAAGCATCCTACTGGTCTTACTGTCCTGTTATTGATGACAAATTCTACTGATACATGATCATTGAACTCGGCCCTGTAACCCACCCACATGTTAGACCTCAGAGACTCTTTCATTCAGGTTGATGAGAGCTGTGTGTCTGTGTGACTGTCTCTTCATTCCTTCTGTAGGGTTGGTAAATGAATCATTTTCATTTAGGTTTCTGCTTGTATTGGAGCTTTTTTTTCCCCCCTCTTTTCTATCTGTGATGATTTTGCTGTCTTTTTCAGAGTGTCAGTCAGTCAGTCTGCCCCCCAGTTGAAGGTGTTTTTAATTTTTCTTACCAGCCTCTGCACAGCGTTGTCTCGGCTGTTCTGAAAGTCAAGTGCAAGTATATGTACATAAACATTATGTATATATATGTAAAACTGGGTTTGCCAGTTCTGCCGTGTTTAACACATGATGAATCGGTTTTGACTCTTTATCTTTGCATTTAATATGTGGCTCTTGACAACCTTGTTTGTTGCTAAACATGTAACACTTAACAAAATTCATAATAAATATTGGACTATCCTACTGTATAAAATGGGATCCTTCTTGATGAATGTAAAAAGAAAAAAACATGCTGACGTGGTAAATGGTTGATTTGAATACAGTCAGGAAGAGACTTTGGAATCATCTTTGCCGTGTGGACAAGCCTACATGAAGTTTATGAGGGCCATGTCACAACATGGGGTCTGCTGGATTTATGTTCATGTATGAATCATTCTTATAGAGCTGCAATGTGGCATTTCCTTTATTATTGTGGCTTCTAATCATTAAATTTCAGCTGGCTGCTCAAGTCAAAATCTGGCTATTTAACGCAGAACAAACTCTCCTGACATGAGAGAACCACATGAGTTTAAACTCCGCCCCTCACACTGCTTGTTCTTCATCCAGTTTGATGCGAAATGCACAAAAAGAACATTCAAACAATGGTTTGGGGTCAAGGGTAATAGTTAGATATAAAGACCTACAGATGAATTCATGTTCTAATGCAATGCTTTTTGTATGCAGAAGGTCCTCTGATGCCAGTCGGCTACATCTGCAGCAGAGGGCCACATCTGGTTCACCATAGTCGTCTGATTAGAATGTGAAATTCACGTCTTGCCAGATTCTTTTAATCTACTTTGCTAATTACTTCATTGGTTGTAATTAAAGATGGTTTGTTTTGCTGAAACGCAAAAACGTTGTGTTCTTTTTTAATTGTTGATGATCTAAATGCTTACTCTAAAATGTAACAGATTTTAAATTGTAATGATTGTAATGATTTTGGATTGCAGTAAAATATAGATATCTTTTCGATAAAGCTGGTAAATTCTTATTGTTAAACCCAAATTTCATAGCAAAGACATTTGACTAAAGTTCTGGGATTGTTGTTGACCTTGTGCAAAGGTTTCCCTTGAATGACAGTTTTCCTTAAATGCACAGGGTCATCGATTAAAGGAAAGGAAAGAACATTTTAACAACTTGTTATAAAATGTTTTGGAAATTCTACGTCTAGTCTTTATGAAATTTGCAGACAAAAATTTATATGCGTTTAGAAGATTAAAAATTGAAATCCCCAAAATGGATAAACGGAAGAAGATTAATGAATCCCAAAAAAATCCAACATTGCTCATAAACAATATCCATTATACTTCAGTGAGAAGAACTACACTGCTTGGGGCTGAAGAACTGGGTCATCCCTGTTTTCATTGTGAAGCTACAATGCAGACAAATGAAAAGCAACACAAATAGAGTGTAAACGTCATCCTCACATATGGCTATGGACAATTTGCACACTGCAGCACCATTTTTCCCACTGCGTCATGCAGGTTTTAGAAGCCCCAATAAAGAACCATTCTTAAACTACAGATTCTACCTCGTTTGTGTGTGTAAAACATAAATGGTGCACCACCAGATTGATCAAGTGAAGAAAATCAAAGCTCCATTAGTGCAACTCATTTACTCGCAGGGTGGAATTTTACAACCATTAGAGGAACTTACTTAAAAAAACATTGTTTTGAAGTTTGCCTACAATAATGCTTCTCATTTTTAGAAGATAAATTCAGTTTAAAGCAAAAAAATAAATAATTTAAAGCTGAATTAAACTTTTACCAACAACGCCAACCTGCTTTTTGACAGTGATAAACATTTTTCTTTGATCCTGCGTTCGCGGCAACTGTCCTGGTACTTCCATCTGGAGGTGTGTGTGTTTGTTTAAAAAGCATATTTAGCTATATTTATGTGTCTAATGTGTGTTTGTATGTATAGATTTGCCACCTAAGCATTTTCATTTTTCACAATCATTTAACTTTTCTGTGATAATTTGCACTTTACTGCATTGTCTGCCTTTACAAGATTAAACTTTCCCCCTATTTCAGATGTAATGGTTTCGTCTGTACTGGCGCGAAATTGTTGTAGCTCCGCCTGTTGTGTAACCCTCCGCCTGGTTCAAGTCAGAACTACTGTAGACGGACACGCTGGAAGTGACGTAGGTCTTGCCTTCAAAATAAAAGCTGTTCCCATCTGTTTTCCTTCACTGCAACACACAAAGTTCAAACAATTTTTTATTTTTGAGGGATGAAACCGGATCTACATTCAATCTATTGAAGGAACTTTAGAGACCACGAACTTTTCTCTGCACCTTTAACGTGGGTTCCAAGATAGCGACGGTGTTATTTGCACATTTTCATAGAATTTTGAAATAACTTACTTGCGTTGTTGCACACTTAGAAACTGGATTAATAACTACAAGTTTCTTTGTTTTACTGGTGGTAAGCAACAATGTTAATAAACTTACGGGTGCTGCTGGCTAAACTGCTTAACTGTTGTTTAATTCAATTTTTATTTGCTTATGATTATTATTTTTAGCTCAAAGCGGAATCTCTTCCTCCACTCTTGACTAAAATGAGCTGGTAAGTTCTAATATTGGAAATAAGAAGATGCGCAGTTATGTAAAAAGTAGCAGCATGCATATAATATACTGTTTATTCCCCCGCCCTGTATTCAATAGCATACAGACAACTTTTAGTTGCTTTCATTATAATGGATTGATTCGGAGCCACTTCTACTGGTCTGTAACACACCCACGTTCAGTGGAAGCAAACGTGTTGGTGTTCTCACTCACTCAGGGTTTATGTGTGGTTAAAACGCCAGAGGGGATGTTCTTTACTAGTTGCAAAACATTTATTTTGAAAAGTTTGCACCTTTTCAAAATAGCACGTGACCTTTTTAAACATGCTGTTTTTCCTTTTTACAAAAAAGGGCTTTGCTCTCTGCATTCCTGTTGTCGTATTAATGTTGGTTTGATTTTTCTGTTCAGACTCTTGACTTACAATAAACAAGAATTATTTTATTTATTTTTATGTCCTTCTTGTTTGAACTTATTTTAAATGTTAGACCCACATTGAGCCAATGCAGCACAGTGTAGCCACTCTTTGTTTGATCTTTTCTGAAAGAACCACTCCAATAAAACATGGTATTGATGCATATTTCTCATGATGGAGCGGTCAGTAAAATGTAACTTCCGAGTATTTCTTTATTGAAATCTGCTCCATTCTGATCATCCACAAACAGATCCATGAACGTCTTTGTTTTCCTGGTCTGAGCTGGAATCTGGATCAGAACTGGACGACTGGACAGATCTGATATTGACCACTGTTTTTGTCGCACCGCTAATGTTAGGTTAGAGCTGTGAAGAGTAAACGGGTGTAAACAGAGAGCTCTCTGGAAGGGGAAGTGCGGGAAGGCTTGCCCCACGCCAACACAGTGGAGCCGGTTTTTAAAACAATTGTGCATTTTGTGGTACAGTCCTCTAGTTTGGCCTGGATTTACTCTACGGTCCCGTCTTTCAGAAAAGCAAATTAGTCTAAAGAGCTTTTTTTTAAAAATATATTTATTTATGTAAAAATAATGTACATAAGTAGTATTCTGTAGGTAGAACTGAAGTTTAATTGTTGAGACTGGGGCAAATAGACTTTACATATTTTTGTAACAATTGCGTGAGTAGCCGCCATCTTTAAAATGGCCACCATGGTGGATTTTTCTTGAGGCAGCTGTGCTTTTCTGAAAGAAGGATCCTGCGGTACATCCAAGCCAAATGTAGTGCTTGGACCACAAAATGCACAATTTGTCTAAAATATCGACTTAATGGCCCAAAACGTGGAGGTGAATTTCTAACAAACTCCTGCTGTTCTGCAGAAACTATGTCATAGAAAACAACACAGGAGTTATTGATTATGGCAAAAATAAACAAAAAAAGACGACATCATCACAATTTAAAGTCCTCTGGAAATGCGATGGATCAAAAAGTGATCCTAGTGGGCCCTGAAAGAAATGTTTCTATTGTTTTAGAACACAACTTTTTAGTTGGACTGATCTTCTAGATTTGATTTGATTTCTTTTTTCTAATTTCATGGTTGTTTTGAAGATGTTTCTGTGTTCCGTGCATGAAGACAGAAGCTTTAATGAATAAAGCCGGTCTCCATGTCTGCCTCTGGCCTGGATGTGGTCCTGATAGCAAACGCATCATCTGCATTTCATTCAAGACGTCTTAGGATTCTCTAAGCTGCAAAGAATGCCCTGCCTCCTTGTAAAGTCATCATTGTCTTCCTGTGTTGGAAGCATGAAGGAGGAAACCCGAAGCTCATCTCCTCAGTGTCCAAAACCCGACGAGTCCGAGCAGCCGCTGGGCACCGCCATGGAGACAGCCGTGGACCCTCATGGAGACGGCAACGGTCGGTGACAGCAACCCCTCACACACATCTAAAAATCTGGATTCCTCAAAGGAAATGGGTTTTGTTTTCTCTACTGTTTGGATGGTTGTGAAGCCGTTGGCTGTGATGACGTCACGTGTTCTTTCCTTTAAAGATGGGAGTGTGAAGGGAGAGGCCATGTCTGAGGTGGTCATCACCAAAGAAATGGAAGCTGAAGAGAAGCAGCTGATGGAGGAAGGAGAGAGGAAGGAGAAGATGATGATAGAGAAGGTGTGTGTTCTGTCTCAGTCACATCCGATCCCGATCTGATTCCTTTGATAAAACCGACTATCAGGGAACGTTTGGTCAACATGGAAACCCAAAGGAGCAGTTTAGTGGCTTCACTGCTGACAGAAGCAAGCCCCGCCCACTTTCCATTTCTTAATTGAAGTCAGACCAGAGATATGCGACTGCTCAAAAGACGCCTAGATGCAGGCTGTAAAGGGGAGCAACTTCCTACTGAAAGAGTCCAGATTGACCCCCAAAATTAAATGAATGGTCAGTCTGATTAAAAAATACATTTGATGAATTCTTTTTCATTTCTATTCACAATAATTATGGGAGGCTTCAGAACGTGTTTTACTTTTATTAGAGCTCGAGGTCATGCATAACGAAAGGCACGTTCTTTGATGACCATGTGGGCGGAGCTCAGGTTGGTCCATTTTTGGACTGCTGAGGCGTGTGGACTGAAGTCCCGCCTTCCTGTTCAGAGGGATGAAAGGACGCCGTCCTGGACGCCAAGGACCAGATTGAGGGAAAATGTCACCACCACCACATACTCAAAAAGTCACCACATGTGCACACATCTGGTACCCAGTGAGGAGGCTTTTTTCAACATGATAAACAATCCACGGACAGCCAAAAGATAAAATGGTTGTATGGCCTGTTTCCCTATCAATCTCTTTAGCGTAGTGTGCGCTCTGTCCTGATTGGCTGTTGGGCTTGTCAATCAATTTCCTCCATGCAGTGCCTGCTGTGCAGAGATAAGATCTTCAATCTTTATTTTCATTCTCTAATTCTTTTTCTGTGAAGGTTTGAACTTTGAGAGTTTAAAATGCTCATGTCTGTCTGCGACAAATGTAGAAAGTTGTGCAATAAGTGCACTAAAGGTGCAAACTTGCCTTTTCATTGATTCTATTGTTGTTTGTGTTGTTTTATTTTCTGAACATGCAACTAAACGACGCTTGGAGTGTGGTTGTTTTAACCTTGTCAGCTAAAAATGAACACATGCAGATCCTGAAGGCCGGACTCTTGATCCGCTTTTGTCTAAGGATGAAGTGAAATTGTGTTGGATGATGTGTTTGTCGTCAGGCTCGCGAGTCATGGGAGAGGGATTCCCAGGACATACGCTACAAACGTCTGCAGCATCTGCTTCAGAAGAGCAACATTTACTCCAAATTCCTGCTGACGAAAATGGAGCAGCAGCAGAATGAGGTATGGTGTGTGTGTGTGTGTGTGTGTGTGTGTGTGTGTGTGTGTGTGTGTGTGTGTGTGTGTGTGTGTGTGTGTGTGTGTGTGTGTGTGTGTGTGTGTGTGTGTGTGTGTGTGTGTGTGTGTGTGTGTGTGTGTGTGTGTGTGTGTGCGCGTGTGTGTGTGTGTGTGGATGAGGGTTTCTAACTGGAGATGCCGTTTCAGGAAAAAGTCAGGAAGGAGAAGCTGGAGAAGACTAAAAAGGTGCATCACTCATTCTATATCTGTTTAGTTTCTTCATCTGAACATTTCAAAGATTATTGATCTCATTCACAGACTGCTGCCAAAACGGATCCTGAGAAAGGTGAATTTACTACTATTACACTAGCAGCTCTGTGTTTTTGTACCAAGAGATGCTAAGTTTGTTTCTTCCTTTTTTTAGACAAGAAGAAGAGGAAGAGGGACTACAAAATAGCAGACGTGATGTCAAAGGAGGTTGGCGTCTTTTAGGCCGGAACAATTCATTACAAATGTATCGTCATGGCGATATATGCAGTATGCATGTCGCAAAAGACGCCGAAAGTGGTTTCCTTAAATGTGCTAAAAATACATTTTGTGGCAGCTTGAAGTATTTAACGTATGAAATAAATCCTTTTATGCATCTGACCATCCAACCGGATCGACCCCTTCTATGTTGGATGTGGGCCTCCTGTGTAGACGAGGGTCATCTGGAGTTTAATTTATGTTATTTAGGCTCTTATTTAAATTAAACTGTTGCTGTGAAATGGAAATGATCTCTTTGGTTATTTTTCTATTTGTTCATATTATACCGTCATCCCAATATTGTTCACTAATATCGCGATATTTGTTGTGCAGCTTTGTCTTTATTCTCGTTCACAGTCTGCTTCTGTTTGACTTTCATCTAACAGGAAATCATGACGCAGGCTGCAAAGAAATCAAAAGTGGAGGAAGTGGTGAGCTTTCTTTACTGTCATGTGGAGTTGGAACAATTTCAAACTCGTCCACTTGTTGGAAGAAATGTCCTGAACTCGAATAGAACCCCCAGAACCCTTTGACCTGAAGAAGACTAAAGTGCAGAAGAGCAGCTTAAAGTGAAGGAAAAATGATAAATCAATCAATAAAAAGCTGTAAACTCCAAAGTATTTGTTGTAAATAAATGTAGCTTGAATGAAAAAGATTAAGATGGACATAGCGGCTCCTTTTCACTCAGCAGAGCGTCCTCATACCCCCAGCTTCACTTCAGGGCAAATGTGAAAATCAACGGTTCAAATCTGGATGGTGGTGGTTTGCAGGAAACTTGCTGAGTCATGTTTGTTACATCTGGTTTTCAGGCTGAAGCGCCGGCTCCTAAGAAACTAGAGGCAGAGGACATAGAGAAGATGAGCGATTCGAACCAGGACATAAAGAACCGGCTGTCGGAAAGCGTTCGAGAAAAAGCCAAGCATCTGCTGCACCCCGACAGAAAGGTGGACGGACAGCCCGTTCCTGTCCAGCAGCCACAGCTCTTCACTGGAGGCATCATGAGGTGGTACCAGATCGAAGGCATCGAGTGGCTCCGGGTAAGTGAGGAGCGTTTGACATGGGTGGGTTGTGGAGATTTTGCCTTCTGTGGAAACACCATAAGGTTTGACGTTTGTGGTTTACAAACCGATCATGGCCGGTCTCTAGAGATGCTTTGATGAGCTTATTGTACAAAAAGTTTGGAAATGCCCCCAAACAGGGGGCCCCAACCCCCGGGCCGGTGCTGGTCCATGCGATAGTTGGTACCGGACCACAGAGGGGGAAAAAAGACCACCTACAGTTTGTTCCATTCTAATTCTGATAGAAGTTTTATTTTGGAAACTAGTCACTCGAGTCGCTCGGTCCCGTGTTTAAAGTCCATCCACTACGTCCTAAAAGCGCCCCGTTTGACTGGAAAAACTTCACTTAAAAGCGTCTTTAATGTATATTTTTACAGAAATGAATTTCATCAGCTGTAAGCTGGTCGTTGTGCTTTTCTTCCTCTCCACGGGCCACAGGGTTCAGGGAACCTGCAGCGTCCAGCGTTGCACTGATGTGTCTTTTCTGAAGACCAGAAAAGCTGCATGTGCACCTTAGGAGTTTATTAGGATCAGTGTGACAAAAATACACACTTTAAAGTAATGTTTGGCCAAACAAACAAAGGTATCTGAAACGTTTCTGCTGGTAGAAAAGAGTCGATGAGGAAACAGAAGAAGAACCTCTGTCTTCAAAATAAAAGAAATCTGCATTTAACAGACAAAAACCAGGAGTCTTTACTTCAAATATGGATTTATTACAATTCTTCCCACAGACCATAATAATGCAGAATATTCAGCAACCAGCTGTCTATTGTTACAATCAAGCTGCTAATAAAGTTCTTTCAGACTTTTTTTTTTGCATTTATCCGTCTCATCCTTAAAGTCAGACAAGGCTGATGTTGGCGTCTGATTTTTTTGGTTTCCACATTGACAGTTATGGGTTAAAGGTCAATCTCCGTCCCATTATAATGGTTCCTACATGAAATCTAGTGAACAAATGAAGTTTAAAGCAGCTGCAGATATTTTACAGAGGATGAAGGTAAACTTTATCCTCAAAAGTGAAGAGAAACTGGAGGCTGGAAAAAGGAATTGGACTGAGCCTGGTGCAGACCAGAGTGTGAAAATACGGTCTGACATTAAACCGTAAAACAGTTGGAGACGTCTGCTGTAAAAGGTTCTTCATTATTTTAAGACATTTTTGATCAAATGTGTTTCCTCATCTCTTTATGGCTGCTTTTGTTTAAAGTGCTGCTATGAAAATGATTCAGACTTTGCTTATAACTCAAACAGTAAAACTGCTGACATGAATAACTCCTAAAAACATTGATCTATAGCTTCAGACAAACGCTAACACGAGTAATAATGCATGTCAGAGACAGAAAATGGTTGAGTTTCCAGTGGAGGCTGGACGACCAATGGGTGATGGATGTAAAAACAATTCCAATCTAAAGCATTGGTTCCAAACCAGTCAATGTGGTGCCAAAGACATTTTGATGTTTGTCATTTGAACTCTGTGTTCGTGTTTCTGCTCTGGACTGAACGGTTTCAGTTTCTGATGTGGACTCGACTGAACATCAATAGAAATGCAGTTCATTCGATGGATTTGTCCGTCTCTCTGAAGTGACCTTGGAGGTGCCGTGTGGTGGAACTGCAGCTCCAGATCAGCGGAGGTTCTCGTCCGTTATTGTTTTTCTTTTGTGCCTGCAGATGTTGTGGGAGAACGGCATCAACGGGATCCTGGCGGATGAGATGGGGCTGGGAAAGACCATCCAGTGCATCGCTCATATCGCCATGATGATAGAGAAAACCGTGATGGGCCCCTTCTTGGTGGTGGCCCCTCTTTCGACTCTGCCCAATTGGATCAATGAGTTCAAGCGGTTCACACCAGACGTGAGGAAAGGACTAGATCAAGGTTCTGGTTTGGTCTTCTGGGATCTGATCTGTGTCACATTTGTCTCAGGTGTCTGTGCTGCTCTACCACGGCCCCCAGCCGGAGAGGGCCAAGCTGCTGAAGCAGATTAGGAGGCCTCAGGGGCCCCTCAACATGTGTCCTGTGGTTATCACCTCTTTCGAGATCTCCATGATTGACAGAAAATTTCTACAGGTACCGTTACATGTTATAGAGCCTGTTCAAATGATGCACAACAGGTGAAGTCCATCAGTGCACAACAGGAGGGTATTCCAGTGTTCCAAGCGTGTGGGTCTGCTGTGTAGAAGATGAAGCAATGTTGAATTGTGATGCTTATTTGTCAAATTTTCTCTTAAATATTTATAATTTCTTTTGCCAACATACATTTTTTGGGTCATACAGCTTGAGTGTACAAAGTGAACAAATTCACTTTCAGTTTAAAACAACAAAAAAACAACCGGGAAGAGATGGAACATTTTAGATTTTTTTTGAGAGGCTTCCCTTCTTTTGGACTCCCGAGTAAGAATGGCCGCCTCTGGCTTGTCCTTCAGCGCTTTCAGTGGAAGTATCTCATCGTGGATGAAGGTCACAGGATCAAAAACCTGAATTGTCGGCTGGTGCGAGAGCTGAAGACGCTTCCGACTGACAACAAGCTCCTCCTGACCGGAACGCCGCTGCAGAACAACCTGGCTGAGCTCTGGTCCCTTCTCAACTTCCTCCTGCCAGAGGTTTTTGACGACCTCAAGAGGTGATTGGTGTAGCTGCTGTGTGTGACCTGTTTGCACGTCTCAACTTGAGGAGTTTAGAGTTGCTAGCTGTGACTGGCATGCAGACGTCCCAGCTGAGACCTGTGAACATGTTTGTCGTCCAGCTTCGAGTCGTGGTTTGACATCAACAGCCTCGGCGAGCCTGAGAGCCTGAAGGTGTCGGAGCGTGAGCAGAACATCCTGAGCATGTTGCACCAGGTGGGTCCTAACTCTTGATCTACAGCCCCAGCAGATATTGTTGAAAAGGCTTCATGATTCTCATGATTTCAGTAGGACACGGATTCTCCATGATCATAAACTGTGTTTTTGCTTAAATTTGACCATATAGTGAGACGGAAACCTCAGTCACATCGGCCCGGAGGGGTCCATGTGAAGATTTGCCCTTTTTTCACCTGCACATCGACCCGTACGGGTCGATGTGCAGGTGAAAAAAGGGCAAATCTTCACGGGCACACAAGTGAACTGTGGGAACTGTCCAGACCATAGACTGCTCGGTCTTTCAACACATAAGGTTGAAGTAGACGCGTTGTACCAACCATTTCTGAAACTCCACCAAATCCTGCGGACTATGCACGGCGTCCGTTCGTGGTGTTGCAGGCTGTTAGAAATCACACAGTCGGAGCAGCGTTTGTGTGGACGTCCAATGGGTGTCCCACAGACACGTATGTATCATGTGGACACCCCCACAGTAAAGAGCCAGTACTCGCACCTTCTTAACGAGTACTTGGTTGTGGTGTAAGGACATCAAACGACAGCATCACCCGTACGTAATGGGCGCTCGTTACTTTCATTATCTTTGCAAATGCTTCAAGGCCGTAGTCATGTGACGGTACGGGCGGCTGACCCGTACAGACGCTGCAGGTCCGGGCCTGAGGAGGGTCAACAATGGGGGGCCACAGCATCTTAAAGGAAGTGCAGGTGTGTCTTGCAGTTCCCCTGAGGCTCGTGCGGCCACCGTATGGAACGTCATGAAAATGGACGGTACATGTGTGTATCGTGAAGTATTTGCAGAGGTTATGAAGTTATCCCCACTTGTGACGTACGGGTAATGCTGTTGCAAGTTTCCCTTACGTAGCACTCTGATCATTAGTGAGGTGGGTGCACTGACCCCCTACTGCTGCACGGATTCACAGGTGTGCAGGTGACACACAAGTGTCTGTGGAACGGCTGTAGGATGTCCACACAACACTACACACTCATTTCCTCATTTCTAACAGTCAGGCTGCACTCAGTGCACACTCATCTCATGATCAGCACTGACGGGCTCATTGCGCCGTGCGCAGGATTTGATGGATCAAATGAAAATCTCAGTCTTTCCTACTTCGTAGCCATCTCAAAAGCAGCAGATAGCCGCTTTTGTTTGATTTAATGAAACTCAAACTGGTTTTATGTCTGCACTACTCCCATTCAGCATCCTTCACAGTGTCTTACTTGTGGAATATTTTTTTGATGATTTTGCCCCCCACCCCACAGATTTTGACCCCATTCCTGCTGAGGAGGCTGAAGTCTGACGTGACCCTGGAGGTTCCTCCTAAAAAAGAGATTGTGGTTTATGCGCCGTTGACCCCCAAACAGGAGCTTTTCTACACTGCTGTGGTCAACAAAAGCATTGCCAAAATGCTGGGCCAGGAAAAGGTAGGATGACATGATATCGGTGTATAAAACGTAAACGACTTCTACAAACTACAGAACCAACTGTCTTTCCCAGCTTGCTTCCCAATGATGCCCAAAATCCATTTTCATCAGGTTTTAGGCAGAGTTTGAGTATGTCGTAGGGGAGACGTTTGCACTCCGAAACTACAAAAGCAATCTGGTCCTTGGAGTCCAGGACTGCTGCAGGATAGAAGGAGTGTTTCTGTCCATCATGCATCAACATCAGCATAATGAGTAGCTTTTCTACTGCGGGATTTTGAAAAAATGGATCAATTTACTTTGGCTTTTTTGAGGGCAGGTCTTTTCTTGGAGAACTTTTGTTGTTGTTGCTTTTTCAAAGGTTCAGCCAAATCCTGGCCTGCTGGCTTCATGTTTAGAAGCTTTTCTGTGCCATACAATTCCACTTAGCTGTAATTATTTATACCTCTTATCACGTTACACTGTTGTAAGGGATTGTGTGTCGGTTCGTTGTTCATCAGAGAAGTGCAAGTGAAGACTCATCTGTGGCTCCTCCCATGCTTTATTCAGACGGAGGCTCCGGTTGCGTTGACGCCGAGCGGCAGACCCAAACGTCGAAGTCGGAGGGTGGTTGACTACAGAGACACGCATGACGACACGCCATTTGCACTGGAGAAATATCTGGAGAGGGTTCAAAAGGAAGCTGAACAGAGGTCAGCTTCATCAAAAAACACCATGTTTATGTAAAAGCAGCCTCCATAGAGTGAGAGGCAGGACCGGACTCCTCTGTCACATTAGCAGTCTGCACAAATGGACGGCTCACATCATTCTTCCTCTACTCCACACAGCTCCACTCCGGTTCTGAATGCTCAAAGTCCACTGGATTCTCAGATCAACCTGAAGCTGCAGAATGTGTTGATGCTGCTGAAGCGGTGCTGCAACCATCCGTACCTGGTGGAGTATCCTCTGGATCCGGCCACGCAGGAGTTCAAGGTGAGGATCATGCAGGTGCTGCTTTGAAACCTTTTCTAACATGGATGGTTGGACCTGGAGGACACTGATTTATGGAAGGATACATTTAAATATCCATCCATCCATCTATTACTCTCATCTGGAACGGATTCGTGGGGGCAACAGTCTAAGCCACAGGTGTCAAGCTCCAGGCCTCAAGGGCCAGTGTCCTGCATGTTTTCTAACCAACCTGCCATTGAAGCTCCTTATTGGCTAAACACACCTGATCCAGGCAATCGGAAGCAGTTGAGGCAGGATTTCTGAAAAACCAGCAGGAGGTCAGCCCTTGAGGCCTGGAGTTTGACGCCCCTGGTCTAAGCAAAGAAGCCCAGACTTCCCCCACCTTAGAAGGGGAGCTCCTCTGGGGGCACCCCAAGGCGAGAGACTATGTCTGTCTGCTTGCCTGGGTCCTCCCGGGGGCCTCCACCCAGTGGGACATGCCCGGAACTCCTCCCCAGGGAGGCGTCCAGGAGGCATCTGGACCACATGGCCCAGCCGCCTCAACTGGCTCCTCTGGATGTGAAGGAGGTTCTACTCCGAGCTCCTCCCCCTATCTCTGAGGAAGCGCCCAGCCCCCCTACAGAGGAAACTCATTTCAGCCGCTTGTATTCAGGACCTCTTTTCTGGGGGTTATGACTCCCAGCTCATGACTATAGATAGATAGATAGATAGATAGATAGATAGATAGATAGATAGATAGATAGATAGATAGATAGATAGATAGTCTTTATTGTCATTGCAACATTGTACAACGAGATTAAGGTGCAAAAATAGTCAAATAGTAAAAATAGTAAAAAATAAAATCACAATAAATAGTATAAAAACAATATAAAATACAGCAGACATAACCCACACACGCGTGAACATTCTGTCATGTTTCCATTTATGGCTTGTTCTTTACAGCGTTTAATGTAGTTATTGCTACGGGATAAAAACTTTCCTTGAATCTGTCAGTCCTTGTTTTGATTGACCTGAACCTTCTCCCTGATGGCAACAGTTCAAAGAGGGAGTGTCCAGGGTGTGAAATGTCCTTAAGAATGTCCTGGGCTTTTTTGAGGCAGCGCGAGTATAGGTGAGTATTTGAATAAATTAAGAGCTTTGCTTTCTGGCTCAGCTCTCTCTTCATCACAACAAACTGGTATAGCGACCGTATAACAGTGAGTTAGAGCCGGTCCACTGCTCAATGACCCAGATGGAAACCACTCTCTTCCTCTCTTAAATTCCAGTTGATCTGGAGATCAGAATCCTGGATCACATGACTTGGATGAGTGAGAACCTTCAGGCGTTTGACTTTATTGCATGTTCTTTGTTGCAGATCGATGAAGAGCTGGTTCAGAGCTCTGGGAAGTTCCTCATACTTGACCGGTTATTACCTGAGCTGAAAAAGAGAGGGCACAAGGTAAAGCAGAAAGCCTCTACTCACCTCTTTCTCTGGATCTTGTCACTTTGTGCATTTATTTATCAGAAAGCCCCCTGACATCCTAGAACATCACTCTTACCTGAAGCAAACAGACAAGCCGGGTTTCTTTCAGAACCGTGTTCAGACAGATGGAGAGTTACGGTTCAGCCGGATATGTCTCTAGATATTGACAGGACACGGATACTGAGCTGGTGGTTTTTCTGGAACCACAGCTTCTACGGTTATTGATGCAGAAGTTGAAGTCTAAAGTCTCATTAGTCGTCTCTGCATTCGACTCCTCCCCTGAGGGAGCGGCGAGCTGCAGACACAGCCGCACTCGGGAACCATTTGGTGGTTCACCCCCCCAACCTAACCCCTTAATGCTGAGTGTGGAGCCTTTTTAAAGTCTTTGTATGACTCAACCATAGATTTGAACCCACAACCTTCCCGTCTCTACCACACGGCCACTGAACTGGTTACACTTGAAAACACTCAGAATTCTAGAACTAACATGTAAATCTTGAAACAGAAAACCCCCGTCTCATCTCAAATCTTTTCTAGCAGAACACTTTATTCTGATTTTGGAGACATTTTGGCCTGACTGAAATGTTCTGGACTAAATTGGATTGTAATGAACAAAGTCCAGTGTGAATGTTTTTGTGGCGCGCTTTGAGACCGCCTCAGTCCTGAAGCAATCCTGAAATAAGTTAACCCTTTAACACCGGACATGTCGCCAGTAACACAGAAATGGCAGACGCTCTGACATACCGTAGCTCTCCGACCGTTTATGCCATCAACGGGAGCCAGCGGATTCTGCCGGGGAGCAAAGCGACAGAATCTGCTGGAATGGTGTTGATTGCATAAACGGTTGTTGAAAGAAAGTCAACACTGGAACTTGAGCTTCGGTGTAAAACGGTTGAATTGACTGAAAAACTTGTTGAACTCTGAAGTGCTTGACAGACTTTCTAGGTGTGTCTGATGGAGAGTCCTCTGACCCGCCTGGTTGTGTGGATGTACGGTAATTGTCCGTGTGATTGGTTGTGTTGCCTCCAGGTTTTGATCTTCAGTCAGATGACGTCCATCTTGGACATTCTGATGGATTACTGTTACCTGCGAAGCTTGCAGTACAGTCGGCTGGACGGCAGCATGTCCTACGCTGAGAGAGATGAAAATGTAAGTTTAAAAATTCACCAGTCAGTTGTCTGATTTGGTCTCCAGTTCAGCCTCAGTCTTACCGTTCTTTCCTGGTTGTCCTCCGTCAGATTTCAAAGTTTTCTAAAGATCCTGAGGTCTTTCTCTTCTTGCTGAGCACCAGAGCTGGAGGACTTGGAATCAATCTCACAGCTGCTGACACAGTCATCATATTTGACAGTGATTGGGTGAGTTCATGACAAATCTTTGATAAAAACTTCGGGTTTTCCACTTTCTTCTGTTTACCTGTACACGCGGCTAAGTTTCTGACCAGAGTGTCTGTTTTACAAACATTTCTTCGTCATTAGAATAAAACTAATGTAAAACATACTGAATAGGACCTGAAACATTTAGACCATGCCCCTTGGATCTTGGACTTTTTAAAAATTCTGTCTAATCTTGTCTCCTGTTGCCAGAACCCTCAGGCGGATCTGCAGGCACAGGACCGCTGTCACCGCATTGGACAAACTAAGCCAGTGGTGGTGTATCGACTGGTCACAGCCAACACCATCGACCAGAAGATCCTGGAGAGGGCCACGGCCAAGAGGAAGCTGGAGCAGATGGTTATCCATAAGAGTAAGGAGATGCTGAGCTGTGTCAGAGGTCCACAGACTTGACACTGGTTCTGATGCAACATGGCCATGCTACAGCCATGTTGCATTAGAAAAGGGGATTTTTCATTTAAAGCCCCACTCCTCACTGATCTATTTTAAAAGCGTTTCCAGCGGTCCTTTCAAACTCTTTCAAATGGCTCATCCAAGCTGCCCCTGGTCCGGGACCAGGAACCAGTCTCTGACCCGTCTTTGGAGGTGGAATCTGTTTGTTTCCAATCAAACTTAGCTTCAGTTCGCTCCAAGTTTCCTCTCTTAATACAATCCGTCCTCGAAGTGGGACAACTGAACCAAGACGGCCACCGTAGCAGGGCATTATGGGATTTTAACAGAGTAGCAGAGCAACAATGAGACACAGAAACCCATTGAAAAGCGTGATACACGTTGCTTCTCACTGTTTTCCTGATAAGCACATATCAGCGTACCGCCATAGCCGTCTCCCCAGTAACCGCGTGTCTTCACGGGACCAAAGTAAAAGCTGTTGGACCTGACGTTGGTACAGACGTTCTGAATTGGTTTGTAAAGTTTGGAAAAAGTGAATTATCTCAACAAGGACTACGGAGCGGAGGACTTCCATTGTTTCTGCCTCTAGCTGCTTTGCCCCACCCTCGTAATTCCTGACCAATGGCTGAACAGATCTAATAGCTTTGGTCCGGAATAGGAAAGTCTGCTTGACGGCCGTCTGAATAAAGACCAAACGCAAGGTTCAGGACCAAATTAAGTAGACTCGGTCCAGACCAACAGACTTTTCCAGTCTGAATCCAGCCAAAAACAAAGTGAATAGATGACACAGCTCAATTCTCATCCATAGATTTGAATCCTCTGAAATGGTTCTTCTCTGAGCAAATCTATGGAAAACATTTGACTCCATTAGGGAAATAGTATTTACAGAAATGTTATTCATGTCTATGTAATGTATGCATTTTGTATTTGTTACAGCCTAAAGATAACTACCCACAGGGCAAGAGCATTGGAAATGTCAATGTAACTTCTCTGTGAAACAGGACTAAAAGGATGTGAAGAGAGCAGTGAGTGGAGAACTGCCTCCAATGCTCTGGTCCACTCAAGCTGTTATTCATTAGCCTGACATTCCTCATTCATGTACTGAGTACTAAAGTTTTCCCCTGGTGCTATCCTATGGGGTCCAGATGACCCCACCCTTACATTGACGTGTTCTCCCTACCATGACAAAGGTGGATAAAGGTGGAAAGATTTCATGTAATCCATGGACACCAGTGAAGATCACAAATCATTGAAGAAAAAAGGTTCAGAGCACTGTCTAGTGGGTCTAGATGACCCAACTCCCAATGTTAAAGTGCCTAGGATAGCACAAGGGTTACAGACAAGACACACCAGGAAGCAGCATAGACCCTTATTGAGTCAATGGGCTGAAAACTCTGACATGCAGAGAAACCATCCGAAACGGTTGTTCAAACTAAACCAAATAAACCTGAATGAAAAGTGCTGCTGTTCCATGCAGGTGGAGCAAAGCTGCTCCTCGACGATTTTCTCTTCATCTTTAAAGGAGAGACTATTCAATTTCACCTTGATCACCATCGACTCCAACTGTACTTTGAACCTACTTTCTGTGCAAGAATCTCAGATTCTTCCAACATTTGAGTGGATTTGGTTTCATTCCTTCTCTTTTCTCTTCAGATAAGTTTAAAGGCGGGAAAGCTGAGCTGAATCAAAGCAGAAGCTGCGTGGATCTGGACGAGCTGCGTGAGTTGCTCAAAGTCCAGAGGCCAGAGAAGTGAGTGCTGACACAGCATGGATACAACGACAACCAACAATTCTTCCTGGCACTCTAACTCATTAGTCTGTGTGTTCCCTCAGGGAGGTGAAGGCTTCCAAAGGGAAGGTAATCAGTGACCAGGACCTGAAGGTCTTGCTGGATCGCAGTGATTTAATAGGTGAGTGGACAAGCTGTTGTCCTCCAGCATCAAGAAGATTCAATACTCATTTATTTGTCATTAAAACAACAAAATTGTGTTTGGAGCGTTGACAATCACCCTTATTATTCAAAAATTAATACCCAATAAATAAATAACAAAAGTGCAACATCAGTACAAAGAAAGGAACACAGCAAGGTCAAAACAAAAAAAACAAGACATTCAGTGTCAATAGCAGCTTGATGTTGATGTCCAGTTCAGTTATTTCATGGTGGAGAAGGTGTGGGCTACAGTCTATACAGTCTGTTGGGATAAGCAGCTATGCTGTTCACAGTGTACTCAGATGAGAAGGTTGGAGGGGGGGAGGGGGGGGTTGGTGGGAGGGACTGTTCAGCAGCCGCACAGGCTGTGGATCTAGGCTGTTGCTCAGTCTGGTTGTTCTGGCCTGGATGGACCTGTCCCTCCTTCCTGAGGGCAGCAGATGGAGGAGATGGTGGGCTGGATGGTGCTGGTCATGCAGGATGTTGTGGACTCTCTTTAGACGGCGGGTGGTGTAGAGGCTGCTCATCTCTGGTCCCAATGATTTTCCCGCTGTTTTCACCCCCCCGTTGGAGTCTCTGCTGATCAGCCTTTGTGCAGCTGTGAAACCACACTAAAGATCTGCATGTCGGAACACAGCTGATGGCACCGTTGTAAAAGTTCACCATCAGCTGCCTGGAGGTTTTAGCCGTCTTTAGTTTCCTCAGGTGGTACAGGTGTTGTTGGGCCTTACAGGATAGGTCCTCTGTCATAGTGACCCCCAGAAACTGGTCACCCGCTCCACCATCACCGTGCCAATGGAAAGTGGCTGAGGGTTTTTACTGCGTCTTTGGAAGGCAACAATATTTTCCTTGGTCTTTTTGGCGTTTAGGTCATTATTGGTCATTATTGTCGTTGATGAGTCCAAGCCCTGTAGTGTCGTCATCAACTTCCACGATGAGGTTGGATGAAGATGATCAGAGTACAGTAGAGGGCTCAGCACACACCCTTGAGGGGCCCCGTGTTGATTAAAACGGTGGATGAAGTGTGCTCTCCCACTCCAACGCTCTGTTTGCGGTTGGTTAAAAAAAGTCTGTAGTCCAGTTGCACAGTGCGGTGTTGAGTCCAGCATGGTGTAGTTTGGCTCGAGGCTTGAATAACATTAAAGGCCAAACTGTAGTCCACAAAAAGAAGCCGTACATAGGCTAGAAAAGGCTAAGAAAAGAACCCAAACTTGAGCATCTGACTCTAATCATTGAGAACACGGGAAAGCACAATGCCGTAGACGAGTCTTTGTTCCCATTTCTTGCAGATAAAGACATGGGCGTGGTGAAGGAAAAGGTGGGAGTCTTTCGAGTGGTGGAAAGCAGAGAGTCATCAGGGATCACTTTGACCTGACGGACTGATACAACTTCAGGACTGGACCCCCCAACTGCTGTCTGTCTGTGGATACCTTCTGGAAAACACTGTTCCTCTGGTTCAACGACTTTTTAAGAACATTTTGTTGTTTATTTTGCTGTTTTGTAACCAGACGTTTTGTGTGTTCTCCAAGCACGTTATCTGAGTGTTTGAACCGACTCTGGAGAGTTTGGAGCTTTTCAGTCTAATGGGCACAAATAAAGCGAAGCCACTTAATGCATCCAAAACAAGATTCTCTTAGAGAGAAATAGGTTGACGTTATTGTTTGTTCTTTTTTCTGAGTTTGTTGGAATAAAAACTTGATTATTTGATGTTGTGATTTGTTTTTTATTGGTACCAGAAGTGGTTCTATTATTTTAAGAGTAACTGCTGACGAGGCTAGACCTTTAGTCTTATTTATCCACTATATAGTGAATAATTGTAATCTTTTGAAGGTAAAACATTTTAACCTTGCTTGCAGCTTTACTAAATGGGTCATTATCACTATAAAGTGCCTTTGGTGTCCCCATGAGTATCACTCATTCATGAACCAAATGGAGCAGAATAACTAAAGTCTGACTTCTTATAATTGACCAAAGACTTGCACACAAATCAGTAAAATAATTTGATCCTTAATTTGAGATTTTGCTAATTTATGCAATTTCTTTTCTTCGGGTATGCAGTTTTATGTCCCAAACACTGTTCTGCTAACATCAGGGTGTGTAATAAATGGTTAACGTATGCTAAATAAAAAAAAATTTTGGTGCACATTACTTGATAAAAGAAGTTATTTTATTCACGCAAATTTTATCTTCATAATACTGTTGAACATTTTGCGCACGTCCCTGACCTTGCTCTCCACCCTGTCATTTTGGGATAACTGTCTCTTTAAATATAGGGCTGCACGGTGGCGCAGTGGTTAGCGCTCTTCCCTCACAGCAAGAAGGCCCCCAGTTCAAGTCCTGGCTGGGGGACCTGAACCAGAACATCAATGGGGGTCCTTTCTGTGTGGAGTTTGCATGTTCTCCCCATGTACGCGTGGGTTTTCTCTGGGATCTCCAGCTTCCTCCCACTGTCCATAAACATTATCCATAGTTAATCGTTAATCTAAATTCTCCATCAGTGAATAGGTGTGTGATTGAGGACATTCTACCCTGCGACAGACTGGCGACCTGTCCAGGGTGTCCCCCTGCCTTCTCCCACAAGTGACCAGGATAGGCTCCAGCAGCCCCGTGACCCTGAAAGGGAAAAACGAATTAGAAAATGAATGAATCTCTTTTTTTAAAGAAAACCTAATTTTTTAACTGACATCCCAACCAGCGTTTTGTGTTTCTTCACTGCAGACTGAAACAGTGGCAAGTTGCAGAGTAAATATTTACACTTTTGTTTAGTAATTGTAATCATATTAGGTGTGTAGTCAGATGTCAAGCATAACATGACCACCCTGTCATGGTGAAATATGATTTAATATAAAAGCCTTTCCTAAATTCCAAATATACAAGTTCAACAGTACACAGTCTACTTGCTAACTGAATCATGTTGCTAAGTGAAGATCCATAATGTGCTCAATAAATGCTAACATTAACCAAAAATGTCCACCCTGTCATTAAGCCTTCTTTGACAGGAAGGACATTCTGATAGTTTATGGCAACAAACTACTAATGTTACATATTTCAACAGCTCCTACTGACAAAACCTAAATTTCCCCCTGTGGGATTAATAAAGCATAATTGAATTGAATAACAATAATAACAGGGTATAACAGTAAAGGTTGCTTACCGATACATTGAAGAAACTGCATATCAGATTTGTTTCTTTCACTGTGCACATTGATGTTCAGAGGTTATCTCAATAAAGCCACATTAATGGCTCAGTTTTTGGTGTTTTGCTACATAAAGGAAGAGTGGATCAAAACCAGTGTGTTCACCTGATAATTTCACCCTTTGATTAACTGCAAAATGAGGTAATTTAATGACCTTTTGAAAATGTGTCCACGCTGGCATTTTCCTATTCAAAGAAAAAAAACAAGTTAGCAAAACTATCTGTGTGATTCCTTTATTAATACATACGGTCCAAGTCGTATTGTAATGTTAGAAATTTTCACCAGATTTCTTTGCAATTCTTGCTGATATTGTGTGTATAAAATTGTTTGCCCTAATTTTATTACTATCCTAATATTTTCTTTATTAGCTGCTTATTAGCTTTATTATTATTAATACACTGTTTTGACAAAAGGACTAAGTAGCTTTCTGAAAATATGAATTTAAATCTATGATCTAATAACAATGTATTTAATCTACTCTGAAATCGTCCATGACAGGATTGACATGTTTGCGGTTTGTGTGTGCATTGTCTGCTTGCAGTTGATTTATAAAAAGTGTGGGAGCTTGACCAACATGCATTTCTGACAGCACAGCATCCACCTAACACAATAAATGTGAAGTCAAATGGAAAATCCCATATTTTTTGGTGGGATATTGGGAAGTCTCAAAGGCACCTTATGGTGACATTGACCCAAATGGTAAATGGTGTACTTGTAAAGCGCTTTTCTACCTTTCTTGAAGGCCCAAAGCGCCTGATCTGCTGCCAAACACTGACGCCAACCTTTTTTTTTTTTTTTTTTTTAACTTGTTCTGTCCAACAGCTGAGCAAACAGATTAGAGCTGAAGGCTTTTTGTGTTGGACAGGTTTTACTATCACAAAAAGAGGTTATATAGCTTCAAGAAACTAGAGTGTAGATTTGTATAAACCCCTTTTTGTCGTATTATTTTTTATTTATTTGTTACATTTAGTGTGTGTGGGGAGGGAGAGGGGAAGAATGTGAGGGGAGGGTGGAAGAGAGTAAAAGGAAGAAAGGTGAAAAGGTGGGGGATACAAGCACTGATTTGACTAAGTTATTAATTTAAGCTGTAACAATTATACCAGATCTGCTGGAAAGACAAATATTACATCAAAGGTGAAAATCTGACACTAAGATGAGCGAAAAAAAATCTGTCCATCAATACACTGTAGGTAAGGAGGAGGGATGAAGCAGACAGGGAGTGTGGCAGTGTGCACGTGCACGTGGGGGTGGAGATACATGCATGCTGCCGACGTGAACCGTGTGTTCATAAAGGGAGCCAGAACCTACCCAGCCAGACCAGCCAGACCAGGAAAGGGGAGGAGAGCCCCCCAGGCCAGAAGCCCCCCCAGCATCCGGACCCAGGCAGCCCGGGAGGGGAGGAGGAGGGGACCGCCCACCCCACCAGCCAGGCACAGAGACGGCCCCCCTACAGGGGCCCCCCCAATGCCCAGAGGCACAAGCGAACCCAATGTCCGGCCCCCAGGCCACAAGACAGGAGCGCTTAGCCGTACCAGGCGGCAGCCATGGGGGCCACCGGGCGCCGGACACCGAGACAAAGGCCAGGGACGAAGCCAGGGCCCCCGGAACCCATGAGCCAGCCACCACCCGACCGGCGCCCCGTCCCCGCAAGCCAGCCCAGGCACGCGACAATAGCAACCCAGGGATCGCCACGCACCCACAGCCACAGCCACCCCCCTAAAACCCTACGCACTACAACCCCCCCCCCCGCCATAATATCTGACCCCCCCTCCCCAACCCTCTCAGTGCCCTCCCCTCTCTGTGATGGGGAGGGAAAGCCCCAGAGGGTCCCAGCGAGCCAGCCCCCAGGTCGGTCCTACCCATGCACTCACACACACATACTCACAATCATCTGGTTACCCTCCCTACCCCCGCCGCCACGCAGTAACCCCCCCCCCCGAGCCGGCCGACCCCCAGCGCCGCATGCCCGACCCCTCCCGCAGCCGACAGGATACCCATAAGCCCGGCCGCCCTGAGAGGACCAGGCGGGTGAAGACCGGCCGCCCCCCCCCGACCCCACCCACGTATGGAGGTGTGGGAGTGCTGTGTGTGTGCTGCAGGTAAAATAGGAGGTCACCAGTGTGGGGGGCTCCACCGCTGCCAAGCCACAAAGCCCCCCACTCCGGAGTCACTCTGTGAGTGGTGTGTATTTGCTGTGTGTGTGCTGCTAGCATGCAGTGTGTGTGTCTACAGAGGAAGTTAAAATTGTGGGGGCGGCCAGCGAAAGGTGAGCACGGATGTTTCACCGTGCCCCCCTCCACCAGACCCTCTCCACAAGGCCCTAGATGAATCAGAGTGTCTAATATGCAAGTAAAAAGCGGGGAGGAGGGCGGGTGCCAACGAGAACCCAGAGAGGGGCATCCCCAGAGAGCCCCGCCAGCATACCCCTCCCATCCAGATCCCGGGGCCCTATGTGCCTGTGTGCAATATTTGTTTGGGTGAGAGCGGGGAGGAGCGGGCGGATGGGCACAACCGGGGGAGAAGGCTCCCCCGAGCGACCGGCCCCCCAGCCGGCCGCGGTAGGCGCCCCCCCTCCCAGAGCGGCCGGGCAGCCAGAAACGGCAAGCCAGCCGCAGTTGGAGGCCAGAGCCTCGCGGCGCCGAGAGACAGCCAGCGAGGAAGGGTCCCGGTGCCAGAACGGGGGGGCAGGGGGTCCAGCCCCACCATTCATACCCTGGCCCCCCTAAGGACTAGCACACTGCCCCCCCAGGCCCCCCCCAAAAAATAAATAATTAATAAAATAATAATAATAATAATAATAATAATAATAATAATAATAATAATAATAATAATAATGAAATAAACCCACCCAAGTGAACCCATTAACCCCTGCTGTGACTGCGGCGGTCGACCCCCGGGGGGCCAGGCCACGCGCCAACCACCGGCCACGGGCGAAACACCGGCCACGGGCAGACGACCCCAGGCCCCAAAGCCCCAAGCCTCCCCCCAGCCCCCGCCACGGCGACCAGCCACCCAGCACGGCACCCGGCCGCCATTCCCGGTCAGCCGCACTGCCTACCCTGCGCCCAGCAGGCACCCGCCCAGGAACCCCTGCCAAGTTGCCGGCAGAGTGTGCGCCCCCACCACCACCCCACCCAGGCAACCAGAGCATAGAGCCGGGAGAACGACAGGCCCGGCAGAGCCCGCCCCCCCAAACCCACCCCGGCCCACCCAACCAGCCAGGACCCGGCTCAACCTATCACCATCCCACCCCCACTAGGTGATGTGACTAACCAGCTGGAGCCAGGGAGAGTCTGAAGCCGACAGGTTTTTTGTGGAGGACATTATCTCTGAACTAATATGCTCTGACATGAGGTTTCTGTAGTGGTTGATGCTAAGATTATTTTTAGATTTCCAGTTTAGGAGGATAGTTTTCTTTGCGATACATACAGCGGTGAGAACCATATAAGCCTTGTTAGATTCCATGTTGATGTTATTCAGGTCACCTAATATGCAGAATTTGGGGCAAGCAGGAATCTTATGATTAAACCAGATTGATAAATCCTCACAAACCTTACGCCAGAATGATTGGACAGGTGGACAGAGCCACAGGGCATGCAAATAGTCGTCTATGTTGTTACCTATGCACTGTGTGCATATAGCAGACTGATTGAGACCCATTTTAAATAACCTCTGTCCGGTGTAGTGAGTTCTGTGGAGAATCTTGTATTGAATAAGTTGCAGATTAGGGCTTTTGGTCATATTAAAGGCATTCAAACAGATCTGTAGCCAAAATTGATCACTAAAATTCAATGATAGCTCAGACTCCCATTTTGTCATGGGTAAGTAAATGGTTTCATCTATGTCTGATAACATCTTATAAATTTTGGAGGTGAGTTTGGGATTTTTAAGGTCCATGAAATGTGTTACTGTAAGGGGAGGGTCTAGGTCTATTTGGGTCAGGCAGTATTTAGTGCTTATAGCTGATTTAAGCTGCTGATATTCTAGAAATTTGTTTATATTAATTCCATAGGTTGAGGATAACGTTGAGAGGGACATAAATTTTCTATTCTGAATTATATGCTGGAACTGCTGGATTCCTTTGTTCTTCCATGAAGCAAAATGAATCATGTTTTTGTTAATCAAAATGTCAGGGTTATTCCAAATGGGGGTAAGTTTACATGGAAATAATGTGAGGTTGTTTTTTTTTAAAAAATCCCACCAGGCTGTTAAGGATGAGCTGATGTTTAAACTTCTGAAGCATTTGTGTTGTTTAATTTTAGAACTGAAGAAAGGTAAATTAGAAATATCTAGGTTATCACAGAGATTTTGTTCCATATCTAGCCAGGATTCATCCAGCACACCAGGATTCAGCCATTTTTGTACATAACACAATCTGTTCGCGGAGTAGTAGTCCTGGAAGTCTGGAAGGCCTAGTCCTCCTCTATCTTTAGGTTTTTTTTAATAGTTTTTAAACTAATCCGTGGGGGTTTACCTTCCCAGAGGTATTGGGAAATGAATGAGTCTAATGATTTGAACCAAGTAGTTGGAGGTTTGGAAGGAATCATTGAAAATAGGTAGTTAATTTTTGGGAGAATCATCATTTTTATGGCTGCAACTCTCCCGATTAGAGAAATGGGTAGAGTTTTCCATCTAGTGAGATCAGCCTCGGTTGTTTTAAGTAGTTGGGTGTGGTTTAGCTTGAGTAGATCAGAAAGCCTAGAGGAGATATTTATACCTAAGTACTTTATGTTGCCTGTTTGTATTTTAATAGATGACGGATTTAGATAATTGCAATTAATTGGTAGAATTGTGCTTTTAGACCAGTTTATGGAGTATTCTGAGACTGAGGAAAATCTATTAATTAGGGAGATGATTTGGCAGATGGAAGATTGTGAATTAGGAGTAAATAGTAAAACATCATCTGCATAAAGACTTTTTTTGTGTTATAAATTTTTGGTTTGAATGCCTTCAATGTCTCGACTTTGCCTAATTGCAGCAGCTAGAGGTTCAATAAATAGTGCAAATAAAGACGGAGATAGTGGACAGCCTTGTCTGGTTCCTCTTTGTAAATTAAAGCTTGGAGATGTTTGATCATTTGTTCTGATACGAGCATTAGGAGAGGCATATAGTATTTTAATCCAGTTAATAAATGATTTTCCAAAGCCAAATTTGTTCAGGGTGGCTATTAAAAATTTCCAGTTGACCCGATCAAATGCCTTTTCTGCGTCCAGTGACAAAATGGTTGCTTCTCGGTTGTTGATGGTTGTATAATCTATGAGGTTGATTAATCTGCGCATGTTGGTAGATGAATGTCTACCCTTTATAAAACCTGTTTGGTCAGGATGTATTAGAGAAGGAACTACCTTCTCCAGCCTTCCCGCCAAAGCTTTGCAGATTATTTTAAGATTTGCATTAATCAGCGATATGGGTCGATAGCTGGATGGTGATGTGGGATCTTTCCCAGGTTTCAGAAGTAAGATTATATTAGCAGAGTTCATATTTGGAGGTAGATAATTGTTGTCCTTAATTTCTATTGTCATTCTGAGAAAAATGGGAGCTAAGATTTGCCAAAACTCTTTATAAAATTCTGCTGGGAAGCCGTCTGGTCCTGGGGCTTTTTTACTAGGCATGTTGGTTAATGCTTTATGTAGCTCTTCTTTGGTAAAAGGGGACTCCAGGGCTGTGATTTGTTCCTCTGTTGGTCTAGGCCAGGGGTCACCAACCCTGTGCCCGCGGGCGGCAGTGCGCCCGCGAGCACCCCTTGTGGCGCCCGCAGGGAATGCACCCAAAAAAAATCTTTTTTTTTTTATTGAAGCAAATATTCAACAAACAACCACCGCATGTCTGTCAATGACAACAATATCAATTCTGAGATAAAGGTAGACAAAGAAAAACCCAAATATGTAAACAAATATAACTTAAAAAATAATCACTAAAAGTAAGGGTCTATTACAAAAGTTTAAATAGATCAAATAAATTACACAATTTCTGGACATTCTTATGATTCATGTAATGTAAAGATTTTGAGAATAGGTTGAGGTGGTTGAGTAATCCATTAATGTGAGGATTAATATTCCTGTCTGTTTTTATTTACATTTATGTTTAAAAAGTTAAAATTAAGTTAAAGTTTTAAAGGTTTAAAAGTTTAGCTTTAGTGTGTTCAATAAATATTTATCTTGTTCGGCTGCAACCTAAAGTCTGTTTTGAAATTAGGCTCCCTCTGCAACTGAGTTTGACCCCCCCCCCCTGTAATACGAGTCTAGAAAATTCATGCATGTTTTTGTGTGTAAAATGAGCAAATAAAAATAGGGCACACAAAAGGAAGTCCTCAAATTGTGTTGTTTTTTGGGGGGGGGCTAGGAGGTTTTTAGTGGCGCCCTTCATACCACTTGGTGCCCATGAAATAGCCCTCGGTCTCAAAAAGGTTGGTGAACCCTGGTCTAGGCAAATCTATGCTATTGAGAAAACTGTTGATGTCATTGTCAGAAGGATTAATTTGGGATGAGTAGAGGGATTGGTAAAAGTTTTTAAAAACTGAATTTATTTCGACTGGATCATGTGTTGAATTTCCTGTTAGGTCTATGACTGATGAAATAGTTGTCTTCTCTTTGTTTATTTTGAGTTGATTTGCCAAATATTTCCCAGATTTATTACTGTGATCAAACCTCTCCAAGCGTAGTCTCTGTAATAAAAACTGTGTTCTTTGATTAGTTATTTCATTTAATTCGATTCTTACTTTCCTTATTTGTTGTAGAGTTTGTTCATCCGGAGAGTTGCTGTAGGTTTCCTCTAACAGTCTGATTTTTTGCTCTAAATCCACTAGTTTAGAGTTTTCTTTTCTTTTTTTGTGGGATGAGAAGGCGATTATTTTTCCTCTCATGACTGCTTTCCCGGCCTCCCATAAAAGGCACGAGGAAATACCTGGGTGGTCATTATTTTGAAGATATGAGGACCATTCTTTAGCAAGGAAATCTATAAAGTTAGGGTCTCTGAGCAACGATGTATTGAACCTCCAGCTCCTTAATGAAGGTGGTGATGTTTTGTTTTTAAGAGTCAGGGAAACTGGTGCGTGGTCGCTGATAGTAATGGGGTGGATCTGTGCTTCCGTAGCTATGCTCAACAAGGAGCTGTTAACCAAGAAATAATCTAGCCTGGAGTATGATTGATGAACTGTGGAGAAAAAGGTATAAGTTCTTTTCGTGGGGTGGAATAAACGCCAAACATCACAAAGACCAAAATCCTCCATGTACTGTTTAACAGTGTTTGTGGATTGCCAGAGTCTAAGATTTCCTGTGTTATTTAGCCTATCCATCTCTGGATCTAAACACATGTTGAGGTCACCTGCAATGATTAGCGATTTGTCTGTATGTTCAGATAGCGCAGAGAAGAAGGAATGAAAGAATTTAGGGTCATCTACATTGGGGGCGTACACATTAGCTAAACACAGCTGCATATTTTGAGTGGAAAGAGTGACTATTATAAATCTTCCCTCTGGGTCTATGACTGTACTAGTTTCTGTGAATTTAATTTCCCTATTTATCATAATTGTTACTCCTCTCTGTCTAGAATTATAACAGGCTGAATATACGTTGGGAAAATCTGCTGTGGCGAGAATATTCACTAAGGAATTAGACATATGAGTTTCTTGAAGAAACGCAAAATCAGTTTTGAGATCTTTTAATTTGCTCATTACTTTCAGTCTCTTCTCTCTGGTTCCAGCTCCGTGCACATTCCAAGTAACTAACCTTAGGGTGGACATGCTGCTGTTGAGGTGAATGTTAGAAACTGTATGTTGTTGATGGAGGCAAAAATGAGTATATATGTACACATAATGGTGTGCTTGATGTTGCTATGAGGCTTAATGTGTAATGCACAGTGCATGTGATGTAATGCTGGACATCCTGAGTGTCTGAGTGTGTTGTGCAGATCAGTACTATTGTAGAGTGGCTGGGTTATGTGGCAGCTTAGGTGAGGGGGAGGGAATAGTGTGTGAAAAAAGAAAAAAGGGAAAGGAGTGCAGAGGGGGGGATAAATAAGGAAACAGGGAGGGTAGAAACAGAACAAACCTATCATGAACAGGCTTGAAGCTGCTGAGGAGACTGGTGGTGATTTTACCTAAAGTGGAAAACCTTTATGCCCCGTGAGTTATGCCCAGTGTGTCACATATAAGCATAAACTGACACCTGTGCAGAGAGTGTAAAGGGTGTGGATACATATCTGGTTTAGGAGAGCCAGGGAGTGACGCCAACCTTTTTAACACCAGGAGCCGTGTGGGGTTTCTAGGTTTCTTTCCATTCCTTTATTGAGAAAGGTTTCCTATACATTCACCAAATTGTTTGCTCTTTCTGGTCCATGACATTAAAAACTTCAAAGAATCCTCAGGGTTTCTTCATTTGTCTCTAAATGATCAGATTTGGACTGTAACTGTAAGTCATTTCAGTGCCATGGATAATAGTAATTATTTTAGTTTGTTTTTGTACTGATTTGCAAGTTAAATTTGCCTTTAAAGAAATGAAGTTAAAGCAAATCTGTCATAAAAAGTGCAGAAACTGTCCTGGTAGCACCGTGTGCACCACACTCACAGCATTTATCTTCATATTTACAGCTTTTTAAACTGATGTTTTCATCCAGAATGAAAGCAGAAAAAGTATGCACAGAATTGTTATTCAGTATATCCGTAGATATGCTAAGATTGATCTTTTAATTTCACGTTATCAGTACGTCATCTGCGTATACTGTTGAACAATAACATGGCTTGCTGCTCCGCCTCTGACCGGCTGTGTTTTCAGCAGACTGGGTGTGTCCGTGCTGCCTTGACACCTGCTCAGGTGTTTTCACGTTCTTCTCAGGATCCCTGCTGTGCGTACTCTAGAACTAGTACTTTAAATAAAACCGCTCAGCTGGAAACCTAATCCCAGATTTTCACATTTATTTAAAAGGATTGTTTCATCTCAGGTAAGTGAGACATGAATTTCTTTGTTTTCTCCACTAGCAAATAGAAGTCTATTTAAGTGTACTAGTACATGCAGTCTATAATAAAAGTGAGGTAGTATACTTGAGGTTTACTTTTTATATGCTATCTACACACTGTAAACTTAAAAGGTTCCATTTTAGTCTGAAGTATTCAGTTAGTACACTTCTTACCCTTTTTATACATGGTCTATAGTAGACTTGCTATACCTATACTCAAGTAAACCTAATAAAATAAACTTCAAGTGTGCTACTTTTTTCTGAGGGAAGTAAAACAAACAAAAAATCTGTGTTTATTTGATCCATTCAGGAGTGAAACCAGAAGTACAACTTGACCCAGAGTCATGGACCGTCTGAAGCTCGTCCTGCAGTACTTCCAGTCAAACTCTGAGTCCATCTCCAATGGGATCTGTATCGTACTCGCTCTGGTCAGCGTCAAGCTCTACACCAGCTTTGACTTTAACTGCCCCTGCCTCCCACAGTACAACAAGCTCTACTCCCTTGGAGTAATGATCGTTCCGCCCGTCATTTTCTTCTTTTTGGGAGTGCTTGTCAATCGGCACACAGGGGTCATGATGGATGAGTGGCTGAGGCCTGCAGGAAACAGGCCAAAGAATCCTGCTGTTGTCAAGTACGTCAGAGTTTGAGAACTAAAAGGACACGCAACAGTGGCATTTAAGAATGCAACTAAATCCGCTCCTTACAATACGTAGGAGTCACAATTGTTTTACCTTGCTGTGAAGCTGCCAGGCTGGTCTTTATCTGTCGTTATACACAAAATGCACTGAATAGGCCAGGTATGCTGTTCTTGTTCTACTACAAGGCTTCAGCAGCTGAAGAGGATGTGAGAGTGGCATGTTCCCTGGGAAGCTTAAAGCCAATTCCAAAGATTTGGCCCTCTCTGAGTCTCTTCTGCCTTTTCTTTGAATCTTTGAGACAATTCTAACTCCCACAACAACTGCAGCAACCTGTGGTTAGAGTAAGGCAACAAAGTATTTGTTATTCAGCAAGTTATTGCACTTAAAATGAGGAGTTTGTTCTTCATAGATACTCTTTAGCAGCGAGAGACGCGATATTAAGAAAGAATCCACGATATCTCATTGTATGGTTGTTAAAGAGCTACTTTGATTTTTTTTTTTAAATCATGTTTTGGGTGTTTTAAATACGTTCTTGTGATATTTTTCTGATGATGGAGGACATTACTGAAGAAAATAGCATGGTCTGAGTATTTCTTAATTCAAATTGTGCATCAGGAGCAGACGAAAAAAAGCTGTTTGAAAAAGAGCTTATTTGTGACGTAGAAAATACTTTGGGCAAGCCACAAGCTCCAAGCTCTCAGCAACTGGGAGGGGAAGGGGGGGGGGGGGGGTCACTTCGCAGCCAAAGTCCTACCAACAACTTGGAGGTGAATCTTTTAGTGAACTCCTACCGCCCTGCAGTAAATATCTCCTAGAAAACGAGATGATCGGAGTGGGTCTTTAAAGAATTTATTTTTAAATATTACGGGTGCAACAAAAAGTGCGAGCAATATTGGAGCTATCTAGCCGTCCAGTTCTGATCCAGATTCCAGCTCAGACCAGGAAAACAAAGACGACCATGGATCTACGTGTCTGACAGTGGATGATCAGAATGGAGCAGATCAGAGAGACTGTGGCCCGCCCAACATTTTTTAATGGAACAAATTATCTCTTTTTCCAACTGAATTTTTGAATAAAGAAATACTCTGAAATGCAATTTTCTTAATATATGCCTGTCACAACGTGATGTGACTAGAGTGGCCTGGTTTACTTAGGAGGCAGATGACTTTTAAGTTCAGGAACAGGTTTTTATTCTATGATCTCACCTGGGCCGCGCAGCTCACACCTGGGCCGCGCGGCTCACACCTGGGCCGCGCGGCTCACACCTGGGCCGCGCGGCTCACACCTGGGCCGCTCAGCTCACACCTGGGCCGCGCAGCTCACACATGCTCTCCCCCCTCACACTGAGCTCTTTTCCTTTTATGGGCTCCAGTTAACTGGCTGGCCACGCCCAGGAAGGAGGCCACTTTAAACAAACAATAAGGTAAATATACAACAAAATATAGAAATGTCTTGTAAATCATGCAGTTAAAGTCTTTAAACATAGACAAACATAAATAAACAAACAACTCAAATCATTCCAACAAAACGGTAAACAAAGAAATCAAAATACTTTCCACTTCCTGTGCCCAACTACTAAACAGGAAGTAAAGGCCGTGGTCACCATTTTGTTCTTTGGGCACCAGGAAGAGAATGTGAAAAACATGACAAAATAAAACCAGTCTTGTGCTTTACATGCATGATGTGTCTGAAAGTGATGAGCTAGAGCAGACAGGTGACAAGTAGATACATCTACTTTGTAACAATGCCCTCCGTCATCAGAAAAATGCGACAAAAACGAGTTATATACACTATTTTCATTGGAGGGGTGTAATAAATTGAACATCTTCTTATAGATACCTATTTTCAGCTATGATTCAGAGGGCTCTGCTCGCACCAATGGTGTGGATCTTGGTCACTTTGTTGGATGGAAAAATCTTCATCTGTGCTTTCAGTGTGAGTGTGGACCCTGCACTGTTCTCAGGTATCTAAAACACGCCAAGCACACAGCTTTCGACAAATTTGACCTATCCATAATGTATGACTTTGAACAAGTGTTGTGTTTTTTGTTAGGTGCACCGAACAACACTGGGCTGGATATGACCAAGATCATGGCCAAAGTGCCCTGCAAAGAGGATGTTATTTTCAGGAACAGCTCTTTCCGCAAAGCCGTCTCTCGTTATGTTCGGTGCTATTCACAGGTAAATTCTTTTACCTTCAAGTTTTGTAAGTACATGTAAAGAACTTCAATAAAACATATCACTTGCTCAGCATTTAGGCCTTTTTGTAGATTTTGTGGGCTTGGGTGTCATGTAACCCTTGTGCTATCTTAGATGACCCCACCCTTACATTGACGTGTTCTCCCTACCATGACAAAGGTGGATAAAGGTGGAAAGATTTCATGTAATCCATGGACACCAGTGAAGATCACAAATCATTGAAGAAAAAAGGTTCAGCGCACTGTCTAGTGGGTCTAGATGACCCAACTCCCAACGTTAAAGTGCCTAGGACAGCACAAGGGTTAAACACACCCTCCACATAAATGAAAACAATTGGAGCTGATCGCACTGCCACCTTTTATTTAACATTACACGATCAACGTCTTGTTGTTCTACTTATTTCCCTGTCTAGGCAGTGGGTTGGTCCATCCTCCTGTTCCTTATTTTATTGGGAGCACTGGGACGACTGGTGAAGCCCTGCTTTGATGACCACGCCAAGTTCCTGCAGACACGCTATTGGAGCAATTATCTGGATGTGGAGCAGCGGCTCTTTGATGAAACCTGCGTCTTGCACGCTCGGGACTTTGCCCGTAAGTGTGTGGTGCAGTTTTTTGAGGACATGCGTGAGGACACCATTCTTCATCTTCCACATCCACCCTTCTTTGCCGTTATTCGAGAAGACTTGGAGGAGGAAGAAGAAAGGCTCCACGGAATAACCAAGCAAGAACAGGTGGAACAGCTGCTTAACAAGTGGTACTACAGTAAACCTGAACTGGATGTGACGAGGTTTGCCTATAAACCACAACCATGTGTTACCTGGGAGGACTCTGAAGGGAGGACTTTGTACTCTGATCTTTAGACGTGAAACTGGACTCAGCGAGTCGCCTTTTGTCTCCAAACATTGCATAGAAACACTAGAATGTCTGCTTAGCTGACTGACTGCTGGTGGAAAAAGGACAAAATTGGTAGTTTAAGTTGGACTTGTTCTCAAGGAAATAACCTCCTATTCTTCTTTTCCCATCCTCTTTAGCATAGAAAGTCCAGGGTCATTTTTTAGGGAGCACAGGAGGCCATTTTATCCAACATTTTCATGGATTGAAATACTTGATCGTTTTGACTTGTTTGAACAGTAATGAAGGTGACTGAAAGGCAGGAGGGCGGGTCAGCGACTGAGGAGAGAAAAGCCTTTGATAATACCCTTCCTGTTCATGACTTTACTTTGTTTTCATGTAGCAAAAGGATCAAAGTTGAGTTTAGGTGTACAGTTTAGGTTTTATGATAATTACAGAAAAGGATTTGAGCCAAACCTCCTTCCAATGTGATGAAATTGAGTTAGACTGCATTTAAATCTGCAGTCTCCACCACAGACATGTAAGACATTCGCAATGTCTTCCTGTAAACAATAAAGAACATCATCCTCCTTCAAAACCCATGTTTTCTTTTTTGAAAAGAAGAAAATCTGCTGTGATTGCAGATTTTCAATCGTCCTCTGAATACACATTTCTGTCATGTGAAAGCAAATTAAAAATCAACAAGGAACCATAGTAAAACAGCTGGATCAAAACGCACTGAAATAAACACAGCAGAGTAGAGGCTTAGCTGTGCCAAAACAGTTTTTGATCCCTTGGTGATTTTTTAGGTTTCCCCACTTAAGAAGGAGGTGTAGTCTTTGCTCATTTAAACAACGAGGGATAGAAAATCAAGGAGTCGACTTTAAAGAATTTGTCAACATTTATTTAGCATTTCATTGAGAGATATTAGTATTTCATCCCTTGGAGGTTTCTTGTAGTTCATGACCAGGTTTCTGCACCAACAATATCAGGAGAAATTTTGATCCAACTTTCTTTCCAAATGACTTCATTTAGATTTGGTTGGCTGTTGCTTAGCAACTCTGAGCTTCAGCTCTCTCCATGGGTTTTCAATAGGATTAAGGTCCAGAGACTGGCTGGGCCACTCCATGACCTTGATCTACATCTTCAGTCGTTTTTTGGTAGCCTCGGTTGTACATTTTGGGTCATTATGCTGTCGGAAGACCAATTCACGACCCATTTAAGCCTCCTGTGTCAAACTCTGAGTTTGACAGTACATGGCTCCGCCCATCCTCCCATCCACAGTAAAGTAGCCCTGTGCAGAAAAACACCCCCAAAGCATAACGTTTCCACCTCCATGGATGACGGTGGGGATGGTGTTCTTGGGGTCATTGGAAGCATTTCTCTTGAGTTAATTCCAAAGAGCTCAGTTGTGGTCTCATCTGACCACAGCACCTTTTCTCAATCACTCTCTAAATCATGAAGGTGTTCACTGGCAAACTTCAGGTGGTCTGCACGTGTCTTCTTAAGGAGGCGGACTTTGCTAGCACTGCAAGATGTTAAGCCAGGGCTGGCCCACCTTGGCTCTCAAGAGCTCAACCCTGCCTGTTTTTCAGTCCTCCCTGACCAGCTTGCTGCTGATTGGCTGACTCAAGTAATTCCACGTCCTGATTCACTGAACACATCTAGTTCAAGTAGTCAGCATCAGGCAGTCCAGGGAGAGCTGGGAAACAGACAGGGTTATGGCTCTTGAGGACCAGACTTGATGACCCTGTGCTAAACCATTTCAGCATAAAGTCTTACAAATGGTTTTCTCTGTGACTGTGGCCCCAGCTAGATGTCCGTTTCCACCAGTTCTAATGGTACACTATGGTTGCTCATTGTGTCAGAAGACTAACAGATGATTAGAAAACCCTTGTGTGATCATGTTAGCACTGCTGAAAACAATTTGCCTGCTTAGAGAAGTAAGAAACCCAACCTTCCTTTGAGTAGGTTGAGTATTTGAAGAATCCCATTTGTGGGGTCAATTAAACGCTCAAAATGGCCGGAAAAAGAGAACATGTGAAACTTGACCGTCTATTGTTGTTCTCCCAATGATGTTTTCCTTTTTGAGATTTTCAAAACAATGTTTTTAATCTTTCTAGTTAATTAATTTTAAAGTTGATAATTGTATCTTATATCTGGTGGGGTCTCCAGCTTTCAGTGGGCCAAGCTTGATGGACCCATCTCCACCCAATAACAAGACCAATGCCATGTCACAGGGATCATTTGACTACTAGGGTGTGGACTGGTGAGTTTTGCATGAAGGCTTTTAAAACATTCAGGCACACAAGTCAATGACTGCATCCAATTTAAATAGTGAACAAATATAGAAAAAATAGCCGGTAACACGTAGATAAACCACCTCCACTACAGCCTCTACCTCTGTTCTGGGGAATCTATCCTTTATTGTCCTTTTCCTCCTCAATTTTATGATACTTTCTACTTTCTCCATATCTGGTAGGATTTTCTGTGTTTCTGCCTTTTATCATGCTGTCACAAACTTGTGGTGTGAGACCCAATATGCTGGAGACCAGGCATGGTTGGCAGAAACCTAAAACATTTAATAAATAAACTGAAACATGAAAAAACCATGGGAGCAACAAAGGAGTGACGGAAGAAAACAGAGCAGAGCAGAGGACCTGACACTGAGCTACTGAAAACTAGACACTTAAATAGACTGAGGGTGATTAACTATATGAAACCAGAACCTGGTGAGACTGACAATGAAAACAGAACAAGACAAAAACACCACAAAAAACCAGGCAGGTAACTCTCACATCTGCTTAGTATTCAATTCAATTTAAGTTATTTAGCACAATATTACAACAATCAGTCAATGAGTCATCTCACAGGGCTTCAAACTGTGCGACGCGTCACTCTTACCAGTCCCATCATTACTTCAGTGTGATTATCGTACTATTGAGAGATTTGTGGCTAATTCAGGACAGACACGCGTTGGCAGTTCTACGTAAACCTTCTATTCAGTCACCCATAAACAAAAATCATGAGCAGAAATGACTGCAGTGGACCCAGAAATATATGAAAACTCATTTTCAAAGACTCTTGTTCACTGATGAGTAGTGGGTGGATGGTGAATGTTCACCAAGTCCCAACAAGGCTGCAATGTTAGCATGAAGGGGGCTGAGTCATGTCTTGGGCTGGAATCATGAGGAGAAAGCTGGTCGGTCCCTTAAGTGCTAAAACAAGAAGCGTGCTTTCTGTAACAAAATCATCTTCATGCATGACAATGCACCATCTCATCCTGCAAGGAATACCCCTACATCATTGTCTGCTATGGGCAGAAAAGGAGAAAAACTCACGTTTTTATGCTGAGAAGAGTCTTCAGGATCCTGGAGAAGTGAAGCCTTTAAAATTATGTTCAAACTTAAGAAATAGAAAGGAAGGAAGAGAAACAAAGATTAGCTTCTACAATGGGGTTTTGGTGAAGATCAAAGCAGCTCGAGTTCTCAACTAGAGGATTTTCTGAGGAAGACCAAGCAAAAATGATAAATGGTGGATGCTTCTATAACACTTTTCTACCGTGATTAAAGTGCTTTACAGTCACATTCACCCATGCACACACTGAGCACTGCTGCTGAACTCTAACTACCAGCCATGTGGATTTGAGTGTCTTGCTCAAGGACACTCCTGCAGCCTTGGAATCAGAGGATGATCGCCTCCCTCCGCACAACAGCCGCAGAAAAGAGAGTTACAATAATCAATGCAGGAGTCAATAAGGCTGAACAGAACAAAGTCCCACTTCAACACTTCCGTCATCTTTTGATCTACGTTCATAGAGTTTCCAGTGAGCCTTTCATTGGGATTTGAGCCCAATCATAATTTTCACAAGAGACCTATACGATGCTGTACTTAAGCCTTTTAATAAACTGTATTCATGCATATGATGATGTATTAACTTTGGCACACAAGAGAACAAGCTTTTTTCAAGCCCGGAAGTAAAATGACTGGATTTCTGAGGCGCCGCCGTTCTCAGCTTGTGTGTGCCGCCCACTTCATGGCGTCATCCTAAAGTCGGCCTCAGCATCGTGTCTGTGTTTCGCACACGAAAACAAGCAACATTCAAACTTTTGCAAAGATGGATATGCATATTGTGCATTAAAAAGGAAGAATTCCCCACTAGCTCCGAAGAGAAAGTGAATGTTTGTGTTAGCCAGGGCAGTGCAGACTCTTCCTTCCTTCCGGCTGTTCTTCACTTATCTATGTCACAATGTGACAACCTGCTGGTTTTTGTGGACGAGGAGGGGCTGGTGCTCAGAGTGCAGGTTTTTAGAGGAATACTCAGAAATGCTTGAACAGGTCAAAATATTGCTTTGGGCTTTCTTTTCATGAGGAATAAACATTTTAGTACACATTGAAGCTCAAAAAAATTGGTTTTGCATAAAATAGCCCCTTTAATAAAATGTATCCTGTTCCTGAATTTCTTTTTTAAACTTTGTGTTGAACCTTGCATTTTATGTGATTTGAATGATTAGTCTTTTGAACATTTGTTTTTCTCATGAACATATTTTAAGAAATTGAATTAATCTTAAACTTCCCAGTGCTCCTTTTTAAAGGGTTTTCAGATGTAGTACCATTAATGGATAATTTAGATGATTCACTCTCCCCACAGCTCCTTTGACCGCATGTTGTCTGTTCACAACAAAATCTTCAAAATGCAAGCACGAGTCCTCTAATCAATTCCAGGCCTTTTATCTGCTTCACTCATAATGACATAACAAGGGAATTGCCCACACCTGCCCATGCAATAGCATGGAAGTCAGTTGTCCAATTACTTACGAGCCCATGAAATGAAGGGATTGTGTTCAAAAAATGCTTTAGTTTTTCACATTTTTATGGAATGTTTTTGTTCAACCCGTGGAATAAAAGCTGAAAGTCTGCACTTCAATGGTAACTGAGTTGTTTTATTTAAAATTCACTGTGGTAATGTACAGAAACTAAATTAGAAAGAATGTGTCTCTGTCCAAATATTTATGGTCCTGACTGCAGAAGCTTAGCAGAACTCCAACAGCCACCCAGCCTAACGTAGTCCGCTAATGTATTTTTATGAGAAAATAAAAACCGCCGAACCGACCCTAAAATCACCCAAATTATGCCTACCCGTCCAAAGCCATTTTTTCACCCAAATCTAGTACCAAAACCGCCCAATCTGGCAACACTGTTTGCCGGGAGGTCGTAAAGCGAGGTGGAACAGTGAGCACTGACGTCATCGCCCCGCCTCCCTCCTAATGCTGACTGGAATTGAATTACGCTATACTTTTCAGACCGTGGATGTGAAGACGAAAATGCAACTCCCTTTTTCATTTTACTTTAATTGTGTCACAGAATGTGCGATTTGAAGTAAAAAATGAAAAAGCATTTTGAATGATTGATTTTTAAAATTATTTTATATAGTCATTTGATGCAGTTACATCGTGAAAATGAAAAAGCATTTCTGTTAATCCATTTTAATAGTCAAATTAGATATTTTTAATTGAATTTTGCTAAGCATTTACTAGAGAACTTTTTAAAAATGAAGTCTCAAATGGCATTTTCTATATCATTTTAATTAAGTGACAGAATAAGCAATGTTGAAGAAGAAAAAGAATAAGAAAAAGAAAAAGCGGTTTGGCGGATTGCTTTTTCTTTTTGATTTTGAGTCAACAAATGCAGCTTCATTTTGAAAATGAAAAAGCATTTCTGGTTTTGACTTTTGTTTTTAGTCATTCTTCAGAAACACTTTCATACTTGACAAACATCACATTCAGTGTTGTAAATGGAGAGGTAGCAAACTGTACTTTCCATATTATGTCAATGTATTCAAAATACATTCTAGCTCAATACAAAAACATGCTAACCTGGAAAACTGCTAAATTAACTGGCTCACAACTAACCTCTACTAGGTTTTTTTATCAGTTCCTTGAATCTTTTTCTTTACCCCTTTGTTTTTATTCTAATCTTATTTTGCTTTAAGGTTTTGCAATTTTGGACATCAAGAAATGGCTGTGCCATTTGATGTTTGCGGATGACATTGTAATTTGCAGTGAGAGTAGAGAGCAGGTGGAGGAACAGCTAGAGAGGTGGAGGTTTGCTCTGGAAAGAAGAGGTATGAAGGTCAGTCGTAGTAAGACAGAATACATGTGTCTGAACGAGAGGGATCAAGGTAGAAGCGTTAGGTTACAGGGGGCTGAGGTGAAGAAGGTGCAGGAGTTTAAGTACTTGGGGTCAACAGTTCAGTGTGATGGGGATTGTGGAAAAGAGGTGAAGAGGCGAGTGCAGGCAGGTTGGAGCGGTTGGAGGAAAGTGTCAGGAGTGTTGTGTGACAGAAGAGTGCCAGCAAGACTCAAAGGAAAGGTGTACAAGACAGTGGTGAGACCAGCTCTGCTCTATGGGTTAGAGACGGTAGCAGTGAGACAGAGACAAGAGGCTGAGATGGAGGTAGCGGAGATGAAGATGTTGAGGTTCTCCTTAGGAGTGACCAGGTTAGACAGGATAAGGAACGAGTACATCAGAGGGACGGCTCATGTTGCCTGTGTTAGCGACAAAGTCAGAGAAGCCAGACTGAGATGGTTTGGACATGTTCAGAGGAGGGATAGTGGATATATTGGTAGAAGGATGTTGGAGATGGAGCTGCCTGGCAGGAGGGCAAGAGGACGGCCAAAGAGGAGATACATGGATGTCTTAACAGAGGACATGAAGTTGGCTAATGTTAGGGTAGAAGATGTCCATGATAGAGTGAGGTGGAAAAGGAGGATTCGCTGTGGCGACCCCTGATGGGAAAAGCCGAAAGAGAAAGAAGAAGAAGAAATGGCTGTGCCCCTGTAATGTTATATTGCTATGTAATGTCATTATCATTTGTGAAAGATTGTATGGTAGCTTGTTGACAGACAGACAGACAGACAGACAGACAGATCTTCTTTCTGAAGAATAAAACCATTAAATGAAAAAGGTACTATGGCAAAATGGTGGAAAAACACAATAAACTAAACCACAAAAATGTGGTTTCTTTCCTGAATAAATCTTTCTACTTGCAGGAGTTGTAAGATGTAAAATAGAAAAGTAGATGTGGAAGGAGGAAAACGAACGAGTTGGTTTAGGGAGAGGAAAATACCAAAGTACTGACTGACTGGATACACTCCAAACCAGTAGGTGGCGATAGCGTTCAAACTGTTAATCAGAAAAATAAATGCTGTTAGTGCGCATGCGTATAAAGACAACGTTTCGAGCGGGCTAATTTAAAACAAACAAGATGGATGTTATATCTGCTCTACAGTTCCTCAGATTAAATGAAATTCCTGAAGGTATGGTTTGCATTCGGCACGTTCATATTACGTTCTGTAAAGTCATGCGGTTGTCGGGTATTTTTTTGACGCGGCCGTCATGGTTTTTGTGTATCACGTCGTCGAAACTGCTGAACATGAATGAACTTGACTATTTCGTTTTAGTTGTTTAATTGTCGCAGAAAATAATCACATTGTAGTTAGATATAAACTAAGCACAAGGCATTCCTCGTTTGTGTGCATTATTCTGTCGTTTCATATCATGTCAGTTAAAAAACAAACCAGAGCAAGCAGGAGTTTCAAACACACTTTTATTTCAGACTCAGATGTAGTCCATAGAAAAAGATACAAATACAGTATACATAATAAAAAGTAAAAAGATATAAATTAAAAAGAGTATAATCGCTGTATCCAGTGTTTCCTCAGGGCAGAAGTGTAGCGGCATGAGCTTCTTTTGGGATCAGTCAGAGACATGATAATTGAGTTCTTAGATTTGTCCAGGCGTTCCATAAGGCCGTATGTAAGCTTACGCAGTAGTGCTTCACAGGCGGGGATGTAAGCATCCACAAATAGCTGACTGGCTCTGTACCACCTTGGCACCTCAAAGCTTGCTTGTTTAAATTAGTTTTGAACAGTAAAGTCATGTTCATGTTCAAGAAACCAGAGTCTGAGTTGATTCCAGCTTTATGACACGGTGGCTTATCCTGCTGGAAGTAGCATCAGAAGATGGAACTAAAGAGACGGACATGCCTGGTCATGAATCTCCTCTGACCTCTGGCATCAACAGCATTTCTGCCCACAGAAGAACTGCAGCTCACTGGATATTTTCTCTTTTCCAGAACATTCTCTGTTGTGGGTAGGGACTAGGGATGGCCCGTGTGACACGGACGTTTCGCTTGTTTCACCTTCATGAAGCAGAGTGGTTCGGCACAATATTTTGGGGCGCGTGTCAACTAGCGCAGATCACCTGGTTGATGACGTATGACGCGCCAGAGGCATCGTTTGGTTGAACCAGGGTTCAGATGTCACTTGTGTTTGAACAGTTCGGCGCTGTTCTCTAGAAATACAAATGAATCCCGAACGTTTCTCGACCAGCAGTTCTATTGTTACCCCTGAATTGGAATCAGCGTCAGCTCATCGCACTTTACCATGACTCCTGGTTTAAAAAAAAAAAAAAAAAAAAAAAAACTGGCCCAGGATCGTTTCAACTCGCTTTCTCCTAATAAGACAACACACTAATGAATGTTATTTGTAAGGAAAATAGTTCTAACAATATATGATGGCCGGAAGGCATTGTAGTAGTAGAGATAGGTCAGTGGAATAATTATGGTGGCTTCATCCAGAGTTCCTGGGTTTCAGATCAGTGGTTTGGTTTTTTACAATTTTTTTCTTTTTTTGCTTTGGTTTATTTTCTTCATGTATGTGTGTTTTGCTGTGTCAAGTACTTCTCACAGAAAACGTAACTCGTTGTTTAGTTTTACTTCGTTTTTTATCACCATTAACAACATTATTTTGTTCGACGTCTTTTCATCATCATTTCCACATTGAAGTGTTACAAGGAGCTAAGGTGAAGCAGATGATGAAGTTCCAGTCCGCCGCCAGATGTCGCTGTTCTGTGTGGTTTCAAAGCCCTGACTGGTTGGTTCATGTTTCCGGCACAATTACATGAACCCCTAGGAAAGCTTCATGGGGCTTCTATTCCCATCCCTAGTTGTGGGTGAAAATCCCAGTAGATCATCAGTTTCTGAAATACTTGGACCATCCCGTCTGGAACCAACAACCACGTTCAAAGTCACTTAAATCACCTTTCTTCTCTGTTCTACTGCTGGTTTGAACTCCAGCAGATTGTCTGGACCATGTCTACATGACTAAATGGTTTGAGTTGCTGCCATGTGATTGGCTGATTGGAGAGTTGTGTTAACGAGCAGCTGGACAGGAGTACTCAAAGTGTTCGTGGCGAGTTATTCAGATAATGGTGTAACCTGAATCTGACTACTTTCAAAAAAAGTAAAAAGCGCATTTAGATGTCACTGTAAGAAAGAAAAACTCTGATAGGTGTCTTTTTCTTTATGTAGTGACTTTGCTGTTGCTGACCTGTGGTTTTTTTTTGGTAGACTGGGTGAACCTGGCATGGGACACCGAGTTTACAGAGAGGAAACCACTGAATGACGTCTTGGAGAAAGAACTGGATGGCAGTGAAGACGAGGCCTTCAGAACCCTGTATCACTGTTTTCTGGCCTACGTTCCCGATCAACAACAGTCTACCAGCATTAATGGATCCTCACAGGTTTCAGTTTTCTTCCTGAGTCCAGCAGCTGTCATGTTGTTGCCATCATTTAGTTTCAGTGGACTGTATTATGGACCTTTCAATAGAGTTCCACCCAAAACTCTTTTAAACTATTCACTCAACAGGTTGTAACAGCTATAATGTGATCAGTCATCAGTGGGATTTGGAGATTTAGTTTGGTTATCATCTTCCAAAGACTTGTGTAGACAATCAATATTTATAGATCTAATGTATTTATCCATTTTCTTTCAACATGTTTTAATGAAAAACCTGCTTTCAGATAGGTTTTTATATAAACAGTAGCACATACGGTAGAAATGAGAAGTCTCGCCTTTGTTTAGTTTGTCACACAAAGAATAAAACGTTTATTTTTGTCACAACCAAACACATTAATTGATAGTTAATCAAATTGTAAATCGAATCATAAATGCAGTGCCTTGTGAAAGTATTTGTCCTTCTTGAACTTTTCAACCTTTTGCCACATTTCAGGCTGCAAACATAAAGATATAAAACACATTTTAATTTATTGGATATTTCAAACTTTTTTAACAATAAAAACTGAAACATTGGCTGTGGAAAATGATTCAGCCCCTTTACTTTCAGTGCAGCAAACTCTCCAGATGTTCAGTGAGGATCTCTGAATGATCCAATGCTGACCTAAATGACTTATGATGATAAATAGAATCCACCTGGATGTCATCAAGTCTCTGTATAAATGCAGCTGCTCTGTGATGGACTCAGAGGTCTGTTTAAAGCGCAGAGAGCATCATGAAGAACAAGAAACACAGCAGGCAGCTCCAAGATACTGTCGTGGAGAAATTGGGATTTGGATACAAAAAGATTTCCCAAGCTTTAAACATCCCAAGGAGACTGTGCAAGCATGAATGTTCAAATGGAAGAAGTATCAGACCACTGCAGATCTACAAAAACATGGCCGTCCGTCTAAACCTGCAGCTGAAACAAGGAGAAGATGATCAGAGATGCAGCCAAGAGGCCCATGATGACTCTGGATGAACTGCAGAGATCTACAGCTGAGGTGGAGAGTCTGTCCATAGGACAACAATCAGGAGACACTGCACAAATCTGGCCTTTATGGAAGAGTGGCAAGAAGAAAGACATTTCTGAAAGATTTCCATAAAAGGTTTGCCAAAAGCCGCCTGGGAGACACAGCAAACATGTGGAAGAAGGAGCTCAAAATCCAACTTTTGGGCAACAATGCAAAACGTTTGGCTTAAAAGCAACACAGCTCATCACCCTGAACACACAGGGCGCCTGTTGTGCAGGGGAAGGGCGGTCGACCTTGGATTGGAATATTGCAGGTTCAATTCCCGCCTTGCCCTACCATGTGTCGAAGTGTCCTTGGGGAAAGACACTGAACCTTGCCTCCGGTGGAAGGTATTGATGGAAAGATGGATGGAGCCAAATGGATGAGCATTCTGGAAGAAAACCTGATGGAGTCTGCAAAAAACCTGAGACTTGGATGGAGATTTGTCTTCCAACCAGACAATGATCCAAAACATGAAGCTAAGTCTACAATGAATGGTTCACAAATAAACATATCCAGATGTTAGAATGGCCAAGTCAAAGTCCAGACCTGAATCCAAAGGAGAATCTGTGGAAAGAACTGAAACTGCTGTTGACAAACACTCTCCATCAACCTCACTGAGCTCCAGCTGTTTTAAGGAGGAATGAGCAAAAATTTCAGTCTGTGGATGTGCAAAACGGAGAGACAAACCCCCAGAGACACACAGCTGGAACCACAGCAACAGCTATAAAGTTTTAACTTAGGGGGCTGAATCATTTTGCACAACCAATATTTCAGTTTTTTATTTGTTAAAGTCTGAAATATAAAATTTTGTTCCACTTCATGATTGTGTCCACTTGTTGTTGATTCTTCACAAAAAATTACAGTTTTATGTCTTTATGTTTGCAGCCTGAAATGTGGCAATAGGTTGAAAACTTCAAGGGGGCCGAATACTTTCACAAGGCACTGTAAATGGTAATTGCATTAATCAATCGTCTAAATCACCTTTTGAGTCGAGGTACACATTTTTACTTGATAAAAATCCGGCAGCACACCAGCAACCAAAACTTTAAATAATATAGTCAGTATTGAGGTACAGACCCTCCATGGTTTGTTTGTAATTGAGGTACAAAAGCTTCAGGTTGCAGTCGAAAATGTGCCCATGCAGTCGTTTTTCCCTCCAGTTTATTAGAATGTAGCCTCATCAAAACAATATTATATCTAAGCTGTGATTTATCATCATTTTTTTTAAATGTTTTTCTTTTTTATATTATCACAGCATGCTTGACACATTTTACACAAAAAAACCCAACATTATCTTCATGCCTATAAGTTTAATTGTAACAACATAAAAACGTGAACAGAGTGAAGTTTTTTTAGTTTCTCCAGACAACTTACAAGAATATAACTTAAACGTTTTAGTCTTGAGTGAATAAGTTGTTTCAAACTAGTTTAAATATGTCTGTTAGTCACTTGACCTTAATGCTGTTTTTATTATTTTGTTCTTAATCATTTTTAAACTGAACTTCAAAATGTTCACGTTATTTAAGTCTTAAATTAAATTTGTCCTTCAATCCAGTCATTATTAAACCAGTTCTTATTTTATAAAGATGATTTGGAGCAAACACTGGAATCTCTGACTGTATTTCCTTTGTTCTCCAACACAAACCTTGAAAGCAGAAGGAAACTGAAATAGATGACTTTATTAATCCCACATTGGGGAAATCTCATTTATCTGTGGCAGCAAAAACGACATTCAGAATGAATCTATATAATATAACATCAAAAAAGGACATCAAAACTGACATTCATATTAAATTATTAAAAAAATATTTTTAAAATTATTAATACAATTATTATGAAAATTATCAAAAATAAGATTTGTATTAAATAAATATAAAATAAATAAATACAGCTGCAAAAGTTTAAAAAACATGTGGTCAACTGTAAAAAACATGTAAAAAAAAAAAAGTGGCACATTTGATTCTCCTGAAATTCTGATGGAAAATATTTAACCAAAAACTCCACTCTTCTTCTGCAGAACTTTTGGGGCATTTTTAGGGAGAATGGGGTATCAATCAAGGCCTTGGTGGCTGTGCTTTCTTTCTATGTGTTGGGGGCTAAAGCCAGAGCTGCCAACACACAGAACAGAGTGGGTGGACTGTATGCTGCCTCACTCTACCTGCTGCTATTGAAAATCCCAGGTAAGGGAACCTTAAGGTTTCTTCAAATGCAGCATAACTCTGTGGTTAAAAGCATATTTTAACTGAGACTTGGTCCTGTTGTTTATTTGTTATTATTTTTTGCTTAAAGGAAGCATTGCCAACCAAGTCTTTCATGAAGTTTTGTTGGACACCTGCTCTGACCTGACCTCACACTGCTGGCCTCAAGACTCTGGAAAAAAGCGCAAAAAGGATGGGATGAAAAATCCTCAAGGCGAGGGGAAACGAGCCAAAGCCCAGAAGAAAAAGCCTCCACAGGTACAGAGCCCCTTCAGGACAGTAGAGACAACGACATTAGTACTGAAGAAACCTTTTACTTTGGCCTGTTTGTGTATTGATGACAAAAATGCTGTGGATGTGAGATTCTGTATGCAACCTTTAACCTCTGAAGACCTGGCGTTCACATGTGTGGACATCACATTTTGGGTTATATTACTACAGTCATCTATTGACAGTAGGTTATTTATTATTTAATGAAGGCCCTGTTACCGCATGTGTAGAGAGTTAACTCAAACATTATCTCTAATCTTCAGAAGTTATTACAAAAGTTTAGGTTTAGAAACAAAAGACACCTCCAGTGTTTAATGCAAACTAATACAATATAAATGAGGTTGGATCAAAAAGGTAAATCAAGAAAACAGCGTTAAAAGACAGCTCCGCCTCAGTGACAAAAGGCTGGTTCCGCTTCAATGAGAAGACATAAAAAGGATGGCTCCGCCCCATCACAAATGTCTAGACTCGTATTACAGGGGGGTCAAACTCAGTCGCACAGGGGCCTAAATTAAAAACATGCTTTAGGTTTTGGGCTGAACAAGATAAACATTTACTGATCACAAAAAGCTAAACTTTTAAACCTTTAAAACATTTAATACTGAAAAATGAACTTTTTGAACATAAATATGAATAAAAACATGAACTCTAATCCAGAATAACTCAAGTTAAAGCTTAAATAACGTATAATATTTTGCTCTCCATCAAAATGTATTCTGTACAAATTATACAAATATGGAGATGCCGCAGAAACAAAACAAACAAAGCCTGAAAATATTAATAATAAGAAATAAAAAATCATGTCTTTCCATTTTCTTTGCTCTTTTATCATTTGTTAGAGTTGGACTTCTGCATCATTTTTAGCAATACTTTCTTGGTGTGCGACGTCCTGTGTGTCTTTGTAAAACAATTCGAAGCGATTGGATCTAAAAAAACAAACAAACGTATTGTGAATATCATTTTTGGGTTTTATAAAACATTACAAACTAAATCATAGAACTCATCAGTGGGATTACTCCAAAAATATTTGGCATTTCCCTAATTTTGTCCAACACTAACAATAGAAATCCTCCAAAAAACCTCCATCCATTCATAAAAAAATGATCTATAGTTTATTTATGATCTCATAAAGTGCAGCTGTTTTTCTGCATTACCTGCTGTCTTTGTCAAATACTGACACCAACTAAACAACAGAAAAGACGCGTAATAACAATATCTACAATAGTTGGTAAATAATGACATTATCAAAATGTAGGCTGCGCTCCTCACAGATGCGCCCACCACCCTTCCCCTCCCCTCCCGTTCTTTCTGACGTACGCGGCTCCGTCTCTATGGCGGGAGCGCGCAGCTGTGGCCTAGAGTTGATTTTTAGACTGAAAGACTCCCAGTTACCTGATAGCGTGATTCATCCAGCCACCGGTGAATTGCTCCCCCCTCTCGAATTTTTTGACTTGGTATGTTCCATAGTCTATCTCAAAGAGGCGTGGGCCGCAAGTGTCTTGCAGCAGAGGGCGGTGGTCACGTGCACGTTAGGTCCGCTGTGTCGGAGCGGGGAATTGTGGGAAATAATCCCCATTGCCTGCTTTGGTCGAAATTGGGTTGAGCACGGGTTTTTCTTCTGCCTGAGTGCCTTTTCATGTGGCTGTTTTACGTTGTTTCACTCTTAGTTATTTCATCTTTTTATTTATTTTATTTTATTTTTTGCACCATAAGTGTGGAGATGGGAGTGGATGAAGATATGGGTGTGATGTTAAGTGTCTGATGTGTCAAAATAAAAGCGCTAAGTGCCGACTGTAGCAGGCATGTAAAAATAAAAGCCAGAGTCTCCTCTTTGACGTAGCTATTTCCCTATGTGTTACACTGTCGGCACAGAAAATGCTGCCCCATATGATGTGCCGCCCTGGGCCACCGCCCACCTCGCCCATATCAAAAACCGCCACTGGTCAGTGGTGGGACTTCTCACATTTTACGCAATATGTTGTGATGTTTAGAAAGAAAAATGACCTAAATGATTATATAGCTGATGTATTGCATTTTGGACAGGTCTTTGTAATGTTTCATTTATCGAAAAGATTTTTTGTTGTTAGATGGAAATGGATGAAGCTGAGGAACAGGACGAGGAGGAGGAGGATATTTATTTCTCAAACGAAGATCTGATGAAGATCAGAGAAGCAGCCGTTTTTCTGGTCCACAGCCTTCTGAGGCTCCTCCAAACATTTCCACTCAAAGACCGGCCAGAAACCGCCAGCAGCTTCACGCAGGTAATTCTGGTCCCCACCCCCCCGGTTCTTCAGACCACACAGCAGCGTGAGTAGATCAAATCCTCTGGTCTTTGCAGATCTTCTGTAAGCTGCTTCACATTGAACCTGTCCTTGGTGAGATTACCTTTGCTGCTCCACGGTGAGTTTTCTTACGCCACTCTCTGATATGTGGAAGAAATGATCCATGAAAGCAGCCTGATCTTCTTGCCTGTGCAGAGACATGACTGAAATGAGGAGCATTCCAGAGATGGCTTTCTATGGGCTTGAGCTGCTCTGCTTAGCAAAACATGGAGACCAGAAAGAAGTAAGGTCCAGTTACCTCTGTTTCTGGTCAGTTTGTAAACGCTCTGTCTGTTTAATATCTGTATTCTTTAGATAAGTTTACAGGCTTACAGGTGATCTGATTCGATTACTAAAGAAAGACCATCAATTCACAAATCAAACCACAATTATTACTATTTAATATATTGTTTGGTCACAGTCTTGTCTTGTAATTGGATATAATAAAATAAAAATCGTCATGCTTTATACCTTTTTGTTTAGGAGAGATCAGAATTAAAAAATAACTGATGAAAAGGCAAAGATTTTAAAAAGAAATATTTGCCACTTTAAACAATGTTGCACTCAAAAGGTTTTCTGTTAACTTCAGCAGCAAACGAATAAGAAACGTCACTGCTGAAAACAAAAAAAATCTTCTTCACAGTGTTTCCAACAACAGTTCAATCAAATTGGAACAATAGAAAACGCTGTCCTTAAACTGACAACAGTTTTTCCAACAGACAGATTCTATAAACTCACTGGGGGGGCTGGCATTGACATTGTGTGGGTTTTTAAATAAAATATTAGTAATTTCCCACAGTACACCTGACCATCCCCCGCAGCACACTGGTTACAAAACACTGGTCTACTTAACCCTTGTGCTATCCTAGGCACTTTAACATTGGGAGTTGGGTCATCTAGACCCACTAGACAGTGCTCTGAACCTTTTTTCTTCAATGATTTGTGATCTTCACTGGTGTCCATGGATTACATGAAATCTTTCCACCTTTATCCACCTTTGTCATGGTAGGGAGAACACGTCAATGGAAGGGGGGGGTCATCTAAGATAGCACAAGGGTTAAGTGGGATTTAGCATGTTTTGTGTTTCTACGATAAAACTGTGAGGCCAAGTTTTCAGAAGCAGATGTTTTCCAGAAACTCTCCTTCCTAACTTAACACAGACAGGCATTCAGCCTCGCATAGAAAACGGTCTTAAATGAATCAATCAAATCAAAAAACCTTTTTGGGAAAGAGGGGTGATTAACCACGTCACTAGTGAGGACACGTCATTGCAAAAAAGATTTGTTAATCATAAATGGCGTAATGTCTGATGTTGATGAGAATGAATGAAAAAACGAGGTTTTGTGTTGCAAAATTGTACATCATAAATGATACATAACAGAAAGAAAGGTTTCAGTTTAATGCAGTAAACATCAGAGGAGCTGCAGATGTGTAATCTTATGTTTGCAATGAGGGTTTTTGTGTTTCCTACCAAAAATGCTAACCTTTGTTCTCCTTTTATTCTTACAAAATTTGGTGAATGCAATTTAAATAATTTGTGGTATCCTGACTTCATGTTAAAATGGAAGTTGTGGCATATTTAGGGCATGGATTGATCATGATAACACAATGTTCTTTGTGTAGTCTTTGCGCAGCGTCTTCCATCAGCTGCTCTATGCCATACTGATGATGAATAAAGAGAGTCGAGGGAAACCGGTCCTCCGTGTTCTCAGTCGGAGTGTTTTGGCAATCAGGGATTATGCCATTCAGTTTGTAAGGTGAGAGGTTTGAATTTTTGCTTTGTCTTTGCTTTTAGTATGGTTGGTGTGTGCGCGTGTGACTGGTGGGTAGGACATGGGGTTCCTGGAATAGTTGCAGTAGTATTGGAATTGTTTTATTTACCAAGTGTTTCTTAAATGTTAGAGTAAAATAAATCTATTTAAAGTGATGTCATCTGATGTCCATTAGTTATACTCTTGTTTTTTTACATTCAAGCAACAGTCCTGTAAATCTGAACCTTCATTCTGAAATATATTCCTATGACCACTAGAGGGCAGCGTCTCAATGAAAAAACGTCAGTTTTCTTAAGGAAATTCTTTCAGATGTGAAACATTTTTTACACCAGATCTTTACCACAATCAACTCAACAGCTCAATTGAAACCCTAAACTATTAGACACAGTTTGACTTCATTATTTTTATCTCCTAGAATGCATTTTTCCCTTCCTCCTTGGCAATGTTTTATTTTCCTTCTCTCACGCTTTCTTTCTAGGCCATTGACTGTATAAGAGAACTGGACTGAGTGACCCCCCCCCCCCTCCCCCTAGCATTCCAAACAGGAAGTACCTGCTGGCTTCAAGAAACCAAAATCCCATAGACTTCTATAGAGAAATAAACTGCTTTTACTCCGGTTATTCTAACTTTCTTGGTCTGATACTTTTTTTAAGCATATTTTTGGATTTTTTGTTTTCTGTTTTGCAAGTCTGAATGAGTATAAACTGACCAGTCAGATACTTCAATAAAAGTAAGTTGACAGATTCTCCCGCTTTCACGTGGTAGGGGTGTGGCCCTCCAACAAGTTCACTCCTGATTGGAGAGGGTGGTCACCATAGAACACGGACTCAGTCCGACTTGGATGTTGTCTGGTTCCAATGAGGTGGCATCCAAGAAATGGCAAATGAATTGACTTGGTTTGGTTGGAGCCAGAAGTAAACCATTTTCAATGAGTGACGTCACACTAGTTTCAGTCCAGTTCTCACATATAGTCAGTGTGCTAGCCTAATGCTCATCTGTTTATTTATACCCGTATCTATGCATCCATTCCCTCTATCTGTTTCTCCTGTTTTCATAGCTCTTTTGTATTTTCCATCCATCTTCTATATGCACCGTTCAGGGTCACAGGGATGCTGGAGCCTTTCCACATCTCCTGAAAGGTGCAGCTGGACTTCATCTTAGGCCATTTATTAGTCCATCACACACAGACAACAGACAATTTAGAGGCATCAACAAACCTATGAAGTGTGCTTTTGCAGCGCCACCAAAGTTAGCAGCGTGTGTGCGCTTCCTTTCTATTATTTCTACAGGATGTCTTTGACGTTTGAACTGTTGAATGTGATTCCAGTCATTTGGTGGAGGAGCAGAGGGAGCTGGCGAAACCTTTCCTGGAGATTCTGCTGCAGCACATCTGCTTCCAGGTCAGTCATGAAGACGTTGGATCAGCTGAGCTGGCAACAGCTCTTTTCACAGGATTCTGCTGTGTCGGCATGTAGATGGTGGAGAAAAGCGAGTACCGAAGCCACGGAGCCCAGGCTGTGGGAATGCTGACATCTCAGATGGAAAATGCAGATTACAGCCGCTTCATTAAATGGCTGTTTAATTTCTCCAGACAACCAAAGGTAAGTGTACAAATGGCTAAATATTATGACATATTTCTGCTCCATGCAGGAAAACTTTGGTCTCTAGCATTTCTGTATTTACAGCACTGTTTTATTATTTTAAATGAAGTTCAGGAAAGACTTCATGATGTAGTGTCCTGCTATTTCACATTGACAGTTGGAACTCAATAGTCATAATATGTTTTTGCAAAGGGGCCTTTTATTTTTACTAGATGGAAAACAGCTGATTTTTAAGGTGATCTTTGGGGGCTGACACTTAAAAAGAATTTAAACCTTTCCAGAAGATTTTAGGACTGACAGGAACTATTTCTGAGTGTTTCTTTAATCAAGTTGTTGTGAATCGGGAGCAGATGAAAAATATCATATTTGTGACGTACAAAATACGCTGAGTGGGTCACAGCTCCCAGCTCCTCTCTATTCTGATGCATCCCCTGGTGAATTGATGTAAACAGAGAGCTCTCAGCAATGGGGAGGGGAAGGGGTGTACAGTTTCTCCATGCCATTGGTCCCACCCAAAACTCGGAGGTGAATTTCTTGTGAACTACTGCTGCACTGCAGTAACTGTCCTAGAAAACACAGGTTTTTTTTTATTTGTGCTAAAAACGGCATAATCAGAATTCAAAGCCCACTGGGAATGATCTTCAGAAGATGATGGAGTGAGACTTTTCTTAGTCTGGTCTCATCACCAGCTGCCGCTAGAACCTCAGTGCTGACTTGTTGCCCTGCTGTCGGCAGATGGTCCATCGACTGTTCTCCGTGGACGTGGTCATGGCTTTGCTGGAGCAGACAGAGAGGCGGCTGGAGGAATCTCAGGATCCGGAGCTTGCCATCTTTCTGCCACAGAGGTTTTTGATCCAGGATCTGCTGTTTGCTCGAAGGATGGATGATTCTCCCACCGTCCAAGGCCACGCCCTTTCTTGCCTGGCTCAGTGTTTGGAGCTGCCCTCCCTCAATGTCACCAGGGCCGTCCACAACCTCTTCTCTGGCAGTAAGAGCATACTTACAAGCTTATAACCATGGGCATAAACTAGAATAACATCATTTGATGCTTTCAATACAAAAATAATTTAACAGTGACTCATCCTCGTAGAATTAAATCTAGATAAAAATGTTCAAATAAATGGAGGCAAAGTATTGAGTATGAATATAATAAATATTTTTTCATGAATTTTATTGAACTGTTCCCTGAAACTGACGTAAGACAATAAAATTAGGGGTGTGTATTGGCGATACGATACGTAACCCGATGTTGAACAGGGAAAAACCCCCCACCAGATAGCTTTATACGATACTGGCAGCAACGTGGCAGTGAGTTTCGTGACAAGACGAGCCCTGTGCTTTTATTTTGACACGCTTAACAGTTGACATCGCACAGGTCTCATCATCCTCTCCCTTTCCCACACTCTCATGGCGCAAAAAACAAGTACTGTCAATTAAATATAGCTTTCTTTTTTAAAAGTGGAAGGCTCCTCTTCCGTCTCCTGGCTGGGCCTTTTCCCCTCGGCAAAGAAACTTTCCAGAGACGTTTGTTTTTTTACTAATTTTACTAGCTGCTGGGTTTTATTTTACCAGTAACTTATACTTATCACGTGACCGAGAATAGCGCCTTGGAATGCGTCAAAAATGACATGGACTGATGTAACAGTAATGCAAGTTATTTATTCTTTCTGTGTGGCCCGGTACCAAATGACTCACGGACCGGTACTGGTCCGCGGCCCGGGGGTTGGGGACCACTGTTGTAGAGGGCAAATAAACTATTATAATAAACTTTAATAATAATAAACTTTATTTGTACAGTTCCTTTCAAAATAAAAATCACATAGTGCTTCACAGTAAAACACGGTTATTACGATATATTGGCGAAACTATTTTTTCCAACACCCCTAAATAAAATGATTTATTGAAGGATATTTAAACATTTGGAGTTTGTTTAGTATTCATCAACACTACAAAATCTTATACCTAATGCTATTCAACCTGTAAGGCAGACTTGGGCGCCTTTTCAATGCTTTTTTTCATGTGGTTTTCCATATGTTTGTGGTTTGTTGTACAGAGTACTTGGACAAACTTAAATAACATTATCATTGTTTTGTTGTCTTCATCCATTGACTAAAGCAGACTTTTATCTTCTATTTTCAGCTGGGACTCAGACGGTGCTGGACAGTGAACTCGCAGGAGGTTTGGGTTCCTTTTGCTTTTTCTTTGTTGCATCGAGGCTTGTTTGAAATTCACTTCACAGCCAAAAAAAAAAGTCAAAACTCTCTGAAGAATCTCAAATCGCTAAAAACATTTGGTACTCCAATCAAGTAAGCCTCTAGTTTATTTGTTTTCATTTAAAAGCAAAGTGCCAACAGATAATAAAACTGAGCCTATTAAATCACACATGATACATAAAAGTTGGCAAGTAATACAAGTTTTCCCATGTCTGAACAGGATCAAGCAGGAGCTATAATAGATAGATAGATAGATGTAGGATCCTCGCACTACTCTCATTTAATGATTAGTGTTCAGGTCTGATGATTTAAAAAAAAAAAGACTGCAGATGTAATATCGACATGTAGGCGGAGCTCCTTTTAGTTCGGATGAGTTGAGAGGCTTGTTGCTATTTGAAAATACAACACGCCATTAATTCATTTATTTTTTAATCGGTCATTAATCTCTGGGTTTATCATAGCGGCTGGGTAGCTCGGTTGGTAAGGTGAGAGGCTAACATGCAGGAATCCTGGGGCAATTACCATATCAATGGTGAGCAGTTAACATCACCCATTCATTGGAGTGGGTCTTTAACAAATGCAGCACCGATGTCAAGACCTCAGTGAAGCTTTATGTCAAGGCCCAGGCTGCTGTTGCTCCTGTTCTAGTAACTGTTGCTGCAAATGGGATTGTGTTGCAGTACCTTCGTGCACGCAGAGCAGCATGAAAAGCCTGCCTTTCAGGACGGTGGAGATCAGCTGTGTTGACGGCTCAGGCTCTGAAGGTGAGATTCTAGCACGTGCAAAGGCTCCGTCAACACTCCTGTGGCTCTCTGTCGACCATCTTGTAATAAAAGACTCTTTCCATGTTTTGTAGCGGCAAAGGCAAACCTGGCTCTTCTTCTTCGCCGTGTAAAGGACTCAAAGACAAATGTCAGGAAGGCAGCGCTGCAGGTGCTTTACTGTTTTTGTTTTGAAATAAAGGAAACTAAAGGTCCACCCTGGTCATCAAAGACCACACCCATGACTGTTTTCCAGCTTTCCCTGTTCCGCTAGCTGCTGCTGAGCTGACTGCAGGGATTCCACAGTCTGGTCATCATCATCATCATCAGCAAGCGGTGCAGGGAGAGCTAGAAAACAGCTGGGTTTGGGTTTTTGATGACCAGGGTTGGTCAGCCAGAAGTGATCATTTCACCCTATAGAACCTTTCTGGACTGACCTTCTTATGTGTTCCTCTGACTACGGTCTTAGGCCCTGCTAGGTCTCCTGAAGCATGGTGTAATTCCCCCAACCTGGGAGAATCTGGAGACTCTGTCAGAGCGCACCAGAGACCCAGCTGTGTCTGTGAGGAAGAAGGCTTTACAGTGTGTTGGAGAGCTGCTCAGTGTGAGTGATACCCAAAAGAAAACCACTTTAAAAACCCTCAAACTTGTACAATAACAGATTAAAACGGTAACTGTGTAAAATCCAATTCTCCTGCCAATGGCCTCTTTGTTTAGTATTTTCTTTGTAAAATGGGTAAAGAGAGATAGACTATCCAAAATTTGTATGCATGTAATGCTGCATTCACATTTCAATGTTAAGTCAACGTACGGACGCGATCTGAGGTCCTGCGGCGCGACTTGGGCGTCAGACGCGGCAAGGTTGGCAAGACAAGGTTTGGGCACGTGGCGTTTTTAGTGACTCGATCAAAGGGTAGAAAAATAAATCCAGTGTGGCCGCTCAATGCGAGGGTTTGTGTCATGAACTTCCATCCATTTTCTTTACCCGCTGGTCTGCGGGGTAGCTGGAGGCTGTGCCGGTTACTGTTGGGCGAAGGCGGGATACACCCTGGACAGGTCGCCCCGCCTCCCCCCTGGAAAGGCTGACTGGAATTAAGTTATGCAACAGTTTTTGCGCGAGGGATGTATAAATGGAAATGCAGTCCCCTCTTTGCTTTTTCTCTTTAACGATGTCACAGAATGAGCGGCGTTGGAGTACAAAAGGAAAAAGCATTTTGGAGGATTGTTAATTTTATTTTTTAAGTCAACAAATGCAGCTTTATTGTGAAAATGAAAAAGCATTTCTGGTATTGACTTATTATGAGACACAAATAATTCCATAGAAAATATGCATTTGAACTAGTTAAACTAGTTGGAGTATTAAAAATCTTCAAAAAGTTACTCAAATAAATGTAACTTGTTACTGCCCATCTCTGGAAATGGGAATAAAAACCTGTTGCCATTGGATGTCCTGTCACTACCAGGCCAAAGCCGAGTGCAGCACGGTCCAGAAGGCATGGCTGCAGGGCGTGCTGCCGGCTGTGGTGGACTCTGAGAGCTCGGTGCAGGAGAAGGCCTTGGACGCTCTGGAACAAGTGCTGCTTAGTCAAGTCAAACTGTACAATGGCGGCCATCACATGGACACAGATCAGAGGCTTACATGGGATCTGCTAGGCTTGTTGTCACATGAATGCAGAAACCTGAGGTAAGAACTGACCAGAACCGGTCTTTTTACTAAGCTAAATCCATTTTCTGTAGTTACAACTACTGTGATGCTCCACTGGTCGATCTCACCATGTTAATTCCCTTGGCAGTACTCTACAACATTGGTCCCCAAACCCTGAGCCGTGGGCCTAATCGGTCCATAGAACAGTTGGGACCGGGCAGCAGAGGGGAAAGAAAACATTCTACACCCTTTTTATTTAAAATCTGATTTTGAAGTTTTATTTTAAAAAGCTGCTGGATTCTCTCCACCACATCTGACACAATCTTGACGGACATCAAGCCGCTCTGTCATGCGTTAAAAAATACAACCATTACGTTCTAAAAGTGGCTGTTCCGGTGCTATATCATGCTATATTAACCCACTAGCAAAGTTAACAAAGACAAACGTATTTGAAAAGTTTCTTTTGGCAGAAAAGATGCAAAGAGGAAACAGAAGAAGAGCCTTTAATTTCAAAATAAGAGAACTGCATTTAACAGAAAAAACAGTCTTTCCTCCAAATATGGATTTATTACAGCCGTTGTTCCCACACACTATAATATTAATGTCTAATGATAATAATAATTATTATTATTATAATTATTATTATAATAATTAATGTCTAATGTTACCAGAAAGCTGCTAATAAAGTATTTGAAATGGTAGATTCACATTTATTAATACTTTTACAAAATGGCTGTTTTTGTGACCTATTTATTTTTTTAAATGTATTTATCCGTCTCATCATAAAAGTCAGACCCCCCCCCCCCATTTCTTTTTATTAATTTTTTTTCTTTTTCTTTATGAAGGTTATGGGTTAAAGGAAAATCTGTGGCACTTTACTGGCTGCCTTAAAAGAATCATCTTAAAGCCCCAGTCTGATCTTTTGATCCATTTTAAGATTGTTCCCAGTCTGTTTTTATTTTATTTTATTTAGGTTTTTTGTTTCATTTTTATATGGAATTAAAAAAAACCTGTAATTTTCTATAACATAGTTTTTGCAGAGCGTAGGAGTTTATCAAAAATGTTCCCTTTGAGATGTGGGCGGGACTGTTGGTGTTGACTGAGCCCGCCTTCATTTCCCATGATCCTTCTGTTTACACTCACACTCCTGCTAGCTTACAGCCCCCCGCACACCTCACAATTATCTTTAGCAGTGCAACAAAAATGGTGGTCAACATCAGATCTATCCAGCCGTCCAGTTCTGATCCAGATTCCAGCTCAGACCCGGAAAATAAAGAAGTTCATGGATCTATGTGTCTGACAGTGGATGATCAGAATGGAGCAGAGCAGGGGGACTGTGACTTGCAGGTTGCAGCTTTTCCATAACCACAAGCTTTCTACAACTACGTTTTTTCATCTACACCTTATTTCAGAACAATGTGAATGAAGAAATGCATTTGTGAGCTTAATTTTCTTTACATATGTCCTCCACTATGAGAAAAATCCTATATGTTAAAATCCCCATTAACAGCAGAGTGGGTCCTTCAATGATCTGTATCAACCACAGCAAACGGGCTGTGGTTTGACCAAAAGCAAAGCTATATAGACCTCAATTTAATGTGAGTGTGTCTTTACGATCACATCAGTCTATTTGCCAGAGAAAAGGAGATGGAGACTAATTGTAACATTTCTTTTGTTCCAGCCGTTATTTTAGCAGAGCCTTCACCATTTGGTCGAAGCAGAACAAGTTCACGCCGGCTTTCATCACAAACCTGATGTCACACTTTAAGGCCGATCATGCTGCAGGGGCCTGGCTGCTGCTTTCCAAGGTCGCCACTTCATGTCCCAAAGTCCCATGTGGCAAAATCCTGGACTCGTGGGACGCATCGATCAGGCGAGCACGAGTTTTACCTGAATCATTTCCAGACATTTTGGTACTGGTCATTTTTGATGATCCAATTGTGTTTGTTTAATTACCCAAAAATCTACTTTATATTCTTGCAGATCAAGAGATGTCGACGTGACAACCTTCTGTCACATTCTATCTGTTATGGGAGACGTTGCAGTTCATTTAAATGATGATACCAAGAACAGGATAGTTGGTAAATGATTGTGGAAAGGCGATAGACTTCACTAGAAGAAGCTGGAGAATGATGACCCTCCCTCACTTTTCTTCTTTCAGAGGATCTAATGTCTTTGTTGAAGAGTTTCACTTTGTCTCTTGAGTTGATCAGCACAGCCGTGCAGACTCTTTATCAGCTTGGCTGTCAGGAGAACATCAAAGAGACCCAGGTTTGGAAAGAAACCTTGTTTTAAAAAATATGTATTCGTTTTTGTTTACTTGTCGAACAAGAAGTGCGAGTAGCCAAAAGTGAGGGTCTTTCTCATCATACTTGGCTTGTTGTCCAAGTTAAAAATGAGAGTCCAGAGTCCAACTAGACAGGAAATATCATCCATTCATTTTTCAAACCCAATGAAGCCCTGTAAGGGACACGGGGTTGCTGGAGCCCATACCAGTTATTGTTGGGCAAAGGTGGGGTACTGAATAGGTTGCTGGTCTGTCACACAATCACTCACATTCACACCGAATCTCTAGTGGCATTCTGAAGTGGTTTTTCTGCATCGAGCCTAGCTGGTTCTGTGGGAGGAGGCACAGCCACCAGGTCCCTGCCTGCAAGCCCAAAAACATAATCATACAAGAACATATTCTCTTGACAAGAATCACTTTGGCTCTCAACCACCCAACCACAGTAAGATGACAGATAGATCATGGAGAGATTGAGTTGTTACCAAGTGTTTGTGTCACTAGTTTGGTGGGTCTGTTGTGGTAGGCATCTGTCTCCCCCTTGCGTTGTGACTCGTGTGTGTGTGTGTGTGTGTGGATGTTGTGCATTATGTTCATCTGAGTTGTGTTTGTGTCCATCTGTGTCTTTGATGTTATCCTCACATTATCACAACACTCTAAGCTCATATTCTGTTATCTGTTTTTTTAAGTTTCATGGAGTTTAACATTTCTTTCATATCAAAAATGTTTACTTCGTTTTTTGTCAAACTGTTAAACGTTTTGCATTTGAGGACTTTTTGGGTTTCTTGTCTTCAGGCCTTCCTAAACCAGCACTGTGGCGAGCTCGTGTCTATTTGTGAAGCTTATTTATCCGCTGTCATCCTCAATGAAAATGGAGCCCAGGACCTTGATGAAGAGCTCATGGTGAGCAGGCTTTTCCCTCTTATTCAACCACACTCCTGTCATTGCAAGTTGGTGGTCACTTGTCCCTCACCAAAAATGATTTTTCTTTTTATTTGTTGAATCAAATTACACTCGGATACAAAAGTTCTCATGGGGATCCAAAGCTTCTTTCTAAAAGATACATCAGTCTCTACGTTCTCTGCTGTGGACTTGCGTCCTAGAACAAAAAAGTTCTCAAAGGGTTAACTGAAATATTTGTGGTTCCAAAACAGTTTCTCTGCCCTCACCTTCTTTTCTCCCAAACACACTTAGCAGACACAACCACACCTGGCTGCAGGTGCATAAAGGTGATGGCCTTATGAGGGCATAGGCAATGCATCCATTATTCTACCTGCTAAATGATATCTTCACCTTTTGCTCTAACAACCATGGTCCAGTCAAGTCAAAATAAGTGTGCATGGCTTTAAAAAAATTATTATTTTTAAATATGACTTGAAGTGACTCACTGAAGAGTTAAATTTCTAGAACCGCTCTACCAAAAGAATTTCCTATGACTGCCGTCAACCATATTTTTAACCTTCTGTAATCAGCTGGTCAGAGGGGTTGTACTAGGGCTGGGCGATTAATTGGATTTTTTTAAACGATTTATTTTTTTGGAAAATCTAGATTTTAGTTTCCCAGCTATCTGCTCTCTTGCGTTTCCGTTGTCTGGAGTAAAGTCAGTCCGTCGGTCTCTCTCAGAGCGCAGATGTGGAAACAGCAGCAAGCAGAGAGGAGCTTCTTCCATGAGGCGGAAAAAGAAAACACTAGTGTTAGAGACTTCTGCTAGATGCCTCCTGTAGCTTCAGTTTAAGCTGATGAAGCAGCAGAACATGATGATTTATAACAGGATCTAGAAAGAACTGGAGGAAAAACCTGTTGAAATACAGCAGCAACAGACAGCTGTGTGGTTAGACTACGATACTACGATGCTTAATGCTAGGATGCTAAATGCTATCGAGCTGCTCCGGTTTAAAGTCAGACTATATTTTCACGGAGTGAACTTTAAGACGTGGAGAATAAATGAAACAAAAACCATTCATAAAACATTTATAAAACTTTTTTTTATAAATTTAAGAAGAGACACTTTGTATGGAACTTTATTAGTAGTGCCTTTGTAACATTACAGAGCCGGTGTTGAGCTAGAAACCCCCCCCCACACACACACATACAGCAAAGAACAAAAAACTGTTCATCAATTGTTCAGAGAAATCACCAGGGGGGATAAAAACACAAAATAAAAATATTAAATTATCAAGCTGAGCAAAATGACACGTTTTAATCGCTTTTTTTTGTACTGGGGGAAATGGAATGACATTACAGACCAAAGGTTTGTACACCCCTCATTCAAATGAATGGAAAGGTGTGTCCAAACTTTTGGTCTGTACTGTAAATAAAATCTAATTTGGGCTAGTAAATCAACAAAATTGGGAGCTTTATTTCCAAATTTAGTCTTTTTGTGAATATAAGACTTGGTTAATAAAATCAGAAGATTTATTAAATAAATTGAGATGAAATTGTATTACCATAATTAACAAAACCAAATAAGATATTTTTCCAAGTTAAAGTAAAATGTGTATAAATTTCAGTTTTTATCAGGTTTGTTAATTTATCCCATAGTTTTTCCATGTATCCATATTTTCACGACCATAGGGCGCACCAGGTGTTAAGGCGCGGGCACGTTAACGCCCCTTTCGGACCCTCAGAGCCTCCAGAGGGGTTTGATAAAAGATCCAGTCTCTGTTCTTTAGAGGAAACCTTTTATTTATTTATTTTTGTACCGTTCTCCCTAAACTTTGGAAAAGACTTAATTATATCTATCGCTAATGAAATTCTATCGCTAATATCATTTTTTAATATAACACCTATAGTTTTTCTTTGTAAAATAATGGAATCATTTGCTTTTTATCTACTGGTCATCTTGTCTGGTGAGTCTAAAATGGGATTTTGGTCTCTGGAGTTGTGACTTCAAACTTAGAGCATCAAACCACAAAGAGCAAAATCCCTTTCATGGTTGTTGCTACCAGAAATGCTCTGCTGAGTGCGTTCTAGTATTTCTCTGCTGCTTTGTTCTACAAACATTTTTACAGCTTGGATTTAGTTGAACTTTGTATTAGAGCCAATTTATAAAGAAGAAGTTAACATAAAATAAATTATGTTAAATATATTACATCTTTCGAATGTTTGAAGAAATAAAAGCAGGGGAAAAATGGATTATAATCGAATTTTGAATAAAAAAAAATCCGAGATTTAATTTTTTGGCCATATCGCCCAGCTCTAGGTTTTACACATTTTCAGTCTGTTGGAACATGTAATCTTAAACATTAGCAATTCAAAATGAAAATGAGTCCACCAATGTGCATTTTCCACAGAGGGTCTGTTGACCTGCATGACATCTACTCTACTGGATCAGCTACGAATGACATCTTCTGATTATAGCGGAGATTTGGGAAATGTGTCAGTGAGAGAAAATGTTTAATGGGAGCTAAAGAACACAATTACAGTAGCTACATGGTTATGAAGCGAACCACTGGTTAGAAAAAAGACATTAGAGTAAAATTATCCTGCTTTTCACTCATTACAGCTTGACTATGGCTGTTTGGGTTTTTAATCCAGTGTTTTCCAACCTTCTGTGAGCCAAGGTTCCCCTTTTTTTTGAAAAAGATCACAAGGCCTTAACCAACCAAAACTGGAAATATAATGAGACTCTGTTGTCTGTATCAACAATATACAGTTATTCTTATCAGAATTTAAAAAAATCAAATAAGCAAAAAGAAAGAAGTACTTTATGATTTATCGTAAATGTTTTTTGACCAAATTGGGTGAAGTTGAATAAGTTCCTATGGCACACCTGATGATATCTCTGTAGTGTATTCTGTATTCTGTTCAGTCTTTATTCTGGAAAACATTTTATTTTGTAAAGTTGACCAAATGTGAGCAAAATGTGTTTAGAATTTAACATTTGTAGCTTAAGTAGGAGGGAAAGAACTTTTTACAAATCTGTCAGAATGAGTGATTTTTTTTTTTTTTTAAATATTTGTTTATTTATTATTTGTTTTTAGATAAAGCATCTCCACACTCTGGGTGTGGCATCACTTCAATGTCCGGCTAAAGTGAGCAAGAAGACGGTGCTGGTGGTGGAATCTGTGCTGACAGCACATTCTAACAAACTAACAGGTGAGGGCAGCATTTATCTCAGCAGATGTGGAGTTTAAAAGTCACATGTTCCAGCTGTGTTGAAGGAGTTTTCTTGTGTATTCCTTAATGCTGTTTTGGAAAAAAAAATCTAAAAGAAGAGATGGGTTTTCCATTATACAAAGAGGTCCTAAAAACAATTGGGAAACAAATCCCATATATGGTTTAAATTTTGTTGAATTTGAACAGATTGCCAGGATGATCTGCCAGCTTCACTGCCTCTGTCTCAGTTCAAAGTCAACGCTTTACCCCCCCGAATCAAAGCCCATGGAGTCTTAACTTTAGGTAAAGTCTTCTTCATAAGAACTGCATGCTGCTCTTCGTGTTTCCAATGTTTCATGTTGTGTTTGCGGTCTGTGTGGTTCAGGTAAGCTGTGCCTGCAGCAGGAGGAGCTCGTGCACAAGTATCTGCCAGTGTTTGCCAGAGAGCTGGAGGTCGGCAAAGAGGTTGCTGTGCGCAACAACATCGTGGTGGTCATGTGTGATCTCTGTGTTCGATACACCAACATTGTGGACCACTACATACCTAACATCTCTGCCTGTCTCCGGGACGATGAAGATGTCATCAGGGAGCAGACTCTGATCATGCTCACTAACCTGCTGCAGGTGGGGTTACCTTTGAAACAGTGCTACTCGCAGAGATATTGATATTTACATGAGTGCTTCTCCTGTTTGGTCTGAATTTCAATGAAAAATGTTAGTTTCCTTTGATGCTACTAAGAATGGGAAGAAACACAATTTTTCTACCGTAATTAACAAACATTGAGCATATCGGTGGCGGGTATTCCCACCATTTGCTGCAATGACAGCTCGACAGCGACATGCTCCTCACTAGACTCATGATGTTGTTCTGTGGCACTGCGCTCTTCTACAGGTGCTACATTCAGCTCTTCTCTTGAGGGTGCGGTCTGATCATAAAAAATAAAAATGCGTGGTCACTCCGCTGTGCTCAGCCGTTATGAGGAAAAAAATACAAAAAACAATCTTCACAAAGTGGGTCTTTAAACACAAGCATTTTAAATGTAATTTGGCATTATTGTAGAGCTTTGTTTGACATAAAGTTCTTCATGTTTACCAGTTTGTAAGTTGATCCTTTTCAACTCTTGATGCCGATATTGACAACGATTAAAAGTGACAGTGTAATAGAGTTAAATACAATGTGGTTGAGAGAGAAGGTGGGCGCACCAATCTTTTCTGCTGGTGCACCTAAAGTTAGGCGCACCTGTGCAACCGGTGCAAAAATGTAGTCTAGAGCCCTGCCAGTAGTTCTGTGTCTCGATCATTGACTGTTTAAGAGAACTGGACTGAGTGACCACTCCCCCTGGCAGTGTTGGATACATTACTTCTAAAAAGTAATTGATTACTTTACTTTAGAAACTGGATCAAAATAGTTATTAAATTACTTTACTCATTACTTATTTGAAAAATGAATTCACTACTTCTTACTTGACCAGACATGCAGTCGTGTGCAGCTTAGAGAGAAAAATCAGTAAGAAAGGGTGAATTGAAATAGAAAAAAAAACTCCCGGGAAGGAGTCAGCTCTTGTCTTTCACACCAAGGAGCCGACTTCAGAGTCGTTTTTAGACCCACACAATGTTGACATTGATGCCATAATGAAAAGGTTTTTCTTGTAGAATTATTTGGTTTGGGTCCCAAAAAGTCAGACGCTGAACACGTGTGGAAAACACACAATGAGGTGTGTCTATTACCCTGATACAGTTGTCTTCCGATTAGATTCCGATTTAGAGTTTGGCGTGATTTCCTCAACTTATTGTGAGTAATTTACATTCAAAGTTGTTATTACTCAAGCACCTTCTTCTCTGAAGCCAGTAAATAAAGATGGACACAAAACATGCAACTAAGATGTTGTAAATCTTTTGAATGTTTTCTGCAGATAAAAAAGCATGTTGCTTGTAACAGCTTGTTATAGTAGATGTACATCTAAAATGCTCTTGGGTTTACAGATGTTTTTCAGTGGCAATCTACTGGGAAATCTGTCAGAATGTCCTCAAATGTCTTTGCTCTTTTTAGGAGGAATTCGTTAAATGGAAGGGCTCGTTGTTCTTTCGCTTTATGGCGTCACTTGTTGACCCGGTCCCATCTGTTGCCAGGTATGTGACCTGTCAAGTGAGTGGAAGCTGCAGTGGGTGTGTGGAGTCCACAGTACACTTTTACCATTATTCATGTCTTATATTTCAGGAAAACACTGAAAAGCATGACATTTGTAATATGAGGACAGATATTAAAAATAGCTGTATTATAAATTTCCATTATAAACGAAAAGAAACACGTATTCTATCTGAGAAATATCACACCTTAGAGTATGAAGAGATTGAGACAAGATCCTGTGATGTTTGAGAACATAAGTCAAAAAATGACAGACCAGCATGTTAAAGAGAAGGAAAAAAAACTGGATTTCTGGGAGAAGTCTGGATAAAAAGTGTTTAAGATTCAGTGGGGGACTTGGTGTACCTGTTTCTCATCTACAAGTAAAATGAAGTATTGTGTTCTTTAAAGACTTTACAAGGAAGAGGTAAATGGACCGTAAGAAGAGGTCCAGAGTCTAAAAATACTACGGGGAGTTTTGTTCACAGCCAGGAACAATATTTTACCTGCTGCCTAACATGTTTTATACCATGGTCCAGGTGAATTCTCAATTCTGATTGGCTGCTGGGTGTGCGTTAAAAAGTGATGATACTCTGTGATGATGTACGCCTAAAAAAGAAGTTCTGGTCACATAGCTTAAATGTTCTGTATCACTGCGCTGGCTTCTTTGACAATATTTTTAGCTTCATCATTTGGACAAAAACCAGCGTCTGATGCTTTATTCAACCCATCGTGGCGATTAGAAAATACGTACATCTTTCCTTTGCGCGCTGCACCACGCAACACATAGTTCGCTGCTTGTGACAGAAGCGATCCAAACCAAAAAATAACAAGAATAAAGTACTAAGAACTGATTAAATTTTTTTTTGGGGTATGTGACCATGGTATAAGCGGGCCAACGAAGTGTGCATTATAGAAATTACTTTATATAATGCACACTTCGTCAACCATTAACCCTTACATAATGGATACTTCCTCCTTAATGATGCATCACATGACAGATTTGGGTTTGTAAAGCTAGTACTGGCAAATGGTCTGACTTCTCAGAACAGACAAAACCCTTTGAGATTGTAAAGATGAAGCAGATGTTCATGCAGAGCCTTCAGTCATCAGCAAATCTTTCTGTAACAAAACAAGTTTCACTCAGATGAACCATTGTATTTTCATTACATATTCACTTCATGATTAACCAGAATGTTCCTGTTGTTATTTTTTAGCTTGTGTGAATACTGCCTCGTCCACCTGCTGCTCAAGAAGAACCCCGAAATGTTCAGTCAGCACTTTATTGAGTGCATCTTCCACTTTAACTCCTACCACAAGCACAAGTCCTACAACAAATTCCCTCAAAGTGAGAGGTAGGGTATTCTCACGTCCACATAAAAAGAGCGTATTATTGTGCGTGTAAACTAAGGATGTGAACGTTGGGTCATAACTCTGAAGGTGATTTGAAGTGTTCTTGTAAATCTGCATAGAGAAAAAGTTCGCTTCTCCCTGAAAGGAGCACAGCACCATGAGAAGCGCTTTCGGATCTATCGCTTCCTTTTGGAGCACTTCACAGATGCACAGCGCTTCAACACCACCAACAAGATCAACCAGACGGTTTTAGGTCAGCACGCCTGTTATCCTGAACACCAAAGGGAGCGGTTGTCCATTGGCGTCTTCTTGAGGAGCAGCAGTCACAGTGTCTTTACTTTTTTCCGTCCCAGCATCCTTTGCTGATGAGGACCTGCCTCTGGATGCAGATGGTGCCGAGATTTTATCAGAGACATTTAAAATCTTGAGCCTGAAGGAAATGAAACTTCAGGCTGTAACTGCTGGCGGGACTGCAGGAGAAGAAATAGAGGAGGAGAACATGGCCAAGGCTGTTCTGCAGGCCGCACAGAAGAAAGTGCTGTCACAGGTACGCAGCTCTGGGCAGAAGGCTTTCAAAAGGTCTAGAAGGGGAAATGAAAAAGCCTGTTGATGAATTCCTTTTCCTTCTCAACATCCAATAATCCCAAAACAAGTTTCATTGTACTGTACTGTTAAGAACGTCTAAGTACTCTTAGAGGTATCAATTTGATTACGGTACTTTTTTGTTCAGAATTACATTTGAGATAACCTGATTCATATTATCTTTTTTATTTTGTTTCAAAGGTCCAGAAGAAGGCTTTCATTGAGAACACAATTCCTCTAGTCATCAGCTTAAAGAACTTGCTAGAGCAGAGAAGATCTCCTGTTCTCAAAGACCTCATGGCCTACCTTCAGGTGAGACCAGTACTGGGGAAAGAAAAAACTAGACTCTTTTCATTTGTAGAACTTGCAAGAAGTCAAACTTGACATGTAGGATAAAATGGGACATTACAGTACAGAGCAGAAAAATAATTATATAGTAAAAAAGTAATAGAAGCAATAGGTAACATGTAATTGCATGAAATTTGAACACATGTATTTAACATGCAACACATGTTGTTTTTTGACTCACTCCAATGGTAAGGTGTTTTCTTTTTCTAACATGTTCTTGTGGCATTCTTCTAAGGATGGAGGTCATATATTAAAGGGCCTATATATACCATGCCAAATCAATCTTTGAGCGTACACAAACATCCACTTTCTCCATGGAGCCAGCAGTTCTCTGCTAAAACGTTTTCCTTTTAAATGCACAATATGCACATCCATCTTTGCAAAAGGTTGGATGTTTGTTTTTGTGGGAGAAACGCAGACACGCTGTCGAGGCCAGCTCTAGGATGGTGTCATGAAATGAGCGTCACACTGAGAGAACGGCGGAGCCTAAAATATGGAGTCATTTCTCCTTCGGGTTGGAAAAAAAGTTTGAGAAAATAACTCATAGTTCATAAAGAGCTTCACTCCAAAGGTCCCACCCACAACTCAGAGGCAAGTTTCCAATGAAGTCTGCAGAAACTCTGTCCTAGAAAACAAAGATGTTTGATTTGGGCTCAAATCCCAATGAAAGGCTCACTGGAAACTCTATGAAAGTAGATCAAAAGATGACGGAAGTGCTGAAGTGGGACTTTGTTCTGTTCAGCCTTATTGACTCCCGCATTGATTATTGTAACTCTCTTTTCTGCGGCTGTTGTGTGGAGGGAGGCGATCATCCTCTGATTCCAAGGCTCCAGAAGTGTCCTTGAGCAAGACACTCACATCCACATAGCTGGTAGTTAGAGTTCAGCAGCAGTGCTCAGTGTGTGCATGGGTGAATGTGACTGTAAAGCACTTTAATCACGGTAGAAAAGTGTTATAGAAGCATCCACCATTTATCATTTTTGCTTGGTCTTCCTCAGAAAATCCTCTAGTTGAGAACTCGAGCTGCTTTGATCTTCACCAAAACCCCATTGTAGAAGCTAATCTTTGTTTCTTTTCCTTCCTTTCTATTTCTTAAGTTTGAATCTAACTTTAAAGGCTTCACTTCTCCAGGATCCTGAAGACTCTTCTCAGCATAAAAATGTTTGGAAGATTATTATTAAGCAATGAGATGTTTAAATGTGTTAAAGCTTTGTGATTAAAGACTCTTGTACCATATGAATATTTCATTGTGTTCTGGTGATGCAAGTTTGCGTTGAATCAGCAGAATCTTCTAGATGCTGGTTGGACCCATTTTTAAAGCCTGACTTTTGATATGGAACAGACTGCTCTACAGTCTATTTTCCTTAGTTATTTTGTTACACATGTTTTTCTGTTTGCATCTACACAATCTCATTTTAATGTTCAGGTTATTTGTCTCCTGTAGAGCCAGACCGGGAATGTTCAGCCTTTTGCGTCTCTAAATCTAGTATTTCTATGTATTTTTGTCGAGCCTCTCTGTGGCAGAACAGCGATTTATTCATGTAATTTCCCACAGGTGATGATGCAGGAATACCGCAATGAGGTGAAGGAGTTTTTCTCTGGAGATGAGCAACTGGCTGCTGAAGTGGAATTTGCTCTGAAAACAGCAGAAAAGGAAAAGAAGATGCAGGAACAGATGGAGAACTGCACCCTGAGCGAAGGAGCAGAAGCACAAACTGCACAGGTCAGACTTTATCTCACACAAGAACCAGACGACCAGTGAGGGCAGAGCTCCATCGGTACATTGCTCCCTTGTTCATCGCAGGGATGTGTTCTAAAAATAGCCCATGATAACCGAAATCCACAAAGTAGGATAACAGATGTTTCAAGGCTGTAAAACTCCTCACTACACACTTTTTTTCTCAGACAGGCATGAACATTTTAACTCTTTTCTCTTGCTTAAACTCTCCCAGTTCAAACCTTCATGGAACAAAAAGTCCATTACTGTAGAATGAAAATAAAGATGTGTTAATGTAGGAAACTGAAGACATTCTGGACAGGAGACACGAACCAGAGACCGACTGACGAGGTTTACAGCCAATCGGGTGGAGTATTGCAGTGCAACATCTGAGATTGCAATCTTTATACATTTAATGTATGTAGTACAAATCAATATTGTTCTAAAGTTAATTTTCAGAGTAAAGTGTCACTAAAGCTTCTCATTTTCAAAGTAAAAGTATCGAGTGTTTTATGTTGGTTAAAAAAAGCCACCAGTTCAGTTGGCAAACATGATTTAAATGTACCTGTATATGAAAAATAATATTATAAAAAATGTACATTGAAAAATAAAATAAACCATGATGAATATAGAATTATACCAAAAAAAAATGATCAATTTCCTCTAAAGATGAAAATAAGTCGGTTTCTTTCTAAAAGAACTGGAATTTCTATTGAGGTGTTGCCGTGTCTTCATTTGCTGTCTTCTCGTCATCAATCTACTGGAACTGAAGTCAGCAGATCTTTGGAGAAGATTTTCAGGATTTGCTCTAAAATGATCCAAAACAAGAGGGATGGTTTAGTTTAAGGCTGAAGTCAACCAGGAAGTTGACAGAAAAAAAGTCTGAATGTCATTGTTTAAAGTTTACATACTTTAAAATATACTTTTTCTTTTCAAATCTTTGAGTTTTTATCTGTTTTGTTGGTTTTGTGCTCCTGTTCTAAATCAAGGTATCAGAGATGTGATTAAATACATGTTAGTTTAATTTGAATTCATTTTGTTAAAAGACATGCATACAGCAACCAGTCAGATTTATGGTTGGATATGTGAATCGTTGATCTTGATTGGTGAATTCAATAGAAACGTAAAATGACTCTAAAAAACTCTGTGATCCAGTGAGACGCTAAGGATGGACTACCATCTATCAGGGAGACCACTGGAACACACGTTTGTTGTAAAAGACCCGTGACTCATTGAAGTAAAACAGTTTTTCATGTCTAGAATTTCTCCAGAAAACTGAAGATGTTTGTAGAGACAAGGTTGTTTTTGGGGGTTCTGCTCTATTGTTGCCCCATGACCCGGTGGAAAGACTGAAGAGCTGAAATGAAGGGGGACCAACGAGACTCTGATTATAGATTATAACACAGACCAAGCCATTTGATTGATCGTTTTCTCTCTGTGGTCTGAGCTTCAGTAAACACAACAGCTTGTTAAATATATTCATGATTCAGATTTTTGTTACTAAACTTTCCTTCAACACATTAGCAGCAGCTTTAATCTCTAGCATGAGGGACTCAAACTCTGAACTAAACCATCTCATCAACCATGTTGTTCAGACTGACAGAACTGCAGGTTTAGCACCAGGCTCTTCGTGTTCTTGCTGCTGTCATTGACAGGAGCTTCAGCGCTAAACTGATAATGACTCAAATCAAATACAAAGAGAAGAAACTTGCAAAGCAGCCATGATTGGTTTCTTCATTTCATGAAGTATTAACAGAAAAGTGAGACACCAAAAACTTTTTGTCATTATTTGTTTTAAAATGAGCTTTAAGTTTAGCATTCATAAAAAAAGGAGAAAATCTTGAGTTTAAGTAAGTGTAGAGTGTAAGTGTGTGATAATTCCTGTGTATTTCGGTGTAATCCAGTCAAATGGGGGAATTGATGCAATGGATTGCATTTAGCAAATAAAACGGAACCTAAGAAAGATTTGTAAAAAAACAAAACACCTCAGGCCTGAAGGAGACATTTGTCTGTTATTTTCTTGTAACTGCTGTGTCTGTCAGTTCCTGACTTTGTGTTGTGTTGTGTTTTCCCGTCAGGGTTCAGTCCACAGCTCCCCCATAAAGCAGAGCCGCATTCTGACCTTTAACTTCACCACGCCTCAGCCGCCTCGTCCACACCCACAGATGCCCAGACGACCTATGACTGACTTGTAAGTCCCCAGAGTCCTCTACATTTTTAAATTGAAATAATCAGTCATCTGTTTTGTTTGAGAAAGTAATTGTTGACTTGACTGCTTTGTCAGCATTGAATATTGTTCTGTGCTCATTTGTGAGCAATTGTGTGTTTCCTCAGGCGTGTGAGCAGATCTAGACCAGGAGAGCACAGCAGCTCCAAATCAATTGCCCTGGAAAGAACAGGTATGATTTGTGCATCAAATGTAAGGGAGGTCCAGACCATTTAATGCTGATCCTAAACGTTAAAAGCAAAATGCATTGACAGACAGCACAGAAAAACCCTTACACCAAGATTATTCATCTGGAACAGTTTTTAATATGATTATCAGGGTTTAATGTGAGACTGTGGCTCCTGTAAGCGTCTCCATTAACTTTAGTTCTGCAGTGACTGTAGACTTTGACTGTTTCATGTCACTTTGATTGCAGGGAGGCTTAGCGAAGCTCTGAAAGATCGAGCCTTCAGCACACCCAAAGGTAAGAGCACTCCAGCCTTTTCCATGTATATTCCAGGTTATGGTTCAACCCAGAAAAGTATACATTTAAGGTGGTTTACTTTTAACTAGATGTCAAGGTTATTTCTGAAAATACGCTGCAAAATATCTTTGCTCGGATCAAAGATCACATTAGAATTGAACTGTGTACATGGACCCAGTTTACATACGGCACACTTTTTATCGGAACAATCATTTCGACTTGTGGAGAACTCTGTAAAATACCGGAAACGGTCATAGAAGAAGAAATGGGGAGTTCCCTTGTAAACAAATAGAGCTACGGCATAGGGTGAGATGATCTTCTAAATATGCTTTTACTATTGTTATGATTATTATTAAGTGCCAGTTTGCTTATAATTTTCTAAATCTGTGCGGCCAGTGCTTCATTCTTGGTCAAACGCACCTGGAAGAAGGGTTAAGATTACTCAATCCATTTAGTCATGTAGACATGGTCCAGACGATCTGCTGCAGTTCAAATCAGCATCAGAGCAGAGAAGAAAGGTGATTTAAGGGACTTTGAACGTGGTTGTTGGTTCCAGACGGGCTGGTCTGAGGATTCCAGAAACTGTTGATCTACTGGGATTTTCACCCACAACCATCTCTAGGGTTTTCAGAGAATGGTCTGAAAAAGAGAAAATATCCAGTGAGCAGCAGTTCTGTGTGCAGAAATGCCTTGTTGATGCCAGAGGTCATAGGTCAGACTGGTTCCAGCTGATAGAAAGACAACAGGAACTCAAAGAACCACAGGTTCCAACCGACGTCTGCAAAGCTCTATGAGGAAAGTTTGCAGAACCTTAGTGAATCTGTGACACCAAGGATTTAAGCAGTTTTGAAGACAGAATGGGTCCAACCCGGTACTAGCAAGGTGGACCTAATGAAGTGGCCGATGGGTGTCGTCTGCTCATTTCCAAGCACCAGTCTTGAAAAATAGACCTAATAAAAAAAAACGAAAAAAAAAAATGACAAATACGGCTAATATACCAAAAATACAGACATTAATGCTGAGACTGAAAAGCAGGTGTGAACTGAAAGGTCTAAAGAAAACTGAGATGATCAGTGTGCCTCACATGTTTTCATTGTTTACATTTTGGTTTTGTTCTTGCTGATTTCTAGGCACAAACGTGCAGATAACATTTAACGAAGGCCTCAGTGCAATCTACAGTGAACAGGGATCAAGTAAGATACTTTTCCTCTAAATCATCAAATTTATCTGTGGATATATAGACAAAGGAAACTTCTTTGATATCCATTTTAGTCATTCAAGTCGTTTGTTTACTGCGTCCTCACAGCCCTCAATGGAGAGGCCAGTGTCCTTCACATGAGGCCAAATGAACAGAAGTAAGTTCACAGCTTTGATTTATTGTTATGGACTTTTTTTTATTGTCTTTCCTTTTGTTTTTATATCTTTACTACTCTGACTATGATGACCTGTTTAAAAGGGACTTTATAAATAAAAGGTAATGCAGTGTTCTTTTGCTATAGCGTAGTTCACCTTTTGCAGTTTCTGTTTTTTCCGATTTTTTTATTTTTTAACCTGTGTTTTGTGTCCTGATTGGTTGTTGAATCTTTCAATCTCCTCGGTTCCCTGTTTGGTAACGCTTTCTTTTACAGTGAAGTACTTACAGTGTACTTAAGTTGAATTTACATGGTACTTATTGTGTAACTACTGGGTACTTTCAGGGTATTTACATGGTACATTTCATAGGACTTACTGGGTACTTACATGGTACTTCTTTTGTGTCTAGTCTGTACTTGCAAATACTGCGTATTTATGTGGTACTATTTGGTTCATACCTATGTGGTAAATACTGGGTATTTATGATATACTTACTGGGTATTTACATGTTGTGCAAAGGTGTTCTGTGTGGTACTTACCACATGTGAGAACAAGGTAAGTACAAATAAAGTACCTTGACCTTTAGGTCTGCACTCGTATGTTTCATGGTATTTTACCCCAGAAACTACCTCTTAAGTACAATGAAACTGGACTGTAAAAGAAAGTCAGCCCTATTTCCACTCTATTACTTGGTACTTTCAGTAGTAAATACTGGGAATGTTCACGTATTACCTCCCCGTACAGTGTACATACACACTCGGTCTTCTGACCTTACCAAAGGAGACAATGCTAACTTGTTGGTAAAGGTGAAGTAACTGCATTGTAAAAACATATTCTGGCCTGATTACTTCTTGTAACGTGGAAAATTTAAAGAGAAACAAGACAGCAGTGAAAACAACAATCTTTAATATGATACACTTCTGCAGCATACAAAGTGTCATCACAATGAAATTTGTTTTAGGTTCTCAACAAAACAGTAAAAAGGAGCATTCCAAAGAACAGATTTTTTTTCATATTATTTATATTTTCTTCCAGAGTTTTGTGTTGTTCCAGGAATGATTCACACTCCTTTGCATAGCTCATGAGTTTGTCACCCACCGTGAAAACAGGAAATGAGCCCAGATCCTCACCTTTTCCAGCCAGTCATTTCTGCAATAGTTGCAGTCAAATCTATTGTATTTTTGTCTATATTACACTGGTGACATGTGGGATCGTGCTTTTTTTGTCCGTCAAAATTCTTTCAGTAGTTTGGTAACGATGGAGGACTTCTTCAGGGTTTTTAACTGAGAGAAAAATCACAATACAAGCTCAAATGAACATTGTCCTTTCTTCCGAATCAGTTACTTGGTATTTAAAAAAATAAATGTGCTATGTGAACATATTTGGCCCAATGTAATGTGGTGCAATTGTTATACTCCATCAGAGGAGAATAGTTTGATCAAAATCCCTTTTTTGGAAGCATTTTCCTACAGAAAATGACTGTTTACTCCAAAGGTATGAGAAAAGGAGAGCTTCGCCTCTTGAGAATAAAAATGAATGTTCAAAGACAAAATACAACCCTGCAAAGATTACTTTCATAAAAATGTTTTTTTTGTGGTCCTAATAATTGTTTTGTCTTTTCTCTTGTGGCTTTATTAAGACTTGTTGGTAACAAATACAAACAAATATTTATGAAAGTATTGCTAATAACGTGAAGTTGTTTTGGTTTAACTTTTGTTTTGCTGGCTTTTCTTTCAGTGATGCTGGTCCAACATTATGGAACGTTCAGTCTCCTTTGCGCCAGAAGAAAAGAGCTTCCAAAATGTAGCTGTCTGACAGTGTCATGTGTTTATTTCAGTTTTTTGTTTTGTGTCAACTGTACTGTAATTCCTGTATTCTTTATTTCAACATTTTTTTTTCTCACTTTCTAGTGATATTGACCTTTTCCTTTCTTACTTGTGAGTTCCTGACTGCTGCGTTTTGTTTAACAAAGTGCTTCATAATGAAGTGACTTTGACTTTTACTAAGAGATTTTCTCAAATGCAAGAAGGGGGAAAAAACCTGCAACAATTCTCTAAGAATAAAAATGATCTCAATAATTTTACATTATGTTGGTTGTTTGTGTGTGTGTGTGTGTGTGTGTGTGTGCGCAAGTTGTACTACTTAAAATTAGATGTCTGTAATGTTAATAGATGGATGCACCGCAGCTGCACGCGGTGGAAGCTAACCCAGCTAGCCAGGTTGTTACTTGTTAGATCCACATTACACATACATTAGACAGAAACTTGGCACCAACAGGATAACTGCTAGACTGAATTAAGCAACCCCCCCCCTTTATAGCCATCAGATATCCAGGACTTCAGGGAAAGGAGGTGGTTTGGCAGTAATATCATAGTGTAGTGTACCTCTTAGCACTAAAGTCAAACATGTTTATAACTCCTTATACAGCCTCTTACAAACTCCCACACCACCTCCATCCACCACGCTGCTGGTATAACTCTTTCAGGAACGGAACAGAGGCACCAACAATCTTGCTCGCAGTCTTAATCTTTCTGAGCCGTTGTTGGTTTTGAACCTTGCAGCTGCCAAACCATGATGTAAAGCTCTCTGTCAAGACTTTTTCAATGGTGCCCTTGACAGACACGGTGTGTACCTGGAGGTTGGTGATGTCATAAGTTGATTCTTTCCTAAAAATGTCCCTTTGGCCTCAAAGCAGTCCTGCAGTGCTGAAATTGCTTCTTGTGGCCAAATTCTAACTTCTCTGATCTCTGACTTTTCCTGCTTCTCTCTGGTTTTGTAGGCTGGTGTTAACACAACAGCCAGATGATCAGAGTTGCCGACGGGCAGAAGAGTAGCAGCTTTGTACGAGTGCTTAATGTTCATATACACTAGATCTAGTCTAGTGTATTCCCTACCCTGATTGCAATGTCTATGTGCTGGTAGAATCTAGACAGAACAGATGCAAGACTTGCCTGGTTGTAGTCACCAGCTGCTATGAAGAAGGCGTCAGGATAATCTTTCTGATGCTCACTGAGGTTGATACACAGCTCTGCAATGGCTTCCTTCACATTAGCGCTCAGTGGTATAGAGACAGATGTTATGATTACAGCTGTTGGCTCCCGCGGTATGTACAGTACAGACCAAAGGTTTCGGACACACCTTCTCATTCAAATGAATGGGAAGGTGTGTCCAAACTTTTGGTCGGTACTGTACGTAGAAAGGTCGGCATTTTTCAGACGGAGTCCAAATGTGGCGAGCAATGGGTCGAGACCACCACGGCATCTTGACACCATAGGGTGTGTGTGTACATAACAAACCTGGCGCCTCTTTGTTTATCGGTTAGTGAAGAACACAGTTCCTCACGCTACGTTAGGAAGCTCTCCAAAGTCTGATGTATTCCAGGGAGCGTACGCTTGCCAGCAGGAGTGTGGGAATTGCTGGCTTGTGTGGTTAAGTGGCTAGTCTATTGTTAGCTACTCCACTTTAGCCCCATTTGCACCCTGTTGCATTGTTTTTGGTGCTTCCCTTGGAATGTTATTCCAGGGTTTCCATCAGACCTCTACATAGGAGTCAAGCTCCCCCAGCACACAGAGCACAGGTTTGTCATGACAAGATTCCTTGTAACTAAATTTCAAGAATAGCTGTTGCTGGTATACTAACTTCTCGCTGACATACTTTACATTTAAATCACTAAAATTTACATTAACATCCGATGGCACTGTATTATTACTAGGAGAGGCCGCCGCGAGTGTCGGTCGCGCTGCCATTATTGAGTCAAAAGATGTTTAATCGCTCCCTGTACCTCAGAGTATTTTCAAGTCTCATCAACTTTCTTTCCTGATTACACACCAAGTACATCCCTACCTGTCTCCTTGATCACACTAACTGTAGTTATCCAGGCATCAGGACCAGTTGGGTCACTCCTCAACCTCCCTGGAAAACTCTTTGCCAGGGTACTGGAGAGGAGAGTTCGGTCGACAGTCAAACCCCAGATCCAGGAACAACAGTGCAGTTTCTGTCCTGGTCGTGTAACAGTGGACCAGCTCTACACCCTCTACAGGTGCTGGAGGGTTTGTGGGAGTTCGCTCATCCAGTGCATATGTCTTCTGTGGATTTGAAGATGATGTTCAACTGCGTCCCTTGTGGTGTCATGTGGAGGGTGCTCTGTCAGTATGGGGTCTGGGAGCCTTAGTAAGAGCTATCCGATCTTTGAATGACCAAAGCAGGAGCTGTGTTCACATAGCCGGCAGTAAGTCAGACCTGTTCACCGTGCTTTTTGGACTGCAGCAGGGCTGCACTTTATCATTGTTGTTTTTTTTTAAATAAACTTGAAGAACAGAATTTCTAGGCCCACCCAGGGGCTGGAGGGGATCTGGTTTGAGGATCACAGGATCTCTATGCTTTTTGCAGATGGTGTTGTCCTTTGAAAAGAACACAACATTATCTGCATTGACTCTTTGCAGATGATGTTATCCTCTGCAGAGGGCAGAGAAGAAATCCTGTGCATCTCCAACATCATCTGTACAAGATTTCCTCCCTTCTACTTTTTTTTTTTTAGATAATATTGTCCTACAAAGAGCAGAGAGGAAAGAGCATCACTTTATCAATTGACAACATTCACCATCACACCTTCCATTTCTTTCTTCATACTCATAATCTTTTTGACACTACTTTTACTTCCATCTGTCAATTGACTCTCTACCTTTTCCTCTCATAGTTCTAACATTCAAAGGCACTACTCTCAGTCCAACACTCATGATATTCCTCTTCTCTTTCTTCCTATGAATGTGCCTTCCTCCTTTTCCCCATCGACCACCAGTGTGTGACTGTGTGTGAATGGGACTGTGACTGTAAAGCGCTTTGGGCCTTCGAAAGAGGGTAGAAAAGCGCTAAATAAGTATACGCCATTTATAATTTTTCCAATTTGCACAGACACCCTGTTGGTGAACCCTTGTGGTTAGAGTGTCCGCCCTGTACAGGGCTCCAGACTATCTTTTTTCACTAGGAGCACTGTTCCCCCCAACTGAAAATTTTAGGGGCACAACCAGAAAATTTAGGGGCGCATACCGTAAATCAACATGCTAACCAGATCTACTAATTTCCACTGTATTACGAATAAATACTTTAATAATAGATGCAGAAATTACAATGTGCTGTTTCTAATTCAGTGTCACATTTTAATCTGCACTTTTGAAGATGCAACAACAAGTTAAACTGACAGCACCATCGCTGTCATGACAGTACAAATAGCAAACAAAATACCATACATTTAGAATAAAAAAAGTTTTTAGTAACGAAGTGATTACCGTAGGAACCTTTCGGTCATTTCACAGTTACAAACAAAACTTAAATGTTTGTAAATATTAGAGGATGGAAATTCATGTTGGCGACACCAAATAGGTGCAGCCAAGATGCACAATAATTTGAGATCACCCAGATGGACGCAACACTGCACAGATCACCTGGTGTGAGACGCATATTTTTGTTTTTGCCCTAACATCACCTGTCAATCAAAACAAAAATATCACGAGAAAGGGGCGGAAGCAAGACCACAACCTGAGCGAATGCAGCTGGAAATTTAGTATTGAACTGACTGAAAGCTGCCTTACAGACTACAAAACAATGCATTATGGGACATGCGTCCTGATGGTTTTTTTGTAGTTCACTGATCAATTAAAATAATTTAAAATACCAAATGATTAAAAAAGGTTACATCCATTACAAAACATTAAAAAAATTGTAAAAGATGTAATACATATCACAGATCATACTTAGGGGGAGAGGCATATTTAAACTAAATTGAATGTTAAGGACAACTCCTAATTCCTGTTCTCCTTCAGTCTCGCTGCAGCTTCGCCTTCATGCCCCCCACCCCCAGGGCGCTGGTTCATCTTAAACACGTCTGTCGTTGCATTTTCCCCGCCTGTTTTAAATGTGACTAAGACTAAATCGTGTTGTTGCTCACACGTGTTTAATGTTAGAGCCCCGTTAGCTGTCACGCATGTAGGTGTGGGACATTTATGCTCCCCAGCTGACCATCTCCCGCGGGAGCGGTGTGCTGCCGAAACAGCCGTGCATGATGAGAACATTGGTTTGCTTCTCGAGTTTGAGACCCCTGCTGTACACTCTGGCACTGGCACACTAGCCGCAGGTCGGAAGAACGAATCAATAGTTTGCTTGCTCATAGCTCAGACGCACATATCAGGTCGTGATGATATTTGTCTCCGTTTCCTTCCCACAGATGTTTACGCGCACTCGATTATCTCTAGGCCCCGCCCCCTCCACATATTTTAGCCACTTGCAGTGACTTTCCCTATTCTTCTCACATGCATTGGCCGCCTCAGGCATCACTCAATGACACGCGAGTGTGTTCTCGCGTGTGCTCCAGTCTCATGGGTATTTGCGCGAGTGTGTGTGTCTGTCTGCGTGCGTTATGCTCGCGTCTCATTGATGATTTCATTGCTCATTTCATTGATCATTGACTTGCCCCTTCCACGTTTAATGTATAAAAATACGGAGGGTGGGGGAGGCAAATTTACTGGTCGCACATGTGCGACTGGATTTAAAATTCAGTCGCACACTCTCAAATTTTGGTCGCAGTCTGGAGCCCTGCTGTAACTGGAAGGTCGTGGGTTGGAACCCAGGCCGAATCATACCAAAGACTCTAAAAATCGGATCCAATGCCTCCGTGCTTGACACTCGGCATTAAAGGTTTGTATTGGGGGGTTAAGCCACCAAATGCTTCCTGAGCGCTGCTGTGTCTGCAGTTCACCGCTCCCCCAGGGGCCCAGGAGATGGGACAAATTTTGCATACCGAGGTGTGTGACAGATAGCTAACACTAACTTTGTTTGGTCAAGTCTTTGACAAAGTGAAAAAGATGTTGAGCAGTGGAGCTGTTGTGGCAGCTCTCAGTTTGATAAGTCATATCAGAGCAGGAGCTGTTCTTATGCAAGCTGACGACCTGGGTGGGAAGTTTTCCAGGAAATTGAACTATCAGTTGAATTATTCAACAACATAAAAAGAAGTTCTAGTTTATTGTGGGCATGAAAACATTTTGATGTTCATCTTGCCTCTACAGGTCCAGTCATTTGCCCAGAACAGGTTGTTGGCATCTGAGAAAATGTAAAAATGGTAATTTGAGCAATGATAAAAGTCAGAGAGTGAACAGTGTGATTTAATAACATGATATTTTGTGCTTTCTTGCAAAGCATTCTAAAACAAAACCACAGATTTGCTGTTGGTAATTATATATTCTTATGTAGGGCTTCAAATTCTTTAGTTTTCAGCTTTACACAAAGTTTATTGTCCAATGTGTCTATTTGGATTATGTAGAGGTTTCCTCATGTCACGACAACAAGCAGACGGCTGGATCCAAATGCAGAAAGTTTTTCAGCTCAGCTAAAAGTCCACAAAGCTAAAATTAGCATCAGGCAGGCAGGGGTCAACAACGAGCGTAGGAGCATCAAAGGAGAGACAGAAGTCAGGATCCAGGCAATTTTCGGGGCAGGCGGCAGGCAGACGGAGTCAAATACAGTATAGGGTCAGGAAAGTAGAAGATCAGGTCTAAATACACTGCTCAGTAATGCAGGCTGAGTGGCACAAACAATACTTCACACTGGGCCTCACTCAGTGCAATGCTTAATAATAATGATAATCCATTTTATTTAAAGCACCTTTCATGAAACCCAAGGACACTTTACAAAACAAAGGTTAAAATTAATCATTAAGAGCACAATAAATATAAAAGACAAAATCAAAAGTGAATCAGGATGGGAAGGCAGAAATAAACAGATGAGTTTTGAGTTTCGATCTGAAAGTTGGAAGACAGTCTATGTTACGGAGGTCAGGAGGGAATTCCAGAGTTTGGGAGCCGAGCAGCTGAAGGCTCGGCTTCCCATGGTGACGAGGCGGGCCGGAGGAACAGAGAGCTGAACAGAGGAGGAGAACCGAAGAGAACGGGGAGACGGAAGACGAATTGATGGAAAGAGTAACACTTGTGGCTTTGGAGAGGGTGGATTTGGAACCAACGAGAAGCAGCTCGGTTTTATCACTATTGAGTTAAGAAGGTTTAAGGTGAACCAGTTTTTGATTTCAGATAGGAGGGTGGAAGACAGGAATCAGGTCTGATTGATACATAGAGCTGGGTGTCATCGGCAAAACAGTGAAAATTAACCTTACATTTACGGAAAATATTGCCAAGGGGTAGAAGATAAGTAAATGAAAAGAAGATGACCAAGGACAGAACCTTGAGGGACACCAGAAGAGACAAAGGAAGACTGAGATTTGAATGATTTAAGCTGAATGAATTGGGTGTGGTCTGAGATGTAGGAGTGGAACCAACGGAGTAGGGTGGAAGTGATGCCAAGGGAGGAGAGCCTTTGGAGGAGTATGGAATGTGAAATGGTATGAAAAGGCTGCACTCAAGTCAAGGAGGATGAGGATGGTGAGGAGGCCAGAATCAGCTTCAACGAGAAGACCATTGATGATCTTGAGCAGAGCAGTTCTCTCTTAACATTCATTTCGGTATCTCACTATGGGACACGCCCCCTGCGCTGTCCCCCAGAAGCTCTTTTACATTACGCCAGTCTTGACTGGCAGACAGAAGGTGACGTCTGCTCTCAGGAGGCGGGACTTCCTCCTGGTATAAGAGCCTGACGCCATCTTTTCTCCTCAGTCTAACACCTCTTCTCGCTCCCAGAAGCATCCTCAGACGGCAGGTGAAGTATCCGAAGCTAGCTTAACTGTTCCTACAGCGAGCTAACAACTCGGTCGCTGAACGCTAGTCGGTGTTACATTAAGCTTGTCTGGGTTACGCGGTTGGTCTGTCTCCAAACAGCACCCGTTACAACTAGCCACCATACTAGTTTGTTTCGCGCTTCGCTTTCAATCGGAGTCGACGAAGTCATGGAGCCTGAACCTTTCCTCGCCATGGAGACGGTCAGACCTCTGCCTATAGCCTGCACATGCGGCAACAAAATTGCAGGGGGGAGACACCCATTCTGCCTGTGCTGCATGTCTGGGGCTGCGACATGCCCAGGACGCGTTAGCATCTCCGGCTAATTGTGAGCATTGTGCGCGCCTCTCCCTCAAGACCTTGAGACCCAGACTAGCGCGCCAAACTAGTATGTCCAAGGCGGACCCGGTCTTGGGGGTAACCAGCTACCAGAGCTAGCTGAGTCTACTCGGAGAGAGGCAGGCACGAGCTGGGGCGACCAACTAAATGCGGTCGCGCCACTCGAGGGCATGGAGAAGCAGGAGGCTGCACCCCCGGAGTTCCAGGACATGGTGGACACTGTGCCCGACTCCGGAGACGAGTCCATCAGCCTCGGCTCTGAGGAGGACGAGGAGGACAGCGAGCCTTTCCTTTTGCCACCGGCTGCAGAGCCGCTGGCTGCGGGCAACGTGTGCGGCGGCTTTCCAAACCCGACCGCCGCGATGGACCTGCATCATGTCTGCAGAAGAGCAGCTGAAAAGCTGAGCATTCACCCGTCCTGTTTGCAGTTCTCCAGAGGGGATTCTAAGGTTTTGTTGAAACTGAATCCGGCATTTACGCCCAAAGTTTTCAACCCTGCCATACCTTACCACCCCATTGAGTTTTTGGCATTTAACCCGCCTCCTTTTTCCTCGACGGAGGATTCAGGAGGCTTCACACACTGTGTCCTGTGCGGGCGCTGCGCATGTATGTGGAGAGGACTGCTGGCTTCAGAAAATCTGAGCAGCTGTTTGTGTCGTGGGCTTCTCCTCACACAGGTAAGCCCATAACCAAACAACGCCTGTCACACTGGGTTGTAGGCGCTATAACCATGGCTTATAAAAGCAAGGGGTTAACACCCCCGGCGGGCCTGCGCGCTCATTCCACTCGTGGCATGGCATCATCATGGGCAGTTTTTCATGGCATTTCTCTGGATGACGTGTGCACGGCTGCCAGTTGGGCTACACCTCACACCTTCATCAGATTTCATAGATTGGATGTCACTAGACCAGGGGTGCCTCACGCAGTGCTAGGTGTGGGGTCCACACCTACACCTGCTCTCTGTTGGTCTTCGGGGTAAGCTTATCTGGCAAAACGGGAGTCTCTACATCCCAGAGTGAGATACCGAAACGAATGTTGCAAGAGAACGTTAGGTTAAGAACTTAACCCATGAGTGAGCTATCTCACCAGATCCCCCTCCTTGCCTGGAGCGAAAGGGGTGCGCTTACTTAGAATGAGGAGAAAAGATGGCGTCAGGCTCTTATACCAGGATAAAGTCCCGCCTCCTGAGAGCAGACGTCACCTTCTGTCTGCCAGTCAAGACTGGCGTAATGTAAAAGAACTTCTGGGGGACAGCGCAGGGGGCGTGTCCCATAGTGAGATACCTCACTCATGTTTCAGAGAACCGGGGTCAAGTTCTTAACCTAACGTTTCAGTGCTGTGAGAGGGGCGGAAACCAGACTGCAAAGGTTCAAGAAGATTATTATGTTCTGAATAATCATTGAGTTGGGAGGCAACTATTTTCTCAAGCATTTATGAAAGAAGGGAAGGTTAGAGATTGGACGGAGATTAATGAATAATTTGGGATCTGAACTAGGTTTATTCAGGATGGGTTCAACAGTTGCCATTTTAAAAAGTGATGGGACAGGGAGTAATTCAGGGTAAAACCACCTCTGAATGAAGAATACTATTTCAAAACGTGGTATTAACTGGCTTTGCCCTGAAATTCCACCATAAGACCAGCCTGTTTCTTTCCTCCATCTGTCCTGATTCTTTTTCTCTTTTCTCGTCTTTCTCTCCATCCTCACAGCTGTATGATATAAACTTTGTGTTAGGAAGATTTAAAAAGAATACAGTGCCTAAATTATATGTAAAAATAGAAAATAGTTTGTATTGTAAATGACATTTTTGTTGGATATCAATTAGTGGTGGGATAGAATAGATTTCTTTATTGTTGTTAAAAATCTCCAAATGTTCAGCTGAAATCCAAATTTTTGTTCAGCCAAATTGATATTAAAAGCAATAAGCTGTAAACTAAATAGTGACTCAATAAACAATAATCCATTAAAAATGTAACAATATAGAAAGAACCAAAAACACCATTTAACCCACCATCACACACACTTCTCCCTTCTTCTTCAAATAGGAGCAGCTATCATCATTATTTAGTGCTGTTACAGTCATAGAATAAAAACTTTTTCAGTGTTTTGTATCTAGTTACAGAAATTGTTCATGTCTAAAGGAATTTCTTTGGATGTGTAGGCTATTTTTTATGCATATGCGTGTGTCCATTTCCATTCTAATTTATTCTTTTAATTTTTGATTGTTTTTATTTATTTTTGTTTTATTTTCATTTAATTAATGAACTAATATCCAATCTATGTTCAATATATCTATATATATTTAAATGTCTTTTTGTTTGTTTGATGTCTTTATTACGTCATGATCAGTGATGTCATCATTAGTCATGTCATCTGACATCATCATCTGACATAATAATCTAACACTATGATGTCATCAGTGATGTAATTTTTGCTCATATTACCAAATCAGATTTTTCCCTTTATAGATCTTTGAAAGTCAGGAAAAATAATCCTAACTTAGCAGTTAAGTGAACCTTTCACCAGTAGAGACCCACGTTTCGCACAGTGAATTTTTTTGAGTTCTTTCTGAGTTATCAAAGCAAAAAGATGAATAACCCTAAAGTATTCATGCCTGAATTAACTTTGACCAAGATTTCAGGCGCCAAAGCTTTTTCCTTCCATTTTAAGTATTGCTCTTTTATCCATTCCAAGAGATCCTTTGAACTTTGGGCTCACCGCAAAGATTGCAGATTTCAGCTGCTGGCTCACTTCCGAAGAATTGACCCAGCTGTGATTTCAAACCAAGGAACGGCAACATCCAAGAACAAAGTGGACACCCAGAATGTGTTCTCCTTTAGTTTTGGAAACATAGATTCAATCAATGACAAGAATTCTTCCAAACAGTGGGTTCAGCGTAAATTTAGCAAGGATCAATTACTTGCTCGTTTCCGAGGAATCAGTGAACCCGTGTACACAAAAGAAGAAAGAACAAGTGAAATGTTGAGACGAAGCTACAGAGCAAATATTCGTGACCAAATCAGTTCTTCTAAAACTGTCTGGAATTCACCTGTGGCTGATACCTCAGCAGCTAGACCTAGAATGAGTCCCCCTTCTATTATGGATGATTTGTGTGATAGAATGGCCCTTCTAAAAATAGGTGACCCGGTTAAAAATAAGATACAAGGCAAAATCCAATCTTCAGTGCATACAAAAGGCCCTGTTCAAAAACAGGTGTTTATCCAAAGCCAGGCACACAATCAAAGATACAACACCTATCAAAGGAAGTACCACAACCAAAGATACAACACCTATCAAAGGCAGCCATACAACCAAAGATACAACACCTATCAAAGAAGGGACCCCAATCAAAGATACAAGACCTATCAAAGGAGGGACCCCAATCAAAGATACAACACCTATCAAAGGCAGCCATACAACCAAAGATGCAACACCTATCAAAGGAGGGACCACAATCAAAGATGCAACACCTATCAAAGGAGGGACCACAATCAAAGATACAACACCTATCAAAGGAGGGACCACAATCAAAGATACAACACCTACCACAGGAATTACCAGATTGAAAGACAGGTCCCTATTAAAAGACATTGGCAGATCCAAAGACAGGCCACAGAGGAAAAACACAGGACAATGCAAAAACAAGCTTCAGCCCACAGTCCCCACCCTGTCCAATTGCAGATCTCTTACCAAACACATACTCATTTTCAAAAACAGGCATTTATCCAGGGGCATCAACAAACTCAAAGACAGAGTACCTTTCAAAGAAACTTTTACATTCAAAGACACAACACCTATCAAAGCAACGACCAGAGTCAACGACAGGCCCCATTTCAAAGAAAGGACTGTATTAAAAGACAGGACCCTACCCAAATACAGGTTCAAAGACATGCCTCCAACCTAAACCAAGCCCCCATCCAAAGAAAGGTTCTGATTCCTAACCGACGCCTAAACCAAAGAGAACCACCTAGCCAAATTCCTGCCCCAATGCAAATAGAAGCCTCACCCCAAAGAAATGAACCTGTCCAAAAACAGCACCCTGTTCCAGAACAGGCCTTCGTCCAAACACAGGCCTCTGTCCAAAGACAGGAACATAGTCAAAGTCGGACTACCATTCAAAGACATTCCTCCAACCTAAACCAAGCCCCCATCCAAAGAAAGGTTCTGATTCCTAACCGACGTCTGATCCAAAGAGAACCGCCTAGCCAAATTCCTGCCCCAATGCAAATAGAAGCCTCACCCAAAAGAAATGAACCTGTCCAATTACAGCACCCTGTTCCAGAGCAGGTCTTCGTCCAAACACAGGCCTCTGTCCAAAGACAGGAACATAGTCAAAGTTCGACAAGCGTTCTAAGACATTCCTCCAACCTAAACCAAGCCCCCATCCAAAGAAAGGTTCTGATTCCTAACCGACGTCTGATCCAAAGAGAACCGCCTAGCCAAATTCCTGCCCCAATGCAAATAGAAGCCTCAGCTTAAAGAAATGAACCTGTCCAAAAACAGCACCCTGTTCCAGAACAGGCCTTCGTCCAAACACAGGCCTCTGTCCAAAGACAGGAACATAGTCAAAGTTGGACTAGCATTCAAAGACAACAACCCTATCAAAGGCAGGACCAGATTCAAATACAAGCTGCTATTCAAAGAAAGTCCCCAAATACAATGGAGGACTTGATCGATGAAATGTCCTTTTGAAAATTAAATAAATAAATAAAATCAAAGGCAGGCCTCTGATCAAATGCATCTCCCAGTTCCAAGTGGGGGTCGGTCCAAGGACAGGCCCAGATGCACAAACCCATACAACACCTAGGTGTGAGATAGTCGTATTTATTTCTTTATGTTTCATTTTATTTTTAAAGGGAAGGCTGCAGTAAGCTTAACCTCTACCTTGTCACTTTTAAAGATGTTTTATATATTTATTTATATATTTATTTTATTATCATTATCACTAGTGCTGTTTTTTCTTTTATTAATATTGTATGTTTTATTATTATGTACTTTACTGTTCCATGTTGACAACTGTATGCCTGTATGTAGGTTATTGTACATGCATACACACGTGTCCATTTCCATTCTTTTTTCTTCTTTTACTTTTGATTGTATATTTATTTATTTTTGTTTTATTTTCAAATCAATCAATAAATTAATATCCAATCTATGTTCAATTAATATTATTATATCAGTATTATTATTGCTGTTGTTGCTATTTTTACTATTGTTGGTTAAATTGTTATTATAATAAACAATAATAATAAACGCTATAATAATGGGCAGCAGGGGTTCAGGCAGTTGAGCAGGTTGTCCAATGATGGAAGGTCACTTTGGTGACCAAGCGGCCCCTTTGTCGCTCTGTCCTTGGGCAAGATACTTCACCCTCCTTGCCTCCAGTGTGGCTCCACTGGCGTGTGAATGTGCATGAATGATCCCGGTGATGGTCAGAGGGGCCGTAGGCGCAAACTTGCAGCCACGCCTCTGTCAGTCTTCCCCAGGAGAGCTGTGGCTACAACAGTAGGTAACCATCACCAAGTATGAATGAGGAGTGAATGAATAATGGACACACCGTAAGCGCTTTGAGCGTCTGGAAAAGTGCAGATAAATCTAATCCATAATTATTAAACTTTATTTATATAGCACTTTTCGAAATCATTATTACAAAGTGCTGAACAATTAACACAAGACAAAAGAGCAAGATTAAAAGCAGCATACAGTACGACAAAATGAAACACAGCACACACACAAAACAGTGATAGTGGTTAAAATCAGTCAAATCACTAAAATCAATAATATAAGTTTAAATTTAAGAACCAGTAAAATCATTAAAAGCACGCCTATGGAGGTATGTTTTTAAAAGAGATTCAAAGACTGGTAAGGATTCAGCGAGTCTGATGTCTTCAAATCAAATCATATTGTTATTTTGTAGAACTATACCTATGAAAGAATACGACAAAGTGCTTTACAAAAACCAAAATAAATAATAAAAAAAAGGCATGAAATTAAAAGAACCCCCTCCCCGTACCTACACACATCCTTCCACTTCTCACACCTCCCACCCCCTAACTGATGGGGAAGACAATGAGAAAATAGGCTGAGCACGAAAACAGAATGTTTGTTATTGGAAACGCTAAAAATATTTAGAACCTCCCTCTCTGTGAACAGCTGCATAGCCAGCCAAACGCAGCATCACAGGCGGGGACCGCTCCACCACAGCTAAGTGGGGATGCAGGTCCCCATCTAGAGCTGCAGCGGCTGAACAGCAGCCGATCCAGAGGGAGAGGACACAACTGAAGAAGCACCCTAAACAAAAATGAAAGAGAAATAAAGAGTAGACATACTGATAAAAGCAATGAACAAATAAACATTGAAACAAGGTCAATTAAAATAAATCATTGATAACCTCAAATTCATAAAACAAGGTAAAATGGATAAATCAATACAAAATTATAATTAAATCAATGAATAATAGAATAAAAGTAGTAAAATGAGCTGAAGGCCAGGTTAAACAGATGGGTTTTAAGCATTTTCTTAAAAGCATTAATGCTCTCTGCGGCTCTCAGGTCCTCAGGCAGACTGTTCAACAAACGGGGGCCATAGTGCTGAAGGGCAGCCTCTCCGTAGGTTTTGGTTTTTACCGGTTGAATGGTTAAGTGCCAGAGGATCTCAGGTTCCACGAGGGTTCATATTTTACTAAAAGGTCTGACCGTTAAGACATTTAAAAACTGTTAGAAATATCTTAAAATCAATCCTGAAGCATATGGGGAGCCAATGCAGGGATTTTTCTGGAGGAGCTGAAGGTTCTTAATGTTAGTTTTCAGAAGACCAGCAAGCAGGGCGTTACAGTAATCAATTTTACTGACAATAAAACAAAACAAAAAAGCCGAGTGGGTGCGGCACGGCTGCACATGAGGCCACAGGAGGGAGCCCTTGCGTTATCCCCGCCCACCAGTGTCTCAACGCGGAAGCTGCTCTGCCCGCTCTCGGACAAAACACAGCAATGGCGACACTGCGGGTCGCCAGACTGGGTCATAAGGACTGTCACCAAAGGTTACAGGCTCCAGTTTGCAACCCCCCCTTCCCTTTTCAATGGTATACTGCAGTTGCAGGCCAGGGGGCAAAACGCACGCATTTTGCAGGAAGAGATCAAAACACTGCAAAACAAAAGAGCCATTCAGCTAGTGCCACCGGAGCAGGCGCACAGTGGTTTCTACTCCAGATACTTCCTGGTCCCAAAACGGGGTATGCTTAGATTTGAAAGACGTATATTTTTACGTCCCTATATACCCCCCTCACAGAAAGTATCTCAGATTTTCCTTTCGAGGGAAGATTTACAGATTTTTAGTGCTCCCTTTCGGACTCTCACTGAGTCCGCGGGGGTTTGTGAAATGCAAGGAGGCCGCCGTCGCAACCATGAGCCCCACCCACCATGGTCACCAGCGGGTGCTTGCTTCGGTGACGTGCATTCTCGCCCTACACAAGTGCAGGGATGTCTCTTTCCTTACCACGGGGGTTGTCATGGGAACCGTGCAAACAAGACAGGTGATCACCACAGACGCCTCCCTGACAGGCTGGGGAGCCACTCACGAGGGCAGGATGGTGAACGGTCTGTGGGGCTCTCACATGCAATCAGTTCACATAAACTGCTTGGAACTCTTGGCGGTGTCTCTTGCACTGAAACATTTCTTAGCCTTCCTGAAAGGGCGCCATGTTTTAGTCAGGACCGACAATACCACAGTGGTGGCTTATATCAACAGACAAGGAGGGCTGCGCTCATTGCAGTTGCACACGCTAGCACACAGACTGATTATGTGGAGCAGCTCCCGACTTCTGTCGCTGCGGGCCATCCATGTACCGGGGATAATGAACCGGGGAGCCGACCTGCTCTCCAGAGGAAACCCACGTTACAGGGAATGGAAGCTCCACAACCAGGTGGTAGCCCAGATGTGGAGCATTTACGGTCAAGCAGAGGTCGATCTTTTTGCATCAGCGGAAAACGCTCAGTGTCAGATGTTCTACTGTCCGACGGACCAGAGCGCCCCCCTGGGGGTGGACTTCTGTATGCGTTCCCACCGTTGGAGTTGATTGCCCCTACCCTCACCAGTGTTGGAGAGGGGAAACAGTCTCTCATCCTCTTAGCCCCTTGGTGGCCCGGGAAACACTGGCTAGCGGACATCTTTCAGATGCTGCACAACCAACCGTGGCCTCTGCCTTTACGCAGGGACCTCCTGTCGCAGGCCCGCGGGGAAATTTTTCCCCTTCATCCGGAACGCCTGGCTCTGTGGGCCTGGCCCGTGAGAGGCTAAATCTCATGGCAGCGGGACTCCCACAGAATGTCGTGGACACGATCCAGAGTACCAGGGCGCGGTCTACTCGCTCCGCCTACAGCGCCAAATGGGGTGTTTTTGAGGCATGGTGCGCAAAATGGCCGTAGTGCCTTTCCAGAGCCCCGTCCCAGTCATTCTATCGTTCCTTTAGGAACTGATTGAAAAAGGTTTGTCCTTTTCCACCATTGAAGTGTGTCTGGTGGCCATATCCGCCTGTCACATAGGTCTTAATGACAAAACAGTGGGCCAGCATCCGCTTATTTGTCAGTTTATGAGGGGTCCACGTCGGCTCCGACCGGTGTCGAAAAGCCTTGTTGCTCCTTGGGATTTACCGGTGGTGCTAGACGCACTGTCGTGCGCACCGTTTGAGCCACTGAGACAGGTGAACCTCAAAGCGCTCTCTTTTAAAACAGCTCTGCTTATTGCACTAGCTTCTGCTAAACGAGTAAGCGAAATCCATGCGTTGACAGTTCACCCGTCCTGTTTGCAGTTCTCCAGAGGGGATTCTAAGGTTTTGTTGAAACTGAATCAGGCATTTACGCCCAAAGTTTTCAACCCTGCCATACCTTACCACCCCATTGAGTTTTTGGCATTTAACCCGCCTCCTTTTTCCTCGACGGAGGATTCAGGAGGCTTCACACACTGTGTCCTGTGCGGGCGCTGCGCATGTATGTGGAGAGGACTGCTGGCTTCAGAAAATCTGAGCAGCTGTTTGTGTCGTGGGCTTCTCCTCACACAGGTAAGCCCATAACCAAACAACGCCTGTCACACTGGGTTGTAGGCGCTATAACCATGGCTTATAAAAGCAAGGGGTTAACACCCCCGGCGGGCCTGCGCGCTCATTCCACTCGTTTCATGGCATCATCATGGGCAGTTTTTCATGGCATTTCTCTGGATGACGTGTGCACGGCTGCCAGTTGGGCTACACCTCACACCTTCATCAGATTTCATAGATTGGATGTCACTAGACCAGGGGTGCCTCACGCAGTGCTAGGTGTGGGGTCCACACCTACACCTGCTCTCTGTTGGTCTTCGGGGTAAGCTTATCTGGCAAAACGGGAGTCTCTACATCCCAGAGTGAGATACCGAAACGAATGTTGCAAGAGAACGTTAGGTTAAGAACTTAACCCATGAGTGAGGTATCTCACCAGATCCCCCTCCTTGCCTGGAGCGAAAGGGGTGCGCTTACTTAGAATGAGGAGAAAAGATGGCGTCAGGCTCTTATACCAGGATAAAGTCCCGCCTCCTGAGAGCAGACGTCACCTTCTGTCTGCCAGTCAAGACTGGCGTAATGTAAAAGAACTTCTGGGGGACAGCGCAGGGGGCGTGTCCCATAGTGAGATACCTCACTCATGTTTCAGAGAACCGGGGTCAAGTTCTTAACCTAACGTTTCAGTGCTGTGAGAGGGGCGGAAACCAGACTGCAAAGGTTCAAGAAGATTATTATGTTCTGAATAATCATTGAGTTGGGAGGCAACTATTTTCTCAAGCATTTATGAAAGAAGGGAAGGTTAGAGATTGGACGGAGATTAATGAATAATTTGGGATCTGAACTAGGTTTATTCAGGATGGGTTCAACAGTTGCCATTTTAAAAAGTGATGGGACAGGGAGTAATTCAGGGTAAAACCACCTCTGAATGAAGAATACTATTTCAAAACGTGGTATTAACTGGCTTTGCCCTGAAATTCCACCATAAGACCAGCCTGTTTCTTTCCTCCATCTGTCCTGATTCTTTTTCTCTTTTCTCGTCTTTCTCTCCATCCTCACAGCTGTATGATATAAACTTTGTGTTAGGAAGATTTAAAAAGAATACAGTGCCTAAATTATATGTAAAAATAGAAAATAGTTTTTATTGTAAATGACATTTTTGTTGGATATCAATTAGTGGTGGGATAGAATAGATTTCTTTATTGTTGTTAAAAATCTCCAAATGTTCAGCTGAAATCCAAATTTTTGTTCAGCCAAATTGATATTAAAAGCAATAAGCTGTAAACTAAATAGTGACTCAATAAACAATAATCCATTAAAAATGTAACAATATAGAAAGAACCAAAAACACCATTTAACCCACCATCACACACACTTCTCCCTTCTTCTTCAAATAGGAGCAGCTATCATCATTATTTAGTGCTGTTACAGTCATAGAATAAAAACTTTTTCAGTGTTTTGTATCTAGTTACAGAAATTGTTCATGTCTAAAGGAATTTCTTTGGATATGTAGGCTATTTTTTATGCATATGCGTGTGTCCATTTCCATTCTAATTTATTCTTTTAATTTTTGATTGTTTTTATTTATTTTTGTTTTATTTTCATTTAATTAATGAACTAATATCCAATCTATGTTCAATATATCTATATATATTTAAATGTCTTTTTGTTTGTTTGATGTCTTTATTACGTCATGATCAGTGATGTCATCATTAGTCATGTCATCTGATATCATCATCTGACATAATAATCTAACACTATGATGTCATCAGTGATGTAATTTTTGCTCATATTACCAAATCAGATTTTTCCCTTTATAGATCTTTGAAAGTCAGGAAAAATAATCCTAACTTAGCAGTTAAGTGAACCTTTCACCAGTAGAGACCCACGTTTCGCACAGTGAATTTTTTTGAGTTCTTTCTGAGTTATCAAAGCAAAAAGATGAATAACCCTAAAGTATTCATGCCTGAATTAACTTTGACCAAGATTTCAGGCGCCAAAGCTTTTTCCTTCCATTTTAAGTATTGCTCTTTTATCCATTCCAAGAGATCCTTTGAACTTTGGGCTCACCGCAAAGATTGCAGATTTCAGCTGCTGGCTCACTTCCGAAGAATTGACCCAGCTGTGATTTCAAACCAAGGAACGGCAACATCCAAGAACAAAGTGGACACCCAGAATGTGTTCTCCTTTAGTTTTGGAAACATAGATTCAATCAATGACAAGAATTCTTCCAAACAGTGGGTTCAGCGTAAATTTAGCAAGGATCAATTACTTGCTCGTTTCCGAGGAATCAGTGAACCCGTGTACACAAAAGAAGAAAGAACAAGTGAAATGTTGAGACGAAGCTACAGAGCAAATATTCGTGACCAAATCAGTTCTTCTAAAACTGTCTGGAATTCACCTGTGGCTGATACCTCAGCAGCTAGACCTAGAATGAGTCCCCCTTCTATTATGGATGATTTGTGTGATAGAATGGCCCTTCTAAAAATAGGTGACCCGGTTAAAAATAAGATACAAGGTAAAATCCAATCTTCAGTGCATACAAAAGGCCCTGTTCAAAAACAGGTGTTTATCCAAAGCCAGGCACACAATCAAAGATACAACACCTATCAAAGGAAGTACCACAACCAAAGATACAACACCTATCAAAGGCAGCCATACAACCAAAGATACAACACCTATCAAAGAAGGGACCCCAATCAAAGATACAAGACCTATCAAAGGAGGGACCCCAATCAAAGATACAACACCTATCAAAGGCAGCCATACAACCAAAGATGCAACACCTATCAAAGGAGGGACCACAATCAAAGATGCAACACCTATCAAAGGAGGGACCACAATCAAAGATACAACACCTATCAAAGGAGGGACCACAATCAAAGATACAACACCTACCACAGGAATTACCAGATTGAAAGACAGGTCCCTATTAAAAGACATTGGCAGATCCAAAGACAGGCCACAGAGGAAAAACACAGGACAATGCAAAAACAGGCTTCAGCCCACAGTCCCCACCCTGTCCAATTGCAGATCTCTTACCAAACACATACTTATTTTCAAAAACAGGCATTTATCCAGGGGCATCAACAAACTCAAAGACAGAGTACCTTTCAAAGAAACTTTTACATTCAAAGACACAACACCTATCAAAGCAACGACCAGAGTCAACGACAGGCCCCATTTCAAAGAAAGGACTGTATTAAAAGACAGGACCCTACCCACATACAGGTTCAAAGACATGCCTCCAACCTAAACCAAGCCCTCATCCAAAGAAAGGTTCTGATTCCTAACCGACGCCTGAACCAAAGAGAACCGCCTAGCCAAATCTCTGCCCCAATGCAAATAGAAGCCTCACCCCAAAGAAATGAACCTGTCCAAAAACAGCACCCTGTTCCAGAACAGGTCTTCGTCCAAACACAGGCCTCTGTCCAAAGACAGGAACATAATCAAAGTCGGAATACCATTCAAAGAAATGTCTCCAACCTAAACCAAGCCCCTATCCAAAGAAAGGTTCTCATTCCTAACCGACGCCTGAACCAAAGAGAACCGCCTACCCAAATTCCTGCCCCAATGCAAATAGAAGCCTCAGCTCAAAGAAATGAACCTGTCCAAAAACAGCACCCTGTTCCAGAACAGGCCTTCGTCCAAACACAGGCCTCTGTCCAAAGACAGGAACATAGTCAAAGTCGGACTACCATTCAAAGAAATGTCTCCAACCTAAACCAAGCCCCTATCCAAAGAAAGGTTCTGATTCCTAACCGACGCCTGAACCAAAGAGAACAGCCTAGCCAAATTCCTGCCTCAATGCAAATAGAAGCCTCAGCTCAAAGAAATGAACCTGTCCAATTACACCATCCTGTTCCAGAGCAGGTCTTCGTCCAAACACAGGCCTCTGTCCAAAGACAGGAACATAGTCAAAGTTCGACAAGCGTTCTAAGACATTCCTCCAACCTAAACCAAGCCCCCATCCAAAGAAAGGTTCTGATTCCTAAACGACGTCTGATCCAAAGAGAACCGCCTAGCCAAATTCCTGCCCCAATGCAAATAGAAGCCTCAGCTTAAAGAAATGAACCTGTCCAAAAACAGCACCCTGTTCCAGAACAGGCCTTCGTCCAAACACAGGCCTCTGTCCAAAGACAGGAACATAGTCAAAGTTGGACTAGCATTCAAAGACAACAACCCTATCAAAGGCAGGACCAGATTCAAATACAAGCCGCTATTCAAAGAAAGTCCCCAAATACAATGGAGGACTTGATCGATGAAATGTCCTTTTGAAAATTAAATAAATAAATAAAATCAAAGGCATGCCTCTGATCAAATGCATCTCCCAGTTCCAAGTGGGGGTCGGTCCAAGGACAGGCCCAGACGCACAAACCCATACAACACCTAGGTGTGAGATAGTCGTATTTATTTCTTTATGTTTCATTTTATTTTTAAAGGGAAGGCTGCAGTAAGCTTAAACTCTACCTTGTCACTTTTAAAGATGTTTTATATATTTATTTATATATTTATTTTATTATCATTATCACTAGTGCTGTTTTTTCTTTTATTAATATTGTATGTTTTATTATTATGTACTTTACTGTTCCATGTTGACAACTGTATGCCTGTATGTAGGTTATTGTACATGCATACACACGTGTCCATTTCCATTCTTTTTTCTTCTTTTACTTTTGATTGTATTTATTTATTTATTTTTGTTTTATTTTCAAATCAATCAATAAATTAATATCCAATCTATGTTCAATTAATATTATTATATCAGTATTATTATTGCTGTTGTTGCTATTTTTACTATTGTTGGTTAAATTATTATTATAATAAACAATAATAATAAACGCTATAATAATGGGCAGCAGGGGTTCAGGCAGTTGAGCAGGTTGTCCAATGATGGAAGGTCACTTTGGTGACCAAGCGGCCCCTTTGTCGCTCTGTCCTTGGGCAAGATACTTCACCCTCCTTGCCTCCAGTGTGGCTCCACTGGCGTGTGAATGTGCATGAATGATCCCGGTGATGGTCAGAGGGGCCGTAGGCGCAAACTTGCAGCCACGCCTCTGTCAGTCTGCCCCAGGAGAGCTGTGGCTACAACAGTAGGTAACCATCACCAAGTATGAATGAGGAGTGAATGAATAATGGACACACTGTAAGCGCTTTGAGCGTCTGGAAAAGTGCAGATAAATCTAATCCATAATTATTAAACTTTATTTATATAGCACTTTTCGAAATCATTATTACAAAGTGCTGAACAATTAACACAAGACAAAAGAGCAGGATTAAAAGCAGCATACAGTACGACAAAATGAAACACAGCACACACACAAAACAGTGATAGTGGTTAAAATCAGTCAAATCACTAAAATCAATAATATAAGTTTAAATTTAAGAACCAGTAAAATCATTAAAAGCACGCCTATGGAGGTATGTTTTTAAAAGAGATTCAAAGACTGGTAAGGATTCAGCGAGTCTGATGTCTTCAAATCAAATCATATTGTTATTTTGTAGAACTATACCTATGAAAGAATACGACAAAGTGCTTTACAAAAACCAAAATAAATAATAAAAAAAAGGCATGAAATTAAAAGAACCCCCTCCCCGTACCTACACACATCCTTCCACTTCTCACACCTCCCACCCCCTAACTGATGGGGAAGACAATGAGAAAATAGGCTGAGCACGAAAACAGAATGTTTGTTATTGGAAACGCTAAAAATATTTAGAACCTCCCTCTCTGTGAACAGCTGCATAGCCAGCCAAACGCAGCATCACAGGCGGGGACCGCTCCACCACAGCTAAGTGGGGATGCAGGTCCCCATCTAGAGCTGCAGCGGCTGAACAGCAGCCGATCCAGAGGGAGAGGACACAACTGAAGAAGCACCCTAAACAAAAATGAAAGAGAAATAAAGAGTAGACATACTGATAAAAGCAATGAACAAATAAACATTGAAACAAGGTCAATTAAAATAAATCATTGATAACCTCAAATTCATAAAACAAGGTAAAATGGATAAATCAATACAAAATTATAATTAAATCAATGAATAATAGAATAAAAGTAGTAAAATGAGCTGAAGGCCAGGTTAAACAGATGGGTTTTAAGCATTTTCTTAAAAGCATTAATGCTCTCTGCGGCTCTCAGGTCCTCAGGCAGACTGTTCAACAAACGGGGGCCATAGTGCTGAAGGGCAGCCTCTCCGTAGGTTTTGGTTTTTACCGGTTGAATGGTTAAGTGCCAGAGGATCTCAGGTTCCACGAGGGTTCATATTTTACTAAAAGGTCTGACCGTTAAGACATTTAAAAACTGTTAGAAATATCTTAAAATCAATCCTGAAGCATATGGGGAGCCAATGCAGGGATTTTTCTGGAGGAGCTGAAGGTTCTTAATGTTAGTTTTCAGAAGACCAGCAAGCAGGGCGTTACAGTAATCAATTTTACTGACAATAAAACAAAACAAAAAAGCCGAGTGGGTGCGGCACGGCTGCACATGAGGCCACAGGAGGGAGCCCTTGCGTTATCCCCGCCCACCAGTGTCTCAACGCGGAAGCTGCTCTGCCCGCTCTCGGACAAAACACAGCAATGGCGACACTGCGGGTCGCCAGACTGGGTCATAAGGACTGTCACCAAAGGTTACAGGCTCCAGTTTGCAACCCCCCCTTCCCTTTTCAATGGTATACTGCAGTTGCAGGCCAGGGGGCAAAACGCACGCATTTTGCAGGAAGAGATCAAAACACTGCAAAACAAAAGAGCCATTCAGCTAGTGCCACCGGAGCAGGCGCACAGTGGTTTCTACTCCAGATACTTCCTGGTCCCAAAACGGGGTATGCTTAGATTTGAAAGACGTATATTTTTACGTCCCTATATACCCCCCTCACAGAAAGTATCTCAGATTTTCCTTTCGAGGGAAGATTTACAGATTTTTAGTGCTCCCTTTCGGACTCTCACTGAGTCCGCGGGGGTTTGTGAAATGCAAGGAGGCCGCCGTCGCAACCATGAGCCCCACCCACCATGGTCACCAGCGGGTGCTTGCTTCGGTGACGTGCATTCTCGCCCTACACAAGTGCAGGGATGTCTCTTTCCTTACCACGGGGGTTGTCATGGGAACCGTGCAAACAAGACAGGTGATCACCACAGACGCCTCCCTGACAGGCTGGGGAGCCACTCACGAGGGCAGGATGGTGAACGGTCTGTGGGGCTCTCACATGCAATCAGTTCACATAAACTGCTTGGAACTCTTGGCGGTGTCTCTTGCACTGAAACATTTCTTAGCCTTCCTGAAAGGGCGCCATGTTTTAGTCAGGACCGACAATACCACAGTGGTGGCTTATATCAACAGACAAGGAGGGCTGCGCTCATTGCAGTTGCACACGCTAGCACACAGACTGATTATGTGGAGCAGCTCCCGACTTCTGTCGCTGCGGGCCATCCATGTACCGGGGATAATGAACCGGGGAGCCGACCTGCTCTCCAGAGGAAACCCACGTTACAGGGAATGGAAGCTCCACAACCAGGTGGTAGCCCAGATGTGGAGCATTTACGGTCAAGCAGAGGTCGATCTTTTTGCATCAGCGGAAAACGCTCAGTGTCAGATGTTCTACTGTCCGACGGACCAGAGCGCCCCCCTGGGGGTGGACTTCTGTATGCGTTCCCACCGTTGGAGTTGATTGCCCCTACCCTCACCAGTGTTGGAGAGGGGAAACAGTCTCTCATCCTCTTAGCCCCTTGGTGGCCCGGGAAACACTGGCTAGCGGACATCTTTCAGATGCTGCACAACCAACCGTGGCCTCTGCCTTTACGCAGGGACCTCCTGTCGCAGGCCCGCGGGGAAATTTTTCCCCTTCATCCGGAACGCCTGGCTCTGTGGGCCTGGCCCGTGAGAGGCTAAATCTCATGGCAGCGGGACTCCCACAGAATGTCGTGGACACGATCCAGAGTACCAGGGCGCGGTCTACTCGCTCCGCCTACAGCGCCAAATGGGGTGTTTTTGAGGCATGGTGCGCAAAATGGCCGTAGTGCCTTTCCAGAGCCCCGTCCCAGTCATTCTATCGTTCCTTTAGGAACTGATTGAAAAAGGTTTGTCCTTTTCCACCATTGAAGTGTGTCTGGTGGCCATATCCGCCTGTCACATAGGTCTTAATGACAAAACAGTGGGCCAGCATCCGCTTATTTGTCAGTTTATGAGGGGTCCACGTCGGCTCCGACCGGTGTCGAAAAGCCTTGTTGCTCCTTGGGATTTACCGGTGGTGCTAGACGCACTGTCGTGCGCACCGTTTGAGCCACTGAGACAGGTGAACCTCAAAGCGCTCTCTTTTAAAACAGCTCTGCTTATTGCACTAGCTTCTGCTAAACGAGTAAGCGAAATCCATGCGTTGACAGTTCACCCGTCCTGTTTGCAGTTCTCCAGAGGGGATTCTAAGGTTTTGTTGAAACTGAATCAGGCATTTACGCCCAAAGTTTTCAACCCTGCCATACCTTACCACCCCATTGAGTTTTTGGCATTTAACCCGCCTCCTTTTTCCTCGACGGAGGATTCAGGAGGCTTCACACACTGTGTCCTGTGCGGGCGCTGCGCATGTATGTGGAGAGGACTGCTGGCTTCAGAAAATCTGAGCAGCTGTTTGTGTCGTGGGCTTCTCCTCACACAGGTAAGCCCATAACCAAACAACGCCTGTCACACTGGGTTGTAGGCGCTATAACCATGGCTTATAAAAGCAAGGGGTTAACACCCCCGGCGGGCCTGCGCGCTCATTCCACTCGTTTCATGGCATCATCATGGGCAGTTTTTCATGGCATTTCTCTGGATGACGTGTGCACGGCTGCCAGTTGGGCTACACCTCACACCTTCATCAGATTTCATAGATTGGATGTCACTAGACCAGGGGTGCCTCACGCAGTGCTAGGTGTGGGGTCCACACCTACACCTGCTCTCTGTTGGTCTTCGGGGTAAGCTTATCTGGCAAAACGGGAGTCTCTACATCCCAGAGTGAGATACCGAAACGAATGTTGCAAGAGAACGTTAGGTTAAGAACTTAACCCATGAGTGAGGTATCTCACCAGATCCCCCTCCTTGCCTGGAGCGAAAGGGGTGCGCTTACTTAGAATGAGGAGAAAAGATGGCGTCAGGCTCTTATACCAGGATAAAGTCCCGCCTCCTGAGAGCAGACGTCACCTTCTGTCTGCCAGTCAAGACTGGCGTAATGTAAAAGAACTTCTGGGGGACAGCGCAGGGGGCGTGTCCCATAGTGAGATACCTCACTCATGTTTCAGAGAACCGGGGTCAAGTTCTTAACCTAACGTTTCAGTGCTGTGAGAGGGGCGGAAACCAGACTGCAAAGGTTCAAGAAGATTATTATGTTCTGAATAATCATTGAGTTGGGAGGCAACTATTTTCTCAAGCATTTATGAAAGAAGGGAAGGTTAGAGATTGGACGGAGATTAATGAATAATTTGGGATCTGAACTAGGTTTATTCAGGATGGGTTCAACAGTTGCCATTTTAAAAAGTGATGGGACAGGGAGTAATTCAGGGTAAAACCACCTCTGAATGAAGAATACTATTTCAAAACGTGGTATTAACTGGCTTTGCCCTGAAATTCCACCATAAGACCAGCCTGTTTCTTTCCTCCATCTGTCCTGATTCTTTTTCTCTTTTCTCGTCTTTCTCTCCATCCTCACAGCTGTATGATATAAACTTTGTGTTAGGAAGATTTAAAAAGAATACAGTGCCTAAATTATATGTAAAAATAGAAAATAGTTTTTATTGTAAATGACATTTTTGTTGGATATCAATTAGTGGTGGGATAGAATAGATTTCTTTATTGTTGTTAAAAATCTCCAAATGTTCAGCTGAAATCCAAATTTTTGTTCAGCCAAATTGATATTAAAAGCAATAAGCTGTAAACTAAATAGTGACTCAATAAACAATAATCCATTAAAAATGTAACAATATAGAAAGAACCAAAAACACCATTTAACCCACCATCACACACACTTCTCCCTTCTTCTTCAAATAGGAGCAGCTATCATCATTATTTAGTGCTGTTACAGTCATAGAATAAAAACTTTTTCAGTGTTTTGTATCTAGTTACAGAAATTGTTCATGTCTAAAGGAATTTCTTTGGATATGTAGGCTATTTTTTATGCATATGCGTGTGTCCATTTCCATTCTAATTTATTCTTTTAATTTTTGATTGTTTTTATTTATTTTTGTTTTATTTTCATTTAATTAATGAACTAATATCCAATCTATGTTCAATATATCTATATATATTTAAATGTCTTTTTGTTTGTTTGATGTCTTTATTACGTCATGATCAGTGATGTCATCATTAGTCATGTCATCTGATATCATCATCTGACATAATAATCTAACACTATGATGTCATCAGTGATGTAATTTTTGCTCATATTACCAAATCAGATTTTTCCCTTTATAGATCTTTGAAAGTCAGGAAAAATAATCCTAACTTAGCAGTTAAGTGAACCTTTAACCAGTAGAGACCCACGTTTCGCACAGTGAATTTGTTTGAGTTCTTTCTGAGTTATCAAAGCAAAAAGATGAATAACCCTAAAGTATTCATGCCTGAATTAACTTTGACCAAGATTTCAGGCGCCAAAGCTTTTTCCTTCCATTTTAAGTATTGCTCTTTTATCCATTCAAAGAGATCCTTTGAACTTTGGGCTCACCGCAAAGATTGCAGATTTCAGCTGCTGGCTCACTTCCGAAGAATTGACCCAGCTGTGATTTCAAACCAAGGAACGGCAACATCCAAGAACCAAGTGGACACCCAGAATGTGTTCTCCTTCAGTTTTGGAAACATAGATTCAATCAATGACAAGAATTCTTCCAAACAGTGGGTTCAGCGTAAATTTAGCAAGGATCAATTACTTGCTCGTTTCCGAGGAATCAGTGAACCCGTGTACACAAAAGAAGAAAGAACAAGTGAAATGTTGAGACGAAGCTACAGAGCAAATATTCGTGACCAAATCAGTTCTTCTAAAACTGTCTGGAATTCACCTGTGGCTGATACCTCAGCAGCTAGACCTAGAATGAGTCCCCCTTCTATTATGGATGATTTGTGTGATAGAATGGCCCTTCTAAAAATAGGTGACCCGGTTAAAAATAAGATACAAGGCAAAATCCAATCTTCAGTGCATACAAAAGGCCCTGTTCAAAAACAGGTGTTTATCCAAAGCCAGGCACACAATCAAAGATACAACACCTATCAAAGGAAGTACCACAACCAAAGATACAACACCTATCAAAGGCAGCCATACAACCAAAGATACAACACCTATCAAAGAAGGGACCCCAATCAAAGATACAAGACCTATCAAAGGAGGGACCCCAATCAAAGATACAACACCTATCAAAGGCAGCCATACAACCAAAGATGCAACACCTATCAAAGGAGGGACCACAATCAAAGATGCAACACCTATCAAAGGAGGGACCACAATCAAAGATACAACACCTATCAAAGGAGGGACCACAATCAAAGATACAACACCTATCACAGGAATTACCAGATTGAAAGACAGGTCCCTATTAAAAGACATTGGCAGATCCAAAGACAGGCCACAGAGGAAAAACACAGGACAATGCAAAAACAAGCTTCAGCCCACAGTCCCCACCCTGTCCAATTGCAGATCTCTTACCAAACACATACTCATGTTCAAAAACAGGCATTTATCCAGGGGCATCAACAAACTCAAAGACAGAGTACCTTTCAAAGAAACTTTTACATTCAAAGACACAACACCTATCAAAGCAACGACCAGAGTCAACGACAGGCCCCATTTCAAAGAAAGGACTGTATTAAAAGACAGGACCCTACCCAAATACAGGTTCAAAGACATGCCTCCAACCTAAACCAAGCCCCCATCCAAAGAAAGGTTCTCATTCCTAACCGACGCCTGAACCAAAGAGAACCGCCTAGCCAAATCTCTGCCCCAGTGCAAATAGAAGCCTCACCCCAAAGAAATGAACCTGTCCAAAAACAGCACCCTGTTCCAGAACAGGTCTTTGTCCAAACACAGGCCTCTGTCCAAAGACAGGAACATAGTCAAAGTCGGACTACCATTCAAAGAAATGTCTCCAACCTAAACCAAGCCTCTATCCAAAGAAAGGTTCTGATTCCTAACCGACGCCTGAACCAAAGAGAACAGCCTAGCCAAATTCCTGCCTCAATGCAAATAGAAGCCTCAGCTCAAAGAAATGAACCTGTCCAATTACACCATCCTGTTCCAGAGCAGGTCTTCGTCCAAACACAGGCCTCTGTCCAAAGACAGGAACATAGTCAAAGTTCGACAAGCGTTCTAAGACATTCCTCCAACCTAAACCAAGCCCCCATCCAAAGAAAGGTTCTGATTCCTAAACGACGTCTGATCCAAAGAGAACCGCCTAGCCAAATTCCTGCCCCAATGCAAATAGAAGCCTCAGCTTAAAGAAATGAACCTGTCCAAAAACAGCACCCTGTTCCAGAACAGGCCTTCGTCCAAACACAGGCCTCTGTCCAAAGACAGGAACATAGTCAAAGTTGGACTAGCATTCAAAGACAACAACCCTATCAAAGGCAGGACCAGATTCAAATACAAGCCGCTATTCAAAGAAAGTCCCCAAATACAATGGAGGACTTGATCGATGAAATGTCCTTTTGAAAATTAAATAAATAAATAAAATCAAAGGCATGCCTCTGATCAAATGCATCTCCCAGTTCCAAGTGGGGGTCGGTCCAAGGACAGGCCCAGACGCACAAACCCATACAACACCTAGGTGTGAGATAGTCGTATTTATTTCTTTATGTTTCATTTTATTTTTAAAGGGAAGGCTGCAGTAAGCTTAACCTCTACCTCTAATATATAAAGATGTTTTATATATTTATTTATATATTTATTTTATTATCATTATCACTAGTGCTGTTTTTTCTTTTATTAATATTGTATGTTTTATTATTATGTACTTTACTGTTCCATGTTGACAACTGTATGCCTGTATGTAGGTTATTGTACATGCATACACACGTGTCCATTTCCATTCTTTTTTCTTCTTTTACTTTTGATTGTATTTATTTATTTATTTTTGTTTTATTTTCAAATCAATCAATAAATTAATATCCAATCTATGTTCAATTAATATTATTATATCAGTATTATTATTGCTGTTGTTGCTATTTTTACTATTGTTGGTTAAATTGTTATTATAATAAACAATAATAATAAACGCTATAATAATGGGCAGCAGGGGTTCAGGCAGTTGAGCAGGTTGTCCAATGATGGAAGGTCACTTTGGTGACCAAGCGGCCCCTTTGTCGCTCTGTCCTTGGGGAAGATACTCACCCTCCTTGCCTCCAGTGTGGCTCCACTGGCGTGTGAATGTGCATGAATGATCCCGGTGATGGTCAGAGGGGCCGTAGGCGCAAACTTGCAGCCACGCCTCTGTCAGTCTGCCCCAGGAGAGCTGTGGCTACAACAGTAGGTAACCATCACCAAGTATGAATGAGGAGTGAATGAATAATGGACACACCGTAAGCGCTTTGAGCGTCTGGAAAAGTGCAGATAAATCTAATCCATAATTATTAAACTTTATTTATATAGCACTTTTCGAAATCATTATTACAAAGTGCTGAACAATTAACACAAGACAAAAGAGCAGGATTAAAAGCAGCATACAGTACGACAAAATGAAACACAGCACACACACAAAACAGTGATAGTGGTTAAAATCAGTCAAATCACTAAAATCAATAATATAAGTTTAAATTTAAGAACCAGTAAAATCATTAAAAGCACGCCTATGGAGGTATGTTTTTAAAAGAGATTCAAAGACTGGTAAGGATTCAGCGAGTCTGATGTCTTCAAATCAAATCATATTGTTATTTTGTAGAACTATACCTATGAAAGAATAAGACAAAGTGCTTTACAAAAACCAAAATAAATAATAAAAAAAGGCATGAAATTAAAAGAACCCCCTCCCCGTACCTACACACATCCTTCCACTTCTCACACCTCCCACCCCCTAACTGATGGGGAAGACAATGAGAAAATAGGCTGAGCACGAAAACAGAATGTTTGTTATTGGAAAAGCTAAAAATATTTAGAACCTCCCTCTCTGTGAACAGCTGCATAGCCAGCCAAACGCAGCATCACAGGCGGGGACCGCTCCACCACAGCTAAGTGGGGATGCAGGTCCCCATCTAGAGCTGCAGCGGCTGAACAGCAGCCGATCCAGAGGGAGAGGACACAACTGAAGAAGCACCCTAAACAAAAATGAAAGAGAAATAAAGAGTAGACATACTGATAAAAGCAATGAACAAATAAACATTGAAACAAGGTCAATTAAAATAAATCATTGATAACCTCAAATTTATAAAACAAGGTAAAATGGATAAATCAATACAAAATTATAATTAAATCAATGAATAATAGAATAAAAGTAGTAAAATGAGCTGAAGGCCAGGTTAAACAGATGGGTTTTAAGCATTTTCTTAAAAGCATTAATGCTCTCTGCGGCTCTCAGGTCCTCAGGCAGACTGTTCAACAAACGGGGGCCATGGTACTGAAAAGATGCCTCTCCGTAGGTTTTGGTTTTTACCGGTTGAATGGTTAAGTGCCAGAGGATCTCAGGTTCAACAAGGGTTCATATTTTACTAAAAGGTCTGACCGTTAAGACATTTAAAAACTGTTAAAAGTATCTTAAAATCAATCCTGAAGCATATGGGGAGCCAATGCAGGGATTTTTCTGGAGGAGCTGAAGGTTCTTAATGTTAGTTTTCAGAAGACCAGCAAGCAGGGCGTTACAGTAATCAATTTTACTGATAATAAAAGCATGCATTAGCATCTCCATATTACCAAGAGAGAGTAGTGGGTGGATCCTAGCTTGATTTCTAAGATGATCAAAACCAGCTTTAACCACCTGTTTTATTTTTATTTTATTTTATTTTACCAGGAAATTCCATTGAGATTACATCTCTTTTTCAAGGGAGACCTGGGCCAAAGGGCATCAATACAAAATAAAATACAGTTAAAACAACTGAAATAAAAAGACATTACAAAATACAAATGCAATAAAAATTGAAATGAACAGTAGGACAATGACTAATAGGTTAATTAAAAGTGGTATAGATAGGTCAAGGGTGACATGTGCATGTTTCTTTTAAGAGCGCAGAACGTTTTGCTTTAAAACAATTCAAGGGAATAAGGTCACTTAAATGCAGAGAGTTTTAAATATTATTCCAGGAAAGCGGAGCAGCAATGGAAAAGGCTGTTTTTCCTAATTCACTGAGGAATCTAGGGACACAAAGAAGCAATTTGAGCGAGGAACGAGAGTTATATATATTGTTAACAGGAGAAAGAAGACGGCACAGATATTGAGGTAGTTTGCTGAGAATGGCCTTGTAGGTGAATATTAGCCAGTGTTTCTGTTGCCTGACTTTGAGTGAAGACCAAGAGAGCAGAGAGTACAGTACACAATGGTGGGTTCTGTATGCAGAGTTTGTGATAAAACGCAGGGCACTGTGATAAACTGTGTCCAGACTACGGAGAGTTGACGAGGCAGCATTCATATACAGATTGTCCCCATAATCCAAAATTGGGAGGAAAGTGCTCTGAACAAGTGTTTTCCTCACACCTGGGCTTAGACAAGATTTATTTCTGTAGTAGAAACCCAGAAGTGCTTTTAGCTTTTTTAGCAAGTGGTCAGTGTGAGAGTTAAAAGACAATTTGTCATCAATCCACACACCCAGATATTTATATGAGGACACTTTTTCAATTTCCACCCCTTCCAAAGTATGAAAATCCGCCTACAGTACATCATGTGAACGAGACCTGGAAAAAATCATGAATTGTGTCTTTTTAGCAATTTAAGGTCAACTGTAATTGATGAAGAGAATACTGAAGTTTATTGAAGGCTTCCTGAAGCTCATTTACAGCAAGATTAAACGAGCGATAAAGTATAAAAAAGGATCAAAGTTCTGGGATAGTGTTCCAGAGTTTTGGGGCTCTTACAGCAAAGGCACCGTCTCCCTTGGTCTTGAATCTGGATCGTGGGGGTTGTTAAAAAGCCTTTTGCCGAAGATCTAAGATTGCGACCAGGTATATAAGGATCGAGAAGAACAACTAGATACTTAGGGGCCAGACCACAGCGGGCTTTAAAAGCAATCATTAAAATTTATTTTTAAACGGACTGGGAGCCAGTGCAGAGACGCTAAAACTGGAGTGATGTGATCTCTCATTCTGGTTTTGGTTAGGAGTCTGGCGCCAGCATTTTGGACTAACTGGAGTTTATACACCATCTGCTGTGAAAGGCATGTGTAGAGTGCGTTACAATAGTCCAAACGGGAACAAATAAAAGCGTGAATCACCATCTCAAGACATTTCTTTGATAGGAAAGGGATTATCCTGTATAATCTGTGTATTTGCCAGAAACAAGATTTGACATGAGTCTCCAAATTCAAATCAGTATCAAAGATCCCCCCCAGATTTCTGCATTTTGTAGAAACATTCTTAGACAGATTCTAATTTCTGAGCCTCATCGTTTTGGGCCCTGCAACAACAACGCTGCCGAAGAAAACTTTATTTTGGTCGATGACCAAAACTGAAGTTGGCCCAAATGTTGCAAATGACGTCATTGTTTGTTTTTTAAGGTTTTCTTCTTAAACGTTTGCTCTGCCTTAACTTGTAACATTTGTTGTGATTCGTGTGTCTGTCTGCTCTGCTGTAACACGAAGGTTTTGTTGTGTTTTGTTATTGTATAATTAGTTCATAAATGTTAAATGAGCTGTGATGGTTATACAGCTGCAGCCATAACATGCTACTGGGGCAAATAACTTCAGATTGGCCATTACTTTACTTTTCCTACGTAGCTGTATTTTTGCCATGCTATGGTCTTTTATTTTTATGTTAAGAAAACTGTTCTAAGGCTTTTGTATAAATTCCTTATTTTCAATGACAATAAAACAAGTCAGTTGACATGGACAAAGGCTACGTTCACACCGCAGGCTGAAACGACCCAATTCCGATTTTCTTGCCCCTATGGCCGCATTTACACTGCTTGGTTCAAGTGCCCCAATTCAGATTTTTCCTCTCACGTGGCACAGATCGGATATGACCGGTGAACGTGTAAGCAGGACAAAAGCGCATGGATTCCGTTTTTCTCAGATCGGATTCAGGCCTCATTCATATGTGGAAATAAATCAGATATGAATCGGATACGTGCGTTTGCGTATGCCATGTAAGCAGACAAATCGGATATTCCCCAGTGAATGCGAGTCGTACGTCTGTGACATCAACTCAGGACACCACCAACTGAGATCACATGACTTATTAAGGTGCTTCTGTGCGCTGATTTTGTATTTTAGGACAGCTGGAGCCCCATCAGCGTGTTACCTTTCAGCCTCAGGCTTCAGACCGTAGTCGGAAACCGCTGTTATTTCCGGTCTGGTCCCGGTCGGGATGCAAATGGTAACTAATCAAGCGGGACACCGTTGCTCTGGAACAGGCTAGAAGCCGTTTATTTCTTTGCTTGGATCAAACTGTTAGTCCAGCACAACGTCTGCAAACACTTCCTCATTCAAAACTCTGAGAGAGCACATAAGCTGGCCGAGCCTCATCCTGGAGCGCCCAAGGCAACGCCTCCTTCTGTAGCTGCGTTGCCTCCATGACAACCGCAGTCACACAAAAAAACACAACAAAAAAGGGGATGGTTTCGCCATGCTAAACGTTTGCCGTTTGGACCAACACACATCTTCTAAATGTGCTTTTATTACTGTTATGATTATTATCAAGGGCCTGCTCGCTCATAATGTTTTAAATCAGTGCTCAGGTCCGCCGAAGTTGGAAATTCTGCTACGTTACGTAGTCCTCAGAGCGTCTACGTTTGATTGTTTCAGCATTGTATAGTGTAAATGCAAAAATCTGATATGGGTCACTTTTAAAAGATGAGATAAGCGGGTCATCAAAAAAATTAGTCAGAAATCGGATTTGGGCGTCAAGACCTGCAGTGTTTATGCTGCAGGTCTTGTCTATATCTAATTGTATATTATATCTAATCTTTTCATGACAGTCTGAACAACACAGATCCGATCTTTTCAAATGCGACCTCCGTCTGAACGGCCAGGCCACATGAATCCGACCCGTACATCATCGATACGCTACAAACGTCATCATTCTGCGTTGAAGGCGGGAACGAGAACATCAACCATGGCTGACGATGCTGCTGAGACCAGTCAGTGGAAGGGAAGCGAGGTCCCTGATTGGATTAATATTTGGGGTGACAGCTCTATTCAGGCCAAACTCCAGGGCTCTTATCACAACCGGGCGGTTTTTGAAAAAATTTCCAGCGAAATGGCCGAGGGTGATGTTGAACCTTTCCCACGATTACTTTTTTTTTCCCTTTCCGACCGTGGTAAGAAGCACTGGGGACAGAAGGCGGATCCTCCTTCAGGGTTCACTTACCCGTTCGGACCCTTACATTCTCCATAACCATTCTCCTCTCTCCTACACACACACACACACACACACACACACACTCGCGCGCGCGGCCGCAGCACATAAACATCCCCATTCCACAACAGTGGGTACAGAGGTTAGGATGAGGGAGGAAATATCATTGTTATCAGGCAGTTGATAGGAGGAAAACGTGATTGAGAGAGAACGAGTCAGGGATGGGAGGAAGGAGGGAAAAGCTAAGCTGTTGATGGATGACTTGAATTTGCTGAATAAAGAATGACATGAGGGAGTTGCAGGTTTCAGTAGAAAAGAAATGGGGAGGGAGAGAGTCAGGGGGGTTAAAAATAGTGTTCATCAAAGAAAAGAGTTTTGGAGTTACCTTTTTTGTGGAGATGAGTTCAGAAAAATAGTTTGTTTTTGTGGTAGAAACCAGGTCCTTATACTGAGAGAGATATAAAGTATAGATTTCTTTGTGAACGGTTAAGCCAGTTCTTTTATAGAGTCGCTCAAGCTGGCGACCTTTGGCCTTCATGTGACGGCGCTCAGGGGTGAACCAGGGAGCAGATTTGGAGAAGGAGACAGGGCGAATTTTGACTGGAGCAAGAAGATGGAGAGAATCAGAAAGAAGGTTGTTGTAAGAGGAGACGAGTTCATCAGGGTTTGGTGTGTTAGGGATTGGAATATCGCGTATGATTGAGGAAAGTGCATTCACATTGATATTTTTAAAATTACAAAAAGAAATGAGGTGGGAGGGTTTAGCGACAGATATTTTCGTTTTCAAATAGACAAAATCACGGACAAGAAAAACAAACAGTTCAGGTGCTCGTTTGACCATTACAAAACACAATGAAAAAGGAAGAGTAAATTAATAATTGCCGGTTACATTCTATTCAATATGAATTTACATATTCCATTTCCAAATGGGGCATAAAGAAAAGAAAAAAAACCACAAAGTTTCTATTTGGACACTTTTACCCCAAAACTGATTGGAAAGTGGAATTAAATTGTCTCATTTTATACACTGTGATTCTCTTACTACAGCTACCGTCCTTGAAATAGGAAAACACTTTCTACTCACTTGGAAGAAGTATTGTGGCATTTTATTTCCTTCCTTATAATCTGAGGTATGCTCTGATCTCCCTCCTGGTATAAAGCAAATAACACACTGCATCCTGTTTTTGTCCAGGAACTGTTACTTGAAGTTGCCAGGAGTTTTCTGTCAAAGAGTTCATGTTTTCACTGGAGTTCCTAATAACTGCAAAGAAGACAGAAGGAGAAAATTAAAGCCTTTTGTGTTTGATTAAAAAAACAAAGAACTGCTAGTTGAAGAACGTGCCAGTAAAAACTTATAGTTGTAGACAATATTTGTCACATTGCTTCTGATTACAGTTGCAGACTGCAAGAGTCATTTCCTGTGAAGTGACGTGTTTTGCCACTTTGTCTTTATTTGTGGTTTTATCTGTAACCGGAAGGGTAGACTTGGTTGCCATAGAGACAACGCTCAACATAGGAGTTCAGACACCAAATGCAGTCAAGCCTTCTTCACTTCTACAATGTCATTGCTTTTGGAAAAAGAGTGAAGGCGACAGAAGAGCAGATTTTTAGAGCTGTGTTTTTCCAATCAGTGAGGTTACCGCCCCTCAGGTAAGGAGTCAAATGCAGAAAACAAACTTCTATAGCTTTGATTTTAACTGGTACAATAAGATGATGGTTACAATAAGATATAGGATAGCAAAAACCACATAAAATGTAAAGCATGACCCTTTTTCCTTTTCTTGATTATTAATCATCAATTGCATTTTATTTTGAAATATCATCATTGCAGGTAGAATTTTGGATATTTGAAAGGTTGCTCTCATTAAAAAATACAAAATTCAATATGCAAATGGATGTAAAAAAAGTTTTTGTATCTATTTCAGTTTTCATGTCTTTTACTTTGATTTGGATAGTTGCACTCACAAGAGGAATGAGCTCTCTATTAGCTCTCCTCCATGACTCAGACCACCGAAAACCTGCAGCTTCAGCCTGGAGATGTTGAGGCGCATCTTAAAGGCGATGAAACCTTACAAAGCACTCGAACCAGACCAGAGCTGTGGAGGCCTCCTGAAAGCCTGCAGCCGCTAATTGTTCTTTGAATTGTTCAACCTATACCTGGTTGAACATTTTATCCCTACCATCTGGGGATCATCCATCATTTGTCCTGTTGCTAAAAGGAATAATCCCAAGTTCAGTAACTATTACGGGTCGGTAGCTTTAACATCTCTGGTCATGAAGATCTTTGAGAATCTTGTTGTAGCCCAGCTGCAGGCCGACACTTGCATGCACGCCGACCCCTTTAATGTGCATACTGGCAGCAGAGGGGGGGGGGGGGGGGGATTTGGAAAAAAGCCCAGGTTTCACGTTAGAGTGGTTTTATGTGGACTTCTTAAGTGCCTTTAGCACTCTGCAACCACACCTAATGGAACGTAAACTGCTTCCGATGGACGTTAACCCTCATCTGATCCTCTGGGTCATGTCCTTCCTGACAGCGAGACCTCAGTAGGTCAGAGTAAACGGCGACCTCAGCTCCGTCAAGACAATTGTCACAGGTGCTCCACAAGGCTCTGTGATTTCCCCACTTCTCATCACTCTTCTCACAAATGACTGCAGAAGCTCAACCCCAGGAATTATATAGATAAAATATTCAGACAATATCATCCTCATGGACATCATGAATACAGATGTGTTGCAGCATGAACACATTCTCTTCGTAGTTGCTTGGTCTTAAATGTGTCAAAAACCAAAGAAATGACCGTTTGTTTCCACCATGGGCACTCCATCATGCACAAACTCTGCTGATAATGAAATAATTGAAAAAGTCCACTCATATAAATACCGTAAATTCCGGACTATAAGCCGCTACTTTAATCCTGTGCTTACAGCCCTGCAGCTCATTCAGTGACGCGGCTAATTTGTGGATTTATTTGGCGGCCACCTTGAACGTACTTTTGATCTTGGAGCTGGGGTTGAATGCATAATCCAACTCCAAGCAGCAAGCCAATTATTTATCTACACACCATCATTATATTATTAAATATGTTTAATTTTGCTTTAACAACCTGTTCATTGTTTTGAAACAGCATTTTAAAATTGCCATGGTTGTGACATTTCCTTAATAAAGAGAAGAACCACACAGGAGATGATAACTTTTGTTAGACTTTTGCAGAAGGAGAATCAGTCTGTGACAGCACGAGAACTGGCTCAGAGGAGTTCTGCCTTCCTAGTGCATGGACCTTCTTTTTATTGAAAACTGAAGGTTGGAGGCATGAATGTGGGTCATTTAATCAGGAACAACAGGAACATCATATTCTTCTCTAATCAGAACTTTTCAGGTCATTGCTTTCTTATTGGAAGGTAGAACTCACACAATCATGTTATGGTGATTATAGCGTGTAAGCAAATGATAATTACATAACTAAAAAAAATATAAAAATTTTTCGCGTTGAAATTATTATAATTTTATGGCTTTTTTCAGAACCTTGGATTTCAAAATCACTATTTTCCATAGTATCTTTGTTTTTATTTCACATTGCTGTTTTTCAGAATGACTTATTTATTTCATGATGAGCTTTTTCAGCAGAATGAGTCTGTCTGTCAATCAAACCAAACAAGGTGGAGGCAGTTTTGTGATTGGCTACTCCTTTACTCAGACATAAGCAGCAGCACCCAAACTACATCGATCAAAGTCGCTTCGGCAAATGTGACGGAGCAATGCACACCCCTCAACACTAGGGTGAGTATGCACCTCAGCACATCCACAGTGTAGTATCTTCAATGATGAGACATTGTTGGTTTAGGTTGGCTCTTTATTCCACCATTATTACAACTCTTTTACAACCAGAATGCAGCGCGTGCTTATCCTTAACAGTGTAACATTCATGGCCTTACAATGAAATCAGAATTTTGTGATATGAACAATAACTAGTCAATATGCCACATTACCTCCCCTTTTAACTGGGACAATTTAACAACATCAATTTCTTCAAAATAGACCAAACAGGTTTCTTACAGTCTGTCCTAACGTCATTAATCTCAAAAAGAACTATTTAAATATCAAGTTTGAAATCTAAGGGGACGTTTAATTTCACGTTTTGAGCGTCTCAAAACCACTGGCTCAGGTGACTGGTTAGGAAAATCTCCCTTTTGTGGGGAACTTCTACAGCTCGTCTCCACTTCCAGACTTGCTTCTTTTGTCGAGACCACTCTGTCTCCCGCAGGTACAGCTCGCTCACGTAGCTGATCTCCATGTCGTCTGTGAACTGTGCCAGAATCCCGCTCTCGGACTTCGTTGGAAACTGGACCAGTCTGTCGCACCACCATACAGGGAATCCAATTGTGACCCCCACTCACAGTGCTACGCAGATACACTGCATCTTCCACTACAAATGAACGATCTGCTGCACTGTAATTATGGCAGTCTTTATGGTGATATTGCCTCTTCCTCACCCGCTCCTTGGTGCACGGCTGCAGAAAATCAAGCCTGGTACGAATGTCTCTGCGCAGAAACAGATCAGCAGGGGACTGTCCCGTGGTGCAGTGAGGATTGGATCTGTACTGCAACAAAAACAAGGAAATCTTTTCATCAATGCACAGATGAGTATGAGCCAGTCTCTTCATTACAGCTTTAAATGTCTGGACATATCGCTCCGCCAGACCATTTGATGCTGGGTGTCCTGGTGCACTTGTAGTGTGATGAATCCCATTCATTTTCACAAAAGTTTTGAACTCTGCTGATGTGAATGTAGTTGCATTGTCAGTCACAATTTGCTCTGGCAGTCCAAAAGAAGAAAACAATCTCCTTAGTCTTGTGATGGTAGCCTGGGTGGTGATTTGTGACATGCGAAATACTTCCAACCACTTTGTGTGTGCATCGACCACTATCATGAACATGGCACTCATGAAAGGTCCAGCAAAGTCTATGTGCAGTCTTTTCCATGGTTCTCCAGGAAACTCCCATGGATGTAGGGGAACTTAGCGGGGGGGGGGGGGGGGTGTTGGTTTGTCCAGCCGGCATATCTCACATTCTCTGCAAAGACGCTCTACATCCAAATCAAGACCATACATATTTACGGGCTAAGGCTTTTGTCTTGACGATGCCTTGATGTCCTACATGGATTTCTTTTAGGACTCTCCCCATCAGCTTGGTAGGTATGACAACCCTTGTACACCAAAGCACACAACCTTGTTCTGTGGAAAGTTCATTTTTCCTCATACTGAATGGCTTTAGGTTTTCGTCCTGTTTCCCATGCTAACCTTCCATCACGTACTTGTAGACTCGTGACAATTCACTGTCTGTACGTGTGGCTTGTGCAACCTGTTGTGCACTAAGTGGTGCCTCTTGAAGATGCTCTTCCAACAGTGAGTGAATTAGCGCTGAGGTTCCTGCTGTTCCATGATCACTAGTTTCCGGTAAGGGAACCCGGGAAAGACCATCTGCATTGCTATGCTCTTTTGACTTGCGATAAACAATGTGGTAGTCGTAAGCAGAGAGAATGATTGCCCACCGTTGGATGAGTGCAGCTGCCAAAGTTGGTAGACCTTTATGTTCACCGAACAGCGTCACCAGGGGGCGATGATCAGTCACCAGTGTAAAGTGTCTGCCCCACAAATACTGGTGAAATTTCTTCACACCATAAACCAGTCCCAATGCTTCTTTTTCTATCTGAGAATATTTCTTCTCAGCTGGGCTTAACGTCCGAGAAGCGTGGGCCACAGGGCGTTCTTCGCCATTTTGCATTGTATGCTGGATTACTGCTCCGATACCATATGCTGAAGCATCACAGGCCAGAGTGAGTGGGAGGTAAAGGTCATAATGAGCTAGAACTCGGTCACTTGCTAGTAGTTCCTTGCATTTAAGGAAAGCAGTGTCTTGCTCTTCCGTCCATTTCCATGTCACGTTTGCTTGCAGCAGTTTGTACAAAGGTGCTAACACTGTGCTTTGTTGCGGTACAAACCTCCCATAGTAATTGTATAATCCCAGGAACGCCTGTAACTCGCTGACATTGGTAGGGGCTGGAGCTTCGTGAATGGCTCTCACCTTCTCTTTTGAGGGTCTGACCCCATGCTCATCCAGTTCATGTCCCAAATACTCAATCGTTTTCCTGCCGAACGCACACTTTGAGCTTTTCACCCGCAGTCCATATCCTGTAAGAGTTGTAGAACTTTTTGCAGGTTTGACAGATGAGCCTCCTCTGTATTTCCTGTGACCAGCAGATCATCCAGGTAAACGACAACTGGTAAATCCTTCATCAGATTGTCCATAATACCCTGGAAAATGGCGGGTGCTGAGCTGATTCCAAAAGAAAGTCGATTGTATACATATAGTCCTCTATGAGTGTCAAGTACAACCTGCTGATAGGCTGCAGCCAAATCTATCTTGGAAAAGATTTTACCACCACTAAGGGTCGCCAACAGCTCCTCTAAACGTGGTAAAGGATATGACTCGGTCTCTATTGCTTGGTTGACTGACACTTTGTAATCTCCGCATAACCGGAGTGATCCATCTTTTTTTTGTACGGGCACTATGGATGCTGCCCATTCACTATGCTTCACTGGAGAGATTATTTTAGCATCTTCCAGTCTTTTAAGTTCCCTTTCAACTCGCTCTTTCATAGCAAATGGAAGTGGCCTGCTTTTTACAAAATTTGGGTGGCACATCAGGTTTCACCACTATTGCTGCTTTTATGTCTTTAAGCATGCCTAGCTCATCTGCAAAAACCTCTGAGTACTTTTCCAGCACCTCAGTGAGTGACTTACATGTGGGTGAAGTTAGCGATTTAATCTGCTGCCAGTTTAGACTGAACTCCAATCTCTGCCACACAAAGTTGATCCACCCCCTTTTACCACTAACAAGGATAACTCTTTGGTCTCCTGTCCATAGCTCACTGGTACTGTAATTTGACCTAAAACGGGGATGTGACCTCCATTGTAAGCCTTGAGTCTGACTGTTGCAGTCTGCAGTGAAAAATGTGAAGATTTCTCCTTGTACTTAACTTGTGGTATGACACTCCTGGCATCTCCAGTATCTATTTCCATCTCTAACTCTGTGTTAGCCACAATAAATGTCTCCTTATATAAGTCGATGTCATCATTTGTTACGGTCAGAATGCTAAACAGTCCTAGTTCAGCAGCATCTTCCACTTCCACATGTTTTGTGTGGTGAAGTGTTTTTTCCCTTGGCATTTTGTTTTTCTCTGCTCCCAGTTTAAGCTTTTGAGCAAAATGCCGTCTTGATGTGCCCCATTTTCCCGCAGTTATGGCATTTGGCATCCTTAAAATAGCACTCATTTGCTGTGTGGTTTTTTTCTGTTGCAGCTGTAGCAGTTTCTTGTCTTGTGTCGCGGCTCCACCTTGTGGACATTGGCTGTTCCTACACTCTCATGTCCAACCACCCGCAGCTGACGGGCTTCTCTATCCGCTGTTTCCATATTTAAGGCAATCTCAAAAGCTTTGGTGAAAGTAAGGTCGGTTTGTGAGAGTAATCTTCGCTGGCAAGCCTCATTGTTTATTCCACTCACAAAACGATCACGCAGTGAGGAGTCCAGGTTGGCACCAAACTCACAATGGGCTGCACTCCTTTTCAACTCCGCCGCATACACTGCCACCAGCTGGTCGTGCTTCTGATTACATCGGTTAAAACGAAATCTCTCTGCCACCAATATCGGCTTAGGCTCAAAATGTTCCTTTAATATTGTAACAATCTCATCAAACGTCTTGTCCTTAGGTTTACTAGGCTTCACCAGATTCCTTAGAAGTCCGTAAGTGGATGCGCCCATAGCAGCGTTGCCACTCGTTTTTTGTCGGCTACATCGTTAGCTTCGAAAAATTGTTCGATCCGTTCCACATCCGCCGACCATGGCTCACCGTCTGGCTTGAATTCATCAATTCTTCCAAATAGGGACATTGTGCTCACTAGCACCGTCACCGAGTGTCTCTCCCTCCGGAAACCAATAGGTTTTAGTCCTCGTCGCCAGTTGTAGTATCTTCAATGATGAGACGTTCTTGGTTTAGGTTGGCTCTTTATTCCGCCGTTATTACAACGCTTTTACAACCAGATGCAGCGCGTGCTTATCCTTAACAGTGTAACATTCACGGCCTTACAATAAAAATCAGACTTTAATGAATAATAATAATAATACATTTTATTTGTATAGCGCTTTAAATGGCACACAAAGACGCTTCACAACACATGAGCAAAAACAGTTAATAAGAACAGAGCTAATATAATAAAATAATTAATAAAAACATAGAAGACAGATTTAAAGATTAAAAGCTATTTTAAATAGATGAGTTTTAAGTGATTTTTTAAAAACTGTGAGGTCAGAGCAGTCTCTGAGATGTTGGGGCAGAGTGTTCCATAGGGTTGGAGCAGCAATGGAGAAGGCTCTGTCTCCCCAATTTCGACGCTTGGTCCGACAGGGGAGAGACAGAAGGTTAGCATCGGACGAGCGCAGAGAACGGGAAGGGGTGTGACGCTGGAGGAGATCGGTGAAGTATGTTGGGGCCAGGTTATGAAGGGCTTTGAAAGTGATGAGGAGAACTTTGAATTTGATACGCTGATCGATGGGGAGCCAGTGAAGGTCTTAAAGGACGGGGGTGATGTGTTCACGGGAGCGGGTGTGTGTGAGCAGACGGGCAGCAGAGTTCTGAATGTATTGCATCTTATTTATTATTCTGGAGGGTGTACCAAGGAGTATGCTATTGCAATAATCTAATCGGGAGGTAATAAAAGCATGAATGAGGGTTTCAGCAGCAGCAAAGGAGAGGGATGAACGGAGGCGGGCAATATTTTTCAGGTGGAAACAGGCGGACCGAGTGATTTGATTAACATGTTGTTCAAGTGATAGATTTGTGTCAAAGAGAAACCCAAGGTTGCGGATGACTGGTGACGAAGAAAGCGTGGTGTTATTGAAATTTAACTGAAAATTTTGTGTGGATTTTGTGATGGTTTTGGGGCCAATTATGATTATGTCGGTCTTATCACAGTTGAGTTTGAGGAAATTGTGCTCAAGCCATGTTTTGATGTCTGTTAGACAGCGGGTGAGTGTGAAATAAGTGGTGGAGCTGATGGATTTGGTGGAGATGTATAGTTGTATGTTATCAGCATAACAGTGAAAATTTAAGCCATGTTGTCGGATGATGTCACCAAGGGGAATGAGGTAAAGGATGAAGAGGAGTGGGCCAAGCACTGAGCCTTGGGGAACACCTTGCAACAGAGGAGCTGTGGAGGATGAGCAATTGTTTCCCTTGATAAACTGTTGATGGTTTGTGAGGTAGGACTGAAGCCAGGATAGAGCAGAGCCAGTGTTGTTGAGACCGTTCTTGAGACGGGAGAGCAGGATGGAGTGGCTGATGGTGTCAAATGCTGCAGTGAGGTCCAGGAGAATTAGGATGGAGAGCTGTCCAGAGTCGGAGGAGAGGAGGATGTCATTTGAGACTTTGAGCAGAGCTGTTTCAGTGCTGTGTTGTTTCCGAAAACCAGATTGAAAGGGTTCAAACAGATTATTTGAGTTTAGGTGTGATTTGAGCTGGGAGGCAACCACTCGTTCTAGTATTTTGGACAGAAATGGCAGGTTGGAGATGGGACGGAAATTTGCAATATTGTCAGGGTCAAGACCAGGTTTTTTCAGGATGGGTGTTATAGCTGCCAGTTTGAGAGACTGGGGCACAGTACCAGAGGACAGTGAAGAGTTAATTATTGTTGTGATGAGTGGAGAGATGATATGACAGCAACCTTTTACAAGGGTGGAGGGAATGGGGTCCAGAGTGCAGGTGGAGGCTTTGATAGCTATCAGCTGCTTGCCGATTTCCACAGAGGAGACTGGAGAGAATTCAGAGAGCTCCAGACTGGAGGAAGGGGCTAAAGTTTCTGGAGGGGGGTCTGGATTAGGAGTGAGGGAGCTGTAGATTGTGTCGATTTTGGATTGGAAGTGGGACAGGAAGGAGTTGCACTTTGCCACGGTGAAAGATGAAGAGGAGTTATCATTAGGCTTCAGGATTTTGTTTATGGTGGAAAACAAAGTTTTTGGATTATTGGAGTTGGTATGAATGATGTTGGAAAAATAGGATGACCGGGCAGTATTGAGGGCATTCTTGTACTGGTGAGTGAAATCCATGTACATCTGGAGATGTACAGTTAGTCCTGTTTTGTGATGTAGTCTCTCAAGCTGTCGTTTGCGGGATTTCATGGTGCGGAGTTCAGTAGTGTACCAGGGTGCTGTGTGGGTGAAGGAAACATTTTTCGTTTTAGTGGGAGCCAACTGATCAAGACAGGAGGAGAGGGGGCTATTGTAGAAGTTTACATGTTCGGTAGGATTGTTAGACTGGGGAGGAGGAGAGACGGACAATTTAGCAGCAAGGGAGGCTGACAGTACATCAGGAGAGACAGATTTGAGGTTACGAAAGGTTATTTTACGCTTGATTATAGGTGCAGGGAGAGAAAATTCAATGTCCAGGCTTATGGCTAGGTGATCGGATATATGAAGATTTTGACTGGAAAGATTGTAAACCGAGATGCCAGTTGTGCAGATGAGATCCAAAATGTGACCATGAATGTGAGTGGGGAAATCGACATGTTGAATGATGTTAATACACTGCAGTAAATCCAAGAAATCTGAAGCAGGTTTAGATTGTGAGTCATCAATATGAAAATTGAAGTCACCAATAAGGAGGATGGATGGTGACATGGAAGAGAGTTGGGTCAGAAAATCAGTCAGATCAGAGAGGAAAGTGGCGTTTGGTTTGGGAGGTCGATAGATTACAGCAGTGACAAGGGGGGTGGGGCCAGGTAGTGTTATGAACAATAACTAGTCAATATGCCACACACAGTGTGACCAGATCTGGCAGTTTTGGTTCTAAATTTGCGGGTAAAAATGGCTTTGGGTGGTTTTAGGGCCGGTTCTACGTTTATTTTTTTCTCGTGAAAATATAGTTGTGGTCTAGGCTGGGAGGCTGTTGGAGTGCAGCTAATGTATGTACTGGAGCTCCGTGAACGCACCAGGCCGCATGTGGGAGGAGCTACCAGCTACTGATTTTAGCCTGATGGCTACATGGAGAGTGGTGTCTGTGTTTATCTCAATTACAATGCATGGTAGACACACAGAATGTTGAGAGATTAGGTTTTAATTTTGAAGCGTTCTACATGGTAATCCTGTCTATGAGATCATCTCAGCTTCAGCTCTCTTGATGACGGCGGTTTTTCCGTCTATCTGACTGAGTTTGAAAGCTTCCTGTCCCGCTTTAACCTAAGAGGGGAAAAAAACCCAGAGGACCTGATTAATAATAATTGTCTCGATGAAAATAGAAAAATATAAGGTTCAGGAGTCCCGAGCAGGCTGGCACTGCTTTTGGGTCTCTGTCTGGCCGGCAGCTCACCTCCCGGGAGCCGCCACAGTGATGGCGTGTCAGGGAAACTTCTATGTGACGACAGACTGGATCTGTGAGCACAGACAGCAGAGCTGTGTTAGCCACACAGCAGATAAGAGCTCTGAGAGAATAGAGGGAGGATTTTCGGATAAAACCTGTGCATTTTCCAATGCAAAAAAACATTTTGCATTTTCATTGATCCGCGGTCATAGAAGGTTTTCTTGTTGGGTCTGACGGTTTTCAGATGACTTTTGGGCTGGAAAACTGGGACACTATCTGGTAATCATGCACAGAGAACAAGAGTCTGGAGTGTTTCAACTGGAACTTCAAAACGTGGACATCTGAAAGCTCCTCTGTGGTTCACATGAATCCTCAAACTACAAAAATAGAGTCGTCGATGTTTGCATCTTCAGCAGCAGACAGATAGTTTGTCTCTATTTGATTTTCTAATGTCAGCAAAGTTGTGCAGATGTTGCATAAATATGTCATCTTTCTAACTGGCACACCACAGAGCAGGTATCTAGGAATACGAGTGGACTTCCGCTGGCATGGCGGTTAGAGCGACACGCTTTAACTAAGCTCACCAGAACTCGCCCCGGATTGTTATTAAAATAATTACTTTGGGACTGAGATACTTATCATAAGTTTTTCCAATTTTTATTTTTTTTAATTCAAGCAAACCTTCCAGTGTGGCTGAGACGGTGTTTTAACCGTTGTGCTATCCTAGGCACTTTAACATACCTCTAAACAGTGCTCTGAACCTTTTTTCTTCAATGATTTGTGATCTTCACTGGTGTCCATGGATTACATGAAATCTTTCCACCTTTATCCACCTTTGTCATGGTGGGGAGAACACGTCAATGTAAGGGTGGGGTCATCTAAGATAGCACAAGGGTTAAAAATGAAAAAGCCGACGCTAAGCTAGCAACAGCGCCACAGACGAGCACCACTGACCACGACTACACACCGATGGAGGCAGGTAGTAATATGAAAAGGAAACCTGCTCCGAGTACCCCTACTAAAGCTTCAGCTCCCCCTTCCAACATGAAAACTGTTCAAGAGTCTGCTGTATCTCTGAACGAAACTCTAATCACCACCATTGAAAAATTAACCTGCAGAATTGAAGACTTTGTACATCAGCTAAAAGAAAACTCTGTCATGGTGGCAAACCTCCCGACTCGTGGAAAAGAATGCAGCTGAAATCAAAGAATGCAAGCGGAAGATTATAGAGATGGAAAAAGAAGTTCCACAACTTGTTAAATGAGCTAAAAGAAAAAGTAGCTGAAATGGAAAGATAAGAACGGCGATGGAACCTAAAAATTCAAGGATTAAAAGAAAGAAACGTTGAGAACATCTGAGATGTCATCATAGGAATCCTGACCCAGATCGCTCCTGATTGGAAAGAGAAGATGGACATGGTGGTGGATTCAGTTAATCGGTTGGGGAGAAAGGAGGAGGGCCAACACCGACAGGTCATCATACAATTTGTTATGGGACACCACAGAGATGCCATCTGGAGAAAAACCAAGAATTGTTAAACCTGTAAGAATCTGGGAATCGTCTTCAAGGAGGATATCTCCAAAGCTGACAGAGAAGCTCGAGTAGCAGCCTGGCCGAAGATGGAAGAAGCTCGAGCAGTGGGGAAACACATGTCCTACAGACGACCGGTGGGCTACATCAACATCAACCCTAACCCCCAAAAAAAACTGCCAATCAAGCTTTCTGCCTTTCATCAACAAGTTTTATTGCACTGGAAACTAATTTATAAGCATAACTTTAGTCCGCACACCACGACTCTCTGGAACTGCCGTTATGTGTTACGGAGGAACAAATCCTTGTTTTACAATAACTGGCTGACCAAAGGGATATGGTCTGTTCTGCATCTACTGGATCATTCTGGAAACATTTTGACGTTTGAACATTTTAGTTCTAAATTTCAATTATTTGATCGGAAACAATATGATGCTGTGATCAAAGCTCTTCCACGATCGTTGATCCAATTATAACAAAATCTACTGTTAAACAAAGTTCAATTAGAACTTCCTTCACTTTTATTGGATGGGCAGCCGGTTACAATGACAGAACTCTCAAACAGCTTCATACGCAGACTGTTTGTGAAAGAACTCTTCCAAACATCTCATCAGAAAAAAAGCATTTCTAAACACTTCTCTAAAGAAGAAGTATTTAAATTAAGGTTGAATTACTTAAAATTTTGTATTTTACCAAAAGTAAAAGACATTCATTTTAAAAATAATTAGTGATGTTTACCCATCCAAGGAATTTTTGAGACTTCGTTTTGGGTTTTTTTTTGTTTAAAGGACGTTGAGACTGTGGATCTTTTATTCTTTAACTGTGGAGTTATAAAAACTTTCTGTGAAGAGTTCTGCTTTTGGTGTTCTTCCAAAATTGCAATGCCTGTTCGTTTAGACGCAAAAAAAATTTTTTCGGGGTGCTATAATCTCATAGACCAGAAATTATTGTTCTTAATGTCCTGAAATTGCAAGGAAAGTTTTATATTCCCAAAAATAAATATTGAATATCCAACCACTTTTGATTACATTTCATAAAGAGCTCTGGGGGGTATTCCAGAAAGGATGTTATGCTAGCTCCCACGGTAAGTTTGATAACCTCAGTTTTCAGAGGTATGTTTCAGGGTAGGTCAAGTTGCCATGCCAAATCATGCTCTGAACATAAACTGGTCTGGAGCAGGTTTTGTTGAAGGTTAGTTTGTTTTCAGAGAGGTGAAGCAGCATGGCGTGTCCATTTGAAGATGATTTAGTGGATGAAGAAGCTCAGATAATACTTTTTCCACCATGAGAGGGTGATAAGACCATGTATGGATGTTGGAAAGATAAACTTTTTTACTTTGATCTAACTTTTTATTTTTGCTTCAGTTAGGATAAATCATTTTTTAGTTAAGTCAGTTTAAAAATAACACGTAGTTTTCAGACAGTTATTTTACTTTTATTCAAATTAATTCAACTAAGTAGGTATAACTTTGGTGCTGCTGTTAGATCGGCACCGCAAGGGATTGTGGGATACCATTCCCTTTGCCTGTCTGGACGGTTTTTGGTTTAAGTGTGGGTTTTTGGCCAAATGTGTTAAGTTGTTTTGCTGTTTGACTGTGTTTTGCCGAGTTATTTTGTCCTGTTATGTTTAAGACTCAGCACCATGAGTGAGAGGGAGGGAGAGTTTGTGTATAGATAGCACCTCTATCACTGATTCTGATAGTGACAGTGATGGAAAGTTCCTGAATGAATTTATGAACTTTGTACATATTATTTGGTCCTTTTCATTGTTTTAAAAATGAGTATATCTGCCGGCTCAAACTTAGACGTATGAGAGATCAAGAATTATAGGAAATTAAGATGGCAAAAATTTTAATTGAATTGGAGTAATATGACATTTAGTTAGAAAAATATGTAAATTTTAGTTGAATAAACAATTATTGAGTTTTATAGACGTAAGAAATTAGGTTGAATAAATTTAACTCAATTACTTGTTACCAATAGAAGTAATTCATTTAAGCTGGCAAAATTGGATAAGTCATATATATATGCGTCACAAGGAAAATGGAAATAGATTAGAAACTTGTGCGTTTACTTTGTCTGTTCTTCTACAAAAAGCAGAAACTCTTTCTTTTGCTGATGCAGCTGTATTACTTTTTTGATGGACGTATAATCTTTATACGCCGTCATTAAAAGCTCAGACTCCATCTCACTGAAGTGTAGCGCTCTCTTTTTTTTCACCACGCGTTTACATGGTGACTCCGGAAATCGGCGATCTATTGAGAATAGCCGCGGTTACATGGGCAAAATATCTTGATCGGATCAATGGTCGGGTTAAAATTCACCCGTGCACATGGGCACAGAAAACCTTTTTTCGATTAGAAGAAACGTTCACATTAGCCGCGGTTACATGGGCAGAATATCTTGATCGGATCAATGGTCGGGTTACAATTCACCCGTGCACATGGGATCAGAAAACCTTTTTTCGATTAGAAGAAACGTTCACAACGTTCTCTCTGTGTGGGGTGGGTGGTGCTGGGCCTGGGGTGTCGGCGCCTCCGGGGGTGGGGCCCCTGGGCTGGGTGGGCCTGGCCCCCTTGTTGGGGGGGGGGGGACGGCTGTTTGACCACCGGGGGACAGTCTACCAGCTGTCCCCAACTTACCCCCTTCCTCATATAACCTCATATTAGGGTGAGGGGGTGGGGGGCTTAGCCTGCGATGGGCCTGGGGGGGGGTTACTAGGCAGTGGCCCCCCCTCCTATGGTTGCCGTATGGAGTGGCCCCCCCCTCTTTCGGTTTTATTTGCACCTTAGACATGTAGGGCCCTTGGTAGGGGGGGTGCTTGGACATCACTGCCAGCAAGCAGCAGATGTCCTCCTAGCACCCTACCCGCCAATTTTAACCGCACCTTAGACATTTAGGGCCCCTTGGTGGGGAGGGTGAGGGGACGTCACTGTGAGTAATCAGGAGATGTCCCCTTAGTGCCCTACCCGCCAATTTTAACTGCACCGCCCTTAGTACACACACCCCTCCCTCCTCAATATATACATCCCAACATAAACACACGGTTGGTCCCTGGACCAACCGTGTGTAAACTGGCGGCTCGAGCTCTGCTTGGTTCTCGTGAGTCCGGCAGCCGCTAACCCAGACCGGCCGGTCGGCTCGCAGTCCGAATTCTTACACATAACAAAACAACAAAACGCACATGTAACAAAGCACCCTCTCCTCAAACACATTAATAAATCCAGCTGTTCTGCTAAGAGAGGTTCACTCGGTCCACTGGCACCGGAGCCCGAACGCAGAGCTCGGGTGCTGGTTCCAGACGTCAGTGGGCACGCAACCCCCCCCCCCCCCCCCCATCTCCCTTGTGAGCGGTGAAAGAGAGGGGAGAGCCAGCGGGGTGAGAGCGGGGCGAGAGCGGAGCAGCGCTTTTCACTGGGCCTCCGCAGAGCAGCTGGTCGGTCCCGTATGCGCTCCAAAGCTTTCTCTCAGCGAAACACCGTCCATGCATGATGTAAACCAGGGCAGTAGTGACACACGATCGGAATGACCGTTTACATGCACCACGATCGGATAAACGATCGGTATAACCCACCTATCTCGATCGGAAAGAAATTCTGATCCGAACGAGTCTGATCGGGGAAGAGTATTCCGAACGGCGCGTTTACATGACGCATTTTCTTTCCAATCAGGCGTTCATTCCGATTACTTTTGCCCATGTAAACGCGGCTGTTGTGACACTTTCGGTCGGAATAAATCATTTGGGCATGCGCAGTAGTGTTAAAAAATCCCGGAAGAGGAAATAGGTCCCGTTGTAAACAAACAGCTGCCACATTCATTTATGCAGCAGCTCGGTAATAAACAAGACGATCTTCCAAAAATGCTTTTATTAATGTTATGAATATTATGAAGGGCCTGTTCGCTCATCATTTTATTTAATCCGTGTGATCAGTGCTTTTTTTGTGGAAGAACGGAGCTGGAAGAAGGGTTAGGACAGACTAACACGGGCTAACAACATTAGCCTTTGATGGACACAAATCCAGGACCATGCGGGAAAAGCTGCAATCTGCAGCTTGGCTGCACGTAGATGTCTGGGAATAACATCAGTCTTTATTTTGTTGGGACACAACTGGAAACACAAATCCACGTGATTGTTTGAACAGTTTCTAAGGACTGAGCGACATTTATTTCTGCTCTGAAAAGTTCACACATCGCCCCAAAGCCGTTGTGTGAGCTGACGGCCCGAGCTCTGCTCGGACGCGGCTCTCCTGAGTCCTGCAGCCGCTAACCCAGAGCGGCGGGACGGCTCCCAGTCCGAAGTCTCCCACACATAACAAAACAACAAAACACACGTAACAAAGCATCCTCCCACCCCTCAAACAGAAAGTTATTAATCCGGCTGCTCTGCTCACTCGGTCCACTGGCACCCGAGCCCGGAGCTCCCTCGTGAGGGGTGTAAGAAAGGCGAAGAGCCAGCGGAGCGAGTGCAGAGCTTTTTAACAGGGCGTCCGCAGAGCAGCTGGTCGGTCCCGTATGCGCTCCAAAGCTTTCTCTCAGTAAAAGACCGTCTATGCATGACGCAAACCAGAGCAGTAGTGACACACGATCGGAATGAACCGTTTACATGCTCCACGATTCGGATAAACAATCGGTATAACCCACCTATCTCGATCGGAAAGAAATTTTTATCCGCACGAGTCTGATCGGGGCAGGCTATTCCGAACGGCGTGTTTCCATCCATCCATCTTCCTCTGCTTATCCGGACCGGGTCGCGGGGCCAGCAGTCTAAGCAGAGATGCCCAGACTTCCCTCGCCCCAGCCACTTCCTCCAGCTCCTCTGGGGGACCCCAAGGCATTCCCAGACCAGCCGAGAGTTGTAGTCTCTCCAACGTGTCCTGGGTCTTCCCCGGGGCCTCCGCCCAGTGGGACATGCCCGGAATACCTCTCCAGTGAGGCGTCCAGGAGGCATCCGGACTAGATGCCCGAGCCACCTCAACTGGCTCCTTTCGACGTGAAAGAGAAGCGGTTCTACTCCGAGCTCTCCGAAGGTGACCGAGCTTCTCACCCTATCTCTAAGGGAGCACCCCGCCACCCTATGGAGGAAGCTCATTACAGCCGTTTGTATTCGGGACCTCGTTCTTTCGGTCAAGACCCATAGCTCATGACCATAGGTGAGTCTTGGAACAAAGATCGACCGGTAAGAATAGAATAGAATAGAATGGCTTTATTGTCATTGTGCATAGTACAATGAGATTTAAGCATCACCATCAGTGCAAGAACAGTAAGGAAGGGAAAAGTAGTAAAGATAACATTGTAATATAATAAAATCAAACAAGCAAACAAACAGTATATACAAGTGTGCAATATAAGCTGTAAAGTGTATTGGAGAGTGCCGAGATAATTGTTCAAAAATTGCGTATGAAAAAACTGTGCGTAGACATGTCAAAGTGCAGAGGTGGCAATGAGGTAGATAGATGACACTGTGGACAGTTTGTGGACAGAGTTAACAGGAATATATTTTTTTTGTTTTTTTTGTTTCTTATCTGTGCATTCGGGAATTGAGGATTGTTATTGCCTTTGGAAATAAGCTGTTTTTTAGTCTGTTCGTTTTGCTTCTGATGCCTCTGTAGCGCCTCCCGGAGGGCATCAGGTTGAACAGGTCTGAGCCGGGGTGTGAGCTGTCCTTAATGATGTTCTGAGCCCTAGTGAGACAGCGCGCAGAGTAGATGTCCGTCAGGGTGGGGAGAGGGCACCCAATGATTTTCTCAGCTGTCTCTACAACTCTCTGCAGTCTCTTTTTATCCGCGGCCGTGCAGCTGCCGAACCAAACAGTTATGCAGTATGTGAGCAGGCTCTGGATGGATGACTGGTAAAAGGTCAGCAGCAGGTTGGTTTTAATTTTGTTCTTCCTGAGGACCCTCAGGAAGTGCAGACGCTGCTGAGCCTTCTTGATGATGGCGGTGGTGTTGGCTGTCCAGGAAAGGTCTGCAGAGATGATGATGCCGAGGAACTTGAAGGTGTGGACCCTCTCCACATGCTCCCCATTAATAAGGAGGGGGGCTGGGCCCGCGCCATGTTTCCTGAAGTCGACTATGATCTCCCTGGTTTTGCTGGTGTTCAGGGTGAGGTTGTTTTCTGAGGACCAGGTTGTCAACTTCAGGACCTCCTCTCTGTAGGCAGACTCCTTCCCCCTGGGAATGAGTCCGACCACCGTGGTGTCGTCGGCAAACTTTATGATGCAGTTGTTGTTGTGGGCTGGACTGCAGTCGTAAGTGTATAGGCAGTACAGCAGGGGGCTTAGCACACAGCCCTGTGGGGCCCCAATGTTCAGTGTGCGGGTGGAGGAGTGGTGGGGGCCAAGTCTCACAGTTTGTGTTCTGTTTGTGAGGAAGTTGTTAATCCAATTGCATGTGAGGGGTGGGAGGCCGAGAGTGAGCAGTTTATTGCAGAGTCTGTCCGGGATTATTGTGTTAAAAGCAGAACTGTAATCCACAAAGAGCATCCGGACGTAGCTCTGCTGCTGCTCCAGGTGGTTCAGTGCGGAGTGGAGAGCCACGGCTACGGCGTCCTCTGTGGATCTGTTCTTGCGGTATGCGAACTGGTGGGTGTCCAAGTCAGTGGGAAGGTGGTCTCTGATGTGCTGGAGCATCAGCCTTTCAAAGCACTTCATTATGACTGGTGTGAGGGCCACTGGGCGATAGTCATTGAGGCTGGTGGTAGGAGATGTTTTTGGCACAGGGATTATGGTTGCTGATTTCAGGCAGGATGGTATTGCTGCCTGGGCCAGGGAGAAGTTGAAGATATTTGTGAAGGTGGGGGCGAGCTGATGGGAACACGCCCTGAGCACTTTGCCTGGAACTTTGAGAAATTGAGAGCTTTGCTTTTCGGCTCAGCTCTCTCTTCACCACAACGGACCGATACATCGACTGCTTAACTACTGACGCCGCTCCGATCCGCCTGTCAATCTCACGCTCCGGTCTTCCCTCACTAGTGAACAAGACCCCCAGATATTTAAACTCCTCCACCTGGGGCAAGGACACTCCACCCACCGAGAGATGGCAATCTACCTTTCTCCGGTCAAGAACTATGGCCTCGGATTTAGCGTGTTTACATGACGCATTTTCCTTCCGATCAGGCAGTCTTTCCGATTACTTTTGCCCATGTAAACGCAGCTAATATCGTGCATTGACCCAGGGTTACCAAGTGGAGCGTAATTACGCTAACTCATATCCAGTCTTTTAGAACCGACATACCCAGAGTAAGCAAGTTCAGGCGGATTTCAGCCAGAGTTCAGGGTTACAGTCAGGGTAGTTTAATCATGCTTCCTGGAATACCCCCCTGTTTTTATTTTCAATCCCTTCATTATATGAAAAAGAAGAATGGCTTGAAATTGCTTAGTTTTGCTCAGAAATACAAACTTAATGAGGACCCCTAACCAGTATTAAACTATTTTGATGGATCTCTGTTCTTTTATTTTATTTATTTATTTTTAATTTTGTGTGTGTGTTATGTTCATTCATTTTTTCTATGTTTTTATTTTTTTATGTTTATATGTTATGTTCGGCAAGTGTGATTGCTATTCGAGGTAATGTTGATTATGTCATTACTGTTAGTTATTTTATGTATGATACCTCAATTGTCAAAGTTTTGGAAAAAATATAGAATAAATAAACATACATGTATGCGCTTAAAAAAAACTATGAATACGAGTCGATTTCCATGGATCAGCCAATGTGCGTTTAGATCCCACCCACTTTCACTGATTGACAGACAGACTCATTCTGCTGGAAAAGCTCTTCATGAAATAAATAAGCCATTCTGAAAAACAGCAACGTAAAATAAAAACAAAGATACTTTGAAAAATATGTATTTTGAAATCCGAAGTTCTGAAAAAAGACTTAGAATTATAATAATATACAACATTATTAAAATTAATCATTTAAAATGCTGTCTTAAAATAATGGACAGGTTTTTTAAGCAAAATCAAACACATTTAATAATAAAATTAATAATTTAAAATCTGTGTGCAGATTTTTCACAATTTCATGATCTTTTTATATATCTATGATAGATTTATTGAATGATTGTGTATTTGCAGAGGGTCATATTTATTTAATTATGAACAGTTTGAGACTCCATATATAAGTAGCCAACTTTGAATTTGAATAAGATGACTGGTGCATAATTCCAGGCCTTGGATAGTATATCCTCGTTCTACAAGTCATCCACTATCACCTCACACAGTCTTGTGTACTTTTACTGAATAGTTTTCAAAATACTAGTAGGCCAGGTTATCAGTAGTATGAATATATTAATACGTGTATAACACCATTTTAATAACTGACAGTACAAATATGTGAATAAGGTTCACATGGTTTTGTTGGGGGGATTGTTTTTTCTTTTGCATTTCTATTTTAGTAGTACAGTATTGAGAACAGATCAGACGTTTTAGTGTGCAAACATGAAGGGCTCCCATCCCGTGTGGTGCAGGCGCACGGCATGTCTCTCTGCTGCCCCCTGTAGGGTGAAGCGGGAACAACCCGCAGGAACGGCACATGGAGAACAGTCACTTCCCGGAACCGCAGAGGTTCGGTATGAGCTGCTGGAAGACATAGAAAGAATGGAAGAAAACTTTTGTCCCATGAGCGGAGAGTTGTCGTTGTTTTCTTGAGGACTGGTGTCGCTGCGCTGAAGCTCTGGGCTGGTAGAAGAAGCAGATCCCGTTTTTTTCTGACTTAGAAGAAGAAAGCTAAGTTGGATTCTTACATCATCATACCACAGCTGCACGATGGATGCAAACACGTAAGTAGACCTGCTGTTGCGCAGAAAAAGCATAGCTGATGTTGGCATGATGGTCGTAAATGTAGTTTCCAGTACGACGCTGAAGTTGGCTTCCGATTCACAGCTTCCGATTCGCGAGGGCACTAAAAGGAACATTCCGCTGCATTTTTCGCACTAAGATCACCTAAAACCGGGTCCTGTAAAACTACTGGACCTAAATTGCTCAAACCTGGATTGAACTATAATTTATATAGCAAAAAACGCATTAAACACAGTTTCTGATCTGTGGAACCTTCTTCTGATTTGTGAAAATGTGAAATAGGTTGATTTTTATCGCATTTTTACGCACTGTGTGAGTCCACCTCAGACCAGGTCCTGTTCCTGACATTTTGGGGGACATTTAATTTTTAATAATTCCTTTACATTTTTCTATTTTTTTTAACCCTTGTGCTATCTTAGATGACCCCCCCCCTTGCATTGACGTGTTCTCCCTACCATGACAAAGGTGGATAAAGGTGGAAAGATTTCATGTGATCCATGGACACCAGTGAAGATCACAAATCATTGAAGAAAAAAGGTTCAGAGCACTGTCTAGTGGGTCTGGATGACCCAACTCCCAATGTTAAAGTGCCTAGGATAGCACAAGGGTTATACAGGATTTTATTATTGTGTTTATTTACAGAGCCATAATAACATATCACCTGGGTGCGCAAAATCACTTTGTTGCATTGAACAGACTCGGCACAGACAAAAGCTGACACTTTTACTATGGACTACAGGAACCCAAGAAGGCTGACGAGGCAACATCAAAATCTCAGACATCAACAAAAGAAACTGGAAAACAGATGTCAGATTGGACACTTAGGCTACGTTCACACTGCAGGGCTTAATGCTCAATTCGGATTTTTTGAAAAAATCCGAATTGTTTGCTAGACCGTTCACATTTCCAAGTAAATCCGAACTTTTGTGATCTCCAGTGTGACCGTGACACGACCCAAACGAGACCCGCATGCGCAGAAGCCAGAAGAATACTCAACGGTGAACGACGTCACTCGTTTGCGGAGCCAACGTTAACAATGGATGTCAACAACAGTGTTGTCAAAAGCGGAGCTCTTTTTGTAATATTAAATTTATTTTCACAAAGGAGCAGCACAATTACAATCTTCTCATTTTAAGAAGGCATTGGAGTCGGGATCGTCTGTACCCACTGTAGTGGAAGAGGAATGTGTATGTGCTGGGGCCGCGCGCCCGCGTGTGTGCAAGCGCGTGCCGCGATAGAGAATAGGGGGGGGCAGTGTGGGCGCGCATTCATGTTGTGTGTTACGGAGGACGGTAATAAAAGAAGGTTTCCCCCAAAATAAATGCTATGGACTCTTTATTAACCCGTTCTGGAGAATCTAAGGATCAGAACAGGGAGGAGGAGGAGGGGGATTGCCTGGGTCCCCCGCGCTTCTGAGCACGGTCAAAGGGGAGAAAGAAAAAAAAGTTATCGCGGTAAAGGTTCAACACCACGCTCTGCCATTTATCTGGAATTTTTTTCAAAAACCGCCCAGTTGCGATCAGAGCCCTGGAGTTTGGCCTGAAAAGAGCGATCAGCCCAAATATTAATCCAATCGGTGACCTCTCTTCCCTTCTACTGACTGATCTCAGCAGCATCGTCCACCATGGTTGATGTTTACGTTCTCGTTCCCGCCTACTTCAACGCAAAATGATGACGTTTGTTGCGTGTCGATGACGTACAGTTCGGAATCAAGTCGCCTGGCCGGTCAGACGGCGGTCGCAATTGAAAAGATCGGCTACAATTCGGAATCAGGCCGGCAAACCCACGGGGCCTGGGTCGCATTTGAAAAGATCGGATCTGTGTCATTCAGACTGTCATGAAAAGATCGGAATTGGGCCGCTTAGGGGCAAAAAATTCGGAATTGGGTCGTTTCAGCCTGCAGTGTGAACGTAGCCATAGTTATGGTCAGGGTTAGCATGTGCCCCTGATTTAAGTTTTAGTTATTGTTAAAATTTTTCATGGTTTGTTTCCTGATTTACTTTAAAGTTTCTGTTTTGGTGTTTTGCTTTCAGTTGTCCTTCCCTCGTCCTGATTAATCTTCAATTGCATAAAATGCGATAAAATGATACTATTTCACACAGCAGTTTTTTTAACAGGACCTGGTCTGAGGTGGACTCAGTGCATAAAATGCGATAAAAAATCCCTCTATTTCACATTTTCACAAATCAGAAGAAGGTTTCACAAATCAGAAACTGTGTTTAATGTATTCTTCACTATCTAAATCATAATTTAATCCAGGTTTGAGCAGTCCAGGTCCAGAGTTTTTGAACAGGACCTGGTCTGAGGTGATCTTAGTGCGAAAAATGCAGCGGAATGTTCCTTTAGTGCCCTCGCGAATCGGACGCTGTGAATCGGAAGCACACTTCAGCGTTGTTTCACGACAGGTTCCTGAGTGAAGTGGGTTTCAGGCTGAGGGTCTCGCACACCTCCAGCAGACGGAGATCCACGCATCTGTCTGCCCCCCTGTGTGAACTTCCATTCCATACAAACTCTTTTCTACCACATAAAAAACTATGTCGATCTTTTTTTAAATCTTTAAGCTGTATTGGAAAAAAATCTTTTTGCGATTTCTATCAGTTTAAGTCTTTAAGTCTCTTTAGCTGGAGGTCAGAGGAGAATCCAGAATCAGCGGACATCAGAAGGAGGTTAAATTTACAAGTAAAACAGTCTTTATTACTGATCCTAGAAAATGAACGCTTTTAAGATCTGGATTAGCAAGATTTTAAAATCTGTGCAGACAGAGGTGGTATGTGAAAGGCTCAAATGGGGTGGGCTGGTGTCTTCTCATGGTGTAATTACCCCTTGTGCTATCCTATGACCCCACCCTTACTTTGACGTGTTATCTAGGGATGGGTATCGTTAAGGTTTTAACGGTACTACTACTCTTATTTATACTGCTTATCGATCCGGTATTTTAATGGTATTCATCGATACTATTTGAGGACAAAAAATAAATAAATAAATAACAAATTAAGAACATAAAGTGTTTTATTTCCTCATTATACAGCAACTTTTTTTTAACAAAACTTTTTACTTTATACATGATAATAGGGTTGTGCCGATGGACGATACCATCGTCCATCGTGATGGGTGACTGACATCACAATGGAGAGACACCATCGTGATGCCACGCCCCCGCCACGCTGCGAGTCTGCACCATAAGACGCGGTTACATGTGCAAAATATCTTGATAAGGATTATTGGTCGGATTAGAATCCAACCGTGTAGATGGGGCCCAGAAAAACGTTTTCAGATTATAAAAAACATTCACATGGGTCACACTTTCGGTCGGAATAAATCATTCGCACATGAGCAGTAGTGTTTTTAAAAACCGGAAGAGAAACGTAGTTCCACCGAGCGGCTACATACGTCAGCTTGGTATTATACAACATGATCTCCTAATTGTGCTTTTATTAATGTTACGGTTATGAAGCGCCTGTTTGCTCATTATTTTAATTTTATTCCGTGTGGTCAGTGCTTTTTCTGTTGAAAAACGGAGCCGGACAGAAGCCAGGATTAGCAGTATGCTAACAACATTAGCATGAACATAAAATCCATGCGTGAAACGCTGCAATCTGCATCCTGGCTGCACGTAAACATGTGGGAATAACATCAGCCTTTATTTTGTGTGGACACGACTGGAAACACAAATCCACATGATTGTTTGAACGGTTTCTAAGGACTGAGCGGCCTTTCTGCTTCGAAGCTTACACACTGCGTTAGCTATCGCTCCGAGCTCTGCCCTGACACACACTTTTACCGGGAGACCCGGTTCTAAATTCCGGTTGCTCGTTCACGTAGAGCTGCGGGACAGATCACAGTCCTAAGTCTCCCACACGTTACAAAGCATCCTTACTTCCCCTAAAACACAAAACTGTAAGACGGTCGCTTGCTCCACGGGTCCACTTGACTAATCAAGTGCAGGACCGGACCACTTCTTTTCATTTTGTTTATTTTATTTTTTTTAAAGTCACTTCCCTTAGTTTAGACTGGATTATCGCGGATGAGTCATTATTTTGGAAAAATAAAATAAATAAAGTAATAAAGTAAAATAATGAATAATATTTATATAATAACAACCCCCCCCAACGATATCATCGTCTGACTGCAAACATTGTCAACTGCCAATTTAGGGGAAGTCGCCCAACCCTACATGATAATGTTACAATACAAACCTGGAACGCACGAGGATGTGCTAGACCAGGGGTCTAACCTGTACCTCTCAAAGAGCTATTTGGATCAGTTTCCCACTGAGATGGATAAAGGTGGAAAGATTTCATGTAATCAATGGTAGCCAGTGAAGATCACATATCATTGAAGAAAAAAGATTCAGAGCACTGTCTAGTGGGTCTAGATGACCCAACTCCCAATGGTAAAGTGCCTAGGATAGCACAAGGGTTACATGGGGTGTTAGAAAAAAGCAATTTCTGCAACATATATATATATATATCTATATATATATATATAGATAGATAGATATCTATCTATATATATCTATATATATATATATGTCTGTTGCTGCCAGCAACATATAAAAACGCAGATTGCAGTGTTTTGTAGCGGACTCGGATATGAACGAGTGATGCACGGCGGCTAATAGGTTAATGCACTCAGCGTCAACCAAAATACTATCGGCAAAGTGGGCCAAAGTTCTGCAGAACCTCCCGGCAATGGATTCTAGATCAGCGACCTGATGGATCAGAGTGATGTCCACAACACTCTGCAATAAAGCCAAAAAAATCAGCTTTAGTTTATTTCCATGTGAGAAAGCGTGGATGCAGCGGTGCAGTGCTGATATGCAAACAAAGCATCTTTGTCACATTACAGGAACTTTCCTTCACCCTGTCATGCTGCCTCATCAACCCACTTTATTGTTCCTGGAAAGAATTAGTGTGTGTGCCCCACCACACACTTTATTTTTGAAGCACCATTCAGCCTCCTGAACCATTTAAAAGTACTGGAGAAGCTGCATTTAATTCAATTCAATTCAATTTTACTAGTACAGCCCAAATTCACAACAACAGTCGTCTCGATGGGCTTTGTAGACGTAATTGAAAAAGTAATACTTAAAATCAAAAGGATCATGAATACATAGAGTTAAATTGGAAAATACTAAAATGAACTAACTAACTTACTAAACTAAACTGGACATTGCTGCCCTTAGACCTCCCTTGGCGGTAAGGAAAAACTCCTAAAAAAAACGGATTCCGGAAAAAAGGAAGAAACCCCAGGGATGTAAACATGAAGGAGGGATCCTCTCCCATGATGAACAGGCGATTTACCAGAACTCTTAGAGAAGAATTAACTTATCTAACTCTACAACTACATATTTGAAGTCCAGCAGACGAGCTTCATCCAGATGGAGTTGGGGGGACGGCCGGGGAGCGAGTCGAGCCGAAGACAGGATCCACAGCCAGGTGTAGGAGCAGTTGTGGAGGCGAGCCAGAGCCAGGAAGGGAGAGGGAAAGAGGGACAGTACGTGAATCGCACTGCACCGAACAGAGGCATGGAGACCTAAATGATAAATAAATGATCAAGAATAGAGAAGGAGGGTAGAAGTAGATGAGAGAAGAGGACAGAACCCCAGTGAATTTAGCAATGCTAAAAATTAAAAGCGCTTTATTTCCCCAATCATACTTTTTACAACCTTATTGGTTAAGGCACATTTATTCAAATTTTTTTTTCATATACTAAAATGTATTTTGTGGTGTAAATCAGGCAATGCTGACAGTTCCCTTCCTATATTTTAAGTTACCAAAAAACTTAACATTTGGATCATTAAACAAACTGAATTTGACCATTTTATTACAACGAAAGACATATTGAAATTCAGCTTGAGTTTTTTCCAAGTCATAATTAAAAAAAAAAGACAAAAATGTTTTCCGATACAATATCGGGATACGTATCGTATCGCCAGACTATTGCCAATACACACCCCTAGTAATTTGTGGTTTTCTCTCCTGGTGTGATTGGTGAGGTCTTCTTGTGGTGTAATCGATGACGTATTCTTATGGTGTAATTCGTGGTTTTTTCTCTTTGTGTGATTGCTGATGTCTTGTCGTTGTGTGGTAATTGGCGTCTGCTTGTGTAACAGGTTCAGTATGGTCGCCGATGTACAATTAGGAGGACGAGACTCCCAACTCCGGTCACTGTGTCTTTATTGCCTTCAAAACAGCGCAAGAAAACACAGCATTAGTCGACAACAAGAGTGCAGCTCCCCATATGATAAAAAGGAAAAAAAAGGTGCGATCAAAACTGGCACAAAAGAAGACAACAAAGAAAAAGATAGTTGAAAATAAATGTAAATGATTCTACAGCAGTTTCATGTCAATAGCATCAACTTTTAACATATTTAAGGAGCTAATACCAATCTTGCAACAACTAACTTACAATATTGGGAGACCGCAGAAAACACAACTCACCAGTACAAACTGCTCATTCAAACTGAAAAGGAGGGGCATGGTGAAGGGAGGGTGTGTCTCACTAATTACCTTCCCTGCGCAACAGGTAACAGTGTGGAGCTAATTTATTTAATAAAAGAATTGGAAAATTAACAAAACACATATTTGTATAATGTGTTAACTCGGAATAAAATACTTTCAAAATTAAATCATCACTGTGAAGTTTTAAGAATTTTCATACATAAAAATCAACTCGCTACACTTGTTGTGTGATTGCTGGTGTCTTCTCATGGTGTGATTGTTTATGTCCTCTTTTGGTGCAATCGGTGACATCATCTCATGGTGTAATTGGTGGTTTCCTTTCTTGGTGTGATTGCTGTCTTGATGTTGATGATGTCTTTTCGTGGTGTGATAATTGGGGTCTGCTTGTCGTGTGATTGCTGATGTCTTCTTGTGGTGTGAAAATTGGTGACTGGTTGTCACGTGATTACTGATGTCTTTCTGTGGTGTGAAAATTGGTGTCTGCTTGTCGTGTGATTGCTGATGTCATTCCGTGGTGTGATAATTGGTGTCTGCTTGTCGTGTGATTGCTGGTGACAAGCGGGTGAAATGAGCTTCCTCCGTAGGGTGGCTGGGAAGAAGCTTGGTCACCTGGAGAGAGGTCTGATTAGAACATCTTCTCCTTCACATAGAGAGGAGCCAGTTGAGGTGGCTCAGGCATCTGGTCCAAATGCCGCTTAGACTCCTCCCTGGGGAGGTATTTTGGGCATGTTCCACTGAGCAATGCCCCTGGGGAAGACTGCTGGAGAGACTATGTCTCCCAGCTGGCCTGGGAACGTCTCAGGGTCCCCCCAGAGGAGCTGGGGGACGTGGCCGGGGAGAGGGAAGTTTGGGCATCTTTGCTTAGAGTGCTTCCCCTGCTACCTGGTCCCAGATAAGCGGAAGAAGATGGATGGATGGATGGCAGTGGCTCAGGCGGTTGAGCAGGTTGTCCAATGATCAAAGGGTGGGCGGTTCGATCCCCGCTCCCACCAGCCAAAATGTCTTTGTGTCCTTGGGCAAGACACTTCACCCTCCTTGCCTCCAGTGTGGCTCCACTGGCATGTGAATGTGCATGAATGTCCAGGTGATGGTCAGAGGGGCCGTAGGCGCGAAATGGCAGCCACGCCTCTGTCAGTCTGCCCCAGGACAGCTGTGGCTACAACAGTAGATACCATCATCAAATATGAATGAATGATGGACACACTGTAAGCACTTTGTGCATCTGGAAAAGCGCAGAAAAATCCAATTATTATTATGAATGAATGAACATCTTCTGAGTGGGTTTGTTTGGCTCTGTTTATTCAGGGGTTGCTTTATTTTGAGAAATTCATATTCTTTCTTGAATATAAGCTGCACTGTGATTATATTTGCATCATAATAATTAAAAGGAGATTAACTTTAAGACCTTGTTGAAGGGTTTGTTACATTTTGTACTGTTGGATCTATTCCCTGGGCCTAAATGTCTACTTAAATCCACTTTAGTTTTATGTTCAATTGACCGGAACCAAGGCCCCCAGACTCTTTCTATTAAAGTTTCCTTCTTTCCTTCTATAGCCCTCTGCATTTATCCTGACTTGGTACTGGCACACACAAGTTCTGGATAGTTCCTGCTCCTGTTTGCAATTAAATTGCTTTTTTTTCCAGGACTTTCATGGAAGAAATGGAAGAATGCAATCAGACAATTTCTCTGGACACCTTCTTTCATTTTTCGCTCATTCCAGCTGTAAGTTGACCTTTGATTTAACTTCTTAAAATCAGAAAGCAAGAGTAACAAATCAGAAAATGGTGACGTAAGAACCTTAAACTGCTGAACCTTGTAGGTAATTACTTTTTTTTCTGAGGCGTGATTAAATGTTGATTCATTTTGCAGCAGTAATAGTTTATGTAAAGGATGTAGAGTGGATCCACAGATGATGATTACTAGGGCTGTTGCTGTAACTTTATGTTCGTGGGGGGGGGGGTCATATGTTCACCAGGTGCTGATTGCAGGAGTGCTGTCATTCCTCCAAACTCGAGGCCGTGAGCTCTTCATCGACAACAGGGTGCCCTTCCTGGGAAGACGTTTTGCAGTGGTGGTGTAATTTGAAAGCAGCAACGATTTTTAAAAAGCCTTCAATCTTTTAGAACTTAGAGCCCCCCTTTAACAATTTATTTAAATAAAAACGTTCCCAGTGGTTTTTTAATTATTAATTCAATTTAATAATTATGATCAGGAAGTTTTTAACCAAAATCCCACAAACTAAATGTCTTCAAAAATCAATATTTCATGTTTATCTGAAGCCTCTGTTTCCAAAATCTCTCTACATGGGTGTGGCCATTGGTGCTGAGCTGAGTATCCCTGCCCTCTTTCCCCCCCTTCTGCAAGCTGTGTCTTGCCTGAGTGAAGAGCTTGACACAAGTGGGGGGGGGCACAAACGTCACCGACTGACTGTCTCAGAAAATGTGAAAATTGTTGAATTCACTTGAACAGCAAGTCTGAAAAAAAAATGTTTTGTTTCTTGGACATAGTAGTTTCTGCAGAGCAGCAGGAGTTTATAAGAAAATCACCTCAGAGTCCTTGGAGGGACTGTTGGTGCGGTGTGAGCCTGCCTTCATTTCCCTACTTCCCCCTTTTTCGACACGTTCTCCCACTAGCTTACAGCCCCTCACACCCCAACCTAACATTAGCAGCACAACAAAAACAGTGAGCGGGAATTTAAAACATGTCTTTGAATTTATTTAAGTACAAAAGCAGAATAGATACTTTGAAGACCCACTCAGATGAAAACTGCGTTTTTTGATGTTTTTGATGTTTTTGACATTTTTGATGTCAAAAATGTCAGCTGCAATATTGCTCCCCATTGTTGTTGCACTGGTAGTGTTGGCTTGGCTTACTCCCCACCACCAGTCCCGCCCACAACTCTGAGGTGAATTTCTAATGAACTCCTGCTGCTCTGCAGAAACTATGTCCTAGAAAACGACACATGGCTTTAGATTTTGGTTAAAAATGGCAAAATCATAAATAAAAAACCCCCGGGAATGCCTTGAAAATTAGATCAAAAGAAAATTGGAGTGGGACTTAAAAGAAAAACTTCCAGAAATCTTTATGGTCTCATCTGTGCTGTTGTGTAATCAATCTTTCAGATTTTTTGATGTTTTGTCTTCTCGATGACGCAGGCCTTTGGACACTTTGAGCAGCTTCAGTAACCGCTGGTCCTACGGCTTTGCATTTGGTGCCATGGCAAACATGGCATTTGTGTTTTTTCGCCAAGAATTCCGGCCTTTTAAACTTCCTTCATGGGCAATAGGTACCCAGTTAGGTTTTATCACCACCTCAGTGTACAGGCGGCTTGTACTAATTAAAATGAATGCATCTTTCCCTGAATATTCAGCTATAGAAATCCTGCTTGGAGCTTTAGAATTGGGGCTGGTGTATTTCCCCTTTTTTGCCTGTCTGTCAACACCATTTCGGCTGCCTGGATCGGTGATGGGCATACTTTACTCTGTGTTCTGGTAAGTATTTCTTATATGGGTTTCATAGTTCACCACTGTGTGTACCTTATACAATTAAAAAAAAGAAAAGATGAAAACATTTCAAATGTGCTCCTTTCTAGGATTGCCATCACAGTCTGGGATGTAGTCACCTGTCCTAACGTTTGGGTGAAGGTGGGTGTGTGATCAAGCATTATTTGGTATGTGTAGTGCCCCCCCCCCCACACCAACTGCACCCCCCTCAAAAAAGTTTTACACTTCACATTTTAGTTTGGTTTTACCATATTTTTACCATAATTTGGCTATTGATCGCAGGCCATCAAAAATAAATATTTTTTTTGTGAATGCCATCAGAAAATAATAATCCTCACAGAAAAGTATGTCACTTGATTGACATGCAGATCGACTATTTGAACATCCTCTGAGACATACGTCACTGCACATGTGTGTTTAACTACACTGCCTACCATCATCTGCGCGCACGGTCCCCAGCAGAGATCTACTCTTGCCCGCAAGAGCGTTTATTGAAACCCGAGCCCGTGCTTCCTCGATTGGAATCCAGACAGAGACGCCCCATTTGACCCAGACGTCCTGCCACGGCGCCTGCTGCCAGCTGTGCATTATTACCCAGCAGAGTAGGCTTATAGTCTCATCTTATTACTACATCGTGTGATGGCTAAGAGCAGCAGTGACAGTTAAGCTGGAACCGAGGGAGACATTGTACAAACAGAAGATAATTTTGTTTCCGATTTGTTGGATAACGCGCAGCAACAGAAGTCTGTGGACAACGAAGGACTCCGACTCGGCAAGGATAAGCTCACTTAATTGACAGGCAATCTTGCAGATAACTGGAAACAAAGATTTTTTTTTTTCAAATTTGTTTTTATTGCAAACAAAGAGAGAGTTGTTACATACATAAAATACAATGAAACAAAGATATACCGTAATTTCCGGGTTATAGAGCGCACCCGATTACAAGCCGCACCCACTAATTTTCACGTATTAAGCTTGCGTCCTACATACATAACCCGCGTCAGTGTACAAGCCGCATGCATTACGCAACGCCGTCAGCCCGACAAAGCACGTCCTGACTCCCAGATTGGGTGCAAATGTAGGAGTAGAAAGCCTTGCGTCAGCTCATTAACTTGAATACACCAACATCTGCCAAACAGCAAGGATGTCACTTCTGTTCACAAGTTCCTCAGTTATGTTTTTTTGTTTTTTTTGTTTTTTTACTCATTGACAATTGAGGTATCATACATAAAATTACAAACAGTAACCATATAATCAACATTACATCCCTCAGTTATGATGAGGACATTTACCTCCGCGATTCCCCATTTCCCATGAGTCTTAGGGGCTAAAGGCGGGGCCAATGCCTGCCAATGCCTGGGTCGCCACACTGTTGTACGTGTTTAAGAATGAGCAAGGAGCAGCATTGGATGGAGGGGCGAACGGGGACAGCTCTCCTTCCGCTTGTGTCGGGGCAGCAATATGGTAGGAACAGGGCTGGTTAAAAAAACACACCAGTAAAATAAAGCAGCGGCAACTGAAAAGCGCGCGCCTCAGCGCGGCGCGTGCGTCAGAAGTTTCTTTCCACAACAAACACTGTTGCTCCGGGGCTGCCTATGCGCTCCGCGCTCGCCCCGCGCGCTCCTTGTCTCCCCTTCCTATCTTCTCCGACACCCCTGGCCAGGGCGGCTCCAGGGATGAGCGCTTCGTCCCCATTGCGCCGGTGGACGGAGCGAATTGTATCTGTGCAGAGCAATCGGACTTAATACTTTACGTTTTGTGGATGCGTTGTTACGTGTGGGAGCCTTCAGACTGCCATCGGTCCTGCAGCTCTATGTGAACGAACAGCAGGGGAACTTCTCTCCAGCTCACATGGCGGCTGTGGGGCAGGATGAGCTTTTCAAAGTAAAATTTCGCTCAGTCCCTAGAAACCGTTAAAACGATCACGTCAATTTGTGTTTCCAGTAGTGTCCCGAAAAAATAAAGGCTGATGTTATTCCCACATATTTACGTGCAGCCAAGCTGCAGATTGCAGCTTTTCCGTCACGCAGCTGACCGGCTTTTCCAAACCCGTTGGTGATGGTGGATTTTTTCACGCTGCTCTTAACGATTGCTTTTAACTTGAAAGCTGCATCATATTGTAGTGGCGATCACGTGCACGTTGGGTCTAATGGCACCAAAGGATTCTAGGATGCGGCTGGGCATGCGTGTTTCTTTTTGTTGAACCATGACTGAAGTGTCTAATGTTAAAAATTATTAATTAAGAAGAGTTGGAATGTTTTAAACTATAAACTGGATTGTGATGGGTTGTGATGGTAAGGGCGACAGTGGCTCAGGTGGTTGAGTGGGTCGTCCAATGATCGAAGGGTTGGCCCTGCTCCCACCAGCCAAAATGTCTTTGTGTCCTTGGGCAAGACACTTCACCCTCCTTGCCTCCAGTGTGGCTCCACTGGCGTGTGAATGTGCATGAATGATCCCGGTGATGGTCAGAGGGGCCGTAGGCGCGAACTGGCAGACACGCCTCTGTCAGTCTGCCCCAGGGCAGCTGTGGCTACAACTGTAGCTTACCATCACCAAGTCTGAATGAGGAGTGTATGAATAATGGACACAATGTAAGTGCTTTGATTGTCTTGAAAAGCGCAGTCCATTATTATTATTATAAAATGTGAGGAGGCCTCAGGTAGAATTCTGAGTTTGCCAAAGTGATCTAAAACCGGACCCCAGACAGAGAAAAATTTGTCCCTCGATCCCCGAGCTGCATATTTACAGATACAAGGGAGTTGCAGTAGTCTAGACGAGAGGTGATGAGACTGTGGACTAGAATGGCTGTGGAGTGAGGACTGAGATAGGGGCGGAGACGGCGGTTGTTTCGGAGGTGGAAATAGGCCGTCCTGGTGATGCTATTTATGTGGGCAGTAAAGAAGAGAGTGCTATCGAGGATGACACCCAGACTCTTAACTTGTAGGGAGGGAAGGATGGAGCAGTTATTGAAGGAAATGGAGAAGTTAGGGAGTTTATTTAGGGTGGTCTTTGTTCCTACGATGAGAAGTTCAGTTTTGTTGCTATTTAATTTAAGGAAGTTTGCAGTGAACCAGGATTTTATTTCAAGAAGGCATTTGGAGAGGGAGGCAGGTGGAAGTGGATGTTGTGTTTAGGGAGATATAACCAAGGGGGAGAAAGTAAATGATGAATAGCAGGGGCCCTAGGACAGAGCCTTGGGGCGCACCTGTGGTAATTGGAACTGTGGGAGAGGTGAATGACTTTAATTGTATAAATTGCGTGCGGCCTGAAAGATAGGACTGGAACCAGCTTAGGGGTAACACAGTGATGCCAATGGTTGAAAGTCTTTCCAGAAGGATGGGGTGTGAGATTGTATGAAAGGCAGCAGTCATATCAAGTAGAAGGAGGATGGAGGCTAAACCAGAGTCAACGGCAAGTAGAAGGTTGTTAGTAATTTTAAGGAGGCCTGCTTCTGTACTGTGAAATTGACGGAAGCCAGACTGGCGTTATTCATATAAATTATTGGAAGAGAGGTGGGTGTGGACTTGACAGGCGACAGTTTTTTCAAGGATTTTTGCAACGAGTGGAACATTAGAGATTGGGCGGTAGTTATGGAGATTGGTGGGATCAGAACTTGTTTTTTTCAGTATGGGGGTGACAGCTGCAGTTTTGAGAACAGGAGGAACAGTTCCAGTCTTAAGGGAGGCGTGAATGATGCTAGTAATGAGGGGAAATAAAGAGCGGAGAGTAGCCTTGACCAGAGAGAGCAGTGGGAATTGGGTCAAGTTGGCGAGGATAAATTCTTGACAGTCTTACTTTAGAGAAGTGAGCCCTATGTATAATAAACTGTATTATATTTAACTCGGCACAAGAAGTACTGTGGTTAACTTTCTGTAAGGCCCTGTTCCATACATTATCATCCAAAATTCGCCCAAGCTCCTCCTCCCAGCTACCTCTTATTTTCAGAAGAGCTACGCTGTCATGAAGTGATATGCAGTCTTTGATTTTGGAAATTAATCTTTTTGAATTAAGTGGGCACTCAAACACCTCATCTAACATGGAGACTGGAGGTATGTTAGGGAAGTTAGGGTCATGCTGCTGAAGGAAGTGACGCACTTGAAGGTACCGAAAAAAGTGAGAGTGAGGCAGATTAAATGTGGATGCAAGATCATTGAAGCTTGCAAATATACCATTTAGGTACATGTCCTTAAAGTTTATAATACCTTTCTCTTCACAAATTGTGAATGCGAAGTCTGTCTGACCAGGGAGAAAAAGGTGATTTTTGCGTATAGGACTGGTGGTAAGCACTTGAGTGAGTCTGTACGTCTGTCTGAATTGAAATATAATTTTAAAGGTATTTGTAACTATAGGATTGTGTGTAATATAGTGTGAAATGACACAGGGGAGAGTACCGTATTTTCCGGACTATAAGTCGCACCGGAGTATAAGTCGCACCAGCCCAAAAATGCATTATAAAGTAGAAAAAAACACAGATAAGTCGCACTGGACTATAAGTCGCATTTTAACTTTCACAACCTTATATGACACAATCATAGCAGACTGTTTATCTAATAATTTCACAGTAATTCTTTCTCAAACTTATTTATTTATTCCTTTCATGAAGCATCATTGGCTAACTAATACTCTGTTTTCATCCTGTATTTGTAGAAACAGTTTTCACTTTTATTGCATTTCTGAATCTATGAAATCATTGGAAAATAGAATATTATGTTGTTAGCCTTCAAGATCTTACTGTAAAAAAAAGTTTGCTGATTCTCTGAGTCACTTAACATCCTCTTAACACTTAACATACCTCATACATCAAATTGACCCAGAAACATCATCTCTGTTCCTCACAAATGAACATAACAGGAGGGTTAACAATGTATTTATTTCAATTTATTTCTAATATAAGTCGCTGCGGAGTATAAGTCGCACCCCTTGCCAAACTATGAAAAAAAGTGCGACTTATAGTCCGGAAAATACGGTAGATCCAATTAGGGCTCTCAGAGTTGTGGTTTTACAGGAGGAGGCTTCGAGTCGACACCAGTTAATATCAGAAGCTTGGAGCCAATGCATAATTTTTTTAATATTAGAGGCCCAGTAGTGATGACACAGGTTTGGTAGGCCTAAGCAACCTTGATGTTTAGGTCTTTGTAATAATTTTAAACAGACTCTTGGGTTCTTGGCGCTCCAGATGAATGAAGAAAAGCTTTTGTCGACTGATTTAAAAAAAGATTTAGGGATGTAGAGGGGGATGCACTGGAACAGGTAAAGGAATCTGGGAAGTATATTCATTATTATACTTTCCCTGCAAAACACAGGTTAAGAACTTCCCTGTTCTTCGGGTCTGTCTTAACCTTCTCCAGTAAGGCAAGGAAATGTTCTTGATACAGACTTTGCAAGTCTCTTGTGATATTAATTCCCAAGTACTTAAAACTGTTTCTGGACATCTGAAATGGTAAGGCAATGTCTTGTAATTGAAGCGCTAAGATGTTGAGAGGAAAGCACTGACTTTTATTGAAGTTTAATTTATATCCAGATATAGGCCCAAACTTCTGTAGGACATCAATGATGTGGGGAACAGTTGGGACAGGGTCAGAAATATACACTAAAAGGTCATCTGCGTATAAGTAAGTAAGTAAGAAAGTAAGTAAATTTTATTTGTCACAGGTTAAAATATGTATTTATACACATATAAAATATAACAAATATATAACGAAACTCTGAGCTCTTCCCCTCCCCTGTGGATGCCTTTCATTGAAGTTGATGATTTAAGGATAATAGATAAAGTTTCTATAGCTAAAGGAAATAAGAGAGGACTAATTGGACAGCCTTGTCGTGTTCCTCTGAATAACTGAAAATACTTGGATTGTTTGCCTTTTTTGATCCCAGAAGCTACAGGAGAAGTATACAAGAGCCCGATCCAGGAGATGAAATTTGGCCCATATCCAAATGTTCTTAGACATTCAAATAGATATTCCCATTCAATCCCGTCGAAGGCTTTCTCTGCGTCCAATGAAACAACCACCTCAGGTACCCCAGTGGACGCCAGAGAATAAACGGCGTTCAAAAGACTACGTATGTTAGTGAAAGACTGCCGTCCAGAGATGAAACAAGTCTGGTCAACTGAAATAATATTATGTATTCTTGGGTCTAAACGCCGGGCTAGGATTTTGGCAAAATTTTTTACATCACTGTTTGAAAGGGAAATAGGACGGAATGAGCCCCATTCAGAGCTATCCCTTCCAGGTTTAAGAAGGAGAGTGATGATAGCTTCAGTAAGTGTTCTTGGAAGTGAACCATGGGAAAAGGAGTCGTTGTCGGGCTAGAAAACCTTTTGAAAAACTCCAGGGGGTAGCCATCTGGGCCAGGTGCCTTTCCACTTTGCATTTCAGTTATTGCATCAGTTACTTCCACCAGTTGCAGTGGGCGTTCAGTCTTATTCCTGTGGTGAGGTGTTATGCTTGGGGCATTGAGATTATTATTTTCACTGTGGGCATTTTTTATTCTGATTTATAAATATTTGAGTAAAATGAGGAGAATGTAGCATTTATTTAATCTGGATCCATTGTTAAGACAACATGGGATTTCCTGATTTGAAGAATTTGTCGACTGGCTGTTTGTCGTTTAAGTTGGTGTGCAAGGAGACGACCTGCCTTTTCCCCATGCTCATAGTGAGAGACATTAGCAATAAACGTTCTGTTTTAGCTGTGGACAAGAGATTATATTTAGTCTGGAGGTCGATCCTCCTTGTTACGGTTCTGGAGAAGGGGCAGTAGCATATAATGAATCGACTTTGTTTAATGATGATATGAGCTGGTCTTGTTCAAGCCTCTGCGACTTATTGAGTCGAGCAGTGTATGAGATTATTTCACCTCTAATTCCAACTTTTAGAGTTTTTCCCAAAGTAATGATGGAGTGGCATCTTTTTTATTTAATTCTACATATTCGTCAATTTTTTTAGCAATGAATTTACAGAACTCGCTGTCCCCTAGTAAGGTTTTATCTAGTTTCCAGGGGGAGGCGACATTTCCATTGTAGAGACATTTTTAGGTCTAAAAGCACGGGGGCATGATCTGATTCAAGTATAGTTGAGTAATTAACATCAGAAACCAACGGGACAATGCTTTTATCAATAAAAAATAATCTATTCTGCTAAATGAAGGATGTACAGGTGAGAAGAAGGAGAAGGAGCAACCTTGTGGGTAAAGAGGTGCACCAAGGGTCAACACACCCTGTTTGTTCCATAATAACTGTTATAGATCTAGCCATTCTTGGTTGTTTTGTGGGTTTGGGATTTGACCGGTCAAGTTTAGGATCAATTACGCAGTTTAAGCCACCTCCAAAGATTATTTTGTGCAAATTTATATCAGGTATTAGTGAGGTAGTTTTCGTTATGAAATTCCCCATCGTCCCAGTTGGCAGCATAAACATTTACCAAAACAACAGGTTCATTATAAAGGACCCCGGAGACCATTACAAAGTGACCTTGTGGGTCTGATATGATCCTGGTAGGCCTGAATTGAATTTTTTGTGTACCAGATGGCAGAGGCCCTGGATCTAGAATTAAAATTTGAGTGGAAAATCTGCCCAATTCACGATTTTCGGAGTCTGATCTGATCCTTGGAGAAAAGCAATTTCACATTTTAAAGATTTGAGATGATTAAAGAGTCTTGCTCGTTTTACAGGACCATTTAGCCCCCTCACATTCCAACTAACAAACCTCACACCAGCGTGTCTCTTATCAGCGCTCATTTATAGAGAGAAAAATAAAATAAAAAATAAATGAGTGAAGTGTTATAACAAAAAGGAGGAAATATAGGAAGATATACTATATGGCCTTGCAGAGAGTTTAAAAGCTTGTTGAGGCTCCTGTAAAACAACAATTGCAAGATTCAAACGTAAAACCAGAGGACACTTGCACAACTGCTGGTCGTGTGTAAGAATGTGCAACCGATTCTAGGACTAAGCATGACTGTAAAGCTAAACCTAGTTAAAAGTGTTTGCAGTGACATCATCAAAATTTGATTTAATTTGATTTTTTTAAAATGGTTTATGTCAAGCAATCAAAAAAGAATAATGCACAAAACAATCATCAGTTATACATTTATACAATGACGAATCAAACTTAGGATAATTACACATATTAATACATATTGCTTGAAAGGGAGTGGAAGGAAATAAACTTACATATTCCCTCCCCTTTTCTATTATAACCATTTTATTACATGATTTATCATTATCTGGTTCATAACTTTATCAGACAGAATTAAAAATCCTGAAATATCAATAAAGCACATGACAAAGATGAATTACTTAATTATTATGTAAAAAAATAACTATTTCAGAAATAAACATGGCAAATGCAGATCAGTTATCCAAAATATATGCGGATTAGGTTACTTATTAAAGTCGTGTAAAAGATTAGAAAAAATAATACTATATCAGTAAAATAGATCTAGTTTTAAAAGTTCAGATATGTGCAAAATTATGTTATATTAGGAAAAATCATTGATACATTTTTGGAAGAAGTGGCAAATGATAATGGCCCTGCTCATAAAATTGTACAAAGATTGCTTTGAAAGATTATGATGTTTACCTGGAGTGCTTAGATAAAAGCGTCCCTCCTGTTGTGCATCCCTATAGTATTCGTATTTGTGATACGAAGAAATCTGAAAGACGAGCTATCACGCATGGAGAAACTTGAGCTCATCAAAAAGATAGATGAATGAATGGGTCAGGTGACTGGTAGTCATACAAAAGAAAACAGGTGCTCTAAGAGCATGTCTAGACCAAAGAGACTTAAACAAAGCAATCAAAATGGAACATTTCAAGTTGGCAACCAGAGAAAAAAATCATGGCACAGTTTGCTGAAGCTAAGTGGTTTAGTAAACTAGATGCCTCGTCAGGGTTCTGGCAGCTGAGGTTATAAGAAGAGAGCTCAAAACTTTGTACATTCAACACGCTTGAGGACAGGTACAGGTTTCTTCACTTACGATATGCAACTTGATTTTGAAGTCTATCACAAAACTATACACATGATCTACAAACACATTCCAGGAGTAAAGACCATGATGGATGACATCATTGTCTGGGGAGCTACTCGAGAAGATCATGACAAAAGACTGAGACAAGTGTTGGACAAGACAAGAGAAGTCAATCTGAAACTAAAAAAAGACAAATGCGAGTTTGGAGTGAAGACACTTACCTTTGTGGGAAACGTCGTCAGTGAACAGCGAGTGAGGCCGGACCCAAAAAGACGTCAGCTTTAAACAACGTGGAATGCCATGCAGCAAAGATGAAGTTCCTTGGGTAACCTATCTGGTCAAGTTTGTCTCACAACTGGCAACCCTGAGAACACCCCTTAAGAGTCTTCTTGAACAGAAGAAGACACAAGAACCTGGGCTAAAGTTCCATGATTCAGAGAAGAGGACCAGCATTTCAGTGGACGCGGGAGTTTCTAATCATATTTCCAATTACATTGTGAAGCAAAATGCTTTTGGGAATATATATATCCAACTTAAATGAATTACTTCAATTGGTAACAAGTGATTGAGTTTATTCAACCTCATTTCTTATGTCTATCCAACTCAATAATTGTTTATACAACTCAAATTTACTATTTATCCATCTAATTGTCATTTTACTCCAATTCAATTTAATGTTTATCCATCTTAATTTATTGTTTTTCTTGAACTCTCATATGCATAAGTTTAAACCCGCAGGTATTCTCATTTTTATAACATAAAAATTAGTGACACAGTGTGGATTTGCACTGTGTTCAATTAGACAAAATTCTGATTACTTTTATTCTGATTGGACTTCAACTCTTGCAAAATTATTCAGCACAAGGGGTTTGGTCATCCTCCTCTCCCTCCCTCTCACTCATGGTGAAGAAAGAATTAAACACAACCGGACACAATGACAAGGAAAAACACGGTAAAACAGCTATGCAACTAAACACATTTGGACAAAAACCCACACTTAAATCTCAACCCGTCCAGACAGGCAAAGGGAATGGTATCCCACAATCCCTTGGGGTGCCGATCAAACAGCAGCACCAAAGTTACACCTACTTACTAGAAATAATTTGAATGAAAGTAAAATAAATGTCTGAAAACTACGTGTTATTTTTAAGGTAACTTAACTAAAAAAATGATGGCGGAGCATTATCTGAGCTTCTTCATCCAACAAATAATCTTCAAATGGACTCGCCATGCTGCTTCACCTCTCTGTAAACAAACTAACCTTCAACTAAACCTGCTCCAGACCAGGTTATGTTCAGAGCATGAGTTGTTTTGGCAACTTGACATACCCAGAAACATACCTCCATTTCTGGAACCGAAAGCTGAGGTTATAAACTTCCTTAGCCTAAAGTCTATCGAGGTAACTCACATAATTTGCTTTCTGGAACAGAGCCCTGTTCCTCAGATTCATTCCTGATTGTATCCATCCTGGTCACTCCCAAAGAGAACCTCACAATAAGCACTATCTAAATAAATCATATTGCAAAGGAAATGTGGTTTAATGGTTTGCCAATAATGTTCAGTGGCCAAAGCAATGCTGTGCCTTTAATTTCAAAGGCTTTTATTTCAGACGCTTACATCATACATTGCTTTGCTGCCGCTTACCATGAGTGTTTCAGCAAATTGCAGATCTGAACTCTGTTTAAATTCGATTCCTTTTCTCTGCAGTCTTTAGTGTTGAGTGGTTTAGGAGTTAGATCAATAGATCTATGACTATGATCTATCTATGAACTATAGATCTATAGACATGACTATGTGGTAGAAGGAGGAGGAAGGACACTGCCTGAACAATGTAAGAGATGCAGAAGTAGTTTATGGAGTGTTGGGCAGTGGAGACACCTTCTGTGGACTAGGTCATAAGACTATAAAGGTTAAAAGAGTAGAAGGTTACAAGGTTTTAAGATTTAAAGTTTTAAAATTATAGGTGTTATCAAGTTATCAGCTTATACATGTTATATGATTTTAAGGTTATAAGGTTATAGGTTTAAAATATTATAAAGTTAAAATTTATATAAGTTATAAGGTTAGATTATAGGGTTATAAGTATATAAGGTTATACGATTATAAGGGTATAGGATTAATGGGGTGTTTAAGCTTTAGGGTTACACAGTTATAAGAAAAGGCTAAATGGTTTTAAGATGTAGGGTTTTATGGTTGTAAAGGTTTGAAGATAAGAAGATTATAAGATTAGAAGAAGTTAAATTATTGTCTGCATATCCCGTCAGTGGTCACCACAGTGACTGACCTCACGATGGAGAGACACCATCGTGATGCCACACCCCTACCTGTCACGGTTTTAGGTTCTTTGCCTTTATGTTCTAGTTGTTTTATGTTCGGGCCTGTTTGAGTTACTTCCTGTTTTATTTTGTAGCATTTCCTGTTTTGTTGTTGTCTCAAGTTTTACCTTTCCCCATCGGTCCTGAGTGTTTCCACCTGTGTCTTGTTCCCTTGTATGTATTTAAGTCTTGTCTTTCCCTTTCCTCCTGTGCTGGTCCATATTCTCCTCTTCCCCAGTTTTGCGTGTTAAGTGTTTCGAGTTTCGAGTTGTGGTTTGCCTGCTTTTGCAGTGGTTTTTGGTTTCCTTAGTTTAGTTATTAAAGCTCCTGTTTCCCTGCAACCTCCTGCCTCCTCTCCTCTCTGCACCTGGGTACTCCCTCATCCTCTCCCCGTAACACTACCACGCTGCGAGTTGACACCATAAGCCGCGGTTACATGTGCAAAATATCTTGATCGGATCCATGGTCGGATTAGAATCCAACCGTGTACGTGGACCCAGAAAAACGTTTTCCGATTATAACAAACGTTCAAATCGGTCTCACTTTCGGTCGGAATAAATCATTTGCACATGCGCAGTAGTGTTTGAAATACCGGAAGGGGAAAGGAGTTCTACTGAGAGGCTACATACATTGATATCTGGCAGCTCCGTAATATACTAGATTATCTTCTAAACGTGCTTTTTGTCATGGCGTCGTGGACGTGGCAGACCCAGTTGCTGAAACCCGGAAGTAAACTCTCGACCAGAAATAGTTTGTAAAGAGTATTTAATTCTCCAGGGGCTTTACAGAGTCTCCAAGAGAGCGTAGCTTGAGAAATCTTTGGATGACGCTTTGACGTCCCAGGAGCGCGGCGGACCGTGGAACCTGAGGAGCGTAATGTGGGGGAGCCGAGGACGGCGGGACCAACTTGAGGTGGAGCAGGACGCCGAGGACGGCGGGATCGATGTGGAGCGAGGCGTGGGCGCCGAGGACGGCGGGACCAGCGTGGAACGTGGAGAGGAGCTCAACCGCGGGAACCAGCATGACCAGTGGGAGATGAACCTGAAGGTGAGTACAAGCGAGGTAAGTAACAACGTGACTTGACAAGGTTTAGAGAATACTAAAGGGCCAGACATAAGCACCGGAGTAAGTATAACAAACTGGCGCTGGATACTGGAGAAGACAACCCTTATGAAGGCAGGCAGGAGATGAGGAGATGCAGGACAGCTGGTTCCAATCAGCAGAGCAGGAGCAGGAGTGCTGGGAGGGGGAGGTGGCTGACACAGCCACCATGACAGTACCCCCCCCTCAACGACCGCCTCCAGGCGGTCCAGGACGGCGATCCGGGTGGGCCCGGAAGAAGTCGTCCAGGAGGGAACGGTCCAGAATCAGGGAGCGCGAGATCCATGAACGCTCCTCCGGACCGTACCCCTCCCAGTCCACCAGGTACTGGAAGCCGCGACCCCGGCGGCGGATGTCCAGGATCCGACTAACGGTGAAAGCAGGAGCGCCGTCGATGACCCGGGCGGGAGGCGGGGAAGCGGATGGCGGGCAAAGTGGACTTTCCTGAAAGGGCTTGATGTTCGAGATATGGAACGAGGGATGTACCTTTAAAGCCGCCGGGAGCCGCAGTCTGACACAGGTTGGGTTAATGATTCTCTCAATAGTATATGGACCAATATAGCGGGGCGCCAGTTTACGAGAGGTAGATTGCAGGGGTATATTCTTGGAGGAAAGCCAGACTTTTTGACCGGGTTGGTAGTCGGGACCCGCTCTCCTGCGACGGTTGGCGATCCGACAATTACTGTCCCGTGTACGCAGGAGAGCGGCCTTGGCCTGGCGCCAAACGCGTTGAACGCGTTGGAGGTGGTGTTGCACAGAAGGGACGGCCAAATCCAGTTCATGAGAGGGGAACAGAGGTGGAGAATAACCGAGAGAGGCTTCGAAGGGTGACATACCGGTGGCAGCGGAGGGATGGTTATTATGTGCGTACTCAATCCAAACGAGGAACTTGGACCAACTGGACGGGTTCTGGGCCGCCAGACAACGGAGTGCGGCCTCCAACTCCTGATTTGCACGTTCAGCTTGGCCGTTAGATTGGGGGTGGTATCCTGAGGTCAGGCTTACCGTGGCGCCAAGAGCAGAGCAAAAAGAACGCCAAACCTGGGACACGAACTGGGGTCCCCGGTCTGAAACAATGTCTGTGGGTATCCCGTGATGCCTGAAGACCTGGTGAACTAGAACGTCAGCCATTTCGGTGGCCGTAGGAAGTTTAGGTAGGGGAATGAACTGAACGGCTTTGGAAAAACGATCGATTACGGTGAGAATAACTGTATTACCTTGGGAAGGAGGTAACCCAGTGACGAAGTCTAATGCGAGGTGGGACCAAGGGCGCCCGGCGACGGGCAGAGGGTGGAGGAGGCCGGCGGGAGGTGAATTGGAGGACTTAGATCTGGCACACACCGTACAGGCGGCGACGAACTCCCTGGTATCCTGCTCCATGGAAGGCCAGAAAAACCTGCGTCTAATGAGATTTAGAGTCCTTTGGACACCCCCATGGCAGGATACCCGGGACGCGTGCCCCCACACCAGGACATCGGAACGGAGTGAGGAGGGAACATACAGAGTGTTAGCGGGGGGAGGAGGATGGTCGGGTTCTTCGCCTTGGGCCTGCTGGACACGGGTCTCGATATCCCAGGTGAGGTTACCAATGACACATGTGGGGGGTATGATGGGAACCGCCTCATGATGATCGTGGGCGCTGAATATTCGCGAGAGGGCATCAGGTTTTACATTGCGACTACCGGGACGATATGTGATGGTGAAAGTGAAGCGATCGAAGAAAAGACACCAACGGGCCTGACGAGAGTTAAGGCGTTTAGCTGTACGGAGATAAGCTACGTTTTTATGGTCGGTCCATACAATGAAGGGATGCTCAGCCCCCTCAAGCCAATGACGCCACTCCTCCAGCGCGAGCTTAATGGCAAGGAGTTCGCGGTTGCCCACGTCATAATTTTGTTCCGCGGGGGAGAGTTTACGCGAGAAAAAGGCGCATGGCTTGAGTTTGCCTGTGGTGTCTTCACGTTGAGAAAGGACGGCTCCGACCCCAGAATCGGAGGCGTCAACCTCCACGATAAATTGACGTCGCGGGTCGGGTTGTATTAGAATAGGAGCAGTGACGAACATTCTCTTTAGGGTCTCAAAGGCATTTTGAGCCTCTGGGCTCCAAATGAACGGTTGATTGATGGACGTGAGTCTGGTGAGAGGGGCGGCGAGACTGCTATAGTTCCGAATGAACCTTCGATAAAAATTAGCGAAACCAAGGAAACGTTGCAATTGTTTACGTGAGCTGGGAGTCTCCCATTCAGCGACTGCAGAGACCTTTGCCGGATCAGGACGGATGTTGCCGGCTTCAATAATAAAACCGAGAAAGGAAACGGTGGAGACATGAAATTCACACTTCTCGGCTTTAACAAAAAGTCGGTTCTCTAGGAGACGTTCGAGAACCTGGCGTACGTGGAAGGTGTGGAGTTCAGAATTAGGTGAATAAATGAGAATGTCGTCGAGATAGACAAAAACAAATCTATTAAGAAAGTCACGGAGGACGTCATTGACTAGGTGTTGGAAGACTGCTGGGGCGTTAGTGAGCCCAAAGGGCATCACCAAATACTCAAAATGCCCAAGCGGGGTGTTAAACGCAGTCTTCCATTCGTCCCCCTCCTTCATGCGAACCAGGTGATACGCGTTACGGAGATCCAATTTCGAAAACACACGCGCTTCCTGAACAGAGTCTAAGGCGGAGCTGATGAGTGGCAGGGAGTATTTGTTTTTAACAGTGATTTGGTTTAACTCACGGTAGTCGATGCAAGGGCGCAGGGTCTTGTCTTTCTTCTGGACGAAGAAAAACCCTGCGCCGACGGGAGAGGATGAGGGGCGAATATGACCTGAGGCGAGAGACTCGTGAATGTATTTCTCCATAGCGAGCTTTTCTGGACCGGACAGATTAAATAAATGGCCCTTGGGAAGGGTGGCGCCATTTAGTAGCTCGATGGAGCAGTCGTAAGGTCGGTGAGCGGGTAAGGCACCCACCTTACTTTTGCTAAAAACAGCCTTGAGGTCGTGATAACAAGGGGGTACCTTGGAGAGGTCGATTTCTTCTGGAGTGGAATAATGATCAGGGGGAACCGCGGGGATGGCGGAGCGGAGGCAGTTGGCGAGACAGTGAGTGCTCCAGTTGGTGATGTGATGGTTCACCCAGTCGAACTGAGGGTTGTGACGGCGTAGCCATGGAAATCCTAGAATGACAGGAGACTGAAGAGATTGCATAATATAGAATTGGGTGACTTCATGGTGATTGCCGGAGGTGATGAGATGTACCGGCTTGGTGCGGTGGGTGATGCGTGTGAGTAGCTGGCCACCCAGGCCTGCCGCTTTGACAGGGTGATCCAGCGGTTCAATGGGGAGACTGAGCTTGGACACCAGTAGACAGTCAATAAAACTCTGTTCAGCTCCAGAGTCGATGAGAGCTCGACATTCATGTGTGCGAGATTGATGAAGTAATTTGACAGGTACATAAAGGAAATTACTTTCCTGACTAGCAGTAGGTGAAGCCTCCCGCGGCCTGTCTTCTAACGGGGGGGCTCTTGAGTTTAACCGCAGCGTGCATTGTTGTACATGGTGACCAGATTGACCACAATAAAAACAGGTACCCTCCTCCTTGCGTCTGCGTCGCTCCTCAGGGGTGAGTTGGGAATGACCGATCTGCATCGGTTCCTCTAAAGAGCGGCTGATGTTTTCTCGTGGGTGGAAGGAAGATGGTTCTGACCTGGGAAGCTGAGGGGCAGAGTTAGTAGTGGTCTTCTTTTCAGAACGAGTACGTTCAACCTGTCGTTCCCGAAGCCGCACATCCGAACGTAGGGCCGCAGTGACCAGCTCCTCGAAGGTGCGAGCCTCGGGCTGTGAACATAGATGGTCTTTGATTTGGTCGTTCAACGACTGGTAAAAAATCCCTTTAAGGGCAATGTCCGGCCAACCAGCCTCTACCGCTAGGATACGAAAGTCAATGAGGTGATCACTTACAGATCGGCTGTATTGTTTTAACCCCAGAAGGCGGCGAGTAGCCTCCTCTGCTTTGCGGGGTTGGTCGAAGACCAGGCGAAACTCCCTGATGAAGCGTTCAAAAAGCATTTGGAAAATGGGGTTAGCTGATAAATAGGCTTGGGCCCATTGAAGGGCCTTACCTCGTAAGGAGTTAACTATCAGCGTTATTTTACAGTGGTCTGCGTGGTAGTACCGCGGGGCCTGCTGAAAAATTAACTGACACTGCAGCAAAAAGCCACCACAAGCGCTTACATCACCATGGAAGGGCTCTGGTTGCAGACGAAAGTTTTCCTGGGTCCATAACGTGGTGGCTTGGTGGGAGCTCCCGGCTGCGGAGGCTGAGGAAGTTGAGCTGGAGTTAGTTGACTGCTGGCTGGTTAGTTCAACCAGAGCTTGAGAGATGCTATCCAAGCGGTGAAACAGATCTTGCTGTGCAGATGCCATCTGGTGGAGAGTTTCAGCTTGACGGCTGAGGGCTGCGCCTTGATGCGTGACGGCGAGGCGGAGTCCCTCCGGGTCAGCTGGGTCTGGGCGTTGGCCAGTTTGTTCTGTCATGGCGTCGTGGACGTGGCAGACCCAGTTGCTGAAACCCGGAAGTAAACTCTCGACCAGAAATAGTTTGTAAAGAGTATTTAATTCTCCAGGGGCTTTACAGAGTCTCCAAGAGAGCGTAGCTTGAGAAATCTTTGGATGACGCTTTGACGTCCCAGGAGCGCGGCGGACCGTGGAACCTGAGGAGCGTAATGTGGGGGAGCCGAGGACGGCGGGACCAACTTGAGGTGGAGCAGGACGCCGAGGACGGCGGGATCGATGTGGAGCGAGGCGTGGGCGCCGAGGACGGCGGGACCAGCGTGGAACGTGGAGAGGAGCTCAACCGCGGGAACCAGCATGACCAGTGGGAGATGAACCTGAAGGTGAGTACAAGCGAGGTAAGTAACAACGTGACTTGACAAGGTTTAGAGAATACTAAAGGGCCAGACATAAGCACCGGAGTAAGTATAACAAACTGGCGCTGGATACTGGAGAAGACAACCCTTATGAAGGCAGGCAGGAGATGAGGAGATGCAGGACAGCTGGTTCCAATCAGCAGAGCAGGAGCAGGAGTGCTGGGAGGGGGAGGTGGCTGACACAGCCACCATGACACTTTTATTAATGCTACGGTTATTATGAGGCACCTGTTCGCTCATCATTTTAATTTTAATCTGTGTGGTCAGTGCTTTTTCTGCTGAAGAACAAGGCTGGAAGAAGCCAGGGCTAGAAAGGCTAACACGCGCTAACAACATTTAGCTTGATGAAGCTAAATGTTTGATGAACTTAAAATCCATGCGGGAAAAGCTGCAATCTGCATCCTGGCTGCACGTACATATGTGGGAATAACATCAGGCTTTATTTTGTCGGGACACGACTGGAAACACAAATCCAGGTGATTGTTTAAACGGTTTCTAAGGACTGAGCGACATTTCTGCTTTGAAAAGCTCACACACCGCCCCAAAGCCGCATTGTGAGCTGACGGCCTGAGCTCTGCCCGGAAACACACTTTTACCGGAAGAACCGGTTCTCCTGAGTTTGGTGGCTCGTTCACCTAGAGCTGCGGGACATATCACAGTCTGAAGTCTCCATATAACATAGCGCACACGTTACAAAGCATCCTCCCTTCCCCTCAAACACAAATCTGTAAGTCTGTCTGGTCTGCTCAGACTCAGAGACACGGTCGCTCGGTCCACCTGACTAGTTCAATGCAAGAGCAGACTACTTCTTTTCTATTTTGTTTATTTAGTTATTTTTGTTAAAGTCACTTCCCTCAGTTTATACTGGATCATCGCGGATGAGTCATTAGTTGGGAAATAAAGAAAATGAAGTAATAAAGTAAAATGACGAATAATAATTATATCAAAACGACGATATCCCCCCCCCCCCGACGATATCCCGATGGTTTACAGCAAACATTGTCAACTGCCAATTTAAGGGACATCGCCCAACCCTAATTATAAGGTTAAAATATTTCAGGATTATGAGATTATAAAGTTATAAAATTACAAGAATTTAAAACAAGATTTTAAAATTAAAAGGTCGTAGTTGCTAGCAGAAAGACAACATATAATGTTTTAAGTTGTGTGAGTGTGGTTGATAGAGATAGACACAATGAGTTGACATTAGCTTATATTCAGATGCTTTGTAATGTCTTTGTCTTTATTTAGGGTGACAATTGCTATAAAACTTTCCTAAAACATGATTTCTTTTTAGGATTTTGCAAAAAGAGAGAGGATCATTTTCCAGTGGCCCTCCATTCTGTCTCTCATCTTCCTGCTGGGACAATATCTTCACCTGCTTCTCATAGACATCCGGATTCGATTAAACCTGGCAGAAAAGGTCAGTTTAACTAAAACTACTTGGTTTCTTAGCTTTCAATCAGTCTCAGTTTCTCACTGGCATGTTCACTCTGACACACTGACCATCACTTTCACATATATGTAAAGATTGCAGACAAAGTAAACAGATTTATATTTAGTGGAAGACTTCTTTTTTGTTAGAATGGTTTCTAGCAATGGACGGTTAAAAACTGGATAACCTGTTTACATTTGTTTTAAATGAATCCACATTTGTTACAAGCATGCATTGGTGGGATGAACAGTTGAGATTCTGGTTTTTGCTCCTGCAAACTTTGCCAAAACCTCTCTGCCCCACACATCACAGGAAAAGGTTACTCTATTAGTGCAACAGTCAGGAAACAGTTTAAGATGAACTGCTTTGGATAATTGCTCCTACAAAGAAGTAGCATGCCAAAGACAAGTGTCTTTAAAGCACTGATCCATGTTTGTCAAATGTTTTGGCAGGAATCAGACACCCTGGTTGTCACACACCAAGTGCAGCATGTTAAGAGGTTGCTTGGCAGAGGAAGCGAGCAAAGGTAAGGCAAAACGACGTAGTGTTTACATCAACTGCACACTTTAAGGGTTGATTAGCATCTTTATAACTCTAAAATCTAGGTCACATATACCAAAATGCCACCACGCAGCAACCTAAGCATTGCATATGCATTTTTCTGTTTTGTGAAGCACCTTGAATTACTTTGTGTACGAATTGTGCTATACAAATAAACTTGCCTTGCCTAAATGCAAGTTTTTCAGCAAATTCGGCAGGTGGACGCGTGGCAGCATCTGTAATTGGAGGCGGCAGTCACATTTTGGCTCACCTCGTGGTGACTGCAGGGGTTTTAGCAAAAAACTTAAGATCAAACGGCGACTGGATGATTCTTTGACAACGGTCAGTGGCTGCCCAGGCACATTGGAGGTCGCATGGTGGCAGCTCAGTGATAGGTGTGGCAGGAAGGCAGCAGCGATAATTGGCTGATAGGATGGTGTTTAGCCTGTTCGCTACATGGAGCTGTGTCTGTCTGTGTATATCTAATTTACAATGCATGGACGACACAGAAGATATTTAGAGATCAGGTTTATTTATTTAATGAAGTTCCGCCAAATAATCTGTAATCACGTCCCCATATCTGGCTTCATGCGATCATTCAGCGTCTCTCCCGGTGCTGAGAGCTGCACTCCTGCTGTGGCCGCTGATCTGAATCACAGCTGACTTCTGCTGTGTTTCTGTGCCTCTGTGCCCCCATATGTGTGCAGCTTTTTATATACCCCCAGGCTACAGGGCGGCTGGTGGCCGGTGGAACTTGATTAATGGTAAATGGTAAATGGTGTATACTTATACAGCGCTTTTCTGCCTACAAGGCCCAAAGCGCTTTACAGTCACAGACTGTAGACCGCCGGTCGCCTACCACCAGAGGCAAGGTGGGGTTCAGTGTCTTGCCCAAGGACACTTCGACTCATGGGCGTGCAAGGCGGGAATTGAATCTGCAATCTTACGATCATGGGTCGACCAGCCTGTACTGTACCAAGGTACAGGGTATGATATGGACAATCGCCTTCTGGAGACGTTTACGCATTGTGTAATCAGACCTGCTGGCGGTTGCTGATCCGGCTGCCCCTGCCCTGTGGCCGCCTGATTTTGTAACGAAATCATCCCCACCTGACTACCGGCCACCTGACTGCTGCTGTCTACATTGATGACCACACCAACCATTTTTCAAAGAATCGGGTTGTGGCAGCTAATCTTGAAGGTTCTGTTGCTGCCCTCCCATCACGCTGTGGCAGTTGTATATGTGACCGTAGCATAACAGATCATGCAGCAGATATGTTTTTGTTAACCTACTAAGTCTTTGTTTTTCCTGAATTTACTCTAGAATCAACCTCTGTAAAGCATTTTCTTTATTCTAACCTTTTATTTAACCTTTGTTGAACAATGCAGGGTTGGTTTTTGTGTTGCAGTAAACCATTCAGCTGGTTCCAGAGATGGGTGTATGAGTGGGACCCCTTCTTCAAGTTCCCAACTCGGATCATTGGCACGGTCATCATATCCGTCATAGGCCTGTACAGGGTAACTTTTCATTCTTTATTCTAAGCTATGCATTCTCTGAAGTTATGACTTTGTTGCTAGTTTTAGAAAAACATAATAACATCTGTGATCTTTCTGCTGTAGCTGACTTCTGAAGACCTCTTTTGGAGTTATACTATCTTCGATTTTCTTTCAAATCTCTATGACGAAGCATGGTATGTGGAGTTCATGGAAGTTGTGAAAGGTGAGTTGTTACGTCTAACCTTTTAGGGGGTGGATGGTGATTGGGGGCATTGATCTGTTTGTTTAAATGCAGTTAGCAGAGCCAGTCTGTCGTAGGTCCCGCGCTTTGGTCAAAAGTTTGGCTCTTCACAAAACTTTTTCATCTCCTAAGAATGTCTTATGACACACTGAGTGTAAAGAAACCAACCATAATACTTGTTGTGGCAAAACCCACAACTGTTATTATAGTAACCTTTGTTGCTGTTGTTCCTGCTCTCTTCAGGTCATGGGCCAGTTCCCCCATGTAGTTTTAGACTTTTGCCTCGTTGTTCCACCAGGGGAGATCTTTCATGGATCTTGGGGTGAAGGGAGATTGTACATGATCTAACAATTGGTTCACCAGCTGATCTCTTCTTTCTAGGCTGCTTGAATGTTGGTTTATCCCATTCTTGGCTGCTCTTTGGTCTTGGTCATGGTGGAAAGGTTGCAGTCTGACTTTTACAGGGTGTGGACTAGTGTTTGTGACATAAATAACTTGTTTTAACAGGTGACATTAATATAGGTAATCAGTGGAGGATAAAAGAACAAGTGACTTGCTAAATTTCTCTTTTTGTCTTTTCGGCCCTTCTGTTCAGGGGTTGCCAGTCGCCACAAGGAATCATCTTCCTCCTCCTAACCCTGCCTTCTGCATGGTCTCCTCTAACACCAGCTACCTTCATGTCTTCCTTCACTGCATCTATAAACCTTCTCTTTGGGTTTCCTTTAGACTTTTTGCCTGGCAGCTCTAGACTTAGCATCCTTCTACCAATTTAATATACCTGTCCATCACCATTGCAAACAGTAAGGGGCTCAAAGCTGATCCCCGATGTATCCCACCTCCACCCTGAACTCTTGTGTCACCCCTACAGCACCTCACCACTGTCTTACAGCCCTCATACATGTCCTGCACTGTTCTAACATACTTCTCTGTCACTCAAGACTTCCTTATACCAGTTCCTCTCTGGACACCCTGTCATAAGCTTTCTCCAGATTTGCAAAGACACAGTGTTGCACCTCCTCATTCCACCACCAAGTCTCCATATCAACTTTCTTTCCTCGTGACACACCAAGTACACGCCTACCTGTGTCCCTAAAAACATTAGATGTAGTTATCCAGTCATCTGGGAGGACCTCCTAACTACCCAGAGCCTGTTTCTGTTCTTTTTTCAGCTTCCACCGGTTTGTCTTCTTCTCTGCCTTTGCCGTTTCTTTCTTCATCTTCTTCATCACCTGAGTCATCCTACACACCACCGTCCTATGCTGTCTGGAAACACTCACCTACAACTGCTTTGCAGTCACTGATCTACAGATTACACCGTCTGCACAAGATGTACTCAATGTGAGTTTCTGCCTCCAATCTTATAGGTCACCTTATGTTCCTTTCTCTTCTCAAAGAAGATATGCACTAGAGCCATTTCCATCTTCTTTTCCCACCTGTCCTATGTATCTCTCCTTGATACCAAACCTGCCCATCACCTCCTCATCATCTCTGTTTCCTGCACCAGCATGTTCATTGAAATCTGCACCAATGACAACTCTAGAGGGATGCTTATTATCACTTCATTAAGGTCCAACCAGATTTTCTCCTTCTCCTCCAGCTCACATCCTACCTTTGGGGCACACCCCTCCAAAAAAATGACCCATCACACCTTCCATTTCTATCTTTAGACTTATCACTATCTGACACTCTTTTACTTTCACAACACTCCTAACAAACTACTCCTTTAAGATAACTCCTGATCTATTTCTCTTTCTATCTCCATATTGATAGAACACTCTCATATCTTTAAGTGGGATAGTGACTAGAACCAAATAATTTTTGCCTCATTGCATGTACCTGGTTCCTGGGCCCAGTCATACAAAAGACCTTTTTATTTAGAACGTTTGAGAAATATTTCCTCTCTTTTAGTCAGAAAAAATGACATTGTTAATAATCACTGAAATTTTGCCACATTAGGATCAAAAGGTTTTTTAAATAATATCAACACCCTAATGTGTTTCTTCACTTTTTTAACCCAAAGTTTCACAAAGGTGAAGTAAACCTGGTCGATCTAATAAAAACCGTTTACAAAAAACATAATATTCAGTAAAAGTTTAGATTTGGGAATTGAATTACAGAAATGAATACCCTTCCATAAATATAATGTGAATAGTTTACTATCCCAGAGTAAAAATCACATTCATAAAGCACAGACCGAGTGTAATCATTTTTCAACCTTTTTTTTAAGTTTCATGGTTTGCCGCCACCATCTTGACTTGTCTCACTTCATGCGGCTACATTCTCCACATCTTGGCGTGTTACAGGTAAAAAAAAGAAAAACGACCACATTTCTAATTAAATTGCATTTCCCTTTAACCTCATAAAAGCATTGTTGTCATAGGAAGCATCTGAGGAGATTTAGGACTGGACAGAAGAGCTTTCTTCCATTGAAGCTTCAAAATCCCAAGGCTGCTTTCTGTTTAGTAAGTAAAAACACACAGAAGATAAGTTGGACCAAATTTCAACAGCATGTTGGGTGTCCATCATGGCGCAGAGGAAGAGCGGTTGACCACCTACCGATGGGTCCTTGGGGGACGCTGAACCCTACATTGGCCCCAGTGGCCTGGTTTGTGCCCCACATCTCACTTTGTCCCCTTCAGTGTGTGAAGATGAATGGATGTGTGGCTTATACCTAGAGGAATGAATGGTGGGAAAGTGCTGTGATTGAGACTGAGACAAAATACTGAGTCTAAAAAGCAAGTCTTCGTTCTGTTCTTCTGTTCACCTCTGCTGCATTACTGAAACCATTATTTTAAAGAAAGCCTGTTTGTTGTCCCTCACACAAAGGCAGCTGGTTCTGATTGGAGTGTGGAAGAAGGACCACATTAGGCCGATTTGGGCTTCTCTTCCTTCGTTCATTTATTGGGATTTTTCATTTATGTTGACTCTGATGACCCTGCTCTGCTGCACTTCCTTCTTCCCTTCCTTCAGTCTGCTGTCTCAGGTCAAGTCTGTTAGAGATACCCAAATACTGTTGAATGAGCTTTTTGGATTTGTGCATTGCAGCTGTGGGACACTTCACCACTGAACGTTTGACTGTTGCTTTTAAAACAAGTCTTAATATCCATTTTTAAAGCTGACAAAAACGTTTCGTTTTTTAAAACTTGTTTATTGATGTTTTTATCTACACTGAGTGAAAACTATTTGTCAGTGAAAGATTCTGCAAGTTGAGAAGATAACAGAGAACTGTAATGATCTTCTCTTCCTAAAGAGGAAACGTTCCTGCTTGTTTTTAGGAGCTAAATACTTATGTTCTGCATATTTTACAAATGCATTCTTTAAAAATCCTTCAAAGTTCCAGATTCACCTATTTTCACATTCTGCCTCTCACTATAATGAACATTACACACCAAATTCCTATTTTAAAGGGGAAACATTTACAGAATCAGTGACAGAGAAATCTCCCTGTTCCCCCAAACCATTTGTTTTTCCTTTCTGCGTCGCCTTTTGTTTTAATTTTTAATGTACAGCACCTTACTTGACTATGCTTGTTTTATCCGGCCATATAACTAAAATAAATTCAAACTGGCCTTACTGCTGTTTTACAGCCAGACACAGCATCTCTTAGTATTGTTTTTTTTTTTCTTTTTTTCACAGGCTTCCATTGCTCAGTATTCTGGATGCCAGATAGCATTTACTTTGTGGGGTAAGATTTATTTTTTAGGAAAACTATGTTAACAATTGATTTTCTTCTTTAGAGATTCTAAAAAGCATATTTTTGTTTGTTTTCAGGCTACGTTATTGTCCATGTTGTCCTTTTCTTGTTTGCTGTGACTTTTGCATATGCATTGGTTATTCCCATCAAGAATGGCATGGGGCTGTCCCTGCTCCAGACCTGGGGCACCGGAATGTAAGGATCCTTCTGTTACTGAGGTTTTAATTGGATAGAAAACCTTGTGTGAATTCTGTTGTGCATTTCAGACTGAATATCGGGCTGATCGTGGCTTTAAAAGCTGCTCAGGTAGTTTTCGTTCAGATCTTCTTCCTCCAGGACAAAATCTCTCCCACAGACAAACAGAAGCCTCTGTCTCTGAACAACAGGTAGGTCAAAACTTTCTGATTTTTTAAACTCATAGAAAAGTGAATTACCGTAGCTGATCATGATAGGAAAATTATGTTTACTAAAGCTGAGGAACAGAATTCCTCACTCATTAAGTCAACCAGCTTTTCTAGGTTTAGACACAGAATAAATATTGTGATATAAATACAAGTTTTTCTAGTTTATCTCCAGGTTGGTCTACATTATGTTTTATTCCAGTTCATTCCAACTTTGTTTTATTGAATTTCTTTATACACATTTGAGAATATACACTGTTTGTTAGAGTTAAGAGTTTTGCAACATTAATACAGCTCTGTGTTTCCCACATCCCTCCCAACCCCAAACATATCCACATCCAGGTCATGCGTATACATACTTTCTCCCACACTCACACACACGCACGCACCACACACACACACACACAACGCCCTGCCTGATAAATAAATGTGCAAATCAATGACAAATGAAACTAAATTAAACTTGCAAACATTTGTGATTGTTACAAGAATTTGGAGTTAACTTCCCTTTTTCTCCTGAAACTTCCACTAGCCATCAATATCCGCACATTTACTGTCATTCACGTGTGCAAAACACAATGAAATTCTAAGAATCTTTTCCTGGGTGGCTGCCTGAATTTTGTGGCAAAACCTGCCTTCTTCCTGATTTTGATGGGGCGCCATCAGTGACCAAACTGGTATCATGTGACCAATTCATTCCAACATCGTCCAGCGTAGTAACTGGAGTGCTGACTATGTCATCAACTGTTGTTGTGTCCATCAACTCCAGAAACTCCGCTGTAATGGTCTCTTCAACAATTCTAAATAATATTTACAGTTGTATTTATCAGTGATGTCGGTGCTTTCATCAATAGTGACTGGAAATACAATAAATGACTGGATTCCTTCATTTGGCGCCCTCAGAGATGTTGTATCTATAATCATAATCCTTGACAGACTCATGTTGGCATAGGTCAGCTGCTTTTTGGGCACAAGCCTTCAGCATTTTTCCACTATTTCAGCATCTGAAAATGGTTTGGATGTTTGCACCAACTTGTCTGCAATACAGTAGCTGTCACTCCTCCATCACTGACGTCACTGACAGCTGCAGTAAAAGCAGACAGTTGTTTTTTGCAATTCTAAAGGAGAAGAAACACATAACCACAATGCAAGAAAAAAAAATTCTGTACTTTGAAAAAACTAACTGCTCATGTGAGATTTCTGCTCTTTCGTCAACCTTTGTGGTTTGGGGCACGCTTCCTGTTTTTCAACAACAGCTCCCCTTCATTGGGTGCACAGCCTCTGCAATAGGGTATCTTAAAACGTTTTTGGGGTTAGGTAAGAGTTAGGGTCGTTTCTTCACAAAATCTCCAATGTTTAGAAGGATGAGGTTGTGGACCGAGTACCAGCTCAAATAGAACTGGTGCATGATCCGATATGGCTATTGTGTTGTAATTTAAAGTTTTAATTCCAGAAACCAGTCTAAGATCAATGAGAACACAATCTATGCATGTGTAAGCTTGGTGGATATGGGAGAGGATGGAGAATGTTGTCGTAGTGGGATTTTTGTATCTCCACGGGTCTATCAGCCCTAGTTCTGTTTTAAAGAAATCAAGAACACAAAATGACCTGGTTGGTGGAGCAGTCTTAGTGGAACATTTATCCAGTATAACATCTTGTACTAGATTAAAATCTCCCCCAATAACAAGGTGGTAATTTTCATATCCTGAAATTATGGAAATGAATTTCCGTATGGAAGCGTCATCATCAAAGTTTGGCCCATAGAAACTTGCCAGCACCACCAAAAATCACTGTTTATTCCCTGATACAATAACAAAGCGGCCGTCTGTATATACTATGATTTTGTGTTGCTCAATTAAAACGTAATAAGAATAAGTATAGCAGATCCTCTGCCTTGGCATTGAATTTTGAATGGTATATTTGAGCAATCCAGTTTCTTTTTACACACATTACTTCTTTTATACGCAGGTGGGAAAAATAATGTCACCTTTAGCTGTTGCAAGTGAGTAAAGACCTAACTGGCTTTAATTGAAGTTCCAAACCCCCCACATTACAAGATATAAATCCAAGAGTGTTAGCTAAACCTTATGATGTGTTGAAGTGTTTGTAAGCAAGTTCTGTGGTAGGCCGGCACTGGAAGATGGAATATCTGATTTTATGGAACGAGGCAGGGGGAGAAGAAAAAAAGAAAGGAAAAAACAAACAAACCCACACAGTAACACACAAATGCTGACAATGACACTGGACCTGGATCCCCAGGAAACAAAATAACATCTTGAGTGTCCATTGCACTGCAGGCGTGGCCTTCACCCAACACTATAAACATAGAAAAATAGTAAAAGAGAAAGAAGTAAAAAAGGGCTTCCTGTCAATAAAGACTCACAAAAGTGATACAAGAAATATTACTGTATGCAAATGCAATCCAACAAAGAGAGAAGCAAAACAATCCGAGAATTACCTGAAAAGACAGTTGAAGCTTCTTCCATCTATCTCCATCCATCTTCCTCCACTTATCCGGGACCGGGTCACGGCTTCAAAATAAACTTTAATAATTATAATAATAAACTTTAATTGTATAGCACCTAACAAGATAAAAAAATCACAAAGTGCTTCACAGGCCTTTTATGTAGAACGGTGCTTGGCTCTTAAGAGCTGTGTGTGTTAAAACCAGGATTTTAAAATGCACTCTGTAGCTGATGGGGGGCCAGTGCAGCTGGATTAACAACGGGGTGACGTGTGAAAACTTAGATGATTTAGTTAAAAGCCTTGCAGCAGTGTTTTAGACAACCTGGAGCCGTTTAGAGATTTTTTGCTTAAATATGTGGAGATGGAGTTGCAGTAATCAAGACAAGATGATATAAATGCGTTGATTAGCATCTCCATCTCAGAACGTGACACAATTGGACTCAGTTTTGCAATATTTTTAAGATGCTAAAAACGAGCGAACTAGTGACCCGACGTGAGAATCAAGGGATAAAATCGGGTCTCAATTTACCCCGAGGTTCCTGACAGAGGGCTTCATACAGGAAGAAAGTGGACCGAGCCCCTGGACGATCTGGGGGAGGCAACTATCAGGAGCAGAGACCAGGGGCCTCATTTATAAACGTTACGTACGCACAAAAGAAGGCGTACGCCACTCTCTACGCAATAGTTGATATTTATAAAAAGCAAACTTGACGGGAAAATGTGCGGTCCTTCACGCAAGCTCTGATCCAGGCGTACGCACAAAAACGGATGAAATGAGAAACGGCGACGCCGTCGGCAGATGGAAGAAACACGTGAAAGTCAAAATGACAATACTGCCTCTCAGAAATAACATGAAGACTTCACAAAGCAAGTCTTACAATTAACAGCCTACATGAACACCCGTTTGATCGATCAGCAGTGAAACAAACAAAAAAAATCAAACGAAAATTACAACAGAAATTCAAATGAACACTTATTTGCAGAAAGAAAAGTGAAATTGTCATGGCTACAGAACACTTTTCGAACCCAGATGCTGGAACCCAGAAGAAACACAGCGGGAGGCGAGCGTTGGCGGGTAAGAGTTTTAATACGAGGAGCAGAGAGCAGAACGTGAGCAGGTCCAGATGTCGGTTCCGAACTGGAAGACAGAAGTTAGCGGCGTCACTGGTGGATTTCTCCGTAGGCCGATGTTGACGAAGGTGGAGACACTTGATGAGGCAGAGGCTCGTGGTGGGACCGCAGGAGAGGACAGACTGATGAGAACGGCTGGGAACTGATTCGAGCGACCACTCGTGGTACTGGATTCCTGAGGGTGAGTAGAGAGAGAGAGACAGGTTTAGTCACAGGCTTGACGTAGCGAAAACGAACAATAGCTTGACTTGACGACCAACTATGCACCATCAGGGGCAACGGACTGGCGAAGACTGATGATCCTGTGGCTCCTTATGAAGGCGGATGAGGTGATGAGGTAAGTGGTCGCAGGTGTTGAGAATCAGCAGCCAAGCGGAGAGGAGAGGGGGAGGAGGCCGACAGAGGCACCATGTCAGTACCCCCCCCTCAACGACCGCCTCCAGGCGGTCAAGGGCGGCGATCAGGGTGGGCACGGTAGAAATCCTCAATGAGAGAGGGGTCCAAAATAAACGAGCGGGGAATCCATGAGCGCTCCTCCGGACCGTAGCCCACCCAGTCGACCAGGAACTGGAATCCACGACCCCTCCGACGGACGTCCAAAATCCGGCTGACGTCATAGGCCGGAGCGCCGTCGATGACCCGGGCGGGCGGTGGGGAAGTGGACGGCGGGCACAGAGGACTGTCCTGGACTGGCTTGATCTGGGAGATGTGAAACGACGGGTGGACCTTCAGGGCTTTGGGCAAACGAAGACGGACACAGGTAGGGTTGATGAGTTTGTCTATGACGTAAGGACCGATGAATCGGGGAGCCAGTTTCTTGGAAGATGCCTGAATGGGGATATTGCGAGTAGAGAGCCAAACCCTCTGACCTGGTTGATAGTCGGGTCCCACCACCCTGCGACGGTTGGCGATCCGGCAGTTGCTCTCCTTGGTGCGGAGGAGAGCGGCCTTCGTCTGAGTCCAGACGCGTTGACAACGCTGGAGGTGATGTTGGACGGAAGGCACTGCCAGATCCAACTCCTGGGATGGAAACAGAGGTGGTGAGTACCCTAGGGCGGCCTCAAAAGGAGAGATCCCGGTGGCAGATGAAGGATGAGTGTTATGGGCGTACTCTATCCATACCAGGAAGGTGGACCAGTCCTTTTCATTCTGTGCCGCCAGACAGCGAAGAGCTGCCTCCAGCTCCTGGTTCGCTCTCTCCGCTTGACCGTTCGACTGGGGATGATAGCCTGACGAGAGACTGACCGTGGCCCCCAAGGCCGAGCAGAAGGCCTTCCACACTTGTGACGTGAATTGGGGGCCGCGGTCGGAGACAATGTCCATAGGGATGCCATGGTGGCGAAAAACATGGTTGACCATCAGGTCAGCAGTCACAGTGGCCGTGGGGAGTTGAGGAAGGGGAATGAAGTGAGCCATTTTCGAAAAACGATCAATAACAGTGAGGACGGTAGTGTTACCGTGTGACGGGGGAAGACCTGTGACGAAATCCATGGCCAGATGGGACCAGGGTCGATCGGGAGTGGAGAGTGGATGAAGCAGACCTGCCGGAGCTGAGGATGAAGATTTCGATCGGGCGCACGTGGAGCAGGCTGCGACATAATCTCGCACGTCCTTTTCCATGGCAGGCCAATGGAACCTTTTGCGGATGAGGTTAAGAGTCCGGTGAACCCCCCCATGGCAAGCCAAGCGGGATGCATGCCCCCAGGTGATGACCTCGGACCGGAGATTAGCTGGGACGAACAAGGTACCCCTGGGGACAGGAGGGTGGTCATCATTGTCTCTCAGGGCTTGGAGTACCTTGTTCTCGATGTCCCACGTGAGGGCTCCGATGACGCAGGTGGAAGGAAGGATGGTGGCCGGGGCGCGTTCTGATGGACTGTACTTTCGGGACAGGGCGTCAGGCTTGATATTTCGGGATCCGGGTCTGTAGGTGATTACAAAATTGAAGCGGTCAAAAAAAAGACACCAACGAGCTTGCCTGGAGTTGAGTCGTTTGGCTGAGCGGAGATAGGCCAGGTTCTTGTGGTCTGTCCACACGATGAACGGCTGTTCTGCTCCCTCCAACCAGTGACGCCATTCCTCCAATGCCAGCTTGATGGCAAGTAGTTCCCGGTTGCCGACATCATAGTTTCTTTCTGCTGGTGATAGTTTTCGTGAAAAATAAGCACAAGGTTTTAATTTGTCAGTTGAGGCCTCTTTTTGGGAGAGGACGGCACCCACACCGGTATCAGAAGCGTCCACCTCGACAATGAATTGACGAGATGGGTCAGGTTGGATGAGGATGGGTGCGGATACGAAAAGGTCCTTCAGTTTGTCGAAGGCTTGTTGGGCTTCAGTAGACAAGGCAAAGGGATGAGTAGTGGAAGTAAGGCGTGTGAGAGGAGAAGCGATGCTGCTGTAATTCCTGATAAATCGCCTATAAAAGTTGGCGAAGCCTAAGAACTGCTGAAGTTTTTTCCGTGTGTCTGGAGGTGCCCAGTTGGCGACGGCCTCTATCTTAGAGGGGTCAGGTCGGATGCGACCTGCCTCGATGACGTAGCCGAGAAACTGAACGGTTGGAACATGAAATTCGCATTTCTCGAATTTTACATAGAGTTGGTTTTCCAGAAGTCTCTCAAGCACGAGACGTACGTGATGTTCATGCTGGGCCTGATCATGGGAATAGATGAGAATGTCATCAAGGTAGACGAAGATGAAGCGATTAAGGAAGTCACGGAGAATGTCATTGACCAACCGCTGGAAGACTGCAGGGGCGTTGGTGAGGCCAAAGGGCATGACCAAATATTCATAGTGCCCTAAGGGGGTTTTAAATGCAGTCTTCCATTCGTCGCCTTCCTTGATACGAACCAGATGGTACGCATTGCGGAGGTCTAATTTCGTGAAGATACGGGCTTGTTGAAGAGAGTCAAAAACAGACGTGATTAAAGGCAAGGAATATTTATCTTTGACGGTGATCTGATTTAGTTCGCGGTAGTCGATGCAAGGCCTGAGTGTCTTATCTTTCTTAGCCACGAAGAAAAAACCAGCCCCCACAGGGGAGGAAGAGGGTCGTATGTGACCTAACGAGAGCGCTTCCTGGATGTACTGTTCCATGGCGCTTCTTTCGGGACCGGACAGGTTGAACAGCCGCCCCTTAGGTAAAGGAGCGCCAGGAAGGAGAGTAATGGCGCAATCGTAAGGTCTATGCGGGGGAAGAGCGCTAGCCTTAGATTTGCTGAAAACTGCTTTTAAGTCGTGATAACAAGACGGAATGGAAGCCAGATCTACTGAGGCGGGACTCTCGGTATCTATGGGGGGAACACGGGGAACAGCGGACAGTAAACAGTTTGCAAGGCAATAAGGACTCCACTGAGTGACAGATCCCTGAGCCCAGTTAAATTGGGGATTATGTAATCTGAGCCAGGTGAACCCTAACACTATGGGGGTATGGGCGGACTGGGTGATGTAAAACTGAACTGATTCCCTATGATTACCTGACGTGACGAGGAGAATGGGCTTGGTGCGATGGGTAATACGGGACAGGTGTTGTCCCCCGAGGCCCGAGGCTTCAATGGGGTTTTCTAGGGGCTCTGTGGGGATAGACAAGTGGTTAACCACACGAAAGTCAATTAAGCTCTGTTCCGCCCCAGAATCTACGAGGGCCCTGAGATCATGAACTTGGCGATCGAGGCATAACTTGACAGGTAAATACATGAATTCTTTACCAGAATCTGTGGCAGATAACTCCCCTCGCGGCCTGTCGTCTAGCGAGGGGCTGGGAAGTTTAAACGAACTGGGCATCCCGAGACTAGATGGCCTTTAGCCCCGCAGTAAAAACAGGCTCCAGCTTCGCGTCTTTTGCGCCGTTCCTCTTCTGACAGCCTTGAGTGGCCGATCTGCATGGGTTCCTCCATAGTCTTGGAGGGGACAGCATACAGGCCTGGATCGATCGGTGGAGCGTGGATGGACTTGGTCGGGGGACGTGGAGCCGGATGACCTCGTTCTTTTTGGCGCTCACGTATCCTAACGTCCGACCGGAGAGCGGCGGACACTAACTCCTCAAAGGATCGTGCTTCCGGTTGAGAACAAAGGTGGTCTTTAATTTGTTCATTCAAGGACTGGTAAAAAACGCCTTTGAGGGCCACATCGGGCCAGCCAGCTTCAACCGCTAGAATGCGGAAATCGATGACGTGATCGCTAACAGCACGGTTCCGCTGTTTGAGCGCGAGCAGCCGCCGGGTTGCCTCTTCCTGTTTACGAGGTTGGTCGAATATCAGGCGGAATTCGCCGAGGAATCGCTCGTAAGACAGGTGAGAGATGGGATTGGCAGAGAGAAAAGCTTGGGCCCACTGGAGAGCTTTACTTCGTAGAGAATTAATGACAAGGGTGATCTTACTGTGGTCGGACTGGTAGAATCGGGGAGCTTGTTGACATATTAACTGGCACTGCAGCAAAAATCCTCCGCAGGCTTCCACCTCCCCGAAGAAAGGTTCCGGTTGGAGTCGGATGTTTTCGGTTGCGGACGGCACTCCGGAAGCGGAAGGAGCTGGGACGACAGGAGTATGGACTGTGGCAGGCGAAACCTGGGAAAACTGGCTGGTTAGTTCATGTAAGGTCTGGGTCATACCATCTAGGCGATGAAAGAGATCCTGCTGGGCAGCCGCCATTTGCGACAGAGCGTCCGCTTGACGTCCCAGCATAATGCCTTGTTGGGAAACGGCTAATCTGAGTCCTTCTGGGTCAGCTGGGTTGGGATTATGGCCAGTCCGTTCTGTCATGGCTACAGAACACTTTTTGAACCCAGATGCTGGAACCCAGAAGAAACACAGCGGGAGGCGAGCGTTGGCGGGTAAGAGTTTTAATACGAGGAGTAGAGAGCAGAACGTGAGCAGGTCCAGATGTCGGTTCCGAACTGGAAGACAGAAGTTAGCGGCGTCACTGGTGGATTTCTCCGTAGGCCGATGTTGACGAAGGTGGAGACACTTGATGAGGCAGAGGCTCGTGGTGGGACCGCAGGAGAGGACAGACTGATGAGAACGGCTGGGAACTGATTCGAGCGACCACTCGTGGTACTGGATTCCTGAGGGTGAGTAGAGAGAGAGAGACAGGTTTAGTCACAGGCTTGACGTAGCGAAAACGAACAATAGCTTGACTTGACGACCAACTATGCACCATCAGGGGCAACGGACTGGCGAAGACTGATGATCCTGTGGCTCCTTATGAAGGCGGATGAGGTGATGAGGTAAGTGGTCGCAGGTGTTGAGAATCAGCAGCCAAGCGGAGAGGAGAGGGGGAGGAGGCCGACAGAGGCACCATGTCAGAAATATCCGTCTCGTGCCTCAATGATTACCGGCCGGTCGCTCTGACACCGGTGATCATGAAGTGCTTTGAGAGGATCATCCTGAACCACATCAAGGACATCATCCCTGCTACTCTGGACAGTCATCAGTTCGCTTACAGGGAGAACCGATCGACAGAGGACGCAGTCTCACTAGCCCTGCATGCTACCCTGTCCCACCTGGAGCATCCTGACACCTATGTCAGGATGTTATTTGTGGACTTCAGTTCAGCCTTCAACACGGTGATCCCGGACAAGCTGACACTGAAGCTCCACAACCTGGGTCTGCCTGCCTCCCTGTGCCTCTGGATCAAAGACTTTCTCACCAACAGGCCCCAAGTGGTGAGAATCGGGGACTCAACATCATCCACTCTGATCCTGAGCACAGGAACACCACAGGGGTGTGTCCTCAGCCCCGCCCTCTTCACTCTGTTCACCCACGACTGCTCCGCTATTCATTCCACAAATCTGGTTTTAAAGTTCGCCGACGACACCACCGTAGTGGGTCTCATATCCAACAATGATGAGACTCACTACAGAGAGGAAGTTCAGCACCTGACAGGATGGTGTGCTGACAACAACCTCATCCTGAACACCTCCAAGACCAAAGAGATCATTGTGGATTTTAGAAGGACTAGAAAGGTGGCACACACCCCCCTCCTCATTAACGGGGAGGAGGTGGAGCAGGTGGACCACATCAAGTTCCTGGGAATCCACATCACATCTGACCTCACCTGGTCGCTGCACACATCCCACCTGGTGAAGAAGGCTCAGCAGAGACTCTTCTTTCTCAGGAAGCTTAAAAGGACTGGACTTTCATCACAACTTCTGGGGAACTTCTACAAGGCAACCATAGAGAGCATCCTCTGTCTGAGTGCTACGGTGTGGTACGGGAGCTGCACCGCTCAAGACAGGAAGGACTTGGCCCGGGTGGTGAAAACCGCACAGGAGATTGTGGGAGGACCTCTCCCACAACTCGACTCAGTGTATGACAGCCGGGTCCGACGGAAGGCTGGTCGTATTGCTGCAGACCCCACCCACCCAGGACATAACCTGTTTGTACCTCTTCCCTCTGGGAAGAGATACAGGAGCATCAGAACTCACACAAACAGACTGAGGAACAGCTTCTTCCCAAGAGCAGTGAGGTCCATCCACCCCCCACCCCCCCCACACATCACACAACTGGGTCAACGAAACCGCCCCCTCCCCCCAGACTTAACATAACCCACTAACCCCTGTCAGCACACAGCTGACAATGCTCTGACTCTATTTTAAACTGTGTGCAATATTCATGCTGTATGTGCAATATCCATTCTAATGTGGAATACCCACTCGTGCAATATTCACCCCACTCTACTGTACAGTATTTAAGTATTTATGCCTTATATAGCTCCTTATTCTTATTTTATTTTATTCTACCTTTTTTATATCGAGAGTTGCTGGAAAAAATTTCATTGTGCTCTGCAGAATGATAATAAAGATTCTGATATGTTCTGCAATATTGGCATGTTGTGCAATTCATCCTCATAAATAATACAGTTAACAGAACGAAATAATGTACAAAACTGATATTCTTGTTAATGTGTCCATCTGGCGGAGCAGATATAGGTGCAATTAGATAGGTAGATAGATAGATAGATAGATAGATAGATAGATAGATAGATAGATAGATAGATAGATAGATAGATAGATAGATAGATAGATAGATAGATAGATAAATTGTCCACTGGGGAAAGTTGTTTTCATAGTAAAAAAATTTTTTTCATAAGCTATGGAATTATGGTATTCATACATATGCCTTTAGTTTGTTTTATTTTTGATAAAACACTGTATGGCGTATGTCTCAACCATTCAGAAAGCAACAAGACATTACATTTGCGCTGAACAATTTCCCATTTCCACGTCGATTATTACCGACATCCGTAGCTTGTCAGATGTAATTAAATGGAGGGAAATAAAATGCCCCGTCACAATGCGTAATGACGCACAATGGCTGATCTTGCGCTCTTAGAAGATGTGGCAAATGGAAGAATTTGGAGTGAACGCATCTTTAGACAGCAAGAAGACTTGCTGGCAAACGAGGACGACTGGCTTATGAGCCGGTTCAGACTTCCTCGAGCCGTCCTGTTGGACCTCTGCAGGCTTTTGGGCCCGGCGTTACAGAAGAGCACTCGGAGGAACCACGCGTGTCACCCGGTGCATCTGGCGCTCCGGTGCCCCCCGGTGGCAGAGACACTCTGGCGATGGAGCGCTAGACGTTGTTCTGCCTCGACTTTGATTGATGTCCGACCATTTCTTTTTCATTTCGGCCACGGTCCGAGGTTGTGAGGCTACAGCATTTACGGCGTCTGCCACCGTTTGCCACTCACGTGCCTTTACGGCATTAGTAATGTCCACACTGTGCCCTCCAAACAAAACTTTTCTCCTCTTTTCCAACTCGCCAACGATAACTTCTACTTCACATTGAGTGAAGTTAGTTTTTTTTAATTTCCTCTCTGTGTTGCCATGATTTCCCAATCAATGAATATTCATTTGTGGGCGTATCACGGACTATTTATGGGCAACTATGGGCGTGTCATGTAACCGCAAAAGCTGCGTTGCATTTAGAATCGGTTGTGATTTATTAAGGGAAAGATGCGTAGGATGTGCGTGCGCACGGTTTTATGAATCTGAATATTTCTGTGCGTACGCACGTCCTATGTTTCATCCGTACGCCACTTCTGACGCAAATCCTACGCAAAGTTTTATAAATGAGACCCCTGTACCTCAGTTTTGGCTTCATTTAGGTGGAGAAAATTATCATTCATCCAACTCTTGACTGAATCCAGATCAATCCAAAACATCCTGGGGTTTTAAAGACACATAAAGCTGAATATCATCAGCATAAAAATGATAGGAAATATTATTAAAAGAACTTAAACTATGCTGCAAAGGCAGCAGATATAAAATAAACAATAAAGGTCCAGGAGTGAGGGAAGCAGAACAGGACTTAAACTTTGAGAAAAACAACAGAAACAGATCTACCAGTCAGATAAGAGGAGAACCAATTTAGAGCAGATCCGGACACCCCAACCCAGTTTTTTTGCCTGTCCAAGAAGACGTAATGGTCAACAGTTTCAGAGGCTGCGGTCAAGACCAGTAGCAGTAACACAGATGGACTGGAAGACATCTTTGAGCAGAGATGTTGGCAGCACATCGAGAGAGCAAGAAGATGACTTCATTGTGCTGACTAATCTGATTAGCTCAGGGAGAGAAACAGGTGATAACATGTCTAAAATCACAAGCCGAGGTAGACTAGGAACAGAAACAAGACCAGCAGTGTGACACAGAGAGCTTCCCACTGATCTGACTTTTCAATAAAAAATTATAAAAACTTTTCACAATCATCATGTGAATGAGTGGGAACCGCAGATGGACTGGGCACCACAATACCACTAATGGTGTTGAAAACCACCGTTAGGATTACCTCTGCTTTTGGAAATGAGATTGATGAAGTATAGAGCCCTCGCATCTTTAACCGTTGTGCTATCCTAGGCACTTTAACATTGAGAGTTGGGTCATCTAGACCAGTGGTCCCCAACCACCGGGCCGCGGACCGGTACTGGGCCGCGGGACACTTGGCACCGGGACGCACAGAAAGAAAAAATAATTTCCATTTTATTGTTTTCTTCGAAAAAAACGTTTTATTTTAAAATTAAACCCAAACAACCACAATGAGCAAAAAACAAACTTTGACAAGTTGCTTTGACAAGGGAGAAACGATCCAATGAAGGGACAGAAGAGGAACCTGCACCCGCTAAAAAAGGGAGATCTGCCTTTAATAGGCAGCGGTAAACGTGCCTTGCGTTGCACCTCAACACGCCCCACCCCCCACCCCCCACCGCGTAGACAAAAGGGTTGGGGACCTCTGATCTAGACCCACTAGACCAGGGGTGTCAAACATACGGCCCACGAGTTTATTCCGGCCCACACATGAAGAGTCAAAATCACAAGGATGTTTAAAAAAGAAAGCAAGTTTCTAGTCCATTCCTGTGGCGAGTTATGATTTTTTAAAGAAATAACCGAAATGCGCAATTCCGCCACTAGGGGAGCAAAAGAAAAGCTTAACAGGTGAAACAACATAACTCTGCATGTGCCAAAAACGAAACCTAACAGCTCTGTGTCTGGGTAGGCAGTAGTTTGGTTCCCTGTGAGCCTCACCACTGAAGGACGATCAGTAGTGACACCCCAATGACCAAAATGTTGTCAAAAAGAAAAAAAGGTTGAAGTGAAGTCCTGAGCTTTCCAGGAAAATGGAAAGCGTTTTATTTGTTCACGGAGCTGAATGCAAACCTGCATGCTTGGTATGTCATCAACAGGTTCTCCAAGAATATAACATTCAGCTCCATTATGAGACTCTCCACAAAGAAAAGTTTCACCATCTGCAGTTAAGAAAAAAAAGATTTAGCAAATATTAGCTGGACTGATAAATAACCACCTGGATTTACTGCAGCCGTGATGTCAGTGATAGAGCAGTGAAAGCTAGCTACCTTATTGCAAACAAGTTGGAGCAAACATCCAATCCTTTTTTTTGATGGTGAACTTATTGAAAAATGCTGAAGGCTGCAGAAGTCTTGTTCCCAAAAAGCAGTCGACCTTAAACATGAGTCTGTCAAGAATTACAACTCCAGATTCAACATCTCTGAGGAAACATGGGCAGCCATATGAAGGAATCCAGTCATTTATTGTATTTTCAGTCACTATTGATGTACAGCTGTACATATTTATTAGAGGTGATGAAGAGACCGTCAAGTGGAGTTTCTTGAGTTGATGGTCACAACAACAACTGATGATATAGTCAGTTCTCTAGTTACTGTGCTGGACGATGCTGAAGTGAACTGGTCACATGAAGTAATTTTGGTCACTGATGGCGCCCCATCAAAGGTCAGGATGAAGGCAGGTGTTGCCACAAAATTCAGGTAGAAACCAGGAAAAGATTCTTATAATAATGAATGAAAATAATAATGGACATTTCATTGTGTTTTGCACACTGGAATGACAGTAAATGTGTTTCTGCAAATGTATTTCTGATTTGAATCCTGATATTAACGGTCTTGTGAAGTTTCAGGAGAGAAAGAAGGTTAACTCCAAACTCTTATGTTCACAAATGTTTGCAAGTTTAATTTAGTGTAATTTTGTCATCGTTTGGACGTTTACATTTTAGGAAGATGTTTCATATTTTTTGTAGCCCTTCTTGAATTTATTATCAGGATTGCTTCAGTGTCAGATTTAAAATATTCAGGCTGTATAAAATTGAATAAACCGATATTTTTTAAAGTGAAATTAATTTTATATAAGATCCATTGGCCTCTGTGAATGAATGTGTAATAAGAAATGATTAGGCTACCATAGGTTAAAAGGTTAATTGGCAACTCTAAATTTTCCATAGGTGTGAGTGTGAGAGTGAATGGATGTGTGATTGAGGATATTCTACCCTGCGACAGACTGGCGACCAGTCCAGGGAATAAACGGTTAAGAAGATGAATGAATGAATAGGCTACCATGTTGGTTGAGGCATGTTTTCCAATTGGGTAAAAAAACAAGAATAAAGCTGTTGTTTTGCCTTTACGCTACTGGTCCGGCCCAGTTGAGATCAGACGGGTTGAATGTGGACCCTGAACCAAAATGAGTTTGACACCCCTGCACTAGACAGTACGCTGAACCTTTTTTCTTCAATGATTTGTGATCTTCACTGGTGTCCATGGATTACATGAAATCTTTCCACCTTTATCCACCTTTGTCATGGCAGGGAGAACACGTCAGTGTAAGGGTGGGGTCATAGGATAGCACGAGGGTTATTGGGGTTCTTGGCATCTTCAAGTGAAGCTAGCCGCTTCCAATCCCCCTCTTTGGTCACAATGAAAAGCCTGGCCAGGTAGCCGAGAGGGGGCCTGAGGCCTAAGTTGAGCAGCTCTTTCATAACTCCACGATAGGCAGAACGTTGCTCAAGGACCTCCGGGCAGTAGTCTTCAACGATTTGTGGGATTTTTGGTGATGAACCAGCAGGGGGCGCGGTGTAGTGGTTAACCGCAGCCCCCCCCCCAAAGAAAAAAAAAACCCACAAAATCCCCCAGCAGCTGCATCGGAAATAAATACAATGACAACGCACTATTCTTTATTAACAAATAACAGTAACAACTAACTACTACCTATCTAACTAATTAACTAACTATATAGGTGTTGTAGATTGACTGTGTGTGTGTGAGCGCTGTCCGTCTTGTGTAGGGGGGGGGGTGTTGATTCTTCTACAGCGGACCGCTCTGGAGCTGCAAGCGAGTTTCACCTGTGCTCTCTGGTACAGATATCTTCTCAAATATTATGTATTGCCCAGTAATAAACAGACTGCAGACACTTTGTCACCCTTCCGGCAGCCATGAAGCCTGACACCCATGAAGAAGGCGGGGCAGGAGGCTCCGCCTTTATTTATACAGACACGTAACGTTGCGCTGCACAAAATAGTTCCCAAACAAAACATGTAGTGATATTCATGGAAATCTAACAGTGCACATTCATGTTTGGTGTTACGGAGTGAAGGAGAACAGTAATAAACACCCCCCCAACACAAAATCCTCCAGCGGGCGGCCATGTTGTGCACTCAAGAACGCACGCAGCTTGTAATGGAAATGAATACAATGGAAATGAATGGTTAGAATGCAGTAAATTTGTCGTATTTCCTCCTAAGACGGAAACGTCTGTTGTAGAATGAGGATGTGTGTGTGTTTTTGAAACCGCGCGTGTGTGTAAGAGTGAGCTGCGTGCCAGACGAGGCTCTAAGAGGGAGTGACAGCCGCACGCAGCGCAAAAGGTGAGAGGCGCAGCGCACGGAGTGTAGGAGAAGATTAATAAAAGGTTTTCCCCAGAAACCCTTGAAGTCTGAACACAGGACTAGCAGAAAAAGTAAATTATCAACAAAGATGAATGTGTTCAATGTTTTTTTTATAGTTCCAATCACGCACCAAATGCAAAACTTAAAAAAAAAAAAAAACTTTAAAAAAAAGTGATGAGGTTATCCTCACACCCCTAGTTATAAGGTTCACTAGTTTCCCATAATTTCAATAAACCCGACTTTAAAAATAGTGCATTTCTATGTCCCATAGTCCACACCATGAACTATTCTAATAGCTTTTTTTGCATAAAATTCAAATACTGTAGATTTGTTTTAGTATTTCCCCAAACTTCAACACTGTATTGTAAATGTGGTAGTATTATGGATGAATATATTGGTAGTCCACCAATATAGTATGCGTTTTTTCCAACAATGCTACACTTTTAGCAAGTTTAGCTCTGACTTGCTTTATTTGTGGCTTCCAACTTATTTTGTCGTTCATAATTACTTCAAGGAACTCAGTCACTCTTTCCAGAACATAATTATCAATAGGAACTTTTATTTCTAAATCTGCAGGAATGGGGTGATTTCCAAAAATCATAATTTTTTTTATTTGAAATGGTTTATTTCAAGCAATCAAATAAGAATAATACACAAAAAACATTCATACAAAGACAAATCAAACTTAGGATAATTAGACTTATTAATAAATATTGCTTGAAAGGGAGTGGAAGGAAGCCAACTTATATAATCCCACCCTTGTTCTACTGTAACCATTTTATTACATGATTTATCATTATCTGGTTCACAACTTTTATCAGACAGATCTTTAAATATCAATAAAGCACATGACAAAGATGAATTACTTAATTATTATGTAAGGTCTTCGTAGTCCTGGTTTTTCTTGGGGGCCAGGGTCAGCTCTCTTTTTTTGGATAGCCGCCGTCAGCCCCCACGTGTCCGTGCTGTAACCCAGAACCGGAAGTTTGAGTGAGGGTTTATTTTTGTCAAACCATTGTTTCAGTTTCCCCATTTCTTTTTTTTTTTTTTTTTTTTTTTTTTTTTAACTTGTTCTGTCCAACAGCTGAGCAAACAGATTAGAGCTGAAGGCTTTTTGTGTTGGACAGGTTTTACTATCACAAAAAGAGGTTATATAGCTTCAAGAAACTAGAGTGTAGATTTGTATAAACCCCTTTTTGTCGTATTATTTTTTATTTATTTGTTACATTTAGTGTGTGTGGGGAGGGAGAGGGGAAGAATGTGAGGGGAGGGTGGAAGAGAGTAAAAGGAAGAAAGGTGAAAAGGTGGGGGATACAAGCACTGATTTGACTAAGTTATTAATTTAAGCTGTAACAATTATACCAGATCTGCTGGAAAGACGAATGTTACATCAAAGGTGAAAATCTGACACTAAGATGAGCGAGAAAAAAAAACTGTCCATCAATACACTGTAGGTAAGGAGGAGGGATGAAGCAGACAGGGAGCAGTGTGCACGTGCACGTGGGGGTGGAGATACATGCATGCTGCCGACGTGAACCGTGTGTTCATAAAGGGAGCCAGATCCTACCCAGCCAGACCAGCCAGACCAGGAGAGGGGAGGAGAGCCCCCCAGGCCAGAAGCCCCCCCAGCATCCGGACCCAGGCAGCCCGGGAGGGGAGGAGGAGGGGACCGCCCACCCCACCAGCCAGGCACAGAGAGGGCCCCCCTACAGGGGCCCCCCCAATGCCCAGAGGCACAAGCGAACCCAGTGTCCGGCCCCCAGGCCACAAGACAAGAGCGCTTAGCCGTACCAGGCGGCAGCCATGGGGGCCACCGGGCGCCGGACACCGAGACAAAGGCCAGGGACGAAGCCAGGGCCCCCGGAACCCAAGAGCCGGCCACCACCCGACCGGCGCCCCGTCCCCGCAAGCCAGCCCAGGCCCGCGACCTTAGCAACCCAGGAATCGCCACGCACCCACAGCCACAGCCACCCCCCTAAAACCCTACGCACTACCACCCCCCCCGCCATAATATCTGACCCCCCCTCCCCAACCCTCTCAGTGCCCTCCCCTCTCTGTGATGGGGAGGGAAAGCCCCAGAGGGTCCCAGCGAGCCAGCCCCCAGGTCGGTCCTACCCATGCACTCACACACACATACTCACAATCATCTGGTTACCCTCCCTACCCCCGCCGCCAAGCAGCAACCCCCCCCCCCAGCCGGCCGACCCCCAGCGCCGCATGCCCGACCCCTCCCGCAGCCGACAGGACACCCATAAGCCCGGCCGCCCCGAGAGGACCAGGCGGGTGAAGACCGGCCGCCCCCCCCCGACCCCACCCATGTATGGAGGTGTGGGAGTGCTGTGTGTGTGCTGCAGGTAAAATAGGAGGTCACCAGTGTGGGGGGATCCACCGCTGCCAAGCCGCAAAGCCCCCCACTCCGGAGTCCCTCTGTGAGTGGTGTGTATTTGCTGTGTGTGTGCTGCTAGCATGCAGTGTGTGTGTCTACAGAGGAAGTTAAAATTGTGGGGGGGCCAGCGAAAGGTGAGCACGGATGTTTCACCGTGCCCCCCTCCACCAGACCCTCTCCACAAGGCCCTAGATGAATCAGAGTGTCTAATATGCAAGTAAAAAGCGGGGAGGAGGGCGGGTGCCAACGAGAACCCAGAGAGGGGCATCCCCAGTGAGCCCCGCCAGCATACCCCTCCCATCCAGATCCCGGGGCCCTATGTGCCTGTGTGCAATATTTGTTTGGGTGAGAGCGGGGAGGAGCGGGCGGATGGGCACAACCGGGGGAGAAGGCTCCCCCGAGCGACCGGCCCCCCAGCCGGCCGCGGTAGGCGCCCCCCCTCCCAGAGCGGCCGGGCAGCCAGAAACGCCAAGCCAGCCGCAGTTGGAGGCCAGATCCTCGCGGCGCCGAGAGACAACCAGCAAGGAAGGGTCCCGGTGCCAGAACGGGGGGGCAGGGGGTCCAGCCCCACCATTCATACCCTGGCCCCCCTAAGGACTAGCACACTGCCCCCCCAGGCCCCCCCCCCCAAAAATAAATAAATAAGTAATAATAATAATAATAATAATAATAATAATAATAATAATAATAATAATAATAAAATAATTAATATAATAATAATAATAATAATAATAATAATAATGAAATAAACCCACCCAAGTGAACCCATTAACCCCTGCTGTGACTGCGGCGCCGACCCCCGGGGGGCCAGGCCACGCGCCAACTACCGGCCACGGGCGAAACACCGGCCACGGGCAGACGACCCCAGGTCCCAGAGCCCCAAGCCCCCCCCCCAGCCCCCGCCACGGCGACCAGCCACCCAGCACGGCACCCGGCCGCCGTTCCCGGTCAGCCACACTGCCTACCCTGCGCCCAGCAGGCACCCGCCCAGGAACCCCTGCCAAGTTGCCGGCAGAGTGTGCGCCCCCACCACCACCCCACCCAGGCAACCAGAGCCCCGAGCCGGGAGAACGACAGGCCCGGCAGAGCCCACCCCCCCAAACCCACCCCGGCCCACCCAACCAGCCAGGACCCGGCTCAACCTATCACCATCCCACCCCCACTAGGTGATGTGACTAACCAGCTGGAGCCAGGGAGAGTCTGAAGCCGACAGGTTTTTTGTGGAGGACATTATCTCTGAACTAATATGCTCTGACATGAGGTTTCTGTAGTGGTTGATGCTAAGATTATTTTTAGATTTCCAGTTTAGGAGGATAGTTTTCTTTGCGATACATACAGCGGTGAGAACCATATAAGCCTTGTTAGATTCCATGTTGATGTTATTCAGGTCACCTAATAAGCAGAATTTGGGGCAAGCAGGAATCTTATGATTAAACCAGATTGATAAATCCTCACAAACCTTACGCCAGAATGATTGGACAGGTGGACAGACCCACAGGGCATGCAAATAGTCGTCTATGTTGTTACCTATGCACTGTGTGCATGTAGCAGACTGATTGAGACCCATTTTAAATAACCTCTGTCCGGTGTAGTGAGTTCTGTGGAGAATCTTGTATTGAATAAGTTGCAGATTAGGGCTTTTGGTCATATTAAAGGCATTCAAACAGATCTGTAGCCAAAATTGATCACTAGAATTCAATGATAGCTCAGACTCCCATTTTGTCATGGGTAAGTAAATGGTTTCATCTATGTCTGATAACATCTTATAAATTTTGGAGGTGAGTTTGGGATTTTTAAGGTCCATGAAATGTGTTACTGCAAGGGGAGGGTCTAGGTCTATTTGGGTCAGGCAGTATTTAGTGCTTATAGCTGATTTAAGCTGCTGATATTCTAGAAATTTGTTTATATTAATTCCATAGGTTGAGGATAACGTTGAGAGGGACATAAATTTTCTATTCTGAATTATATGCTGGAACTGCTCGATTCCTTTGTTCTTCCATGAAGCAAAATGAATCATGTTTTTGTTAAACAAAATGTCAGGGTTATTCCAAATGGGGGTAAGTTTACATGGAAATAATGTGAGGTTGTTTTTTTTAAGAAAATCCCACCAGGCTGTTAAGGATGAGCTGATGTTTAAACTTCTGAAGCATTTGTGTTGTTTAATTTTAGAACTGAAGAAAGGTAAATTAGAAATATCTAGGTTATCACAGAGATTTTGTTCAATGTCTAGCCAGGATTCATCCAGCACACCAGGATTCAGCCATTTTTGTACATAACACAATCTGTTCGCGGAGTAGTAGTCCTGGAAGTCTGGAAGGCCTAGTCCTCCTCTATCTTTAGGTTTTTTAATAGTTTTTAAACTAATCCGTGGGGGTTTACCTTCCCAGAGGTATTGGGAAATGAATGAGTCTAATGATTTGAACCAAGTAGTTGGAGGTTTGGAAGGAATCATTGAAAATAGGTAGTTAATTTTTGGGAGAATCATCATTTTTATGGCTGCAACTCTCCCGATTAGAGAAATGGGTAGAGTTTTCCATCTAGTGAGATCAGCCTCGGTTGTTTTAAGTAGTTGGGTGTGGTTTAGCTTGAGTAGATCAGAAAGCCTAGAGGAGATATTTATACCTAAGTACTTTATGTTGCCTGTTTGTATTTTAATAGATGACGGATTTAGATAATTGCAATTAATTGGTAGAATTGTGCTTTTAGACCAGTTTATGGAGTATTCTGAAACTGAGGAAAATCTATTAATTAGGGAGATGATTTGGCAGATGGAAGATTGTGAATTAGGAGTAAATAGTAAAACATCATCTGCATAAAGACTTATTTTGTGTTCTAAATTTTTGGTTTGAATGCCTTCAATGTCTCGACTTTGCCTAATTGCAGCAGCTAGAGGTTCAATAAATAGTGCAAATAAAGACGGAGATAGTGGACAGCCTTGTCTGGTTCCTCTTTGTAAATTAAAGCTTGGAGATGTTTGATCATTTGTTCTGATACGAGCATTAGGAGAGGCATATAGTATTTTAATCCAGTTAATAAATGATTTTCCAAAGCCAAATTTGTTCAGGGTGGCTATTAAAAATTTCCAGTTGACCCGATCAAATGCCTTTTCTGCGTCCAGTGACAAAATGGTTGCTTCTCGGTTGTTGATGGTTGTATAATCTATGAGGTTGATTAATCTGCGCATGTTGGTAGATGAATGTCTACCCTTTATAAAACCTGTTTGGTCAGGATGTATTAGAGAGGGAACTACCTTCTCCAGCCTTCCCGCCAAAGCTTTGCAGATTATTTTAAGATCTGCATTAATCAGCGATATGGGTCGATAGCTGGATGGTGATGTGGGATCTTTCCCAGGTTTCAGAAGTAAGATTATATTAGCAGAATTCATATTTGGAGGTAGATAATTGTTGTCCTTAATTTCTATTGTCATTCTGAGAAAAATGGGAGCTAAGATTTGCCAAAACTCTTTATAAAATTCTGCTGGGAAGCCGTCTGGTCCTGGGGCTTTTTTACTAGGCATGTTGGTTAATGCTTTATGTAGCTCTTCTTTAGTAAAAGGGGACTCCAGGGCTGTGATTTGTTCCTCTGTTGGTCTAGGCAAATCTATGCTATTGAGAAAACTGTTGATGTCATTGTCAGAGGGATTAATTTGGGATGAGTAGAGAGATTGGTAAAAGTTTTTAAAAACTGAATTTATTGCAGCTGGATCATGTGTTGAATTTCCTGTTAGGTCTATGACTGATGAAATAGTTGTCTTCTCTTTGTTTATTTTGAGTTGATTTGCCAAATATTTCCCAGATTTATTACTGTGATCAAACCTCTCCAAGCGTAGTCTCTGTAATAAAAACTGTGTTCTTTGATTAGTTATTTCATTTAATTCGATTCTTACTTTCCTTATTTGTTGTAGAGTTTGTTCATCCGGAGAGTTGCTGTAGGTTTCCTCTAACAGTCTGATTTTTTGCTCTAAATCCACTAGTTTAGAGTTTTCTTTTCTTTTTTTGTGGGATGAGAAGGCGATTATTTTTCCTCTCATGACTGCTTTCCCGGCCTCCCATAAAAGGCACGAGGAAATACCTGGGTGGTCATTATTTTGAAGATATGAGGACCATTCTTTAGCAAGGAAATCTATAAAGTTAGGGTCTCTGAGCAACGATGTATTGAACCTCCAGCTCCTTAATGAAGGTGGTGATGTTTTGTTTTTAAGAGTCAGGGAAACTGGTGCGTGGTCGCTGATAGTAATGGGGTGGATCTGTGCTTCCGTAGCTATGCTCAACAAGGAGCTGTTAACCAAGAAATAATCTAGCCTGGAGTATGATTGATGAACTGTGGAGAAAAAGGTATAAGTTCTTTTCGTGGGGTGGAATAAACGCCAAACATCACAAAGACCAAAATCCTCCATGTACTGTTTAACAGTGTTTGTGGATTGCCAGAGTCTAAGATTTCCTGTGTTATTTAGCCTATCCATCTCTGGATCTAAACACATGTTGAGGTCACCTGCAATGATTAGCGATTTGTCTGTATGTTCAGATAGCGCAGAGAAGAAGGAATGAAAGAATTTAGGGTCATCTACATTGGGGGCGTACACATTAGCTAAACACAGCTGCATATTTTGAGTGGAAAGAGTGACTATTATAAATCTTCCCTCTGGGTCTATGACTGTACTAGTTTCTGTGAATTTAATTTCCCTATTTATCATAATTGTTACTCCTCTCTGTCTAGAATTATAACAGGCTGAATATACGTTGGGAAAATCTGCTGTGGCGAGAATATTCACTGAGGAACTAGACATATGAGTTTCTTGAAGAAACGCAAAATCAGTTTTGAGATCTTTTAATTTGCTCATTACTTTCAGTCTCTTCTCTCTGGTTCCAGCTCCGTGCACATTCCAAGTAACTAACCTTAGGGTGGACATGCTGCTGTTGAGGTGAATGCTAGAAACTGTATGTTGTTGATGGAGGCAAAAATGAGTATATATGTACACATAATTGTGTGCTTGATGTTGCTATGAGGCTTAATGTGTAATGCACAGTGCATGTGATGTAATGCTGGACATCCTGAGTGTCTGAGTGTGTTGTGCAGATCAGTACTATTGTAGAGTGGCTGGGTTATGTGGCAGCTTAGGTGAGGGGGAGGGAATAGTGTGTGAAAAAAGAAAAAAGGGAAAGGAGTGCAGAGGGGGGGATAAATAAGGAAACAGGGAGGGTAGAAACAGAACAAACCTATCATAAACAGGCTTGAAGCTGCTGAGGAGACTGGTGGTGATTTTACCTAAAGTGGAAACCTTTATGCCCCGTGAGTTATGCCCAGTGTGTCACATATAAGCATAAACTAACACCTGTGCAGAGAGTGTAAAGGGTGTGGATACATATCTGGTTTAGAAGAGCCAGGGAGTGACGTTTGGGTCGCGATGGAGCTGTCCATTCACATAGAGTCGGTCCACAGATATGACAGCGCGGGCCCCTTCGCTCAGAAATTTCTTCCTGATGGGGAACAGGATCCTTCGGCGCTCCAAGATTTCTTTGGGGAACTGATCATCCATCCTGAAGTCGGTTCCCCGGAGCTCCCTGCCACGGCGCCTCACCTCTTCCTTCTCCTTGTGAAGGACAAACTTGGCCACGATGGGTCTGGGCCTGCGGTTCCCAGGTCTCACTGCTCCCATGCGATGCACACGGTGAAAGTTTATGGTTTTAACTTTTTCCTCTGGAAGCTTTAGCTGGCTTTGAATAAAGTTTTTAATTTTTTCCTCGGCGTTTTCTTCTGGTGTTTCTGGTATTCCCATGACCACTAGGTTATCTCTCATGGATCTTGATTGAAGATCCAGAATGGACTCCTTGATCTTCTTATTTTCTTCAGAGAGTTGGCTCATTCCATCAGTGATGGACTTTACCGACTCCCTCAGCGCTGAATTCTCCGCGGTCAGGGTTTCCACTTGTTTTTGGGAAAATTCTAGAGCATCCTTGATCTCTTGAAATTCCCGGTGAAGAACTTCCAGGAGGGAAAGACGGCTGTCGAAGCTGGATAGTTTGGCATCAATGCTAAGAAGCATATCCCACGCGTTAGATTCAAACTCCGTCTTCGGTGGAGAAGCTCCCGGTGATTCTTCGGGTCGGCTCCGCTTGGTGGGGGCGGCTGGCTTGGCTGACTGAGGGGTTTTTCCCATGACGAGACGCTCGTATTGCTCGTCGATGTAGCTTGTCAGGCTGTCCAGATCCTCCTCGCTGCTGCAGCTCTCCAGGACGTTCGGAGTTTACTTTGGAAAAAAATCGGGGAGGGGAATGGCACTGGGACGGTGTATTTATCCCAAAAAAGAAGAAAAATAGAGAAAAAAAGATATTCCGCTGGCTTGTTTGTTGTTTTAGTTTCCCAGGATTAAATCATCTTATTTTCCACCAGGTCTCGAGCCGGTCCGCGTCACAGCATCATGCTAACCCGGAAGTGTGTCCTCAACCCGGAAGTGTGTCCTCATTTCTGTGTTTACTATTTTTACTACTTCACTGAGATTCTCCCCTGTACATATCATACTTGTGTCGTCGGCATATAAAAGGTATTTGAATGTATTTGACACCATGTGTATGTCATTAATGTATAGGATGAAGTGTTGGGCCTAATATTGACCCTTGTGGTACTCCACAGCTTAAATTTAGCAGGGATGATTTAAAATCTCCCAGTTGTACAAACGGTTGTTTGATGCGGGGGCTTGATACACACAAGTGGAAATGATGTTACTCTGTTTCTCCATATATATTCCATGACATCATCAATACAGCCAGACATTGTCTCTACATCTTCGTGTTTAAGACTGTTGTGTATGTAAAGAGCCAAGAGTGAAAATCAAAGTCCTAAATCTCCAAACTGTCTTTTTTTCACAGGAAGGCATTCAGTTTCTTCAGCTACTTCTTTTTTCTCTACAATGTTGGAGTGGGTCTCACCGCATGCATACTAAGACTGCTGTTGAACATGGTCATTGGAACAGCACTGGTGTCTCGCATTGACAGAAGCATCATGCAGAAAGGATATGAAAGGCTGGATTTAGGTGAGACACAACAGACCGAAAAACATGTCTGGACCATGTTTAGAACAACTATAATGAGCATTTAGTTAAAATCATAACAACAATAGAATATTATTCCATGTTTGCTTCTTAAATCTTCCTGGATTGGAATTCCTAACAAAGCTGGTTACTTTGTAAAACACTGTATTTTTCTGTTCTTGTTTTGACCGTCTTTTTCAGGTCACATGACATGGGTGGGGATGATCTTTGCTGATCATTACCACAACAACCCTGTCATGCTGTGTTTCTGTCAGTTGCTGTGGTCCAACACTGTGAAGGACCAAAGGAAACCTGCATATTCCTTACTTCATAACACTACGTCTGGTGAGTGTTTTGCAGAGTGACTTACATACCCAAAAGATTTCTGTTTACTTGTTTGTGTTAAAATCTTTATCATCTGTCATACCCACAAGTCCCAGTTGTCCTTACGGTGGATAGGGGCTGTCTGCAGATGAAAAATGATCAAACTTTTATGAAGCATCCAAGTGATCCGCACCAAATGTTAAAGTTGTGGAACGCGCAGTGAACTTATAGCAAAAAAAAATATTCTTGTACATTTTTTTCTGGGGGTGTGCTGCGGGCGACAGGTCCTAGTGAACACTTATTCAGCACATAGGAGTAAATAGGCAGGAAGTTGTTGGGACGCAGTTGTTATTGTCATGCCGTGCTTACGTTCAGCCTGTTAAAAATGAGGAAATTAGACAATCAGAGTTTTTGTGGTTTACAGGCACTTTTGTATCATATGCACATCCTGTGCAGCAGCAAAACAGTACTTCATAAGTTAGTGTAACTTCCTGTTTTGATTTAACCATTGTGCTATCCTATGCACTTTAACATTGGGAGTGGGGTAATCTAGACCAGTGGTCCCCAACCTTTTTCATGCCACGGACTGGTATGACATATATATATATATATATATATATATATATATATATATATATATATATATATATATATATATATATATATATATATATATATACTATTAGTAAATGTTTGTTTATTAGTTACATGTTTATTTGTACATTGTTGTTTATGTACTGATGATTAAAAACTACACAGTAAGATTACACAAATATACTTTTGTGCTAATAGATATGGCGTTTTATTACAGAGACAGAAAGCAGCGACTATCGTATGTCATGCTCTGTTGTAAACCGTGCAATGCGGGGAGCATGGGCGGCATGGCATTTCAAAGGCGCTGATGGCTCCGTACGAAGCGCGTGCCATGGAAAAAACACAGCTTCCTTCCCTTTGATTGGCTGGTGGATTGTTTAGAAGTACTTTTTTTTTTGTTATTGATCTTTGCTGGCCTGCGATCTACCCTCATGTCCTTGAAGATCGACCGGTCGATCGCGATCGTCGTAATGAGCCCCCCCTTATAGACTGATGTTCCAGAGAATCGGGCAATTTTTCAAAATTGAACGTCTTTCAGATTCCGAAATAAATAAAATGGAAGTAATGCAAGTTATTTAATCTTTCTGTGCGGCCTGGTACCAAATGACCCACAGACCGGTACCGGTCCGTGGCCCTGGGGTTGGGGACCACTGATCTAGACCCACTAGACAGTGCGCTGAACCGTTTTTCTTCAATGATTTGTGATCTTCACTGGTGTCCATATATAGCATGAAATCTTTCCACCTTTTTCCACCTTTGTCATGGTAGGGAGAACACGTCAATGTAAGTATCGGGTCATCTGGACCCCATAGGATAACGCAAGGGTTAATGAGGACCCAAGTTAAGGCACGTACAGGGTATGAAAAAGTTATTGAGGAGAGTTACATAAAATGTCCAAAGTCCAATTTAAGACTGCTGCTACGTCCTGCTGAGCTTGTGAGGAAGCGTGACGTCACAGACGGGGGGGAGGATTTTGTGAGAGGTGAGACAGCCGGCTCCGTGCATGAAAGACAAGAGGAGAGAAGCAGACAGCTTCCATGAGTGCCTGGCAAAGGGAGGGGCAGGCTCCTTACATGAACGTTGAGCGTTGACAGACACAGGCTCCTTGCGTGAGAAGCATGTGGGGCCAGTAGGAACAGAAACGCAATCTGTGCGCTTAAGCCTGAAATGCAACTAGGAGAAGAGTCATGAACTGGTAGAGAATGAGTGGACACACCCACCTCATACACCCACTTCATGTACCCCGGGGCACATCTGAAGCCATTCATTAGTCAGGGAACAGGTGAGTGGGAGAACAGCGGAAATGGCCATGTCCTGACACTTCCATTATCCTTACAAATACTTCACAATACATTGACATTAAATGGTACCTTCCATTTTCATGGCGTCCCTTGAGGTCGCAGTACGAGCCTCAGCTTCAAGACACACATGTTCCCCTCTTGAGATTCAGCCTCTCCTCTCTATGACCCTCCACGGACCTGGACAACCGAAAAACCTGCAGTACTTGTACGGATCAACCCCCTGTCCTGGTGTGTCACAGGAACAGGCAGACAGCTGGTTCCAAGTGCAGCAGGTTTATTAGTTTAGCTAATAAACTAGCTTAGCTAATATGTTAGCTTATCAGGGTCAGGCAGCAAGGTTATAATAGTTTCGGATTTTTTATTAGTTTTAGTTTTTATTTCGATTTGAATTTTTGTTTTTAAATTTATTTAGTTTTAATTAGTTTTTAGAGGCAGCTTTACTAGTTTTTATTAGTTTTTATTTTTTGAAATTGCTTCGTTTTAGTTTAGTTTTTATTAGTTTTAGTGTTAGTTTTAGTTTTTTCTTTTTTTTTGTAAATTAGGATATTTGTCAGGTGCATGATTCAAAATCACAAGAATAAGTGTTGTATAATAAAAACTCAATCAAAGATACATTTTGAAACACTTATTATTCAGAGGACACAAGGACAACCATCGTTAAATTAAAATACAACAGCCGATAACAGCATTACGTTACCTGCTCTCGCTTCTTTTTCGGGGGAGGGCGGGCGACAAGCTTGCTTGTCTAGGTACTGTTGATTTGGGTTTTTGTGTGCGCTTTTTAGATGTACTTTTAGATTCGTAGGGTTTTTCCCTTTGAGGAGCGTTCCACAAATTTTGTCTCCTGCTTCGACTACAAGGCACTTACTTTAGTTTTCAACGCTGTTATATTCAAAAAAGTCCCAAATAGGACTCTCCCGCTTTCTCCCAACTTTTAATGCAGCCATCACGCTCATGTAAATGTCTATGACCACGCTAGCCGGCAGTGTCTGACAGACATCATGTGACGTCACAGACAACGTGATGCCGTAGGGGTCAAATACACAGTAAAACTAGCAGCGTGAAGTAAATAGATTTTATTTCAACCCAAAAGACTTATGTATTAACAAAGACGAAAACTAAGTATTTTTTAGGGGTTAATATTAGTTAGTTTCATTTCGTTTTATACACACAACAAACAGTTTTATTTAGTTTTTGTTTTCTTTTTAACTCTCGTTTTTATTTTTATTTCAGTTAACGAAAATGTTTTTCCAGTTCTAGTTTTAGTTTTTTCATTCGTTTTCGTTAACTATAATAACCTTGTCAGGCAGGGAGAGGTCAATAACAGGCATAAGATCATCAGAGGGGAGACGGGGAAGACCAGGCGAGAGTCGGGGCAGGCGGCAGTCAAACAGAGTCCGAAACGGGGTCAGGAGATCAGGTCCAGACATAACGCTCGGTAATGAAGGCAGAGTGGCACAAACACTACTTTGCCCCGAGTGAGGCTCTGTGCAGTGCTTAAAATATAAGAAAAAGAGGGAAATTCAAGTCTTCATAGAAAAAGAAGTCCAGTATTCTAGAAAGAAAACAATCAGATTTTTGGGAAATGTGACGAGCTCAGCACAGGAGAGACGGCACGAAGGAGATTGAAGGACACAGATGTACAGCCAACCAGGATGAAGAACACATCCTGGTTGGCTTATCTCTTGGCTAAACACGTGGTGCTTAATATTAAATAAATAAAGCAACATTGCACTGACAAAAACTCTTCGAGACCATGAAAGGCAAACCTGGAAACAGCGAGGGAACACTGTAGTACAATGTGGCAGTACTTTAAAGGATCCTACACAGAACAACTGTATGTGATCATCAAGAACTATTTGTACCATCAAGAACCCGGGCTGTGCTGACCGCTGCAAATTTCTCAAATGTGGAATCTGGATTATTTAGTGGGTAGTGGGGGACTGCGATCATGCTCTTCCCTGTAGTTACAGTAAAACATTTCCCTGTCGTGGGATCAATTAAAGTTCTATCTAATTCCTTTTCAAAATGCACAATCTTCTTTCTGTTCCAACGCTCTGTACCTAATCATCCCCCTGTTAATATTTTATTGCTTTTTCCCTTTTGCTTAGGATCCTTTGTGAAAGTCCGAGCCTGGAAGCGCTGGATGTTGTCTTACACCCTACTGAGGAACCCACAGTTGATTCTGCTTCGGAAGCACCACCTGTCGTCATCGTCCAAGCAGTCAGAGACGGCAGTGCAGGCTTGGGTCATGGTGTCTCAGATGCAGGGCCGTATAACACAGGGCTCACAATAGGACAGGGATGCATGTAATTATTTTGGACCATGAGCAAATCATGTGAAGGGTTCTATTACAAATATCCATCCCATAGTTGGCTCAATCATATAATCCTGGCTTGATTGCACACATTTAATAGTCTCATTTAACCCTTGTGCTATTCTATGACGGTAGGGTAGAACACGTCAATGTGAGGGTGGGCCTCACATTGACGTGTTCTCCATACCATGACAAAGGTGGATGAAGGTGGAAAGATTTCATGTAATCCATGGACACCAGTGAAGATCACAAATCATTGAAGAAAAAAGGTTCAGAGCACTGTCTAGTGGGTCTAGATGACCCAACTCCCAATGTTAAAGTGCCTAGGATAGCACAAGGGGTGCTGCATGCAGCATGAGGTGCATGGAATTTCTGCTCTTATGTACTTTCATAAAGAGCTCACTATTGCTGCATTCAGGTCTGCTGGGAATTTCTAGCATTTGCACACATTTATCTCAGCACAAACACACACACCTGTTATTTCTTGTCATTGTAACTCTTTGAAATGAGTAAGACGCACAACAACAACTGTCAGAACAAACAATAATGCAAAACGTGCATACATGCATGTTTTTTCAATGCATGACATTAAAAAAATATATTTTTTGGTGTATCACTATTTTTATTGTTTACTTTTCTGTTGTACAATTAAAAAAATATGTGATTTGAACAAGGTTAATTTCTTCCAAAATGTTCCTGTTGTAAATAAATGACCAAGACTAGAAATAAACAATTTGATCTTGAAGTTCCTACATCCCCATTTATGAAGTTATGTTTCCATATGGCGATCTTTTGTACCAGGGCTTGCTGGTTTGATCGGGGCTGTTGCTGCTGTGCTTACCCTTGCTGGGGCAGCTGGGGCCCAGCATCACAGCCTCATGGCTGTGGTGTGAACCCCGTTGCTGTCTGGTGCGGGTGGGCGCTGTGGTGACATTCTGTGGATGAGCTGCTCCTGGTATAACAGATTCCAGACATATTGTTTCCTCACAGCAGAGCCAAGCCGTATGTCTGTTTTATTATTATAATCATTTCTTCCTGCCTGTATGCATAAAGTTTGGGGTCATTGGGTGTATGTATGGCAGGGAGGGGAGGGAGGGCAATGGGGTGGGTTGGGTTTTTTTCTCTTTTTTGCATTTTGTTGATTGTTTTTAATTCTAAAGTGCTTTGAGCAGCAGGCATGTTAAGAGCTTTTTATAAATAAAGTTTGATTGATTGATCAATCAGTTTGTTAAATGAAAACCAATCAGTAGCTGCGTTTACATGGACTAAAGTAATCAGAAAGAACGCCTGATCTGAAGAAAAATGCGTCATGTAAACACTCCGTTCAAAATAGTCTGCCCAAATCAGACTCGTTTGGATCAAAATTTCTTTCTGATGGAGATAGGTGGGTTATGCCGATTGTTGATCCGACCGTGCTGCATGTAAGCGGTTCATTCCGGTCGTGTGTCACTACTGCTCCACCTCAGGCCTGTAGGAGACGGTTGAGTCTGTTATAGTCTTGTAACTGCTGTATGTCTGTCAGTTCCTGACTGTCCCTCAAGGTGTCAGTGTATGTACACACTCACACACACAGTAGTGTCAGCAATTCAGCAAGTTGTTCTATTTACAATGAACCGTCTGTAATGTTCATTATAGATGAACTTTAACTATGAAAGATTTTTAAAACAAACTTGTGCATTTCCAAGTTTGTTTCTAAATTGTGAAAATGTACTACAGGCAAAATTACAGTTTTTTTCCATAGAATATCATTTTAGCACTATAACGACTCAATGCAGTCTCAGATCAGTGTTAAAAACAATGTATCCGTTTTTTTTTTAAATTATCCATTGTTTGACCCTGTAAAGCCCTCTATATCAAAGAATTCAACAGAAAATTCACATTCTTGGATTTCAAATGTTTTTGTTTTTTTTTACTTTTGAATAAAATTCACAAAAGCAAAGTTTGATCCGTTGGGTGATTTGTTTTTGCTCACAACAATATTAGTTTACGATGCAAAAAGGTTGATATGAGTGTATAGAGAAAAAAAGGCCCCTACTAAGGTCTACCCACTGTTTCAAGACATTTTAACATGGCGTTTAATAAAGAATTAATTAAGACATTTGAATTCTTTCAAAACAGCAAATAATCATTTAAGAAAATGAAAAATAAAGATGAGTTCTTCTTACTATAAAGCTTTAAAAATTAACTAAATTCTTCCCGCCAAAAGTGTATATGAGATTCTATGAAAGCATCCATTTTGAAATTAGCCAAAAAAAGCCTTTCTGCTGCCTCTAGTGGATTAATGATTAAGTAGAAAACATTGACCAAGGGGGGACTGCATGACAGAAGGGAATTGACTGATTTGCTTCCAGTTCCAACATAAGTCAATAAGCCAAAATGTTGGAACCAGACGTCATCAGTAAGTAGTGATTGCTCCATGATTGCTCCATGTCGGTCTGAGTGTATATTTCTATGGCAACCACTCTATCCAATCAGCTTGAGCTTGTTAGAAAATCCCACCCCTATTTAGAATCTGTCAAACTCTTTAAACGTGAGACGTGAGACCACATAGTTTTATTGAGGCGTCCGATTATAACTTGAAGTAGAGAAAGAATACGATGAAAAAATTAGGATTATCAAGGACATGTTTAAAAAAAAAAGGGAGCAAAGCATTAATAGTTATTCTGACCAATAGAATGACTGAGTAACAGCTGTTTTTTCTTCATGGAAGTCTATGGATTTCAGCTTCTTCGGACCAGAGGGTTTTGAACGCCTGGGGGGGCGGGGTCACTCAGTCCAGTTGTCCTTTACAGTCAATAGTGTTGACATACATCAAGTGTTAGTCATAGTTTTACAAAATAAAACTGCCTTCAGAATAATATGGTAAATAAAAAAACAAACAAACATATTTATTAGTACTGGTCTGTGACCTGGGGATTGGGGACCATGGAGAATCTGTGGAGGGAGTTGAAGGTCGGTGTTGCTGAGTAACATTCCCGAAGCATCATAGCAATCTGCATGGGCCAAAATTACCAGCAGCATTGCAAACCTGCTGAAGACCTACAAGCAAACTTTGACCCGTCATTAAAAACCTGTATCACATTATACAGAATTTGAAAGATTTTTTGTAATGCAAATGCTTCTGTTCTGCTCCATTACACAAATTAATTCTTTAATAAAATCAAGCAATGTGATTTCCTGGATTCTTTTTGTTTTTACATTCTGTCTCTAATACCTAAAGTGTTTCAATAATGGGCTAAACTTGCAGAATCGCTGATTGCCAAACACTTTTCTGTCCCATTGTATAAATCTGCATACATGTGTGTGCGTGCACGTGCATGCATGAATGAAAAGGGCAACAGGAAGCAAACAGCTTCCATGATCATATCTATCAAGGGGAATAAAGGATTTCCTCAGGAGTGGCCTCTGACAATTACAGGCTTGACATTAAAGGAGAGTGGGAAAGGAGTAAAGAAAGCTGGAAGGTTGTTAAACATTCCTTTTATCCACTCACCTCCTTACCAATATGATTCACACTAAAGTAATGTAACATTATTTTCAACCTGGAATACAGCACTTTTTTCCAAATTAATGTTTAAAAAAATGTATAAAATTGTATATGAGTAAAAGGATTTTAAGATCTTCTGGTGTCTAGAAAACTAATAAAAAGTAACAATAATTATGTTTGAACATAAATGATCCTGAGGAAATTTGCTCCAGGGTTAGTTGGTAAACCTTGTTTGAGGGGGATTTTTTTGAGGTTTACAAAGAATATTTAGCGAACTGAACGTCCAATAATACAGTGCTGTTGTTTCCTTCACTGCTCCACTGTTGTAATGGCCAGCTATATTTTTGGCTCCTTCTGAGATGTTGATGTCATTGTTTACATGTGGAATGTGTGTTAGAGCAGAATGGGACGTGCTGATCTTTTTCTTAACGTGCAATGACCTCAGTGATGATGTGTGTTGCTGTGAAGCACATTCTATCCTCTGATCCCTCCTTCCAACAATAGATCTTGAACTGTAGAGAGAAACAGAAATTATCTGTGTTCAACAAGAATGACTGATTAAACAAAACCCATTTTGTGTTGCTTTTTGCCTGAACTACACAAGCAAAATATCTTTTTTTGACAATTTTTCAAATGACTTTTATGTGCTTTCATAAATTCCTGCTAATTTTCGTGTCAACACAGCTTCTTGTTTAGACAGGATTTACTGAAGAAAAAAACCTTTCATAAACATCTTGGAGAATGACGAGCTTACAGAAACTAAAGGAGAGACTGTTGGATCATTTCTATTGAAAAGGGTTTTCTAAGAGTTGATATAGACCAGCCAGTGACAACTAACATCACATTCTTTACTGTGTGATGGCATATGCTATTCCAATGAGAGGATTTGTTTTTAACGCACTTATCTTTTCAATTGAATGTTAACTAGGATTGACCAAACTGTCTGAGGAATCTTTAGCACCTTTTTGAATATATGCCACTGATTAACGTAGTTCTGATGGCAAAAGTGGGTCCAACCTGGTACTAGCAAGGTCAACTTAACAAAGTGGACGGTGAATGTATGTTTGTGTTCTGTCTTATTCTTGTTCAAGTTAAGAGAGCTAATAATCTTCCACTCAACAATCATCAGGCACAACGTGGTATAAATTGTTCTGATTAGCTGAAATTGCTGGATGTGATATACAGTGGTGTACAATATGTGAGTTGGCCAGTCGAAGGCCTGAAACAGGTGTAACCAGAAGGATGAAGACAAGGATTTGAAATAAATAATCAACTGATGCAGGAATATTTCTTAGAATCTAGTATGACTGAGTCTGTAGAAGGGAAAAGTCCACTCACCTGTCCATCATTTATCTTTTCATGCTTTATCCTGAAGAGGGTCTGTGGGATCACAGGTCACACCATGGCAATGTCCTATAGACCATTGAAACATGCAGACTGGGGGAAGTTGTGGAGCTGCGGGTGACCTGACTTGACACAGCATTGCAATGGCCCCAGGGCTTTCCTTCATTGTTGCCTCCTGCTGAGTTTGTTGGCCTATCTTTCTCAGGAAGCTGTGGGAGGAGAAGAGATGCAGCACACCTGTTTAGATTGCCCACAGGATCCAGAGGGCCAAATGCAAAAAGCTGAGGAGGGCATTTGCCTGACTGACATTTTGGGCCCTGAGCTTCTCTGCACTTTTGTAGTAAACAAATGTCTCAGCAAATCATCTGATTTTTCTTTCCTTTTTGAACCATGCTGTTAGATGACTTAAAAAGATTTGCTGGAGTGGCCATGTTCTTCTGATGTGAACAGTAGTAGACTCAAAGGTAGTTCACTTATGAGCAGGAACTTCAACGGTTCATACACTCCAGCATAACTTTACCAGAACCAGACAAACAGACACAGAAAAACATAACTGAAGACTGAAAACAAGCGGCTAAAACCAAAGATTAAAATAGAATACAGGACAGTTAACAGAAAAAGGAACAGATGTGGATGACTGACAGTAAACTTGGTGGGACTGTGCTACTTGACTGCTGGGCACTTCTCTAGGATTTGAAGTCAAGGAGAGCCAAGTCAATGGATGTGGAGAAATGTAGGCCTAACGGGGTGTTTAACGGAATTCAGAACTTTTGACAAGTTTTTCAGTCAAATGAATTGCATTCGTTACTTGTTTTAGGCAGTTAGAAAAAGAAGCTTTTTCATTTGGTGGCTTCACCTTAAAAAGGAAAATCTAAAAACCAAAATTCTTACAATTCTTCTTTAAGTTATGAATTCAGGCAGGGAAAAAGGGACTGCATACATTCATATTTTCTCTGCCGTCTGCACATTGTCCAGTTTCTTTTATCAATGACTCCCTTTGCAGGCTGACAGGCTGAGACTCTCCATGTCTGTGAAAAGTAGCCTCAGTCTAAACAAGAGGCTTGTCCTTGTTTTTGGACCTGACATCAATCTGACCAGTTTTTTCTTTCATCCTTCATATTGTTCATACAATGGAAGCTGATTCTAGCAAAGCCAAAATAGTGAAAATGTCACAAAGGACACATTCTCAAAGGAAAGTCTGAAGTGTGTGATCTTCAAGTGTGGCGTCTCAGATACTAAATCAGGAAAATAATGAAATAAGAACTTTGTAATGTTAACTATCTTTTTTAATTTGAATGATCATCAGAAACAATAACACAGTTGGGCAGAGCAACAAAATAAAGTGTCAGTGTTGATGCTTGATGTTGTTTTAGTTCTGAGCAAGAACCCCCGGTTGGGAGAGAGGAGCACATAAAGAGCTCAGGAGGAAAATTATCGGTCATTTAAAAAGGACATTTATTTCAATATGAATTCAAGTCAGCTTCAAAGACATGAACAAAAGTAAAAAGGTTGGATTATTTTACTTTCAGAGACTGAAGTGAAATACTTTAATGCATAGTGTTGTCTAGTTTTCTGTTGGGTGAAATTGTGGCTTTTTAACGTCTCTATCTGGTGCCGCTGCTATCTAAAACCAAAAAGAAATTTTTGGAAAAAAGTAATTAACAAGCAGAATTCCAACATGATGGAATAAAGAAAAGATAAAGTTATGATAGCATGTCTTTGGCATGAAGAAACTGCAGCTTCTGGTGTTTTGACCTTTTTCTTCTTGATAACAGTGTCTTTTCAGAGCTTTCGCGCCGTCTAATCTGCTTTGTGAAGCGATTAGCTGCCATGTTTTCCGCACTATAGGGCACAACAGGTTACAAGGTGCACTGTCAATGAATGATCTGTTGTGAAAACATTTCATATACAGTTTATGGCGCACCAAACTATAAGGTGCATTAAGCGACACAAGAGAGTCTGTCAGTCAGTTAGATTTTATTAAATGTGTTCATAGTAACTCTAGAACGTGTTTGAAACAAAACTACACGTTAGCCTCTTTATTAACAATAACACCCATTGACTGGACTGAGCATGTGTGACATCACCCATAGAAAACGCCATCCTTCCAGCTCCAGCGAAATGAAGCTGATTCAGTTGCCATTTTTCCCACAATGTGGTTGCTTCCATTTGGAGCTGGACGACAGTGATTGGTCCAAGTCCGTCTGAGTCACTGTTTCTATGGCAACTACTGTCACCACTCAGGAGTGAGCTCGTTCAAAGTTCACACCCCGTTCCACTGAAACCAGTTCAGGAGAATCTGTCTCAGATGCGGGCACTGCATGAGGCATCTGACTGGTCAGTTTATAATGTGATTAACTTCTGATCATAAATAAAAAAAACATGATAAAAAAGGGCAAAAATGGTTATTCTGACCAATACAATGACTGAATAACAGTTGTTTGTTTCTCTGTAGGAACTTTGGCTTTTTGGAGCTAGCAACTTCCTGTTTGGAACCCCAGGGGGGAGGGGTCACTTAGTCCAGTTCACCTCTGCAGTCAATGATAACACCCAACCTGTGTACCCTTCAAAACCGCTTTGACATCAGTAACCCCACCAGAATGATCTCATATGTAAGGCGCTCTAGATTATAAGGCCCACTGTTGTTTTTTTGTGGGCTGCACGGTGGCGCAGTGGTTAGCGCTCTTGCCTCACAGCAAGAAGGCCCCCGGTTCAAGTCCCGGCTGGGGGACATGAAAAACAGAACACCAGTGGGGGGCCTTTCTGTGTGGAGTTTGCATGTTCTCCCCGTGCATGCGTGGGTTTTCTCCGGGGTCTCCGGCTTCCTCCCACCATCCCAAAACATGCTTCATAGGTTAATTGGCAACTCTAAATTGACCATAGGTGTGAATGCGAAGTGAATGGGTGTGTGAGTGAGGACATTCTACCCTGCAACAAACTGGTGACTTGTTCAGGGTGTCCCCCCTGCCTTCGCCCACAAGTGGCCGGGATAGGCTCCGGCAGCCCCGTGACCCCGAAAGGGATAAAACGGTTAAGAAAATGAATGAATGTTGTTTTTTTTGTAAAAAATTAAGGCGTTTAAATGCACCATGTGTTGGAATAATGTATATAAGTTATCTCATATTTGCTTTTTATGCATTACCTAGCTATATAGGTGTTAGAATCATGTTTGCAGAAGTGTGTGTGTCCAACTCTGTTTCACAGGAAGGTGGAGAAGTAACCCTTGGAGGAAACCGACTATCTTTGCGTCTTTCCAGCACTTGTGTGTTAATTATCCGCGAGAAAAAGCTTTGCAGGTCCGAAGATGATGTGGGAAGGCTGTGAAAGGACGGACATGTCGTAATTAATGTTTTCTGATCGTGCTGCAGCTGTGTTCTGTTTCCCCTCCTTAGAGCACAATGCATGTGTAAATTAGGGAATACCCAACAAACAGAATAGGAGGCGACAGAATATGCGCCAGAGTGGAGAGAGATTATTGCTGAGTATTGTCTCTGTTCGCTCTCCTCGTAAAAGGTACCTTTGGTCTGTTGTCTTTCTTTCCTTATGTTGTTATTCTGATGTTGCAGGTTGATTTAACCCAACACCATACTTTGGGGAAAATAAAGTATTTTTAGTCTGTGGTGAGTAGATTCGTAAAGACCTGCTCATTTTCTATGTTGGTGACTTTTTTCTTTAATAAAAACTGAACTTCTGACTTCCTAAATAATTTACACAAATGCAAAATAGTTTACAAAAATGCACTTCAATTATTTAATCTGTGGTGTTGTTGTTATTTTATAACTAGAATAACATCTTATTCATCTTTGATCCTTTTGCAACTCTGCAACACATGCGGTTGCAAAACCAATTTCCTGCTTCAAAACAGCTCAGTTCAGACTGAAAAGAACTTAATACAGTCAGATTGGAAAGTCTGATGATACAATAATGTCTTTTCTTAAAATTATTATTACAATTATAATACCTCTATTGAAGAACCTGATAAGTCTTCCATGTAGTTTTGGTTTTTTGTGTATGATGGAATCAGCGAGGACAGCTTCATGTCACGGTGCTCTAAGAAACTTTTCCATGCATGGCTCCAGGGTGACTTGAGGAAGGGAAGGGCTGGGTCTCAGTTTCATTATTGCTTTTTTTTTTATTCTTAAAAATAGTGAACCGTGTTTGAAAAATGCCAAAAATGTCATAATTCATTGAAAAAATCAATATTTGGTAGAAATGTGATATTTTTGGTACACAGAAAGTAATTGGACACACCAAGTAAATGAAAAAGCCTACCTGGTATGATTATTTTAAATCTTAGAATAACAATAACCAAAAAGGTGATATCTTTATAATAACATAGCAAACCCATTCGTTGGTATTTCCTGCAAGAAGGTAATGAAAGACAGAATCGCTCACTTCTCTCTTGCAATTTCTGCTCATTTTAATTTAGTCTAACTGGGTGGAGACAGCTGAACCTGTTTTTATGGAGGGAGCTTCTCAAAATGCTAAAAGTTTTCCAATTTCTATCTGCGATTTTAGAGCTTTCTCACATAATTATCGTTATAAATCAGGTTCTGCTTTAACTCGTGACAGGCTTCAATAAAGAAATTGCCAGATATAAGGGTGAAAATAAAACTGTCAGAAACCGCATAGCCATCATGACAAGAAATCTGGGTCGGTCAAAACCAAATTAACATCTTTTCAATGGTGGTAAGAGATGAGTCTAAAATATTTGAGAGGAAATCTTAGAAAGTTTATGATGCTCATCAAATTCGTATCTGCCGCCATTCTTTCGACATGCGTCAAATTTGCTGCTGAACGCTTGTCTGAAAAATCTGTTTATAAACTTGATAGTCCTTCTATACGTGTGGGAGGAGCTACCACCACAAAAGTTTGTAGCTTCATCACTACATGGAAGCATTGACTGTATATCTCATTTACAATGCACGGAAGACAAGGATGGTGTTGAGAGATAAGGTACTTCTATTAGAAAGAGCTCTACGACTTCCAGTTATGGCGACCACCTGAGCAGACGCAATAGTCACTGCTCTGCTATCCCGACACTTAAATCCTGCGAAAATACTCCAATCTCCCCCAAAACTTAGGTAAAGGGGTTTGAGAACATAAAAGGAATGCCGAGGGGCAACAAACAAAGGCCGAATACCAACAACCAGCCAAAGCTGACGGACTTTCAAACTCGGAGCAGTTCCCAAAGAACTGAGGCTGGCAACATGGCTGAAGGTAAAGGAGAACGGAACCCAGAGTTGGAGAGATCCAAAGCTGATGAGATCCTGGCTGCCATTGGAGCTATGAGGGATGAGTTCACAACTCGTTTTGATGGAATCGGGACCGCAATCGGAGATATAAAAAAAGAAATGAGTGAGTTCACAGAACGAATCTCGCAAGTGGAGATGCGCACATCACGTGCAGAAGAGGATGTCGCCAGCCTACAGGCCAAAGTGAGCGCGCTGGAGTCCAAACAAAGAGGGATGGAAGACAAACTCCTGGACTTGGAAACCAGATCCAGACAAAATAATCTGAGGCTGGTCGGGCTGCCGGAGGGGGCCGAAGGAGAAGACCCGTACACATTCCTGGAGAAGTGGATCCCGGAGGCATTAAATATGCAGGCGCGAGAAGCGACGGTGAAGATCGAGCGAGCACACCGGGTCGGACCAGCGAGGGAACCTGGAGCGCCACCGAGAACATTAATAATGAAGTTCGCCGATTACAGGGAGAAGCAAGCGGTCGCGGTGGCAGCAAAAAACAGCAAAGACATAAAATATAAAGGAAAACTGGTTCGATTTAGCCACGGGGCTTCACCAGCTGAGGAAGCAGTTTGACCCGGTGCGCCGGGAGCTGCGTAACCGGGGCATTCGGCACGGGCTGATTCATCCTGCAAAACTGCTGGTGACCTACAAAGATCGCACCCACACCTTCAAAAGTCCAGCTGAAGCACAGAAGTTTGTCGAGAATATCCAGGAGGACACAGCGTAAATATATACCCACGGAGATGTCATATATGTGTATTATTATTTAGTGAATAAGCAAGTAATATCAGGGATACCTTTAAAGTTTGTGGCAACAGTTAACGGGGGAGGGAAAGATCATGTTGATAATGAAGATAAGTGGAAAATAATCAGTGAATAAATCTGTTAGAGAACATTTCAGGGTAGAGCATGGAGTGTTACTACACGAGATAGCACCAGTGTTCAAACAAAGACGATGGTGAGTGGAGGGACCGATCCTCGCAGGCGTGGAACGGTCCAAGGCGATAACGGGAGACGACTTTCAGGGGGGAGGGGGAGGGTTTTCTTATTTAAACAAAGGGAAAGGGGATTTGTTTTGATGCATGTTCAAGCATCCAGGGTTTTCTGTGCCTCTCTACAAAAAAGTGTCAAGTTAATATGTATGTCGTAGTTGAAAATGACACAAGAAGTAAAAATTAAGTTTGTTTCTTGGAACTGCAGAGGTCTTCAAAATCCAAACAAAGTTAAACAAGTCATGAACAGAATAAAAGATATGGATGGTCAGGTGGTATTTCTGCAGGAAACTCATCTTCTTGATAAAGATTTGAAAAGTATTAAAAGAAGATGGCAAGGCAGTGTATTTACAGCCCCATTTTCCTCTAATGCAAGAGGAGTTATGATATTAATCCGTAATACAGTTCCTTTTCAAGTAAAAAATATAATAAAAGATAAATGGGGAAGATATCTAATCATTCAAGGTCAATTACTTTCAGAGGATTTATGTTTTGTAAATGCTTATGGCCCTAACATAGATGATGCTAATTTTTTTGAGGATGTTTTTCTTACAATAGCAGCACTCACAGGACAATATATCATAGCAGGTGACTTTAACTGTACTCTAGACCCTAAAATAGACAGATCAACAGGAACAGATCAATCTCACAATAAATGCAGAACGGTTATTCAAGGTTATATTAAAGAGTTGAACTAACTAGACATATGGAGAGAATTAAATCTTAATGATAAGGGCTACTCCTGCTACTCTAGTAAATATAAGACATTTTCCAGGATTGATTATTTCCTAATCTCTTTAGAATTATGTCATAAAATTAACAGGTGTTTTTATGAGTCCATTGTGATCTCAGACCATGCTCCATGTTGTTTAGTATATATGGATAAAAATATTATTAAAGACCCACCCCGGTGGCATTTCCAGCATAAATGGTTACAGGACAAAGAATTTATCAAATATATAGGAAAACATATTGATGAGTATTTCAAATTGAACACGGCGCAGACGTCTGCATGTATAAGATGGGAAGCTTTCAAAGCGGTTCTTAGAGGTCACATCATTAGCTATACAGGTTCAAAATCAAAAAAGTGGAGAGGGGAGAGACAACAGTTGGAACACAAGATTAAAACGCTTCAGGAAAAGGTCAACAAAGAAAATAATTTGCAACTGATAAACGAGTTAGCAACTTTAAGAGCAGAATATAATAAACAATCAGCTGGTCGAGCAGCAGCAAGTCTCTTAAGGCTGAAACAATCCTTCTATGATCAAGGTGACAAGGCAGGCAAACTGCTGGCTTGGCAGATAAAACAATTGGAGTTTAAAACACCAATAACATCTATTATATCAAATGACACAACTCTTGTAAATCCCACTGAAATTAATGAAGCATTTAGAGAATACTATAGTGAGTTATTCAATGCAGAAGAGAAAACAAATACTGAAAACATAAACAATTTCTTAGATCAGTTAACCATTCCACCTATATCTGATGACAAAAGAGAGGCTTTAAATTTGGAAATCAGCAAAGAGGAGATTGGACATGCTATTGATAGTCTCAAATCAGGAAAAAAAGCAGGTCCAGATGGTCTCCCAGTTGATTTGTATAAAGAATTTAAAAATAAACTAATAACACCCATATTTGAAATGCTCCAAGAAGCATTTAGAAATAACAATCTCCCCCCATCAATGAACAGTGCGTTGATAATTCTATTACCTAAACCAGGAAAACCCTCAAATAAATGGGAAAATTTTAGACCAATAAGTTTGTTAAACGCTGACCTTAAAATAATCTGTAAACTCTTGGCAACACGACTACAGAATGTGTTGCCAAGCATTATTGATAGAGACCAAAATGGCTTTATATCTGGAAGGCAAGGATTTCACAACGTGAGAAGGGTTTTAAATATTATTCATTATAACACAAATAAAGCAGAAACAGGTTTATTGGCACTAGATGCTGAAAAGGCCGTTGATAAGGTCCATTGGCCTTTTCTTTTTAAGGTTATGGACAAATTTGGATGTGGAACCAACTTTAAAATGTGGGTCCAGATCATATATAAAAATGCCAAGGCAAAAATCTTGACTAACAGGAACACTTCACAGTCAATAAACATAACAAAAGGCTGCAGGCAGGGGTGTCCATTGTCACCTTTGCTATTCACAATGGCAATCGAACCACTAGCAGTAGCAATACGATCCCACACTGGGCTACATGGAATCACGGTGGGTTCAGTAGGACACAAAATAGCTTTATATGCAGATGATGTGATTGTGTTTCTCTCTCAATTAAGAAAATCAATACCTTCTTTAATGGAAATAATCAGAAAATATGGTGATGTCTCTGGATACAGGGTGAACCAAACAAAATCCTCTATTTTATTACTTAATGAAGAAGAAAGAAAAAATCCAACTTCTGAAATTATCCAATTTAATGTAGTTGACAATTTCAAATATCTGGGAATTAACATCAGACCAAGACTAGAACAGGTAGTAGAATCAAATTATGATCCTTTAATGGAAAAGATAAACAGCTCCATAGAGAAATGGATGACACTACCAATTTCAATAATGGGAAGAATAAATATATTAAAGATGAGTGTACTCCCAAAACTGATTTATCTTTTTCAAAACATACCCCTGCCACCACCTCTAGACTTATTTTCAAAACTAAAGAAACTTTTCGCCAGGTTTATATGGAACAACAAAAAAGCAAGACTCCGTCTGACGTTACTATATCTTCCCTTTGACAGAGGAGGACTAAAAAGTCCAAACATTGAATGGTACCACTGGGCTGCACAGATTAGATCTATAATGTTTCATTTTACAGTCAAAAATACACCTCATTGGGTTGAAATGGAATCCCATGATCTAAAGCTGCCCCTCCCATTATTTCTTAACTCAAACACCTCAAAAAAGCTGCGCAAAGAGACAAAGAACCCAATTCTTAAACACATGATACACATATGGTTCAGAGTCTTAAATTACATGAACCAAACTCAACCATTATCACAATACAGCCCAATTTGGGGGAACAAATTCTTCACCCCAGGTAGAGCGGATGCCACCTTTAAAATATGGGCAGCAAAGGGTCTTTCCGCCATCCGGGACTTATATTCTCCAGATTCTGATATCATGATGTCATTTGAAGAATTAAAAAATAAATATGACTTAAGCAAAAAACATTTTTATAAATTTCTCCAGGTCAGAAACTTTGTTAGGAAAACACAGAAGACCCTCAATAAACCACCAAGCTCAATTTTAGAAAAGTTCATGGTGAGAGACAGTTCCAAAAAAGGTGCCATTTCTGAATTTTATAATCTGTTTTTGTCAAATTCAAATGAAAGTTCACAATACAAAGTAAATGCTTGGAAAGAAGATCTCCAAAAACAAATTACAAATGAGGAATGGGAGGCTGCTTGTGCTGGAGCTCAAAAGGTGTCAATTAACTCGAGACTAAAATTAACACAATACAAATGGTTGATGCGTACATATGTAACACCAGCGGATTTAAATAAATATAACAGAAATATACCAGATGTTTGCTCCAAATGTATGGAAATGAAAGGAACATTCTTCCACTGTACTTGGGAATGCAAATGTATACAAACTTTTTGGGAAGAGGTGAAAGTCACAATAGAGAAAATTACTTTAAAACAGATCCCACTGGAGCCAAAGCTTTTCTTATTAGGTATATTTCCTAAAATACATCACTACAACAAAGGTGAGAGGGCATTTATAAATCTCAGCTTGATTCATGCTAAAATGTGTATTGCTAAACGCTGGAAAAACACTCACAGTCCAAGCATAAACCAATGGTTCCAACAAATGCTGTCAGGGGTCCCTTTAGAAAGAATTACATATATTTTGAAAGACAAAGTAGAAGAATTTGAAAATATATGGCAACCTTTCATACACTTTGTAAAGAATATGGATCCTCTGGAATAGAATGTTGATTGTTAATTTTGGATGGTACACAGACCTCTGTTTTTTAATTTTTATTTATTATTTTTTCTTCTCTTAATTTTAAGTGTGTTAAGGTTATATTCTTCATTTTGTCAATATCCAAGGAGAGGCACTCTTGTTCTTGAGGTGGGGAGGCGGGGGGGGGGGGGGGGGGGGGTTAAAAAAGACTGTGAATAAGAGAAAGCATTACCTAAAAACTGTTGATAAAGTTGCAATTTTTGTAATGGCTGACTCAAGTGAAATTTATAATTGTAAATTGTGTTTCTGTATTTTTATGACTTTGAAAATTCAATAAAAAGAATGTGGCAAAAAAAAAGAAAGAGCTCTACAAAAGCATCGGTGATCACACCTCTGAATTCTCTTATAAACTCAGACATGGAGACGTGTTTACAGATGGGTTTGTAGAGCTCTTTAAAATGCACCCCTGGAACTACAAGAAAAACGTGGAATAAATAATTTCTTGGAATATCAGCAACTTAAACCTATAATTACAAAGACAATGACTTAAAGCTACCAGATCTAGTTACCTCTTTGATTAATTTTTTAATGAATAATTGTTAATTATTGAATCATACAATCTCCTTTGCAACCATTGATGATAATATTTCAATTCAGATAACAAAATGGGATGCAGACTTTTGCAGCAGCACAGATCATAGCTCCTGGTCAGAAATTTGTCTAAAAACCTTAAGGCTTGTTGTCAGGATCCTGGTCACCTCCCACACCTACAGATTGACGATCTGCTTCCTGCAGAATTCCTGCCCACCTCGTCTCCATCACATCCAACCACTCATCATACCACGGGAAAGCAGTCCAGGCTCCAAATCTTCTGTCATCGCAGTTTTCACCAGACCAGCAGCTCATCCGCCCCATCACCCATCCAAGCCACACCGATTGCAATCCAGAATTCTCCACCACAGAGGCGGTTGTACCCTGAATTACTCCCTGGGCGAGACCCCCCCTCCCCCTATAGAGTCACTTTGTCCATATCAACTGATTTGTTTTATTGTCATTGAAAATAAGGAATTGATACAGAAGACGTTTATCTGAATTTTGCCCCGCATTAGAACAGTTTTTATTAACATAAAAATAAAAGACCATAAGCTTGGCAAAAATACAGCTATGTTGGAAAAGTAAAGTAACGGCCAATCTGAAGTTATTTGCCCCATAAGCATGTTGCAGCAGCAGCAGCAGCAGCAGCAGCATGCTGTATATCCATCACAGCTCATTTAACATTTATGAACTAAGTACACAACAACAAAACACAACAAATCTTTGTGTTACAGCAGAGCAGACAGACACACGAATCACAACAAATGTTACAAGTTAAGGCAGGGCAAACGAATAAGAAGAAAATCTTAAAAAATAAACAATGACGTCATTTGCAACATTTGGGCCAACTTCAGTTTTGGTCATCAACCAAAATAAAGTTTTCTTCGGCAGCGTTGTTGTTGCAGGGCCCAAAACGATGAGGCTCAGAAATTGGAATCTGTCTAAGAATGTTTCTACAAAATGCAGAAATCTGGGGGGGATCTTTGATACTGATTTGAATTTGGAGATTCATGTCAAATCGATGGTCAAATCTTGTTTCTGGCAAATACAGATTATTCAGGATAACCCCTCTCCTATCTAAGAAATGTCTCGAGATGGTGATTTACGCTTTTATTTGTTCCCGTTTGGACTATTGTAACGCACTCTACACATGCCTTTCACAGCAGATGGTGTATAAACTCCAGTTAGTCCAAAATACTGCTGCCAGACTCCTAACGGGTTCTAGCGTCTCTGCACTGGCTCCCAGTCCGTTTTACAATAGATTTGAAGATTTTAATGATTGTTTTTAAAGCCCGCTGTGGTCTGGCCCCTAAGTATCTAGTTGTTCTCCTCGTTCCTTATATACCTGGTCGCAATCTTCGATCTTCGGCAAAAGGCTTTATAACAACCCCCACGATCCAGATTCAAGACCAAGGGAGACGGGGCCTTTGCTATAAGAGCCCCAAAACTCTGGAACACTATCCCAGAACTTTGATCCTTTTTTATACTTTATCGCTCGTTTAAAACAGGTGGTTAAAGCTGGTTTATATCATCTTAGAAATCATGCTAGGGTCCACCCACTACTCTCTCTTGCTAATATGGAGATGCTATAATGCATGCTTTTATTATCAGTAAAATTGATTACTGTAACGCCCTGCCTGCTGGTCTTCTGAAAACTAACATTAAGAACCTTCAGCTCCTCCAGAAAAATCCCTGCATTGGCTCCCCATATGCTTCAGGATTGATTTTAAGATACTTCTAACAGTTTTTAAATGTCTTAACGGTCAGACCTTTTAGTAAAATATGAACCCTCGTGGAACCTGAGATCCTCTGGCACTTGTCTATTAACCATTCAACCGGTAAAAACCAAAACCTACGGAGAGGCATCTTTTCAGTACCATGGCCCCCGTTTGTTGAACAGTCTGCCTGAGGACCTGAGAGCCGCAGAGAGCATTAATGCTTTGAAGAAAATGCTCAAAACCCATCTGTTTAACCTGGCCTTCAGCTCATTTTACTACTTTTATTCTATTATTTATTGATTTAATTATAATTTTGTATTGATTTATCCATTTTACCTTGTTTTATGAATTTGAGGTTATCAATGATTTATTTTAATTGACCTTGTTTCAATGTTTATTTGTTCATTGCTTTTATCAGTATGTCTACTCTTTAATTATCTTTCATTTTTGTTTGGGGTGCTTCTTCAGTTGTGTCCTCTCCCTCTGGATCGGCTGCTGTTCAGCCGCTGCAGCTCTAGATGGGGACCTGCATCCCCACTTAGCTGTGGTGGAGCGGTCCCCGCCTGTGATGCTGCGTTTGGCTGGCTATGCAGCTGTTCACAGAGAGGGAGGTTCTAAATATTTTTAGCTTTTCCAATAACAAACATTCTGTTTTCGTGCTCAGCCTATTTTCTCATTGTCTTCCCCATCAGTTAGGGGTGGGAGGTGTGAGAAGTGGAAGGATGTGTGTGATACGGGGAGGGGGTTCTTTTAATTTCATGCCTTTTTTTTATTATTTCTTTTGTTTTTATGTAAAGCACTTTGTCTTATGCTTTCATAGGAAAGTGCTACAAAATTACAGTTTGATTTGATTTGATTTGAAGAGATCAGTCTCGCTGAATCCTTACCAGTATTTGAATCTCTTTTAAAAACATACCTCCATAGGCGTGCTTTTAATGATTTTGCTGGTTCTTAAGTTTAAACTTATGATATTATTGATTTTAGTGATTTGATTGATTTTAACCACTATCACTGTTTTGTGTGTGTGCTGTGTTTTATTTTGTCGTACTGTATGCTGCTTTTAATCCTGCTCTTTTGTCTTGTGTTAATTGTTCAGCACTTTGTAATAATGATTTCGAAAAGTGCTATATAAATAAAGTTTAATAATAATGGATTGGATTTATCTGCACTTTTCCAGACGCTCAAAGCGCTTACAGTGTGTCCATTATTCATTCATACTTGGTGATGGTTACCTACTGTTGTAGCCACAGCTGCCCTGGGGCAGACTGACAGAGGCGTGGCTGCAAGTATGCGCCTACGGCCCCTCTGACCATCACCGGGATCATTCATGCACATTCACACTCCAGTGGAGCCACACTGGAGGCAAGGAGGGTGAAGTATCTTGCCCAAGGACAGAGCGACATTTGACCCTCGATCATTGGACAACCTGCTCAACTGCCTGAACCCCTGCCGCCCATTATTATAGCGTTTATTATTATTGTTTATTATAATAACAATTTAACCAACAATAGGATAAATAGCAACAACAGCAATAATAATAATACTGATATAATAATATTAATTGAACATAGATTATATATTAATTTATTGATTGATTTGAAAATAAAACAAAAATAAATTAAAAAAATACAATTAAAAGTAAAAGAACAAAAAAGAATGGAAATGGACACGTGTGTATGCATGTACAATAACCTACATACAGGCATACAGTTGTCAACATGGAACAGTAAAGTACATAATAATAAATCATACAATAATAGTAATAGAAACAACAGCACTAATAATAAATAAATGAATAAATAAATAAATAAATAAATAAATAAATAAATAAATAAATAAATAAATAAATTTATTGATTTAATTTTCAAAAGGACATTTCATCGATCAAGTCCTGTATTTGGGGACTTTCTTTGAATAGCGGCTTGTATTTGAATCTGGTCCTGCCTTTGATAGGGTGGTTGTCTTTGAATGCTAGTCCAACTTTGACTATGTTCCTGTCTTTGGACAGAGGCCTGTGTTTGGACGAAGGCGTGTTCTGGAACAGGGTGCTGTTTTGGAACAGGTTCATTTCTTTAAGCTGAGGCTTCTATTTGCATTGGGGCAGGAATTTGGCTAGGCGGTTCTCTTTGGATCAGACGTCGTTTAGGAATGAGAACCTTTCTTTGGATAGGGGCTTGGTTTAGGTTGGAGGCATTTCTTTGAATGGTAGTCCGGCTTTGACTATGTTCCTGTCTTTGGACAGAGGCCTGTGTTTGGACGAAGACCTGTTCTGGAACAGGGTGCTGTAATTGGACAGGTTCATTTCTTTGGGGTGAGGCTTCTATTTGCATTGGGGCAGGCATTTGGCTAGGCGGTTCTCTTTGGTTCAGGCGTCGGTTAGGAATCAGAACCTTTCTTTGGATGGGGGCTTGGTTTAGGTTGGAGACATTTCTTTGAATGGTAGTCCGACTTTGACTATGTTCCTGTCTTTGGACAGAGGCCTGTGTTTGGACGAAGACCTGTTCTGGAACAGGGTGCTGTTTTTGGACAGGTCCATTTCTTTGGGCTGAGGCTTCCGTTTGCATTGGGGCAGGAATTTGGCTAGGCGGTTCTCCTTGGTTCAGGCGTCGGTTAGGAATCAGAACCTTTCTTTGGATGGGGGCTTGGTTTAGGTTGGAGGCATGTCTTTGAACCTGTATGTGGGTAGGGTCCTGTCTTTTAATACAGTCCTTTCTTTGAAAGGGGGCCTGTCGTTGACTCTGGTCGTTGCTTTGATAGGTGTTGTGTCTTTGAATGTAAAAATTTCTTTGAAATGTACTCTGTTTTTGAGTTTGTTGTTGCCTTTGGATATATGCCGGTTTTTGAAAATTTGTATCTGTTTGGCAAGAGATCTGGAATTGGACAGGATGAGGACTTTGGGCTGAGGCTTGTTTTTGCATTGGCCTGGTTTTTTCCACTGTGGCCTGTCTTTGGATCTGCCAATGTCTTTTAATAGGGACCTGTCTTTCAATCTGGTAATTCCTTTGATAGGTGTTGTATCTTTGATTGTGGTTATTCCTTTGATAGGTGTTGTATCTTTGATTGTGGTCATTCCTTTGATAGGTGTTGTATCTTTGATTGTGGTCATTCCTTTGACAGGTGTTGTATCTTTGATTGTGGTCCCTCCTTTTATAGGTGTTGTATCTTTGATTGTGGTCCCTCCTTTGATAGGTGTTGTATCTTTGGTTGTATGGCTGCCTTTGATAGGTGTTGTATCTTTGATTGTGGTCCCTCCTTTGATAGGTGTTGTATCTTTGGTTGTGGAACTTTCTTTGATAAGTGTTGTATCTTTGATTGTGCACCTGGCTTTGGATAAACACCTTTTTTTGAACAGGGCCCTTTGTATGCACTGAAGATTGGATTTTGCCTGGTATCTTATTTTTAACCGGGTCACTTATCCTTAGAAGGGCCATTCTATCACACAAATCATCCATAATAGAAGGGGGACTCATTCTAGGTCTAGCTGCTGAGGTATCAGCCACAGGTGAAATCCAGACAGTTTTAGAAGAACTGATTTGGTCACGAATATTTGCTCTGTAGCTTCGTCTCAACATTTCACTTGTTCTTTCTTCTTTTGTGTACACGGGTTCACTGATTCCTCGGAAACGAGCAAGTAATTGATCCTTGCTAAATTTACGCTGAACCCACTGTTTGGAAGAATTCTTGTCATTGATTGAATCTATGTTTCCAAAACTAAAGGAGAACACATTCTGGGTGTCCACTTGGTTCTTGGATGTTGCCGTTCCTTGGTTTGAAATCACAGCTGTGTCAATTCTTCGGAAGTGAGCCAGCAGCTGAAATCTGCAATCTTTGCGGTGAGCCCAAAGTTCAAAGGATCTCTTTGAATGGATAAAAGAGCAATACTTAAAATGGAAGGAAAAATGTTTGGCGCCTGAAATCTTGGCCATAGTTAATTCAGGCATGAATACTTTAGGGTTATTCATCTTTTTGCTTTGATAACTCAGAAAGAACTCGTAAAAATTCACTGTGCGTAACTTGGGTCTCTACTGGTGAAAGGTTCACTTAACTGCTAAGTTAGGATTATTTTTCCTGAATTTCGAAGATCTATAAAGGGAAAAATCTGATTTGGTAATATGAGCAAAAATTACATCACTTATGACATCATAGTGTTAGAGTATTATGTCAGATGATGATGTCAGATGACATGACTAATGATGACATCACTGATCATGACGTAATAAAGACATAAAACAAACAAAAAGACATTTAAATATATATAGATATATTGAACATAGATTGGATATTAGATCATTAATTAAATGAAAATAAAACAAAAATAAATAAATAAATACAATCAAAAAGTAAAAGAATAAATGAGAATGGAAATGGACACATGCATGTGCATAGAAAATAGCCTACATATCCAGAGAAATTCCTTTAGATATGAATAATTTCTATATCTAGATGTACTAAAACACCGAAAAAGTTTTTACTCTATGACTGTAGCAGCACTAAATAATGTTAAAAGCTGCTACTATTTGAAGAAGATGGGAGAAGTATGTGTGATGGTGGGTTAAATGGTGTTTTTGTTTCTTTCTATATTGTTAAATTTGTAATAAATTATTGTTTTTTTTAGTCACTATTTAGTTTACAGCTTTTTGCTTTTAATATCACTTTGGCTGAACAACAATTTGGATTTTAGCTGAACATTTGGAGATATTTGACAACAATAAAGAAAAGACCCCTTGGTGCACCGTTGTCCAAGAGCGGTACCACAGCCGGGATTTCCGGGGATCATGTGTGTGCTCTGTACACAGTTCAGTGACGGCCATTCATCCACGCACTGGAGAGCGGCGTGACGTAGCCGGATCGAGAGCTATCGAAGGGGTTCCCCCTTCCGGTCTTCTATCGCCCCCGGCCACAACCAGAGCCCAGTGTCCCACCACCTTGGACTGGCACTGGTTACTGCCACTGGACGCAAGGAGCGCAGAATTGAGCCTGCAACAGAGTGCACAGCTGGGTGCAGCTGACTGTGTGGGGTGGGCATGATCGCCCTTGTGGTTTGGTTAACTCTTTTCGGGTGTCTCTTAGAATAGGAATTTTAATACTATTTGTAATAAAGGTTTTCTATTTTCTTAAACCCACAGTCTTGGTTTCCTATGTCGGAGAGTCCTGTGCTTTTGGTTTTTAGTTTTCTGCTGGCGGCCTCCAAGGGGAAACCATAATGCCACATATTTTATCCCACCACTAACTGATATCCAACAAAAATGTCATTTACAATAAAAAACTATTTTCTATTTTTACATATAATTTAGGCACTGTATTCTTTTTAAATCTTCCTAACACAAAGTTTATATCATACAGCTTTGAGGATGGAGAGAAAGATGAGAAGAGAGAGAAAAAGAATCAGGACAGATGGAGGAAAGAAACAGGCTGGTCTTTTGGTGGACGTTCAGGGCAAAGCCAGTTAATACCCCATTTTGAAATAGTATTCTTCATTCAGAGGCGGTTGTACCCTGAATACCCCCCCCCCCCCCATAGAGTCATTTTGTCCATATCAACTGACTGGTTTTATCTTAATTGAAATTAAAAAATTGATACAAAAGACGTTTATAAGAATTCTGCACCACATCAGAACAGTTTTCTTAACATAAAAATAAAAGACCATAAGCATGGCAAAAATACAGCTACGTAGGATAATATTTAATTAAACACAATATTGAATAAATAATATAAAATAAATATTATAAAGCACAAATCTTTTATCACACAAATAACACGCTAAAATAAATATAACTGCAGCACCTTTGCACTTATAACAGAAAACACTGACTAAAACCTGACTAAGCCTTTCTAGCCTTCCCTGATGCAAACTCGTCAATAACGTCATTATATAAAATCTGATCCCATGAATGATTGATACTAACAACGGCAAGGTTAGTGAGCCGCTCCTGAGACATTGTTGACCTTAGGTATGACTTGATCAACTTGAGTTTTGAAAAGCTCCTCTCTTCTTGAGTCACAGTGACTGGCAAGGTGAGTGCAACCCTGAGAGCAGTCCAAAGGTCAGGATATATTTCTGATAGATCCTCATCAGACATGAAAGTGATAAGCTCAAGGAGACTTAGAGTCGGTGATGGCAAGTTAGGCAAGTTCTTGATTTCCTGAACAAGTTCTCTACTGTCCAAATCACAGTTCCCTTCAAAATGCAGTATGTTGCCTATTGCCTCGCATTGCTCCGTCAGCTCCTCATCTGCAATATAAGCCTTATAAAAAACATTTATGAATTGGAAATTTAAATTGTCATGTTCTACTGTATATCAATCTCTACTTCAGAGAAGAAAAAATTAGCTGATGTTTGCTGTCTTCAAAACGTTTAAGCTGACACAAATGTTTATTAGAGTAATGGTCAATCTGAAGTTATTTGCCCCATTAGCATGTTATGGCTGCAGCAGCAGCAGCAGCACCAGCAGCAGCAGCAGCAACAGCAGCAGCAACAGCAGCAGCAACAGCAGCAGCAACAGCAGTAGCAGCAGCAGCAGTATGGTGTATAACCATTACAGCTCATTTAACATTTATGAACTAATTATACAACAACAAAACCTTCGTGTTACAGCAGAGCAGACAGACACACGAATCACAACTAATGTTACAAGTTAAGGCAGAGCAAACGTTTAAGAAGAAAATCTTAAAAAATAAAAAATGACGTAATTTGCAAGATTTGGGCCTACTTCAGTTTTGGTCATCAACCAAAAAATGCTGGGCCCCCTCTCTTCTCTTTCTTTGGTTGACACTCTCCTTCTTTGCGTCTACTTCTCAAAGTCAGGAGAGAGAGCGCGCAGCTGCGGGGCGGGGCGCCGCCAGGTTTCAGGCTGTTACAAACTCTGTGATATAAGTAAAGCAATAGTGGTGCATACATTTTTTTACACGCACTGAGCCAATGGCGCCGCCCCCCTTCAATGTCCTCCCCGGGCCATTGGCCGTATTGCCCGTGCCTAAAACCGCTACTGCTTCACCACAACTGGGACTCAATAAAACAGCTTTCAACTCACTACAGTCTCTGTCCTGCTTCTGGGTCCAGCCCCTGTCCAACATAACAGAACAGACTGAGCAGTATGGACTCAGCAGGTACAGATTCCATTAATCAGACTCTGTCTTCCCATGCCATCACCCTGGACCAACAGGGACAGATGATCGCGTTTTCGCACAATCAACAGACCATCATGCAGCAATTAGCCTAACTCCAGTCCTTGCTCCAAACCAACACTACTCCTTCTCCTAAGCCGCCTCCTAAAAGTTCTCCTTCACTCGTCCAGGAAGCTTGTATCCCTAACCCGGATCCATACTCCGGAACCACAGATCATTCCAGAGGTTTTTCTTCTTCAATGTCTCTGGTTTTTTCACAAAAATCTGTCATGTACTCCTGGGATAAAGGGAAGATAGCCTTCATCGTAGGATTATTGCACAACCGGGTCAGGAATGGGCGAGGCATTCTTAGCTAATCACAGTTCTGCTCCGTTATCTTTTTAAGCTTTTCTGGGTCATTTCAAACAAGTATTTGAAAGACCAGAAAAATGACATGATGCCTCTCCGAAGCTACTTAGTCTGTGACAGGACAAACGCTCCATAGCTGATTACTCTCTTGACTTCCGCATCCTAGCTTCAGAAGCGAGGTGGGACACAAGAGCCTCACAAGAAGTTGTCTATAAAGGACGACTGACTCTATCAAAGACGAATTACTACATTATGAGAAACCGGCCTCACTTGACTCTTTGATCATGCTTTCAATCAGAATTGATAACCGTCCTCTTGAGAACCGGTTTACCTCAGCACCTGGGGTTGACGCCTCTGATACTGGGATGGGGCGGTCCTCTCTCAACACACAGATAAAGGGAAGCTCCACCCATGTGCTTACTTTTCATGCAAACTGTCCGCCCTTGAACATAATCATGATGTGGGAAGCAGGGAATTGCTGGCCATTATATTGGTCTTTGAAGAATGGCACCATTGGTTGAATGGTGCTGACCATCCCTTCCTAGTCTGGACAGTTCACAAGAATCTCCATCCATCCTCTATCCTCATCAGGTCTGTTGGGCCTTATTTTTTAGTAGATTCAACTTCAGAGTTTCCTTTCACCCTGGGTCGTGCAACCTTAAGCCGGATGCTCTTTCCCGCTTACATACCCCCGAAGACCTTGACAGCCCCTCAAGTCCTCCTGTGTGGTAGCTAGTCTCACCTGGGAGATTGAGACCGCCATCTATCATGCTCTGGCCACTGATCCAGACCCCAGCTATGGACCACTCAACCGCCAATATGTTCCAGCTTCTGTTTCGATCCCAGGTGTTGTCCTGGGTCGATGCCTCTCAGTTCTCTTTCCATCCTGGTTTCCGTCACACTCTACCCCAACTCTAATGCTACTTCTGGTGGCCCTCCGTCATCACAGAAACTAGGGTCTATGTCGCTGCTTGTACCATTTGTGCCACTAGGAAATTGACCCATCAAGCACCTCCTGGTCTTCTTAAACCACTTCCCATACCCTCCTGGCCTTGAACTCATACTGCAGTGGATTTTGTTACCAGACTCCCAGGACCAAAAGGAAATACTGTTATCTTGACCATCATGGACTGTTTTCCCAAATCTGGTCACTTAGTGGCTTTGCCCATGCTGCCTACTGTTGCTGAGACTGCCAGAACCCTTATAGATAATGTATTCCATCTCCATGGAACCTTTTTGACATTGTTTCAGGCCATGGCCCCCAGTTCGCCTCCCAGGTCTAAAAATGTTTCTGCTGGGCATTGGGGGCCACTGCCCGCCTATCTTCTGGTTTCCATCCTCAGACCAATGGTCAATCTGAACGCACTTACCAAGATTTGGTTTCCCCTCCCAGGATTCCTCAGCCACTGGACGGTCCCCTAATGAAGCCTCTTTGGGTTACCAGACTCATTTTTTCCCCTCTGAGGAGTTGCACTTAGCAGTTTCATCTGTGGTGGCCCATATCCACAGCTGTCACACAATCTCCCAGCTCCCCGACCCTGCTTACAGTCCTGGAAAGAAGAATTGGCTTTCGACTAAGGACCTTCCTTTTTGCGCGGACTCTCGGAAATTGCATTGGCCCTTTTGTTGCGGACTCAATTATCAATCCTGCATGTGTCAAACTATTTCTACCACGCTCTATGACGGTTCATCTCATCTCAAGTAGATGGTCACCAGTCCGTTGTGTCCTCCATCCGTGCCCCCTCCTCCCATCCGCCTGATGGTTGGACATCCGGTCTTCACTGTTCATCACCTCCTGGATGTGCACCACCAGGGCTGTAGTCTCCAGTTCTTGGTTGATTGGGAGGGCTATAGCCCGGAAGAACGCTGTTGAGTGCCCTGTTCGTTTATTATGAACCCTGCCCTGGTGCGGGATTTTCGTCGCCAGCATCCAGATCTGTTTCGGCCACCGGGTGGTGTCCCTTGAGGGGGGGTCCCGTTAGGATCCTGATCACCTTCCACACCGATCGGTTGACGATCTGCTTGCGGAATTCCTACCAACCGCTTCTCCACCACTTTCAACCACTCATTATACCACTACCTGCACTCTGTTTAATTAATAACTGTCACTTTTTTCACACTGTAAATACTTGTTAATACCTGCCAATACTATTTATTCTACAATGTTCATTTGTATATTCAATTAGATTTGCTAAAGCACTCTAAATGAATGCAAACTGCATTTTCTTGCTGTGTACTGTACTTGAGACGTGCAATGACAATAAAGTTAAATTCTGGCCACTGCACATCTTTTAACTGTCTTTTATTTATTTATTTGTTTATTTTAGATTCACTTTTTTCCACAAGTCTTTATTTCTGCAGACATATTTTGCTATTTTTATTAAAACGTTATCCAGAAGGCTCCAACCATTCATCATACTGATGTGTTTTTTTAGACAGATAATCCTGAATGATATCAGACGTTGAACTTTAGTAGTTGTTGGATCCCACATGTAACGCTTGAGACAAAATAGACATGATTCTCACCTTACAGTTCAAAGTTCATCAAACAAGTTTGTCTTTGTTGGCGAGTTTTCATTTTGCGGAAGGTTTTTTTTTCCAGCCTTTTTTGTACATGTCTTTAGACTTCCAGAGTCTTTCATAAAATATGCCACTTCAGAAGAATAAAATTGAAGCTTTTATTAGGTGAAGGTTCCATCACAGCACCATTTTAGATTGTCAGGAAGCTTAGCATGCACTTTGTTGGACTATGCAGGAAACTAGAATAACAAAGTACTCTGTACTTTCAACCAGATTGTAAACATTACACAGAAAAAAGACAGCTGGGATTTTAATCAGCAACTATGTTTTGTGTTTACTGAAGAAAAAAATGGCTGCTTGCATGTTAAGTTTGTTTAATAGTAAAACCTATTTAGGTCTTTAGCTAGAACTGAAATTAGATGAGAGTTTGAATCCCAGCTTGTTCCTCCGTTACTCTTCCTGTTTGTCTTCTTGGTGATCACTGTTCACCTTCAGTCATTTCCAGACCTTCGTCTGCCTCTTCTTCATTTCTCTCGTTTCAGCTCCTCCTCCTCCTTCTTCTCCTGCTCCTCCTCCCACAGCTTTCATGACTCAGACAGCTACTTCTGAAGTCCCTCCCCTTTGTTCTGCTCAGCTGGAGAAGCTGCTTACACTCAAACAATCTCACAGTCTTGCTCACAATCTGGCAGAAGTCAAGCTGCAGGAGACAGGTACCATGGCTTGGGTTTATCTTTCGACATCACCCTCTGCAACAGAACTTTTTAAAATGCTTTGAGAGATCTCTAAGGAAGTTTTAGTTTTTGAAACCTCAAATTGAAATTTAAGTGATTATTTCATCAAGATGAGCGTGAAAAGGAAAAAGTCTGGGCTGGTCATCAGCTGGAGGAAGTCATTCTCTATCCTGGCTCCTTGGAGGAAGGGTAAAGTCATCTTCTACTTCTGCGATTACATATTTACCAACTGTGCTGTTAATTAGGATAATTAAGATATAAAACTTATCTTACATTCGTGATGTGGTTTATTTTACACCTTTAAAGAAGCCTTTATCCTTTTTCATTTGAACAGTAATGTTGGTAGAAAACAGTCTGTTGTACTTTCTGCTGCAAAAAGTATGAAACTCCCTCATGCTTTAACTTACAGGGACCAGATGATTAAAAAGCAAATGTTGTGTTAGTCAAGAGAAATAAATAGTTCCATCATAGTCTGCCAAGAGTTAAGTCATCTGAAAGCAAATCAGTGACATCAAAGAGGTTCCAGCAGTTTTTATCATCTCTGTTAATTATGAAACATTCTTTTTTCCCTTTCATTCTATTTTAAGACACAGCTTTTAATGAGAGTTGGTGTGTTTGTTGCAGCTGCCTGAAATAACAGATATTAAAAACACGTGTGCGTCATTCTCTTTCTTTAAAAACAAAAAAAAGAAGTTGCTGGTCGGTATGTTCATTACTGACAGTTATCCTAGAAAAGAAGTGAAAAACAAGATTCCAAGAGTGCTTTCATATTTTGGCTACTTGGGTAAAAATAAAGAAGTTCTAGTATAACAAATTTAGTTGAAACCTTTTGTGGTTGTTACTGAAAACACTTATCTTTGGTATTTGAGAGCTTTCTTCTTTTTCCTTTAAACAGCTAAAATCTGTCATTTTTTCTGTTCTGATACAAACTGGCTTCAAACAGCAGAGTGGACTTTTACAGCAGCAAAATGTTGTGCTAAATCTCATTATGTCATTTTTAGCCAAAAAAACAGGGACATAGTTTCTGCAGAGTGGCAGTAGTTCATAAAAAATGTCCCTCTGTAAAACCCCCATCCCCCGTAACTGAGAGCTGTCTGTTTACACTTTCTACAGCTAGCTTACAGCCCCTTACAACCCCAATCTAACACTAGTGGCACAACAAAAATGATGATACAGTATAGATCCACCTCAGACATGGAAAGCTAATCTGTTAATGGATCCATTAGTCTGGGAGTGGATGCATCGGAATGAAGTGGAGCAGGGAGATTATGGCCCACCCAGTGTTTTTTCTGCATCACAAATAAGCTCTTTTTCCAAAGGCATTTTCTCATCCTGATTCCCAAAAATGTGAATAAAGAAATACCCAGAAATGTAATTTTCATCTTATTTATACATGTCCACCATCATCAGACCACAAGAACATGTCAAAAACACCAAAAACACAATTTTTATTGGAGTGGGTCTTTAAAAATTGCTTACATTGCTGTTAACTATTTGCTGTGGTCAAATAACTGCTTTTTTTACATTTTTGCCCTGATTTTTTGAGCAGCAGCATCCATATGGATTAAACAACAAAAACTGCTCCATCCCCATCAAGCTTTAAGCAAATAAACGTCCACACAGAAACACTGGCTGAAGTTTATGGGAGTCAATTAAATATATGGTTCTGTATGGTTTCCTTCCATTCTTGTTCACCTCCAGGTGAAGCGGAGATTTCTGTCAGGACAATACCCAGACTACCTCGACCTATCAGCTCTGCTCTGTCCTATCAGACACCATTAAGATAAGACAAGAATGTGCCAAAGCACTGTCCCTTAAGTTGTGATTCCCCTAAAATAATGCCTTTTATTTTCTTCATGCCTCTGAATATAGATGTTTTTCTCTCAATTTCCTCCAAGGTCAGGCATATTTTCTGTAATTTACTCAAACTATAAATATCTTCAAAACAGACTGGATCTTTGAGTCAGCATTGCCTCTGACCCAAAAGAAAATAATTAATTTTATTGTTTTCTTCTGTGCACTAAATTGTGATGGGAAATGTTGACTGATCACATATTGCACATCCTGTTTGCCTCTTGTCCACACAACAAAACCAGCCTCTATGGGCCACCTGCAGTTTACAGGCAAATGGTGTTGAAAATGCAACACTTCTGATTTCATAGATATTCTTTAAACAGGAAGATTTGGTTGCAGTTGTTTTTTTTGCGTTCATCCAGCCTCATCTAACCAAATATGTCGATGCTTGATGAGAGCCAGGTGGACGAAACCCACTCCTCTCCTACAAGTCACACCTATCGCACTCATCTCTGCCTGCAAAATTCCTCATTTATGAGTAATGGCTGACTATTCCCTCATGATGCAGCCCAGCACTGAACTGAATCTGCTTCCATGCTGCAGAACAACTTGCCCTGGAATGTTTGGAGGGAAATCTGAGAGCTCTCTTGTCTCTTCAGATTTTACAAATAGTAATTTCAGCTCCTGCTCTCCTCTGAAAGTGCAACAAAAAAATGATAACAGACATTCGAGCTTGCGGTCACAGATCACTCCTTGTTTTGAAGCATACAGTGTTTATCCTTACAATGGTCCTTTCTTCTTAGTAACAGGGCAAACAGTGTGGCTGATTTCAAAGACGCTCCCTCACAGCAGCAACAATGAGTAGATTTGTCAGCCCTCCCACTGCCAACATCTGTGGGATTTGCTCGTGAGCAGGTGTGGAAGCTCATACTGTACGGGAGCAGCATTCCAGGCTGAGCAAGGATGTGGTGTAACTCAACACCAGGATTAGAAAGAGAAGACAGATAAAACTAAAAGTGTTCAAGGCGCTGCAGCAGCTGAAGCAAGTCATTATGAGGTGAAGGTAGAGCAATCAACGAGCAGAAAATGAAACTCAGGAAATAAAAAAGTAGGCTTGTGCTTATTTATAAAACTAATTTCTTAAAACAAACCTAAATAACTGGCACGCCTCACAGGAACTTAGTAACAACAGTATTGAATGTCTGACTATTTTACATGAGCACGTTGGTGACAGAGAAAACGACATGAAAACATTTGCAAACACTAACTAAATATGGAGCCTCCTCCATTAAGGATGTTTACAATTTGTTGTAGCTGCTGTATGCTGTAGCCCACTACGTACACTAGAGTTTCGAGGTCTGTTCTATTGTGAAGAAAAGATTTAGGATGTATTCAGACTTCAGACATTTGGTTTGCTTAAATGAACCAGAGTTCATTTCCCCCAATTATCTGGAACAAGTTTTCAGTCTGAATATACACCCAGGCGGACCGTGGTCCGGAACCAGAAACCGATGACTGACCCATCTTTGGAGGTGGTCTCTGTTTGTTTCCAATGGGACTGAGCTTCGGTTTGCTCTGAGATTCGCCCATCAAAAAAGTAATACGGCTGCATCATCAAAAGAAAGAGTTTCTGCTTGGAGAAAAAGAACGGACAAAGTAAACGCACGAGTTTCTATCTCATTTCTATTTTCATTGTGATGCGTATATATATATATATATATATATATATATATATATATATATATATATATATATATATATATATATATATAACTTATCCAACTTAAATGAATGTCTTCAATTGGTAACAGCTAATTGGGTTAATTTTTTTCTACTTAATTTCTTAAAACTACCCAACTCAATAATTGTTTATACAACTCAAATTTACATATTTATCTAACTAAATGTCATTTTACTCCAATTCAATTAAATGTTTTTCCATCTTAATTTATTGTACTTGAATTCTCATTTGTCTAAGTTTGAGCCTTCAGATATACTCATTTGTATAACAATGAAATGATTGAAACAAAATGGATTCACAACATGAAACATTACATCATTTCCCATTTCCACATGATCAAGACGTGACATTTTCCCCCCTTCCGCAGTCTTTGCTCCAACCTGAAACCCTCTAAAATCTCTGTCAGATAGAACAGAAGACAGTCTTTCCTTTCTACGTAGAAGTTAATCTTTCCCGGTTTAGCTCATTCTTTTAGAGCATGTGTCAAGCTCAAAGCCCGCGAGAGCATAAAGGTTTTAAATTTCTTAAAATAAAAATAAAACATTGTTGTGTATTTATTCATATCTAAGGGGAATCGGACTTGAAATATTGGATTGGGCAACTATACATTAGGACCTAAACACTGTCTATATAACTTAACTTGACAGAATCAATGAATTAATTAACATCAAGGAGTAAGTACATATTTTTTCTATTACGTTTAGTTACATGTATAAGTTACATTTGGCCCTTTGAAGACAGCCACTATGCTGATGTGGCCCTCAGTGAAAATGAGTTTGACACCCTTGCTTTAGAGCAATTATGCTGCTTTTTAAAAAAAAACAGCATACCCTGTTCTGTGTCCTGATTGGCTGGACACCCTGTCAATCAATCTCCTCCGTGTCTCCTGTACAGAAATGCGCAGCTCTTCAGATCAGAAATCTGTGATCGATCAGATCTTTGTTTTCATTCTAAGATCCTGGACCTATTTTCTATGAAGGTTTGAGAATTTAAACAAGAGAGAAATGTGAAAATGTTCATGTCTGTCAGAGAAAAGTATAGAAAGTCTGCAGTGAGGAGTTTTACTGCCATAAACGTCTGTAATCAGATTCCGTAGATTTCACCGATCACGGTTATTTTTAAAATGTAACTCTGCGCTCATATTATTTACATTTGATAAGTCCATTCATATATTTACAATGGCACCCCATGTAGCGCCCTTTGCCCGTAAACGCAGAGGCGGCTCCAACTCAAGATCTCCTTCCAAAAAAAACACCAAAAAACTGAAATGATCTTATCCAGTCCGTCAGGTCAATGCCAGGGAGTCTCACTCTGATCTTGGTCTCTTTCCAGCCACGTCCATCCCCGAAAGAAAATAATTTGATAATAATTTCATTATTGTGCCCCACGGTCTCAGTCAGATCCTCCTCTGTAACTCCCGTGGTCTGTATCTGGGTGTAACTCCACTGGTAGATGCTCCTTGGAAGGGCCCTCTTAGTGTCCCTTTCTGTTTTTAGAGTTTTTTCTCTTATTAGGAGATCCCCACCTTTTCTGTATAGTTCTTATCTAACCCAGAAGTGATGCTGTGAGGAAATTCACCCAGTTAATTACATCCAGCTGTGCAGGAAGGACGTCAGCGGCATCACGAGTACACACATATACAAAATACACATACACTAAAATAAAACAGAAAACAATGGAACTTTTCACTCTACAGGCTTAAAAAAACATTGGATACCTTTATGTGTCCTTCATATAGCACTCTTAGGATTCAGACTTTCTTTTTTTCCCCATATTTCCTCAACAATTCTTCAGGTTTAATTGTTCTTTTCAATGTTTCTCATGTAACTTATTTTCAGTTTCACAACTTATTTTGCTGGAATCAACATTTGGAAATGCAGCAGATTCAAATAATTACCAGGTGTATTTGGACAGTACATTTAAAAAGGAACCTGTTTTCAATCTCCTAAAAAACTGGCCAGGTACCAAAATTCAACAAAACAAGCTAATAAGGACCACAAAATTTGTTTTCAAAAGTTCATAAGACCCTGGAGACTCATTACTTAGACATTCTTTGAAACCTTTTAGGTTTTTGGAGGAAAAAAACTTTTTTCTTGTTTTTATCAAAAACGCTTTTCCATATTTTTGGTCTTGTCACAGCTGGAAGTAATTCAACTGAAGCCCTGTTTTTGGAAAACAAGTGAGACAAAGAACTGTTAACAGGTGCTGGAACCATTGACTGTATATGAGAAGTAGATTGAGTGACCCCTCCCCTTTGGCGTTCCAAACAGAAAGTGCCCGCTGATCCCAAGAAGCCAAAATCTCATTGACTTCTTTAGAGAAATAAACTGCTGTTACTCAGTCATTCTATTGGTCAGAATAACCATTCTTGATCTGATACCTTTTAAACATGTTATTGATAATCTAATGTATTCATGTTATTCTTTTCTATAGTTCAAGTAATTTAAGTTATAAGCTGACCAATCAGGTCCCTCAAAAAAGTAGGTGGTCTCAGGTCGAGTATTCAAAACATTTGACCTGCTTTGAAGTGGTAGGGGTCTAGTCTTCCAAAAAGCTCACTTCTTCTTCTTCTTCTTCTTCTGGTTGCCATAGAAACAATGGCTCAGACCAAGTTGGACAAACCACTGCTTGCCAACATCATCTGGCTCCCACATGGCCGCATCCATATTGTGAAAAAATAGTGCCTGAATTGTTGGGTTGGAGCTGGAAGTAAACCCTTTTCTGTTGGTGACATCACACCGACTTGGTGCACTTCTCAGAGACAGTCTATGGCTGGAACATATTCAGTAATCATTTTGGCTCTGAAGATTTGAATATCACCCGTTGACAAAAATATAACACCCGTGTTATTGTAGAGGTCTAACCTCAGGTTTGACATAAAACAATAATATCAGAAATCTGAATAAATGTTCAGGCTATTTATTTTGGTTCTTATCAGAATATTACTTTTGTTTCTTGGGAGAAACAACACCTGTTCTTGTATTTTTATCTTAGTCTGGTTCATTTATGTCCACAAACATTCACAATTATGACATTTTTGCTTTACATCTCTTAATGAGATCTTTGTTGTTATTCCTTTTGTGCAGTTTGTTTTTGATACTGAACTGGACTTTGACCAAATCTATATTTCATCATACTAGGTGTCCTCTTTATTTGACAGAAGTAAGCTGTCACGAGGTTTATAAGCACACTTGTTGTATGTGCTTTATCTGGATGGTATGTAGTTTTAATCACACCAATAGAAACACAAAACAGTCAGGTTGTTTTTACAAATGTGAGGTAAAAGTGGAATTTACAAATAACACAAGCTGCAGAAATTGGATCAATGTTCTAAAACGTCTCCTTTCCTGAAATATTAAAACTGCTTCCAAATGTAAAACTGTATAAATGTTATTTATGTTTCTTTTTCAAACCTATTGTGAAAACAGCGATGAATGAAATAATGTTTTTGGAAATATTTGTCAAACACATCCACCCTGGCAAAGTGTAATGATCTTGAAGTATCAGAGCTCTTTGTTGGATTGCAGGACATCAGCACTCAGTCTGAAGTATTGATCACCTTGACTCCCTGACTTACTCATAACCTGCTTGGGCTGTAAAAATAGCTGGCTTGTCAAAGCCTGTTTTTGACCTCTTTTCCCAGTAAAATAGCAACTATGTTGAGTGAGTCAAATGTTTAACTTGAATGTTTAGACATGTATCAGAAAACCTCCAAATTCACCACTTGTTGGTCACACTTAAAATTACAACCAGTATTACATTCAAACATTAGAATTCTAACTCAGTGCCATAGCTTTAAAAAACGTCTTTTTAGTTGAATATTTCTTTTATAACCACCTCTTTGTGTTACAAGAACAAAAACTCAGATTGGAAGTCTGCTTAAGCATCAACACACTCTATCCAGTTATTGAACCCACTCGGAAATTGTTGCTAAAATGATCCACATATTTATAAGGTAGATGACACCAACCCGTCACCCAACAAATAATATGTGGATCGTTTTCATTTCTGATGATGCACACTTCATCTGGCATTATCCCTTACATATTTATTTTTTTGATGGAATTTTTTTACCCAACAAGTGATGCAAAAATGAACAACAGAAATCGGAGCAGTTTTATTTGAGTTCAGATCCATCATCACAGTTCCATCCATTCCTTTCACCCTCATGTTTCAACAAGCTCTTCCTCTGAGCTGACTCTTTGACCTTTGGCACAGTGGCTGAATTCTCATTTTCTTTGAAACAATATAACCTCTGAAACATCTGTGTCTGATCCCAGTCTAGATGGAATTTGAATCAAGGATACAGAACCAAACCCATCCTTTTTTTCTTCATTCTACACATTCTTTCTTGATGAACCTAACTTGTCCACGTTGCAGAGTGCTCACTCGTGAATAAGCTTGAGACTGGAATGCTTCATGCTGAAAAAAAGCTGTGATTCAGTGAGATTCATAAAGGCTCTGGAGGCTTAAAGGAACAACTTTTAAACAATAAAACATTTAAATATGTTAAGTGAGTCCACTTCTTGAGCCTGTTTAGAGGTTTTTTGGTATTTATGTGTATGTCTATGGACAGTTTAAATGAAGGATCTTTAAATATCCCAACATCCCTCGGATGTCTGTAAACCTTTTTGTTTGGAAGGTGACCTTTTTATTTTTTGGCTCTGGGCAGTTTACAACTTGTTTTTGTAGAAGTTGAGCCTTAGGCATCAGCAATAGCCGACAGGGTAGTATACTCACCCTCCTTTTACTAACCCTGAGACTTCACAAAAGACAAGGGTGGTCTGGAATGTGAAATGAACATGACAGGAAATGGGATGCTATTTATTTTTTAAGCAGAAAACAAGCTTTAAGATGAGTTTGAGATGAGCTGGGGGAGGTGTACCATCTGTAATGACATGTTGTTGGGTTTAGTCAGACACAGAGGCCCTAAATAGGCTGAGTCAGTCAATGCTGGCAATTACAGGATAGAACATAATTGTGTTGCTTGTGGTGGGTGATGAAAAGCAGATCAGGGTAACACCTGTCCAGGTTGTGGTGACTGGTCTAAATGAAGGGGGACTGTGTGTGTGTGGGGGGGGGGGGGGGGGGACACAGACTGACTCAGGGGCAAGAAGTTAGATTATAAGGTTGAGTTGGCTAAGAGTTCAGCATGTAATTAGAGGCAAACCTCCCCTCCCTCCCGTTGTCTGCTGCGGCTCTACAAGAAAAGGCATGTTATGAAAAAATCTGTTAAAGTTGAGTTTGTTTTCCAGTAAAAAAAACATCTGAATTAGGCGGAATTGAGCAGTTCTTGAACTGAATTCAGTTCTTTACTTGAGACATTTGTGATCTTTTGAATTTATTTGTTTTATGTTTTTCTGTGTTGTTTTGCTTGTATATAACTGCAACAGTGCACAAGAAAACTGGATAAACAGGTACTTTCAGAAAAATCTAGATGGACTTTATTAATTGTTAGCCCTTAACTATGAGTTATGTAGGCTGCAAATATTAAGTAATATTGTGTGGTAAATGCTATGGAAGGTGTGCAGTTATCCTTGCAATTATCCACATGTTTATTTGCACTATCTACATCATTTGTACGTTCATTCATCCATCCATCCATCTTCCTCCGCTTATCCGGGACCGGGCTGCGGGGCATCAGTCTAACCAAAGATGCCCAGACTTCCCATGCCACTTCCCCCAGCTCCTCTGGCGGGACCCCGAGGCACTCCCAGGCCAGCAGAGAGACGTAGTCTCTCCAGCGTGTCCTGGGTCTTTCCTGGGGCCTCCGCCCAGTGGGACACCAGGAAGGCGTCCCGGAGGCATCCGGACTAGATGCCCGAGCCACCTCAACTGGCTCCTTTCAATGTGGAGGAGAAGCGGTTCTACTCCCAGCTCTCTGCGGGTGACCAAGCTTCTCACCCTATCTCTATGGTAGCGCCCAGCCACCCTACAGAGGAAGCTCATTTGAGTTGCTTGTACCCGGGACCTCGTTCTTTCGGTCATGACCCAGAGCTCATGATCATAAGCGAGTATTGGGATGAAGATCGACCGGTTAATTGAGAGCTTTGTGTTTTGGCTCAGCTCTCTCTTTACCACAATGGACCGATACAGCGACCGCTAACTACGGACGCTGCTCCGATCCGCCTGTCAACCTCACGCTCCAATGAACAAGACCCCAAGATTTTTAAACTCCTCCACCTGGGGCAGGGACACTCCACCCACAGAGAGATGGCAAACTACCTTTCTTGTCGAGAACCTTGGCCTCAGATTTACCGGTGCTGACCCTCATCCCAACCGCTTGACACTCGTCCACAAACCGCCCCAGTGCACACCGGAGGTCCCGGCTCGATGAAGCCAACAGGACAACATCATCTGCAAAGACCAGAGAGGAAATCCTGTGGTCCCCAAACCAGACCCCTTCCGGCTCATGGCTGCGCCTAGAAATTCTGTCCATAAAAACCCCATACTCCCAGAGCACCCTCCACATGATACCACGGGGGATGCGGTCGAACGCCTTCTCCAAATCCACAAAACACATGTGGACTGGATGAACTCCTACGAACCCTCTAGCACCCTAAAGACTGCACTGTTGTTCTTGGATCTGAGGTACGACTATCGGATGGACTCTCCACTCCAGTACCCTGGCCATTGACTTACAAAGGGAACACAACCTCTCGTCCCCTGGGGTGAACTGCAACAATGGCGGCTGAGATGGGGGCTCACGAGTAAGTCCACACCAGCCCGCCATCTCTCACCATGAGCAACTCCAGAGTTGTAGAGAGTCCAACCCCTCTCTAAGGACTTAGCTTCAGAGCCCAGGCTATGTGTGGAGGTGAGCCCGACTATATCTAGACAGTATTTCTCAACCTCTTGCACAAGTTCAGGCTTTTTCCCTCCCAGAGAGGTGACGTTCCATGTCCCAAAAGCCAAGTTCCACGACCGGGGTATGGGCCGCCGAGGCACTCGCCTTTGACTGCCACCCAAACCACATTGCACCTTGCTTTTGAGGTCTCCTATGGGTGGTGGGCCCATGGGAGAGTGCTCCCACGTCGCTCTGACCGGGGTCCCTGGGAAGAGGCGCTCGCCTGCAAGCCCCAACCCCAGGCCTGGTTCTTGAAGGGGGGCCCCGGTGACGCCAATCCGGATGAAGTAATTGGGTTCTTTGTACATTCACGTACATCATAATTACACTAAAATGATTACCACCTTTTCTGACTTTAAGTTGCTGTGGAGTGAGAACCACAGAAGCAGCAAAAAAAAAAAAAAAAGAGCACAGTAAAGAAAAAAGAATAACTGATACGTTGCACTGGAGCACAAGTCACACTTTGGGGAGAAACTTCTTTAACAAAATGGGAAACATTTCAACTTAAAGGGCAAATCATAATAAAAGAACAGAAAACAATAATAGACTGAATATATGCGCACTTCACTACCATAACACGGTCTTGATTAGTTTCATGAAACAGGAAGAAAATAGTATAGGGCTGGACATATGAACAATTATTTAGATAGCCATAAAATAAAGACAATACTAACAACTCAACTGAACTCCTTATATTACTTTAAAGACCCACTCCAATGAAAATGGTGTTTTTTATGTTTTTAACATGATCTTGTGACATTTTTCTGATGGAGGACATGTATAAAAGAAATTTAGCTCACATTTGCATTTCTGAGTATTTCTTTTTTTCACACTGTTGTGACTCAGAGGCAGACAAAAAAAATCCAGTTGAAAAAAGCTTTTAGGAGTGACTTAGGTGGCCCAGTTGGTGGGCTACCAGCTCTCCGCTCCATTCTGATGCTTCCACTGTCAGACAAGTAGATCCATGAACGTCTTTGTTGTCCTCGTCTGAACTGGAATCTGGATCTGTATGGCTGGATAGCTCTGATGTTGCTGACCCTTTTTGTTACACAGCTAATGTTAGCTTGGGATGGTCTGTAAGCTACCGGGAGAGAGTGTACACGAAAGGATGAAGGGAAGTGAGGAAAGGCTTTCTCTGCACCAACGGTTCTGCTCACATCTCAGAGATGAATTTCAAATGAATTCCTGCTGCTCAGCAGAAACCGTGACCTAGAAATATTCCATCAGAGTCCTATAAATGACACAGCATAATCAGAATTAAAGAAACACTGGGAACAAATTTACATAAGATTGAAAGAGGATTGGAGTGATGCTTTCAATCTTAAGTCTGTTGCATTCTTCATTTTCTGTGCTGGGTTGGAACAATTCCGCCAGACTCTGTGCAAGTGCTTCTTCTGCATTGCTTTCAGTAGCAAATACTGATGCCAAAACCTCAAAACAAAAAACACAGACTGTATATCACAGTAAACTAACACATTTACAGCTTAGTTTATGTTTGTAAGGGTCATTAAGTGGGTTTTTTGTATTGGCTTTCTTTGTGTTTCAGTTTTGCGTGAAGGCTTCTCTGAACATCCTTTTTTGCCTCTGCTCTGTCAGTAGATCACCTGTTCTGAGTTGTTGTCCACACCTGCTGCATGTTTTGTGTTTGCCGTATTCTATGTATCACCTTTTTCATTTACAAGGTCTTACTGTTTTTTTTAAACAGGCCTTTAATTTGTGCTTTTGTACGTTTTGCTCTATTCATTAACTTTCTGTTTGTCTGCAATCATCCATGACAACAGCCGCTAGTTTTAGAGGCTGGACTCGAGTGTCTCTGAAAAGAAAAAACTGAATAATTACAGGTCAGTTTTCCGCTGGTAACTTCTCCAAGAAGAAAAAGTTGGTTTGGACGTTGTCAAGGGACTACCTGGATCATGTAAATCCTGATCAAACCAACTAACCATAATGTTCTCTTTTCTCTATCTTTATTTTGGGAAAAATACATGAAGAACTCTCTAAATGTGGGTTTCTAAACGCGCATTTAACCCGTGGTGTTCACACTGGACAAGCAAGGAGGGGCATCGTCTTCTTTATTTCTGCTGTTTACTAGCGCATGTCTGCCACCTACAGTTGGAAGAGGCGTGGTGTGAAGTGCCAAATGCTGAATTCTGAAATGCTTATCAATTATTAATTGCTCCTCCATGATCAATTTTCAAACGGTTGGTACTTCTGTAAATCAAAAGGGACGCCATCAAACTGTCACAGCCAAATCCAAGTCCCTGATTGGTCAAAGTTCAATGTGGTTTAACTTGCAATGCGCTTTCAGTGGCCGTACGTTTTGTATGCAGAGCGTGAAACAGTCATAAGAACTTGTGAGTTTTGGATAGAGAAGCCTGAAGTACATTTTACGCACGTTTCCGTAGACTTTTTATTAAAAGTGATCCTTGAAGGCGCGTTTTAAACGTATCTTTATCTTCATTTCTTCACATTCAGGATGTGTAAACCAAACTTCCACAATACTGATTACATACCAGACTGGAGACTGTCTGAAAGCAGTTCAGAGCTTTTCAAGAGATACTGTTGTAGTTTTTGCTGAGCTTTGTAACCTGTTATGCGTTTCACAGTTTTGTTTAAATCAATTGCAGGAGGTTTAACCGTATAGGCTGACAGTTACAAAACCTTTAACACGACAAAGCTTGTTTCAGGTCTTTTCACTTATTTGATCAATACGTTGTTCATTGAAAGTCAAGCTGAGGATGCTCCAGAGACATCATGACCCCAAACAGGACTTCACAGGTTTATTAAATGGATGGATGGACAGACGGATGATTGGAACTCTGTGCTATGATGGAATAATTATACTATTTAGATTTTGTTTAAGTGATGTTTTCTTTGAGTTAGAGAGTTAGATTTGAAGTTAAGATCCAGTAGGGTTTTATTTTAAAGCAAACCGAACAAGATCTATAATAAATTTAGGTTAACATAGAGACAAAAAATTGTCATTGTCCTTCCAAAGAAATATTTCACAGCTTAATACTTGTTTAGCTGTGGGCTCTAAAATCAAACTGGTCCGTTTTACAAACCAGTTTAGTTAAAAGTTAAAGACAAAAAAAAGGTTCAAGAAGTTCTGATAAAATAAGATTGCTGTAGAATCTGTTCAGTCTTGAAAGCTCATCTTACATAAAGCTCTTTGTAAACAAAAGACAACTTTTGTTCTAAGTCAGGAGTGTCCAACTCATTTTCACTGGGGGCCACATCAGCATAGTGTCTGTCCTCAAAGGGCCAGATATAACTTATACATGTAACTAAATGTAATGAAAAATAAATGTAACTACTCCTTAATGTTAAATAACTCATTATTTATTCTGGCTTTTTAAACTGACAATTACAGTTGCATAGAGAACATATGTTTGCTTGTTACTTTAGCATAAATCCTTTTAAATTTGATTCTGTCTGGTTAGGTTATATGGACAGTGTTTAAGTCCTAATGTATTGTTGCCCAATCCGATATTTCAAGTCCGATTCCCCCTAGATATGAATAAATACACACCAATTTTTATTTCAAGAAATTAAAAACTCTTATGCTCTCGTGGGCCACATAAAATGACACGACGGGCCACATTTGGACCGCGGGCCTTGAGTTTGACACACGTGTTCTAAAGTTTTACCGTGAATCTTTGGAGGTGTTTGGGTTGTGCGACGTGGCATCAACTCGGTCTTCAAAGACATTTTTAGATGAGAGGCAAAAGTTTTTTTATCCATGATGTCATAGATCCTTTTTTTGTCTGTCAGTAAGTATTGTTTTCATGGTTGCTGACAAAACGGCTGCAGGGAACCTTTAGAGTGAGAGTAAACACACATTTACCTTGCAAAACTGAACATAAACAGTGTCTTGGTAGTAGTGACAAATGATCTCTGTACAGAAAACAAAAGTTTAGCAGCTGAACTAAATTTGTTTTTAACTTCTGTGTTTGAGAAGAACAAAAAAGGCTTTCAGTTCCAGACAGAGTTATGCAGACTAAAGCAGAGCATGTTGTCTGTGTTTGCCGTCAGCTTACGGTAAATTTCCATTTTTGGGGGTAGTCTTCACCTTGACGATAGGAATGTTAACACCTACTTGCTACAAATATGTTCTGCAGACTTTATGGGGTCTCGTTATTTCCTTCACCCCATGGCTGCTTGCACCCTGTTGTTAAGTGTTGTGTTGTCTCTGGGGCATCTGTCCTGCACCGTGGTTCCTCCCTGGTGTTATCACGCCAGGTTTTTTGGTTCTGTACTCAGAACCTCATGAATACTTTTGTGGTACCCCTCAGTCAAGCCATTGGGGAGATTTTCTGATAAATAACCATTTCTTGTAGTTAGAACACACACTGCAGAGACTTGCTCTGACATGATAGTAAATCTGTTGTTCTCCCTTAATTTTTGCTGTCTGAGGTATTCACTGAGCACTTTATTGTTATTGGTTACTTGCTGGTTTACTGATGGATTTGTGTTTTATTTTGACAGAATAACCTTGCGCTTTTCCGTTCTCTTCTTTTGTTCATTTTATTCTTCAATTGATATTCATACTCACTCCAGAATTAAGGCCAATGGAAAACAGCAATGAGGAAAGGGCAGAGGACACATTTGACAGTGATTTGGGGATTTGGTCTAAAGCTGGCCGGAAATGTCTTCTTTAGATTAAAAGTTAAGCTTTTGGATAAAGTTCTACATTTTTTGATGTGAGAAGTTGAGTCACAGGCCTTCATGTAATCCAGTCTTTGCTGGTCAATAAAGCATGCTGTCTTATTTATTTAGGTTTGATGTCTGTAACCAGTGGAGTACAACAGGACTGACTCAACTCTGATTCAAGTTTCTGATGATTTACTGCTTTTCTCACTTGTTCTTGGTCTAAAGTTGAGCAGTACATTTAGATACTGAATATAAAAGGTCTAGTATGGAAAATTTTGACCATTACATTTTTTAAAAAACAAGATAAAAACGGACTAGCAAAAAGGGGATACTGAATTTAAAGTCCTAACCTATGTTAATGATTTAAATAGGAAACTTAGTGTCCTTTGAGACAGATTTGTTCTTCACAAATTGAGAGATAGGATACTACTGATATTAAAAGAGATGCACTACATGGGATACTTATGAAATAATTATTTTTTTTGTATTCTCAAGCACCAGATATTTTTTGTTGTTTTTGTCTTAAGGTCCATTCTTAGTGGCTGAATAAGGAAAACAACAAAACTATCACCTTTCTCCAAACTCAGGGTAGAAAGTTGAACGTCCTTCTAGTTTCACCTTTGCACTCGTTGTCAGTATTTTAAATAATTTAAGTAATAACAGAATGATATGAACATGTGACTTTTAAAAACATCTTTGAAAAATGCAGAAAAAAGCAAAAACGTATGTATTTTCTCACATCTTTGCACTCTAACTCTGTTTAGTGAAAGTTCAAAGATTTGAGCAAAGGCTTTTTCCTTTTGCTCTTTAAAGTGCAGGCATGGAAAAGGAGAAAAAGGGGGAACTTAATTCCATTCAGATCAGGTCAGATCAAGTTACTTGTAGTGGAAAAGGCAGGAGGACACATACGACTGCTCCCTGTAATGATTTTAGGTGAGGCTTCAGATCAAAGCTGGACAGTCGTGTAGAAGGCAGACAACAACTGAATTGTCTCACTCATTTGGTATTTCAGAGAATAAATTCAAGATTATATAAAGACTCACTGGACATCATTCAAACATCGAGTCTCTCTGTGTGTTTCTGATGTGTTTCTTCCAGTTAAATGTTGGTAATTTGATGTTGGCAAAGTATGTAGAAGTTAAATACCTGTGTTTCTGCAGCCTTTAATTTTCTTCCATAATGCCGTTTAAATTAATCACAGCTAAACCTCAGCCATTGTGTAATTAAAGTGTTTGAAATCTCTCAGTCAGGCGAAGGACACTTTCATATCTGCTGGCTTCAGTGAATGTGAAAACAGCCAAGTTGGAGGAATTTGAGGAGTTGTGGCCACTTGGTCTTTCTGCCTACCTACTTGAGCTTTAGTCACAACTGAACTTGACAGGCCAGGTAAAAAAGTGGCAGACCTCTATGGGACAGGCAGGTGGGCCGCACAAGATATCAAGGTCGTTGACCACTCTGTGAGCCCGCAGACTGAAAAGGTTTATGCTCATGTTTATGTGAACATGTTTTTTTAAAGGCAAATGCTTTTTCTCTATTTCGTGATAGGATTTAGGAGATGAAGAATAAGGATCGTGTCGTTGCTGCAAAGTAGTTGCATTGTTTTAAAGAGATTATGGTCTGAACCACTAAGACATTACTCAGAATTTACTCTTTGGTCACATCTAGAGTGTGGGCCCCCATTTGAATAGCCTTGCTCTAATACCTCGTGGTGTTCCTGCCTTTTGTTTGTTTTCAAGGAATATTGTCTTTTTGGTGTTTTTAACATGTCCTTTAGGCATTTTTCGTATGATGGAGGACATATGTCAAGAAAAGTAATCTTAAAGTTTCATCTCTGAGTATTTCATTCATTTTCTAAACCTGTTTCATCCCTTTTGGCGTCACGAGGTTGCCGGACCCTAACCTGTTGGGTAAAGGCGGGGTACAGCAGCCCGTCACAGGGCCAAAATCACACACCGATCCACACCTAGGGACAATTTTGAGTAATCAATTAAGCTATGAAGTATGAAGCATGTTTTTGGAGGGTGGGAGGAAGCCGGAGGAGAAACCCATGAGGAGAACATGAAAAAAATTAAATGAAATTTATTTAACTTTTCTGCAGTCACTGAATGCTTTTTAAAAATGGACTGCAAACATCAGATAGGACAATTGTTTCCAATAAAGAAATAATGACATTAATAACCCAATGGTCTGTCCTTCAGGTAAAGGAGACGGGGATGCAGTGACGGGAAGTGATGTCATCCTGACTAAAATGAAGCTCTTCAACAACTTCAATGAAAGACCGCTTAAGGCTGATGACTGTATGTCCACCATCTCTACAGTGTCAGATTCCGATCAGCAGATCTTAAACAATATCAAAGTCTCTGAGGTGAACTCTGACCTCGACGACAAGTCCTCACAGTACCACACGAAGTCCAGCTCAGACTACCTGTCGGCTATTTTTTCAAACTCTCAGCTTCCTAGGTTGTACAAATTTGAATCAGAGGACTCTGGAGTGGAGCTCAACAGTGGAGCCAATTCGCCATTGACCCCAACAAGTTCAGAGAAGAGTTTTGTGGTGCACAGTCGAGAGCCTTCCTGTGATTCCTGCAAAACCAACTCTGATCATACCTCCCCGCCCAACACATTCATTATAAATGTGCAAAGCTCTGAGATAAAGCAGACTATGGATAACAATCTGAACACAAGAGAGGATACTCAAAGCAACTTGCTGATATACCGAGATGAACACAGCGCTCTGTTGGAGGAAACAGAACTGCATATAAATAAGGTAGAGGAGAAGAACAGACCTTCAGGAACAAGCCCTGGAGTCCTTTCTGAAGAGACCAGCGTATTGACAGACATGGGCTGTTCTGCGGACATCAGGTCAGTCCAAGAACCTTTCGTGGGACTGCAAGATGACAGCAGGAGCTCAGAAAAAGATACTTACTCCATGAGGAGGTGCAACACCAGTGACAGCCTCGAGGAATACATGGAGGAATGCTACAGACTGAGTCAGGTTGGTTCTGTTTACTTTATAAGACTACATCGTTTTTGAGAAAACAGTCTAATGCTGTGATCACATCGAAAGCAATTTGTGGTTTAAATTCACGTCAGATGCCTCTCTTTAGACACGCGTCACGTGACTGCTGGACGCTTGTTTAAAAAAAACTTGACGGTCCTGATGCATGTGGGAGGAGCTACCAGCAAAAGTTTTTAGCCTCATCATGGAACATGTAAGCACCAACTGTATATTTAATTTATTCACAATGATGGAAGACGAGGATGATGCTGGGAGATCAGGTTTATTTCTTTTAACCCTTGTGCTATCCTAGGCACTTTAACATTGGGAGTTGGGTCATCTAGACCCACTAGACAGTGCTCTAAACCTTTTTTCTTCACTGATTTGTGATCTTCACTGGTGTCCATGGATTACATGAAATCTTTCCACCTTTATCCACCTTTGTCATGGTAGGGAGAACACGTCAATGTAAGGGGGGGGTCATCTAAGATAGCACAAGGGTTAAAAAGCTCTATAAAAACATTGGTAATCACGTTTCCATCTCTGGATTAATGAAATCATTCAGAGACTCTCCCAGTACTGTGAGCTTCACAATCTACTGCAAGAGCAGTAGAGAGCAGGACAATGACGGATGCTTTCAGTAGTCCGAGGAGGAAAAAAATAAAAAACAAAGTAATATTGTTTGATAAAATACCATAAAGCTCAAGAGGAGAACAAGATTCTCCTCCATGTTGGTTTTGGACTCCATCCACTGATCAGGTCATTGACACATCACGAGCCAAAGTTTAGTCCCTGATTGGTTGATGTGATGCATCGTCTCTACCAAAGTTCAGATATTTCAACTCTTGATGCACCACGACACTCAAATCGCGCTGCGACGCTCAAAACACATTTACTCTTGTTTATTGCCAAGAGTAAATGAGAGTAAATCACTGTTAGGAATTCGTGTTTAGGAATGTTTATTTGATGGTTTAAATCTAAGATGAAAGAGCTTCTTGGTCTCTGTGAGAGCACCTGCCAGCTGGGAAAGCTGCAAAGTCAATACCACCTATTTGATGGTCCTGAAAACATTGCTGCTGGTCTTTCATTATCGTCAACGATTAGAGAGAATGTGATACAGCTTTGACATTCTTCAAATGAATGCCTTGTGCTGATGAAAGCAAAGGGGAGGCAGGCAGGGGACATTCTACTGACAGAAAGTTCAGTACATTTAAGTGCAATGATTTAGTTCACCCCTGAAAGGCGATTTAACACCCAAAATATTTTGAAAACAGTTTTTTCACTTCATCATTCTTTTCGACATGTGAAAAAAAGACTGAAAGAGATTCTGCAGAACACATCTGCTGATCTAATGATCACTTTTCTATTCGCAAATTTCAATACCCACTGCTTCTTTTCTAAAAGGTCCTGAATTTTTACAGTGATTCTATTCAAGTATGGTAAGAGAGCCTTTGGACTTGCATCTGAAGTTTTTTGCTTTCCAATACATTTGCACCACGCACATAATCCAAAGCTGCTTTGTTTGCAATACTAAAAACTTGTAGAGAAAATGACAATCTGCTGTCAGAGAGAAACTGTATATGTTTGACTTGTATGCAAGGAGAAAACCTAGCCTCTAAAGCTGTGCCCACACTGTCAATGTACAGACACGATCAGAGGTCCTGCTGCATGATTTGAGCAGTCGCAGCGCAACCAGAGTTCAAACGTCTGAAATTTGTGGTTGAATTTGTATCAAGTCAACCAATCAGGAACTCAGCTTTGGGGCTTGACGTCTAGTTGTCATCATCAGTGGGTGGAGTCTAAAACCAACACAGAAGAGAATCTGATCGTTCTCATCCTGAACTTTATAAAATTCTCCTAGCATCAAGACAATAATACAGTGTTCCTCTAATTTAATTCCCTTTTTCCCCCCCTTATCTGACTAATGCGGGACAGCAAGTCTTTAAGAGAGACCACAGTACCAATGAAATCAGTGCGAATGATGTCTTTAATTCAGAGATGGAGATGTGTTTATCAATGCTCTTATAGAAGTCTTCAATAAATAAAGCTGATCTCTCAACATCATCCGTCTTTCATGCATTGTAAATGAGATATTCAGACTATGCTTCTATGTAGCAATGAGGCTAAAAACAATTGTCTGGAACATTAAGTTTATGAGCACAATTTTGGACAAACATCCAGCAACAAGTTTGATGCGCATCAAAAGAGAGAGGGGGGGGGGGATTGCGTTCAGTGTGAACGCAGCATGAGGGAAGCACCAAGACCAAGACCAAACTGAAAGTGAATGCTAACAAAACCCTTGACTTCTGGAATCATGTTTTCTAGACAGATGGTCCCAACAGTTATTTATTTAGAGACACCAAAAAAGAGGACATGTTTGGTTTTAACAGTATTACAAAGTGAAACTTGAAGTTGGCTTTTAGAACAACGCCAGGCATGGATAAATGGCTGCATTCATTCCAAAGGTTAGGACATGCATTTTTGTAGAGGGACATTACCAGAAGATCTTGAAGACTCTTTTCTTGTGTTTCAGTTTTTTTTTGTTGCTTACTTCTTACTATTGGAATTGAGATTAAACACAAAAATATGAAACAACGTATATAAATCTTCTAAAATTCAAAAAACTTTCATGGGGTATCCTGATTTATATTAAAATGAAAGAGTGGAAAGGAATTGGACAACGGATAATTGAAATAGATTTCTTTTTTTTTGGTGGATATTTCCAATTGTAGATTGTATACTTGATTAGACATATTAGACAGATATCTGTTTTGTTCACACTAAGACATGCATGCATTCATCAATCTTTGATTTGATCCACTCAAGGGTTAGGTTTGGTTTTACCCTTGTAGTTTTTCATCTGTTTCTCAACCGTTTGGTGTGGAATACAGGATTTCCCATTACTCATGTGATCAGTGGAAACTGAGAGGAAGTGCAGCAGGGTGTGTGTTTGTGTATGTGTGTTTGTTTACATGGCGTGTTCACTTCGAAATGGGCCTGCACACGCAAAAAAAGGGCAATTCTGTATATACCACACATTCTCCCTGGCTGTGAGATCCCTGTGAGATTTGAGGAGTGACAGATAAGATCGGTGCCAGGCTGGAAGGGCCTCTGATTATGGACCCCCACCCCCGCTACGCACAAGTCGCTAAGGAAGTCAGCAACCTTTTAGGAGAAGTGGCCTGAGGAGGAAATTGGTTCTTTTACTGTTGGTGACCGCCAATCAAGCCCATACATTTATTGAAAAATAACAGTGTAAAAATTCAAACCTCTTTTCCCTTTTATGCTAAATTTTGTGGAGGTCTTCTTGTTTCGCAGGTGCTGTTTGTGTTAGAATTGTGGAATTTGTCAGAGGAAATGAATGAAGTCAGCTCCCAGTTGATTTGGCCATTGTTTCCAGCTGCATCACTGGAAGCTTTATGTCTGCTGCATAGGAAGGAGAGACCCTGATCTAAGTGTGCATCCTGCTTTTGTTGTTTCACCTTGTTGATAGAAGCAATAAATATATGCTTTGATTTTTTCATTTAATGATAATGATGGTCCTCTTCTGCACTTCTTTATACCACAAGACAAATTCGTATTTTGTTATAAAACTTGCAACTAGATTAGTTTTTTAATCACTTCAACATCTCAAAGTTCATTGGGGTTTTTTTTTGACTGAAAAACGAAAAATTTCTACATTTCCTCTTAGTGAATTTACCTCCAATTTGTGGACTCTTAACCGATTTGCACATTTCATGTTCATACAGGCACAGCAGCAGAGCCCTGGTCATGTCTGCTCAGGTCTAAGCTACCTGCAGCACATCTGCCATCTCATTGAAAATATTGGGAAGCTGCAGGAGACAAACCTGAGGCTGCAGGAGCAGATCTGCACTTTGCAGAGCGATCATAGAAGGACACAAAGTAAAGAGGTTAGTAAACCGGTTTAATAATAAACAATTTCACCTGTTTCACAAAGACAACACATCAATAGTTGTAAAGCTGCATGTCTGGACTCGCAAGATGCTCCTCCACCTGCTCCCCACTCTCACTGCAAATCACAATGTCATCTGCAAACATTGTGGTCCACAGAGGTTCTTGTCTGACCTCATCTGTCAGTCTGTCCATCACCAGAGATTCCCACCTCAACCATAACTCCTCTGTCACTCCTCCAGGACTTCTTACCACTGTCTTAACGCAGTTACACATTTCCTTAACAACTCCAACGTTCTTCTCTGTCACTTCAGACTTTCTCATCTAAACCACAGCTCCCTCTCTCTGGATCCTGTCACAGCTTTTCTCTAGATACACAAAGACACAATGAAGTTCCCTCAGACCTTCTCTATTCCTCTAAAGAAACATCCTCAAAGCAAGTATTGCATTTGTGGCTCTCTTTGTTGCCCGTGCTCACAGCAGTTCAGTTTCCCCTGACCCTCTGTAGCTCCACAGGACAGGTGATGCCGTTGACTGATCCGGTATGAAAGTTCTGTTAGTGACTTGCATAACTGATTTGGGTTTTTTGTTATGTCAAATTCCCCTCCTAACACAAGCCTCTGGATTTATCCAGGCTCGGAAGTGACACATTGAAGCACTGCACTTTTAATGCTTTACACAGGGTCTTTCTGACCCGGGCCTTCATGCCTCAAAAATCTACATTAAAACTGACAAAATCTAAAATAGATTCATTAAAGCTGTGGATGAATATTCTACATAAATGTAGGATTTTATGTTTTTTAAAAAAAGGGGAATGTCAAAGATAGAGTAAATATGTATCATACCTTTGATAATTTCACCAAAAGTTAGCAAAATGTTTAATTTAGTCATAAATTGTCAACGTAAGGATTCTCAAAGAAGTTGAGACATGCTGTGATGTTTTTGGCCAGGGAGCATACAACACACACACACTCTACTATTTGTGGTATGTCTGACATCTAGTTCACTTTCAAAAAAGAAGCAAACAAGCAGCAGCATCTTTCCAATGACAGTAACATCTACCAACAGTGTTGCCAGGAAAGATTTCAGACTCATGTGTTAACTATGGCTGAATTTCCACCTGTTGTCGGCAACCGTCTTTAATTATTCTAAGAAAGGAAGCAGTTTCTCCTTCACTGACTTTGTAATATCTGGAAGGGCTGTCTTCCCTCTGAATGGATTAAAGGTCAGTGGTTAACAGGGGGTTACCCCTTTAGAACTCCAGCGGAGAGGTGAACTCCTGTGTGTGGCCTCACCACACAAAAAGGGAAGATTCTTTCAAGTTACGGCTACTTGTGGTCCTATTAAATGAAAATAAACTTGAATAGGCAACAATGTTTTGAGTCAGTGAACATTTCAGTGATGTCACACAGGAGAGCACTGTGACACCCGAGCCCCTCTCTGGGGGATTTTCTTTGTCAGGTTAGAATGTTGTTTACACAGAAAAGTAAAGGATTTTGGAGAATTGATTCATTCTAACTTTTACATTACAAATGTGTGATAAATGACCACACTCAACACTCTATTTTACTTATCATCTCACATGACCAAGAAATTGGGATTTTTTTATGAGAAATATTCACAATCTATTTTGAAAATGTATTTCATAACACAGGATTGAGCACATGCGACATATAAATTCAGTAAATCTATCAAACCTCACCTCACAAAAAGCAATTCAGCAAAAGAATTTCCTCTAAAAGGAAAACACAATTAAAATAAAATGTTATAATGTACTAACATTATATTAAAAAATAATTTTCTTTTACAGGATTTTTTCCAGGAGCACTGCAGCTGTGGAGAAGCAATCTTAGCATATCATGAGATTCAGAAAAAGTCCTCCAGAAGTGAAATCTCGTCTCCAACTGGCACTCTATCTGATCTGTCCACAATACCTGAGGTCACTCAGCAGCCTCTTGCATCCACCAGGACAGGTAATTTATACACAGCATGCTGTAATGTGAATTATAGAAATAGAAAAGCTGCTGAAAGGCGTTAACACTTTTGCATGCTTTATTAAACATGTTTTTTTGCCTTTCTTCAAGTCTGTTTTTGTGTTTTGTATCTAATTGATTTTCACCTCTGAGATTATTTCTTGCTCCATTTAAAATGTACTCATTTATTTACATTTATGGATTCAGCCTATTATTATATTAATTCTAAAAAACAGAAAATGGTCATTTGTTGAATTTGTTGAATTAGGTCATATTTACTAAAATCTAAAGCTATTCCAATTCAAAACATCGCAAAAGATCAAGTTCCTTGTGAGTTTTTGGAGAGTTTCTGTTTGAATTTCTCTGCAGGATGTCAGAATAGCCTCCCAGAGCTGCTGTCTGGATGTGAACTGCTTTCCACCCTCATAGATATTTTGCATAACCCTTGTGCTATCCTATGGGGTCCAGATGACCCCCCCCCCTTACATTGACGTGTTCTCCCTACCATGACAAAGGTGGATAAAGGTGGGAAGATTTCATGTAATCCATGGACACCAGTGAAGATCACAAATCATTGAAGAAAAAAGGTTCAGAGCACTGTCTAGTGGGTCTAGATGACCCAACTCCCAACGTTAAAGTGCCTAGGATAGCACAAGGTTAAGGATGCTCCAAAGGTTTTTAATAGTATTGAGGTCATGTTTTTAAGTTGTAGTTTACAGCTGAATGCCCCTGGCCTTTATTGAAACTACCCCAAGTTAACCTTTAGTGTTTAATTACTTAAAGGAGAAGCCGTTATTAACCTACTCCAGTGATATGTCAGCAAACACTCCCTCGCACAGCGCAGGCTTTCCTTGAAACTGAAATGTACCTGTGTTTTTTGGATGGTTTTGGTTTCACCTCTTGACCTAAAAACAACCTTGAAGGTTTTCTGCTTTGATATTTACCCTGTCGACAGCTACACGCTCCAGACGGGCATGTGCACATGACTATAGAGGAGCATGGGCTCAAAGTCAGAAAAGGGCCGCTTGCAGCATTTTATTGTACATTAACCCGTAAAACAAAAAATGTGCAACAATAACAGAATGTGAAATTCAGGCTTTCCCAACAGCAGTAGCCTAACCTTCTGGGTGCCATGTCTGTATAGATATGAATCCCCTGTGAATCATTGTGATTTATGGGTATGTCTTTTTCAATGGAGAGGAGACACACACGCACGCATGCACGCACACACACACACACACACACAAAACAAGGATTGAAAGTTTTCCATCTTTCAATTTGTTGGATTTCCAGTACATCTTTCTTTTAAATGTCAGTGGAGGTTGTCATAGTTAAAAGCTGTTAAAGGCCTGTCCAAATCTGACAGAGGCCTCATTTTCATGATCTCTGAAACTCTGTGGTATTTGTTTCAGGAATGAGCAATGAATGTGTGACATCTGTCTCTCGGGGGAAGAGAAGCCTGAATCGAAGGAGTTACAATGAGGGGGGCACCCACTTCCTACATGACAGGGAACAACAAGGGTCCATCCCCCATCGCAGAGTGAGTGAGCACATTTATAGCAGGAATGATTGTGGCTAAAGGAGACACGGTTTACAAAACAATGGTATTCTCCACAACAGACTGACTTCTTCTCTGACTTATGCCTTTGACCTATGCCAATTTGTTGCTACATATGAAGTACCACTCAAAAAAACTGAGGATACTGAATGTGTGATAAATTGTTAAAACCAGAGAAAATAATGGTAATAATAAATAATAGATATGAAGAAAATGTCCTCTGTATCACATTTTACAGGAAGAGGATACTGAAGACGAGAAACTTTGTGCTGATATTGCTGGGATTAGTAAAAGGTTAAGTCATCAATTCATCCAACACTATAGTGTTAATGCAATCAACGTAAACCAACTGATTCTGACCCAGCGAACAGCTGCCTTTTCAGAATCTGTTGGAAAAACTACATTACTAGGAATATTCTATGATACATTCTATGTTCGACTACTGAGTGTAATATTGGGCTATTTTGGTGTGCCCCAAGGTCATTTAATTGAAAAAATGTGCTGTGGCTCTGTAAAAGATGACAAACATTGTTTTATAAGTACTGTCTGCCTGTTACATTGACAAATAAACACCCACTGTTTTTAAGTTTGACAAAATGATTCCAAACTGAAATGTTTTTCTTGTGTTTTCTTACACCCAGCTGAGTGAAAACTACACTTGGGGCAGAGTCAAAGACATTGTAAGGAAAGCTAAAGTAGGGAATCAGAACCGTCTTGGATTGACTTCCAGTTCTCTAAAGATGTCCTGTCCACAGCTGTACAGGTAAGGCCTCATCCACATGTTCTATACTATTGGTATATTTTAATAGTTTCTAAAAGATGGGAAACAATAATCAAAACTGCCCCCCCCCCTTTTTTGGATGATAATTGGTCTTCAGCGGAAAATAAGAATCTGAAAGTAGAGCTATGCAAAACTCCAAGATCTAAAAGTATAACCACTTAAAAGGCGGCATTCTTCTTTCTGTTGTTTCTGAAGAAAAAACGTTTGAAAGTGGAGAAAGGAATGCCAGTTATCTAACTACAGTGAATCAAAGCCAGAGTGAGGGGGGAAAAAAGCATTTTTGGGGGTAAAAAACTGTTGACCAAGAGTTGGGCAAGAGGGAGAGATTGGCAGGCTTTTGGCAGAAGGAGATAGAAGCAGCTCCTTAGTTTTTGCCTGTGAGATAAGAGGGCTGAGTGAAAGTAAAGCATGGCCTTTCTTTAGCTGGGAGCTACACAGCAGAACGCTGTGTTGTGGAGGACTGCTGGTCTTTCAGCCTCCCCCTCCATTCTGATCTAAGTTTGGCACCAGCCCAAACGCAGAAGGAGGTTAAAGAGGCAGACCTTAGGTATGCCTGAAGGAGTGGGAGAATTCTCTGTAGACTGAAGCCTGGTGAATTATGGATACAGGTCACTTTTTGCTAAGAGTTACCCTCCTCTATGAATAATACTCATAACAGTACCAAAGCCAATTGTTCTTAGTTTTAAATACACTGTTTGTTCACAGGCCGGATCTGAACCTGGCAGAACCAGCTGTGAGGAACAGGAACTCCATGATTGCTCTGGGCCATCAAACCAAATTGGACTTGCCTTGGCTGCAGTGAACACGCAGGTAAAATACAGTGCTGTTGCTTTGTCTGTTGTCTTTTCTTTGATCCTTTAACAGTAGTGAAGACAGGAAATTAGCTTTTGTTCCACATTGTTATCACTTTATTTGGACCTTCACGTCAACTTGTTATAAATGTGTTCTTTTTGGTTTTAAATCTGTCTTAAATTCAATTAAAAAGTGAGATTTAGCACAGCTGCAAGTACCAACTCAGTCTTTAACTGATCAACAAATCACAAGTAGAGGACTGTATCAAGCTTCACTTGAACTCTTTCTTCATGTATTTAGAAACCACACCAGATATAGGCAACATAGAAACTACAGATATGTTCCAGTTGCTTTACATTTGTAGACAAGCGTTCCCTTATTGAGAATACAGTTAAGTCTTTAAAGAAAAAAAAACATTAAAATGTGATTTTTAAAATAAAGTGAAAATGTCAAAAACAAGGTAAATTTGATGCAGTTAGTTAATGTTATGTGACATAAAGACTTTCACGTATAATGAAAATTTTGATTTTACTGTGTTGCCAGTTACGTTGACCAGTTTATTCGTTTATTTATTCCTCATAAATTCTGTCTCTGTATCCTTTGCAGGTCCTTAAAGTGCAAAGTCAAGGAGATGTCCTGTCATACAGACAACATTCAAGAACAAAGAAAACTCTAGGGGGAAATGGAATGAAAAAATGAGAGGACAGGAGCAGCTGCTGCTGCTTACTAGGCAGAGAGAGAGAAGAATAACTGCATGTAAGATATAAATTGTAAAATATTTTTTACAAGTATGGAGTATATGAGTGATCCTGTTATGAAGTGAAGAGGATATAGCAAATAAGAGACCAAGAGGTTGTTTTTTTTAATACTTGTTATGCCAATAAACTTGGTTTTATTAAGACGCAACAAAATCAGTTATGAACGACACTGTCAATATTTTATATTTAACTTAACGTGATAATGTTGATTAATTACACCAAAAGAAAACTCCTTTGTATGTAAAGTGTACGAAACACCTTGTTTGGGGATGTTCAAAGACCATGTAAAGAATGTTCTTATATGAGAAGAGAAAGCCTGTATCATCAGACCAGCTGTTTCTTTTTTTTTTGATATTCTGTCGTTAAATATTCATAGATTTTTGTAAGATCAGTCATTGTTTGGTAATATTTAAAATGAGAAGTCTGCGTTTGTTTGACACATTCCTTCCTGTGGTTTACTTTCCTACTGGCAAACTGTTCAGGGTGGATCCCACCTTTAACTTTGAGTACCTGGGAGAAGCCCCCAGTAATCGCTGTGACCCTGAACAGGTCCAGGCAGCAACAGAAGTGAATAAATGGGTTTACCGTTTGTATTGGGTGAGTTCTTTTTAAGATTAGATGAAAGAAATTAGTATTTTATACCACATAGTCTCTTAGACTCTGCTGACAATAAAGCAACAATTTTCAAAAAGTTGTTTTCTGTTTTCAAAATTCATACGAAGAGGTTCATGTTTGACAATAGGAAATTGAATGTTCTCCTTGGTGGCTCCTCAAAGTACTGCTGAGGACAATCATATCGAGAAGGGGGCATCAAAGTGTTTAAATCTTGATGGCCCATCAAAATGATGACATGGGTTTGTCCACATAAAAAAACTTAGTACTTCTACAATAACAGGGTCTCAAAATGTGAGGTCGATATGTTTCATTTTCCTATTCATTTTCTATGAGCCTTTCAGGATCACGTGACTTGAGTTTTTGCCTGCCCTGAACAAACAATTTGGTGGATATTTGCTTGTTTTTCAGTGGAAAATCCCACAAAATAAGATATTTTAAGGACTAATCTTAGTTTTGAAAACATTTCTAACGAGAAATATGCCCTTTACTTTTGAAACATGCATTTATTTTGGACATACAGTTTCTAGTTTCTTTGTTTCCTTCAACTTTTTCTCCAAAAGGCTCTGATATCGTAGAAAAACGTTTATTGTCATTCATATCTGCAGACGTGCGGATGAGTCACGTGACTAAAATGTTTCTCTTTTTTTTAAGCAGAAAATGCCATAAAATATGATCGATTGCAGATTAATATTTATTTTTGATAACATTTCTAGCAGCACTTATACCCTTTATTTTCAGACCATCCATTCATTGCAGACAGGCAGTTCGTAGTATGTTTGTGTGTTACGTTCAACGTTTGATCTTTTTCATTCATATCTGCGGACTGACGTGGGGTCACGAGACGTGACATGAGTTACTCTTTTTTTAAATGTAGAAAATCTCGTTAAAAGGTATGTTCCAATTTAATAATTACTTTTACTTCAATTTCTACGGACCCGTGTACAGGTTTCATGTTATGTGTTGATGCGACATTGAATGACATTTGACAACAAACCGGAAGAATGTTGAGTTCAGGAACGGACCAAAGAGTTCTTTAAGTTTATTTTGCGATTTATTTTTTTCAAATTCTTGTACATTTTAATGTATTCACAACGTTTGATCTTTTCCATTCATATCTGTGGGCTGATGGGGGGGTCACGTGACGTGAGTTTCTCTTTTTTTCTGTGGAAAATCTCGTAAAAATAAGATCGATTGAGGCTTAATATTTACATTTATAACATTTCTAGGGACCCATGTAATAAACTTTATTTGTATAGCACCTTTCCAGATAAAAATCACAAAGTGCTTCACAGTACAACACGATAAAACAACAGTAAAACACAGTAAAAACACATGTTAAAAAGAAATTAAGAAAAAGCTATTTTAAAAAGATATGTTTTTAGCTGCTTTTTAAAAGAAAACACTGAGTCCACAGATCTGAGGCTGAGAGGAAGAGAGTTCCAGAGGGATGGGGCCACCGTGGCAAAGGCTCTGTCTCCTTTAGTTTTTCAACGGGTTCTCTTAACAGCCAGCAGACCCTGGTCACATGACCTCAGTGACCTGCTGGGAGTGTATGGCTGCACCAGGTCTTTTATGTAGACTGGTGCTTGGTCATTAAGAGCTCTGTATGTTAAGACCAGGATTTTAAAATGCACTCTGTAGTGAATGGGGAGCCAGTGCAGCTGCATTAACAACGGGGTGATGTGTGAGAACTTGGATGAATTGGTTAAAAGCCTAGCAGCAGCGTTCTGGACAATCTGGACCCGTTCTAGAGATTTTTTACTTAAACATGTGAAGATGGAGTTGCAATAGTCGAGACGGGAGGATATAAAACTGTGAATGAGCATCTCCATCTCAGAACGGGACACAACTGGACTCAATTTTGCAATGTTTTTTAGATGATAAAAACAAGAGCGAACGAGTGACCCGACATGGGAGTCCAGGGATAAAACCGGGTCTAAAGTTACACCTAGGTTCCTGACAGAGGGCTTGATAAAAGAAGCAAGTGAGCCGAGCTCATGGATTACATGGATGTACTATGACATTACCTCCATTCAAGCGTATTTTTTTCAACATTAACCAATTGAGTTTAGAAACACACTGAGAATAATAATAATAATAAAAAAAACATTTGGGTGACGGACTGAGGAGCACTTAAAACTGGTTTTGTGATTGGTCCCACGTTTATCGGGAGGGTTAAGTTCTAAAAATAAGCCATTTTACAGAAAATAACATTTCCAATACTAATGCAAACTTTTTGTTATGCAGTTAGTTAAAGAAAAGAAACAGTACATCAAATGTTTCTCAGAAGGAAGAGGAAACGACAGATTACAGGAAAACTCCAAATAGTTGGCGCATGAAATTGACGTCACTTGCAGTTTGTGATGAAATTCTAAAATCTCTATTAAAATATCAGGAATTTATTCTAATTACATTTATTTAGTCGTGAAACTGCTCCCACAATAGTGTTGAACTTCTGTTGTAAATAATCCATTCACAAATCTGTCTATTTATTAGAATATCAGCATCTGGATCATTTGCAACGTCTATTTTAACATCAAAGGGGCTAAAAAAGGACATAACAGCAACAAACCGCAACTACTAATAAATATTATAGGGAAAAAGGAAACTAAGTATAAAAAAGTAAAACAAAAGAAATTTACAAACTATGTTTTATTATTTATTATTGTAAATAATAAAATAAAAACATAAACATGTCTGAGTAAGAGTGGGGGCTTGAGGTACTGCCAAATGCCAACTTATTGTATTATTAGGTAGCAGTTTCTTGTCTTGTGTCGCGGCTCCACCTTGTGGACATTGGCTGTTCCTACACTCTTATTTCCAACCACCACCAGCTGACGGGCTTCTCTGCCCGCTGTTTCCATATTTAAGGCAATCTCAAAAGCTTTGGTGAAAGAAAGGTCGTTTTCTGAGAGGAATCTTCGCTGGCTAGCCTCATTATTTATTCCACTCTCAAAACGATCGCGGAGGGAGGAGTCAATGTTGGCACCAAACTCGCAATGGGCAGCACTCCGTTTCAACTCCGCCACATACTCTGCCACCGGCTGGTCGTGCTTATTAACCCTTGTGCTATCCTAGATGACCCCACCCTTGTGTTGACGTGTTCTCCCTACCATGACAAAAGTGGATAAAGGTGGAAAGATTTCATGTAGAGGCACTTTAACATTGGGAGTTGGGTCATCTAGAGCAGTGTTGTTCAACCAGTGTGCCGCGGCACACTAGTGTGCCGTGGGAGATGGTCAAGTGCGCCATGGAGAAATTGCCCTCATTCACTGATCTAAAAGCATTTCCCATCTCCAGGAAATCAGCTCTTTGTTCATCCAAACAGGTCCTGATAAAACACTGAGTAGTTAGGACTATAAACGATCATAAAATACTTTTTTCTTTGTGTTTATTTGATTCTATTAAAGACATTTTGATAAGAATGACGGTAACGCGAAATAGCTGCAGCTATAACTGTGTAAGGAAAAGTCCCGCAGCTTTTACTGTCTCCACGACTCCACCAATCATTCTTGAAGGCTTAATCACATGTCCTCAGTCTGACCAATCAGAAGTGGTTAAAGTCTCCACTTCCTTGTTCCAATTTAGCTCATAACTCAGTCAGTTCCGACAAAAACATCAGCTAAAGCTAGTCTTTAGCGGTGTAGCTTTCCACAGAATCCGGTATCAGACCGTGGAACAAGTGAACAAAACCATGAAGCTCAGAGACGCGAGTCTTTCTGCCGTTTTCTCGCAGTTTTCACACTACATCTCCCATGATGCATTGACTTAAAGGGACAGCGTCTTGAAAACACAACGAACATACAGTTTGTATGTAACTTAACTTTTATTACATCTTTTAGAAAAACATCTGCAACTTCCTGCTTTTTCTGCCACAATTATCACAAAAATGCACGTCAGATTGCCGGGGGGGGGAGGGGGGGCGGCTGTAGATCAAAACAGACTATGAGTTTCTGCTTTTTTTTTTTTTTTTTTTGGGATGCTGGTGTGCCGCGGGATTTTTGTCAAGGTTAAAGTGTGCCGTGGCTCAAAAAAGGTTGAAAAACACTGATCTAGACCCACTAGACAGTGCTCTGAACCTTTTTTCTTCAATGATTTGTGATCTTCACTGGTGTCCAGGGATTACATGAAATCTTTCCACCTTTATCCACCTTTGTCATGGTAGGGAGAACACGTCAATGTAAGGGGGGGGGGTCATAGGATAATATAAGGGTTAAAGCGATATGTAAGTTTGTTTTTTCTCCCCTTTGAATTTGATCAGAACTCCAGTCTGACATTGAAGAATAGAACAGTTCCAGCGACACACAGATCAGATGAGAAGTGTGAAAGTAGGAAAAAGGAAATCCAACTGTGACAGTGTGGCACCGTCAGCTGGTGGTGGTTTCCACACTGTTTATTTATTTTATGTACATTTGTCTTGTCAGTGATTGTAAGATTGATTCCTGTGATGTTACCTGGAAGATAATGAAGAGCCATGCCCTATGGGAGGGGCTTATCATTTAAAAGGGAGCATCACAGGAAGTGAAAATGGAGAGTGACGGAGGTGTCATGACCTGTTGTTCCCTGTGTGGAGCAAATGAAGTGCTCAAGGTTCTTGAATTAAAGAAAGAACACTCTCACCTCGAGGGACCCACGACACCAACTCAATATTGCTTTAAAATACTCTTGGTGGTTAAATTAAATTAAACATTTAGAAATGAAGCAAAGTGCAGTTTGCTGAAGGTGCTTAAACTTGGTCATTGTTGTGATTATTGTGGAATCAGGTTTCAGAACAGGAGCTCAACGGGTGGAAAAAGTCCTGAAAAACTCAGGAAGTTCCACAAACCTCCTGGGATTCTGCCGTGGAGAACATTCTGCTGCAACATCGTCCAACTTGACCAGTTGGTCAGTAATGGTTTGGGCTGGCATTTCTTTGGAGGGCTGCGCAGATCTCCATGGGCTCACCAGCGGTAGCCTGACTACCTTTAGGGACTGAGATGAGTTCCTCAGACCTCTGAGACCATAAGCTACTGTTTCTGCTAGACAAAGGTGTTTATGTAATGCAGTGTTTTTCAACCTTTTTTCGAGCCAAGGCACACTTAACCCTTGTGCTATCTTAGATGACCCCCCCTTCCATTGACGTGTTCTCCCTACCATGACAAAGGTGGATAAAGGTGGAAAGATTTCATGTAATCTATGGACTTATACATTAACTTATACATGTAACTAAATGTAATGAAACATACATGTAACTACTCCTTAATGTTAAACAACTAATTTATTTATTTATTATAACTTTTGAAAGTGACAATTACAGTTGCATAGAAAACATTCATGCTCTGAAAAAACCTGTAACCTTTGCATGTCAAAGTCAGGCTTTTGTAAGGCACATCAACAGTGTGCCTTTTTATATTTTTACGTCATTGATTAGTGGTTTACTCTATCATAAATCCTTTTAAATTTGATTCTGTCAGGTTAGGTTATATGGACAGTGTTTAAGTCCTAATGTTTAGTTGTCCAATCTGATATTTCAAGGCAGATTCCCCCTATATATATATAAATACACACTAATTTTTATTTTTTATTTTAAGAAATCAAAAACTTATATGCTCTCGGGGGCCACATAAAATGACATGGAGGGCCACATTTGGCCCCCGGGCCTTGAGTTTGACATATGTGGTCTAGTGGGTCTAGATGACAAAAAACTAAGGTAAATTGCATGATAAGATTGTATTTGTCTTTGTAAAGTTTTTAAGTGGTGGAAAAAGGAAGCATTCATTTTGGTAGAAGATCATTTTTTTTATGTGCAATAACTATGGTGGCATAACATGTTTTTTACGTGCAACCAAAGTCCATAATCTTTTTTTTGTAAATGCAACAGATCTTTTTTTCAGTGGTGTTCACACTTTTCAAAGACTTTGGCGTTGGTTTGTTCTGTCCATCAGGGTTGGTGGGGATATCGTGGAAGTGTTAAATCCCATGGATTCTCTTCTTCACACTAGGGGTGTGTATTGGCAAGAGTCTAGTGATACGATACATATCCCGATATTGTACCGGAAAACATTTTTTCTCTTTAAAAAAAATAGGACTTAGGAAAAACTCTACATTAGTTTAAATACGGCTTTCGTTGTAATAAAATTGTCAAATTCAGTTTATTTAATGATCATAATGTTAAGCACTGCAACTGTATCTCATGTATAAGTTGCTTTTACCCAGGCAAATTTGTAGTGCTTTTATTTTGGTAACTTATAATATAGAAAGGGAACAGTCAGCATTGCTTGATTTCCACCACACCACCGCTGATTGCCACGATGTTGGCCTTTTGTCAGAGCGTTTTACTCATCACTCTGATCGATCAGGTCTTTGAACTAGAATCTATTGCTGGGAGGTTCTGCAGAACTTTGGCCCGCTTTGCCGATAGCATTTTGGTTGCTGCTAAGTGCATTAGCCTATTAGCCGCTGTGCAGCTACACTGCTTCAATAATTACAGTTTTTCTCAGTCGCTTTAATACAATTCTCAGATCAGAATTGAAGTTTGCAAATACATGTGTGCTTTCTCAAAACAATTTGTACAAACAGCAAGACACTATGGATTTCTTGCAAAAGCCTGTAACTTGCTCAAAATCTTTAGTTCATCTCTCAAAACTAAGTCTTTATGTCATTGAACATGTCAGTGCCATCAGAATGTCAAGTCCTTGTGTCATTGTCTACGAACAAGACAGTCAAATGACTTAGTCATGTTGTCAATATAACTGTGTACTTTAGAGGGAGGTTCTGATGGAAACTATGGCTAAAGTTATGACAATTATTGTAAAATGGAAGTTACACCTTTTTTGTTTGATTGCAAGAGACTGGACAAGATTCCCATTTACACTTTTATTGTTCATATTGTAATTTTTTGAAAGACCATGTCATACAAACATAGAAAAAACCCACTGCAAACAGTAACACAAAGGGAAAAAAAAGAAAGACAATATTCTGTACAACAGTACAGGCAGTGCAGTAGGAATTGGTGAGGTCTTCCTACACCTCTTGTCGTTCCTGTATGTTAGGCCACAAATTCTCATCCACATCACAGCGAATATCCTCTCTTGCAATGCAGCGAAATATGTTTGTCACATTGTAACAACTTGGTCAACCATTTTGCAGTTAATGACTTATACGATTAACTAATGACTAGGTGTTTTGAGGAGTAAGACTATTGCACAGTGAACTATATAATACATTTTGATCAACATGACATAAACAATTGATAATGTAGCAAAGAGCAGAGAATTGTCGTAATCATTTGCATGGATGTACAAAAGCAGTTGCAACTTGTTCAAAGAAGTGAGAAACTGCTTATATGATGTGCACAAGTGACATCATGATGTGAAGATTGAACAAATAGTTTTGGGAATTTCATTCTGATCTGAGAATTGTACTAAAGCCACTGAGAAAAACTGTAAATAAATATCGTCATGACTGCATTTTGAATCGATACAAGTATCGCCAAATGAACTATCGCGATATATTGCAGAATCGTTTTTTTTCGAAACACCCCAACTTCACACTGCTGAGTAAGCTGAATAATTAGAGTACAGCAAGTTTGTTAACAGAAGGTTTGACGGTTTTATGGAAGGTTTGCGTGTTCTCCCCGTGCATGCGTGGGTTTTCTCTGGGGACTCTGGCTTCCTCCCACCGTCCAAAAATATGCTTCAAGGGTTAGTTGGTTCCTCTAAATTGTCCCTAGGTGTGAATGTGAGTGTGTATGGGCGATTGTGGCCCTGCGATAGACTGGCAACTTCTCCAGGAAGTCCCCTGCCTTCACCCACCAGTGGCTGAGAGAGGAAGTGTGTTAGTAAATCTGGAGATGGCTCCAGATTTGTGACCAGAGGGGACACCGAGCTCTGACTCCTTACAATTGAAAACTATTCAACCTTTATTGCAACTTTTAGAAAGAAAAAAGGTGAAAGTTCAAGCATGTTTTGCCTTACTTTTTACAAAAAAAATGCACGTGACATTGTGGAGAAACAGTTGCACCAACTCATTCAGCAATTTTCTTTTTTTTGACATTGTTGGTTGCAGGGGTTGAGTTGTGGTTTTTGTCAAGGAAAAAGTGTACTTTAGCTGGAAGAAGGTTGAATAACACTGCTGTAAAACAACAATATCGCTATTTACCACCCTCTTTTACATAATTTTACAATCACAGTATGCACAGTGATAGTACTTTTAACTCTTGTGCTATCCTAGGCACTTTGCTTGCTATGTCCAACTCTGGCACCAACTTCTCTGTAGGGAGAACACGTCAATGCAAGGATCAGGACATCTGGACCGCATAGGATTTACAAGAGTTAAACATGTAACAGCCAGAAGAGAGCAGCAGAGGAGCAAGATTAAATTAGAAATTTGTCTGCTCAAAACACTTCATCTTTTGAAGTCCACCTAAAAAATGCAGAGCTCTCTCAGAAGGGAAATTTCTTAAACCATAAACTGCTTTTTTGGTGTTATCAACAATAAATAAAGCAGTTTTTACATTACCCTTTTTTGTTTTAAAAAGACTCCCGTAATAATGAGGAATAAAATGTTAGGGACCAGCTAAATAATAAAAAAAAGTTTAAAAATTCCAACAATTTCATGATTTGTTGTATAGTTTGCTGTAAGGTGTACAGTACAGTCCTTACAAAAGTTACACTTTGTTATTTCGTTTTCCAATGTAGAATGACATATAGCGTCAAAATTAGGCAAATTATGTCCAGAACAAAAATTGTATCTTGCATTGTTTTTGTTGGGTCTTTTTTTGTCAACAAAGGAATTCATTGAAGCACAGCTGTAGGAACTGAACTGTTCCCTTCTTTGTCTCAACATATTTCCCAGCCAAATGTCAAAACTGTGCAACTAGTCAACAGTCACTATTCAGAAAACTGGATTCCACCAACAGACCAATCTTCTGTTCCAGTAAAACAAAAAAAGAAGTCTGTGCCAGATCCTCCTTCTTTGGAGCCCAACAACAAATACTTGAAATGCTTTCAAACCCACCAAGACTTTACAAAAGACAAAAAATGAAAACCAGCTACTGATGGTATGAAAATATGTTTAAGTTAAATCATTTTATCTGAGTTCAACATACCTGAATAGATAGATGATAGCTGATGACTTTATTAATCCCACAATGGGGAAATTTCATATATCTGTGGCAGCAAAAAAACGACATTCAGAAATAATCTATATAACATAAAATAGGACATAAAAAATGACATTCATAGTAAATTATTAAGAATATTAAATTATTAAGAATATTAAATTATTAAAAATTATAATTACAATTATTATTGAAATTATTATCGAAAATTAGATTCATAATAAAGAAATGAATAAATATTAAATACTACTACTTATAATAATAACAATAATAATAATAATAATCACAATAATAAAAATAAAATATATATAAAAAAAATGGAGTAACTGCAAATGCTCGATTCGTTGTCAATTTTTTTTTTTTGTCAGTTTTTTTGTTGTTGTTTTTTTTAAATTGTAAATTGTACAAATTGTAAAAACAACAACAAAAGTAAATGAATCAATGAGTAAAAGAAAGAAAAACACCCCTGGGACCGTGGAGTCTCACTTTAACACGGTGTTGTACAGTCTGATGGCTGTGGGGAGGAATGACCTACGGAATATGAATGCCAGCATGGAAGAACCTAACATAAAAGCTTTGTTGTTGTGTAACGACATGTAACATACTTTTTTCTAGGGTTGCACAATAATGTCGGAAACAGATAATTATCTGCAGATATTGGACATTATGACGTCATGCCGATAATTCCGATGAGAAAAATACTCGCCGATAAAATGGACCGATAACTAAAAGCTTAAACTGCTGTCACTCACAACTGTCTGCCCACCCATCCCATCCTGCAAGCTTCTTTATCATGTAAGTGATGTCATCTCTCAGCGCCTGCCCCAGAGACCTCTGTCTGCACCATATCGGCTCAGCTCAGGCTTTTTTTTCCATGTCTTAAACCAATGCAATCATAAGGTCAGACTGTTTACTTCAAACCATCTTTCTTATAAAATATTGAGAATCTGATTGCAAAGCTTTTCTTATTAAAACATTGCAAAATAAATACAATTATTTAGACACAACATGAGTAAATGTTTTATAGTAATTAATTTCTTTTTGCAAAGCATTTAGTCTTGGATTTGATCTAAAATCTTCTCCATCTCATGCTCTTGTTAATTTGTTGACGGCCCCTAAGGCTACGTTCACACAGCAGGGCTTAATGCTCAATTTGGATGTTTTTGAAAATATCCGATTTTTTTGCAAGACCGTTCACATTTCCAAAAAAATGCGAACTTTTGTGATCTGTAGTGTTACCGTGAAATGACCCAGAAGTGACCCGCAGAACGGTGAACGACGTCACTCGTTTGCGGGAGTAGCTAACGTTAACAATGGATCCCAACAACAGGGTTGTCAGCAGCGGAGCTCTTTTATCATTATTGAATTTATTTTCACAAAGTAGCCAGAACTATAACAATCTTCTCACTTTAAGAAGAATATTAAAAAACAAACAAAGAAGAATATTAAAAAGGAGGAGAGCAAGGGTTTTGGCCATGGCGTTTAGTGGAGCTGTGCTAGCAACGTCGGTAGAGAGGACAATTTGGGTGCGGAGTCGCAGCCAGGAGTGGTGGGATACTGATGTGAGTGGCTTTACTGATACAGAATTTATCAGTTACTTTAGAATGACGAGATCCACCTTCAATTACATCTGTGAGCGCCTTCAATTAACTCTGTCACGAGACAAGACATGTCTGCGGCGGCCCATAATGCAGAAACGCGTTGGAGTTGGAGTGTATTGGCTAGCAACAGGCACGTGCTATCGTTAGATAGCTAACTTGTTTGGCATAGCATGGTGGTAGTTCATTTCTTTTCATTCTGGTTTGAAAAATGCTTGAATGTCTATGTTTTCGAAAAGTTCATTTCTATGAGCAACCATGATTTGTCATGGACTGGGGTGGTGGAGGACCCAAAATGCAGGAGACCAGGATTGGTGACAGGAAATAAAACATTAGTTAACAAACTGAAACATGACAAAACTATGGGGACAAACAAACTGGTGACCCAGAGCAGATGACCTGACTCCACCGTGAGAGGGTGATAAGACCACAAATGGATGTTGGAAAAATAAACTTTTTAACTTTGATCTAACTTAATTATTTGCTTCATTTAAGATAAATCTTTTTTTTTTTGTTAAGTCAGCTTAAAAATAACACGTAGTTTTCAGACAGGAATTTTACTTTCATTCAAATTAATTCAATTAAGTAGGTGTAACTTTGGTGATGCTGTTAGATCGGCACCGCAAGGGATTGTGGGATACCATTCCCTTTGCCTGTCTGTACGGACTTGGGTTTAGTGTGGGTTTTTGACAAAATGTGTTTAGTTGTTTAGATGTTTTACTGTGTTTTGCTGAGTCATTTTGTACTATCTATCTCTGCACTATGAGTGAGAGGGAGGGAGAGGATGATGAATTTATATAGCACCCCTACTCTATAGTAGTGTAACGACAATGATGTAAAATTCCTAAATGAACGTATGCCCTCTGTGCAAATTGTTTTGTTCTTTATATTGTTATAAAAATGAGCATATCTACCAGCTCAAACTTAGACATATGAGAGTTCAAGAATTATAATTCATTAAGATGGAAAAAATATTAATTGAATTGGAGTAATATGACATTTAGTTAAATAAATATGTAAATTTGAGTTGTATAAGGTTGAATAAATTTAACTCAATTACTTGTTACCAATAGAAGTAATTCTTTTAAGTTGGCAAAATTGGATAATTTATATATATATATGCGTCGCAAGGAAAATGGAAATAAGATCAGAAACTCGTGGGTTTACTTTGTCTGTTCTTCTACTAAAAGAAACTCTTTCTTTTTGCTGATTCAGCCGTGTTACTTTTTTGATGGACGTATAATCTTCATACGCCTTCATTAAAACCTCAGACTCCGTCTCACTGAAGTATAGCGCTTTCTTTTTTCTTTTTTTTCTCCACGCGTTTCCATGGTGACTCCGGAAATCGGCGATCTGTTCAGAATGTCTTTATGTACTTGACGAGCACGTGCATTAACCCAGGGTTACCAAGTCGAGGGTAATTACGCTAACTCATATCCGGTCTTTTGGAACCGACATACCCCGAGTAAGCAAGTTCAGGTGGATTTCAGCCAGAGTTCAGGCTTAAAGTCAGGGTAGTTTAAACATGCTTCCTGGAATACCCCCCAGGTGAGACAGAAAGTCAGATAAACAAAAGTCAATACTAATATTGATATCAGATAAAATGTGCAAGATGGTAGCTTATGCCAGGTGTTTCCTGACACAACAGAGGCTGAAGAATAATCGGGCCATGGTGCAGAACAGAGTGGATGACGTCAACTGGATGAGCAGGAGACAGAAGAGGCAGGGCTGGATCTCTCCTGAGGGACGGTGTGGAGCGAAACTTCTCAGCTTTTTCTAAAACCTCATCGTTGTGTCATACGTTTATAAAGTCCAGACTTTTAATTACAAAATAAATGTACTTTTTTTATTGCATTGATTTATTGAGTAAAATCAATATGCAAAACAAACTAAAAGACAGTAGGAAATACTTTAAAAGATACATAATTAAATTATTAAATTCTAAAATGAATTGGTAGATTCCCAAAATGAAAAAGAAATTAAGGAATTAACTCAATTATGATGTTCAATTTGTAGGGTCTGGAGTTTGAATTTTTGTGATAGAACCCTTGAACCGGACCAGTGAGAGTGACCATCAGACATAGAAAACGGTTTTCTGTTGGCTATACAGTCAGTGGTTTCTGCCAAGTTCTTGTGTTTAGTTAGTTTTTTCTGCTTGGTTAAACTGTTCTGTCCTGGTCACATCTGGGTTAAGTTTACAATCACCTCAAGTATTTCCTGTTTGCCATATCCTCCTCATTTCTTCGAGCTCCTGAAAAATCCCCACCATTATTTCCCTGTTAGCAATAAAAACGGATCCTTTTTTTTTTTAGATTTCTTTGTGTGTAATATACTGTCCTACAGCGTAACAACAAGCCACAGATGAGTTTAGTTGAACTTTATGTTTGACATGACCTTTGCATTGGACACATTTCAAAGGACGGGGATATAAATATTGGTGACAGAATGCTGAGGTTGAAAGTGCCAGGAAGGAACCCTAGAGCAGGGGTGCCCAAATCCAGGGCCATGTTTTCAAACCAACCTTTCCTTGAAGGTCCTTATGACTACGCCCACCTGATCCAGGTAATCAGCAGCAGCTAAGGTTGTGAAGAAAGATCTAAAGGGGTTTGTTGTGAGTAAGGAAGATGGAGCCAAAAGACAAAAATGAAGACGCATGAACATTTTTATGCTCCAAAGCAGGGGTGGGCAGACTAAGGCCCACGGATACGGCCTGACTCCATGTTTGGTCCCGCCCACTTAACAATATCAGACACGCATGATTTTTTTTCAGTCTGGCCACACGATCGAGACCCGCATAGAAAGTGACATTTTAATCCACCGTTCTGCAGTCTGTGCCCCAATCTGAATTCCTCTAAAATCTCTGTCAAACAAAAAAGAATACAGTCTTTCCTTCCTATGTCGCAGTTCATCTTTCCCGGTTTAGCTCTTTCTTTTAGAGTGATTATGCTGCTTTTTTAAAGCAGCGCACCCTGTTCTGTGTCCTGATTGGCTGGAGACCTTGTCAATCAATCTCTTCCGTGTTTCCTGTACAGAAACGCGCAGCTCTTCAGATCAGAAATCTGTGATCAATCAGATCTTTGTTTTCATTCTAAGATCCTGGACCTAATTTATATGAAGGTTTGAGAATTTAAACAAGAGAAAAGGCTGAAAATGTTCATGTCTGTCTGAGAAAAGTGGTTTGTAGTTTGTCGTATTGAACCTTTCCTGTGTGGTTTTCTGACTGTGGTCGGAAGACGCAGGGGAGATCTTCTCCAGGGCCAAAGGCGGATCTTCCTTCGGGGTTCACTACCCCGTTCGGACCGTCAGAGCCTCCAGAGCGGGTTAACAAAAGAACCAGTCTCTGTTCTTTTTGGAGGAATTTTCTTTATCACTGATTTTCCGTAACTCACCACAAAAACTGAACACGCGCTCCACACACACTCACTCTCGGTCCTGCCCCCCTCTTCCTGGACACGCGCGAGCGCAGACAACACCACCTTCAGCATACACACACACACATAGTGAGGTGTTTTACTTTGTGGATTTCACCAATCACGGGTTATTTTTAGAACGTCACTTTTAAGTCCTGCAATAACCGATGGAACTCTGTTCTGGTGAAAAGGTAACACAGATATATGCGTAGCTGCAGCAGAAAACAAAGAAATTTGCTTGTTTTCATTATTACTGGATGAGAAACAGACGTGCAGGACACAGCGCAGCTGCTCAGTTTTATTCTGAAAGTTTAGCGCAAACTGTGAGACGTGTGATGAGCTGCAGCTTTCAAAGCCTCTATGGGATTATGGCGGGAGAGGATCCACTATTTATTGTTTTTTTTAATGAATCAGTGTTTTTTTTCCTGACTTTTTGTCTTTGAAAATCACAGATATTTGGTCATTTTTTATTTAATAAATAGTGTTATTTATTTTATTAAAAGGATCATGAATGAATGAATGAATGAATGAAACTTTATTCATATTGTCATAAACTCACGAGACTTGGCAGACCCAAATGCTGGAACCCGGAAGAAAACTCAGAAAAAAGTGTCAGGAAAGTAGAAATGTTTTACTTCACAGTGAGAGATTATGATGTCCGATAAAGAGCTGGAATCTTGACTCGGAGGCGAGGTAGGCTGGAGGGTTCGGCTGCAGTAACCGGAGGATTTGGCTTGAACAGGATACGTTGACTGGACGAGGAGCGTGGACAGACAACAGCGACCAGAGGAACACTTGTGGTGATCTTTCCGTAGAGGAACAACGAACTGGCGTTGAATGCTGGTTCTGGATCTCCTTAAGAGGCTGCATGCTGAGTGGAACCAGCTGGTCGCGTCCGGAGCAGAGAGGGGAGGGGGAGGAGAGCTGGCAGAGGCACCATGACACATATAGCACTTCACAATTCCCTGAAGGGCTTTACAATTAAAAGAAAGACAAAAGAAGTTTAAAGTAAAAAAAAAAAAAAAAAATTATTGTCGCCCTCACAAGAAAATGTTTGGGGATTCCGCTCTAGCATCCATGTGGTGTGTGAAGATTTGTTGTTGTTCATTCTTCCAATCATTCAAACACCACATGAACGCAGCATTTCTCTAAGTTTTACACGAGGTTCATCAAGCCGTTGGTGCAATTGGCTCTAAAACGACAACAAAAGTTTCCAAATAAAAACTCTAAAATGCTCTGTTTTAAAATATAATTTCCAATCCAAATGCAGTCAAACTGCATTTCACATAACAAAATGGTTATATGGAAAAAAAAGTATACTCTTAAAATACAGACCAACACAATGCTTTCTTGACAATTATAAGCACTCATCATTTTTTCACCTTTAAAAACTCTCTAGAGTTCTCTGATGTGCAGTCAATGTTCAAAAAAAAGTATTAAAATAACATTTGTACTTGAGTTAGAGTTGGTCAAATATGCTGTCACACAGTACAAGCAAACAGAAGCACTCATGTAGGAAGAACTTTGTTTTATTTAGTCACTCTTCAACAAGAGCATGCACCCTATTGTCCACCCAGTAAGTCAACTGTTCAGCCTTGGTCTGATTTCACTGTTTTGTCAGACAGATTCCAGTCCTCAGAAGTCCTTATCCCAGCCGGACAACTCATCTGGAGCCTCCTCTGAGTTAGGTGGAAACATGTCAAAGTTACTGTGATCCATAGGCCCCCTCAGCTGCAAAATAATGCCAACAGTTGGGATCATGTCATTACAAGAATTTCATTTTCCTCCTAGCTATGAAAAGCTTTTACAGTGTTCGCTCATTCATCACGGAGGTTAGGTTCTAAAAATAGGTCAACTTCATGAAACATGGAGACAATGAATGTTGAACCGCAATATAGTGAATGACCATTGTATTCTTTTTTTAAATAAGCCCAACAATGGAGTAGAAATTACTCTCATTTCTACCCCATCTTCGAGCCACATACGGACAGATGACTCTCACCCATCAGGGCAGGAGACAAAAATCTATTTCAGGTCAGCCGCCACTCTGAGTGAATTTAAGTTGCAATGCAAAAAATGCAAAAAGTTTTAAGCAAAATAGCACAAACAGGTGGATAAAAAACACAACTCTGCCTGTAAATAATATAACTACAAATTCATTTAGGAAAATATTTCTTAAATTTCTGTTGATAAAATGTACAAAATATTGATAAAATTGACAAGATTCAAAAATGCTAGATTTGTATAAATAAATATGAACTCTGCAGTTCCAACATTTCAATCCTTAAATTGAATAATTGGCCTTTCTTCCACTATTTGCTTGGTTTTGTCAGGATATTTTGCAGAAAGAATTGTTAAACCCATTTGTGCAGATAAATAATGGGGAAAAATGTTTTGCGGTCATCAATTCTGCAAGTTGTCCCACTTAAAAACACAGGGAAGGGTGGTTGGTGTGGGGAGGACTGGGTTCTCTCCCTCCTTTTTACATTCCAGCATCCACCTTAGAAGAACAGATACACTCACTCTAGCACAGGTGTTATCTCACCTTTGCACAAATAGTTAGTGTGACTGAATGAAATGTTCCACGTGTGTTGAATGCATAGGTATGCATGTGTGAACATCGGTTGTTTGATGTCCATGTTTAATTGTGTGTATGTGAACATTTTTGGAACCAACAGGTATGTTTGTAACATGTGAGTGTGTGTGTGGACAGGCCCCGCCCCTTTTAGGTTTGTTACACATCCAAACCTGACATTAGTGATTATAAACATCCAGCAACCTGTTGGTTTATGCTGCTTTATGATTTAACACCCCCCTTTTCTGTATTCACCCTCCTATCTCTCCCTCTCTAACATCCCTCTCTCTTCTTCCCTCCTTTTCTTTTCTGCACGGTCCAACAAAAAACTGTTACAAAAATAATTAATATGAATAAGTTCAGTCTAAATTACAAACAGGGTTTATTCGAATATACCTCTGGTGTGTCAGAAGATCCATAACCCCTGTTGTAACAGTAAAATCCAACACAAGAGGTCTTCATCTGTTTGCTCAGCTGTTGGACAGGACAAAAAAATAAAAAATAGATAAAAATTTAAGGACGGTCTGCAATACGTCATTCAAAATTCTCTTTGTTCCAGGTTAAAGCTTAAAGTCTTCTTACTCAAAGCTTATCCTTTTCCTTGTAACCCTTGTGCTATCCTAGGCACTTTAACATTGGGAGTTGGGTCATCTAGACCCACTAGACAGTGGTCTGAACCTTTTTTCTTCAATGATTTGTGATCTTCACTGGTGTCCATGGATTACATGAAATCTTTCCCCCTTTATCCACCTTTGTCATGGTAGGGAGAACACGTCAAAAAGCTCTATAAAAATATCGGAAATCACGTCTCCATCTCTGGATTAATGAAATCATACAGAGACTCTCCCAGTACTGTGAGCTTCACCATCTACTGCAAGAGCAGTAGAGAGCAGGAGAATGACGTCAATGCAACGGTGGGGTCATCTAAGATAGCATGTTGCGGTCAACGTATGGATTCTGTGAAGGCCTGTACTTCAGGTAGAATTCCCCCAAGCAGCTGCACTAAGTGGTGTTCAGGCACAGGTCCAGGAGTGTACATGACTTGCCAGGGATGAGACTGCTTCTATTGGCCAGGGTGCCATCTTTCTGCTGTCTTCCTCTGACAGCTTTGCATTGGCTGTGGTGGAGACGCTGTGTTGTCACACCAAAGTTTTGTGTCCAGTTGCCGTCCCCTGATCTTCACGGTAAAATGCTCTGAGGTTTGGATGTGATCATCTGAATGTTCCAGATCTGCAGCCAGATGTTTGGAAATGTTGTTTGTAACAGAGTTGGTGCTTTTGGATATGAGTTTGAGAGGAACTCCATCCTTGTAAACCCTGGGAAGTCCATAGATGCAAGGATTTGAAACCCCGAGAATCAAATAGTGATATGCTTGCTTACAGATACCATGTTTTATTTCCAGATGTTTGAGACAGGCGACCGCTTTTACATAATAGAGTTCTTTAAAAATCATACTATGTATAATTTCCTGGATTCTTTTTTTAGATTCCGTCTCTCAATTGAATTCTACCATGATGAACATTATAGACCTCGCGTGTTTTTTAGTGGGAAAACTTGCAGAATTTCTAACCTGCATGTACATTTTTAGATTAACTGTTAAGTTTACATGTTTTTCTCATTAAAATGCAATTAGTGAACTGAAGGAAATATTTTTTTGGCTTTTATTTGGCTCTGAGTGAGTATTACCTCTCTCTTCAGTGGTGATGGCAGTTTCCGACCCTGCAAACCTTCCCAGTTGAATCCCTGGAACCATCTGGAAACAAACTAAATCTTAGATGGAAATATTTTTGTTGAAGACTTCAAAAATGTAACCTGTATACAATTAAAATCTAAATAAACATAAACCTTTTGCTCACTAACTGTGTTAGTTAAGCACCTGAAATTTCAACAGTTGAAATTAAAGTAAGTGTTCAGACTTTTTAATTTTTAATTTATTAACATTATACTTAAGAGTGGGCCACATAATGCAATACATTTACAACTGTAGGAAGCAAAGTTCTACAGTACACACAAAAAATTGCAAACCATTTTTTGCAGAACAAAGTTGGCAAAATTAATAAAATGAAAAAACCGAAATAACTTTTTTATCAGTCAGTATCAAGTTAAATAGGTCTTCTTTACTTTTTAGAGTTCATGTGTTTGGTTAAGTATTTTAATGTAAAATTCTAACCGTATTTTTTTTATCCCAAACATTTACGCAATTGAAAAATTGTTCAACTACAACAACAGGAAATGTAGGCCAGATCTGAACTAAAACTGCACAACTAGAGAAGGAAAAATCATACAGAAAAAGATCATACTTGTGTTTCTTAATGTCCATGATACCATTCTTTTTGTTTCCAATCCTCTCCACCGGGTTAAGTCTGTAAGGAAAAATAGATACAATATTTGTATGCAGATACATCAAGTACATTTAAAAACAGAAAGAAGTTCTACTTGGCATGGCAAAAAGTGAGGCTTGAAATAGCATTTTGTCCAGTATTGTTACACAACTAGCTTCTTTACCATTGCGTTGTTATAATTGTCCAAAGAAGCAGGGCAGTGGCCCTCAAAGACTAGAGGTTGACATCTCTAGCAGTGATAATGATGTTATTCTCCTATCATGTAAAAGTGTGGGCTTCACCATACTTGCAGAGCCTTCTTATAAGATCATCTGGACGTTTTCCTATTCTTTTGGGAAAATCCACCCTATCGATGCCATGGAGGACCATTGTGTAAATCTTAATAGGGTCTGATCCAGAAAAGGGGGGGCTGCAAGCAAAACAACTATGTTTACTACATACATATTTACATATTTTATTCTGAAACATCTGTATAACCAGAGAGGAGAGGGTGGGGTGGGCACACATTTTTTATCACAGATATATAGTATTTTATTTAGGAAAATTTAAAAGAAAAAAGAGACAATATTTGAAGAAAAAAAGAAAGGATGCGAAAGGTAGATTTTTTAAAAAATATATATAAATAAAAAATACATGCAATATTTTCTTAGGTTTATATTCTTGATTTTAAATCTTGTATTTCATCAATTTCTCCTTTAGTGCAACAAGAGAGCCAGTCTCAGTTCCGCTATGTGCCCCCATGTGTCGAAAGTGTTCCTTGGGCAAGACACTGAACCCCACATTGCTTGAGGTGGTTATTGGTTGGCTCCAGTGTTCAGCAGCATAGTACACAATTCACACACATCAGTGTGTGTATGGGTGATTAGGACTGTGACTGTAAACCCCTCTTGCCTTCAAAGAAGGTAGAAAAGCGCTATATAGTATTTTTGCATATGTTATTTCCTTCTGCAATTGTTTTTAATCAGGTGAAGAGAGTTACTAAAAGGCTTTATACAATGACTCGTGTATTCTATTAAGTTGGAGTCCATCATTTTGAATGAAATGTTTTACTTATGTAGTACAGTGTACATCCTAGTATTGCTAAGAAGTCTGGAGAATTAACTTACTTGCCGGTTAGCAGTTCAAATACTAGGATTCCCAAAGACCAACAGTCAGCTCCAAAGTCATGACCTTTGTTCATGATAACTTCTGGTGCCACATATTCTGGAGTCCCACAAAAAGTCCAGGTCTTCCTTCCAATACCAATTTGTTTTGCAAATCCAAAGTCTGCCTGGAGAATATAGCTTAGTGAGGACACGTTAAAATGAAAGCTAAACAAACATTGTCTTTTGAGTAGACAACTGCAGCGTCGTGATCAACAATCTGTAACAATCCAGAGAAAACAGAAGCTGTTTTCTTGAGATAGCGACTTAATTTCTCATTTTATCTAAAACCTCTAAAAAAGACGTAGTTAAATGAAGGTGTTACTTCTACTTGGCATCACGGGTATCTTCAAACATGCAGTCAGTCAGTCTGCCTTTTAGAGGGCGACAAGTAGTTACTGTGCTTTTTGGTGACATGGTGTGCACCACACTAAACATGGACCATAGTAACAAAATAAGAAAGTGATCAATAACAAGGGATTCAGGAGCAAAGCTTGGTGTCAGAAAGCTTGGTCTGAGTTCCAGGTCATGGATCTTTCAACAAACAAAATGAATCAAAGCACTCAACTAAAAACCCTCGAGGCTAAATGGCTATAATGGTCAAATCCTGGGTAATTGTGAAGTGGCCTACAGTGAAACGGATGCTAATCCTAGAAATATATTTGTGGATAGAGCTGAATGATGCTATCGGGAGGAGACCTTAAGGCTTGGGATAGTTGTTAAGTTTGGAATCTTCCCCAGGTCCTTTTGCCTTGCACTATCCAAGGGGTCAAGATGACCATTGCCGTGTTATTCCTACCATGACAAAGGTGGATAAAGGTGGAAAGATTTCATGTAATCCATGGACACCAGTGAAGATCACAAATCATTGAAGAAAAAAGGTTCAGAACACTGTCTAGTGGGTCTAGATGACCCCACTCCCAATGTTAAAGTGCCTAGGATAAAACAAGGGTCAAACTGGTTCACTTTCGTTCTATTGTCTCAATTCAGTTGAATATGGGGAAGACTTCAAACTTAACAACTATGCGGAAAACCACCATTGATCCAAGTCCAAGGAGACCAACAGAAAGTCTAACGGAAGGACAAAATGTTGATGAACCAGCAAAAGAGATGGTCGCGGCCCATTCGATTGAAGTTTTGAAAATTGAGTTACTATTTTAAAATACTTTATTTGGGTTTATTTGATGTGATCATGATGTCTTTCCTAATCTTTCTACAAAAACTCAGAAGTAAATGTTGATTTCTCTACAGTATTCTATCTTTTTAAAATCCTGCTTTTGGGTGTTTCATGAAGTAGAACCCCAGTTTATGTAAAAATAAACAAATGAATACTTGAAATCAATTATAAAATGGGTTCTGAAACCATATTTTATGAAAGTTTAATTTTTGAATACACTTTCCATGATATTCGAATTATTTGGAAAAAGTCTGTTTCTGACAGACAAGCAAGTATGGACACTTATCGTAGCTTTGTCTCATTTGCAAAACAAACAACAAAACAAAATGTTTAGTGACTAATTAACAGACACCGAAATAAATGGCTCACCATTTTGACGTAACCATCAGCATCAAGCAGCAGATTTTCAGGCTTCAGGTCTCTGTAGATGATGCCCATACTGTGGAGATAATCAAAGGCTTCCAGGACACAGCCAATGCAAAACCTGGCAGTTTGCTCTTCAAAACAACTCCTAAAGGGTTAGAAAAAGAAATGATAAACCAGAAAGCATGTTTTAATGTGTTTTGTGCAATAGACTTAACATGGAAACAGCCAAAACAGCAAAAAAACAGTTACATTTCGTTTTTCTCACCAAGTTATTTCCTTTAGCTTGATCATAACTTGTTTCCCTAAAATATGCACTATAGGTAAGAGGAAAGAAAAAACTCCTTTTCAATTTGAAAGAGGTTAACACACCAAGTATAGTGTGAGCAGAAGGCAAATTACCTATTGTGGAATGTATATACTTTATTTATCATTAACTGCTGTTTTTAAGACTGTTTTTTATCTTCTGTTTGTCTTACACAATTAAATTTGTTGCATTGGGATTTTTCTGAGTGCCATTTGGAGAAGTGATCACCTCACCAGGAAAGAAAGGAGTGTCTGGAATGTGAGCTGATTTAATCCTGAAAGACAGAACGTCCTGTGACTACAGCAGAAAATTAAATAATATTTTGATAACTACTAACCTAGTGACCTACAGTAGATGTATTTGACTATCATGTAACTGAGGCAACCCAATTCTGAATACAGGTGCGAGGAGAGGGCAGACACCCTTAGAGCGGTTTGGAGCAAAGGTGACAAAGGGTTGTCTGTTTCCAGCTCTCCATGTGAGAAATCGTACTCGGCTCTTGGTGTCTGTTTTTTTTAACACAGTCTTGTGTTTACAGACATAACTTGTAACACTGTAACAGATTTCTTGTTACAGGTGGTCAGAGAGGATAAACCCAGATGCAGGAAGACTCAAACAAATTCATCAAGATTTAAGAATTGACTTGAACCAAACAGGATCCAAACAGAGAAGACTCTCCATCCCAAAACAAAGAACAGAACTCAAATAGGAAGCAACATGATTGCAGGCAGCTGTGATAGATCAGGGAAGGACCACAGCTAACCCGCCAGAAACGTAACCAAAATAACATAAACACTAGAGGGCAACCACAACATTTAGATGTGGCATAACGTATCAACCAGACAAGACCATCAGCAACGGTCAGCAAAACCACGCAGCACCAGAAATTGTGTTAATGGTAAGAAATATCATTGATTAGCAACAGCATAACAATGTTATTGAAAAGAATCCACAGACGTATTGTACTTTAAAAGTGTTGGAATTACATCAAATGCACACATTCACTTTGTATTTTTACTTTTAAACATATTGTATGAGTTGAATTGGGCGGCTGTTGGGTCGCGTTCTAAGTTCCGGAGTTCCTTGAACGCATCAAGTAGAGATGCTGATTGGCCCTCAGTTCTGTCGCTCAGCCTGTTATTGGGAAGTTTGGACCAACAGGGTTCAGCTATGGGCTGCATAAGGGAAATAGGAGGGCTGGTGCGGGAGGAGGGAATAGAAAGTTGGGTGAAGCGCTCTCGGCGGGAGAGATTCAGGAGTTGCTGAATAAGCTGTACGGTGCTGGTTATGGTCTACAGTAACCAGAATGAAGAACCTTAAAAAAGGTTAAGTCTCCGTGCCTCAGTGTGGGAAAGGGACGCTACATTATTCTATGGATCTTTCGAAATTACATTTCAAAAATATATGGCGTTTATGGCTCTCTCAACCAAAAAGGTTCCCGACCCCTGATCTAAAAGCTCATTCAGGGTAAATATGGCCTTGGCTAAAAACAGCTTGTAATGAACTAAGAGAAGATGGTCTTTGCTCAAAACAGTCAAAAGGAAACCCAAATCATTATTTAAGTACTTTTTTGAACAGTCAAAAATCTGGAAATGAAAACCCAGTAACATTATGGTAAAAGGAAGCACAGTACAATTACTGTAGGAACATGTATGGTAACTAATGGCAGCTGAATGCCAGTAACTACTGTATTTCATTTTACAGTAGTACAACTGTAAGATAAAATACAGTATGTATGTGCTGTGATCCATTTTACAGCTTTATTACTGTAAAATGAAACACAGTATACAGAAACTCTACTGTATTTCAGTTTACAGTAATAAACTGAAGTGATGTGGCAGTCTAAAAAAACATTTCTGAACACTGAGAGGCAGTTTATTGTTTTGTTACTGCCATCTTATAGGAATGGTGCCAATTTTTGTTGGGTTTCTGTGTTTAAACTGGTTCAATAAAGATTTTACAATTGATTTTTTCTAGAATAACTGATTGCACCTGCCATTCATCCTTAGAAAGGGAAGAAAAGACTGAGAATTTGAGTGTGGGAGGGGCTTAATAATTTTTCACACAATGTTTATGAATTTTTGTAAATGTTTATGTACTGTCTATCGATCCCATATCCTATCACTCTCATGTTGTCAGATATCTTCTTTACACAAATATTTGAACTGTTGATATCTAACGTTTCTTGTTCACGTGGCAGACTGTTGTGCAGTAATTGTTGAGTTGCGTTGTTTTTAACACCAGATTCTAAACACTATAATTTGTTGAACCAAAGGTGCAAACACTCACATGTCCCGCAGCACAGTCCACAGCTCTCCACCGAGACAAACCTCCAGCAGCATGTAAATGTATTTATTGTCACGAAATGTCCGGAATAATCTGGAATCCAGGCAGAGCAACGTAAACTTGTCAATCCTCTCCAAAATAAAAATATATATGATTTACAATGAGAATGAAATGTTACGTGTGTTTGTCAGATAAAGAGAATTGTCACTTTAATGCTTACTATAAAACTGTAAAAGTGGGCACACTGAGAAGAAAAGAAATTAGTGTCTGTTAAAAGAAGAACAAAAAAGGAAAGAGAATAAAAGAAACAAGCCACATTTGCGTGTAAAGCTGGTACTGCTTTTCAAGGAGCTCAACGTATTACAAAAAAGACTAGACGGCAAGAAGAGTGACGGCTGTGATGTAGTTGGTGCAAAAGAAAGAGGAGCATTTAGGCTGAACTTTCTTTAGTCAACAAACTGTTCACACTAGTCTTTAGTTCTGTAAAGTCAAAGTCCAGATAAATCTTGGAGAAAGTTTCAATTTAGGTCAGCAACATTCTCTTTTCAGATCCTTGGCGACACCAACCTTAGTATAACACTTCTTTTCTCCAATTTAGAGGGCAAATGAAGTCATGTTTGGTTGTGTACGAATTCCCACCCTTACCCCTAACTACTTAAAAACGATATAATGCGTCACTATAGTGCCCTGAATTAATAAAGCAATTCGGATACTCACTACTTTTTTTTTTTTTTTTTCAAAAAGTGGATATGACGTCATTGATTAATTATTATGAGCGTTTTGCTGCGATTATTTATGAGTCCACTGTGCTTTGTAGATAAAAACATTGATGATTTGTTAAAAAAAACATTAAAATATATTTTTTGGTAAAAATTGTTTAGACGTAGTGCATTGTGGTCTATATCCGCCAATCTACCAGTCGATGCACACAGTTTTTTTGCAGAGACTTCTGGGAAATTTCTAGGGCACTGGATTTTGGAATTGTAGATTCAGACAGCTCTACAAAATGTCGAACGCACTTTATAGTGCACTAGGGGTTAGAGTGGGAATTCGGACATGACTTTTTTACACGGTATTGCACTGTGTAAAAACCTACCAGAGGTTATAATACTGAGCACAAATCATATGTTCACATGACTGTTTCTCAGTTTTTCAAGGTGTGTGATGCTGTACTGTGTTCCAACCTGATGATAAATGAAGAGTTTGTTTGTTGAAGGATCTTTTTTTCAGAGTAGATGTGCTGTTGTTGTCTGGTATCCACAACATGCTTCTTTTTAATACATTTTAAAGCAAACGTGCTCTCCTCATCCTTTAGTTTCACCTGAGAATAAGCAGAGAAGCAAACTGTCAAAATAAATATATTTTAAGTTCTCATAATATTGAGGACTTAAAATGTTGACACAATCTTAATTAGAAGTTAATCCAATCAGGAACTGGAGGGAGACAGACAGGTCTGGTTAAGCCTTACTTGAACTCAGTGGTGGGCCGTCAGGGCCTTCTCTGAAGGCCTCAAAAATATCTGAATCATGTGTTCAGTATATTTTGGCCATGCATACTCATTAAATATCCATTTCCTTTTACTGTGTTAGTGATAGTTATGCTGCTTCCATTTTTGGCCCAAAACTGAATTAAAACCTACGCAGAAGCACAACTGGACATGCTGAGCTCTCAGCACTGGCCTTGATGGCAACAGAAAAGAACTTCTTGATGGAACTGAAGCGATAATCTACATGACAGGGTCATGAACTGTTTTTGAGGAAAGAAATGAGGATGGATTTTGTCTTTAAATAATCTGATTGTTTGATGAGTGAAATGATGAATATCATAACAAATAATATTCCAAATTTAAGGGCATATTTTCAATGTTCTTTTCTGGCTGTATTTGCATAATGAAATGGGTTTACTCGTTTGTATATTCCGTTTATTTCGTGGAATAATTGTGGCTGCAGGAATTTTCAAGTAGCAATGCAAAGCTCGTTTCTGCATTGTAATATGGTTCACGAGGGGTTGAGTGATTCAGACGTAGCACTACTGTAGGCCCGGGTGTGAAAGGTACAATCCACCACTGCTTGGACTGTTGTCCCCTCATAAAAGAAAGCTCAAGAATGGATGGATAGATGGAACCTGTTTAAGGGATCGAAAAGAGGCTCTATGAATTTTACATCTGACACGGGGGCAAACATATTTCGTCAGCTACCAATTGTGCAAGTCCTCTAAATTAAAAAGCAAAAGGCCTGTAATTTTCATCATACACTTTAAGTGTGAAAGATAGAATGGCAGAAAAAAGATAATCTAGGAATTTACATAATCTGATTTTTAATTATATAATTGGTAAAATACTCAATTATTTGTTCACCTATAAAAAAGCAAAAATTCCTGCTCTGACAGGCATGTAACTTATCTTTTGAGGCTCCTCTCTCTCTTTTAGTGGCACCTGTTTGAACTGGTAACCTATATAAAAGACACCTGTCCATACCCTTAAACGGTCATACATCAAACTCCACTATGGCCGAGACCAACGAGCTGTCTAAGGACACCAGAAACACAATTGTTGATCTAGGCTGGGAATGATTTGAAATACGTGTGAAGAAATCAACTGTGTATTATTAAGAAATGGAAGACACACAAGACCACTGAATCTGGACCTTCCAAGATGACAACGAACATCTCGGCAACCAAGGAATAGCTACATAGCAACCATTTTAAAAGGTCCTGGAGGGGCCCAGCCAGTCTCCAGATCTCAACCCCATAGAATATTTTTGGAGGGAGTTGCCTAGCAACAGTCCCAAAACATCACTGCTCTAAAGGAGAATGGAAGAATGACTTAAATACAGGCAAGAGTGTCAAAACTGTGTCAAGACTTGTAGGAAAATGATTTATCTCTGTCATCCACAACAAATGGGAAATAAAGTATTGAGGTAAACTTTTGTCATGGACCAAATAATTACTGTATCTTTTGCCAATGCATTCTTTTTCACTACTAAATAATGTCTTTAGTGAGTTAGATAGGCTTTGGCCCGTGGACATCCTTGTTTGTTGGTTATGGCCCAAGACCTTACTGAATTATGTCATGAGCAAGAAAGAACAAGTTTTCCTCAAATATTTTCATTTTCAAAGAGAGAAATGCCAGTTGACAGTTGAACCATGACTATGTCGGTGCATCTCACCAATTCAACTCGTCCAAATCCTCCCATGCCCAGAGTTGCTATGACTTCAAGTTCTTGGAAAGGCTGATTTGCAGGAATGCGAGCAGTCCTCTCCCTTAGCCTGCTTAGCTCCTGAGCTTCTGGAGAGTCACTCTGCTGAGAGTGGGGTCTGAGAGACAAAATGAAAGATGTATTGTTCTTCTATTCACTACTGCACACAACAGCAATAATCAGTTGTTTGTATATGTCTTATGATAAAGTTTGATTACACAGTTGACTGCTCTAGATTTTGAGTGAGACAGTATTGTGTGTTTTTGCGAGTTCCTTTCTGTACTGGACTGGTAGCAAAGATTAGAGACAATTTAGAGTTTTTACCATCACTCTGAGGTACAAGTATTGTGTTGCGCAGCAAACAGATTGTATTGTTAATGAACAAACAAAACGTTTTTGCAGCATTCCAGCACTCACAGAAAATGTCTCCTCTCATCGCTTTTGGAAAGTTCTCCTACATATTCCTTGAGGTAAGTCTGAAGCTCCTCATAAGTCCCCACCATTTGGTTGAAATTGCTGATAAAAGGAGAAGAGAGATTTATTTTATGTCAATTTCAAAATAACCATGCAATCAGTAAAACATAGCTCTTAACTTTGTTTGAGGTTTAAGTTTTTCAGTGATCACTCCTATTAAAAAATTAAGTTTTACCTGTTCAGGTAAGTATTCCAGTTATTTCTAAAGTCTTGTGAAATGTCTTTAAATTAAATCTGAGAACTCTTAAGGCCAACCTCACAAATACTAACATCATACTATAGTTAAATTATAAAAGGGTTGGAACCAGATGGCAGTTTGAAGAAATGATGGTTTCAACAAAAAACCTATGTATTCAAATTTAACTATAACAGAAAAGCATACCAATCACGATGTTAGTATAATTTCAAACACACAATAAATAAAATCTACATTTAAACATAATTTAATGTCCAAGATAAGCTGATGATGATGATTTATTCAGCTTAACAGATAAATGCAGTTACATTTTCATGCTGAACTTTTCCTCACCAAACTTGTCAACTGATTTGTTAAATGCTGATTTTTTTTGCAGCATCCAAATGACTGATTTAAGCTGGTGAAAAGCTGTTTAGTATGGTTTCAGCTACACAACAACACCACAAACACAAAACACAGTTACTCACTCTCTGTCCACCACCAGGCATTGTGTGTCATTCTCATTACAAATGATGTTGGCAGAGCGGACATCCTCACTGCGGTCGGATCCAGTAGATAAAAAAATAGCAAGATTTACACAAAACTCGACACTCTGTCATCACTGCAGTCAGAACAGACACAGTAATACACTTTTTGGTTCACAAAGAAATGTGCCAGTTGCAGCCATGTTAATATTAATAATAATATGAAGACTTTTAATTGCCTTTGTCCATGTCTATACAAATAAACTTGCCTTGCCTATGTGCAGCTTTACTCACAATACTACATTCGCTAAAATAGTCAAATGATCTTTATGCTGCATTCACATGAGATTCAATTTATGCATCAGCGATGTCAAGTTTTAATGTTAACCTAATGTACAGACGCGATCTGAGGGCCTGCGGAGTAGTTTGGACGCAGCACAGCGAGATGATGTGGCGCCTCAACCAATCAGAGACTCAGCTTTGGGCACGTGATGTTTTCAGTGACTCGATCACAAGGTAGAAAAATGTATCCAATATGGCTGCGTAATGCGAGGATTTTCTTCCTGAACTTCCATCCATTTTCTTAATCTTCTGGGGTGGCGGGGTTGCCGGAGACTGCCCTGGTCAAAGGCGGGATACGCCCTGGACAGGTCGCCAGCGATCAAGCCCGCGACGCCATCCGTGGTCTGGCTGGACCCCGGGCGGCGGCGTTTGCTATACTGGTCCGCGGGCGGTTAGCTGCCCGGCAGACAGAGAACAACAAAAAACAAAAAGTTCCACTAGTTTTATTTTTTATTTTTCCCCTCTTGGATAAACCTCAAACTAGGCTTGCACAATAAAGCGCAAATTTAAGGTGTTATCACGGTATTAGGCTGTGCGGTACGCATATCGCAAAAGTCTTTAAAAACTACGATGAATTGTAACCTTAAATGTACTAAAACAATCTTATCCCAGCTTGAAGTATTTAACAAATTAAATAAATCCATTTATGCATTTGACCAATCGGATGGAATCCTTTTATGTTAGATGGACGTGTTAGATGAAGGGCCATTTGGGGTTTAATTCAAGTTATTGAACCCAGACACGGCGACGTTCTTGCTGGCGCCTCTGTAGATCTCTCCTAAACACAAAAACCAAAGCTTCTCGCTCAACATCATCCATGTTTTTCACGATGTGGGAACAAATAAAGGCCAGAAAAATTTTGCACGGTGGCGCAGTGGTTAGCGCTCTTCCCTCACAGCAAGAAGGCCCCAGTTCAAGTCCCGGCTGGGCGACCTGAACCAGAACATCAATGGGGGACCTTTCTGTGTGGAGTTTGCATGTTCTCCCCGTGTATGCGTGGATTCTCTGGCTTCCTCCCACTCTCCAAAAACATGCTTCATAGGTTAATTGGTCAACTTAAGTTGTCCCTAGGTGTGAGTGTGAGAGTGCATGGGTGTGTGATTGTGGACACTCTACCCTGTGACAGACTGGCGACCTGTCCAGGGCATCCCCTGCCTTCGCCCACAAGTGGCCGGGATAGGCTCCGGCAGCCCTGTGACCCCGAAAGGGAAAAAACTTGACCTTTACTTTTGAAAAAAGATTTTGATTTTGTGAGGTACTAAATTTGTCCAGATCGGTGTCATTTGATATTTTTTTAACAATTTTTTTCAGATTAAATCAGATTAAAAACAATATCTGATTTTTAATGGTGGACTGATTTCAAATTGTTACTTATTATTTGTGAATTTTTTTTGCTTTAGTGAATTGTGGATTTGTCTTTAAATAAAAGAAAGATTCCAACAATTTTATTTATGCTTGTATGAGACAAACACATTTTAATGTAATGGATTCAGAAATATTATTTCTGTAGTAATTATTATTTGTACCTGATGAGAGCTCTTTCTCCAAAGTAGTCACCGACTCCTAAGGTCTTAATTTCTTGAGGTTGAGTAAATCCCTCGGAGCTCTGTGTGACTGTGACCTACATTTAAAACACTTCATGAGATTACATCAGGATCAAGCAGCAGATTCATGTTCAGATGGCAGTGGAGACACATGCTTATGAAGTATCACACCCCAATATTATTTTTCTCCAAGTTTAAACTTTACTGAAAAACTAATAAAAACTTTGCTAAACAAAACCCAAACTTCTTTTATTTTTAAGCAATATCTCCAAACAAATGAGCAATTACTAAAAACTGGTCTATTTTACTAAAACATTCAATAAAAGACTGACAATAGTCTTATCTATTCTAAAACAAAGTAAAAAAAAAAGATTTATTTGCAGATTTGTTTCATCTTGTTAAAACAAGTTAATATTTTTGATTGTCTTCTAACAGCATCTATTGCTATGTTAAATGTAGCTGCATGGATATAAATACATTATTTCATAGATATTTTATAGGGATGGAGTTTGGTAAACTTAGTGGTTATCCTTCCAAAAAAGTGCTTCATCGGTTTGTCACATTTGCCAGCTAATATCATACCTGTCCTTTTGCAATAATGAAAAAAGTGTTGCCTTCTTCACCCTCTCGAATGATATACTCTCCTTTCTCAAAGTATTCCTGGAACAAAACAGTCAGTTACTGCACTCTTTATAGATTTGTTTACAGAGCAGCATGGAAAGATTCAGGAAAAGGACTCACCACTTCAAGACAATCAACAATCCTTCCCAGTTTCTCTTCAGGCAGTTGTTTAAGCAGAGATACACTAAGAAAGAAAGAAACTAAATAAACACAAGAAACACGCTTCTATTTCATTTTGGACTTACAAATATCTTCTTTGTTTACCTTAAAAGCAAAGAAACGGACAAAAATCAGCACTAAAAACCACTATCCGTTCGGAAATTTTAGGGTAACAACTTAGAGTCTGGAATACAAATTTTGTACTAAAGTACCACTCTGATCATCTTTTAATGTATTTTAAAGTGTTATTTTAATTATGATTTTATTATATGCGTATAATGTTTAATTGTCCTGTTTTTAGCTCAAATTAAAATCAAAAAGGAACACCTTTTGTTTTTTAGAACCAAGTTTCTCCACATTGGCATGAGTTTCTCACTGAGTTGTTGGCCCCCCCCCAACAAAAAAGGAGGTCTCTGTTTACGCATTCTCTCCCTAGCTTACAGCCCCTCACACCCCCAAGATAACATTACTTGTGCAACAAAAATGGGAGGTAATATTGGAGCGATCCAGCTGGACTGGGCATTTAATGGTATTAATCGTTTGATTCAAATTTGTTTTAAATGATTTGTTTTTTTTGGGAAAATCTAGATTTTAGTTTCCCAGCTATCTGCTCTCTTGCGTTTCCGTTGTCTGGAGTAAAGTCAGTCCGTCGGTCTCTCTCAGAGCGCAGATGTGGAAACAGCAGCAAGCAGAGAGGAGCTTCTTCCATGAGGCGGAAAAAGAAAACACTAGTGTTAGTGACTTCTGCTAGATGCCTCCTGTAGCTTCAGTTTAAGCTGATGAAGCAGCAGAACATGATGATTTATAACAGGATCTAGAAAGAACTGGAGGAAAAACCTGTTGAAATACAGCAGCAACAGAAAGTTTCAATTAAAGTTTTGATTTGGGGACAGCGGTGTCCTTACACACTATTGCTACCATGCTAAATGCAACAACTCTATCATGCCATGCTAACGAGCTGTTCTGTAATAACGGACTGAGTTTAAAAAGTGCCTTTTCTGTCAATCTGCTCCCCTTTTGGTAAATCTGTCCTTGTTTTCTCAGCAGGTTTAAATTTTTACAGTTGGTTCAGACTACAGGTGACTGACTTAAACCGTCTTCTCATGGAGGCGTTTTTTAGCAAGAAAACAAAGAACTCATGTGGGATTGAAAATCAATCATTTCATAGGTGGTGTTAAAACACCAAAAGCTTTTCTGCTTCAAATATTGATTAGAAATCAATACAGGGGTTCCATAGAAAAGAAAACTGTTTTTTTATCTGATGTTTTCATGATGTTGGCATTTAACGTAATATCATTTTTTAAAATAACATCTATAGTTTTTCTTTGTAAAATAATGGAATCTTGTCTGGTAAAACAAAAATGAGATTTTGGTTTCTGGAATTGTGACAGCCGTTTCAAGGCTGCTGCTACCAAAAATGCTCTGCCGAATGCATTCTAGTGTTTGTCTTTCTGAGATGCTCAAGCTAACGGCAAGGTTATTATATTTAACTAAGATGAACAAAAAAACTAAAACTAGAACTGAAAAAACATTTTCGTTAACTGAAATAAAAATAAAAACGAGAGTTAAAAAGAAAACAAAAACTAAATAAAACTGTTTGTTGTGTGTATAAAACGAAATGAAACTAACTAATATTAACCCCTAAAAAATACTTAGTTTTCGTCTTTGTTAATACATAAGTCTTTTGGGTTGAAATAAAATCTATTTACTTCACGCTGCTAGTTTTACTGTGTATTTGACCCCTACGGCATCACGTTGTCTGTGACGTCACATGATGTCTGTCAGACACTGCCGGCTAGCGTGGTCATAGACATTTACATGAGCGTGATGGCTGCATTAAAAGTTGGGAGAAAGCGGGAGAGTCCTATTTGGGACTTTTTTTAATATAACAGCGTTGAAAACTAAAGTAAGTGCCTTGTAGTCGAAGCAGGAGACAAAATTTGTGGAACGCTCCTCAAAGGGAAAAACCCTACGAATCTAAAAGTACATCTAAAAAGCGCACACAAAAACCCAAATCAACACTACCTAGACAAGCTAGCCTCTCGCCCGCCCTCCCCCGGAAAAGAAGCGAGAGCAGGTAACGTAATGCTGTTATCGGCTGTTGTATTTTAATTTAACGATGGTTGTCCTTGTGTCCTCTGAATAATAAGTGTTTCAAAATGTATCTTTGATTGAGTTTTTATTATACAACACTTATTCTTGTGATTTTGAATCATGCACCTGACAAATATCCTAATTTAAAAAAAAAAGGAAAAACTAAAACTAACACTAAAACTAATAAAAACTAAACTAAAACAAAGCAGTTTCAAAAAATAAAAACTAATAAAAACTAGTAAAGCTGCTTCTAAAAACTAATTAAAACTAAATAAATTTAAAAACAAAAATTCAAAACAAAATAAAAACTAAAACTAATAAAAAATCCAAAACTATTAATACCTTGGCTAGCGGCAGCTCACAAAACATCTGCTGCATTCAACTGCAAACATTTTTACAGCTTGGATTTAAAGGCAATTTCTGAAGGAGATGTTGACATAAAATAGTTTTTGTTATTTTATCATTTGTTAAAGAAAGTAAAAGCAGGAAAAAACAGATTGAAATCAAATTTGGAATAAAAAAAAACAGAGATTAAATTTTTTTGGCCGTATAGCCGAGCTCTACCAGCCGTACAGTTTAGATCCAGATTCCAGCTAGGACGAGGAAAAAGTACATGGATCTATTTGTCAGACAGTGGATGAATCAGAATGGAGCAGAGCAGGAAGACTTTGGCCCGCCCAGCGTTGAATCGAAATCAAACGTTTTTAGCAAAGCAAAGAAAAAGGCCAGAGATCTGTATTTGTACTGAACTTTAATGTCACATGCCGTCTTCCAGCTGCCAGTGCTTTGGTACCTGCGCAAAAAGGTGAAGTACTCCTGGTGTCTGGCCTGTGTGGTCTGCATCATGATAGTCTGGAAGGTCTGACGTTCCAGGGTCCAGATGTGCGACTGTAACACAGCTGAAGAATAGGGAAGACATTAAAAATGACTCTCTCAACACAATTGAAATTTCAAACAAGGCGTTTTTTATGGTGGCCAGAAGGGTCACAACACCTTAGATTTGCAACATAACACAAAATAACACACTACAATTCGTCACAACACAAAAAAATTTACTCACAACACCAAACAATAAACTCACAACATGTAACAATTAACTTCCGCTGTGTTTCTGTGACCCCCTTTGAAGGCTCACTGTCCCGCAATAACCCAAGAGGGCAAAATAACAGAAATAAATACAATTAGGGGGCCATTTTTTAATTGTAAATTTTTAATTAAAAATAAAAAAACATCAATTCGGTAAAGTTATATGAGCTGGTAATGAGGACTCGTCAACATATTCATGCTAAAATAAATATTTTGTGAGAAAGTCCATCTTTATTGTACTGTATATATTTTTTCACATTTGAATAGTGATATGAATCATAATAAGGTGCTCAATAGCTGTTGGAAAAATGTATATAAGATATCTATAAGATATCTCATATTTGCTTTTATGCATTTCCTAGCTATATAAGTAATATGATCATACATGCAGAAGTGTCTGTTAGGTCAAATCTCACTTAATGATCAGAAAAAAAGAAGAAAAAAAACTTGAATATTTGGAAAGTGAGTTATAAAATTTAAGGAAAATATTTAAAAAGAAAAATAAGATTCCAAAAATAGGTCAACCGCAACAGGTGAGATTAATTAAACCCGCGTAAGCGCGCCTGTGTGTGCGCATGGTGATTTACGTGTCGCGCAAAAGTGCTGATCACTGATCTGACAGGCGAGCTGAAGGAAGCAGACATTCGGGCCAACCGTCGGACGAAAAAAAATCCACCCCAAGGCATCTAAAAAAGTGGAGAGGCAGCCGGTAAGATGCGGAAGTGATCGGGGGTTGATCAGCTTATGGCATTTTCAGGGGCGCTTTAGAGATCAGCTGTCTATCGCGTTATCGGTGCGCTACACGTGAATTGTTTGAAATTTATTTTCTATGTCTGTTTGATTAATTGATCGCGGTGGATCGTTGTGTGAAATTTGATAATTTGAAATATATTGTGTTATTTGAAATTAAAATATAGTTATTTGTAATTTAATTGTAAAACAGTATATTATAGCGACCTGGGGGTTAGCCCCGCCTTCAGCCCCTAAGGCTCATGGGAAGTGGGAAGCTTAGGGTGAAACCTTGAGTCAGAGGGCTGGAAGCTGAAGTGACCCTCCATGCTGTTTGGGCTGTATGTGTGCTGGAATAAACAGGCTTGTTGCTTTAAAGCTAATATTGCCTCTCTCTACGTTTCTTCCAACCTGAGACTGTCCGGGGTCGTGCGGTGTATGGGGCATGGACAGCTCTCCATTAGAACCTCTTCATGAGCATTTGGCTTTCGCTACCCCACTAAAGTGACGGTCCGGCCGGATTGTTACATTGGTGTCAGAAGTGGGATCCTTAGCCACTGCTACTCCACAGAGAGCCACACCATGGAGAGCTACGCCGCGGGGACTGACGCCATTCTGGAGGCAGTTCGGGAGAAGGGAGGAGTACAGGCGACATCAACTCCCTGATGGATCGAGCACCCACCGTCATCTGCAGCCTGGCCTTGCCCGACGCCAGCGCTAGACCATCTGGACCAGACTGTGATGACGGTGCGCAGCCCAGCTGAACCTTCACGACGCAATGGCTCAACAACACTGGAACCACACCTGGCTCAGGTCAACCTGGCGACCGGCCATGAGGGCTAGACGCCGAAGGGGACTTCTCACACACCCAGGCCTGGCATTAGAGGGCGCTACACTGCTGGACCTCCCACCTGCGGAGCTGCGAGACCTGTCAGCGCGGACAGCAAAGCTTCGCTTTGGGGAGGAGGGTTTGACGAAGCAGACCCTACAGCAGCCGTAGTGATGAAGACGATCGCCTGGGATGCCTGGGGACCTTCTGCTGCTGGTGTGCAGCTCTTCACTTGGAGAGAGTCTACTCCCCCATGGTGACGTGCACCCTGATGGTGGTGCTTCCACAGAGGCGGGGACTGGTTCTCCTGGCTGGGCACATACTGGCATGGAACTGTGTCAGTTGCAGATGTGCTAACCCAGCCAGTTAAGAGGAGGACTGTACACGGTGGCGGTCGAAACCCAGGATTGTGCGAAGGAGTTTCCAGCCAGTGTGTTCCTGTGTTTTGCTAATTGTGTTGTGTTGTTCAGTTCTGCAGTTATGTGAGGGTTGTGGGGACACAAACCCTCTTAGGTGGGGGCAGTGTAGCCTTCAGCCCCTAAGGCTCATGGGAAGTGGGAAGCTTAGGGTGAAACCTTGAGTCAGAGGGCTGGAAGCTGAAGTGACCCTCCATGCTGTTTGGGCTGTATGTGTGCTGGAATAAACAGGCTTGTTGCTTAAAAGCTAATATTGCCTCTCTCTACGTTTCTTCCAACCTGAGACTGTCCGGGGTCGTGCGGTGTGTGGGGCACGGACAGTTCTCCATTAGAACCTCTTCATGAGCAGTTGGCTTTCGCTACCCCACTAAAGTGACGGTCCGGCCGGATCGTTACAATATATTTTCATAAGCATTATTTCTGTACAGGTTTTTCACCTTGTTTGGTTTCTTCAACTACTCATTAACACAGGAAAAGGTCTCTGTCTAATGTCAAATACAAATAAAGAAAAGAGACACGTTCTTGAGTCATGAGTGGAGTCCTGCTGGCATTTCCTCCATTTGATGCTTTCCCCTTCAAGTGGAGCAAAATAACTTGACAGTGTCTGTGTCCAAGTTCTGTTTCACCGGAAGGTGAAGGTGAAACTCTTGGGAGGAAACCAACTATCTTGGCGTCTTCCGAGCATCAGCATGAGAACTGTGTTATCTACCGGAATTAATGGACGCTCTGTGTTATCTGTGAGAAAAGACTTTGCAGGTCCAAAGAGGATGTGGGAAGACTGTGAAAAGACGGACATGTCGTAATTAATGTTTTCTAATAGTGCTGCAGCTGTGTTTTATCTGCTTACCCTCCTTAGAGCACAGGGCATGTGTAATTTAACAAACTTAATAAAGGAGGAGGCGACAGAATATGCGCCAGAGTGGAGAGAGATTATTGCTGAGTATTATCTCTGTTCGCTCTCCTCGTAAAAAAGTACCTTTGGTCTGTCTTTCTTTCCTTATGTTTTTATTCTGATGTTGCAGATTGTTTAATCCGACAATAGCTCTAAAGATACTGACGCTTATGCTACTGTTTGTTTTTATTTTCCCCCCTCGGGTTAATGACAATGTCAAGGACAATGAGCCTTCAAAGTGGGTCACATAGACACCGAAACGCAGCGGAAGCGGCTGTCACACAGACGGGGAGAGAAGCTGCTGGTACCGGGAGAATCTTTGAACGATCTCATGAACCCCGAATGGAGATGTGATTTACTGATGTTTTAGCCCAGCGGAAATTTCAGAATAAAAGCACTGCAACTTTCGTTGCAGGTATACTTCCGTTTAGAGAAAGAGTTGAGCTGTGAATTGATTTTGTCTTGTTGTGAGTTAATTGTTTCGTGTTGTGACTAACTGTAGTGTGTTATTTTGTGTTGTGTTGGGAATCTAAAGTACTGTGGTATGACTCTTCTGAACCACCGTATGTTTTAACAGATGAATGGAAATCAATTGAAAAATAAATCAATCCAAAAAATTTAGCACAAAACCATATTTAAACAGTTTTTCTCTTAGCCATTCATGTGGTGTTTTAATTAAGAAAAATGTTGACCTGTTTAAAGGACTGTTACTTTTGAATTGTGTTTTTTTTTTGTGTTCAAATGCAAATAAAAACTGAAGCTCTGCTGCTCCTTTTTATTGTGAGGATTCCTACAACCTTTTGCAACAAAGACCCTATGAACACTAAACAATGACTACTTTTATTCATAAAAACCATATGCATTCCTCACCTTTCACTGTCGCTGTTCTTTTACAGTTGTATAGAATGGCCAGTTCTCCAAAGGCCGTGCCAGGATGCATCTCCCCCAGCAACTTTCCGTTCTGAATGACTTCCAGCAAACCTTCTATGGGACCAAGATAAAGGGGAGAAAAAACCTCAGACACTTTCATCCTCTGATATAAAAACAAAACAGTCATTCTTCAACTATTTACTAACTATAAATTTGCTTGACACAGCATTTAATAACATTCAAGTAATATTTAGATCTTTTCTTTTATGGGAGTCCTGACCTTTTGTAGTCTACCTTCTAGGTCTACATTTGTGGTCCATCACATGTTAAGATTTTATTGTCTATGCTGAACTTTTTAACTCATTTGACTAAATTAGGAAACAATAATTCGACTTTTTTTTTTAAATTAATAAAACTAGAGCTTATTTTATGCTGTGAAACTTTTGAGCTCCAGTGTTGTCATAAATACTCTGTGGTCTTCACAAAAAAGGCCTATTTTAAAGATGATCCACGAAAAGTGATGACAGTTCCATCTGTGACTCATGTTTTTATTGTTGTCTGGAACAGTTCAAGTCAAAGTTGAAGTCTCATTAGTTGTCACACAAGGTTGTTCCCGTTGACCCATCCCTGGAAGGTGCATGGAGCTGCACCATTTGATGGAGAGCGTTAAGGATAGAAGGGTTGTGTTTCGCTTTTAGAGTCTGGCTCAAATGGTGATTGAAACCCACAATCTCCCTGAGCTGGTTCCATCACAAAGGTTTGGACTCTCTTGGAACTTCAAATTTTTTTAATTTCTAAAAGTTTAAAATGTAACATTTTAAAAACAAAAAATTAGTTAAAAGTTGTTTTTTTTAACCCCTTAAGACCTGGGGTCCACATGTGTGGAAATCATATTTTGGGTTGCCATATTAGTTCATTCTGCTTGACTGGAGCCATGTGACTACATGCTTAAAGGGTTAACTCAAATATGAACTCGTACAGAGCCTCACATGCGTGAAAAAATTACTAAATGATTCCCAATGAAAGATTGATTCATTCCCTCGGAATAATTGTGACCATTTGATTTGGGATAACAAATGTGCTCAATGGAAACGGGTCAATTTCAATAAAGCTCGCATTTATCAGAAAAAAGTTTTTGCGCTTAGAGTTGGTGGTTTTGATCCCCATCAAAATTGACATATTTTGCAAAACTACAATGGAAACACTTTTTTCGAAATAACCCTTGTGCTATCCTAGTCGCTTTGACATTGGGAGTGGGGTCATCTAGACCCACTAGACAGTGCTCTGAACCTTTTTTCTTCAATGATTTGTGATCTTCACTGGTGTCCATGGATTACATGAAATCTTTCCACCTTTGTCATTGTAGGGAGAACACGTCAATGGTCATCTTGACCCCATAGGATAGCACAAGGGTTAAATTAGTAATGTGACCAACAACTCTGCAAGGCAGCCAGTTTGCTCCTGAATTTTCTTAACACACACAGGGGCCGCAGGGATGCCGGAGACTGCCCTGGCTACTGTTGGGCAAAGGAGGAATACAGCCTGTTGCAGGGCCCATGGGGCTGGAACTGTTTGTCTTTCTTTACTTTTTGAATTGTTATGATATTGAAGGTTGTTTTAACCCAACAGCCCATGGGGCTGGAGCGATCTCTCGCTACGCCGGGTGGCTCCTGGACAACTGACTGGACGGCTGACAGAGAGCCGCTGTGGGATGGGAAGACAGCCAGCTCGGGTCTTCTAAATCCTCTGATATTTTTCTTATTTTCATTGAGATAGTAAGAAAAAGCCCCCTTGGTTTTGATTCCTGTTTATAATTTTTTTTCTCTTTTTGAACTAATGTGGGTCTCAGTAGCGACTTTGGTTCTTCTACATTGAGTGTTTGGGGTAAGTTTTTTTTTGTATGTGTGTAGACTCTTTGCCCCGCCGTGACGCAGCGGAGAGGCGCGTTTACGCAGACCCTGGAGCATTCCTGTCTGAGGTACTGACAGTCTGCCTTTCTGCTTTGCAGCTTCTGATAAGTTTATTGTTGAAAGCTGCAGGAGATGACAGTAAGAGAACGCTTGGCAGTCAAGGTGGAAACAGCCAGGAGAGCCATTCATGGTACTTTCTTTTTTATACACTTTTTATATGCATGAACGTATTAGAATCTAGCCACAGGGGTTGCAAGCCAGTTGCCTCTGTGCCGGTCCCAAGCCCGGATAAATAGAGAGGGTTGCGTCAGGAAGGGCATCCGGCGTAAAAATTGCCAAAATAACCATGCGAATCATCCACAACACTTTAGACATACCGGATCGGTCGAGGCCCGGGTTAACAACGACCGCCACCGATGCTGTTAACCTACAGGGTGTCGGTGGAAATTTGACTACTGTTGGTCGAAGAAAGAGGGGAGGCAGAAGGGTCCGTGGCCAGAGAGAGAAGGGAAAAGGCAGGAACATAGGTTTGAGAATAGGGACTCTTAACGTTGGCACAATGACAGGGAAAGGCAGAGAGCTGGCAGACATGATGGAGAGAAGGAAGGTAGATGTACTGTGTGTGCAGGAGACAAGGTGGAAGGGCAGCAAGGCACGTAGTATTGGAGGAGGATACAAACTGTTCTATCATGGTGTTGATAGGAAGAGAAACGGGGTAGGAGTGATTCTGAAGGGGGAGTTTGTAAACAGTGTTCTAGAGGTGAAAAGAGTCTCAGACAGGATGATGAGCTTAAAGTTAGAAATCGAAGGGGTGATGGTGAATGTAGTCAGTGGGTATGCGCCACAGGTTGGCTGTGAGTTAGAAGTGAAGGAGAGATTCTGGAGTGAGTTGGATGAGGTCATACAGAGTTTCCCCAGAGGAGAGAGAGTTGTTATTGGAGCAGACTTTAATGGGCATGTTGGTGAGGGCAACAGAGGTGATGAGGAGGTGATGGGAAGGTTTGGTGTGAAGGAAAGGAATCTGGAGGGACAGATGGTGGTGGACTTTGCGAAGAGGATGGAAATGGCTGTAGTCAACACTTACTTCCAGAAGAGAGAGGAACATAGAGTGACATACAGAAGTGGAGGTAGGAGTACCCAGGTGGACTACATCCTATGTAGACGAGGTCATTTGAGAGAGGTTATTGACTGCAAAGTGGTGGTAGGAGAGAGTGTAGCCAGACAGCACCGCATGGTGGTGTGTAAGATGACTCTGGAGGTCAGGAAGAAGAAGAGAGGGAAAACAGAAAAGAAGACCAAGTGGTGGAAGCTACAGAATGAAGAAACTTGTGAGGAATTTAGGCAGAAGTTGAGACAGGGTCTGGGTGGGCAGGATGAGCTTCCAGATGACTGGGAAACTACAGCAGAAATTATCAGGGAAACAGGTAGGAAGGTGCTAGGTGTGTCATCTGGAAAGAGGAAAGACGGTAAAGAGACTTGGTGGTGGAATGAGGAAGTACAGGAATGCGTCCAGAGGAAGAGGTTGGCTAAAAAGAAGTGGGATGTAGAAAGGACTGAGGAAGGTAGACAGGAGTACAAGGAAGCGCAGCGTAGAGTGAAGAGAGAGGTGGCAAAGGCCAAACAGAAGGCTTACGATGAGCTATATGACAGGTTAGACACAAAGGAAGGAGAGAAGGACTTGTACAGGCTAGCCAGACAGAGAGACAGAGATGGGAAGGACGTGCAACAGATAAGGGTGATTAAGGACAGAGATGGAAAGGTGCTAACAACCCAGGAGAGTGTACAGAAAAGATGGAAGGAGTATTTTGAGGAGCTGATGAACGTGGAAAATGACAGGGAAAGAAGGGAGGAAGATGTGGTTGTTGTGGAGCAGGAAGTAGCAGAGATTGGAAAGGATGAGGTTAGGAAGGCTCTGAAAAGGATGAAGAGCGGAAAGGCCGTTGGTCCTGATGACGTTCCTGTGGAGGTATGGAAGTGCTTAGGAGAGGCAGCAGTGGAATTTCTAACAAGGTTGTTCAATAGGATTTTAGAGAGTGAGAAGATGCCTGAGGAATGGAGGAGAAGCGTTCTGGTTCCGATCTAAGAACAAGGGTGACACGCAGAACTGCAGCAACTATAGAGGAATAAAGTTGATGAGCCACACAATGAAGCTGTGGGAAAGAGTAGTGGAAGCCAGGCTTAGGAAGAAGGTGGAGATCTGTGAGCAGCAGTATGGTTTCATGCCCCGTAAGAGCACCACTGATGCCATTTTTGCTTTGAGAATGTTGATGGAAAAGTACAGAGAAGGTCAGAAGGAGCTGCATTGTGTGTTCGTAGATTTAGAGAAGGCGTATGACAGGGTGCCGAGGGAGGAGCTGTGGTACTGTATGAGGTCGTCTGGAGTGGCAGAGAAGTATGTCAGAGTAGTTCAGGACATGTATGAGAGAAGTATGACGGTGGTGAGATGTGCTGTAGGTCAGACAGAGGAGTTCAAGGTGGAGGTGGGACTACACCAAGGATCAGCTTTGAGTCCTTTTTTGTTTGCTATGCTGATGGACAGGCTGACAGATGAGGTAAGACAGGAATCTCCCTGGACAATGATGTTTGCGGATGACATTGTAATTTGCAGTGAGAGTAGAGAGCAGGTGGAGGAACAGCTAGAGAGGTGGAGGTTTGCTCTGGAAAGAAGAGGCATGAAGGTCAGTCGTAGTAAGACAGAATACATGTGTCTGAACGAGAGGGATCAAGGTAGAAGCGTTAGGTTACAGGGGGCTGAGGTGAAGAAGGTGCAGGAGTTTAAGTACTTGGGGTCAACAGTTCAGTGTGATGGGGAGTGTGGAAAAGAGGTGAAGAGGCGAGTGCAGGCAGGTTGGAGCGGTTGGAGGAAAGTGTCAGGAGTGTTGTGTGACAGAAGAGTGCCAGCAAGACTCAAAGGAAAGGTGTACAAGACAGTGGTGAGACCAGCTCTGCTCTATGGGTTAGAGACGGTAGCAGTGAGACAGAGACAAGAGGCTGAGATGGAGGTAGCGGAGATGAAGATGTTGAGGTTCTCCTTAGGAGTGACCAGGTTAGACAGGATAAGGAACGAGTACATCAGAGGGACGGCTCATGTTGCCTGTGTTAGCGACAAAGTCAGAGAAGCCAGACTGAGATGGTTTGGACATGTTCAGAGGAGGGATAGTGGATATATTGGTAGAAGGATGTTGGAGATGGAGCTGCCTGGCAGGAGGGCAAGAGGACGGCCAAAGAGGAGATACATGGATGTCTTAACAGAGGACATGAAGTTGGCTAATGTTAGGGTAGAAGATGTCCATGATAGAGTGAGGTGGAAAAGGATGATTCGCTGTGGCGACCCCTGATGGGAAAAGCCGAAAGAGAAAGAAGATATGCATGAACGTATTTTAATGAATACTTGCGTATTTTAGCAGTTTTTATATTTTACCTTTACTATTTAGCATTTCTACATTTTAAACTGTTTACGAGTGTTTTCTCCCCCTTGGCTGGGGGGTTTGTGTTCGGGCTCCCAGAGTTTTGTCCCCGCTTGTCCTCTGGCGTCTTTTGTTCCGGGTCTTCCGAGGTGCCTGGCCTGGTGTGGCCACGTCAGGCGCACTGGACCCGGGGGTTGGGGGATTGTGGGGCGGGAGGTTCTGGGGAGGAGTCATGCTGCATGGATGCTGACACCCCAGCCCACAGGAGGACAGGGCGGACGGCGCCTTCTGGGTTCTTTGTTTTTTTTATTTAGTCGTTTCTCTTTTACTTGTTTTTGGGTAGTTTATCATGAGGGCTTATTTAATTATTTTAATGCATGAGTTGGGATTGGTGTTTTTGCGTTCTTGTTTGTTTTTATGTACAGCGCCTTGAGCTGTTTCCTTTACATGAAAGGTGCTTTAGAAATAAAATTTATCTGAATTTTGTTTCAGGTGATCTGTTTTGCTGCACGAAGAACTTGTTGCTGCAGCGGATTGGGGGATGTTATATACATTTAGGACAATAAACCCTTCAATATTTTGTATAGTAATTGGTCTTATCAGCTTTATTAAGTATTTTGGTGGTTTGGGGGCTTACTTGTTGGCATTAAGGTTTATTTCTTTCCTATTTATGTCATGTCCCACACCCCCTAGATATCAGGTGCAGAAGAGCGATGGAAAGCAGGTTTTATAGCAGGAAAGTCTCTGAATGACCTCATGAACCCAGGGCATGGAGACGGGATTTTGAGTTGGTTTGTCTTTATTTCCATAAATGATTTATTAGAAATGGTGCAATAAGAAAGTTGTAAAGAAAGTAAAGTAGATGAGTAGATTCACTTTATTTAACACAAAAACGGGGTTAGCCAGTAAAGCGACTGCCCGACAAATAACTACTTCCGGTTCAAATAAAAAGTCTGCTTTTGTAATTTTTAAATAATTCTTCGTTCAGATGAATTAATATTTTGAGAGAACGATTTAACCATTCAGTGGGAATAAATTATTATTTTGTGAGACCGAATGTCAGGTCAAAGCTCCATAAATTTGAGTTTTAGGAGGTTAAAACACTGACGAATCTACCCAAATCTTCAGGATCGGTGGAGGATGAAGTTTAAACTTCAAACACGTTTTATCATATAAACAGCTGAAGAAAATAAAAAGAGTTTTGTTTCTTTAGTTTGTTTTCACTGACCTGCCAGGACATACAGGTAGTTTCCAGCGTCCCCTTCCTGGATGACCAGCTGTCCCTCAGAGTAAACCTTCTCATACATGCAGTCCACCATCTCCCTCATGTGCTGTGGCTCTAGCTTCTTCAAAAAGTCATTGCTCAAGATGGCTTCATTGATAAGTCTCTTGGTGCTGGGACAATAAAAAAGAAGCAAAAATAATCAAGTGAAGGAAATTATTTGTTTATCAAGCCTAATTCATTTGTATGTAACACTACTCAGCTAATATTATACAAAATGTGACAAAACGTGTAACCGTTGTGCTATCCTAGGCACTTTAACATTGGGAGTTGGGTCATCTAGACCCACTAGACAGTGCTCTGAACCTTTTTTCTTCAATGATTTGTGATCTTCACTGGTGTCCATGGATTACATGAAATCTTTCCACCTTTATCCACCTTTGTCATGGTAGGGAGAACACGTCAATGTAAGGGGGGGGGGTCATCTGGACCCCATAGGATAACACAAGGGTTAAAAAATATTTAATGCCTCACAATGTTTGTTTGTCAAAGTTCAAATAAATCTGTTCAAAAAAGCTAAATTTAAATGATTTCTGGGATTAGTTTTATAGAAATTGTAATGAGGAGTATTTCCCACAAAAGCTCTTCTTCTAAAATAATAATACCTTAAGAGGTTGATCACAACTAGACTGGAGTTAAAAAAGGTATTTAAACAAAAAGTTAACATATTAGAAAAAGGCCACATGATTCTGTTTAGGATGGAGGGGGTGTTCACTGTGAGGCTTCATTTTTGAATTTTCACAAACCACAAAATCGTTTAGGGTTGTACTAATGGAGGTGATACCCACCTGGCATCTCCATGTCCGTGCTCCGACTTACTAAGCTCATTTGTCACACAAACAGCATTTTTTTAATAGCTGATTCTTGGGATCAAGCCATTGCATAATGCTTGTTCCAATTAATTCAGCAGATTTCCTGTGTGTACTTGTATGTATCCCTGATTATCACATCACACAAAAGATCTGCCTCTGCATCCAGGAAAAAGAGGCATGCTAATTGGTTCTTGAGTACTGGGCAAGCTTGGGTTGTGTGATTGAAGTCCACGATGACCCAGTTTTAGCATTTATACCCATGTGATCTATTGCCTGCTTTGGTTTTAGTCCATATTACTGCCATCTGAATTAACCTATTTATTAAATTCAATTAACTTTAACTTGCATTTGTGTCAGGGATAGTTGATCGAATAGTGGCTGTTGTTCAAAATATTTCTTTTATAACGGAAACATATGGTGAAATCCACATTTCAAGTTCATCATAGATTGTTTTTAATAAAAAAAATCAGACTTGTATGTGTCCAGTTCCAACATATTTCTATGGAAAAAAGCAAAACAAAAAACATGACAAAGCTGATCCCATTCTTTTAGTCCTTTCCATATGTATATCTACATATATAATAGATGGATGCGTGCACACTTGCAATAAAACCCCCTCATTAGATGGCCTGTCATTAGTCATGACAGTTAAGGTAAATAAAAGTGAAGTCTGGTTCATTTTATACATCTTATTTTATGTGATTTAGTAACAGTGTATTTGACCTACTCGGAGTTTTTGTGGACAGTCCTGGCAGTGGACACGCTTGATGGCCTGTATCGCCACAGGAAGTTGTCAGCAGAGGGTGGTTCCGCAGAGACCCCTTCCTTTGCTCTGAGACGACGATGTACTTCCACAGCCACCTTGTGGAAGCGCCCCTGGTTGATGGCACTGAAGTGGCGGCAGCTGTGGTGGCAGAGGGCAGTTGGAGAAAGTCCAACAGTTTGGTGGGAATGGATTGCATCCTGGAGCTTCTCGATCTGGGAGACCTTCGTCTCTAGTTCCTTCTGGAGACGTCGCAGCTGGAGCTCCTGCGTTTGAAACTCTTGATTTCGACGTGCAAGTTCGGTCTCCAGATAGGTAATTCTCACCCTGCACGTCAAAATGGTGAAAATAGTCAATCTCATTTTTAGATAATAATAATAATAATAGATAGATTTATCTGCTCTTTTCCAGATGCTCAAAGCGCTTACAACGTGTCCATTATTCATTTTTGATAAACCTGACTGTTTTAGTCATTCAAAATTAAAATGATCAAATTGTGCTAAAACCTTACAGTATATTAGAAATTTTACAGGAAGGAAAGAGTTAAATATGACCTACATTGTTTTGTAAAAGCACCCCAATTTGATGTCATATAAAGCCAACATTTTAAGCTAAGAGAAAATCCGGTTTTTGCACCCACCAAGATACCAGTATCATTGCAGAAGTCAAGTGGTCAACTCTGAACATAAAATGTAATTCTAACCTGAGGATGTCAGAGTCCAGGTGAGGAGCATCTGCGTGGATGGAGGGCAGGCAGCTGTTCTCTTCCGCCCGGGGGGCTTTGACCGAACCGTTACCCATGGCCAGCAGCTGGCTGGCCACCATAGGGATGGACCTCGAGCTAAATGGAGAATTTTTGAATCCACTCTAGGCTTCACCAAAACCACTGCACTGTCACATATCAGGATTTTTTCAGCATGACTTAAAATTGAAATAACTAATTTGAGCATTGCTGAATCCTTTCACACTAATCTGAGTTCTTCTTTACCAGTAACCGTTATTCATACTGAAATAGAACTAAAGTCATGAGGTTAATCTACCCAAACTATTTGTGTTCCACACAATGTATAAAACCACAATCGTTTACTCATTGCTATAGATATAGTCTAACATGTTCCCGGCTCAGACAACATTTTCTGTTGTTTACTTACACAGCAGCTGAGGGAAATATTCCAGAGATCGTCGAACACTCCTGAGGGAAGTCTCTGTCTTATCCAGGGATTCTGTATTTTCTCATTCTGTTGCCATTCACAACGCAGTGATGCACATTTTGGCTGCATGGGAGGGATTCCTGGGGCTGCTTTTGATCTAGAAGCATCTGGCGGGCCCTGGTGGCCATGATGTATTCTTACAGACACACACACTGACACCACCAGTTAATTTTAAGGGGGGGGACCTTTGTCATGGTAGGGAGAACACATAAATGTAAGGGTGGGGTCATCTAAGATAGCACAAGGGTTAAAATAAATACATCTGATCTCTAAACATCCTCCACGTCTTCCATGCAATGTAATGAGACACTCACAGACAGAAATGTATGTAAGGTATCTGCTGTAAATCCAAGCATTGCTCACATCCGTGTTGATGAATGACTAATCACGTGACTTATTATTTCGTGGGAATAAAATATTATTTCATGGAAACAAATTATTATTCCATGGGAAAGACTTAATTATTTTTCTACCCATGTCAGGTCATCGACCCCGTAGTATCACTTTCCCCAGCAATATCAGTTTTCATTAGTATCCCTTGTGCTATCTTAGATGACCCCACCCTTCCATTGACGTGTTCTCCTACCATGACAAAGGTGGATAAAGGTGGAAAGATTTCATGTAATCCATGGACACTAGTGAAGATCACAAATCATTGAAGAAAAAAGTATGGAGAGAAATTAGACTCAGTCGGATTTGTGCGTGCGTAATTCTTGATTTGTGCGTAAATTAGGATTTGTGTATGCATATTCTTGCTTTGTGCGTGCGTAAATTAGGATTTGTGCATAAATTTGGATTTGTGCGCGATTTGTTACTCACATAATACGTTTTGTGTATAAGTTAAAAAAATATATAATGAAAAAAATACAAAATGCAATTTACGTATGCACAAATTAAGATTACAACAGCTTGAAACTACTTACACACACACATCTTTAAAAAACACGCACGAATCCCTTGTTACGCACACACGAAGCCAAAGTTACGCACGGATCTACCGTGAGACTGTTTTCACGTCTCACAAATTCGTCCGTAAGTGCTGCGTTTAAATACCAGTGGAATGCTCGGTCATTAGACTTTTCCTATCAGCCTTCCCTTCTAAACGTATTTCCTTCAGTGGGTGTAGCAGGGCTTAAAAAAACTTTAAAGGAAAATAAAAATTATTATCTGAGAATATGACGTTCACTTTTAAACGCTAATATATATTTTAAAAGTATATTATTCTCAGAGACACCGAATTGATACAAAATGCGTAACAGGAACGACCAGTAGGAGACACTGTTTTTTTCTTCCGGAAAAATCAAAGGCAGTCAGACTGAGAGAGTCACGGGAAGAATGGCGGCCCATCTCGGTGGTCAGCGCCCCGAAGTAAGTAGCCTCTATGTTCAACACTAACATCTACTGTCTTCATGTTGATTGAGTCAATTTCTGGATACGTTTAGAATGGAAGGCTGATAGGAAAATTCTAATGACCGAGCATTCCACTGGTATTTAAACGCAGCACTTACGGACGAATTTGTGAGATGTGAAAACAGTCTCACGGTAGATCCGTGCGTAACTTTGGCTTCGTGTGTGCGTAACAAGGGATTCGTGCGTGTTTTTTAAAGATGTGTGCGTGTAAGTAGTTTCAAGCTGTTGTAATCTTAATTTGTGAATACGTAAATTGCATTTTGTATTTTTTTCATTTTATATTTTTTTAACTTATACACAAAACGTATTATGTGAGTAACAAATCACGCACAAATCCAAATTTATGCACAAATCCTAATTTACGCACGCACAAAGCAAGAATATGCATACACAAATCCTAATTTACGCACAAATAAAGAATTACGCATGCACAAATCCGACTGAGTCTAATTTCTCTCCATAAAAAAGGTTCAGAGCACTGTCTAGTGGGTCTAGATGACCCCACTCCCAATGTTAAAGTGCCTAGGATAGCACAAGGGTTAAATAGCCTGCATGGGAATGCGACTGATCTGAAGAAGTGTAAAAATCTGACTTTAGCATTGTGAAGATAAGATAGAGAGATGGAAGCCACAGCCCACCAAAAGACCTGCATGAAACTGGAGTGCATGGTGAAGGTCAAAGTTATAACCTTTGAAGTGAGAAAGGAAAATTTGTTTCATTTTAAAGCAGGAGAAACACAATTAAAGTGTCAATTTAAGCCCACAGATAAATTCACCATTGAAGAGAAAAAAGAGGATGGAGTGACTCTGCAGAGGAGAAGACCCTAAATAATATCTGTAAGGAAACTGACTGATAATTGGCTATGAAAAGACTGTGGGTAATCCTGTAAACTTTGACTGTATGGAACTTCAAATTCACAAAACTCAAAAGAAAGCAAAAGAAAAGAAAATCCATTTTAAAATCACTTATTTTATTATTACTTTTTGGACCAAACAATCAGTTTTTATAGCAATTAATCAATAATAACAGCTGCACTTTTTTTCAATGATTTAAAAAAACTACAACACAGAAACATGAAGTCCCTACATTATGTTCTCACACAACAATAAAAGACAGAGATTTAGCGTGTCGGAGGCAGTGACTGGCTCACCTGCTGCACAGTAAACCCAAAAAAACACAAACTCTGTTGACTGTAACGCTGCACAAACGTTACTCAGATGGCAGATTACTGCAGGCTTTTGCAGAATCAAACCTTATATCAAAATTAGGAGAGAGGAGGGTAATAAAAGCTACACAAACACATGCAGTTTTTGAGTGTTGCCCACTTTGTTATCCTTGGAGAAAGTCGTCTTACAGAAAAACTGTTGATTGTTTAATGATCAAAACAAAAAAGAAGAATAGGATCATTTTTTCAGAATATCTTTTTAGAGTTTTTGCAATAAGTGATCGACCAGGCACCATTCTAACTGTCCTTTTCCATTTGAGATGATATAATAAAGTTTTTGTCTTTATCTTTAACAATAATCACCGCATTGACCTGTTTGTTCATGTCGAATCTTTTGTTCAAACCTACAGTACAGATGACCCAATCCTGATCTTAATCTGTGGGAGTTAAATGATGAACTTTGACATGTTCTGCTGAAGGTGGTTGGTTGCTAAAACTATCAAGGTCAGACAGAACTAAGCTAAATGAATTCTTACATGTTCTAGGAGCTGACAGCCAGCAGGACAAATCATGAAGTTTTCATTAGTATTTAGATTCATTTAGAGATTAATTACAACCACTGCATGAAGAATTTATCCTGCTCTTAAATCTACATGCACTCAAGAAAAGAGATGGTTGCTTAACATGAAGGAACTCTGGTAATTTACTATTTCAAGATACAGAAAAGTTGCGGCAATACCACCAAGTCAACATGTGTTTGTACAAGAAAGAAACATATAAAGAAAGAAACAGTTTAGGATGCCCTCGTATTTCTCAAAAACCTCAAAACCTGCATCTTTTTCTCCTTTCTTACTTCAAAAGTAGCTGCTGACATTAAAATGTGAAATAAAGTGGTAAAATGACGTCACAATTGTTTGTCCGAAGGGGTTAAAGAATGTTGACGTTTCATCAATTCATTTTGTAAAATGACTTAAATGGTTTTTAGATGAAAATCCTCAAAAATAAAGAAACCAAAACACAAAAATTGAAGTCAAATTACAGCTAAATTGCACCTGATTCCTGCCAACACTAAGTAACTATGGGAAGGGTTATTATCTCAGCAAAACATGAGGGAGACAATTGATGACACTAAACAAGTTAAAAATGACACACACAATGCAGTTCTGCAAATTCATACATCTCATGTTGAAAGCAACTTTAGAAAACAAAATCCAAGACAAAAAGCAAAACAACAACAACACAGTATTTACGTGCTTAAAGAACAAAATACCAAAATGAACAAACAGAAGGCGTGACGTCATTGCCCTTCTTTTCATTTTTGGTTTCTTTTTAAACATAGTGAGCTCTCTTGGCTGTGATATGTTCAATTCTAAATACAAAACATTTTAAAACACCTTTCCTTTTGCTTCAATTCCATACTATTGAAGTGGAAAGCTGGAAAAAGAAAATGTGACGGCAACAACAAAAAGATAATACCTCGACAGGTTTGGGTTTGCATGGCAGCTGTCAATATGACACAAGGAATGCTTTTGTACATTTGATTGGAAACCAAACAGGAAAGTTTTGTTCTTGCATGTAAAGGAATCTGATGAATACCACTTCAGATTGTTCTTTTAGATTTAGACAAATGTTGTTTGATGTGCAAAAGCAGCAGAAAACATTTCAATTGCTTTATTTGCCTTGCTCCCACTTTCATATTTACTCATACTCCATGTAGTAATTGTTTGTGTGACAGCAATGTAGATTTAATTCAGAAATATTGTACAAAACATTATAAAACTCTAAAAGAAGGGCTAAAATAGCTCACAAAGTGATATTTTTTGCACAATAAAATGCCACTCCGTAACAATAGATATTCCCTTTCTGCACATTCCTTGTTATGCATTATTTACAGCAATTCTCTACTTTTATACATACAATTTGTTTCTCTTAATTTGTACAATACTTACAAATAGATCGTGGGATCATCTCGCACCTCAGTTCAAAACAAAAAGAAAGAAAAGGTTTGCAGGCCTGACATGTGATGCTGGTTTCAGAGGATTCCCTTTACAGCTTTTACATTCAGAGCAGATGGCATAGCAAGCAGCTACAGGGATCTTTCTGAAAAGGTCAGATTCTATGAAAAAGGAATCATATTCGCTGCTTTTTAAAAAAATGTTATGGAAACACTACTGCTATGTGAGCTGCCCCCTCAGTTCTGTCCCACAGTTACAGAAACAATGTCACTTCAAACACAATAAAAGGTGTCCAGTGGAAGTGTCCATGACATGGAGAAAAAGCATAGGCAGTCAAATGAGAAAGGCCGTTGATGGGGAGAGTGTCCTTGACTCCCGTCCACATATTCTGAGATGATGAGCTGCAGGATGAACAGAGAACTCTGCCAAGTATCCTTCCTGAACGAAATCTGCTCAATGCCCTATAGAGACCCAAACAAGTCTTGAGCCCAGCCTCCTAAAAACGCTGAAAGGCCAACTCCAGGTTTGGGTAAAAACTCAAAGGTGCCTCTTTCAACTTTCCTCTCAGTGGCTTCAAGAAAAGATGCTTCACGGAGCTACTTCTTAGCCAGCTGGAATGGATGCTGACCCTATGGAAACATGATTGAGGACACTTCCCATGAGCAAAAACAACACTGTTTTCAGTCATTCAAATCAGACATAAAAAAGGGAACAGAGTCCGAGGAAGTTTTTGCTTTTGTTTCTTTTTTTCAGACATTTCAGCACATTCTTTTGTCTTGTTGACTCCTGGCTGTTTTCAAAATGTGCCCTTTTTATCACAACTTAATCATGATTATTAACAAGACACACTGTAAACGTGTACAGTTGAACTTGTAGGTACAGTGGGGTGAAAACGCATTTGGTCTGACGGTCTGTATTTTGTTTGTTCATATTTAGACACATATTTTGTATATTTCTGAAACTCACAGGCTGCTTTTTGGAATAGATTTTCTCGATTTATTTAACACATAATGGGAGGACATTTCAATAAATGTTCTAAATTTCATTTTCTTTGCCACGGTTTTTTCCTGTGAAAACATAAAAGTGGTTCATTCATTGTTTTGATGTTTTTATACCATTACGAGTCACCACTATGCAGCGCTATTCTTTTATTATACCAGGACCCTAGTTTTGTCTCGCAGCAGTTCTGGACAGCAAGAATCGTTTTACTCATAATCCAAAACTCACCCAAAAAAGCACACAGCCAATACCTGGTAAAACTAAATGTTTGACATAGTGAGTGACACCCCCTCCCCTACTGTGATGTCATCACAGCAGGAGAAACTGTAAAAAAGAATGGGGGCATAATCTCTTATGGGGCTAAGAAGAAGTACTCAAAATCCACTAATGAAGCCAAAGCATGTGTGTCGGGGATATCCAAAGAAAGTTTTCCAATTATTATGGCATAGTTACAGGACAAACAACTGGTGACCATATTGTGGCAATGTGAGAATTTTGGAGATTTTTCCCATTTTTGTTTTGGTCGATCTTTCCTTCAAATGCTGTCAGATTAGGTCTATAACTACAACTGAAGCATCGTCCACCTTTAACTTTGTGAAGGGCGGATTATGGCTGTGGGTCATACATTAACTATATGAGCGAACTGGACTGAATGACCCATTCTTCCTCATGTAAAGAGAAATAAACAGCTGTTAATCCGTCATTCTATTGGTCAGAATAAGCATTCAGGATGTAAAACCTTTCAGACATGTTTAAACCTTTTTATCCCTTGTGCTATCTTAGATGACCCCCACCCTTACTTTGACGTGTTCTCCCTACCATGACAAAGGTGGATAAAGGTGGAAAGATTTCATGTAATCCATGGACACCAGTGAAGATCACAAATCATTGAAGAAAAAAGGTTCAGAGCACTGTCTAGTGGGTCTAGATTAGGGTTGGGCGATTTCCCCTAAATTGGCCGTTGACGATGTTTGCTGTCAACCATCGGGATGGACGATGATATCGTCGGGGGGGGGGGCTATTTTTACATTTTTCGGTCTTATATAATTCGTTATTCGTTATTTTACTTTATTTATTTTATTTCCCAACTAATGACCCATCCGCGATGATCCAGTATAAACTGAGGGAAATGACTTTAACAAAAAAAGTAACAAACAAAATAGAAAAGAAGTGTTGTCCGCTCCCGCACTTTTTACAGCTTTGTGTTTGAGGGGAGGGGGGGGGGGGGGGGGTTCTTTGTTACATGAGCGGTATGTGTGGGAGATTTAAGACTGCGATCCGTCCCGCAGCTCTAGGGGTACAAGCAACCGAACTCAGAACCGGGTCTAAAGTGTGTGTCTGAGCACAGCTCGGATCGTCAGCACACACAGCGGTTTGAGCTTCAAAGCAGAAATGTCGCTCAGTCCTTAGAAAACATTCAAACAATCACGTGGATTTGTGTTTCCAGTTGTGTCCCGACAAAAAAAAAAGGCTGATGTTATTCCCACATATTTACATGCAGCCAGGATGCAGCGCCACCCAAAGCTAATGTTGTTAGCCCGTGTTAGCATACTGCTAATCCTGGATTCGTTGACAAAAAGCTCTGACCACACGGATTAAAATTCAAATGATGAGCGAACAGGTGTTTCATAATAACCGTAACATTATTAAAAGCACGTTTAGAAAATCTTCTCGTATATTACCGAGCTGACATGTCAATGTATATAGCCGCTCGGGGCTGTTTAACATCGTTTTGTATTGAATTGTTACATTCAATAAAGTTTGGGGGAAAAAATAGCCCCTCGGCAGAAATTATTTCCTCTTCCGGTTTTTTTCCGGTGAACGTTTGTTATAATCTGAAAACATTTTTCTGTGCCATGTACACGGTTGGATTCTAATCCGACCCTTGATCCCATCAAGATATTTTGCACATGTAACCGCGGCTTATGGTGTCGACGCGCAACGTGGCGGGGGCGTGGCATCACGATGGTGTCTCTCCATCGGGATGTCAGTCACCCATCACACAACCCTAGTTCAGAGCACTGTCTAGTGGGTCTAGATGACCCAACTCCCAATGTTAAAGTGCCTAGGATAGCACAAGGGGTATTTGGATTCATTTTGAGATTAATTTATTAGTTAGTTTATTAATAGCTTATTTTGAAATTAACTTAATTTCAGTATTGTTTATGGGAGAAACAAATGTGTTTTATCTGCCCTTTTCCGACTTTTAGCACAACGGTTACAATACTTTCTTCTTTATTGCAAGTTATTCAAGTTATAAACCGATGACTCAGATGCCTCAATAAAAGTGTGGGGCCCCCACTTTGAACATTAAAAAGGTTTGATTGACAGATTTTGAGTAGCCTGCTTTGAGTGAAAGAGGTTTGGACTTCCAACAAGCTCACTTTAGATTGGAAAGAGTGGTTGCCATAGTTACATAGACAGAACGACTTAGAACAATTGCTGCTTAATGATGTCATCTGACTCCAACAATTGGAAGTCAGTATCGCATAAAAATGGGAACCGAATTTACTTCATTTTGGAGCCAGAAATGGACTCACTTGGTCCAGTTCTCTGATATAGTTAATATGCTGCTCATGAGTTTAATTTAAATTGAAATATCAAAACTCTTAATATGTTGTAAAACAAAATTTGCCCATGTCAGTAGAGGGTTAGATTCCAGCCCCCTCCTGGACTAACTAGGACAAACCAAAAACAAGGGGAGTTGGATTAATGTGATTTTGGGGCAGACTTGTGTAATCCTTGCTAGTCCAAAAATCTGCATATTTGGTTCCAGTTGTGTACGTGAACCACAGTTTTTTTTAACCCTTGTGTTATCCTAGGCACTTTAACGTTGGGAGTAGGGTCATCTAGACCCACTAGACAGTGCTCTGAACATTTTTTCTTCAATGATTTGTGATCTTCACTGGTGTCCATGGATTACATGAAATCTTTCCACCTTTATCCACCTTTGTCATGGTAGAGAGAACACGTCAATGTAAGGGTGGGGTCATCTAAGATAGCACAAGGGTTATAGTACACTAATGTCCATGTAAAATCTATCCCAAAATGAGTGGGTTGTTAACTAAAGGTTATTCCCTAGTTATTATCTGTTGCAGTTAATAACTAACCCTTACAGATAAACTAGAACAGAATTGTGGGCCAGGTCTTCTTCAAGGTTAGTGGCTGAACTTGACTGTAAAGCCAAATGATCCATATTTCAGGAGGCTTTAGTCTAACACCCTACAAACTACTATTCTACCTACCAGATTATGGGAGAACATTAGTTTGCCTTTTGGATTCCTCAGTCCAGTCTTGGATCAGTTTATATAGGAGAATTCAATGAAGTACTTTGCTGTCTTTCTCAAAATCAAAAGCTAATTCTAGATTGCACTTAATATCACAAGTTATTATAGATGTATAAAGAAAGCTTTGTCCTTTTTTGGATTGTGCATGGCTTTAACAGATGCACAAAGCTGCTGCCTTTGGGCTTTCAGAAACAACATAGTGTAAATGATCAAATCTCACTTGTAGACTCTTTTGGGAATAATAACTCAAAATGTTAATGTGTGCAAAATTAATTTTAGTCCTTTTATCACAGGTTACCTTGGCATTTTAGTTGCCAAGTTAAAATAAAGCCTCTAAAACACCACAAAACTAACTGAAAAGTCCAGAATCTTCAGAAATTTTCTTTTAATTTTACAGTCACCTTTAACACAACTGACATTTTAACATATACGCATGTACATTCCCATGACAAAAAGGGCAAATATAATGGCCAGTTGATGTCTGAGGTGTAAGTTAATGTGAGATCCTGTTCAGCAGTATGACATCAGGAACTGCAGCAAGGATCCAAACAATAAAATCTATTGGCAACATCATGCTCAGGCAAAGTGGAGGAAAATGCAGAAGTTTCATGGATCAAGCTTTACTCCAGTTAAATCTTTTGTTTCATAGCTAAGTTACTCAGTAAAGTTAACAAGTCGAGCTTATTGAGTACAGCATAGCTGCTGCAGGCTCGTAGTTGTAAAATGTAACTAAAAAAAAGTCTCAATTCTATTTAAAGTCTTCATCTTTTGTCAATGGATCCTCAGCAGAAATGAGCGGAAACCTTCCTCTGAGCAGGTTGGCAGAGCTTTAGATTAAAGGATAAACTGTCTACAAACTATTTCGATACGATAAAATCAGTCTGTTATGAAGAAGAAAAGTGCTGCACATGAACACACACTTAGCTATTTACAGTGAACAGAACTTCATAGGAAATCACATCCATTTCACTTCTGCTTCTGCAGGGTGCTCTACTTTACCAATGACTTGGTTAGAAGATCTTAACTGAAGCCCTCCTCCATGGAACCAGTGTTAACAGATTTCTCCTTTCCATTAACTCCTTTCTCCAAACTTCTGTGGCCAATAAGGTGCTGGACCTTCAACAGCAAGGCAACTAGTTCTCTGAAATGTTGTCTATGTTTGTGGGTTTATTTTCATGTATGGTGCCGCTGGTTCCTCTCTGTTGAAAAAACAACAACTAAGATCTCTGTGTATTATTTTAAGTTTGTGTGAATAAAATTTTTTTGTTGCGAATTTTTTATATATGCAACGAGAGTAATTATTAAACCAACAAACCCTCCTGAAACAACCAATCACACACTGTTGCTTTTTGGTGCAATTTACAAAAATCTGCTTGCTGTGCCAGCACAGCAAATTCACTACAATAAGTTTGTCCAAATCAGTGCCTTTTTATCATTACATTTTATAGTTTGAAGTAACATTTTCTATGGTTTCATGGTCAACATTTTCAATGAAAAAAAAACAAAAAAACATCCCATACCATATTTTCTGCACTATTGGGACCACTGGATTATAAGGCGTACCATCAATAAATGGTCCCTTTTTTTAAAACTTCTGTCATATATAAGATGCACCAACCAATAAGGCGCATTAAACGACAGAACATAGTCAGAGATAGGCCAGAGATAAAGTCTGACCCACTTTATTAACTGTGTTCACAGTGAGGGCTGGTTTCTACAGGACAGTTTGCAGTGCGTCTCCATTCCGTTGACCAAAGATAGAACGTCATTAATCAAGGGAATGTTTCCATCGCCATAATGTCTGCGTCTGACATTCGCCTTTCTGTATCCCAATGGAAGCTTTATGCAGGAGTTCTATTTGCGGTCTGTTGACACGTCAATTTCATGGTAGAAAAACAGATACAAGTCCCGGCTTCAAAACCAACACTTCCGAACACTTTCAAAATAAAACCTTACAAAATTGTATTCTATGTGTAAGGTGACATGCCCATGCGATAATGCACGTTAACATCGCAGATAACACTGTTGTCCAGTTTTGCCACGGATGACAAAAGTTTAATTTTGTAAGTACAATAACACAACATCATTTATGACAAAAAAACAGGCCTTTTACAAGGCCTTAGAGAGGAAGGAGAGGGGACGGGGCTTGACTGACAAATGAAGAGATTAGCAAGAGAGTAGGACAAACTACTCAACATGGGGGTGGCAGGACAAACCCCTTCTACGGGCGCCATGGGGGAGGGGGAGACGCAACGGAGCTAATGTAAGCTAACTGACGGTCGTCAGATGGACCCAACACATCGGGGATACACCGCAGACAGACCAGTGTAAATTTGGGGAACCTCAAGCTTGTTTGTCACACTATACGTTAGCCACATTAGAAGTATTACCATATTTGCAATACCTATAACTCCCAATTATTAAAAAACAGACTAATACTGCTAAAACAAACTATACTGTGACTACGCTAACTCTCAATGTGGTGTGCTACACATAAAATACAAAACCCAGTCTGACACCACTACAGGTTAGCTAGCGTACTCACAATAACACCCAACCATATATATATGATATAAACACATAATCGCTATATATCAATCCACATCTAAGGCGCTCCTGATTATAAAGTACACTGTCATTTTTTGAAAGAATCAAAACTTTCAGGTGCACCTTATAGTGTGAAAAATATGTTGAGTTTGAAATGTTGGACACGTAGAACATCAGATTGTTACATAACTAATTTACAAAAATTAAAACCAAAGCAACCAGTGTTGTTTTCTTTTTCAAAATCCAATATTCTAGAGTCTACAGACCATCCACAGTATAGTGCAGTCCTGTGATCATAACTCATATTTATTCTAAAAAATAATTTGATTATCATAAAGCTTAGTAATATTGTTAAGAAATAATAGAACAATGTTTCATTCACATTGCTGACTAAGTCACTGGCTGTATCACTGAGCTGAAATGAGGAGACTATTTTTATTTTTTTTAACACTTTATCATAGAGGAGGGGATCAGCTAAGGTCTTTTAAATACAAATACAGTTTCCAGCTTCACAACTCAGTGCAGCATGGTCTTATATATGAAAAAACAACAACATAATGCAATAAGTTAATAAGCATTATCCATTTCCATAATGCACAAATATCATGCATATGTATCAACTTAATCATTTTATTAGTTTAATCCTATCAAAATAATGCATAACTGTTAAAGAAAATCCATTGAGTAACCACTTTGTCATAAAATAAACAATCTGTACAAAACGTTTTAGCAAAAAGTTTACATATATATCAGAAAAGGAGAAGTAAAAAAATAAATATTTTATGTACAATCACACAATCCATTCCAAAGTTATCGTCACTGCAAAGAGAAAGCAAACGGCAAAACATTAAATATTAGTACAAACAATGATGTTAGCGTGTCTACGTTTAGCTGCAGCCCAATGTGACTTACTTTATTCCAACATCCTGGTACGGGTAAGCCATCGTCGCCCTAGCAACCAAGAAAAAAAGGTTTAAGTAAAAATGTGAAATTCTGTAAGATACGCTGATTCATGCAAAACACCACAGAATATTCTTTTTTCATCCCAGACCACTGCTGAACTGACACGTCACCGACTGACTATATAGTCTTTGGCCAACAGGGTTTTGGAAGTAGTACTTTTTTAATCCAAATACGGCTTAATATGTTCTCTTTTTTTATTCATGACAGCATAAATGACACACAATAATGTTATTAGGTTTAAGGTTACCCTCAATTCTTTGCTTTCTGAAAATATTTGGGACAGATTCAAAAGAACCACTACACAATAAAAAACAGCACACAGCAGTATTTAAATGAGGAAAAAAGACACACTCAAATGTCAAAGCTTTGGTATTTAGAAATTTAGGCAAAAACCTGGAAAAATTTCTTGGAGTTTTCTTTGATGCAGATCTTAACATTGAAATCATATTTCCCACAAAAAATAATATTTTGTTCCCATGGAATAATGAATGCGTGGGAACGGAATAATATTCTGACATACATTTTTTTTAATGCACCACAGTTACAGGGACACAATGATTGGTAGAGATGCATTTTGGCATATGTGTGATGCATGATGGGATACGTAGCATGTAGCCGTCGGATGTAAAGTGACTGCAACGAGTACGTTAATAAAAGACAAGTCCTGGATATTATTCTTCCTATTCGACCCTAAACTACAATATCCCATATTGGCTGTCCGTCTACCGGCCAACCTGCTGCCCAAATGGCGGCATGACAAGCAGAAGAGCTCCACAGCGCGCCGGAGCTCATAGCACATAGCTCGAGCGAGCTATGTCCGGAGAATCACTGCGGACATAGCAGCAAGCTTGGACATCCTAAATATTATGATCTTTTTCTTATATTCATTGGGACGATAATAAATAGATCATTCTTGTTTTTATTTTTCCCCTCTTGAACGAATGTGGGTCACAGAGACACGGAAGTAGCGGCAGAAAGCGGCTTTTTTCGGCAGGACGGAGAACGTTCCGGGATGTGAATGAACGCAGACATGGAGACACGATTACCGATGCTTTTGTAGAGCTTTTTAAAAGAAATAAATCTTCTCTAAACATCCTCCACGTCTTTCATGCAATGTAATGAGACACAGACAGAAATGTGAGGGTATCAGCTGTAAATCCAAGCATCGCTAACATTCGTGTTGATGAATTTCGTTCGCACAAATTATTTCGTCGTAACGCAACATTTTTTCATGAGAAAGGAATATTATTTTGTTGGAAGGGAATGTTATTTCTAAATATTCATTTATCTTACCCACGTCAGATTAAGGGCTCCGCACATTTCAAACACAAAGTTTTTTTGTTTTTTTTTAAATATTGCCAGACAGATTTTTTCTCTTCAGAATCAGTGCAGAGACTTTAATCACTTGTAGACTGGACTATATTAACATTACTTTAGGGCTTAACGCTCAATTCCGATTTTTTTTTTTAAATAAGATTTTTTAGCAAGGCCGTTCACATTTCAAATTAAATGCAAACTTTTGTGATCTCCTGTGTGACCGTGAAATGACCCAGAAGTGACCTGCATGCGCAGAAGAGTACTCAACGGTGAACAACGTCACTCGTTTGCAAAAGTAGCTAACGTTAACAATGGATGTCAATAACAGTGTTGTCAACAGCAGAGCTCTTTTTGCATTAATACATTTATTTTCACGAAGGAGCCAGCACAATTACAATCTTCTCATTTTAAGAAGGCAATGGAGCCAGGATCGTCTGTACCCAGTGTTGTGGAATGGAGATGTGTGTGTGCTGGGGCTGTGTGTAAGAGAGAGGAGAGAGCACGTGCAGCGCAGGAGGGAGTGAGAGGGGCAATGGAGGCGCGCATTCATGTTGTGTGTTACGGAGGAAGTAGAACGATAATAAAAGAAGGCTTCCCCCAGTAGAACTGCTATAGACTCTTTATTAACCCGCTCTGGAGAATCTAAGGGTCCGAACGGGTAAGTGAATCCCGGAGGAGGATCCGCCTTCTGTGCCCCGCGCTTCTGACCACGGTCGGAAAGGGAGAAAAAAATAATCCCTGGATACATGTGGCCTGGCCGTTCAGACGGCGGTCGCATTTGAAAAGATCGGATACGTATCGGATTCAGGCCCACATACCCAAGTGGCCTGGGTCGCATTTGAAAAAACCTGTGTCGTTCAGACTGTCATGAAAAGATCAGATACAGGTCGCATAGGGGCAGAAAAATCAGAATTGGGTCGTTTCAGCCTGTGGTGTGAACGTAGCCATAGTTTCTGCAGAGCGACAGCAGTTCATTAAAAAATTCGCCTCTATAATTTGGACGGGGCCGGGGCCATTAACTTTCCATTAACCTTCTGTTTACATTCTTATCCACTGACTTACGCTGCCTCCTTACATCAACAGATAAATTAAACCATGACCAGATCAAAACATTCGCAATGTACTTTTGTTTGGGCAAAAAGTTGAACTTGGTAAAAACCTGTGTGGTTCAATTCTTCTCCAGCATGAAGGAACTGGACCTCTGTTTGACTTCCTTTTTGATTTGGATCTTAAAGATTGATGCCACTTGAGAAATGTTGCAGGCGCATGTGACCAAAGATTATTGAAATATTCCAGAAAGCTAATCTGCAGCTCAGTTGTTACTTAGAATAGAGGTGACTTCATGGATATGAGCACATGGCAAGAAACAAAAAAGTGAAAATTAAAGATAAACAATAGCATAACAAGCTTAGTTAGTATAATTAGAATCTTAAGTGATGTGTTTTTCTGAGTCAGTTGACTATGCTGTCCGCAATGCTAGCACCTTTAGCCATATTAGAATAGTTACCATCTTAACCAATGTGTTTTTCTTAATGAGTCGATTATGCTGATTGAAATGCTAGCTCTTTTAGCCACATTAGCATAGCTAGCATGGTAAGCATTATTAGCATATTAAACAATATGTTTTCCTGAGTCAGTTGACGATGCTGATCGCAATGCTAGCACTTTTAATCATGTTAGTATAACTAGCATAGTTAGCATTTAATTAGCATCAGAAGCAATGTCTTTTACTGAGTAAATTGATGATGCTGACCGCAATGCTAGCAATTTTAGCCACATGCAGCTCAGTTAGCCTTACAGAAGAGGGAGATAGATGTGCATAGTGGCTGCTAAGCGTATGGGCTGGGTCAAAACGTAGTGGTGGGCGGGTGGCATGTAGAGGTGGGCATCGAGGGCGGGTATCGCCTGCGGTCCATACAACGCCGCTCGGGGCTTTAGTTCCAGATTGATTTGGCAAAATTAATAAAAAACGAAAGGTAAATAATGTAATGCAAGCATGGGAACTGAAGATAGTGTACTTCGTAACCCTTGTGCTATCCTAGGCACTTTAACATTGGGAGTTGGGTCATCTAGACCCACTAGACAGTGCTCTGAACCTTTTTTCTTCAATGATTTGTGATCTTCACTGGTGTCCATGGATTACATGAAATCTTTCCACCTTTATCCACCTTTGTCATGGTAGGGAGAACACGTCAATGTAAGGGGGGGGTCATCTAAGATAGCACAAGGGTTAAAACAATAACAGACATACTATTTTTTTCTTGTCTTATCGTTGATAAGATATAATTTTATTTATTATTTAAAAAAAAAACTTGTTACATTTTTTCTGCTCATGGCTAGTTGTTTCACACATTTATGTGTTCTGTACAACAGTAAAATTAGTTTAATTTATAAGTTAAGTTTATTAGCACTGATGTCCATCATTTTTAAAGCTAGTCAGTCTCTGCTCTCTGTACTTTTTCTTCAGAGGAAACATTTTAAAGACAAAAAATGTGCAAAACTGAGGCGAGCACAATAAAGAGCACCATCTGGATGATCAAAGATTGTTTATACAGATTGTCACTTGAATGGACTTAGTTAACAGTGGCTACAGGAACAAATTTTGAGCCTATAGGGAAACAGCTTCTATTGGGACTTTGGAAAATGCCAAACAAGAATTTTACATGAGTTGTAAACTTTGGGAATGACAAGAAGGCAGTCTTAGTAGATGAAACACAAGGTGGAGTTTTGCATGAAACTCTGCCATCCCAATCTTCCCAAATCTACCTAGTTCTTACATAACTAGGGTTTATTGCTTACTAAAATATTATCTGACAAGGACGGCTACACGGGACAAGAAATCTTGAAAAAAAACAATGTTCTTGCTTTACAAAGATAAAGCTTCATAGGACTTTGTTTAGGAGTAAAAGACTTGGCATAGTAGTGTCATAATGGAAGCTTTATATGTTTTTGTCTGACTTAAGAAAAATAGAAACATTTATTTGAATTATTAGGTAGAAACATTTCTGCTCATTTATTGTCAAAATTGTTGATAAAATCCGAGGTACATTTTAGAGAGAATTATAAATATGACCAAAATAATGAATAATTCTGCTTTTTTGTGCCTTAGTCTTGAAACCAGATGCGTGACGGGTAATGTTTGGTTTTTGCTTTGAGGCGGGGGGGGGGGGATCTCAGTGTAAGAGATGGGTACTAAATGTAATTTAAGAAGTAATGTAATAGGTTTTATTGTGTGAGTTATGTGATTAATATTTAGTTAGTAAATAAAAATCTAACAAATCTAAATCGAGCATAAAATGTTATTAGTTAAGCCAATCAAAATTTGGGATTGGAGTGATCTTTGATCCCTGACAGAAAAGGATGAAAAACCTCGGAGCAAAGGTTAACTGATGTAAACTCATATGCACTTGTGTGCAGCATTAACGTTTTAGTTACAGCAACTTAGTAAGATCAGTTAGATGTTTAATTAGGGACAAAACAGACATGCTGGGAAAAGTGAAGGGAAAGGGCACCATACCACAGCGCAAGGGGCATCCAGCCCATCCAGGCCAGGAACGCCTGGTTCACCTTTCACCCCTTTTAAGCCATGGACACCCTGTTTATGAAATCAGCTGTTTAAATTCCACTTCTGCAGATCCTGAGCAGCAGAGCTCCCTTTACTGCTTGATGGCTGGAACATGTCCAAAGATCTCCAGCTGGTGAGCAGGTGGCAGGTTTCCTAAGCATGCAGGTAACCTGGGACCAACAGGAACCATGCTCCCCAAAGCGGTCATTTCACTTTGTTTTGGCTTTGTGTCAGTCTACTCAACCGAACCAGTGGCATCAAATACTGGTTTAGGCATTTAGGCTGAGATCTAAATGTTTTTTGAAAGAAACAAAGAGTGTCCTCCAATGTTTAAATTGAGATGAGTCCTACTATCTGTTAAAGTACAGGAAGGATGTTAAAACATGAGGAAATTCCTTGAAACTCATTTGAAGTGGCTGTCCGGTTCCTGTCGCTCACTGACCTGCAAGGAAAAGAGGCACCTAAAGCAGAGAAATGGCTGATCATTTACCATCAATATTAACATATCCCCCTTTAAAAAAATGGTAATATTGGGAGATTTTCTTTATCCCCAAAAAATGTTTTTATTCTTTTGATGGATCAGCTAAAGCTCTGCCATAGGTCAACAAAGAACAAAAGTACCAGAGCCAAAAGGAAGTTAATCCTCTGCTTTTGCTGCTTTATCAGCAAAGTGTTCCTTCCCTTTGACTCTTGGTCTGCTACATTAAACCACTGACATACCAACGGACAAGGGGCATCTAATCCAGGTGCTCCTTGGTCTCCCTTATCCCCTTTGGCCCCCCTGCCGCCTTTCTTGCCCCTCTCTCCCTGCAAACAACAGCGTATTAAAAACTGTTTTTTAAATCTAAAAAATAAAGTATCCTCCTTCATGAGCTTGACAATTATGCTCTTCATCTATTTTTATGTACATGTAACTTGGACACTTTTATAAAGAAGTATTTTAATGCACTATTATTTTCCACCACTAATAGACGTGAAAAACAACTTGGTCGTGTACATCAATACGGGGGAAAGGGAAAATTAGTAGAGGGAGTTAGGGAGGAAAAGTCAGAGCTTAAGGCAGTCGGTGAAGACAGTTTGCTATCAAACAACCTGTAAACTGCTGAGCTGTATAAAGAATGTTGGAGTATATTACAATGGTGCTCAGTGAGGTTCAGTCAATGCTTTTTGTAGTTTGAAATAATGCATCATATTCAGCTAACATAATTATGTTTATTGATCATTTTTTTATGATACTAAACCTTGAATAGATCAACTCAACGCTACAACAAGCAGATTTTTAATGAAATGTATTCATTTATTAATTAATTAGGGAATTTAATTAAATTAAAAATCAATAAATCAATTAATTAAAAGGCCTTTAGCTTCCAAAATCAACTTTTTAAGCTTTTAAGTGTATTATAAAGTTAATTCCCAACAAAATATATCCCCAAAGCGGTATTCTGATCCATAAATGCATTTCTGAGTATTCCTCCAAAAACCTGCACTCTGAGCACCAGCCCCTCCTAACCCACCAAAACAATTGGGTTCTCACATTCATACGTATGAAGGTGAAGAACAGCCCCTTCCAAGAAGATTCTGCACTGCCAGCACCGCCCCCAGACTTACACACACACACCCACTTTCTCAGCGGAGCTATAGAGGTGATCGGTAAAAACTCTTTCATTTTATATGCACAATATGCACATCCGTCTTTGCAAACGGTTTTTCTAAATTCTGCTTACACTTAAAAATTGTGTTGATTTTACTTAAACCACATTATTTAAAGTTATGTATTTAAAGAACATAGAACCACTAGATCTTCTTTTGATCCATTTCCAAAGTATTCCCAGTAGTCTTCTATTTATGGCTAAAATCAAAACATCTGTCGTTTTTTAGGAAGTAGATTCTGCAGAGCACCATCATCAGAAATTCACCTCTAAATTGTGGGTGGTACTGTTGACGGAGAATAATCCCATCCCCACTTTCCATTACCCATCTTGTTTATGTGTTTTCCCACTAGCTTCCAGCCCCACACAACCTTAACCTAACATGAGTGGTGCAACCAATATCTGAGCTTTCTATCCATACAGTTTCAATCCAGATTCCAGGTCAGACGAGGAAAACAAAGACGGTCATGGATCTATTTGTCTGACAGTGGATCTATCAGAATGGAGCAAAGCAGACAGGAGAGAGACCTGCCAGCGGACAAGATGGCGCCTGAAATTATTGGGTAGAAGCACATATTATACAATTTATCCTGACCCTTTTTGCCCAAAAAGTGTTCCAAATTGAAAAAAAAAGGCGTAAAATGGGAGAAATTGTAGCTGTTAGGGTTGCCAGTTAAAATAAAGTTTTTTTTTTTTAATGATATGGGAAGACTTCCAGTTCCGGTTCTACATCACAGCTACAAGCTTTTTCAAACAGCATTTTATTTCTCTGGTCTTTTGTTTTTCCTTTTTTTTTAAATTCAATTTGAGCGAACAGAAATACTCAAAGTTGTACCACAAAAAATGAAGCAGTAGGAGGCAAAAAGACAAAAAGGAATCCCAAAGGCTGCAGTTTACAGGTTATTTAACAGAACATCAGCTCACCCACATCAAAGATTGCAAAACCTGAAAAGTACACACTGTTTAAAAGATTTACAATACAATTTGATACGACTTGCCAATCTAAGATATGTAATAGAGGATCAAGGGTTGAAGGAACTTGCAAGGAAAGGAAGTGTTTAGTACAGAGGGAGGGGTAAAAGGGAAAATAATTAAGGCAGGTCTACATTAGAATGCAGGAGAAGGAGGACAAGGTTGGTAAGAGGGAGAGAGGGCAACCCCTCCAATAAAAAGAGCCACAGGCCACAGAACAAGGTGGAGGGAGGGAAAAGGGAATAAGAAGACCTGCGGAAACAAAGAAGACAGGACAGAGTGAAAACACCAACACTACTGTACAGCTTTGACTTCAGCACTTTCAACCGGACGCTGCCGGATGCTTTCAGACTGAACCAAGTTGAATGTGCCGAGAAAGAGCTCATGAAAGAGGATGGCTTAATAGATGGGAGAGGAAATATTAAAAGGGTCACAGGTTAATGGGATGAAGACAAACATTCTCTAAGGGGAAAGGTGTGTGCACAGTTTAACACTTTTCTCATTCACAAAAATCTGGGGAAGAGAAACAGTTTAACATCATTTTGCAGGGCTATTTCCATTTTCAGACCCCGTTGATGATGATGAGTATCTTAAGAATACTACTTATGTTCATGGACTTGGTTTGTGTGTTAAATTGATAGTTCATATCTGGGGAAATGCATAATATTAAAGCTAACACTTCTCTGATAAGCCATGACTTGCACCATGTCTCGGAAAAATTCCCATTTACATTAAATAAACATCATCATTTCCCCTTTGGTTGAAGGATTGAAGGTGGAGCATTATCCAACATATTCATGGCTTTTCATGTGATGAAGTTGGTTTTGAAGTGTAGCTATAACGCTCATCTTCAAATCAAAGCCACTGCAAAACAAGGGGTTTGCCTGATAAAAAGGCAAAACACATTTGGACATGATGTATTCATATTCATGCAAAATATCAAAGTGGACATCTGTTCTTGATGTGCATCTCCTTAACTCTCTGCCTCAAGAGCATCTTTGAAGCTGAACCCAGTTGGCTAGGTCACCCCACAGGGCAGATGCACAAATGACCTGACCACTAACCTGACCTGAGGAACAACTGTCGCCAACTACAGAAGATAAGCTGCTAAAACCCATGACTAATCTAAAACTCTTCTAAAACTTGACATTGTTCATTAACAGAATTATGTCAGTCTTTGTGCTGTGGATGGTGTCTTACCCGGTTTCCTTTCGGTCCAAGTAATCCCTGAAAATAGGGACATGTAATGATTTAGTGACCTCAAAAGAACAAACAACATTTGCAGAATGTCCAAGGTTACAGCTGATTAATGAACTTTTTAAAATATTCTTTTAGTTTTAGCCTTTGGGGATTCAAACAGGAAGTACCTGCTGGCTCCGAGAAGCCAAAATCTCATAGACTTCTATAGAGAAATAAACAGCTGTTACTCAGTCATTCTATTGGTCAGAAGAACCATTCTGAATCTGATTCCTTTTTTAACAAGTTCTTTCTAATCCTCTTTTTTTCTGGATAATTTTTATTTATTGCAAATTATTCAAGTAATAAACTGACCAATCAGCTGCCTCAATAAAAGTAGGTGGTCACACTACAAAAGCTTGAAACCTTTGATTGACGGATTCTGCCAAGCCTGCTTTCAGTGGAAGGAGTTTGGAATTCCAAAAAGCTCACTGTTGACTGTTGAGAGTGGTTGCCATAGAAACGTTGACTCAGACTAAATCTGCTTACTGACGTCTTCTGCCTCCAAAATGAAGATTTCTGACTCGTGAAAAAACTGCAACTGAATTGACTTCATGTGGTCGTAACTGGAATTCATTTTCTATGGGTGACATTAACACTCACTCAGTCCAGGTCTCTTTACAGTCAACGGGGGATTTATAACTTTCTCAACATTACCCATTTGGCTCACAAGTGTTAGAAAGTGTTGGTGCACTACAATGAAGGACGTAAAGATAATAATAAGAATGACTGTTACTTTTGTCATTTTTATCATTTTTGTTTTTATTAACCACATCATGCGAGTTATAAAAACTATTCTTCAATGTTTTTTTTTCCATTCCAGAAGTGAGGCTAATTTAAGTGGAGTCCTGGATTTAATGGTCTGTTGTGAATTAATTAATTAATACTGTATTCATCCCTCAATGGGGAAATTCTTCTCCGCATTTGACCCATCCACTGGGGGAGCGGTGAGCTGCAGCTGAACCGCGCTCGGGAGGCAGTAGTGTTAAGGGCCTTGCCTAAGGACCCCCACTGGGTGATGTTAACTGCTCCCCTCCGGGAATCGAACCCTGGATTCCTGCATGGTAGCTTGTCACCTTACCAACCGAGCCACCCAGCCACCCTGCATTACTGACATATGGTACAAAGAGGTAAATTATCTTGGTTGATTAAAAATTATTTTATCAAAATTGGTTGTATAATAAATGTCACGATTAGACTTTGACAGATTCAGCGTTATCCTAATCCATAGATTTTTCTTTAACTTCTTGTTTTCTTAGATTTAGCCTCTTCGAAGTCTTTAGAGCAACTTACAGGGCTGCCTTGTGGTCCTACTGGTCCTGGTAATCCTGATTCTCCCCTTTCACCCTGCAGTGAAGGATCTTTAGTAAATCATTCCAAACCATTATAGATGATTTTAGGAGAAACACAAAGAGAAATAGTGGATGACTCACTCGCTCCCCCTTTGGTCCTGCTGGCCCAGGCATACCTGCTGGTCCCATCAGACCCTTTACAAAAAGAAAAAATATTATTTCAATACCTGGAAGCTGGTGCAGGCAGAGCAGGAAGAGGAAATGTCAACATGACAAATGTGTGTCAAATCAGTAAACCAACAAGCTTTATGGAAGCCATGAACTACTTAAAACAAAATGCTTTTTTTTTTTAAAAGAGCACCATGCTTGTTGACTGACTGATCGTACTGTTAAAAAAAGAAGGAAAGGGAAATAAATGCAAACAGTGTCTATAAAAATCAAAACGGAAGTCTTTACAAATGGTGCGTTCACATAATGTAACTTGCAAAATGGAGAGGAGCCATCCAGACAGACTATCACTGATTTCATGCATGAAAGACACTTCTGCATGCTCCCTTTGCATCATTCTGGAAACTGGTTTGCTTTGCAGCCCTCGGCTGATACAGGATCAGGAGAAAAGAAACTGCTGAGATAGGACAGGGGACCGAGCGATTGCACTCAACAAAATCCTACGAGAAAAAGGGTTAAAAAAGAAATGAGATCTGAGAGCAACACTAGGGCATTACCCTTTTTGTAAGTTGCACCTGCAACTGTGTCCTCGTAAAGAAAAAGAAAAAAAAAAGAAATAAACAGCATCACCTGTAGTGAGAAGCTTTACCAATTTTTTGGTTTTAAGAATCTAGATTTTACAATATTGTGTGATCGACAGAGGTTCTGGTCAGGTTCTTTCTGCAGACCGTTGTCATGCATCCACTGCTCCCTCTCCACAGCAGACGGGGAGCTGTGTTCTGATTCAATGTCGAACAAATCTTCTTTCAGACATAAATTTGTTTATTTCAGTTTTACTTAGCAAAGATGAGGTAAGTTACCAAAGATAAAAAGGACTACCTGGCTCGATCCTAATGATCAGATTTGCACTGAACTGTCTGTGATGATCTCTCGTGCAAAGAAGTAATCCTAACAGTTTGGAAATGGAACTTTAAGTCTTTCCGAGCCTGAAAAGGCGGTAATGCCATTGTGTTATGTATTTCTGGTAATCTTATCGAACTATGACACAACACTCTGATCAACCTGATTATTTGGGCTTAAACTGTCAGAGTGTAGATAATTCCTTATAAGATACTTTTACTGATCCTTTGTATTTAGGTTTTTATCCTATTTCAGACATTTTTATTTTATCTGTAAATGATAGATTTTTGTTTGACGATGTTAGCAATACTGTTGAAAGTTCTAACGGCTCCTTCAGCCATCAGGAAATCTCTTCAGGGCTCGACTGTCCTGTCCTCCCAGAGCTAATTCAGAAAAAGAAATGCAACAAGAAAAGAAAGACAAGCAGACATCTGAGACATAGAGCAAGCAGCAGAGGCAGCAGCAGCAGGGGGGGGAGACTCAAGGAGGAAGAGGACGATTAAAGGAAGGGGTTAGGGAACCAGAACTGGACATTTGAGCCACTCACCACTGGACCAGGTCTGCCGTCTAACCCATGAGCCCCCTGCATTGCGTCGTACACAGTTAGACAGTAGAGGTGATGGGGAGAAAGGTAGGAGAGGAGTGGGGGTTTAGGTGGGGGGAAAAGGGATGGTGGGGAGGTGAGTCAAGCTGTGACATCAACAACACACTCAGATGATGACAAATGGGGGGGGTGGTGGTGGTGAAGCTGAAGTGAGTGACATGAACATGGACGACTGCACAGACGTGTTCATGTGGGTTCCTGTTTAAGCTGTCATGACGTGATTAGACACCACGCATCTAGACAAACGGTGCCTTCTGCAGCACTTGTGAGGGTGGAGGCTAATGCAGCTCAGTGTCAGGATGGACAGGGCTCCTCTTTTTTATCAAATGCAGAACCTTGTACTACATCCGTCATGTTATAAAGCTTTTTTTGCAGTTTTGCAACACAATAAAAACTGAGATCTAGAGTCAGCACCACTACAAACTTGTGGTGGTAAAAGAAAGCAACCAAACCAAACCATTTTTCAAAAATATTGACAGACTGAGTACCTACAGTCATGAAGACAATAAGGTTCCAATTTTGGACTGAATATAACTGCAATCAGACTGTTTGTTTAAATATTCTGCATTGAACAGCAGCAGCAGCCTGTTTTAATGGTTTGTGAAGCATTCTAGAATATGACAAACAACATATGAAACTTAAATCAATGGTGAAGCATTTCCAAAAAAATTAATATTTTCTATGAAAATAAATAACTGAGCAGGCCACTAATTACAGATATAAGTTTGTATATATCAGAAACAGCTGGACAGTCAGGGTTTGCCTCTTAGTTATACTTTAGAAGAAGCATGTAAATTGCAGTTTGGTAGAAATGCTTTCCTTTAGTTTCCTAAACAATGAAGAAGAGTCTTCTTCAGAACTGCTTCAAACTAAAGATCTACGTAGAGAAAATCCAAGTTTTGACTTGATATTATCTATTGAATTCAGGTGAATCTGCTTTACCTCTATTTAATGATGACATTCACCCCCTTGAGTTCCTCATCATTTTTTTCAATCAGCGATGTGTTAATTGCAGTTAACCACAACAAATCCCGCAAAGACTAATAATTTAGCACTTCAATAGTTTCTCAGCAATAAATTTGATACAGTTTTTTGCTCTGGAACGGCATTTATCATTAAACTTGTAACCAAAAAGACATAAAGTTGAATTCGAATTGATTTCTCTTTTTTACTTTGACGATTTGGAAACAGAGAAAACACATAACAAACACACATCTGATTGTTGTTCTTGTTTTAAAAGAAAATGTGTCTGCAAACCTATTTTGGCTGGTAACCGAGAGACTAAAATGCAGGGCCATGTCCAAGCTTATTGTTAAATATGAAACATTCCCACACGTGTATTTTTGTGACACCTTTTCATTACAGAAACGGTTAGAAAAAAGAAAACCCTGGAAGAATACTCACAGGGAGCCCGAGGTGGCCTCTGTCTCCTTTGTCCCCCTTCTGACCCGACGCTCCTTTTTCTCCTTTGATTCCTATACCAGGCTCTCCCTGAAACAGACCAGATCTCTGAGCAACAGATTCACAGACAAAACAGGGATGCAGACAACAACCAGGCAAACATGTTGGTGCTTAAAGAGATTGAAGCCAACCTTTGGTCCTGAGGATCCTTGTGATCCCTAAACAAAGCAAAAACAGCCAGATGATTACCATGAACTACTACATAATAGATCAGTGTTTCCATTGACAAACAGGACCAGAAGAATAACATGCATTTTTCTTTGTTATTATTTAAAAAAAAACAGTTTAAAAACAATAATAAAGACTGAACCTGCGCATTTAAAAAACCTGATGGCAATCTGAATCTTCTTTTGTGGGAAACAAAAACTGTTCACAACAGTTGTGTCATGAAACAATGTTTAACAGTTTAATCATATTCTAATAAAAAGCTTTCCTATAATTGTTGTCAGAGATTTTCTGCACAGACATCCTGTTTTACTTACTGCAGGGCCAACTGGTCCTGGAGGTCCTGGAGGCCCTGGAGGACCATAGATCTAGACACAAACAGCATTTTGAGAAATAATCAGTAGCAACAGTGATGCTACATTTAGAAAGTGGTTACTTATAACAACACATATTTTCTGATCTGGTTCTAAACTGAAAGAGTGTGAATTACATTTGTGGGCTTCTGACATACCATTTCCGACCTTCCTCCAACTCCCGGTTCACCCTTGGGACCCTGTGACAACAAGGGGGTAAGGACACAGAGAAGCAAAGATTTGGACAAATCATTACTGCAAGCATCTGAATAAATGCATTCAAATGTCGCTAGAATTTAACATAATAATAATAAAATGTAACTGTAATTTTGGAAATGGTATAAACTTCTCTAAAAGCGACAAAAAGAATCATTAGCAGATTTCCTTGTAACATTTCCAGGTTCCGAGGAAATGTTAGTGTCCTGGGACGGGACACTAACATTTTCTCGCAGCATTTCAATCTGTAAGGCACAAAAGAAATGTAAGTTTTACAGAAAAACCGGAATACAAGCTGTATATGAAGCTTTGAGCAAGACCAGCAGCTCAATGACTGGTTGATGTCATTCTTTGAAATGAACAGCCTGGGATTTTCAACAGTGACCAGGATGATCTGTGCATACAGTGAGTAGGTCGGACATCATCATCATGGCATGTCGAGTTGGCCTTCTTACGGCATTCTATTTTTCAACTCCGTCTGTCAATCTCCAGTTTGGTCTTTGTCGTATTTGGCTTTAGTTTATGAACCAACTGAATTGTGGACTCATTATGTGGTACAGAGGTTTGTCGTCTTTCTGTCCATCTGAAACGAACTGATGGCCAGGAATCTCTGCGAGGCTGTAGGACAGAGAAGCTATTTGACTTCCTCTATTGGAATTTTAGTTCATATGACATGTTTGGATCCTGCAGAGAGCAATAGTGGTTTGGCAAAACCAGCTAATGTAGCCCCTACTTTCCTTACTCCAGCATAACAGTTTCAGAAAGTGCTACCTTGAGGCTTGAAGGTCACACTCTGCTTGGTCAGCAGTGGTTTCAAGTTGTTGTTTGTCAGCACTGAGAATACTTGATCTTTAACCAATCCTATACATTTTAGAAAATGTATTATGCAATACAGTTCACGGCTAGTACTGTTAGTAGCATTTTTTAGGCTCGGGCAATACGGGCAATTTCCCCGGGGTGCAAATTTAAATGGGGGGCGCCATCCTCGTCCTTGAAAAAATAAATATTGGTTTTCTGTTGTATCACAGACTTTGAAACGGCCTGAAACCTGCGAATTGGCGCCCCTCCAGCTGCACGCGCTCCGGTCTTAGAGCAGAAGCCGCAAATGCATGTTAAGAAAAAGGGGAGGGGCGAAGGGCGGCGAGGAACGCAGCCACGATTGCGCAACACCTGGATCATGCCGTGCCTTTCATGCTAATAATGCAATTCTTTATTAAGTTTTGTAGACATTTTTATTACGTGTCTTTATTTTCCATAAATGTATTCTTTGTCTCCCTGTGGTGTAGTTGGTGTCAGTATTTGACATTTGACAAAACAGCTGCACTTTATAAGATCATAAATAAAAATAAATCATTTGTTTATGAAAGTATTGAGGTTTTTAAAGGATTTCCACTGTTGATGTTGCACCAATTTAGGGAAATGGCAAATATTTTTGACGTAATCCCAGTGATGAGTTCTACGATTTAGTTTTTAATGTTTTATAAAACCTAAAAATGATATAAACATTAACAGGTTTTGAAAAAAATCAAACCTCTCTGATCCGTTTCACAAAGACGCACACAGGACGTCACACACCAAGAAATGAACTTCTTGCTAAAAATGATGCCGGGAGTCCAGCTGTAATAAAACTGACAAAATATCAAAGAAAACGGAATGATATGATTTGTTATTATTAATATTTCCAGGCTTTGTTTGTTTTTTTCTGCAGCATTTTCATATATTATTATTTGTATAATTTTGACAGCATATACTTTTATGGAAAGCAAAACATTATACCTTATTTCAGGTTTAACTTAATTTATTCTGGATAAATATTCCTGTTTTTCTTTATTCATATTTATGTTCAAAAAGTTACGTTTTAAAGGTTTAAAAGTTTCGCTTTAATGTTTATCTTGTTCGGACGCAACCTAAAGCGTGTTTTCGATTTAGGCCCCCTGGGTGACTGAGTTTGACCCCCCTGTAATACGAGTTTATAAAATCATTGTGAATCAGAAGCAGACAAAACAAATGCACTTTAACCTCTTGAGACCTGGCATCCCAATACAAGGACATCACATTGTGTTTTTTTTACCACTATAGTTAACTCTACATGGGGGCCTGTGACTACAAAAGAAAAAGGCTATTAAACAAGACCTCAGGTCTCAAGAGATTAAAAAAGATTGGATTTTTAAAATACGCTGGGTGGGGCTCAGGCTTCCTGCTCTGCTCCATTCTGATTCATCAACTGTCAGACAAATAGATCCATGAAGGTCTTTGGTTTTCTCGTCTGAGCTGGAATCTGGATCTAAGCTGTACGACTGGATAGCTACAATATTGCTCGCCGTTTTTGTTGCACCGGTAACGTAAGGTTGAGGGTGTGAGAGGCTGTAAGTCAGCAAAAGAGAGTGTAAACAGAGAAGTCTCAGCAACGGGAAGGGGACGGTTGGGCAGGGTTACTCTGTGCCAACAGCCCCGCCCTTAACTTAGAGGTGAATTTCTGATGAACTCCGGCCAGTCTGCAGAAACTATGTCCTAGAGATGACATAGTTTTTGTGTTTTTTTGGCTAAAAATGTCATAATCATGATTAAAAGACCACTGGAAACGCATTTACAATAGATCAAAAGATGACTGGATCAGGTTGGAGTGGGTCTGTAAGTCATATGCATTGTTGCATAAAGCTTGGTGAAAACTTAAGCCAAATTCCATATTGACATATTTTTCCCTTCATTTCGTCTGAATGCTAGGCTGTTTTTCAATGTAATTTTAATTTATTTCATAATTTTAAAAACTCCAATGTACAATCTTTAAGTGTTTTCATTGTTGAAATACAACAAAATCAGATAATTAAGATGATAATTTTTGTTTTTTACTCATGTATGTTAGGGAAAACATTGAAAAAAAGAAAGAATTTTCTTTCCTTTGCCCATATTTTTTTAAATTACTAATAATGTGATTTTTTTTTCTTCCCTATTCAGGATAATAGACAGATTAGGACCAATGCAGCCTGAAGAGCACCACTGCATACCGTTGTGCCAGGTAATCCAACAGGGCCAGGGGCCCCAGTAGCCCCCTTTTCACCTGTAGGGCCATCTAAACCCTACAGAACAAGGAAGTAGAAAGATGCGTCACAATCAGCAGGGCAGTGATGAAAGAGTATCACTGAGACCAAGAAAAAATTAGACTGCATCTAAGCATTTCTTAATGTTACACCAACTTAGTGTTTCCCAACCCTGGTCCTCGGGGACCCTGTCCAGTCTTTCTTAATGATACCCTGCTCAAACACACCTGCCTTTGATGACTGTCACTGTCAGGTGTCTGCAGAGCCTGATAATGAGCTGAATTAGGTGTGCTTAACCCTTGTGCTATCCTAGGCACTTTGGCATTAGGATTTGGGTCATCTAGACCCACTAGACAGTGCTCTGAACCTTTTTTCTTCAATGATTTGTGATTTTCACTGGTGTCCATGGATTACATGAAATCTTTCTACCTTTATCCACCTTTGTCATGGTAGGGAGAACACGTTAATGGTCATCTTGACCCCATAGGATAGCACAAGGGTTAAGCAGGGTGACATGGAACGCATGAAGAACAGTGTTCCTTGTGGACTGGGGTTGGGAAGCACTGCAACCAATAGCACAGAGGGTAAAGCTTTTTATTTGAGCTCCTTTAAAACGTTTATTGTCACGAGATTCTGTACCTCAATAACCTCATGGTTTCAGGTTTAGTTGTACTTGATGCGATGTAAAACAGTGATATAAAACACCAATAAAATCAGCGCAAACTAAACTTAGAAAATAAAGTTGTGAGAAATGGAGCTGCCAGTGTTCAAAGTGTGCAAAGATTTTTGTAAACGCTTTTTACGCCAAATCCATAACAAAGCAATTCACAAGCTGAGCTGCTTGTTGTCTTTCATCAAATAGTATGGTGGCAACCATAGGCCTCCTGGGTATTGACAATTTGACATAGGATAAAGAACAACCAGGACTCACAGGTGCTCCAAATGGACCCATGTCGCCCTTAGGTCCAGTTAAGCCAATGACACCCCTCTCTCCTCTGGGACCTTCAGGACCAGCGGGGCCCATTGGACCAGGCTCTCCGGGCTTCCCTCTAGGTCCCTAAAATCACATGAAATTAAAAAAACTTCCATTTATTGACATTCAAAAGTATGATAATAATTTCTAGGGGTTATACTTTATATTGTCCCAAACAGATTTTTATGCCCCTCTTATGCTGGAGAATACGATGACACGAGTCTTAGTTCAGTTATTTTTCAAATATTCTGTTGTTTTTTATCAATTCACTAAAAAATTGGTCGGACAAAAATAACTTAAACTATCGATTTAGCCTAAATACTTAACAATAAAAAGAGCAACAGCGGCTCAGCGAGCATTCGGAAATGACCTTTATAGGTTTTACATTATTTCAAAATATTGGGGTCATGTGCATAAGAAGATGCATAAAAAGCCACGTACAAAGTTTTAGGACTTTCTATATTGTTGCCCTGAACTCCGTAACCCTTCTGCTATCCTAGGCATTTTAACATTGGGAGTTGGGTCATCTAGACCCACTAGACAGTGCTCTGAACCTTTTTTCTTCAATGATTTGTGATCTTCACTGGTGTCCATGGATTACATGAAATCTTTCCACCTTTATCCACCTTTGTCGTTGTAGGGAGAACACGACAATGTAAGGGTGGGGTCATCTAAGATAGCACAAGGGATTTATTAACCATGAAAAGAGGCATGCAGGCCATTAACATGTTGCCTTCTTGTAACAACAGTACCTTACTAGGAGCTAACACCTTTTCCAAACTTGTGTACTTTTAGTACAAGTAAATAAAAGCGATAAATGAAGAGTGTGGAAGTTTTAAAGAACAATTAGTTTTACAATTCTGTCAATTTGCAAGCATTTGTTGGTTTATCTTTACTCATTTCTTTTCTCATTCCATTTTATCATCAACATTTTTATTTGTAAATTTGATTATTGCATTTTATGTTTCTTTTTGATAACTCTCTCTTGATGAAAGTTGCCATCTGATTAGTAAAAATCAGAACTATTTTTATGAAATGTCAAAAATGTTACCTTTTCTCCATCCACTCCTGGAGGACCTGGCAGCCCAACTTCCCCCTGAATATGTTAGAAGATGAAATGACCAACTAAGGTTTAGTAGTAGGGTCTGGTGTGTGTACTCTTCTTTGGTCTCTGGTGGGATTTCCTATTTACTAAACATATAATTATCAATTATTTTATAAATAATACCTTGGTGCCAGGCACACCAGGTGTTCCGGGTGGTCCAGGCAATCCAGGGGGACCCTAGGACACCATTTCATATTGGTCAGCCCATAATTGTCTCTATAGTTTAACAAATGTTTGTCTCAAAGCACAAAAAACTGCTTGAATAGACTCACCATCAGTGGTATGTTTCGGATGTCCTGTAAAAAAAAAGAGTTTTTGCTGAGTGACTTTCTCTTTCTGCTTATGCCAAAACAATAACTGCAAGAATCACATACATTTTCACTGGACTGGATTTCAGCTCGTCCTGGCTCTCCGGCTGGGCCTGGAAGACCCTAACAGGGTTAAAAAGACTGTTAAAAGGCTAGGAAAATGATACACAATATTTTCTTAGTTTTCGTTTAAAATACTTTTTTGTGTGTGTGTGACAAACCAGAGAGACCTACCCTTTGTCCAGATGGACCTTCTGGCCCTACATCCCCCTGGAGATGAAACAACGATGGCCATTAAAATGCCCGATTATTAGTTTTCACTTTTTATGAAGCAACCGTCTTACCTTATCACCTCTGTCACCCTAAAAAACAAGAATATCCCCATAAGTACTTTGAAATAGCCCAAACGTGTTCATAAATTTCAAAAGAAATCTATATTAATCTGTGACTACAAAAGTAAAAACCACACATCCACTTTACCTTGGGCCCCATGGGGCCTGGCAGTCCTGTAGAACCCGGCTCTCCCTTCATACCCTGAGGCAAAGTTCCTGGCTCCCCCTTCTCCCCCTGCCATACAAACAGGCAAGATACTTAAGCACTGTTAACCTGACCAAACAGTTTCTGACTCTTTTATTGAAATGATCAATGGTTGTTTTAAATGATTTACTTCAAATCATTTTAAACATTTTATTTATGTTTTTTAATAGATGAACTGTCAAAAACCTCGAAGAAATATTGTCTTAAGGTAGCCTTGATGGTGTAAAACAGCAAATTGTTTTATGTGTAGCTTTTCTGTTAGTGTTTGTTTATACATTTTCAATTTTCCTTAAACTTCAAAGGTACTTTTATAGGCATCTTTCTCATTATTCTTTTTCAGTTGCAAATTACAGGAAGTACAGTTTTTCACTTAGAAAGAAGAACTGTAGGTTAGAAGAATTATTCTGTGAGGGTGGCTTGACTTGAACACACAATAAATGAAGCGAATGTACTCAAACCCAAAAGACAGATGTAACAGAACCAGAACCTAACTGCAGTGTGTCTTCATTAAAACGTCAACCAAATATTCCAAGTCCCTTTTTGCTGGTCTTGCTCTTTGTTTTCACATAGTTCAATAATAAAGTTTCCATTATTCACCTGATGAAATCTTTTACCTGTCAAGGTTTCAACCTTAATGGTTGATCAAGGTTACAGCTTTTTCCTCAACAACATATCTCAACATTTCTCTCAACAAAAGCCACAGTTGGGAATCATCTCCATTTTTACCCATTTTCACCCTTGAAACCAGATTTATAAGACCAGAAACATCTAGTGTACAGACTTCAAAGGACAACAGGGGGGTATTCCAGAAAGCAGGTTATGCTAGCTCCCACGGTAAGTTTGAAGCTAAGGAAGTTGACAACCTCAGCTTTCGGTTCCAAAAATGGAGGTATGTTTCAGGATATGCTTAGTTCATAGCAACTCATGCTCTGAACATAACCAGGTCTGGAGCAGGTTTAGTTGAAGGTTAGTTTGTTTTCAGAGAGGTGAAGCAGCATGGCGTGTCCATTTGAAGATGATTTAGTGGATGAAGAAGCTCAGATAATACTTTTTCCACCATGAGAGGGTGATAAGACCACATATGGATGTTGGAAAGATAAACTTGCTTACTTTGATCTAATTTAATTATTTGCTTCAGTTGAGATAAATCTTTTTTTTAGTTAAGTCAGCTTAAAAATAACACAGACAGTTATTTTACTTTCATTCAAATTAATTCAATTAAGTAGGTGTAACTTTGGAGCCCCTGTTAGCACAAGGGATTTTGGGATACCATTCCCTTTGCCTGTCTGGACGGATTTGGGTTTAAGTGTGGCTTTTTTTCCAAATGTGTTTAGTCGTTTAGCTGTTTTACTGTGTTTTGCAGAATTATTTTATCATGTTAAGTTTATTTCTTTCAGCACCATGAGTGAGAGGGAGGGAGAGGATGATGAGATTATTTAGCACCACTAGTGCAACTGAACATTACAAGGACCGAAGTTACGGTCAGAATCATGGCGATTGAATGTATTTTACATATTGTGAATCCACACTGCATCATTCATTTTAATGTTATTAAAATGAGAAACTTCGACATATGAGTGTTGAAGAAGTATAAATTAAGATGAAAAAACATTTAATTGAATTCAAGTAATATTACATTTAGTTTGATAAATATGTAAATTTGAGTTCTACAAAAAACTACTATGTTGGATAGACGCAAGAAATTAGGAAATTAGGTTGAAAAAATTTTACTCAATTACCCTTGTGTGTTTAGTTTGTCCGTTCTTTTTCTCCAAGCAGAAACTCTTTCTTTTGCTGATGCAGCAGTGTTACTTTTTTGATGGACGTCTAATCTGCATACGCCGTGACTGAAATCTCAGACTCGGTCTCACCAAAGTATAGCGCTTTCTTTTTTTTTCTCCACGCGTTTGCATGGTGACTCCGGAAATCGGCGATCCATTGAGAATGTCTTTATGTACCTGCTGTAACCCAGGGTTACCGAGTCGAGCCTAATTACGCCAACTCATATCCGTCTTTTGGAACCGACATACCCAGAGTAAGCAAGTTCAGGCGGAATTCAGCCAGAGTTCAGGCTTAAAGTCAGGCTAGTTTAAACGTGCTTCCTGGAATACCCCCCTGGTATGTCGGGAATTTTTTTAACTCTTCCTTTGAACTTTTAGAACATGTGTTCCATCACAGCAAACTACACACAAAAACATGCCAGCAGATTGAAATGTGTGGAAATTTAAATGAAAGTGACTGAGTAGTTGATAGAGATATTGGAAGGCTTTGGTGGTGAACTGTACCCTGAACCTTTCACCCCTGAGGCTTCCTCTAAGCACATGTAACAAGTCAAACAAGTAAAAGGTACACCAGTTTCCACATTTACAAGCCATTTCCTGTCTCATGACCTTATCAATCTATCTTTTTCATTATCTTTCTCCTGGGGCAACATTAAATCACCAACTAACCCTTTTTGACAGAAAGACAGCTGACAAAAACCCAACCAAGGTGAGCAAGCAAACTCCAGAGAACTCAGCAGACACATGCATAACCAGACGTTTTTGGATGCTCATTCCATTCCAGTCCTACCCTGTAGCCCCTCTTGCCAGGAATGCCAGGGGTACCAGAGATTCCAGCCTGGCCCTTAGTCACAGAGGGAAGCCGTTACTGCTCACTGAGGTTAAAGGCCAATGAGGTATCTATCAAAGCTCTGAAAATGAAGTTTACCTTCAGCCCGGGGGCACCCGGGAAACCTGGCTCTCCCTACAGCACCCAAGAAAAGATTACAGTAAAAAAAAAAAAAAAAAAAGGACAGGGGAAAAAGGAAATGAAAGAAATCAACAGTAAAGCAAAAATCATGCCACACAAATGTAACATGAACTGTCAAATCTTTGTGCTGCACTTGAAGTTGGCTTTACTTGTTTCAACTGATCTGTGCTGATTCTCACAAGTTTTGATCCAAGAAACTCAATATTGAAAACTACCACTAAATAAATGATGATTACAGATTTTTAATAGCAGCAGAGACTCAAGTTTTAAGTTGATTTACAAACATAAAGTCAACCAACAGGGAAAAAAGTAAACAACAAAAGAAACATAAAGAGAAAGAGAGGAAAATGAAAAACATAAAACATATTTTCCCATTTCAAACAGGTAACATCTGACTTAGAATTATTTCAGTATCTTATTCCTCAGACCAAAGGTCAGACTTTATGCTTAGAGGACCGGTGTCCAACATGTTTTCCAACTAACCTGCTCCTTATTGGTTAAACACATGATAATCAGCAGCAGATGAGATGAGATTTTTTAAAGACCCATTCCAATAAAAATCATATTGTTGGTGTTTTTAATATGTTGTTGTGGCATTTTTATCTCCTATATACAATCAAGTCTGCAGAATGGGACTACAGTCTGTATCAGGACTCTCTGGAGTATTTTACTGTCCCCAAATGACACAGGTCTGTTTTAAAGTCGCACTGCGATCATCTTCTGATCTATTGTAAAAGTGTTTCCAGTGATCTTTTAGGATGATGGGTCTTTCGAACAAATCAAAAACTCTTTCATTTGTTAGGACATAGTTTCTGCAGAGTGGCAGGAGTTTAAATTCACCTCTGAGTTTTGGGTGGCAGAAGTAAACCTCCGTTGATATCCCATCATCCTTTCGTTTACACTCTCTAGCCTACAGCAGCTCACAACCCCAAGCCAACAATCAGGTGCAACAAAAATGGCGAGCAATATTGGAGCCATGCGGCTGAACAGACGCCAAAACAAGAAAAAACTAAGACGTTAATGTTTCTACTTGTCTGCAAGTGAATGCGTAAGAATGGAACGGAGCAGGGAGATTTTGGCCCCCCCATTTCAGTTACTACATCACAACTGACAGCTTTTCAAACTGTGTTTTCTTTTATCTGCTCCAAATCCATCATGATTTAAATAAAGAAATACTCATATTTGCTGGAGCCGAGATAGGCTCCAGCAGCCCCGTGACCCCAAAAGGGAATAAACGGAATAGAAAATGAATGAATGAATCATAAATAAATAAAATTTATCATGAGAAAAATGCTGCAAGAACATGTTAAAACTCCAAAAACATGATTTTCATTAGAACTGGGGTTCAGTCTGTTCCTGCAGCTGCTCTTGGATAGCAAAGAAAGGGTACGACAAGGTTGTTCTTATCTATACAGGAACCCGATTTCCCTGAGCTGATGAAAGCTCAAACTCCTCAATCATCAACACCAAAGAATCCGCCTGATAAATCCCCTCAGCTTCCTAAATGCCATTTCACAGCAAACCTACATGTCTTTTTCTGCACACAAACTAGTTTTGTGTTGTAGAGTGAGCATCATTTCACTTTTATTTCATCAGTGAAGTTAAATAGTCGGCTGGGCTGCACGGTGGGGCAGTGGTTAGCGCTCTTGCCTCACAGCAAGAAGGTCCCCAGTTCAATTCCCAGCTGGGGGACCTGAACCAGAACACCAATGGGGGACCAATTGTCCCTGGTTGTGGCCCTGCGATAAACTGTCCAGGGTGACCCCTGCTTTTGCCCACAAGTGGCCGGGATAGGCTCCAGCAGCCCCTTGACCCCAAAAGGGTTAAAACAGCAGAAGATGAATGAATGAATGAAGTTAAATATAAGGCAAATTGGATTCAGTTATAATGAATCATAGACATATGAAAAACAGAGAAACTTGATAGCCAGGAAAGGTAAAACTGATACATAAAAGATAACAGACTTGTGCAAATGCAGACCCACATCCTTCTATCTTTTTTTTAAGGTTATTTGATTTGTAAATATTTTAGTTGTTTACTTTGCACATGATGTACTTGTGCTCATATTGCGCCGTATTACATGCCTCTTTCAAATGATAGTGATGACACATGGTTCAGATATAAGTTGACAAACATTTCATTTACACTTTTCAAATTAGCATTTAATAAATTGCTACTCTTCCGTGTTGTTGCTGTAAAGTCCCACTCTGACCATCTTTTGATCTATTTTGTTCCGCGTTCCCAGTGGTCTTTTAATTCTAATGATGCAGGTTTGTAGCCAAAGTCAAAAAGACGTGCAGTTTTCTAGGACATAGTTTCTGCAGAGTGGCAGTAGGTTATTAGACTATTGGTTGAGCGAATGACCGCCCGCCCTTCCCGACATCCATCGTGTTTACACCCTCTCCCTCTAGCTTTCAGCCCCTGTCAACTCCAAACTAACATTACCAGTGCTTCATAAATGGCGAGCGATATTGGAGCTATTCAGCCGTACAGTTTAGATCCAGATTCCAACTCAGGCGAGGAAAAGAAAGATGAGCACGGATCTGTTTGTCTGTAAGTGGATGATCGGAATGGAGCAGAGCAGAGAGACTGTGTTTCTACGTAATGGATAAAATGCCATTGGAAAAAGATTATATCTTCTGCTACTGATTCACAATGACTTGAATGCAGAATACTCATACTTGCAATATTAAATTCTTTTTTTTTTACTTCTATGCAACAGCTGAACAGAAAGATAGTCGCTAAAGGCCTCTTGTGTTACACATATTTTATCCACTGTCTGGTGTAAATGTTAGTCACAGATACTCAAAAAAGCTTTTGAGCTAAATTTTCCAAATATCTGTCCTCCATTTTTAGAAACATGCCACAAGAACATGTTAAAAACATCAAAATCACAGTTTTCATTGGAATGAATACTTAATTGTTCTAATGTCTGTTTGGTTGTCGTGATTTTCTTACTGAAATGACTGAGAACCAATGTCTGCATTCTTTTTTTCTCAGCTTTAAAAAAAACAGCAACGATAAAACAATATTGTACATATACATTTATACCTACCAAAGATAATGTACAGGTATGTATGACTTCTGAAATCTTGGAGAAAACAATTGATCTGGAGAGTTTGAAGATTGAAGTGTAGGCAGTTTTTACGCTTGGCAAACTGAAGAACTGAAGCCCACTTCAGCAGGACCATCGAAATTAGAGAAGTAAAGGAGCTCCTTCACATTTAGGAAAAAAGTTTTCCGAGGAACATTTCTCAGAAAAAGTCAAAGTAAATGTAGAGCCGCTCTAGACCACACATGATAGCAATCATCCAGATGAGTAGAGCCTATCTACTCCTCTGGTGCTATCTACATAAGACAACGCCAATAAAAAAACTAAATAAAAAACAAGAATATACTTGATTTTCAAAGAGGACACATCCACTTTTCAAATGTTTTCAAGCTGAGAACGTAGATCTTCTGCAGAAGCACATCGACGCTGTATGAACTGTTTTCAACAATGAAAGCCCTTTAGTTTTCAAAAGTCAATGCAATCTGATAAAATGCAGGGTTGTGTCAGGAAGGGCATACGGCATAAAATCTCTGCCAAATCAAATGTGCGAATCAGTGTAAGCTGTGGTGATCCCTGACAGGATGCGCTGAATGACAGAGCAAGCATCAACTGCCTGGACTTTAATCTTCAAACTCTCCACATCAATTCTTATCTCTATGATCTCAGAAGTCATACATACTTGTACATAATCTTTGGTAGGTATAAATGTATATTTACAATATTGCTTGTTCGTTCGAGTTTGACTATATGCATATCATTGAAACTGTCAACATATATCAGTTCAGATCTTTTTCTGTCCTCACACTTCAAATAAATGAAATGTAAATAGATTTAATGCTTTATAGAAGGCACAGCAGGTATGAGGCAGTAGCTGCAAAACTGTTTGGAGAATACATTTGACCTGAAAGTGACCTTTAGATTTAGGTAAAGGCGGGAGATCAAACAACCAGGTGCTCAGTCTTCATCAATACTTAGTAAAGCTTCTGAGAATTGCAATAGATTGCATCAGTAAATCCTAACAGTGTTGTTACTTGACCCCAAGAAGGACATCGTGAGGGATTACAGCTCAATTGTGTTCAAAGACAGCTGGAAAAGTCTGTTCTGCAGAAATGTCCGTCAAAACCAAATTTCCACCATCTTGACATGAGCAGCTACATCTGTGAGGCTGACATGCATAAATAAACTCCATAGTGCCACACACAACTGCATGCTTTGCTGTGATCCTACCTTTTCGCCCCTCTCTCCTGGGAAACCTCTCTTTCCTTCATCTCCCTGCAAAGCAGATGGAAAGATCAGCTGAGAGAAGCAGCAGCGCAGGACGAGCTGACACGCCTTTCAACCAGAGATACATCAAACTAGCCCAGCGGGGGGAGAACCCTCCTTCATGACGGCTGGACATCTGACTATTCAGTCATGACCAGAAGAAGAATCAGGAAGAGATGGCTGCATTGGCTGGACTACTGGAAGTATGTTGGTCTATCATTAAGCTTTTTTGTAAAAAAAAAAAAAAAAAAAAAAAAAACACAAGAAAAAGAAGTCAATCTGTTAAAAATGATAAAAGTATTAAGTTATATTCAAACTGATGAAAATGTTTGACTAGATGGAGAATCCAGAAGAAGAAAAAAAGACATACGGTATTCGCCTTTGTGAGGGAATTTTGTAGTCCACTAGGTGGCGCACAAAACCTACTTCAAAATTCTGACCAAACCAGGCTGGATCTGAGTGTCTCCTGCCCTCTCAGTGACCTTCCCTGGCCTGATGTGCTTGTAAGAACCTCGGCAGGAAAAACATAAAGTCTGGGCTGATTTCATGGGAAAGCAGCGTGAGACGGAAGAACGGCTCAGATGTGCTTCAATGCAGTTTTATGCACAGAAGTTCACAGTGGCAAGGTTAGTCCAGTCTGAGAAACTCCCAACCATATCTGGATTCACTGCCATTCCCACATGTTTTAGTTAAGGTTGCCTACTTTGACCTCTGGTTCCTTCACAGGTTCTGTGTTGTCATTTGGCTTTACTGCGATGGGACATTAAAAATGATTTGCTACATCAAAGAAAAACTTAAAGGGAAAGGAAAGGCCACATTGGAGCTTCCCGTCCCTGCAGATTATCTGAGCCATGGATAAGAGCAGGAGCTTAGTGTGCATAGTTCCCCTCGCAGCTCTTGAGCCAAGGTTAAATCTTTTTAAGTCAATGTATGCAAGCATGTGAATGAAAGATCAAATCTATACACAGAAACCACAATACTTGATTTTAAACTGAACCACAGGTTACACCATTGAACTGAATGGTCGGGAACGTGAATGGCTGCAAGTTTTTTCACTGACTGCACCAATGCCTCTCCCATAAGTCTGGAGAAATTGTTTATTTGGGTCAAAAATGTCAGAATATTAGAGCTGTAACTCCAAAATATTTTTACTTGGCAACACTGAGATTTATGTTTTAATAATTGCTTATTATGCAAAGAAACTGGTCAACAGAAACGTTTTCTACAATCGTTGTTGAGGTGTTTGTTATTAAACTAGAAATACAAAGTATGTGATTTTGCAATGAGTCACAACTGAAGCTGCAATCACTTTCTGCCAGGTAAAGATTAATAAACACACAAGAGGAACGGCTTCTCTAGTCTGCATTTAAGACAACTTCTACTGTTTCCTGAAGAAAAAAACAGAATGAAGTGCTTCTGCCTGGCATCCAGTCATTCATCTTTTGATTGACACTTAAGATACTTCTTTTCCTTTCTTGATTTTCAAAGTGGGACTGATTGCTAAGGATGGCAATGAGGCTCCTGTTTGCAGAAGCATTCATGAATTTGAGTCCACAGTGTCTCAGTAGGAGCACAGTGTTTTTTTAACGTCTTCCTAAAGAGATTTACAAGACAACATCACAGATTCTTTTTTATGTAACTAAATATCTTCATATAAAAACATTTTATTAGCTAGATTGGGAAGCCAGATAAACATGCCTTCATGGAGGGGAATTCAGCCTCACAACACAACAGCCTCTTTCTATAATTCTCTGTTTTCTGGGAAAAATCCACCACACCACAAATCACACAGCTGCCTGTAGGTTTGGTTTTAACAGTCACAATATTAGCCAAGAAACTTACACTGCTCAGCAAACAATTCATAGGTGGCTGACAAAAGTATTCTTCAAAAAAAACCTCATTGCTGTTAAGTCTTGAGAGACAAATTGAGAATCTCAGGACAGTTTTTGATTCCTGGTTCTATTCTAGATTGATCTAAATAATCTGAATGTGGTGGTCCCAGCCCTCAAGTGTTTTAACGTACCACAACTTCTAAAAAAATTTTCAATTTATAAATGAAATCTGGATAAAAAGTCATTTTAAAAAGGAACCCAATGACAAATCTGGCCTTCACATTTACAATACACATCCGGCCTCAGAGTGAGGCTGGATTAAAAAAAAATATGGCCAGAACTTTGGAATTTAATGTCATGTTTCTCCTGTGCTGCTAAAACAACATTTTAAAGAGCAGCAAGCTGAACACCTTGGGGCCTTCGGGACCTGGGGGGCCAACATCGCCTCGATCACCCTAAAGGGAATCAGGAAGGTAAGTATTAATTTAATGCTGACATAAAGGAGCTAATTAATAGCAAACAGATGTTGAAAGGACAGAAAACAGGATTCCAGCATTTCCTGCCATAACCCTGTCTGTCTAGCCTCTGAGCATGTTGTGACAGCTGTTCTGAAAAACTGTCACCATTTAAATCTGTCAATAAAACACCAACAGCTACATTAGAATTACGACACTTGAGTAAGTGATGCAGTTTCAAGGAGCTTTAAATTCACTTTGAAACTTTGCAACTGAATTTGTCTCCAAGTGGGAATGTCAAAAACATCTCCAGCAAAAATACATTTTTTCAAAAGGATTAGGGTCGTAAAAATCTGAACCAATATATCTCAAGCTGCCTTGGAACTGGAGAAGGTGGCCGGGGATGCAGAGTCTGGGGCATTAGCTCAAACGGTGGCCTTTGCAATCCAGGAGGAAAGAGGTGGATTTTAGAAGCCGTCGTTCAAAACAAGCATTTTGTGTTCAAGTTGATGACTATAGGAAAACAATATGTATCAGAATAAATATTGAAATTTTGGTCTAAGGAATGAAAAAAGACACAGCGTATCTATGTAAATTGAGTTGAAATAAAAAAAAACTCTCAATTCTGCTCAATATATTCAGGTTCAAAGGTTAAGCAACAGAAGAGAACCCACCTTTTGTCCTGGAACACCTGGCTCTCCCTGGAAAAATAAAGCAAAGTGAGAAAATATTTGTTACGAAGCACAAATCCAACGTGGCCGACAAGTGCATTATTTTATGTTGAGCAGAGTCCAGAAAAGCAGGTGGTTTTGGCTGTCTGAGAGCTACAACCGTATGTTTTCCATCCACATGTTTCCCTGGTGGCACCGTAGCAAAGCTCAGCTATTACTCCCTCTTCTAGAGGCTTGTTACAGTGAAAGCTAATTCCTTGTGTGAGTTTATTGCAGTAAGAGATACTTATGGGGCTCTTTTAAGACTTACCATAAAAACTTTCAATTTTTGCATTGATAGGATATTTCAGTAGAGAAAATCTATTAAGAAAACCACTTGAGTCACGTTTTGCTTGGAGTGTGTTTGATTGTCCGAACCGGGCAGTCATCATGAGGGTTAAAATATAACTTTTGAACTAGACAAGAGACAAGAATGTTTACCTTTAGTCCTTGTAATAGCTGCAGAAAAAAACACACAATTGGGTTACCATAAGAACACATGTTAGTGGCACAGCAATGTTTTAGGTTTACTTTGGGAAAATGATAGAATATTGAAGCTGAGCTTGTTTACCCTTGGGTCTTTTCCTGGTTTTCCTGGTTCCCCAGGTTTACCCTGGGAAAATTACATCATTATTTTCACACTAAATAACAAATTAAAATGTTTTTCTACAATCCCAGGCACATCTGAAAACTTGTATTTTCTAGAACAATTAAAAAAGGCAGTATAATGGATTGAGAATTGGTTTATTGCTAACTAACTAACTGACTGACTGACTGACTGACTGACTGACTGACTGACTGACTGCAAAACAAGCAGGGCAGCGGCATGGTTGGAAATCACTGCTTTGTGTTGATATCCCATCATCCCCTTGTTTACATTCTCTCACTGGCTTACAGCCCCTCAAACCCCCAACTCAACATTATCAGTCCAACAGAAATGGTGACCAATATCAGATCTATCCAGCTGTACAGTTTAGATCCAGATTCCAGCATAGACGAGGACAACAATGACGTTTGTTGGTCCAATTGAATCGGTTAGTTCAAAAGGGGCCCAAGTCCAAGAGATTTGTTTTTCCAGGAAATGATTTTAATTGCATAGCTTAAAGGGAGGCTACACCAAATGATTAATACTTTACCCAGATTTAGAACCAGTTCATAGCTTACAAATGTTATAATATGAAGCACCTCACTTTTATCATTTCAGAGGACTAGCAAACTAAAGTCTCTGGACTTGGGCCCTTCTTGAATTAAACAGGTGTGCTGCCATATTGGATAACTAGTGCTGCCATCTATGAGATAAAGCTAAACCCATGCAAGAGAGGCCCAAGTCCAGGAATTTTGCACTTAATGCATTTTTAATGTCAAGCATAGTCAATACATTACAACGGAATTGGGACTTTTTTGCACATAATCAGATAGCTTTTCCCTTGAAGACCATAGAACATTTAATATCTCTTTTTTGACAAATTGTGGACTTGGGCCCCTTTTGAACTAACTGATTCAATTGTCTTCAAGTGGATGCACCAGAATTGAGCAGAACACAGAGACTTCGGCCAGCCCATTTCAGCTGTTGCGTTACAACTGAGAGCTATTTAAAACCGCAGGGGTAACTACTCCTGATCCATGAGGATTTGAATAATAAAATACTTAAAACACAGTTTTATTCATCTGAAAAATGAACATGTTACAAGCACCAGAAATATGATTTTCACTAGAGTGGGTCTTTAGTCTCTTTTTTATTTTAATCTCTTTTATTTCAATTTCTTATTTCAAAGAGTTCTGAGGTTAGGATCTGGTGCAAACTAAGTCTATTCAGGATGACATGTAATTTTCCAACCCAGACCCATCTATCTGAATGTCAAAAACAGAACAGCACATGTTCTGTGGTAGGATTTACTGGAAAGAATATGTTTTCAATGGCTTTTAAATTCAGTGACAAAGAGTACTGCACTGCTAAAGTTGATTCCAAGATAATCTTTTGGTTTTATAATTAATATCAAAATTAAAATGTGTATTCCTAAATTTAAACCCAATTTCATTAAACCAACAGAGAGTGTAAGAGTCACTCGTATTTCCATGTTTGATATAACTGCTTAACCTTTCCAAAAAATCCTTTTTGCATTGGTTGCATTTGGGCTGCTCTCATTTTGCTGACATGTATTGACCATCAGTCTTCTTTTCTTGTGCTTTTGTATGCGGAAACTGCTCTGATTTTTTTCCTGTATGAGTGGTTCCTCTGTACTTGGATCATGGTAAATCCTGTCTGTCTGTTTTACCTCCTGTCTGATGTATTCCCTGAAGCCCTTTGTGCAGCTCAGGATTTAGCTGCCAGATTATCGCTTCATGATAGAAGGACTTAAGGTTTGTACGTTTTTCAAATGTTTTTTTTCCGCATTTCTTCTGGACTCTGAATCAGCAGTGGACTTTGAGAGTTACTGTCCTGTGCTTTTTGCAAGTTTGATCTGTTTTGGTGACGCCTTGGCAAGTCTGTTTCTCTTTGTGTGGATAGTCTGTTTTGTGTTAAAAAGTTGGCCATCAAATGCAGTGTTGGGTTAAAGACGTTGCCCAGACTGTATGTTAATTATGTATAAACAAGGAACAGATACTTGAAATATTTTCAGACCGTTTTAAGCACATTTTTTTCAAAAAACAAAAAAGAGAGGTACAAATTCAAACCCTTTCAGTTGTATTAATTCTGACCAAGCTGAACATACATAGAAGCTGTGCGATGTAAAGTGCTGATGTAAATATTGTCAGTACTTTAACTCCAAAGACTTTGCTTCCCATGAACACAAAAAGTCACACAAACCCAGGATTCAATTTCTAAGACTTAATGACCAGCTCTGATGAAAATGGGGTTTTTGCTGTTTTTAACATCTTCTTGTGGTGTGTTCTGATGATGGAGGGCATTTAAAAAAAATCTAAGATTAAAACTGTTTCTTTATTAAAATCCTTCTGAATCAAGAGCAGAGGAAAAAATGCCATTGGAAAAAGATTCCATCTATTGTGTAGAATATAAGCTGGGTGGGCCACAGTCTGTCTGCTCTGCTCCATTCTGATGCATCCAGTTACAGACACATAGATCCATGGACGTCTTTGTTTTCCTCGTCGGAGCTGGAATCTGGATCAGAACTGTACGCCTGGATAGGTTCAATATTGCTCGCCATTTTGTTGCTCTGCTACTGTTAGCTTGGGGGTGTGAGGGGCTGTAAGCTAGCAGGAGAGAGTGTAAACAGAGAGCTCGGTTGTGGGTGACAGGAAGTGGGAACGGGATTGCTCCACGACAATGGTCCCGACTACAACTCAGAGGTGAATTTCTTATGAACTCCTTCTGCTCTGCAGATACTATGTTCTAGAAAATGACACAGTTTCTTTATTTTATTTTTTTTGGCTTAAAGCAGCATCATCACAATTAAAAGACTGCTGGGAACACTTTGACAATACTTTACCAAATCAGTGGCCCCATCACTGTTACGACATACTGTATGGATCACTCACCGGAGCACCACTGGCACCATCAAGCCCTGGGGTACCTGGGGGTCCAGGGGGTCCTGGTGGTCCTGGGGGCCCCTGCACTCCCGGTTCACCCTGCTGAGAGACCTTGAGTTTTAACTTTCATTCATTTGTAATTCTTAGCCTTGCCACACAAGCCATGCCAACACACCACAGCAAAAGGAGCAAAGTCAGTGGCATTTGAGAAATGAAGGTTAGCTCAAGAGCAAGGCAAGCAGCTTTAAAGCGTATGCATTGGAACTGACCTTACATAGAAGCATTAAGGACTATCTTTTTATACATTTAAACATTTCTGCACATTTTTGTTCAATTATTGGGAAATTGTACATCCTCAGGTCAACACCGGTCCTAATGAAAGGTTTTTGCAAGAACAATCAGTGTTCAAAAGTCTAAAACCTGTTTACTTTGGGCCATTATTGAACTCAGATGACACAAGAAAGTTTTTTTTTTTCTGGCTCTTTTTCAAACATGACTTTATTTCAAATGACGTATTACTGGATTAAGAAAAAACGAGTTTCAGAAAATTGCAAGTCAATTTACTGACCGTTCCCCATAAATGAGTGATGAGCCAGTCAACAGCAAACACTCGGAAAGGTCAAGACTTTATTGTTGATAGACAATCAAATTTTATGACTCAACATTCTTTTATTATTGAGTTTTAGTGTGTTTTACTGTGTACTGTGTATTGAAAGTGGGGTAACAAGAAGGACCTTTGTTGTCATTGTAAGGTCTACAATGACAAGAAAAAACACACATTCTTTCAGATTAACAGCATGGACGTAATGCTTAAAATATACAGGAAAAACAAACTTTAATATTAATTTCTGATGAATTCCTTAAAGATATCAGTAACTGGCTAATTCAATGCACCTTGTGTGCTGCCCAGCCTGAGTCTGCTCTATTTTTAAACCTAAAACTCCTGGCCTGACGCTTGTTCCTAGCTCAACAATCTTTATTTCAAAGTTACAATGAGTGACAGTTTCTCATAAGACACAACTAAATGGAAGTGCAAAGATGGCTGTTTGAAAATGCATAGGCTCAAAACTTAAGACACTTCCGCTGTGACTCCTCTCTGCTACTTGGATTTTAGGATTTAGGAAATAGTTTCATCATCGTGTCAGAGCTTTATTTTAAAACTTTTCTTTCACAGACTTTAAACTGCATCGTATGTGGTAATACTGAAATCTGAATTTAGTATGCCTATGAACAGATGGTCACTGGAGTGGCCAGAAAACAAATTACCCACGAAACAAGACAACAACACAAACATAGAACTGTATTTGGGATCTGCATAATTTCTTTTCAGTCGATTTCTTGTTGTGCTTGATGCCAGCTCAACAAAAATGGCATACAACTGTACACCTAACACTAGAAGCAATAGTACATTAGAACTCTGAAAATGGCTAAATATATCCACTTGATGTGGAAAACTAAACCTGCTAAAACAAATCCGCTGTGATTTCAAGATTTGCATCAATAGATGTGGTGTAGTGAGGCCTCTCAGCTTTGCTGAGGCTATGTCACATCCACAGTTGCAATCCAAAAACAACATACTAAAAAGTTTTTTTTAATCATTTTGCCATTCTGGGGTCAAATTATTCAAAAATAAAGGATTGTTCATTTTAGTTTTTTAAGTTTAAGCAAAACTGATGATAACAGTTGAGAAAAAAGTGAAATTACTTTGTAAGTTTGACCCAAATGTAATTATTTCGTGCTCATCATTTTAAGTTAAATCCTCTTTAAAACACGAACTGTTTGCTTATATATTATTTCAAAAATGTCTTTGAGTTTGATCATGAAGGAGCATTCTGAAGCAGTAGCAGCCAAAGGTTGGTTAATAGCAGCATCATGAGGAATCGGGGAGGATTTGATGATGGCGGCTGACATTCTCAAAGTGGGCATTGGAGGACGGAGCAAGGTAATGGGGCAGAGAGAATTGTACCTTGAGGCGTTTTAGGATTAGAGGGCTTATTGAGGGCATGTTGCGGACGGTGATGGGCAACATCTGCCAGGGGGGAGTCACAAAGCACAGTTGGCCAGCAGTGCAAAAAGGTCACGGGGCAAAGATCACCAGGAGGCCAGAGAAAAGAAACAGGGCAGAACCAGGAAAGTGAACGGAGATGGGGAGGGGATGTGGAGGGAAAGAGAAATAGAACATGATAATGAAAAGCAAAGAAACGGGAAGTAAAAACAAAACAAGGTTGGAAAGAAAAACTGTGAAGTTGAGGCACCTGCAGAGCAAACTATGGGCCTGGTAGGGCACATGGGATGGCAGGTAAGCTTCTTCTCAGAAGATCGTATCAACTCACTGCAATAATTTGTATTCATGTCAAATGAATGAGTATTCAATTCATGGAAAAGCACCAGCATCCCAATGAAATGCCATCCAGACCCCCAGCTTGCAGCGGAGGAGAAGTGGGCGTCAGTCTTGCCACAAAGAGAGTACAGATGTATGTTTGCGGCGCACATCAGACTTACTGAAGCCAACTGTCCAACACAGGGCTGTACAATACGCCGCTTCTGTTGAAATGACCAGCATTGTCAGGTACAGGTTTAACATAGCCCAGTGCAGTTCCCACCACTACAGCAGTATTTCCCAGCTGAGACCAAGGAATGCCAACTGCTTGCAACTTGCCTCTTTTTTTTCTACACGCTGTACTTATTTCCACAGTTGCAACAAAGCTAATGTCCACGATCACGTTATCAAACCTGTTACAGCTCTGGTACTCCATATGCAACTCAAATATAGATCATTTTGTGTGATACAATGCAATAATTTAATACAGATCTGTGAAAACAAAATACCAGAGGTACTACTTGCATTGAAATATGTACAGCATGTTGTGTGAATAAAATTAGGGGTATACATTTTTAAAAAAAGTAGGCAAGTGTGCTGCAATTCCCCTCACAAATCCCATCTATTCACCACAAGTGGAGAGAGGTCCACAGTTTTCTGGGTTGTTTTTACAATAATTATGTTAGAGTAAGCCATGACAGAAGATGAAACAAAACAAATCTCATGTAAAATGTACATTTTTCAAGTCAAAAGCGGTTCTCGGCCATTGAGAACAGAAGGCTGAGGGCTGCCTTTGCCTGAAGGTAAGGGCTCTCTTTGTGGCACGACTTGGCGACACCCACAATGGCGGTCATTAATCAGGGTGTTCAAAAGCACCCACAAACCTTCAACGTAAGAGCCTGACTGGAACGCAAGGCAGCCAGGGTTTTTAGAGGAAGATCCTGCACAAAGAGAGTCTACACATAAAGGAAGCGGTCACATCAGTCAGGAGGGGGGGGCATGGACAGTAGCCAGTAAAGATAGCAGCAAACCCCGTGATAATGTACTGCTGTCAATATTTAGTTCACCGGAGTCTGAAAAGATGCATTTCATTTAGATGGATATCAAGATGATCTGAAGGCAGACTTGGAGTTTGACTGAGACCACTTTAGCATCTCATCAAGCTACAAACAGCTGACCTGACTCTGCTAATACCAGTACGACTTTAAATGGAACTTTAGACTTACGTTACTTATATAATGAAACTATTAAATCTGGCTGCTTAAATCTGCAGACATAATTTGGCTTTGGCGCACATTCACAACTCATAGTCTGAATCTTTCATCTATTCAAACGTTTTGGTCATAACTTACAGTTAAAACTGACTGTTGTCATCTATCAATCTAAAAATATCAATATCTAAAAATCTTAAGTCTATATCAAGTCCTGTGTGGCTGAAAACAAGGCTGCGATCGCCAAGACTAACCGACATGCAGAAATGGTGGTGAGGAACTCTCCTTCAAAAGTTACCATACACATTTGAAGTTGTAAATGACTCACTCGTGTTTGCCATCAATGTAATTTCTGCTTTAGAATAGATACTTTGCAGTATTTAGTAAACAGAAAAAACTCCTTCAAAGATAACATTTATCTCCATACAACCCCAAACCCAAGGGACTCACTAGAGGGCTGGGACCCGGGGCGTGAGCCGATGGACCTCCCAGACAGAGTGCTGTGGGGGGGGGGTCTGAGAGGACTATGAAAAACAAATTCACGAGGCCCATAGGTTCTGGACAGTGAGACTTTCAACCCATGAATCCTGGAATGTTCTCTCTCTAGGTTGAGTGTCCCACAGCTGGTAGTGACCGTAGATGTGAATCACAGCTTCAGATACTTCTACTGGCGCTTTCATGTACTCTTCTTCGCTAAAAGCTCAAATTACACTAAAAATTGAGTTATCGTTCAGAAAAACATGCAATTACACAAAAGAGTCTTATTCTTGGCAACACCACACACAGGCTCTTATCACATCTGACTTTGCGCTCCTGCAAGCCACCGATAATTGCCATCATTTTTCTCAAACCCTTAGGGACAGCACGGAAAGGAGCCGCAGAGCTCCACATGTGCTTCCTATCATTGTGCCGCCCGCCATTCTCCTTTCCATCTATTGCCCCAAAATCTACTCCCCAACCCAACTTTCTTATTTTGTTCTGACAGAACACAACAGAGGTGGAGAGCTCACTGTGAGCACGCAAGTGGAAAAAAAAGCAGCATCCGTCAGTCTCATTAAACCACTGTTGAAGTATGTACACATAATTATGTTGCAAAACAATGAGAAACAGTTACTACCAGAAAAGTGTTTGCTTACCCGGTGTGTGTAGTCTCCACAAACACCCTGTAGAAAAATAATCCCAAACTTAAAACTCACATCATTTTACCCTAATGGAGCTTTCTTTACATTCAGCTTGCATGAAGACATCAGGTTTTACAACAATATTTACATCTTAAACGGAAACACTTAAACTATTGTCATTTGCAAAAAAGTACTCTAATCCACATCTTACCTTCTCCCCTTTGGGTCCTGGTTCTCCCTGAAAAAACAAAACAAACGGTTAAGAAACTGATCAAGATTTTGCACAGACTTGTTGTTTATAGCAGGAATTCATGGAGCCGACTGTTGTTCAAGTGATTTATAGAGTATTTTTTTCTGCAATGTTGTTTTCTAAAAAAAAAAAAATCTTTTTGGCTTATTTTCTACAATTAGTGCCTGTGCACAAACTCATCTGAAATAACGTCTGACTGTTGATGAAATTTACCCAATCAGACGTTTTTAGCTTTAGTAACTAAAGTAATTCAAGATTTGAATACATTTCTTGTTAGAAAGATACCCTTATTAACACCATGTGATAGTTTAAGCAGATAAAGCAAGGAAAGTCCGGCTTATCTCAACCTTTATGCAAGAATTGTACAAAACTTTAGTAACTTACTGGAAGTCCTATTGGACCACGCGGACCCTGCAAAACAATGGCAACACAGGTTGGTTTTAATTGAAGCTCAGTTGTTGATAACACAAATTACAATGCCGCGTCTTCAAATAAAACATGCAAATATGTTAATCAAACTGATGAAGTTATTGTTTCCGGAGACACAGCAGCAGTCATCTGTTGGAGACAGACGCTCCATATGACTTTCCATTAGAGGCGAGCCGATTCCTGTGTAGGCAGCTGTCAAAGCTCAGTCACTGCTTGATTAATGAACTCTGGAAAAAGACCCAGTAGGAAACCTCCAGCAGACCCCATGCTGGTGACCCTACAGGTTTAACAGCTTCAAAGCCATGTAATGAACACAAGAGGATATTTGTACATTTACCAAATCAGTCCTCAAAGCCAATTTCAATAATCCCTAACATTTAAGCTCATGATGGGCCCATAAATCAACATTTGACTTTAAGTCCCCCGTCTGGCTTCAGACAACATACTTGGACTGAATGGAATGGAGCTCCTTAAAACAGGGCCAGAAGGCATAAACTCCCCAATGTAATCAAACAAGCGTCTACATACTCCCTACGAAATTCAGGTTTGCAACCGAACTGACCTAAGCAGCAATAAACAACTGTGAGCATTTAAACAGAAGCACTACATTCTCAATGAAGCTGGAGGTCTTTGTAAAGGAAAAGCAGACAATTATCTTTACTGGCATCAACATTTACTCTGTTTTTTTATTGTAACAGAAAATAAGAGCATTTATTAGTTTTCAAACCTCTGTTTTGAATCTGTGCGGTGATGGATCATTGACTATGGACTGGACTGATTGAGTCTGACATCACCCATGGAAAACGCTTAACTTCCAGCTCCAATCAAATGAAGTCAAGTCAGTTGCAATTTTTCGCTACGTCACCATGTTTGAGCCAGAATACATCAAAAGGCATTGACTGGTCCGAGTCAGTCTGAGTTACTGTTTCTATGGCAACCACTCTCGCCAATCAGGAGTGAGCTTGTTGGAAGGCCACACCCCTTCCACTTGAAAGCACTTGACCACCGCTTGACTACACAAAATCTGTCATTCAAACATCTTGAACCTTTGACGTGAGACTATACTTTTATAGAGGCATTTGATTGGTCAGTTTATAACTTTAATAACTTGCAATACAGAAAAAAATAGCATTAAAAAAGAGAAGATGTCAAGAAAAGGGTATCAGATCAAGAATAATTCTCCTGTGGAGCCGCGCTAGAGGCAGGGAGGGTGAAGTGTCTTGCCCAGGGCCACAACGAAAGCCGGCTGGGGTGAGCGGGGATCAAGCCACCGACCCTTCAGTCATTGGACGACCTGCTCTACTGCCTGGGCCACTGCCACCCCTGGCGGTGGACACCCTGACAAAATGGTGAACACCCTGTTCAGTGCACTACACTGGGAATGTCGAGTGAATTCGGACACAGCCAGGGTCATGATACCATTATGCCTGAATTTCCCTCACGACCATAGACCTGATGGTTCTGCTTTCCTGATCCTTTACAACTCCAGCTCTGTAGGTATCAAGAGCACATTTTGCATTTAATGTATGTCCTAATAAACACACTGATCTTTAGACATGGCACATCATCCTCATCATCATACCTGTAACCCAAAGAAGCCCAGGCAAATGAAGACAAAACAATACACCTGCATCAATTCTGCTTTATTTAATTATTCGGCTTATTATTGTGTAAAAATCCAAATGTCTTTAGATAACATCTTAGATTTAAATGATAAATTCCCTGCAGTTCAGTTAGTCCTGCTCTACCTGTATCATAATGTCCACTGTTGGCTAATACAGGGTCCAATGTTTTTAAAATATCTCATTCTAATGTTAAAAGGGTGTAGTGTTATCAAGCTTTCAAAAGCACGGGCTAGAATCCCTCTGTGCTCGTTTGATTTCTTAGTCATACTAACACAGACTGAAAACAGGAGTGTGCCTAACAGCTCCCATCTGTCAAACTTTCTCCTGCATTCAGCTGTTCATGCATAAAGCTAGAACCCACTCTGTTTTCCTGAATTCCCTCCAGACACAAAACAAACGAGCAGCAGAAGCGACTGCTGTAAAGCAAGTGCTACCACGGTGGTGATGGTATTGTAGTGCCACAACATGCAGGACGTGTTTTATGAATACTTACTGTGTCCCCCCTCAGCCCGTTCTGGCCCTGCATGGAGAGTTCAACAATGAAGGAAGTCGATGGGTCAGAAATCAAACAAACTTTGCAGAGAAAGGTCTATCACTTCAATCCTTTGCAGTTTTAATACAGATCAAGACGTTTGAAAGAACATCGAGGGCCACAATGAAGTCAGTCATTTTTACTGTAACTTTCTAATTTTTACCACTTCTCTCTTCAAACTGAAGCAGTGCTCGTGCATTTTTTTAAACTTTTAGATTGTAATGTAAGAGAACTCACAGGCTTGCCATCCAATCCAATGGGACCCTGGGTAGAAAATTGAGAAGAGGATGCTTTAGTACAAAAAAGGATCAGGAATCAGCATCCCGTATCTTTGGGAACATTTAAGTGCATTGGAAGTAGTAGTTTAAGGTAAATAAGGTTCAGTAAATGAATAAACAAATTAAGTTTTTAAATTGACATCAGGAAAAAAAACTTATTTTTACAGTAGACTTAAATGTTGAGATACTAAGACATAATAGATATATGTTCTCAAACACACTATATTAAACAATGATTAATTAAGAAAGACGGTGTTTAAACCTAGCTGATTTATTCATCAATGATGATTGACTGTTGCTAAAATGCCTCATTACATGTAAAGAGATCAAATGTGACTTGTTTGTTTGCTGGTGTAAAATACCCAGATGGTACATAAATCAGCCTTCGATCATTTACTTGAGTTGTACTCAGCATGGCCGTGACTTACTGGAAAGCCTGGAAACCCTCTAGTGCCAGGTTGTCCCTGAAGAGAAAAAGAAAAACAGCATTTAACCTCCTAGAGTCTGGCAGAGAGATGTGCTGAAGCCAGAGCAGTGAAATCAGATCAGTGTTCTCCTTCAGCAACACACTAGGTAACAAATGAAACTGATTTGGACATGAGGAGAACACGCTCTCTAATAATACGTATGTCTAAGTGAGTCTAAGCACGGTTGGTGGATGAAAAACGACGAGTTGTGATCAAACAAAGATGTACCAGAACAAAAAAGGTGAATGAGTTTCTCTACATTATCTTGAATATTTCACAAACCAGCTTTAAACCTTTGTGGTAAACATCCACACATCTGGGATTTAACCTGTAATAAAGTGATCATGTAATAAAGACGCCACAACCTGAGCTCGTCATAGCTGTCACTATTTTTCTTTTTTTCATGCCAGTGTTGAAAAAAAGCTCCTGGTTCCATCTCAGAATGATGACTGGAGCCTCCGATGCCGGTCCGACATGCTGAGGTGAACGGCTTCCAGGGCTTTCTAACTGACTGCTTCTCTGACATCAGGTCTTGGCTCCTACTGTGCAGAGTTTCTCAGCAGCTTGTTTTTCATTATAACTGCCCGTAACCATGCAGGGAGTTCAGGCACATAGATCACAATAATCATCAATTACTAAAACAGATGTGTGCTTGGCTTAAGCTGGCTGCTAAATTGTTTTTTTTTTTGGTTTTTTTTTCTACCTTTGCTTAATGGATATGTTATCTATCAATGTATGTTCAAAATTAGGAGTGCAACAATAATTATACAAAATACTCCACCTTTCAAGTGTTTCAGTCAGGAGCGTTAAAGCACAAAACTTTACCTAATTTTTATAAAAAGTGTAAATCACCAAATCTTTGTCGCTGTTCTCTTGAAGTCTATTTGTGTTTACTTCACAGTCATCTTTGTTACATCAGGCCTCTTGTCTTCAAAGACGTTTTGACCAGCGTTAACCGAATGGGAATAGAGCTGTACCGAGTATCTTAATACTTAAAACTTCGCGAAAATTTGAGGATGAATATTTGTGATGTTTTGCTGGTTTGCTATCTTTATAAATATCATATATATTCAGGCAATGTAATCATTGCTCTAAAATGAAGAATATTGTTGGATTTTAAGTATATACACTAAACTAATGTGTTACTGAAGTAAATGATTCTCCAAAGTATTTTGTTGATTAAAAAATCAGACTGAGGTTTATTTTACTGAAATAAATTCTGAAAAACAAACTCATTTGCTTTAAACATAGACTACAATTTGAATAAATATATACAATATAATCAAACATAATAACAAGAATAAAAATATAATAAGTATAGATTACAGAATATTATATTTGGATTAAATAGTTAGAATTATGGTTTGCTTTGTGAATTATTGATCTTGATTCATAAATTAAATCAGATCACCACCAAAGTAATGATGGACAGCCCTTAACCTGAATAATGCATATTTTAGAAAAAAGAAAAAAAATTGTTTTTTCTTCCAAGTCCACTACAAAAGTTCATAAGGAGTTCCTCATACAAAGACACTTACAGGAGGTCCTCTGGGTCCAATAATCGATAGACCTGGCTCACCTGGGGCTCCCTAAAAATAAAAAAAGATGAGCGGAAATTACTAAAAACACTTGAAACTAGATGTCATATTTTCGCTTTCATGTTTCTCCATCACCTTTGGAGAAATCTGAAGGAAAACCATGATACCAGCAGTGCATTGGCCTGTTGGTAAGCAACTGTAGCAAAGTCATATTCTTTTGAGAGACATGAGTGCTGGTTTCAATCAGCTGTTGGGGGTTTTACACTGAGGCAACCTGCAGACAATCTGAAGGGGTTAGAGGTCAAACTTGCAGCAAATGAGTAAACTGCAAACATGCTGGCCAGCTGGGAATTCAAGCTATGGAGAATGCAAAGTTAGCAGGTTGATGTAAATCGGGATTCTGAGTTCTAGTTTCATTCATTCTTCAAAGCAGTTTTTATGGGTTGATTGATAGGTAAGACTTTACATATTATAAAGTTATAAATACAGCAATTGCCAAAGATTTAATGTCACTGTAACAGCTGAATGTTGAACAAATGATAAAAAAAAATGTCCTTTTAAATCAACACTAATTGGTTATCAAGCTATTCACTTCAGACTTGAGCATAGTAGTGAATCTTCTTTTTTCTCAGTTTATTCAATAAAACCTAAATATCTTGCTTTTATAGCTATTACAAAATAATGTCAAGAGGTCAAATCATAGCTCACTTTGCCAGTAGAGTGTGCTTTCTCTCTGTTACCATTTGTGTTCTCTTTTTACTCTCTTCACATCTTTATTGAAACTTTGGTACACATTACTTGTGCCAAAGACTTCTGCAATTACAACTTTTAAAAAGTTGGCTGATGTATATATATATATATATATATATATATATATGTATATACATTTATCTTAATATAAAAAACTTACTGTCAACCTTTTTTTAATTGTTTTAACATTGGCACAAAAACCTGCAAGTATGAGTAAAACTACAAGTTCTGGTTCATGGTTCATAGGTTCATTAGTAACTGTAAATTGTCCCTAGGTGTGAATGTGAGTGTGCATGGGTGTGTGATTGTGGCTCTGTGACGGACTGGCGACCTGTCCAGGATGTCTCCTCCCTTTGCCCACAATTGGCCGGGATAGGCTCCAGCAACCCCATGATCCCAATAGGGACAAAACGCGTTTAGAAGATGAATAAATGAATGTTCTGCTTTTGTGAAAAATAATATGGTTTGAGCAAACTCATTTAATCTAAAAACATACTCATATCAGAATGGAGAAGTAGGAGAAATCATTGAAATGACAAGATAATATCTGTATTGATTTTAGTTAAAAGGACAAGATGTGCTATCAAAGTATCAGCTAAAGAAACACATGCTTTCCCACTGTTTATTAAAACCTCCTATGGTCAAGCTCATTCGTCAAATTCTCCACAAACATTAAACCCACACATTTATGAGGTCATGCCACAAATGAACACCTGACACATCACCTCAGCACACCAACATGCTCGAGTGTGAATCTTCAGAACTTTACGAGCCTTCAGCTGGCTCATCTTAGAGACCAGCGAGCAGTAAACTAACTGCAGGAGTCACTCGCTGAGCCCAGGTTAACAAGCTAGGTTTTTTAGACATTTCACTAAATTGGAAAAACAGAATAATCAACTTTTTGATAATAATCTGCGTTTTGCTGCACTTCATTTCTTCATGACCACACACCATTTTTGAAGATCAACACTGCTTTTAGGCAACATGTCTCCAGCTGAGATTAGTTGGTGTTTAGGTCTTTGTAGAAGAGCAACTCATGATTCTATTTATGAAAAGTGAGTTGATTTTTTTAACTTGCACAATCTAACTTTTGTCCTCTGTGGGTTGAATGCTGGATGTATCAGTTTTCAGATCTTATGGCAGGGTTGCATGCACTTCTTCACAGTTCATTCCTACTGTCATCCGTGCTGTGGTCTAAACAGAAAAGTGTCTCTGGGATTTTGTTTTTGGCAAAGAGCGCTTCATTTCCACCATGGCAACCCGTCTGGTCCTTTCTTCAAATGGCATAAACCAGAAAACCCAAACAGACCCGACTCGGGTTTCCAGCCGCCTCTCCAATCAGCTCCTCTGCTCCGAAGAGGAAACCTAAAACCAGGATCTGTCTGACAGGACCAGATATCCATATGACACAAAGAATGTATCCAGAAATATGTTTAAATACCAAACGATGAAATCCAGGAGCAGGAAGGCCATGACACAGGTCCCTGAATTACTAAATGTTTTAAAACCCGAGTGAACAGAACCAAAAGCAACGAAGGTTCAAAGACGCTTAGACATTGAACACGAGAAAGCCACACCTTATATAGGAGCTTAATGAGAACTAAATTGAAGCTGTGACTCTCACATCCAGGAGAAGTCCCAGCCTGCCAGACTAATCAAAACACAAAACCGCAACATTAGACATTTCATCACAGGAATGTGATAAGAGCAGCTGTGATACCCAGGCCATTTTTCAAATGCTTCCTTGGTTTTTTTAGCTGCTTCAGTGAATCAGACAAGTGAACATCTGCCGATACATTCATGGAGATTTGATTACTTTGACTCAACAACAGGCGAGAGGTCAAGGTTACAAGTAAAAGGTAAAGAAAGCTCTTCAATATGGCCAAGGTCACTTGATGTAAACAGAAGACCACCAAATGAGAGCAGACAAACTAGATCTCTTTTCCTTTTCAACTAAACTAGCCTCGAAGTTTTCGGCTGAGTGTTGTTTTCTCGATATGTCCTGTGAAGCCTTCACATATCTGTTACAGCTCAGTTGGCCAGCGTCTGGGCCTAAACCCTTTCCAACAAGACTCACAGAGGTGTTGGGGAGTAGAAAGCTCTGGAAAACCTCTGTTTCATGTTTTCATTGTGGTTACCTTTAGGATATTTGACTCATAGGCCTCTTACAGCCAACCAGACCGTTTACAGTTTCTGCATCCCTTTGTCCTGTCAACCAAAGCAACCACTCTGAGACTCAGCACATCCTTATCTCTGTGCTGTGCTATAATTAAGGCAGCAGATGGAGCTGAAAGATAAAACTGATTTTGTTTTAACTAACCAGTCATTTGTAAGAGGCCACAAGCCATTATTTATTATTATAAATTATATGAAACTATACGGCAATAATCCATCCATCCATTTACTTAACTCTTCTGAGGTCACAGGGATGCTATCCCACAGTCAGGCAAAGGTAAAGTATACCCTGAATGGTTTTTCAGTCATTTGCAGGGCATACGGTTGACTGAAGTCCTATATATGACCAACAAATCTCAAACAGGTCTTGGTCCATGCAGGAACTTATTGTTCATTTTCTGTAATGCTCAGAAATTCTGAATTTGACTGTTATGTGATGAACATTAGGTTCATTTTTGGCATATATATTTGTTTGATGGCTCGCACCAAACATTTAGAGACAGACTGCAGTGTAGGAGTTGAGAATTTGTCAAAATGACTTAAAACTGAGACACTAAAAAGTTTTCTATAATTAATCCCATAAGAAAATTAAGAAAGACTTATTGTAAATATAAGTAAATATGGAGCAGCATTCTTTCTGCTTCAACTCTGATGAATATATATATATTTTTTTACATGTTCTTATAGCGTTTTTCACATGATGGAGGATATTCATAAAGAAAATTTAGCTTAAAACCTGAATGCAGCTTCCTACCACTTGGTGGCAGTGAGGAGTCAGTCAGGTGTTGTAGCATGCGGCAAAATGCAGTGTACCTGAGTCAAAAAAATGTTATCATCCAAGTAAAAATTCTCAAAACCTTCCCCACTTGTTTTTTTATATGCTTTTTTTAACCCAGGTTTCTTGCTGTTATGACGTCTTAGTTCCTATCGAGCCACTGTAGCGGGTTGAAGTGGGGGGTACACGCCACTAATTGCTGACTCTCCACGTTCTGCGCTGCTGAAGTTTCATGAGCAAACACCAGGAGATCTGATTGATGCTAAGACTACTAAAGTACCAGTAGAACTAAAATGGTCTCTCTGTTAATAACGTTAAGACAATCTATTTTGGTCCAAACTTTGTGAAAAAGTAACTTAAACATATTATTACCTTGTCTAGGAATCTTACCGCAGACTGATTGCCACAATGTTCACTATATTTGTGTTAAAAAGTGAAGATTTTTTTTCCTTTCCTCTGACTCACTGCAGAGAGCAGCAGAGAGTGTCGTCGATGTGCCTGTCTGGTAATTGTGCTCTGATACTACTTAGAATAAACTGAAGATCTTGATTCCAGGTGTGGTGGATTCATTCTGTCGCATTCGACAATCTTAAAACTGCTACACAGGAGAAAATGAAGTCAGTCGCAGAAGTCATGGAGAAGTTTTTAAAACAAGAAAAATGAAGAAAAAATTTGTGCGAGTCCCTTTTGAAAGGTTAAATTTATTTACAAATACAACCCTGATTTTATCAATGTTGGCTTTGTGCAACAGAGGCAGTTAGGCAGGGCTTAGTGTGTTGACTTTGGGCAAACGTTGTCCGATGATAAACCATAAAAGGACTTGATTATCAAATACAAATCAAACAAGACATAGGTCAACATAAATTAGCATGTTAATATTGGAATGGGCCTCGAATCACTTTGTACTAGAAAGATTGGGCACCAGAGTCAAAAAGGTTAATAACCTCTACCCTAAATGACCACACAGGTTTTTGATTTTGCCTAAAAATGATATATTCATAATTTAAAGACTACTGGGAACGACAGATCCAAAGATGATTGGAGTGGGACTTTCAGCTAATTTTACCGTCATTTCACTTTTGCAAGTAACTGTATGTCATAGAGTAATGTTTCAAAAACGTTAGTAGTAATATTTGAAGATAGTTAAGCCATGGCAGATTGCTTAACCCTTATGCTATCCTAGGCACTTTACCATTGGGAGGTGGGTCATCTAGACCCACTAGACAGTGCTCTGAACCTTTTTTCTTCAATGATTTGTGATCTTCACTGGTGTCCATGGATTACATGAAATCTTTCCACCTTTATCCACCTTTGTCATGGTAGGGAGAACACGTCAATGTAAAGGTGGAGTCATCTAAGATAGCACAAGGGGTTAAACAGACTGTGGCGAAACCTAAAGTCAAACTTCTTCTGTGCATTCTGGCCCCATGGTCCCCATGAGACACACGGGACAGATTTTTATTTTAAAAAAACTGTCTGCAAATCATATCAATGCTCCTTCTAACATGTCAAAGAACTAAGATGTTGCTTTGGGGCCACACACCACTAACAACAACATGATCAAATCCATAACTGTAACCGTGTTCATTTGAGACAGTTCTGCAAGTATTCATCGTCAGGAGCCTCTCCAATAAATGTGTCTCCACTTTCTTTGGGGAGTCTTAAATTAGAGCTTTCAGATCCTTATGTGACAAATAGTTGCTATTGTGTTTCCACAGACTAAAGGGTTCAGGTAATCCAACCAGGGTGGGAAACCATTTAGAGTATGACCCAAGTGCTGTTTAAAAATACAGGTCCAAGCCTGCGACATAAATCATGGACTACCTGTACACAGTGTGCTCACAATGCAGTGCACAACATCCAACACTGCTTTGTGTGTTTTGATGCTTTGCATGTTTATAAAGCTGAACTAAAGGGACCTTTGTCACAAAGAAAACCAGGATGAACAGAATAAAAATGCTGTTGACATGTACTACATGACATTTTTATGTGATCCTGCAAATAGTATAAGCTTCTAAACTTACCTTCTCCCCTGCTTGTCCTTTTAAGCCCTGGGATCAGTCACAGCAGACACAGTGGCATGCAAGAGGTGTGAAGGGAGGAGAAAGAGACACAAGAGAGGAACCAGTGTTAGCCATGGAGAGGGTTTGGGGCATGCAGCATCCTCAGGACAAGTGATGGGATGTTGGTAAAGTATTGGGGAATAAATGTGGAGGTTAAGCAGAACTGGATAAAACTGCTACACGTCCTGTTGTGTATTTGAATATATGAAGGCTTTCCAGTTGGAAACGTTTAAACGCTTCTTCATGACACATGGCAAATTAATGAAGTCGTTCATGTATTTAAAAAACTCAGAAGTTTGAAGATTAATGCCTAATGGTTATTGATTGTTTAAAATAACATCTAAAGTTCCTTTGAGACAGTGAGTATCTCTGAACTCACCGTTAAGTTTGTAAGTCACATCCGCTGTTGCTTTGGACCTATTTTTTTGTCTACATGTTTGATCTTTTATTTGAAAACATAAAAACTGTTTGGTCTTAATCAGAAAATGACCAAACTCCCCATTGGAATTCGCCTTTAGGACAATTGATCTGTAAATATTGGAAAATCTTCCCTAAGTAATGTACATGTTTTATGGTATATTAAAATGTGCTGCCATTGGTGTAACTTAAGCATCTTAACAAGTACAAAAATAAGTCAGGGAACTAAAGGCATCTCTTAAAGACAAAATCTCATATGGAGGAGTTGAAGAATCTCTTTCTCAGCAGTCTGCTGTGGTCAAAACCTTAAGTTCTGTCAGGGATACTGAAAAGTTAAGATGAAAAAAATCTATTCATAAATTGTTTCATTGAAATTTCAACCCTTATTTGAGTAGTAATAGATATTGGAGTCTGCACACACACCAATTGTATAGTGCCCTGTAAATAGGAGCTACAATTATACGTAGGGATTTTGTGAATACCTAGTTAACTGGAGTCATGTCAGATTATTTTGTTAACATTCCTGAATGGCTAATAATAAAATGTATTTCAATATTAACTAATTATATACGTTGTAGCATGAAAAAAAAAACACTGAATCTATTCCATCTAACTTTGATGTTCCTCAAATGTTACATTCTCAGGAACACAATTCACACTTCAAATTCGATGCGGGTTGCTTGTCAAGAAGTGCGTTCATGCACTTGATCCTCCGGACGCATGTGGGAGGAGGAACCGTCAAACGTTTTTAGCCTCATTGCTACATGGAAGCATTGACTGTTTATCTTTTTTTACAATGATGATGAAAGATCACGTTTATTTATTTTAAAGAACTCTACAAAAATATCCGTAATCACGTCTCCATGTCTGGATCCATGACATCATTCAGAGATTCTTCCAGTACGGTGAACTTCACCATCTACTGCAGAAGCTGAATCTGAATGATGGCACTTTCAGCGGTACTTCTGTCTCTCTGTGACCCAGTTTCATGACTTGCTGTCCCGCATTAGTCCGAGGAGTTGAAAATAAAATTAGAGGACCTTTTTATCATTGTCTCTATACAAATAAGAAAAATATCATAAAGTTCAGGAGGGGACGATCAGATTCTCCTCCAAGTTGGTGTTGGACTCCACCCATTGATTACACACCCCAAAGATGACTTCCTGATTGGTTGAGGCGAGTTGACAAATTCTTTGCCAAAGTTCAGATATTTGAACTCTGGACGCGAAACGCAGTGCTTCAAGCTCAAAATGCATTGCAGGACCTCAGATTGTGTCTGTTAATTAACTTAACACTGAAATTGAAGCCCCTTGCCAATCGCGTTCAGGGTGAACAAAGCTTAAGAGAGGTGGAGAACTTTACTGTAAAGAATAGAACCAAACCCTGGAAAAACAGACGTTTTAGACAACTGGAAGTGATACTTTCAGATAACAATCAAATACTGCACATATGTTTGGATGTTTTTGTTACAGATATTATAAAAATATTTACAAACTGACAACTCCAGACACGCTTTTACTGTGTTAAGCATAGTAGCATTGTTAGTTTTCTTAATCGACAATACTATATTAGCTCCTAATAAGACTACATTTAAAAATATGAGCTTAATCAAACTGCATCTCTCTGTAATGAATATCAGGTCGTTTAATTGGCATTAACGGGAAAACTAAACATTTTGCCTTCAAAACAATTCCAAATTGTGAAAAATATTTGCTGAATGTAAGGCCCCATGTTCTCTGTCTGCAAATACTAGGAAAATGGACCAGATGTATTTGCCAAAATAAAAGCTCTATTTAGAATAGCTTAGGTCCTGAATATTGTTTTGTTTCTGCTAACATCTGAGTGCAGCAGCCACGTGGACTCACCATTCTTCCAGGAATTCCCATGCTTCCTTTGTCCCCCTATTGACCAATGCAGATTCAAAAGTGAGAGGGCTCAACGAACTGGCATGAACTCTTGAAGGGACACTGTGACACTTAGAGTTACACATGTTTTGCCATCAAAAAGACACGGCACTAACATGTTTTAGCTATTTATTCATTTTAAACAAACTCCACTGCATATCAACATTAGAATATCTGCTAGGACAGTTTGTCATAGTGTCCCTTTAAGGATCAAAATTATACTTGGGTTAGTTAGAACATGCCGTGCCTGAGTCATCATTGCACCATGACAGAAAACTTCAGTTGATGCAATCATCCTTTAACCCAGAGCTTAAACAGACTTATGACATGCTAAAGCAAACCAGCCAAAGTCTGTTTTTGTGTTAGTTTTTAGAACTGTTGTCTTTCATTAACTGTATAGCAAAGCTGTGTGTTGTACTTAACCCAAACCTCACAACTTAATACCAAACAGGGTATCTATGTCAGGCTTTGTGGAAAGAAAGGAGGAAAAGGAACTCTTTTCTCCTCCATTCACTTAAATGAAGTCTCAGTAACAGGATGTTGTTAATGATTTCCTCCACATACAGCGCAACAATAAAGCAGAAATCAACACCTATCAGACTTTCCCAATAAACAGCATGAAGGCTTGTGACGGAAATATGCTTCAAATCACTGTGGCTTTTAAAATTACCTCAAGTTAGCATCTACATGAAAGCAATAAAAATCATATCTGGAAATAAATTCAGCCGTGAAGGGGTTAAGAAAGAGAGAGCTGAATGATTGACAGAGCAACAGATTCTCTAGAGAAGATTTTCCCATTTGTATTTTTTTATTTCAATAAATATACTGTTCATTTTGTTTTTTTAAAAATACTGTTATCATTAACATTTTGTTTTTTAAAACATTTTCTTCAATTGAATTATTTTCTTTTCTGTAAAGTTTTATGAGTTTTTTGTTTTGTTTTTTGAAACAATGTGTGTGAGAGCAGCTTGCAAACTATATTCGAATTTATCTGGTCAAATAACCAATCAGTGGACATAAATAGGATCTTCATTTATTTTTTTGAGTGATTGATCTTCCTGTGAAGCTATGTTCCCACTGGCCTCAGCAACGGACATTCAAGCAACCACTTTTAATGAAAAGTTTATGTAAAGTTTTCAATAAGATTTGCACCACTTTGATATTTCACACCAAACCTCTTCCAACTGTAGGTGATGGACATGCAATAGTAAAGAGCAGGAAAAGAAGAAGAAAAAGCCCCTCCCTGCTTGTCCAGTGTGAACACTATGGGCTAAATGCATGTTCAAGAATGCATGTCACATGCGTGCTGTGAACATAGCATAAGAGAACAGACTACAGGTGTTGAAAAAAGCAAGTACAAATACTGGTGTTGCAGTTTAGCAAGTGATGGTTGAGCAAAATACAGGATTGAATAAAAAAAAGTAAGGACAAAATTAATTGATATCTTTTTTTTCTTGCTTTGCTGTCATGCATTTGCCCATATGTTATGGGTTTGCTAACCTGATCAGTTATTTCTGTTTAAAAATGTTGTAGACCGTTTTGAGAATAATATATGTTAAAGATATCCTTCCATGATAAATATCCGCTTGTCATGGGGGTTGCTGGAGCGTATTCCAGCTACTGAAGGATGAATTTGTTTTGCTGACAGGTTGCCACCTAACTCAAGATCACACACAGAGAAACATCCTAAATTACACTCAATCCTGAAGGACATTTCAAAAATAGAAATCCTCTTTGTATTAAGACAGCAGAAAAACAAATTTTGAATATTACATTTATTATAATCATTATCATCATCATCTGGGTCTTATGGAAATGCAAGAAAGACACACTTTGTGCTACTGGATCCTCATATTTACTACTTTAAGAAATTTCTTGATTTTCCTGTTGGAAACAACAGAGTAGAAAAGATGAAATCCTTTTACGATTTAAGATTTTACATTTCACTCAAACTTCCATCCCAGGTCTTCCATGCACCCTGAGTCAAAACAAACATTTGGTTCTTCTCCTTCTTTGTGCAGCATATGCTAGTGTCTCTTTCATTAGTTTGTGGTGTATCCTTTTAAACCTAAAAAGTCAACCAAATGCAGCTGAGCTCTTTCAAGCCCTGTCCAAGGTACTGATCAACCTCAACAGATGGTCCCCAAGGAGACCATGTGGTTCTTCCAAATGTGGCTTTATTTAAATCTGGGTGCTTCTTAAAATGCAAAGCATGATTCTTTGCAGCGACCGCAAAGTACAGGTTTAGCAGAGTACGTTTTATAGTAATCACTTGAACTGAGAAGTTTTTAAAACCTTTTTTTAACTGCTTCAACAGAAATATGGTTGAAGCTGCTGTTCTTCTTTATACTGCGCATCCCAAAGACAAAAAGGACTCGTTCAAAACTATCTTTGTGGTATTTACTGCATACATTATGATTCTTTGATATTTTTTACTGTCTGATGTATTCCAGTACAACTCAATTGATATGAAGGTACTATGCACGTACCAGGTACTAACAATTGTACTGTATGTGTTAAAGATCGTTCCATCCTTCAATTCTAACAAGCTAGCAAGCCACATTTGGTAATATTCCTATTAAATGACATTTCTGCTTGTCTTCTCTTCTCTCAGCTCTTGAAAACAATCTATCCAAAAAGGAAAAAAAATGTTTTTGCTTATTTTCCACCAAGTACCATCAACCATGGTACATCCACAAGTACACTGGTTGATGGTACTTGTGGAAAAAGCAGTAACTTAATAAATGTGTCTTTAGAGGACAGATGTGGATGTCTAGTGTTCTGCCACTTGATGAATCTTATACTTATGTCCTCCTAACCTTCTATCAGACAGTAAAGTCATGACTTAGCTTTCATTACTAGCTGACAATTTCAGAAATTCTACCACCTGTTCTCAAAACACTTACAAAAAAGCAAAACAGTTTCTTTGATTGCTGACATTGTTTTAGCGTAACAAGTTAAATAGTTGTACAGTGAGGCAGATAGGTTGTTTCTTTTCAATGACCAAATGTGTCATTTAGCCTGTGTACTTTGCATTCTTCTTAACAAGTTGCACAGCCACGGTTTAATTAGTTCAGCAGTTTGCAAGCAACAGACATTCTGCTTTAAAAGGAAATAAAAAATGTGTTTAAGAAAGCTGTGGTTGTCATCTCACCAAAACAGACTCAAGTGATGAGTAGAGAACAGTGCATGTTTCATGCATGCTTAAAGGAACACACAATTACAAGTTAGAATGTCAATTACCGGAAAGCCTGCTCGTCCAGGAGGGCCCTGAAAAAGGGGTGCAAGAAGATTGGTACAAAGAGAAAAAAGCAAATTTTATAACATCAAGACCAGACTGACCTAGGTCTAATTAAACCTTAGAATGAGAACTAGAAGAAAAACGGTCATTTCTTGGCGTTATTGTGTTGTTGGTTTATTTGTCTTTCTGTTTTAATTTTTCTGGTGTAGAATGATGCCATTTCAAAAGAAGACCTTGAGCGCTGGAATTGGCCAAACGGATGCTTTAAGTAATTGTGATTCAGCCCTCTTCACTAATTCAATTCTGAGTATCCTGCTAGTACAGACATAACAATTTGGTGCCATTCTGACTTCTACCTAAAACAAATAACAAGAAACTGTCTCACAATGCCTGGAATCAACCAGGACTTCATTATGAAAAGTCAAGTGTGTTCTCTTCTGCAGAATGAAAAGAACTTGAAGAAGTGGATCTTAAATAAAAGATGCTGAGCTAATTGGGTGGAAGTAATACAGGAACTCTCAACATTGTAACAGAAGAAGCTGAGGCTTGAAATTTTAACAAGCGCTATGTGCTAACCGCTTCTTCTTGTATGCTGAAGCCTTTACAGTCTTTTTCTACAACAGTTGGTTAAATAAAAACATGAAGTTGGTCACCTAAACAATAGTAACAAAATCTGACTTATGTAATTATCAATTAAAACAAAAAAGTTACCTATACATATGTAAACTTTATTCAAACATTCCTTTTGACAAATATAAGCTTGTAGTGAAATCTGACAGACATGGGCATGAAGGCCCAGAAGCACTGGCTCTTTTCTATGAGGGCCAACCACGATAGCAGCATCACCACTTTAGAATGTTCCAGATAACACTATTATCTATTTTGTCAGAATATACCATGTTGTTCCTGCAAGTCTGCGTGAATGGATAGCACTTTGAAATTTGGGTTTGGAAATTGTTTATTTCAAGCAAACAAAATTGCTAAAACTAAACTAAATAAACAACAGAAATATACATCTGTACACAGATACTGTATTTCAAACCTAGGATAATTAGTTGTGCCATAGATCATAAAATACATACACTTATAAATAATTCAAATGTTACACTTAATCATAAATAGTATAAATATATATGTATTTTATATATCTATGCATACATATATATCTATATATGTATGCATAGATATATGGATATATGCATACAGAACATAACACATAAGACTGTAAAATATTCAGTTTGTCAAAAGAGTTTTATTAATTGCTTGAAAGGGAAGTCCCACAGGATCTTTGTCCCTTTCATTCTCTACCACTTTCATCAGAGGTGTTTCCCATTTTGACCTTGGGGTTTCCAATTCAAATTCTCCACATATGTTCCTGTATCCCTTGTGCTATCCTAGGCACTTTAACATTGGGAGTTGGGTCATCTAGACCCACTAGACAGTGCTCTGAACCTTTTTTCTTCAACGATTTGTGATCTTCACTGGTGTCCATGGATTACATGAAATCTTTCCACCTTTATCCACCTTTGTCATGGTAGGGAGAACACGTCAAAGTAAGGGTGTGGTCATAGGATAGCACAAGGGTTAAATTATTCCAGCCACTTGATTGTGGCGCTCCATGTATGCCTCTCCCTGCCAGCCTCTTCCACCCTGCAGATATGTGCTGGATTGTTTCAGGCGCCTCTTTGCACAGCCTACACCTTGGGTCTTGTCTGGTGTGGTAGATCTACACCTTGGGTCTTGTCTGGTGTGGTAGATCTACACCTTGGGTCTTGTCTGGTGTGGTAGATCTACACCTTGGGTCTTGTCTGGTGTGGTAGATCTACACCTTGGGTCTTGTCTGGTGTGGTAGATATGAGCCTCTATGGCTCTGGTGCTCAGGATGAGTGCTTCAGTGCTGTCCTGTAGGCCAGCCCTTTCTAGCCATTGGTAGGACTTCTTGATATCAGCCACTTCAGTTATGGTCCGTTGGTACATCCCATGCAGGGGTTGGTCCTTCCATGAGGATCTGTCCTCCAGCACTGTATCCTCTGCTCTCCATTGCCTGAGACATTCACTGAGCACACTGTCAGTTGGGGCCTTGAGCTTGATGTACTCATGCATCTTGGATGTTTCATATATTTATTTTTATCTTTTACAATTTCTCACCCAGGTGTTTGAATATTTTGCTGATTCAATCAGATAAATACAGTGATCCCTCGCTATAACGCGGTTTACTTTTCACGGTTTCGCTACTTCACGGATTTGCATCGTGCATTGTGTTCTGCATTTTGATTGGCTAAAAAGTCACTCCGCTTCTTCCTGTGCGTCAATAGTGTTGCAGTCTAATATGTACATTACGTACGTGCAAATCATCTTGCAATTTGGAGTTTCTCTAAAACCCATAGAAAAAAGAGCGACAACAACTGCCTATCACTATGTTCTTCTCCCGAACAAACACAGCTGCACCGAGGGCTTCAAAAGAAGAAAACACTGCAGAGCGGAGTCAGGATGCAGCAGCTCAGTCTGAAGAGCAGTGAAATACACCTTAGTCACTATTTGTCCAATTGTACTTTGTTTTTTTCATAATTGTTTTTTAAATTTTCTCCCGTTTAATCCAATACTCGGGTGGCGGTGGGCGGGGCTAATCTCCGCGATTTGAAGCCTTCATATTGATGATTCAAATTATTATTTGACAGTACAGTACAGAAGTTATTTGTTGAAAAAAACGTTTCTAAAGTACTTTTATTTGTGAAACAAATGCTTGAGCCTGTAAAATGGTTTGTTCTTTCTTTTCAATGTATAAAGAGTATTTAATAGGATTATTATTGTAAAAAAAAAAAATAGAGGTTTCTACTTCACGGATTTTGCCTATCACGGGTTCTTTTTGGAATGTAACCCCCGCGAAAAACAAGGGATTACTGTATATCCTTTGATGAGTTTCCTTTGCTTTATTAGAGCTGGTTTGTGTTTTTATTTCAAAAACCTGATGATGATGATCACTGATTTATCATCTCCTTTCTACTGTCAAATGTGTGGCAGTTCTCAACATTGTTTAGATCCAGGGAAATTCCTTTAGACCTGAGAAAACCTCAACCTGTTGCTCCACAGAGTCTTGCCCCGCCGGGGTCAAAAGTATTGTGTGCATTAGCTCCATTAGTGTTAGCTGCGTTAGCCTTTCACGTTGTTAATCTTGGAGTGTATTTCCAAGTCGTCCACTTGTTGCTCGAGTATATCGATACTGTTTTTTCTCGTCGTTCATTCTGGGCTCAAAGTCTCCTTATCTTTTCTGCTAGCTTCAGAAGCGGAGCTAGTTTGGTTTTCATGAATGTAATGCACTTACTCATGTTTTTAAGCGCTTTTCTTTATGTCTTTGTCACTTGTGGCCTTGTGTTTCTTTGGGGCCATGGTCAGCTCTCTTCTTTGCAGTAATTCTGCGTTAAATTAAGTTTCAAGACTGCGCTTACTGCAGAATACAACTAGCGTCCATTGGTTGTCAATGACACATAACCGGAACTTTAAAATGCTGCATTTTTTAAACTACTTAATAGGTCGTGATCTTAATTAGTAGATGAAGTACAAATATGCAAATGAAAGTAATGACAGTTTAAGCGTTCAAGTGGATTAATTTTGATTATATTCAAAAGAAATATGTATTCAACAATTTTGTCAGGAAATTGCATGTTTTGAAGAAATACAAACCCAGTTTTACTTATAAAAGGTCACTGTTAAGTTGTCATTTGATGGATCAAAAACGGACACTTTCTGAAATTATTATTTAGATGCTTCTGTTCTGATAAAATGCATAGCGTGGTCTTGGAGACAGATTGGCTGACATTTACAGTTTTGTTGTAATTTTTTGATACTGGTGGTAAAAATTTAAACTACAGAAGTCAATTACACATGCAAACATGAGCTGTTAGGAAAACTAAAAAGCAACTTTAATCCAGCCAGTTGAATGAAATCTAGGCAAACAACATTTCTTTTGTTTGATATTAAAGGGCTGATAAAGCCGTTTTTTAAAAACATCTATCACATTTGACTTGTGTCGTAGCAGTGTTTTAGTTATCAATGGTAATAAATTGAAGAGCTGTTGAGAAGGTGTAACATCACTAGTAGGTCCACTAAAACTGTGCCCCTTCCTTATTTTATTCTATTTCTGACAAAGAAATGGCTCAACGTTTAGTATAAAACCATAAAAGCAAAAAAAAAAAAAAAAAGACCTCTAAAACAAAGAATTCCCAGAATAGGCAGTATAGATTAAAAGACAAACTGAGTAAGGTGAAGGACATCAGAAATTACCTGAAAAAAGTTAAATAGTGTTTACACAAGCCTAAATGGCTAATTTATTTAGGAAATGTTACTTGAATATTAATTGAAAAAAATCTAATATGAATAGTATATGCTATATTTATGGTATACATTGAAAACAGCCCATAACTAGCAGTATAACAATGAAAAACTCTGGTGTATGTTATACATGGTATGCTCTCACAACAATTAGGAAAAAGCCTAACTTAGTTATGTCATCTAGAGCTTAGCTATTATGAACCTTAAAAGCTTAATGTTGTAGAAAATCAGACTTTTGCAAAAACACTGTTAGAGAACGAGGCTAAACACAGTCTGGCAAAGCTGAAATGACATAATGGTTAATAACAATGATAGAAAAGGTTCATGCTTATTTATTTCCAGCAAATAATAAAACACTTAAAGCTGCATAATATCAGTTCTTTTAGCTAAGGTATGTTCATTGGAAGTTTTTTGGTCAAACTACTGTAAACATGTACCACCTTTATTATTCTATATTCCAAAGCCATGATGTTGTATCTACTTGTCAAAACATTTCTGTTTCTTCCTTAATTATGTTCTACTTGAATTAATATACTGTCACGGTGAGGTGGCTCGAGAGCCGGTTGGACCCAGATGCAGAGGCAGGAGGCAAGGATCAGGGCTAGTGGGTTTTAATGCACAAAAAGAACAAACAAAAAGCGCTGCAGAGCAGGATGACAAAAACCAAACGAAAACTCACTGTGGCGTGGCGAGGGACAAGGAACGAGGAACAGGGCATGACATGGCATGAACACCAGAACAGGAATACTAATGGACCAACACAGGAGGAAGGCAGAGACAAGACTTATATACAGACAGGGCAGACAAGACACAGGTGAACACGATCAGGGCTGATGGGGACCAAAGGAAGTAAAACTCAAGAAAACAGACAAGACAGGAGACTTTCAAAATAAAACAGGAAACAGAAACAAGACAGAACAAGGACCAAAAACAAGACAAGTTCAAATCATGACATATACTGATCTATTACTACTACTAAAGTACATTTTGGTATGTCAAGCTTCTTTTTATGCAGCCAAATCAGCCTAATTTTCCATTCTGTATGTAAAATAGTCCTATTTTATTTACTATTCCTTCTTTTGCTTCTCTATTACTAAAACTACAATACATCTACTATTTGAACAACTAAATTTGTGTGGAAAACCGGAGTACCCGGAAAAAACCCCACTTGTCATGGCAAGAGCTTATAAACTTAAAACTCTGATATTTTTGCAATTTTCTACATCATTGTTGTTTTGTTTGATTTATAATGTTTATTTTGTACTGAAAATATTTCTGAATTATACTATATTTTCACTAGTCTAATTTAAAGGGTATTTTTTTCATTTTCTAATTTGTTTATTCCCTTTCGGGGTCACAGGGCTGCCGGAGCCTATCCCGGCCACTTGCGGGCGAAGCCTTGGGACATCCTGGTCCCAAGGTCGACAGGTCGCCAGTCTGTCCAAGGGCCGCAATCAAACACCCAATCAAACACCCCTGCACACTCACATTCACACCTAGGGACAATTTAGATTGACCAATTAACCTATGAAGCGTGTTTTTGGATGGTAGATGTACTTTAGCATTAGTAATAGAGAAACTTAAAATTAGAATAGCATAATAAATAAAGTACAACATAATAAGGGGCAATGCAGACATAAAGTCATTACAGCAGCATAATAGTTAGCAATACACTGCACAATGTACTTTAATTTTGCAAACAGAATAGCTAAAGTTTTGAAAAGTAGATACAATAGAGTAAAATAAAGCACTATAGAAATAAAAATAATTGAAAAATTTACGATAAAATAATAATGAAATAGAAAATTGTAAACATCATAGATTTTAACTTGTGAGCTCTTTTAAGTGGCCTGTGGGTTTCTCTCTGGGTACTCCTGCTTCCCACACCAATTCTGTAGTTTTTGGAAAAAAGACAAAAAAGTAACTCAGCCAGATTTATTTTACCATCACTTTGCCGGTCCCAAGCCCGGATAAAGGAGGAGGGTTACTCAGAGTTTTTTCCTTCAGCACTATTCCTCCATGTCATACTACATCCATGTGCCAGTTCCAAATAAACCAAAATCAACTGTCACCTGCCTCAAAGATTATTGCCCTGTAACTCTGATGTGGTACTCGTTCCCAACAAATCAGGGTTTGCATTTACAGAGAACCTTTCAAAACATTTCTAGCAAACGTCAGCTCTTCATTGTTGTCTGGTGAGCTAGTTCCCTTCAAACAGTACACACACTGCAGTCTGTGGACAAACACAGGTTTCTCACATTTAGTCATTAAGTCTGGAATTGTAGATCCTTGTGGCTGGTATAATGACTCACATTTACACCTTCTCTTCTAATTCATGCAGTTACAGAGCAGCACACAAAGGTGCATAGCTGCCAAGTGCTGAGTGTGAACACCCTGCACTAAGATGTTGGCCCCTCAGCCACCGGCTCTCAAGGGATTGTCTGCAAGGGGTGAAGGTCACCCCAGCGGCGGAAGGAACCCTTCATTTAAATTACACAGTAACCCTCCAACATGTGGCTCCCATTTGGCAAAGTGCTGCTGTATAGGAAGGAAAGGAGGGGGTGGTAGGAGAAGAATATATTTGGAAGTTGTACGTGGGATTCATAGTCCCCTGTGTCCTACTCTGTTGGATACAACGTTTTTTAGGCTGTATAGGAGAGAGGTTTCATTAAACTGCTCTCTCTGTTTTGGCTTGTGTCATTTTAGTGCCATGCAAAACTGAACTCCCTGCTATACAGTGTTGGTGTGTTTACATCACAGATATTTCGTTCAGACCAACGCTATTTTCCTGGATATGTTTTTTTTTTTTTTTTTTACAAGTAATGAAAGTCCATGTTAACTCTGATGCAGACTGTACTGATAAACTGGTCTTCCTAAAAGTCAATCTTTACTTGCAATCAAACCCTGCACTGTTTCACTCACAATGCAGACAGACTTCTAGCAAACCAAGTGAATGTGAGTAAATCAAATTGAGACCAAAGTGGTGTGAACATCATGTTGCATCATTATCCTGACTACCAGAAATGCACATTTGTCCTCTGTAGAGGACATTTCTGAACAGGACTAGTTCCCAACCACTACACACTTACTAATAAACTCTGTTTGTTACCTGCAGAGGATATTTGGAACTGTTCTGACACCAAATGTGAAAGGGTGAGGCTCTAGGAATTGTAGTTATTGTGAGATTAAAAATGATTTTGACTGGACTTTTTTTTTTATCTTTACTAAACATGAGAATAGGATTAGTCCTTAGTGCAAACAAAAAAAATAAATTAATGTAGAAAATGTCGAAAAACTTTTGTGTGTTAATATAATTTAGTGTAGAGGCGCTAACCAACATCTAATGTTCTTCAGAGAACTCACAGGAATTGCTGGTTCTTATTCTCTTTACTTTTCGATTTCTTATTATTTCTTAGTTTAGGCAAAACCAGCCCCCAATCTAGCAGTTGTTGTAATTGCATAAAATTTCCAAGAAGATTGGTCTTCTCTCAAAAATATGTGGAACATAAAAGCATGCTAAATGAGACGAAAGTCTGAAATGTTTTTGCATTCTTGTCCATCCTGGTCTTATTGTGTCTAAAGACAGGAACAATCTAGCAGCAGCTTTAGATTCAATGGAACTCACATTTCACCACAAAGTGGGATTTGGTGTCTTGCCCAATTACCTGTGACGTTTACAAACTGAAGCTCTAACAAACTAATTGGCAGATTGCTCATTAACTCACTAATCTAAATCCTTGACATTTTAAACTTGGCTGGGTTCATGTCAGGAGTAGCCAATGGAAAGCTTCCCAGAGCCCCACAACCCAGAACATGGAGAAAACCAAAGAGCAGCAGTACAAACATCCCATTTAAACTGCTTAACACCGTAGAGAGGTGCTGATTTCATCAACTTCATCTCTCACTCAGGACCAGGCCTTCTTGCAGTCAACTGATGTTTTTCTTGACACCTGAGTTTTCTAGAAGATTTTCTACAGCTAATACTTTGCTGAAAAGTGTCCAAAAAAACATATTCTCACAATACAGACACCAATCGAAAGCAAAAAGGCTAATATGTAAATCATGGATGACAAAATTTGAAGACTGCCAATGCATGGGGATTTACAGTCACTGCTACTAAATGTGATTTACCAAGACAGAGGTCCATGAAGTGTACATGTAATCCTAGCATGATTCCAATGTGGTTGCAGTTGTACAAAAATGTCATGTAGAAAAATATCATCTCTTGCTCGCCATATTACATTTTTTGTTTCAATTTCTAAAGCTGATGCAAATAAGAGGATTTTCTGATGAAACAAAAAAAAAAACAGAAACAAAGAAAGGGGTTTACTTTTTCACTTAAGGACATAAGGCAAAGTTCCCCTGAAAATTACAAACAATCTTTACTGTTTTTTAACCTTTTCTTCTTTTAATATTTGGAAAAGCTGATTGCAACAGCAGCAGGGCTGCATATTTTTCATTGTTGAACCCGTCCGATTAGCCAGATGTTTGGAGCAGGTTTCCTTATTCATGTGGCCCTAAGAAATAGAAGTAAGAACATTTTCCTTTTCCCATTTTTAACTGTTTGCTTGCACTGAACTGAAAGTATAATTCACTTTTTGTGTGCAGACACAAATGCATTAATAAATGAGGCAGGATGTGTTTTGTCTAAGTCAATAGTCAACCACACCAACAACCAATTAACCCATTCAATTCCAGCCTAAAGATAGGGAGCCATTTGTTTGAAAAGAAACCCAGAAAGAAATTTCTGAGTTTGAAAAAAGAATAGCCGATCAAAACAATAATGCATATTTATAAAAACTAATCTGCAAAACCTGTCTGCGAATAACCATGAAGTAAGAATTGTTTGAACTGTTACACTAATGCCACACCAAAGGTTACATGTCAAGCCAATGCATCAGAACAGTCTTTGATATGGAAAAATGTAAGTGTGTAAAGACAGGTTGTTAATGTCATTTATTTGAAATAGTGTTTAGCATTACTTTACCACATGCTGATCACAACGGGCAGCAGGTCTACTTACCGGAGGTCCTGCAAGAAAAACAGAGAAAGGGAAACAATTAAATCCAGGGTTTGGCGCACTGGATGTTACACACAGACAGCACAGTGTCTTAAATAATGATAGTCATAGTGGTACTTTGAATATCAAGATAGTCTTTGGTTTACCCAATTTAAAGAGTCTTTGTGTTTTTCATCAGTTCTGATAAACATCTTTTTCATACATGGAAATCACATTTTGTACCATTCCCTTTTAGCCAAAAAAAAACAAAAACAAAGGGAAAGGGAACACATCTCACACAAAACCATGACAGGTCTGTTATGAAAAACATTCCCAATAATCAAAGCACCCAGCACAGTATTCTTTTCACTAGTTAACCATCGTGCCTTTGGGAGGTTACACGTAATCTCCCCTGGGAGAACCACAGAGACCTCTGACACTTGACAACATTTCTCCAGCTGGCAGCACGTCAAATACTCTGCCTTCCAATCAGTCCTGGGAGTGAAGGAAGAAGTGAGGGAGATGGCAGACTAGACTTCATCTGTAACCAGAGCAGGTTGCAATTGGAGAGTTTCTATTTCATATCCACATCAGTCTTTAAATATCCTGTCTGATGAAAATCATTTTTTAGTGTTTTTAACATGTGGTATTTTGGGGATATTGGAGGACATATTTAAAGAAAGTAAAGCTTAAAATTGCAAAGAATACAAGCTCCTCGCTCCACTTCATTCTAATCATCCACTGTCAGATAAACAGATCCATAAACGTCTTTGTTTTCCTCATTAGAGCTGGAATCTGGATCAAAACTGTACAATGGATAGCTTCAATATTGTTCACCTTTTTGGTGCATTGTTAATGTTAGGTTGGGCCTGTGGGGGGTTTAAGCAAGCGGGAGATGACATACACAGAGAGAGAGCTCTGTCATAGGTGATGGGAAGGGTGGCGGGGTTCCTCTGCACCAACAGTCCTGTTCACAACTCAGAGGTGAATTTCTAATGAATTCCTGCTGCTCTGCAGAAACTATGAAAACAACACAGGTTTTTTTTATTTAGTTTAAAATGTCATTTTCATAATTAAAAGAAGACTAGGAACACTTTGAAAACAGATCAAAGAGGATCAGAGTGGGACTTAAAGGAAAACTTTCATCTGACAGACTGCACTTAGTGGACTTACAGGACAAACTAAACACAAGAAAGTCAGAAGTAAGTCCATCAGTACAAAGATGACTTTGTTTATACTGTACTATATCTAGACATTTTCAAGTGGTACTCTGTGTTTAGTGTTGAAAATATGAGTTCTCCTTTAGTGATGTAGTTTATTTACATTAATGCACACATACCCTGTCTTTTATTATTTTTCTCATAAAAAAATTAACAAAAAAATATCCATTTATATGATAATATATTACCTTTGGCACACTAAAGAACTATTTACTCATATTTTCAAGGAAATATGAGTTATTTTCATGAGTTAATTTTTCTACCCGGAAGGTAAGACGACTCGATCTCCTCCGCCTCTCGCTCCTTGTGGGTGCCGCCCCAAGGAAAGCATTTTGCAGATCACCGCTAGCTCCATGGAGAAAGTGTCAGTAAGTTGGATTTATTTATGTGTTTGTTTGTGTTTATTTATTTATGTGTGTGTATGTGTTAGCCTAGGGGCGGTGCTGGCAGTGCAGACTCTTCCTGGAAGGGGCTGTTCTCACCGCTGTACATCACAATCTGAGAACCCGCTTGTTTTCGTAGATTGGGAGGGGCTGTTGCTCAGAGAGCAGGTTTTCAGAAATGTGTTAGTAGATCTAAATACCCCTTTGTGGTTATTTTTTGTGAGGAATGAACTCTATAATACACTTAAAAGCCCCCCAAAATTGTTTTTGCATAGTCTAGGCTCTTTAAGGCATTTAGAAAAATTAGCAGTCTGGTAAATGATCTGGTTTAATGCAGTGTGACACATGACACAAAACACGTGTAACTGTCTAAAATGGTAAATACATCAGCTGAAAGCAAAATCCATCCAAACCATCCGAAACTGTGAGCTGTAATCTGCATCAATGATGTGGTACGTTAAGGCACTCAGGACCTCCTCATGACTCACACTCAGACCCATAAAACAGCCCTCTCGCAAAAACTAATCTATTTGCCCCTGACCTTTTTGCAAACACAATGGGAGAACTGGGAGTTATCTGACAAGCTAAATTAATGCTGAAGTCAGACAGGCTGTTCCAACAGTTCCATTCAGATGAGGAAACCAGTAATGACAATCATCATCAGTAAATGTCAAAATTAAAACTAACAAACCCATTAACTTTGCAGAATTGATTGGTTTAGTTTTAGTTTATTTATTTATTTGAATGAGGACAGTGCATATTAAACAATGTTTCAGCAGTTGCTTCAACATAAATATGCCAGAGTTAAGCACAGGAGCTACATTTCATCTTTTGTCCTAAGGCAGGATTAAAGGTTCAGCAATTACTTTTACAACACAATATAATAGCACAATATTAGAGATAAAGATATTTACAAAGGTTATTTACAATAAAACACGAGTCTATCCAAAAAAAACAATAATCTCATGTCTGCAGGACTATGAAGGAGCTGTCATAGGCTGTTTTAAGGCTTTCCTCCACATTTGTAAAAGTTACCGAAATTAACGACATGCATGCTACAATTTCTAATGTTACTCTTAAAATATACTTCAATAATTTTTTCCACATATTTAGTTTTTTAGTGAGATGAAGACAAAAGTCATAGTTTAACTGTTTTCTTCCAGGTGTAGATAGACTGGTCTGAATAGTAGACAGAAGTGTGGCGTTTCATGGCTGCCAATAATTGAATGAGCACAAAGACGACTGAGCGAGTGTATTCAGGAACTGAGTGAGGAACCTTACAACCACGCAGATGCAATGCTAACCGAGCAACCCCGGATTTTACAACTGCACGCCTGATATGCTAACTGAGCAGCGCTCCTGCCCGCTTGCTGGGTTTGGGCGCGGTAATCAGAGAGTGTGTTTGTCACTTGGGGGCGGTAACCTTTCTGGTTGATCTGATTGGCTGAAATTTCCATGCCCAATCCGGCGAAGCGGCGGGGCGGGATTTTCATTTTTTTTTAGGCCTTAATAGAAAAAAAAACGGTGGATGGAACGTGGATTAAAACGTTAACGTATAAAATTATTTTCACGTAGGAAAAACTTACAGCACAAAATACTCGCTGCACTTTTTTACCTTGGTCTTAGGACGTTGGTTAATATTTTAACCCATGTTACATCCGCCTTTTTTATGCTATTAAAACACTCAGTTCCTGAATACACTCGCTCAGTTATCTTTGCGCTCATTCAATTATTGGCCATGAAACGCCATACTTCTATTTACTATTCAGACCAGTCTATCTACACCTGGAAGAAAACAGTTAAACTTCATCTCACTAAAAAGCTAAATATGTGAAAAAAAATATTTAAGTAGTTTTTAAGAGATATTGTATGCATGTCATTTATGTTAGTAACTTTATAAATGTGCAGGAAAGCCGTAAAACAATCTATGACGGCTCTTTCATACATCCTGCATTGTTTACTTCAGCAAAACATACAGGTTCTTTTTCATAAAGCACAAAGTATTTGGTGTGTAAAAATCTCCAGAACCAACTGTTGATGCTGTCAGGGTGACAATATTTCCCCCTACAAGACAAGACCATTATTCTTTCATTTCCTGTTGTTTATGAAGGTGTGGCTTGCTGCTTGCTGACTGCAAGTGATTTTTATCAAAGACCTGCTGTAAACAAACCCCCCCTCCACCAACTGATCCTGGACTCGGGTTGCAACGCACACATTCTCAGTTTTACAAAAACTGTAGGGTTAACCTACCATTCTCTCTTAGAAAAGTGATTGCCTACTAAATCTAGATAGTCACTTCAAACAGAAAAGGCAGCAATCAAGTATTTTGAATGCCTGACAAACACCAATCATTAGGCTTTGAGGACAAAGCATCTCTCATGTCAACTACTGCACAGGATCTCCATTCACAAGAAGAAAAATAAAGTGAGAAACTAAGAGTTAAAACAAAGGAATTTGGCGAAAACACCAAGCCACAAAAAAGCTATTATTTACATGACCATAACATTAGCCATTGCATTAGCCATCACTTAATACTTAACCAATTTGTCTTTATACCAAAATTGTGCAACCCTACCAACCGCCCCATCCAGAGACAAAAATGGACAAATCATCTCACTTCCAGACATTGTGTTCCAGAGGCTAAGCTTAACCCATCTCTGCATGCAAGCATGCAGGAACTGGACATAGAAGCCAGATTCATGTTGCATTCTTGGCCTGCCATCACATTCTGCTGGCGGGGCCCGCTCACCTAAGGGACAAACTGTAGATCACCTTGATCCAAAGGCACTCACAGAGGCCTGTGGGAAGTCGATTCAAATATAGCACATGAAGTGGCGCCTGACAGGGGCCTCTGAAGCAACAGCTTGTGTGCAACAAGCATTGGGCAGAACATGAAACAAACTTTACTCACACACACAGCTTGTAAAGGAAATTTGCTCGTCTGCAATGATATCATGTATTCCAAGGCTTCTTGTTCGCTGGGCTTAATGCTGTCTATTACCAACACCTGTTGCTTCTGCTTATGCAAGAGCACTGCTTTACTGCAGCCGGAAATGGACATCTGATATTTCATACCATCATGCAAAATCATGGGCACCCCCTTATATTCAACACACGTATTCTGAGGCACAGCAATACGTACTGATCTGTGAACAAATGTAACAATTACAGTCACAAGAATGATAAATGCAAACATGTTTAAAAGTTGTTGCTCCTTTAGATGAGGATTTTAGACAGTAAAGAGCTGCTGTTGTGCTGAAAATACCAGGGGCTCAATGCGGCAACAAAAACCTTTCTGAAGGTGTCTGCGACTGCCAAGAGATGGGTCAAATGTGGAGAAGAAATGTCACTCACTTAGGATTGATTCATGGGGTCTCTCAGTAAATGACACAGTGAAAATCAAATTTTCCCACCAGTTTACCAGCTAAATCATTCATTTCACAGGTATGTCTCAAGACGAAAAGATCTCAGAGTTCTAAAAAACAACAGCAGAATGTAAGCAGAACAGGACTTCAGTTATATCTCTGCTGTAAACCTGTATGCAAACTATAACAATTCATAACTAGACGCCTCATCTTCATTAGAACAGCTACCTTATTTGTTATGGTAGCAGAACCCTTTTCTCTATATTTGATTTTAATGAGCTTATATCTCATGTAGCTGAAGTTCTCTGTCTCCGCTCTATTCTAAACTGGTAAGATGCACTTTCCCTCGGCCTACTTCATCTTCTGTGTTTCGTCGAGGAAACTGGTGTGAACGGCAGGTGGGCGACCTTCCTGAGACCATCTCTGCATGTGGACCCCAGAATAACGTATGGAATTTTAGCACTTTAAATATACAGACACAAACAGCAAGGACAGCTTCCCCATCATCCCTGCCTGTCTGTCAGATTCCTCGCTTCTCCGATTGCCATCGTAAACACACAGCAGTGGCTGGTGCAAATGTGTCGGCTGTCAGGCTTCTGTTGGTGAGCACCAACAAGAGACTTCAAGACATTTTTGTGCAGAATTGGCTGCCTGCATTCAAAAGATGATTTGAAATGGGCATGAAAAGGGGACGAGGATACCAAGATGTTTAAGCTAGCAAAGCCATGGAAGATAAAAACTAAGTTAGTGTTTACAGGGAATCGTTGCAAAGTCAAAGGAGAATAAATAGTTCAAATACACTTTCTTATAGTCTGTCTATAGTGAAAAACACTATTCCAGTTCAAATGGAAAAGTTTCAGTAATGTTATGAAATCGTACATATTTTTTAAGGAGTAATTTCAAAGGCCTTCACAGTAATCACTATATATATAATGATTCCCTTTCCCAATGTTATGGTTCACATTTTTTCTTTCTTTCTTTTTTTTTGTCTTGGTTTTGTTTAGGTTCAATATGATTTGTGCATTACAAAAGTACAACAAAAATTTTTTTTGTTTGCTAATAATCAGGTAACAATGAAGTGAAGACCTTTTAGTTGTTCTATACTAAGCACTTTAATGGAAACACTTTGGATTACAGTAGGGAATGCAACAATTCACTTTCTCCACGATTTGGTTCAATGGTGGAGCAAACAGTTAGGTTCTAATTGAAGGATTGTGGCCTCCCTAGTAAACACAGCTACATTTTTAAAAAAAAACTTTAAAAAATTCACTTTGATTAAAGCCAGGCAGTCCTATACTTATATAAATATAGAGAAGAGATTTTTGACTGTCATGATCACTATAGGAAAGCTTCCAGAAAATGGAAATATCCCCCACAAATGTGTAAAGCACAACGCCTGGAGAAAAGAATGGGACTAAACTAAAGGTTCAGGCTTTGAATAAATGACTTACATGACTGTCTTAGGAAGTCATACTTGATAAATAATTTGGTAAGTCCCACAAAGTTTTATTACCTCTTCTATGGCAGTATTACAGTGAGAATGCCCTATAATAAATAAAAAAAGAACATCATTGTAAATTATGTAGTTTTAATTAATGAATACTATATATAGAAATACTTTGAGTGCTTTGACATAGGGTTGCTATTTGAAACAGTGATTTTTCAGTTTTAGAGAGCAAAAACATTTAGCTTAAAAATACAAATTTAAATCATTCAGTCAGTAGTTTTTCTGTGAATCCAACAAAACTCCTCATTGAGCGCCCTGATGAGTTTTGCAAGTGCTGTGAGTTTGAGAGCTTTTCCCAAACTCAATCCACATTGACGTCAAAAGCTTTCAGTTGTGGATAATGTGACAGGAAAATGAAAAAAAAAAGCCTGTTAGCAGAACATGTCCAATCACCTTTGCAGCCAAACATTAATTCCTGCCACCTGAAGACCAAACTATTGAAGCTTGCAGACTTGCATGGATAAAAAGCACAGCTTGGTGTGAATTCAAATTCATATTTGAAGGATTTGTGCTGCAGTTGTGCACACAGTGGATGGCTTTACAGAGGGCGGTGTCTTTGTCAGAAATGAACTTTTGCACTTTGCACTGAGAGCCAACGAGTATGGAAAACAGATTCATGCATTTCCACCACTCTGCAAAAACTGCCCTCTACTTTTAATACCTGAAGGTCTGTAGACTTTTAATTAGAAAAGTGAACTAACTGTATCACAAGCAAATGCTGTAAGGCTGGCATATTGATAAAAAAGCTAATAAAAACAGATATTTGCTTTGTTATGGCTGAATCCATTTAGGCACTAATGAAACCACCAATTTAGGTCCAAAGCATGATAACATGAAAATAAACAGCTGAATCCAACTGAGGTCAAATGATATTTTATATGCTATTGATTGAAAGGGAATGACCACATTAGAAGGGAAAAACTGCCTCTCTCATGTTGCTGTTACACCTCTCCTGCCTTTTAAAACATTGATTCAGAATTTGACAGCTGTCTGGCTCTAGGCTAACATGACATCAATTTACATAGGAAACAAAATTTTAAAAACGCAGAAATAAAAGAAACTCAAATGCATAAAAAATGATGCTTGTTGTAGTGGAGAACCTGTACGAAAGTTTAGGAAACATACTCAGTTGATTTGGTTCCATTTCCTTCATGCCATTCACTTTGACAAGGGAAGTTCAAGGCAGAAAGTCATATCTTAAGAGCAATTTTACTTAGTTTTTGAGATTTGAAAGCTCCAGAGAACAGGCTAAGGAGCCAATATGCTTTAAAGGCACATTGTTCACTGATGAAATATCCATATGGTAGCTGTAAAAACCCATGTATGCATTAATATATGGAATACGCAATGGGTCAAATCTATTCAGTGCTGATTAACCTGGCCTGTATCAAGGCTACTAATTTGGAAAGGGCTCAGTCCAGCTGTTTTATGTTACTTGATTTTTGTCAGCTCTGAAATAGGAAGAAAATAGTTAACAGGCCTTTCGGAAACCTTTTTAGAAAAAAGAAGACTGGACTATTTAACCGGCCAAAAGACAGAAAGGAGACAAAAAAACAATGCTCTGACAAGGATTAAATAATCACACAGTGGTTCAACAGCTGATTAGCACAAAGATGAAATTGTATCTTCATGTGAGACGCAACTAATAACCGTCCTCTGTCGTCATTCCAAAATCTGCCCTCAGGAAAAAGAAAATGCATGTCTTATAACTTCCAAACTACTCCATCCAAAAGGAAGGGCAGGTTTCTTTTTGTATGTGATGTACAATGGCTGTGACTGAAATAGAGGCACATCATTAATGTAGTTGCGTAACCTGAATGTTTTCTATCTTTAGTTTTAACCTTAATCCAGACTGCCCTTATAGGTGGATATGGATTGTCTGCAGGCAAAGAATGGGCAAACCTGTACAAGTGGTCCACACGAAATATTGAGGTTGTAGACCGCTCAGTGCATGTTGTACATTTTTTCTACAGGCATGCTGCGGGAAACAGGTCTTAGTGAACACTTATACAACATTTAAGGGTAATTGAAGGTTAAGTAGGTGAGACGCAGGCGCAGTGCAAGGGGGTGCTTAGTGCTGTTAAAGTGATTAGTGCGCCCACTGTGCATGCAGCCTGGCTGATACAAATGATGGCATTAGACAATCAGAGTGCAGTTTGTGAGGATATTCTGGTGTCCGACAGGCATGTCTTTTTTAACACAGTCAGTAAGGAGACAGTGCGTGCACCTTACTGACAACTAGAGTGCGGCAAAAACGCACTGTACGACAGTGAGTGCACACGCACAACAATGGTACGATGCATTTAATGACATCCCTTAAGGTGGCCGATGAGCTTCAAGGGAACTGCATGACACACCTGCCCTCCCTTTAAGATGCAGCCCCTCCTCTCTATGGCCCTCCTGTTGACCCAGAAACCTGCGGCCCCCACACGGGTCAACCCCCGTGCAGCTGCATTTGACTGAGGCCTTAGGCACTGAGTATAAAGCACAGCTGCACTCACAAACGTTACAGAAGAGCAACAAAGCTGAGAAGTGAAGCTAATTTGAAAGTGATGCTCACCTGGAAGTGTAGGGCTGGAGTAATAACAGCTTTGTTTTGAGCTATTGAAGATTAACTGTGGTTGTTAGCCCATTCAAGGAACATAATGGCATAACGCTGGACACATCTAGCTTTACTGCAACTTGTACATACAGGTGGCGGACCGTGCCTTCCACACCTGGGCCTTCAGTAGTTCTATGTCTGAATCCCTCAACCCTTCATGAACCGTATTACAATGCAGAAAGGAGCTTTGCACAAAAGAGTAAACAAATCTCGTTATGCAACTACAGCCAGAAATAAACATTGAAAACAACCACATAAACTTGGAATATTATTTGTTATGATATTCATCATTTCACTCATCAAACAATCAGATTATTTAAAGACAAAATCCATCCTCCTCTCTTTCCTCAAAAACAGTTCATGACCCTGTCATGTAGATTATCGCTTCAGTTCCATCAAGAAGTTCTTTTCTGTTACCATCAAGGCCAGTGCTGAGAGCCCAGCATGTCCAGTTGTGTTTCTGCGTAGGTTTTAATTCAGTTTTGGGCCAAAAATGTCTGCTCGACAGACACAGTGGACACAGGGATGGTCACTGACAAACACACAAATCTGTACAGCTGCTTCATGATTCACACAGATTTTTCTGATGAAAGAAGACAAGGATCTCAGTGGGAGATTTTCTTGCTTAATCCTCTATGGAGGACATTACAGTCAGCTCTGTTTTTAACTGAGACAGATCAAAAAGTGCTCGGTGGCTCTGTGTCAAACTGGGCAAGGCTGCATGTGACTTCCTGGAACTTCTGTCCAATCAGAAGGTCTGAATACTGTGACGCTGCCCAAGCCTGCTGCTTCTTTAAGCTGCAGTTCTTTGTTTCTGTTCAGGGTTCTACGGGGGGAACTGGGTAGGTGGGGTGTGGGTGGGTGGGTTGGGGGGTGGTGGTGAGGGAGGGGTCCCATCTTTGTGTGATTGTCCTTTGTTTGCTGTTTTTAACAATTTTCGGTTTTTATGACTGTTTTATCTGCTTTTATGTGAAGCCCTTTGTGTTTTTAACTGAAATGAAAGGCGCTATATAAATAAATAAAGTTTGAGTTTGAGTTTGAGTTTAGAAGGCCCTGCTGACACCAACTCAAAATTTGATTGGTGGAAGGAAATTGATTCAAGATTCAAGATTCAAAGGGTTTATTGTCATATGAACACTTAGAAACGGGTTTCCCTGTACAAAGAAATTCGTACTTTGCTGTCTGCTCCGAATGCCAAGGTTAAGTTAAATAAAATACAAATAAAATAAAGATAGGAGTAGGATTGTGACGGTGTGGCACCGTCAGATGACGAGGGGGGGCCACACTGTGTTTTATTATTTATGTATTCATGTATTTTATGTTTAAAATCATTACCTGTGGTGCCACCTGGACAATAATTGAGAGCCACGCCCAATGGTAGGGGCTCGCTCTTCAAAAGGGAGCCACAGGTAGTGAAATGAGGAGTGAGACGGAGGTGCCACGCGCTGGTGCGGCCCTGCGTGTAGCAACTGTGGTGCTTACTGTCCTAAATAAAGACAGAACCTCCTCACCTTGGCTCCTCTGCATCCTTTCTCGGCGGGACCCCGTCACAAGGATATGTACAGGAAACTGAAAAGCTGGTAGGAAGCAGGTCAATACTTGTTTCCTTTACTACAGTGGTGAACAAGCTGAGTCATTTCAATTTACATAAACTTGTCATCAATTGAATGGTTTTCATGACAAAAAACAATTGTAAAACTATAAATAAAAAAATTATTAAAGATTTATTTTTATTTTTATTGAAGGTTAAAATTAATTTATGCTACACTCAACTGAAATGAAACTTGAAATAAACACAAGTACAATACTTGCTGTTGTGTTGTAGGGAGAGGAGTGTGTTATGGAAAATAATATGGCTTTAATTGCATGTTTGTGTGTTGATGTATTGGCAGGTGTGGTGTTGCTCTTTGACTCTCACAGCGAAACAATTCGGCTCTTGGTGTCAAACCTGTTGGCCACCCCTGCTTTAGATGCAGGCCAAGGCATTCTTCTCTGTCACGTGATAGGTCACCGCTAAAATAAAACCCAGGACCTAGCAAAATGAGTAAAAAACAAAAATCTCTGGAACGTTTCTTTGCCAAGGGGAAAAACGCCCAGCCAGGAGACAGAAGAGGAGCCTTCGATTAAAAAAAAAGAAAGCTACATTTAACAGACAGCACTTCTTTTCTGCGCCATGAGTGTGGGAAGGGGAGAGAATGATGACACCTGTGCGATGTACTATGTCATGCGTGTCAAAATAAAAGCTCATAGTTTGTTTTGACACACCTCTGTTCCCCCTTCGTTCTAGTGTTGCTCTATTACTCATCAGCCTACATGTGAAAGGCCGGTCCGTGAAAACTTTATGTGACGTAATACCGGTCCGTAGTGTTAAAAAGGTTGGGGACCACTGCTCTAAAGAGTAAGATCAACATAGGACTGAAGAAAGAACACTCATAATCCCAAATAACACCAAACAGGTGCATCATTGGAGCATCTGAAGCTACGTTAAGACCAGCCTCAGCAACATGGGTTTGAGCGACTACTTTCAACGAACAGTCTTTTTAGACGCCTGTATATGACTGTTCTGGGCAAGTTTTAAGTGTTTTTTGGGCTCAGCTTAACGCACGATGAAAGTTAAACCATTTAAACTTTGACTGATCAGGTACTGGGATTTGGTAGTGACGAATGGATGGATTTCAATTCATGGAAGTAGCAATTGTTTGAAAATTAATCTTGGAGGAGAAATTAATAATTGCAGTTTGTTCCCTGCTGGATTTCTATGACACCAAGTCTTTCACATATTTAAATTTGATTTGAAATGGTTTATTTCAAGCAATAAAAGTGAGGATAATGCTCAAAACAATACAATCAGCAGTTATACATTCGTAAAAAGACGTTTCAAACGTAGGATAGTTACACATTAAACCAAAGATTGCTTGAAAGGGAGTGGAAGGAAACAAACTTATATCATCGCACCCCTGTTCTACCGTAACCATTTTCGTTACATGATTTATCATTATTATTATATATCGGATTAAAGCTGTAAAAAAAAGCCTGCAGCAAGATTCACCTCTTTTGCACCACTTCTGACATTTCACACCACATCTCTGACCGTAGGTGACAGACACGCACTATTATTGGGTAGCGACAGTCCAGTGTGAACACCTTTAGCTAAGTGCGCCACATGCCTGGTTTTAATGTAGCAACAGTAGGAATCACAGGCTGCTGGTCATTGTTCTCATCAGTTTTATTTTACCCTGGATGCATACATGTCAGTGAATTGACTGGCTGAGGTGTTTGGTAAAGTTGTGGTATAAATATACATGCACACACTAGAGGTAAAGATGAATGGCTGCTTGGAAAGTCAGGGGTCTGGAACACTAATCTGCAAAATGCCCCTGTTCCAAAAGTCTGGCATATTTATTTATGCATCTCTAAGGAAAAAAAACATGAAAAGTGACAAACCTTAAAGGCTTCAATAGGATCTATGCCACATCTGCTCTGTGAGTAAAGCCAAGAAACTTCACTATCACCACAAAGGACGTATGTTATTTACATTTTTCCAACAATTTAGTAGTTAAAAACAGGATTCCAGAAAGTGCAGAATTATCAAAGGCAAATATAACACATCATGTGATCTCCTTGCCGTTCCAATGTTAGTAAACACAACCTTCCTCATCCTCACTGACATCAGTAAGATTTCTTCACTGATGCTTAATCATCCTCAGAGATTGGTCGTATGTTTATTTTACTGTGCTGTTCCATTTTGTCTTTATCATAAATAATTCCATCTGGCATTATTCCCCTTTACTGCGGATTCTAACAATTCACCATTGACTTGGTAGCTCGGCTGTCAGCAGTATACAGGCACCACACGCTTCCTCTGAACCCCACTAAAGTGGCCGGATGTGGGTGACAAGTGGAGGAAACTCCACCTCTCCTTGACCTCAGGACACATCACTCAGTCCAGACAAACAGCATTTCAGCAAAGGTTAAAGCTGTAACCTGTGTTCTGCACAGGTTACAACAACAGTGCAGTGTATTGTGCAGGTTGAACCGCTGTCCCTGCTTCATTTTTTCCTCTAGACATTTGCGTCTCTTTCTATGTCTTGTGTGTTATTGTTTCTAGTTCATGCTTCAAATGATAAAGTGTATGAATGAAGTGTAATGACACAGAGCAATGCTCCAGGTTATACATAGGATTTAACTGCATTTCTTTTTTCTTTTTCTTTTTTTAGCTCCAGCGACTCTGGATTGCAACAACTTTTAAATGTCTGTCCTGAATTTGGTTTTAAGAATGATATTTTACACAATTCCAGTAAAAGCGCTGAGTTGATTTGTCATACAAAGGAGGATGTTACATTGAATGTTCCTGCTTTTTAACTGTCTGATTCTGAGCTTAATGTCTGTCACAAAGTAAAATATCTTGGACATATCATAAACGATAAACTGACAGATGATGATGATATCCACAGACAGGGGTATATTTCATATGCTCAGGCAAACATGCTTTCACACAGGTTGGATTTATGTTCTGACAATCTTAAACTTCTTATATTCAAAGCACACCACTGTAAACTGGCCACCTATGGACCAACTACAGGGCATCCAGCATGAAGAAGCTACAGGTAGCCTATAATGATAGCCCTAAAGAAGTCTGTTTGTTGGTGCAAGAGTTAATCCTCTCCAAGCTTTGTTGGTTTTATTCATTGTCTTAACGCTTCAAATATCAAAATCATCTTAACTCTCACCAATGTAAGGTACAGCACTTTAAAATATCAGTCCCTTATTTGGAGGTTTTGGTATGGTTGCCTTTTTTATATACCCTATTTTCAGGACTGTAAGCCTTTACTTTTTTCCAAGGTTTTGAACTCTGCGACTTGTACAAATGTGCGGCTATTCTGTGGATTTTTCTTCCACCCCTAGGGGCGCTCTATAATCGGAATTAAAATGTAAAAATAAGAGACGAATAATCAACGCAAAGAAGAATAGACTACGCTACTTTTTCTTTAGCAGATAGACCACGCAGGACAAATTACTAAGTGGTAATTAGTTTTCAAATCCTCACCCCTTCCTCATGGAAACCACACGAAGAAGTTCATATGATGCAAGTTTTAAGTTGAAGGCCATCGAGATTGCTATCCAGGAAGGAAACCGCGCTGCTGGTGTAAAAGCAGATGTAAAAACATGTCCATTCGGGCACGGAATACTCTCTGTCAACAACTCCACCCTGCCTATCAGGAAAAAGTTGAAAACGTCCACAAAAACTCCCTTGGACCAGACGACATCATAAATATGGATGAACTTCCTTTGGCGTTTGATCTACCTCTGACCAAGACAGGAGCATCATCCGTGTTCTTGAAAACAACACGAGAGGACGCACTTTACCTGCGTTCTGGTGTGCACGGCATCTGGACAAAAACTTTCACAGATGGTGATTTTTAAGCGCATAACTATGATGAAAGAACAACCCCCAAGAGGAAGAAGAGTGGTCAAAATGAACACCAAAGGGTGGATGATGGAAGGCCTAATGAAGGAATGGTTAACTGCGGTAAGTGCCCGGGAGGACCCTTTCCCCGGAAAAAACCCTGCTTGTTTTGGATTGCATTAAGCTCCACATCACAGATTCTGTGAAAGTAGCGATCAAGAAAACAAACTCCATTCCAGCTGTGATTCCTGGAGGTACAACAAAGTATTTGCAGCCACTTGACATCAGTGTGAATCAGGGATTTCAAGCTGCACTCCGGATTGAGTGGGAGACTTGGATGACAAGTGGTGAGAAGTCTTTCACAAAAACTGGCCGCATGCGAAAAGCATCCTTTTCTGATGTCTGTCAGTGGATCCTAACAGCATGGAGTGCTGTGAAAGAATCCACCATCAACAACGGCTCCCGAAAGGCCGGACTGCTACACAAAGAGAGGGGACGGACCTTCAGAGCCAACTTTACCGGAGGATGACAGTGACACGGAGAGCAAGACCGATGGAGACAGATGTGACGAAGCGCTTCTGAGGCTGTTCAACTCCAAAACTGAAGAAGACAACTTCATGGCTTTCAGCGAAGATGTTTAAAGCAACTTGTGGTTTCAAACATTAGAGAAATGAAGGTAAATAAATACCGGTTTTGTTCTCTTGGTTTTGTTAATCAGCAAAGTCGCTGCCATGTTAAAAAGCGCCGTTCGGAAAGAATCTGTTCAGGTACATGTTTATTTACAGTACAAAATCATTCTGTTCATGCAGTAAATGTTAGTTTTTCAACATAGATATCTGCGGCTTGGGCCGCTTAGGCCGGTGCGGCTTGTATATCTTTTGTTTTTTTAAATACAGCAGGTGCTGCTTTTATACAGGTGCACTCTATAGTCCAGAAAATACGGTAAATATATAAATAATAAATAAAGTAATAAATAAAGAAAACATGTAAGAAATGTTCATGTTTAGTCTAAATTTTGTTAAAAAGGTTACTCTCTTTTTTGTTATTTGACCAGTTTTACCTCCTTTAAGCTTTTTCAAAGGTGGGTTATCGAGAAAGAACTTTCCTTTTCAAGGATGATTGGTTTCCACTCCACTGAGCTGCTCCACTGGAGGCAAGGCTAGAGCAAAAACTAACCAGGGTAATGCTGTTGAAACCAGGATTAGAACAAGAACCTTCTAGCTATTAGTCAGTGTGATCAATAGTCCTGCTTTATGTCTCTACCCAACTAGAACCTGCAATTATTCCCGATTCATTCTACCCTAAAGGCAGAATGGGTATGGAACACTTTGTTTAATGTTTCATTTTTGAATAAAAAGTCTGACCTCAAACTATTTCTGTTGATTGTTTTCCTAATCAGATGCTGTAACCATCTATTCCCATTTGTCTGTGACTGCTCCATCAAACTCATCTGCATGTTTACTTTCAAACATAACTGAGACGTTTTTACGGTTCTGCATGGTGAGGCTCGAGGCCCAACTGCTTCCAAATACACGGGGTATCAAATTGAGCAAAAACAAAGTGAGAATGCTGCCAAGGAGGAAATTCAACATCATGCAGCGGAGAAAACCAGATGCTGACCTGGCACACGGGAAAGCAATCACTGACTGCAACAAGAGATTAACATTACAAACAACTACATTAGCAAACCAGTGTGAAGGGAAGACAGGTAGCACAGGTGAGAATAAAGTTCAAATGTTTGAAAAAGTGTCAGAAAACTCTAAAAGCATGGTGCTTTTCTTTAAAAGTTAAAACTCAGAGTAACAGGGAGACAACACTAGAGATCTATAGTGGAGTCATTACAGCGTTTAAGTTTCCTCAAAGTACTTTTTGTTTTTAGTCGATTAGATTCATCCGCGTTTTCTTCAGATGCTTAAAGCACTATTTATTTACCTTATTCATTTATTCCTCATTCAAACTTGCTGATGGTATCTACTGATGTAGCGTCAGCTGCCCTGGGGCAGACTGACAGAGACGGGGCTGCCGGTACACGCCTACGGCCCCTCTGACCACCACCAGGACATTCATGCATGTTCACACACCAGTGGAGCCACACTGGAGGCAAGGAGGGTGAAGTGTCTTGCCCAAGGACCACAAAGACAGTTGACTGGGGGGAGCGGGGATCGGACCGCCGACCCTTCGATCATTGGACGACCCGCTCAACCACCTGAGCAGTGTTTTTATAAGCAGTAATTGACTCTACAGTAAAGCTTTTGGTTTCATAGATGGTTCCATTTTTTCTTTTAAGTTGAATTACAGTTAAAGCAGCCGTCCTCTGCTTGGCGTTGGATGATTCAGCCTTCTGTCAAGTACGGGTTAAAGTCCATCGTAGTGTGCATTATCAGAAGTTAACGCACACCGTGGAAGCCTGAACCGTCTGACGCAAATGCACACTTCGAAGGCCATTAACCCACTTATACCATGGTCATTTACTAAAGAAATAAATATTCAATCAGTTTTTAGTACTTTAGTCTTGTTTTTTTTTCAGTTGGATCACTTTTTTTCACAAAAAGCTGTCTATTTGTTATGTGCGTTACAGTGACAACGCGCCCCTTAGCCAGCTCAGCTAAGCTGGCAGAGGAAAGCGACATATAAATGCTGATCGTCACGATGAGATAAATAAAGCATCAGTTCAGAGAGAAAGTTCGCCTCTTACCGCTTGTTTTTGTCCAGATGATGAAGCAAAAGGCTGTTTGAAAGAAGCCAGCGCAGTGATATGAACATTTAAACCATATGACTGGAACTTCTTTTTTTTTTTTTTTTTTTTTTTTTTTTTTTTTAACTTGTCCTGTCCAACAGCTAGGCAAACAGATGAGAGCTGAGGGCCTCTTGTGTTGGACATATTTTATTTTAACAAGAGGGGTTATTCATCTTCAGACAAACCAAAGGTATGTCTGAATAAACCCCTTTTGTAATTGAGGCCAAACTTTATTAATTTCAATCATGTTTGAAAATCTTTGGTGTTGGACCGGACGGAAAAGGAAAGAGGGGAAGAAGAGAGAGGGACGTTAGAGAGAGGGGGGGGTAGGAGGGTGATAATAGGAGGGGAAGGGGGGTAAGACCATGAAGCAGCATAGAGCAGGCAGGTTTACTGGTTGTTTATCGTTACGGTACGGTTCAAATGTAGTACAAAAAGGGCGGGGCCTGTTCACACACACTCAAATATTATCAACACACCTGCTAGCCGCAGAAATGTCCACATGTCAACATGCACACAAAACAGATAGTGTTCACGAACGCATACCTATGCCTTTAAACCAACTAGTGTGAAATCTTTCATTCATTCAATCATGCAAACTATTAGTGCAAAGGTGAGCTAACACCTGTGCTCAGGTGAGTGTTTATGTTCTTCTAAAATGGATGGTGGAATGTGAAAAGAAGGAGGAGGAGCGCCCAGCCACCCCCACACCCATACCCCCGCCGCAGCAGCAGCGGCAGCTGGAGCCCCCCCAACGCCACACGGGAACAGGCAGGGAACAACCGCCCCCCGGGCGACCAAGACCGCCACCCAGGCCAGGGCCAGCAGGACCGCCGCGAGGCCCCCAGAGCCAGAGAGCAGGGAGGCGCAGAGGGAAAGAGAGCGCCGCCCCAGCCCAGCCAGGAAAGCAGCCCCCCGCCGCGCCGGAAGAGCCCAACGCAGGGCCCCACCGGAGAGGGACGCCCACAGCCCCAGACGAGCACCCCACCACCACCCAGGAGTTCCGGGCATCCCCCCGCCCCGACCCCAGGTACGAGCCAGGACCCCCCAAGGGAGACCCGCTCCGCACTCCAGGCAGCCACCCACCCGGCCCACGGTTGGTCCAGGTAGGAGCAAGGCAGGGGCCCGCCGCCCCCGCCCAGGAGGGGGGAACCCCGGGGAAAAAAGGGCGGCCCACAAGGGATGTTATAAATATGGCCCGACCAGGCTCGGCCATGTTGGAAGTTTGGCGGGGCCCAGCGTCCAGGGGCAAGGACCAGGACCCACCCCCCAGGGACACGAACACCCCCGGCTCAGGTGTAATATGAACCCCCCCACCGTGCGGAGAGAGCACCGCCGGGCCCAGGGAGCCGGCACCCAAGGGACACGGCCGCCATCCCCAAGGGGCCCGCACCCCCCACCAGGGAAGGGGTAGGGGACAGATGGACCCAGGTCCCACCTTCCTTGTAAAATGTGTGTGCGTGTATGGGTGTTTGAGAGGGTGTTTGTGTGCATGTGTGTGTGTTTATGTTTGAATGTATATATTGAAGGGGGAGGGGTGTGTGTACTAAGGGGGGTGCAGTTAAAATTGGCGAGTAGGGCACTAAGGGGACATCTCCTGATTACTCACAGTGATGTCCCCTCACCCTCCACACCAAGGGGCCCTAAATGTCTAAGGTGCGGTTAAAATTGGCGGGTAGGGTGCCAGGAGGACATCTGCTGCTTGCTTGCAGTGATGTCCAAGCACCCCCCCTACCAAGGACCCTACATGTCTAAGGTGCAAATAAAACCGAAAGAGGGGGGGCCCACTCCATACGGCAACCATAGGAGGGGGGCCACTCCCAAGTAGCCCCCCCCCCAAGGCGCATCGCAGGCTAGACCCCCCACCCCCTCACCCTAATATGAGGTTATATAAGGAAGGGGGTAAGTTGGGGACAGCTGGTAGACTGTCCCCCGGTGGTCAAACAGCCGTCCCCCAGCCCACCCCCAGCAAAGGGGCCAGGGCCACCCAGCCCAGGGGCCCACCCCCGGAGGCGCCGACACCCCAGGCCCGGCACCACCCACCCCACACAGAGAGAGAGGAGCCAGAAAGCGTCGCCCCCCCCCGGAGCAAGCCCAGGCCCCCACCCCCAGACGCCGGCCCTAGAAGAGCTCTGGTCAGGCCTCGACGGGACCGAGGAGGCCAACCGGCCGAGGCAACCACTGATTGCCTCAGCGGAGACCCCGACCCGCTAGCCCCCCCCGACCCGTACTAATAATGGGCCCCCCCTCCCCCCCAGAACGCCCCCCCACAGGACAGGGCCGACAAGCCCCCCACCCCACCCCACCCCAGACCCCGCAGCCGAAGCGGGTGACACCCAGAGCGACCGGGGGCCCCGAGAGGGTTGTCCCGTCCCGTCCCAGAGCCAGGGAAGGGCCGATCCCAGCCCCAGGTGCAGATGGGCAGCCCATCCGGCGCCGCTGGGCCCCCCCCACCCGAGCAGGGCCCCCCGCCAACCCCCCCCAGCACAGGCAAAGGGACCACCCCCCCAAGCCAAGCCAGACCACCACCCCACCCCCCCACCACGCACCCCCACACCCAAGCCCAGAGGACCACGCAGCGCCCCAGCCCGCCCCACCCAGGCACCGGACCCGACCCCCCGACCAACGGAGCCCCCCACCGCCCCCGCCAGGCACCGGAAGCCCCGACCCCCACCCCAAACCACGGCAGAAGGGCAAGGAGCAGCGACGACCAAGCCCTCCACCCCCTAAGTCATGGAGTCAACCACAGGAGACCAGAGAGACTGAATTCTTTCAAAGTTACTTGAGCTTTGGGCTGACATTTTTTCCAAGCTGATATGATCAAACAGCAGATTTCTGTGTTGACTTATGTTTATATTTTTCTTGTTTTTCCAATTTATTAAAATAGTTTTTTTGGCAATACAAAGAGTTATGAAAATGATAGATGCTAATCCTTCTTCTATATCGATGGCACTCATGTCACCAAGCACACAAAGTGACGGTGAGGCAGTGATTGAAACCTTAAGCCAGACTGATAAATCGGCACATACCTGCTGCCAGAGAGCTTGGACAGGAGTGCAGAACCACAGTGCGTGCATGTAGCTGTCGGGTAGATTATTATCACAGTGCTCGCAAATGTCTGAGTTACTGAGACCCATCTTGAACATCCTCTGTCCAGTGTAGTAAATTCTGTGAAGAGTTTTGAGATGGATTAGCTGCAGATTTGGACTTTTTGTCAGTTTAAAGGTGTTTAGACAAAGTTCTGACCAGAAGCTTTCATCTGTGCTGATGCTCAAGTCTGCATCCCATTTTTTTGTTGGAAGGGCAATATTGTTATCTAAATTACATAAAAGTTTGTAAATTTTGGAGAGAGTTCTATTCATTGAAAAATTAATCAGAGTGGTAACTACATCTGGTAGCTTTAAATCGTCGTCTTTAATTTTATACTTTTTAGTAATACTTGATTTAAGTTGCTGATATTCCAAGAAGTTATTTATTCCATGTTTGTCTTGAAGTTCCTGGGGGGTTATGAATCTTCTATCAATAATTACGTGCTCTAGTTGTTTTATGCCCCCTGCTTGCCAAGCTGGGAAGTGAATCATTTTTTTGTTAATAAGGATGTCCGGGTTGTTCCAGATGGGTGTCATTTTGCACGGTTGAATTGATGATTTTGATATTTTGAGAAATTCCCACCAGGCTGTTAAGGTGGCATTTATATTAATGCTTTTGAAACAATCCTGTTTTTTAACTGTTTGGCTAATAAATGGTAGCTGTGACAGGTTGATCTTTCCACATAACACCTGTTCCAAGTCTAACCATGAGTTGGTTTCTGGATTATTTTTTAACCATTTTAAGATATATTGTAATCTATTTGCAAGAAAGTATTTGTGGAAATTAGGTAGTTCTAATCCTCCACAGCTTTTTGCAGATTTTAAAGTTTTTAGACTAATTCTTGCAGGTTTGTTGTTCCATAAAAAGCTTGATATGGATGAGTCTAATGTTTTGAACCATTTTAATGGCGGTTGTGTGGGAATCATTGAGAAGAGATAATTAACTTTGGGTAAGATTTTCATTTTAACCGTGGCTACCTTGCCCATAAGTGACAAAGGCAGGTTGGTCCAGCGTGTTAGATCGTCCTGTATGCTTTTCAGTAATGGGGTGTGGTTTAGCTGCACCAGTTCTGATAGTTTGGGGGAAAAGTAGATACCCAGATATTTGATATTTCCTGTTTTAACTGGAATTGTGAGTCTTTGTTCCATATTCCTGTTGAGTGGTAATAAAACAGACTTATTCCAATTAATGGAATAGTCTGATATGGAGGAGAATTCATTTATGATCATTGCTGTTTCATTTACAGAATGTAAATTCCTTAAAAACAGTAATATGTCATCCGCATAAAGACTAATTTTATGATGGCTGTGTTTGGTTTTTATTCCTATAATGCTCTCATTCTGTCTTATTGCTGCAGCTAAAGGCTCAATGAATATAGCAAAAAGAGAAGGAGAGAGTGGGCAGCCCTGTCTGGTTCCTCTTCCAAGAAAAAAACTGTTTGAAGTCTGTTTATTAGTTCTAACTGATGCATTGGGGTTGTGATATAATATTTTGATCCAATTGATGAATGCTTCTCCAAAACCAAACTTATGGAGGGCAGCAATAAGGAACTTCCAATTAACTCTGTCAAAGGCTTTTTCAGCATCCAGCGATAGTACCGTCATTTCCTGGTTTTTAATGGTGGCAAAGTCTATTATATTAACTAGTCTACGGACATTATCATCCGAGTGTCTGCCTTTGATGAATCCAGTCTGGTCGAAGTGAATTATGTGAGAAGTGATTTTTTCTATTCTCTGTGCTAGTGCTTTGCAGATAATTTTTACATCTGCATTGATTAGAGAAATAGGGCGATAGCTTGAAGGACTAGTGGGATCTTTGTCTGGTTTTAGAAGAAGAATTATGTTGGCTGAGTTCATGTTAGGTGGCATTGATTGGCTCTCATTAATAGATGTGACAGTTTTATAAAATGTTGGTGCCAGTTGTTCCCAGAATTCTTTATAAAACTCAGCAGGAAAGCCGTCAGGCCCTGGTGCTTTACCATTAGGCATAAGTAACAGAGCTTCATGAAGTTCAGACGGCGAGAGCGGAGAATCTAAGTTTGTGATTTGATCCTCATTTAGCCTGGGTAGGTTTACATTATTAAGAAATGAGTCAATACTTTGCTCTGACGGATTGATCTGCGGTGTGTACAGGTTTTTATAAAAGTTTTCAAATGCGTTATTAATTTCGACCGGGTCATGGGTGACATTTCCTGTTTGGTCCATAATAGAGGTGATTGATGATTTTTCTCTGTTAATTTTAAGCTGATTAGCCAGAAATTTGCCAGATTTATTAGAGTTTTCAAATCTTTCAAGTCGTAGCCTTTGTATTTGAAATTGTGTTTGTTTATTAATGATGTCATTTAACCGCAGCTTTAAATTTTTCAGATCTCCCAGAATGTGTTCCTGTGCAGAAGCAGCATAAGCAGTCTCCAGGGTTTTGATTTTATTTTCTAATTCTAATAAATCTGCTTTCTCTTTGCGTTTTTTGTGCGTTGAATAAGAAATGATTTTCCCTCTCATGACTGCCTTTGCTGTTTCCCAAAGAACGCACGGTGGGATGTCTGGAGTATTGTTGAAGTCTAAGAAGGTTGCCCACTCTTTTTTAAAGAATTCAAGAAATTCCTGGTCCTTTAACAGAGACGTATTAAACCTCCAGGTTGTACCAGAGGGTGTGGATTTTTCCCTAGAAATGTTTACAGAGACTGGTGCATGATCACTGATAATGATTGGATGGACTGGAACTTCTTTTAAAGGCATACATTATCACTTTTTAATGCACACCCAGCAGCCAATCAGAATCAGGTTTTCACCCAGATCATGGTATAATTTCTGATAATGGACACCACGGTTTATAGCCTTAAATCATCTAGAATAATTGTACAAACTAAACTACTTTTCACCTATTGTCAGTTAGTTTAAGAACCTAGCTACCGCAATTAATGAGGGACCACTGTACAGCTACAGATTATCCTCTGATTTTTCTGACAAATGTTTTTATTCCAAGGGCTTTACATGGACGGTAGCTACTTTTGGCCACCCTGTGGTCTTAAAACAGACAAAACCCTTTAGGTCTCCCAGTAATCCCTTATGTGTACTCTTTTCTATCATCCCAGCTTGCAGATCAAGGCGAATACTTTCAGCGCTGATGTAAAACGTCACAGGCGCCTGGAGCAGCAGTTAGGTGAGTGTGACTGGGACTCCGTGAGTCGTTCTTTGGCCAAGTTTAAGAATAAGCAGCTGTAAAAATTAAATAATGTGATTCACCCTTTAATTGAGCTACCAGGCAGAACAAATGGTAGCCTACACGCTAGAATATGTGATCTATTTAAACAGAAGCTCAGACAGAGGGGGGAGAGACTGAAATAAATGGACAAAGCTGAATGCATTTACCATATGTGCTTTGGGACTTTGGTATTTGTCCAGCCTCACTCTGCACAGTTCTTCACATTAAAAGGAAGGTTTTCTCTGATGACTTTTGCCTGTTTGTCTAAGAACGAAAACAGAACCTCCAGTATAAACATCTAAAGATGATAACAAAAAGCATCTCTGATTAAAGTAAGTTAGCTCATAAACACATGGCTCTTCCTGAGTTTGGCACTAAGAAAATATACCTACATTCATGCTTCCCCCACCTCGTTTTACCTTCTATCTTCTCCCAGTCTCAGCTAAATATACTGCGGAATAACTCAAAGATCACATCATTTCCCACAATAACAAGTTGCTTTCACTATATCTGAGTCAAGTTTTTTTCTATTTTATGTATTGATCAATTTAAGTAGATCAAATGAAAACATCTGAACTAGACTAATTTGAAATGAAAAACTGTTGATTTAGTCAAGGGAAGCATAAAGGGTTAGATGAAAACAAGTCCAGAGTTATATTGCATGGCAATGGTATGTTACAATAAACTATTAAAACATTAAACATCAGAATCAGTTGGAATTACGGTGAAGACCACCTCCAATCAAAAGGCCATCTTTGGTGTTTTTTGCATGTTCCTGTGGGATTTTTCTGAAGACGGAGGACACCTTTAAAAACTGAAGCTTAACATTGCATTTCTGAGTATTTCTATATTCAAACTGTTGTGAATCAGGAGCAGATGAAAAAAGCCTGGAACAGTGATGAGTAAGCTACAATCAGCGGGACACAGTCTCTCTGCTCTGCTCCATTCTGATGCATCCACTTGCAAACAAATAGATCCATGAACGTCTTTGTTTTCCTTGTCTGAGCTGCAATCTGGATCTAAACTGTATGGGAATGGGATTTCAACTCTGTGAATAGTTGAAAAGTTACAAGAACATCTCCACTGCATTAAAGGGTAAACTTGATCAGGTTATAAAATCCATGAAAATAGACATTTTTAGTCAGACACTTTTTTCAATAATGCCGGGTAAAAACTAGTTTTTGACTCTTATAATAGCCTAAAATAGCTGAAAGTAAAGCAAAACTTGAAAAAGAAAGATGTTAAACCAAGTCAATAAGAAAGAAAATTCTGTAAAATGTAGACCCCAGAAATGTCACATTTCTCAAACTCACATCCAGGTCTTTCCAGACATATAAGTTCTTAGACTCCAGAAAGTTGAGCTTGAGATTTATGCCCCCCTGTGTAGTCTGATGGTGGAGCCACAACCACAACATTACTCTGATTTCACTTTCTTTGGACACCTAAGGAAGCCATTCCATGCCCTTGAACCCAAAGCAGACGGATTGCAGGAGAGACATAAAGACAGACAGGAGACAGACTGCTGAGAACTAGAAACTAGAAAAGCTTTTACTGAACTTTATTTTAAAAATATACTAAGAATTATTTTCTAAGTATTTTAAGAGTTTATTTAGAGGTGAGCCTTCATGTTCTATCGAAAGGGCATTTGGACAATTTTGAGGTCAAATATAGAATAAAGGTGCCTTAAACAGATACTACAACCGAGAAAAATAAAGCATTATTGAAAACAAAGTTACCTATGAATGCAGTTCTTCAGTTAATTTCGCTTTAGGGATTTATTTTGTGTAAATGTAGCTTTTGTTTATTACCTATCAACCTCTATACTTTAACTTGACATCATTCTATATATTATTGGCTAATACAGAGTATGAAGAAGTAAGGCCTCAAATTGGAGCATTAGTGTACCAGGAAAACAGCAGAAACCATGGAGGCTGTCTGTCGTTTGCAGGGACACCTAAATGTCACAAGGCCAGCCCCAGAATGGAGATGTCATCGCCAGCATTCGTCAGCTGGACTCTGGTGTCCACAGCAGATGAATCATGTGCCCAGGAGGACATGATGTGTGTCAGCTGTCGCCTCTGAACAGTACACAGCTGATTCCTCAAACTGGGCAAAATGTTAGGTGTTTATGAAAACAGAAAGTGTGAAGGCTGCTACGCTGTAAGCTTAAGACTTACTCTGTTTTCTGAAAGAATTGGTTCGTGAAAAGTGTTTTTGGTGTTTTGAACATATTCTTAAGGGATCTTTATGATGATGCAGGACATATATAAACAAAGCAAAATGCAAAATTGCATTTCTGAGTATCTACTAAAATCACTGTGAATCTGGAGCAGATGAAAAAATGCCATTAGACAAAACTTTGAAGCTGTTACATACCAACTACAATCAGTGGGCCACAAGCTCCCTGCTCTGCTCCATTCTGATGAATCAACTAGCAGACAAACAGATCCATGTACGTCTCTGTTTCCCTTGTCTGAGCTGGAATCTGGTAATGTTGGGTTGGGGTTGTGAGGGGCTGTAAGCTAGCGTGAAAGTGTAAACAGATACACAATGGGAAGTGGGGGGAGGACCTACTCCACGCCAACAGTCCCACCCACAACTCAGAGTTGAATTTCAGATGCACTCTTGCTGCCACTGCTCTGGAGAAACTATGTCCTAGAACAGTATCTGCATGCCTTAAGGGCCGGTGTGTCTGCATGATTTCCAGATATCCAAGCCCTACTCATGACAGGTTACCTGGTTCAGGTGTGTCTAGTCAATTAGAACATGAGAGAGTCGGTATGTTGGAAAGCAAGCATGAATGTGGCCCTTTAGCCCAGGAGTTGCCCAACGACACAGGGTTTTTAAATTCTGGGTCATTACAGCATAATCATAATAAAGAGCACTGGGAACGCTTTGAAAATAGATCAGAGTGGGACTTTAATATCACAGAGCAATAGTAGTAATAGATTGATTTGTAAAGTTTTCACTGTAATCAATCTTTACTTGTAAATAAAACGATTTAAAAGAAATAACAATTAGTTCAATAGAGGTTTCTTTTAGTAAAAATGTTTTTATTTAAAAAAAACATTAGAATATATTTTATTCAGGAATTGGTGAAGTACTTGTATTGGTGCTATAAAAAACTGAACAGTTCTTTCTTTTAGAAGTTGTTCATAAAGTTTTATTGAAACACTTATTATGAAAATACATTCATTTAGATTGATATACTGAGTTTTTTTAATTATTATTACTGTATAATAAAGAACATCAGCCTTATCAAAGGCAGATGATATTTAAACATGGATGAACTATGAGCTGATCTGTAAATGGCTTTTTATATTATAATACCTTGATGTTTGCATTTATGCTACATTTTCTTGTTCTTGCTTTTTTTATTTAATTCTAAGTCTTTTTTTCCCTCTGCTGTCAGTTGCTATGGTGACAAACAAATTTAATAAAGTATTTCTGATTCTGATACAAACACCAAAGTGAAATCACATTAGAGCAAAGGCAGCAGTAGCCACTAATGCGTACTTTCACAGTTTTGTGCCTGAGGACGGCACACAGCACGCATTAAGCATAATAGAGCTCGTTAAATCTGCTCCAGCAGGCATATGGTTAATGAGAGCCTGACCCACACTTGAAGGGCATTGTAATTCCTGTGGTCAAACCTCATATTGGTGGTCAGTGAATGGTTTCGTTCTACTTCCAAACCCACCCATTAAAATAAACAGTAAAAGCTGACGAGGTTCCCAGCATCGATTGCAAAGGCAAACAAAATGAAAAGCTCCATCACACAATGGGATCTAGTTTCATACGGAGCTCCCCCAAACGACAAAACCAGACCTGGCTGCTAAAGAGGCACTTTACCTCCAGCTTTGAGGGCAACAGCATCCCCTCATCTTACCACCAACAACCCCCAGTCCTGATCTGAGAGGAGCCAAACAGAAGACAGAAATGATGCTGAAGAGCTAAAATGTTTTCTAAAGAGGTGATAGGCAACATCTCAGAGTCTGTGGTTTGGAAATGGAAATGACAGATTTGGAGTGAAATGAGTACGGAGAGAAAAACCCGTTGACTAAGGAGAACTTCTCCAAGCGCTGACCTTTACAAAACTGATTAAAAAAACTAAAAAAACTTTGAAATGCTTATGTGTAAACGAGTGGAAAACTGAAGGTTTTTTTTTCAAATGAATGCTCTTTAAATACTTCTCTGCAAAACACACATGGAAATCTTAGAGCATAAACTTCATACCTTCATTGTTTATGAAGTGGTGAGTAATAATCACAGGAATACTTGATATCCTTGTATTTCTTTGTTAAAAAATTAAGAGAAGAAAGAACAAGCAAGTCACAAACTACAATATTCTAGTAGATGCTTTATTGTTACATAATGTCGCTACTGGTGTGTCATTTGTGTAAAAACATTTGCAGATTTAAAAAAAACTTGCATAAAGATTGATAGATTTTGAGCACTTGGTCCAGATTCTGTTAAGCCCTAAATGAAAGTACATCATGCTGCCTTTGTGTCAGTCCTTTATCAACATAAACTCTTCCATAGTCAAACCATGGCATTGAGTTTTAATGAGATGCTTTACAGGAGTAGCCATCAAAAATTGATGTCAAGGAACTTAAGCTGCATATTTGTTTTTTGTTATTGAGTCGATAAAACATGTGAGCCAACATGCTCCAGGTCCTTTCAGAGTGTGAATGTGTGTTTGGGTGTGCGTACGTAGGACTGTAGTAAATCTTCCGAAACACGATTGAAAACTTTCGACTCCCTCTCTGAGTTTCCCCAGAATTGCTCCCCTTCTCTGTCACTGAAAGGTCACAAAGGTCAAACTAAGTATTCAAGAAATGTAAAGTGTGGCTTTGTTCACTGAAAATCTGACGGAGGCACTAGAAGCTTCTAGAACCCCCCCCCCAGCCCCTTATGATTTCTTTACCCTGACTTATTACTCCACTTTTGCAGCATAGCGTGCACAGTATTCCTATTGAAACGTGCACGTCTGTTGCTGGGATCATCAGGGCAGACACACTGACACGGTGCTGCAGACGGGGGAGCTGCAGTGTTAAAATAGAGAGCAGAGAGGCACTGTGATGACCATGCTACCATTCTGCAGTAGCATGAAGCATTAGCACTTTGATTTCATGTTATCACCTGTGAAAAGACGAGAGAGGCTCAACAAAAACAGAAGACACAGCATAAAAGTAAAACTGCCACTATTTAAAGGGAGACCCAGCTGCAGGTTAAAGGTGAGCAGCTGAGATGTGTTCTGAAGGGTCATGTGATCAGCCACAGCGGAGTTTCATTACATTACGTTTAAGTTTCAACAGGAATCTTGACATTTGAAACCACCAAAACAAAATCCTGGCCAGTCTGGAGGCAACAAGGAGAAAGTTAAATAAATTCCCATCTTCAGGAACAACAGCTCTCTGTTTCATAAAATATGAAAAACTTGTTGTGCTGATCAGGGAAGGAGGAAAAGACCACGCTGTCAGGAAATACTGACTTGTTTGGATGGAGCGGACAATGTGGGTGTCTGCAGTTTTATTTTTTAACAGATGGTGCTTTCCTGTTACACTTTTAACTGTTTTTTCTTCTAAATGTTGTTATTTTCTGTTTTTTTTATTCCAAAATGAATTTAAATACTTGGAACTATAGGGAAGAGTTAGTCTTTCTTCTTTGATTCACATCGATGTGGACGGATAGAAAAAGGTTCACGGAGGGCTTTAAGGATGGGAGGAGGATATCCTGGAACCAGAACTTGGATCTTTCTGTGGCTGTCTTGATGGCTGCATCCTGGACCGCGCTGTTAATGTTGAGCTGGGGACACATCGGGATCCATGATCTCACCACTAAGGTGTGTCTGCTGCATGATGGAGTTATCAGAAGGAAGTCGGTTCTGTTTTAAATTATTGTGACAAATCAATTTTTTTGTTTAAATTATTTAGTTTGATTCTTTCTTTTGTTCATTTTCAAATGTCTCTTCTTGTTTTGTCAAATTCAATCCTTTGTGATTTGATGACATTTTTTTCACTCCTAATTTATATCTCTTGGTTTCTGTGATCTTATAACAGATTTTTTGAATATGATCCATAGAAAAATGAACTAAGATGAATTATTTTTTTGTTTGCCTTGCAGATGACATTTTTTGCTGCTGCAAGTTTATTTTTGCCAATTTTGATGACAAATCTCTTTCTGTGTCGGTTCCAGCACTGACTTTTTACAATCTAGTTTTCTTCTTAGCACAACTGTTGTTGGGTGTTGCATAAAGATATCTCTGATTTGGGATTTGAGTCCTTGTCCATTGAAACAAGCTCTGTGCATCGTCCTTGACACTTCTAGTGACAGCAGACAGCAAAGAGACGCTCATAGATGTCAGCAGATTAGCCGGTCCAACCAAATAAACCCAGTTGATCTGTGAAACATGGCCCCTTAGTGTGGATGGAAACAGAGGTAGTTCATCTAGATCAGGGGTCAGCAACCTGTTGAAAAATGCTGTTAGAAAAAAATCGTTTATATATATATAGTTATATCCCTAAAGTTCATTTGGCAGTAATTGTATTGATTCAAAATGCTGTCAGGATATTTAATTAAGTATTTCATTATTTATGAGCGTTATGTTTCCTTTGATCTTTTCTCCATTTTCCACAACCTTGAACAGACTTTTCCATCTGTGTTTGATGAGTGAGATGTTGGAAACAGATTCACGTTGATGCAGACTCCATTCTATTTATTTTTTCTTTAAATCCAGTAAACACAATAAAGTATATTAATTTTATGGATGAGAACTATTTTTTGTTAGGAAGCAGCTGTTGGTTTGTTGCGGGTCTGGAATCATAACCGTTGAGTCTAAGCCCCGCCCCCCACCTCTCTACCTGTTCGTTGTTTTCCCCGCGTGCAACCACCCCTTCACACAGACAGCGCATCATACGGTCATCGTAGCAGATAGTTGACGGGACAGTAGGGGCGCCCAAACGCAAATATAATTCATTTTGCCCACCCCTGACCTACATGAATCCTTCAGTTTAGATCTCATGTGGAAATGTTACAAATGAATCATGTTATCACTAACACCCATTGCGCATCTGTCGTCAATATAAATTCCATAGTTTTCTTTAAAAATTTTCTATATACTTAAATGTATAGCTTTGCTAAAGGGTAGCGTTTAGTTCTGTCCCAGCTGACCCAATTAGTCAATACCTCTTCAAACTAAAGAACTCGTGGGTGTGGCACCCGCTGCTACCGGCCCTCAAAAAGGCCACACAGAGAATGAGATTGGAAATAGAAATAAAAAAAACATAAGGGCATCAATCCATGTAAAATGCAATCAACTGACTTGTCATGTCCCAATTAGCAGCTGCCCTGCTGGTGTTAATTGTCTGATTTTCTCCACCTATAAATCTCTGCCTCTGCTCTTCACTCTGCTGCATCGCTGCACTGCAAGCATTCAGTCACTCACCTGTTCTGGTGTCACTGCCAGCTAGTCTACCTGGCTGCCCTCCACTCAGCCTGGCTTCCTGCTAACCTGCTCAGCCTTTCTCCTGTCTCTGCTCTCAGCTTCATTTCTACGACCATTGTCTGTTCCTGTTTCCCTGCCACACCATTTTGCCCCTAGCCTCGTAAGTCCTCCTCTGCAATTTTTGGAAGTGTTTCCCACAGAACCTTCTGGACATCATTTATTTGGATTGGAAAATCAAGGGTGCTTGTGACTGAGCTCCAGGCTCCTGAGTTCTGCCACGCTCCAATGAGCGTCCCTCTCTTTTCTGACTGTTCTGTCTGGAGCCACACCTCCACCCACTTGCTTTACTGAGGACTTCACTCTGCCCTTCTCTTCTACCTGTGGATCACACTCATCTCACATCTGTGCATTGGCTGTGTATCTCCAGTACCTGGGCTCCTTCAAGTTCAGGAATAAATACATCTGGTGTCTTACACTCCTGAGTTTGTCCTTTTTTCGGAGCCGGAAACAATTCAGGACATGTCTGTCGAAAATGCTTCATACAGAAGGCTTTGTGAGGTTAAAAGTAGAGAATGTCACAACATTTAACACTGATTGGTGTTATCCCTTCAGGGGTCACCACAAGAAGTCAGCTTTCGCTGATTCACACAGGTGGTTTGTCAGAGATTTTTACGCCAGATGCCCTTCCTGATGCAACCTTGTATTTATCTAGGCTTGGGCCCCCTGGTGGCTACATAGTTAGGCAATAGTGTGCAGGGTCTTGCTGGAGGACCCACACTGGAAGAAGCTCAACGCCCCCTAGGAATCAAACCTTGATTTTCCATGTGCCAGTCCTGCACTTAACCAATTGAGCCATCTGGCCACCATGGACAAGAAAACAAAGTATTCTAAAGGTCAAAAATTAACAAAAAAAATAATTTAATTCATGTGTCAAATAGGCTATGTTCTATACAGTTGTATTCCTAAATCATCAAATACTCGTGCGACCTTACAAGCACTTGTCACACCATCCTAATCCCATCAGTCTCACATGCAGCAGCAATCACTCATCGTCAGTTCTCCATCTGCAGCTTCAGCTGCACCAACTGTAATAAAAATGCTGAACTTAATCCAGTGAGAACAAAACAGAAAGTGGTCCATCCATCTTCAACTGCTTGGTTCTGTGTGAGGTCATTGGGGGTTGCTGGGGCCTATCCTAGTGACTTCAGGCCAAAGGTGTATCTGGACAGTTCTCCACAGCCGATCACATGGCCTTAGCTAGTAGGGCTGTAACAAATATCCAAATACAAGACCACCTGCAATCTGTTCCCAATAAGAGTATGAATATTTGAGCATTCACAATGAGTAATTATTGCTTTACAAAGTAAATAGTCGGTGAAGCTTCTCAATTTCAAAGTACAAGTATTGAGTGTTTTTCATATCTGAAAAAAAACCTGAAGTTCAGTTTATTGAAGTAAATTCATATGATTTTAAATCTATAAGAAATATATTACAAAATTAATCAATAGACTAGAATAAAGAAATAATAGAAAAATAGTATATAAAAAATTTGATTAGTTTGAATTAAGGAATATTCACAAATCCTTGTGATCTTTTTCCTCTAAACATCAAAAGAAGTCATTTTATACAACATGTGTGTTGGAAACACTGTTTCCAGTTTAAGTGACAGCCTCTGCTTTGGAGTCATCTATGAACCTCTGAAGCACGCTTTTTGGACTGTGAGGGGAAACCGGAAAACCCATGCATGCATGAGGAGAACATGACAAACTCCACACAGGAAAGTCAGACCCAGGAAGCTCTGACCACTGTGCCACCGTGCAGCTGGATTAATTTTTTTTTTTATTTGAATTTTCATTCATCCAACAAAAAAAACACACATGTAGCAACCATTCAGACATGTTTACATTAAATGGTAAGTATCCTGGTTCAATTTGTGAATCGTGGATCTTGATTCTTAAGTTGAATCGGATCACCACCGAAGTAACGATCCACAGCCGTAACTGTACTGCTCGTTCTATAAAAATCTTTAATTGTGTTCTTCAGTGTGTTTATTTATTCCTTTGATGAAGCACCACGATCCATCAAAGATATTCAATGCGACATAAGTCCACTCATCTTCATGACTGGAAAGAAGAACTGAGAAGAATTACATTCTTATTTTACAGTATGTCTGCCCCTATATTAATGCCTAAAGTCCCCCATGACAACATTTTTTTAATAAAAAGGTTCCCAAGAGGCGAGCTGGTGATCAGAAAGAGACCTGCTGCGGGATGGGGAGCCAGCTAACTCAGCCCTCTTGAATTTTGTTATATTTTACTTATTTTCATGGAGGCAATAATAAAAAAGGTCCCCTGATTTTATTCTTGTTTTTATTTTTACCCTCTCTGGTCATTGCGGGACAGCAAGCCTTCAAACTCGATCAGCGAGGGAACACAAATGCAGAGAACACATTTGGGACTTTAACTTTAATTTTAAATACAGAAATACAAACCGAGCTAACATTCAATGTTGTGAGAGAGTTTGGGCGATACACAGTTTAGTTCCTGTGACAGCACGGGAGAGACGTGGCTTCAGGACCCCGGTTGTTCTTTTAGGGGGGGTGTGGGAGGGTGCATGAGCAGCATTCTCGCGCTCGCTCTCTACAGATTAGTCTCAGTCACTGCCTCCTGCTGAGTTGATGCTGACACAAGGTAAACAATAAGAACAACACACGCTTTTCCAAGGTTTCTCCTTGCAGACACACAAACCCACACACACACACACACAGTCATCCCCCACCACACAAAGTGGAAATCCTCAAACATAATGGTTGCTCAAAACCCTGAGTCAAAGCACACACAGAGTATATACTCTTTTGGGGTCTCAAAACATCAGATTTTCTTAATAAACTTGGAACTGCAGCAGTTTCAATAATAAAAACTCAACCATGAATAAACATGTTTAATGCTGTGAGGCCCTCAGGTACTTAGAGCAGACGATGGAGTCATTTGATTTGATTTATTCTTATTTTAAGCATTAATTGGAGTCAAAACAATATGAAGTGGTGCTGTTAGGATTTATGTGAGGAATGGGTGGAACCATTCCTCACATACCACCACAGCTCTAAACTTTTTGCCTAAAACATTTGCCTGAGTTCACCTGCTCAGTAAACAAGGTTAGGATGCTTGGCTAACAGTTAGATGACCAAACCAAATGTCCACTGATCCTGCCTTCCCCCGTCACGCTGCTTCAGCAGGCCATCTCACCTTAAGAAAAACAATGAAATAAATCCCGCTCTCCCGCTCCCCTTCAATGAGCACAAAACCCACTCTCATTTCACAGCTGGGGAAGTCATTGTGCACACACGCATGGTGTCATCATCTACCTCTGCTCACAAACACCATAAGACAGCCCGGGGGTGGGGCCCTGACCTCTGACCCCTCTGGATAAGAGCTTTGCTAAGTACAGATCCCTGGAGACAGGACATCACTTCACTTCCAATTAGTACATGTCAGAGAGTCTCTAAGCTCAGAGAGTGGCACTCTGAGAACAGGAAACAAGAAACTTCCCATCCCACCAACTCTGCACTTTGTGAAATGCAACAGTGTGTGTGTGTCTTCCCTCAATGTAATCAATGCTGAAAATAACCAAATCGAAACTGGTACACAACCGTTTCACAACCGGGGAGTCTGCAAGAATAAACAGAATTATATAGACCATACTTTTAGTTAGACGTATTCAGTGATCGGCAACCTAACTAAAAAGATTGACAGAAATCTCCAGACAATACCTGTGGCACGTCACATTTAAAAACAGATTGTGTGCTTGTGTCGTCATTTGCCAACAAAACATTCACATAGAAAAAAATCGATTTGGTGTGAATATTGCGTGACCTAGCAGATCATAATCAGACACATGTTTATATGTTCACCTTTCTTTTGGAACCAAACAGGAACCAAACAATTGAAGGGGGGGGGGGGGGGGTCTACTGTAAGACTCTCACATCTCTAGTCCAGTCTGTTCAGGTTCTGGTGAACCCTTAGTGGTTATGCTGACGTCTTATTTATTTCTGTAAAAGGTTGAGATCAAAAGCTTTAAGTTAATAAATATGTCCATAAAGATGAAGGTATAAGCATTGCTATCAGTTTTGTTGACAACCACACTGCAGACTAAACCAAGTCAATAGGATTGATAAAACAACTAACACTTTAAAATTAGACTAACAAGGAAACACAGATTGAATCAACAGTTAAACTATGTTCACATCCCCCTTGGCAACGCACATTCAAGCAACCACTTCCAATGAAAAGACTATGTAAATGTGTAAAAAAGTGTTTCAGGCTTCGGTGTTAAAAAATTCTCATATATAGCTGCGTATATTTTTATGACCGATCTGAGACTCCAAGTACAAAATGTGCATTGAAAGTTAAACCAGGCGGAAGTCTGACCAATCAGGGACAAAGATTTGGTAGTGATGTATGGATGGCATCCCCTTAATTCATGGAAGTGATAATTGTTGGACAATTCATCATGACGGAGATATTTATAATTGAGGTTTTGTGCCCGGGTGGAATAACACCAGATCCTTCATTTACTGGGGTAGAGCTGTGGAAAAAAAAAGGCTGGAGCACAACTTGTGAGATTGCCACCGCTTCCACATGTCATACCCAGCCTTTCCTAGCTGTGGGTGGTGGAGATGCGCTAGTATCAGGAGGCAACAGTCCAGTGTCAACACCTTGTGCTAAATGTTCAAGAACCTGCGATTAACCTTTTCTTGACTTCACAGCGAGGATGATGATTCACTGATGGCAAATTCTTTCATTAGATTTTTTAACTTTTTGTCTACTAATCTTTGATGGCCTGCGATCTACCCACACGTCCATCGACGTAATGAGCACCCCTGGTGTGACCCGTCAAAGGGTTATGGTATGTCAAAGAGCATGTTGTATGTAGGTGTCAACAGCGACGTCTCCAGTGTTAAAGGGTTCACAAAAATCCAATAGCTTAACAGTTTCGACATGATGCCGTGTTTTCGTACAATTGAGTCACACGAAGCTCCAGGTGTGTAGAAAAATGATTATGGAAAAGACATTGATCCAGCAAAATGAGTTCTCAAATGCAACACAAAACTTCACCTAAGCTTTTAGTTTGTTCAGCACTCCTGACAAAGAAAACAAAAGGAAAGACTTTTGAGGAGGCACATGAAGAGCTTATTGGAGGTGATTTTTCAGCTGCTGAAGGATTGATATGTCCTTTTCTGTGAAAAGAGCCTCAATGACCTCTCCCTCTTCATCCACTCCTGGATCAAATATGTCTTGCAGGGTGTCACATAAAGATGCAACCTGAGATCCGCAACGGAGCTCATTCACTTCTCACCTTTTTGCAATAAAATGATCCAGTAATGGTGGGTTTCACTGCTCCTGAACTCTTCTGGTAAAGCCATTGAGCTCCTGCTGCATTTCTCAACTCACCTCGGAGACCCGACGTACTAACGTCTTTACAAGACAACAAGGAGCAAGTAGTACGTATGTGGGCGTACAGCACATTCTTTAGCTACTGAGAAGAATCTCAGGCACTTTGGATCCATGTCCAGTTTCACACATTAAAGACCCATTTGAAGGGGAATGATTTGTTTGCTTTAAAAGAAATATTTTCATCTGAGAAGCAACCAGGAAGGAACATTTCTGTTTTTTCTGTGCTTTTCGTGAGGAAAACTCAGCTGCCATTAATCTTAACTGTTTGTTTTCTCTGCATCATTAACTCAAAGAAGGAGAGACGTCCAAGCTCTTTCCTTCCCGTCTCTCATCCAAGACACACTTCCAGGTTTTTTCAGAAAAATACAGAAATGTTACACATCCGCTTTTATAGTGTTATGATAGTGATGCAAAACACTTGTACGTTTGCACTAATATACTACTAACAATAATGCATAAAAATTTAATTTGATTTGATTTAAAGAGGACATAATGAAAAGAAGGCAGGAATTTATTTTTTTATATGTTGCACACAATGGCTGCTGGTTGTGTCCGTAACATTTTCAGCATCTACAAAAGCAGCTATACGAGATCAGATGTCAAAGTAGGAGCAGAATGTGTGGAGCCTGTAAGGAATGAAGAAAAAAAAAACAGTTCTATCTTCCCTTTTCACAGCGATGAAAACGTAACGCTTTTCAACAGTTTTGCATCGTAACAAGATCATTTCTGTGTTGTGGAAGCCAGGTCTTCAGATCTAAAAAGTCAAAAGGAAAATAATGTTCAAAATAAAAGTAAAAAAAAGACAAACAATGAAAAATAAAGCATACAGGGTGAAAGAAAAAGCTAATTCCACAATGCTGAATGTGACGGACTCTTTAAAATGAACAATATTAGGGGGAAAAAGTTATTTGGTAATTCCCTCACTATATCGCAGGTTCACCTTTTCCAGTCTCACTCTTCCTTTGATTTTTTTTTCACAGGAAACTCTGTTCTGCGTCCTGATTGGCTGTAGACCTTGTCAATCAATCTCACTTGTGCATGTCTCCTGTACAGAAAGCATTCAGTTTGCTACATCTATATAAATCCTCGATTGCGATCAGATCTTTTTTTTCATTCCAAACTGGACTTTTTGTTGATGAAGGTTTGAACTTTGAGAGTTAATACGGTAGAGAAAAGTGTGAAAATGTTCGCGTCTGTCTGAGAAAAGTGCAGAAAGTGGGGAGTGAGGAGTTTTACAGCCTTGGAAGTTTACAGATTTCATCCACCCCAGTCTATTTATGGGGCCAAAGTCCTACAATGAATGAGAGATAACTGTATTAAGTCATTTCCCCTCTGAGGGAATACAGTTTTTTTTAATTCTATTGTAGTTTAAAACAAATAACATTAATTAACAAAGATCTATTCTGTTTATGCTGGTTAAACGGTGATTGTGGTCTTTGCATCTTTTGCATGGCAGCTCTGCTGCTTTTTATTTAAAATAAAGGTTTGAAGTAGAAAGTCTGGAATTCATTTTAGTAAAGATATTAAGAAGTCACAACCCACAAATAAATATAAACAAATGTGTCTGTGGTGAGTTACAGCTAAGTATCTCGTGTAAAAACAAAGGTTTCTGTTGTGTTGCTTTCTAAATTATTACCTGCTCTTCCTCTAATTCTCTGCATAAGAGATCCCAAAGAAGGATGCTGATAAAGTAGGGGTTTAGAGTAAAATTAGTTCTATACAAGAAAAATAATCTAATCCCACCACTTAATTGTCAAAGTTGTCAAAAATCTTGTGGAATAAGGGCTTCTTTTGAAATCTTAATCCCAGCAAAGTTGGAGTTTGGTCCAACCCGAAGACAGACTGGACAAAACTGAGCTGTATATCCAACATGAAGGGTAAGCACTCCGGAGGTACAGCAGAAGCCTTTAGCAGGGTCACATCTGGAAAAGTCTGCTTCATTATAAAAGCAGCATGAAGCCAGGCAGTAGAGTCACATTTACCATTTGTCGCTTTGATTTTTTATTGAAACATATTAAAGGAGACTTTTCTGTAACACTGCAACAAAAGAGCAGCTAGCACCGTCAGGCTTAAGGTGTGCATACTGTAGTAAACTGTGTGCAAGAAAAGTCATAACCAAGAAAAAACAATAATGCCTTAATCATTAGTGCAAGAAGAAGTCACAACAGTAAATTAGTGCTGCACTGTAAAGTGTATTTTACACGGAAGTGTTAAAATGCACCAATCTGATTCTCAATTGTTATTATTTAGTCATTTAGATGTGATTTTAGGACCAGATTCTGGTGTGAAGTGCTTATTTTCCTCAGCTGCATTCTCCATCCTTTGGTCCTTTTTCTGGCTTTGGACCCAGAGTCTGCCTTTGAATTCATATATGTTGTCTGTTTTTTTTTATTTTGGATCTGAATGACATCTTTGGACTTTTCAACTTCCACCTGAGTCAGTTATTGGATAATCACTAGTCCCAGGCTCCTACCACTCTTCTTCAGGACGGGTCCTGTTTACTTCTGCTCCTCCTACATCCCCTTCTGTGGTATTCTGGGAGTAAGAACATCACGGCAGATCCTCTGCCTGCCATTGTTTCCCTCTCTGTCACCTGCCTGTAGTAGCTCCTCACCTTGTCGGACCTCTCCTCAGTTCTGCATCCCCACTGTTGTCATTATCCCTCTGTTTTGTTTAGTCAGTCTCCTTTAGGATTCTATTCTGAACCACAGGAACCAGAACTTGACTAGTTCCTCATCCATGTCATCACTGAGCTTTGACAGACTACAGTCACATATACAAGAATGTTGCTGCACGGCGACCTAAATGCAAGTTTATAAGCAAAATCGGCAGGTTTTTACACGCTGCACAGCAGCTGCAGAGATTTTAACAGAAATGTTAAGAGTAAACGGCAACTAGACACATTTTTGACATTGGTCTGTGGCCGCCCAGGGACATTTGTAGGTCATCAGGAAGGCAGCAGTGGGATAATTGACTGATAGGAGTGTCTCCAAGTCCCCCAAAATTTTCTGATGATTGGCCAATTTCGGACTGCCACCTTCAGGCCAACACCCTGCCCCTGTGCTGCTGCTGTCCCACTGCTACCGTCCGATTGTTAGACATCGTATGGTAGCAGCGCAGACACTATACGTAGGCTGTTGACATGGATCGGGGGCCATGATATCAAATTTGATTAGTTGGCCATTAGTTGGAGGCCGCTTCTCATGAAGATAATTGTATTACTCTAATATTCTGCACATAAACATTCTAATGCTGGTTTGGGTTCTTGACTTCAAACTAAAGTAGCAAGAAAAGAAAATTCACCTAATGTGGTCCAGGATCTGCTCACATCATCTAAGTTAACATTTACACCAATTTGACGTGATTGTACCATTACTGAATTATTAGCCACTTAGAAAAATCCCTTTTATTGTCAGATGCTTAGTAAATGTAGCAGCAGAATGAATGAGTATCGCTTTCCTTTTAAAAACAGACATACGATATTCTATTACAATTCCTGACTATATCTCAGCAATAGAATTCTCTGTGCAAACCTAATTTCCTTTTTTCTTTGAAATCACATGTTGGAAGCATCTCTTTTTGATTGTAGATTGTATGATCTCTTATTACAACCAAACTCTGAAGGTGGTATGAAACTTTTCACAAAGGAACTCCTGCATGAACGTGAAAAAGAAAAGAAGAGTTAAATTCCCGTCCTGGAAATGCCTTTGAAGTGTACTGTTGTTGGCTGGTAGCCCAGTTCTGATCACTCAAGAGTCTCCTCGCCACAGGTTTGCTAAATCGCAGGGATACCTACAGGATGTCCGAATCCGAGCGATAAATGTCTCCCTGAGCGTATGCCAATCTGAGAAGTTCTTTGGGTGTGCATTTTGGTTTTTCTTTGTGGACATCAAATGCTGTCTAACCTTCTGTTATGATGGAGACCAACCTCAGCTGTATGCTGGTCTCAGAGAAAGGTAAATGACATTGTTCAGTCACACCTACAATTACAATTCTATTCAATTCAGATTGGTTCTTTATGAAGCGGCGGTACAAGGATTGAAGTGGTCTGAAGGTGCACCACGAAAGGCAACTAACATCAAGTCCAGCGATAAAGTTGAGTTATTATTTAACCTTTTAAATTAGGAAAGCCCCACTGACACAATGTTGCAAACCTTCTCAGGTTTATTATTCACATGGAGATGAATTAAACAGTTTAAAATGTGACAAAGGAGGTGTTAGAAGTGTAGCTTAAACAAGCAGACTTTCCACAGTGACACCTAGGAAACGTTAGTAATCAGCACAGTTAAGAAATATTCCAATACATTAAGGTAAATGTCCATACAAGCCCAACAGCAGGTGAGTCTGCGCTGAAGGTAAAAACCCTGAATGCCATAAATGACTTTGCTGTAGATTTCAGCACCATCTGGGAAAGAACTTTGCAGAGCAGGAGAAAAACATGCCACTAGCAAATAAACTGAGCTGCACATGTAAGAGGCTTTTGATCCAATGCAAACACATGATGATTTGTATTCACATATTTCATTCTGCAGAGCAACACTTTAGCAACCACTTCATTTTAACTTTTAAAAGCTCAGCGTTTGCCAAGGAATTGGTTCAGCAGGCACCAATAGCTTTATGTTTTGAATTGTTTCTGTCTTCTAAATAAATAATGTGTACAGTCTAAATGCAGCCCACAATTGCTTTGACTCACAGTGCTGACTACAATATATTAATTGATTAAGAAAAGACCAATGCTATCATTAGATTACAGAGAAGTTAAACTACCAAATTTTCTGAAGTAGAAGTCGTTTTCTTTCTCATAGTTTTGTGATTTTTTAAAAATTAAATAGACTCATATGTTCATTATGTTCCCCTAACAACCAGTTGCTCTTTAGTGGTTGTTTTCCAACACTAGAGGGCACTGTAGGTATGTGTATCAGTATTTGCTCCTGACCGCAAAGCAGCAGAAGAAGAAGAAGATGAAGGGCTTTCCAAAACAAACAGAATAATATAGAGCTTTGCAATGTGTGACATGCTGAGGAGCTGGAGTACTGAAGCTTGTCAAGTTAAATACACAATTTTACAGTTAATTGACAAAATAACAAGAAAGTAATAGCAGTTTTTTTTAGGATATTCTACGTCTCATCTGAGGGACGAGGCAGATGAAAAATTACAAAACAGGATAAGATTTGGGCAGTCGCAAAGAAAAAAAATCTATATTCCATAGATGCACTGGAAACATAAACATGAATGTTTTCATGTGTAAAAACTACAAAACAAAGACAATTATTTATTGCTTTTTTAGCAACTTAAAAAAATACCAGAATAAGGGAAAATGGTTTGAAATGACAAGCAGCTGAAAAGGAAAACAGTTTTGTTCTGAGTAGAAATTTAGATTCACCAATTATGAGGCACGTTTTAGGAGTGTTGGAGGAAACCGCAGAAAACCTACACATGAAGGAGGAGAACGTGCAAACTCCATACAGGAAGCAAGAAGGTCCCAGCAGGGATAACATAGGAACTTCAGGTAAACATTTTCAATGTTTATTTTAACTGAGGCAAAGCTTAAGAGCTGAAGCACATTCTCTATTAATAATGAAGCAAAAAAAATAAAAATAATAATGTATGTAGCTTGATGGTTAAAATGTGCCTCTTTTCTATAATTTCTTTTCAAGTATCCCTCGTGCTATCCTATGGGGTCCAGATGACCCCCCCCCCCCCCCCTTACATTGACGTGTTCTCCCTACCATGACAAAGGTGGATAAAGGTGGAAAGATTTCATGTAATCCATGGACACCAGTGAAGATCACAAATCATTGAAGAAAAAAGGTTCAGAGCACTGTCTAGTGGGTCTAGATGACCCTACTCCCAATGTTAAAGTGCCTAAGATAGCAAAAGGGTAAATAAAAAACTATACAGTGTGGCACAATTTAGAGCCCTGAATTTTGAAAGCAACTCGGACACCATGCTCACTACTTTTTTTTTTATTGACGTCACGAAGTTAAAATCTAACTGATTTGAGCGTTTTGCGGCTATAATTTATGAGTCCACTGTCTTCTGAAGATAAAAAAAGGTTGATGGTTTATTGAAAAAAACAAATTTAAATGCATTTTTTTTTTTTGGTAAAAATTGTTCCGACGCAATCCATTGTGTTCTATATTCGTCAATCTAGTGAGCATTGATGCACACTGGTTTTTCGCAGAGACTTCTGGGAAAGTTCTAGGGCACTCCATTTTGGAATTGTAGATTCAGACAGCTCGACAAAATGGCGAACGCATTATATTGTGCACTTTATAGTGAGTAGTAAAGGAATTCAGATACAACCTTAATTAAAATTATTGATGATTCTAAGAACACAGTAGTTTTTTTGCTTGTTCTTTTGCCTTACAATTGATGAGGCATTAAGTGCCATTAGATTTGTGAAAGTGTGACGATGAGCAAATCTAATAAACTAAGCTGAGCTGGCTGTTTTTTTTTTTTTTTTAGAATGATGGCACAAAAACTCTATGAGAGCCAATAGGCCAGAATAACTTTTTATCCATCGAAATAAAGAATTTCAAACTGAATTTAAATGTAAAAAGTATTGTCAAATTGTATACTTAATTTAAAAATAAACTTTTCATGCTGCTCTGACATTCTTACAGGTTTGGCTGAACTACTGGCAGCTGCCCTGTAAACGTATCACAAACAAAGCAAGGCGATCTGCTGTGTGTTCTTCCGTCAGCACACATGTCAAGGTGAACTTGAGCTTCTTAAATAACCGGCTCCTACCCCATGTCAGCTGTGCATATAAGAGGAAGTGGCTTGTTTAGACAGGGGATTGTCACGTTTTTCTCTGCTGCACCATATTTGTCATAAAAGAATTCAACAAGGAATTACAAACATTAAGACTCTGAATTACCTGAAAAATATGGCACAGATCTCAGATGATATCAAAATGAAAATGTTTTTCCCTTTTCAAAAAGAAAACATGTCAATAAACTCATCCTATGGAATATTAAATGAAGACAGGAGAATGGTACAACTATAAATACAGCGAATAAACATGTCAATGAATGAAAAGACTTCTGTTACTTGTTATTAGCTTTATGCTGTGTGGTAGTTACACTCAATAGACTAAAAATAAATCTTAATTTAAATTGCTTAAATGACTGAAGAATGATAGACTAGCTATTCTGGAAGATGACCTCATACCTAATTTAAGCAGTCTCATTCAGTACTCTTTTAGTATTTTAGTAGACTTCTTGTCCGATGAGCATTTCCAACACAATGACAGTTGGTCAGGCATAAAGTGGCTCTATGAATTCAAAAATTACTCACTAGAAAACAACTCTGGCCTTGGGAGATTTAGGTCGCGGCATTCCATCACAGGCCCTAAAAGCTGTGTGAAAACAGTAACAGGAGGTTCTAAAATAATGACAATATGAACATGCAGGTCAATAAAAATAGAGAGTAAATAAATCCACTAAAACCTTCATAACATTTGGTTGCCACGTGTCCTGCTTGTCAAGTTGCATTTGTGTTAGGGTATGTTCACACCAGGCTGTTATCCATATTAACCCTTGTGCTATCCTAGGCACTTTAACATCGGGAGTGGGGTCATCTAGACCCACTAGACAGTGCTCTGAACCTTTTTTCTTCAATGATTTGTGATCCTCACTGGTGTCCATGGATTACATGAAATCTTTCCACCTTTATCCACCTTTGTCATGGTAGGGAGAACACGGCAATGTAAGGGGGGGGGTCATCTAAGATAGCACAAGGGTTAAAGAACGCCTTCTTTCTCTTTTGCTTTTTGATACTAGCGCATTTCTGCCACCTACAGTTGGAAAAGGCTTGGTGTAAAAGCCAAAGCGGTTCAAATCTGGTGAATCTTCCTCCAGGCTTTTTTTTTTCACACCTCTATTTTGCTACATGAAAGACTTATTGTTGCATAATTCTAGCCGGACAAAAGCCTCAATTATTAATTTCTCCCCAACGGTCAAATTTGAAATGAATGGCACTTAAGTGCATTAAAACGGATGCCATCCCTGATTAGTCAGAGTTCAACTGGTTTAACATTCAACACGCGTTTAATGGGCATCTGTAAAGTGATGGGAGCCCAAAAACTGTCTTAGGAAATTGCGTAGCCATGAGGTAGCACAAGAGTTTTGAAAGCGGAAGCAATTACTTGCGTTTGCGTAAACTTTCCATTGAAAGTGTCGCTTCACCCTTGTGCTATCTTAGATGACCCCACCCTTACATTGACGTGTTCTCTCTACCATGACAAAGGTGGATAAAGGTGGAAAGATTTCATGTAATCCATGGACACCAGTGAAGATCACAAATCATTGAAGAAAAAAGGTTCAGAGCACTGTCTAGTGGGTCTAGATGACCCAACTCCCAATGTTAACATGCCAAGGATAGCACAAGGGTTACGCAAGCGGTGCTGAGAGCGGTGTGAACGTAGCTTCATTTTCAGCATCCCCTCTTTCACTGGGATGTTTAAAGATTGTTCCTTCCCTTGTCCATCTGTGTTACCATCTTGCAGGTAAACAATCTCAGGGTTGAAAATACCAGCCCTACATTGGCAAACTCTAATGTTGTCATTCATGACAAAAGTATTTCACCTGTGCATCCTATCAAACCCTCAGAACATCAGGCAAGCGTTCCAATTTAACAAACCTTCAGGATCACAAATCAACACCAAAGGCTTATTGACCTTTTTACCAGACTTATTTATTCTCTTTTGCTTAGTTGACTCTTAGATTTCTTTTGCTATCCTTCATGCTAACAACTGGACCACACAACTTTAAGTGTGTTTTTCTCAGAAAAAACTGTTTGTCTTTTTTGCTCCTTTGCCCTCTTTGAAATGCAAGTATTGTTTATGTTGGGATGAAGCTAAAATATTTTTGCCTGTGTATTTGTGCAGTCAGAAGTCACTGCATATTGTACACAGAATGTGCAATAATTTAAACTCACAAAGAACCACGGAAACACCGAAAGTCGCAGCGTTCTGTTTACCAGATGAGGACACAAACACTCCTGATGGGTTTTTTCCACAGGCCTCAATGAGAGCTGCACTGTAGCACTTTGGTGGGTTTCCATGGTAACTGAATCTGTAAACCCAACCTGCTCACCAGCAGGTGTCTTCAACAAACCTTCTGATGAACTTTGAGTAACTGTCACATTGTTTCCTTCGCTCATTTATACACTTGATATCAAAGCACGTTCCTTTTGCAGAGGTTTACATGACACATAAATAGCAGTTCGATATTAAGAGACTTTTTACAAGCAAAGGACTTTGATGCGAGTTTGTTACCAAACAGCATCTCAACAATAACATGCACACTAACCTTTATGATCTAGCAACTCGTGGACAACAGCTGTACAACAGTCCGCATTTGCCTGGACAACACTGATCCTGAGGTTATAAATCATTCTGAACAGTAAGAATGACATTACTTTTTATCATTTTTAGTTAGGCTTTGTGAGTTTTTTCATCAATTTGTAGAAAGCAAAACTAATTGCGTGAACAGTTTAAATAATCTCAAAACGTTATTGTACATGTCCACTTCTGTCTGTTTTAAAGACGTCTCTGGACATTTAAAGTTTAGCTTCTCCTTCTCATCAAGCCATATTCTGAGTTCCAATAAGAAAAAGTGTCTTGTTTGTCTTCTGATTGTTTCCTTTAGAAGTCGCCGAAGTAGTAAATCACGCCAAAGTGAGTCATCCATCTTGTTTTAACCCTCTTCTCTGCGTTGGTAGTGCTTACACTAACCCCCACCTCATGTCCTCCTTCTCTACATCTATGAACCTCATGAGCCTTCTTTCCTGGTGGCTCCAACCTTTTCTCAACATCTTCCTTGTTCTTTCTCTCAATGTGTCCAAAGCATCTCCATCTGCCTCCCTGCCTTCATCTCTAGAACATCTACCATGATCTCTGATGTCCTCGTTCCTAAACCGATCCATTCTGGTCACTCCCAAAAAGAAGCTCAAAGTCTTCATCTCTGCCACCTCCAGCTCTGCCTCCTGTCTCTGCATTAAACCAACAGAATGTCTGCTCCCACCACAGCCTTCTTCACCATTCCTCTCATTCTTGAGGACTCTCCTTAGTCACACGTCACAACTGAAACCTCCCTCCACCTGTTCCAACCTGCTTGCACATAATTCTTCAAATCTTTCCTACACTCTCTGTTGTTTTGGACTGTCTTGACCCAAAGTCCATAAAGTCCTCCACCTTCTTCACCTCTGCTCCCTGTAACCTCACTCTTCCTCATAAGTTCTTCTCATTTACAATTAGGAATTGAATTCCTTTTCTTTTCCAAGCAAACCACCTCTCTTGTTGTCCCTCCACCTGCTTCCTGATCTCACTACAGATCACCATGTTATCTAATAGGAACTGACAGAAGAGACAATATTTCTTTCATTTTAGATTTCTTCAGTAGCTGCTCTTTAGTACAAGCACAGAATTATTCGACATGTATGTTCCTGCAAATATTAACTGAAAGAAAGAGGGTCGATTACAGAACCAAGTGGTATGCCATGACTGATACATATCAGGAAGACAGTCCATGACAGACCATTGGTCTAGTCCAGGGGTGGGCAAACTGCGTTCCATAAAACAATTTAATCTGGCCCGCCAAACTGAAATAAATGATATTGATGATTCTTTTTAAAGTTTGATTTTTCCTGTTATTCTAGTGTCTCTCCATGGAACTCCACTATCAATTTGTTGAGCCTTGCTTAGGTGCAGAAAATTATTCTCCATTCATGAAGTGTTGGAAGATTTGTTGTTTTTCTCACGTTCATGTGGGTTTTCCAAGTCGCAGAGTCATTTTTACAATCACTCCAACACTCCATGACGCAGGATTTTTCTAATTTTGCAGTTTTTTCCTGTGGGACCTCAACTCATTGGTGCAACTGGCTCTAAAATGAGAACAAAAGACACAGTTTTGAAATAAAAACTCCAAAATGTTCTGTTTTTAAGTGTTTTATTAAGTTTTAATACAAACCAAATAAAGCATGTTTTTGTTCAGATTTCATGTAATTTCTTTCTTTTATAAAGTGGATTACTAAAATACTCCATGCATCTGCTTGTAGTCTGTCCCTTTTGTCAAATTTGAGAACCCTTTGTGGCTCACATGTTAAAAAGTTTGCCCAGCCCTGGTCTAGACTGTAGAAAGATGTTGGTGATGAATACTTCTAATATCTCTAAACTGAAATCTGGTTTTAGAAAAGAATTCTAAATAGAATGATGTGAAATATATTTAACCCTTTCACCATTTGTTTAAATGTCGCCAACAACATCTAATCAACACACTTTCTTTGACATACTACTAAAGTAAAGCTTTGCATGACTTAATCAGCAGATTCATGTTGATCTCGTAAACATTTCACTACTGTAAAGTGTTGCATATCGGCGGCTGTTTTTTTCCACTTCAGTATCTGCTGGAATTACGTTAATTGAGTAAACAGTTAAATAGTAGTCGAAAGAATGTAAACAATTAAAGGGTTAAATGACCAGAATTCTGTTAAAAACAGAAATGGACTGATGTAGATGAAATTAGCATGAATTATTAAGCAACTAGATAGATTTTGGCTTAAACTGGCACATAATTTAAAAAAAGAATTTTAAACTGAACACTTGTTGGGTGCTTATAACAGGTAAAATGTAGTTTTACACACAGACAGGAGGTACGTATGACCCAGACTGGAGTGAGTCAGGCTGCTCCAGCTGTCTGATTGTACCAGCTTAGTTTTTTCTATTACCGCTAAGCATAAAAAGCTCATCTGACTTCAGCCCAACAGGATCATGTGGCTATCAGTAATGCATCAATAGTCTGGCGGTTGATGCCACCTCTTCCATGTGCACAATTCCTCTCCATCCACATATTTTTAGGCTTATCTCTGGGTTTCACACGCAGGATAAACATTCGAAAGACAACAGACTCTGCGGCACCATTGATGTCTAAAGTGTGCAACATTTAGAGTGTCCACTTATAGCAACTGACGTAGTTCCCTTTTTACAGGCTGACCCCCAAACATGCCATGCTCAGAATAAAGCTCTGTGTCCTTCAGGTAAACGGTGTGCAACTAGGTTCAGTTATAGGTTTTAGCCTTAATATCCAACATGTACATCTTTATCAAACTTGTTTACTAACTTTGTTTACTAACTTGGACACTAGGGCTGCATGATATGAATAAAAATCGCGTTATGTGATATTAGTGATCAATATTTCTATAACGATAACACTTGAGGTATATAAACAAATAGCAAAACAACCAAAAACATCATTCCCATTTTAAAAATGACACTCCAAATCATCCTCGTCGACTTAGGACACAGACATCTAACATAAAAGAGCTCCATCTGATTGGTCAACAACGTCAAGGCGTCCATCCGATTGGTCAACAACGTCAAGGCGTCCATCCGATTGGTCAAATGCAGAAATGGATGTATTTGATTCATTAAATACTTCAAGGCGCCATAAGATTGTTTTAAGGTAACCATTTATTGCAATTTTCGAAGTCTTTTGCGATAAGCGTATTGCACAGCTTGATATTGCGATAACGATGAATTTGCGATGTATTGTGCAGGGTTATTGGATACCATTTTCCATTGTCCAATTTTTTTATTTTTTTTTTACATTTAGTCCTCCAAAATTAGGTTATTGCACAAAGTTTAGGCATTGATAATCCCATAGGAGATGCCTATTAAAAATGTGTCAAACCAACTCAACGCAAAGTTTTCCACATTCAGACATTTGGCTGGTGTAAATAATAAACAGCTCTGCAGCCATTTGGACCCAATATTCAAACATGTAATCAGTGCTGAGTGACAAGCACCAGATGGACACCAGGCACGCTCTGACAGCATTTGGGCACCAATACATCCCATAATTCACTGCAGCCTGGCCGAAGCCTGACAAGGTGACAAGAGTTGATCAATTCTAATCAAATCTATCATCATAGCTATTCTTTCATAAATTTCAGAGTGGAAGGTGACAGCGTTTGGACATCACATTGACCCCTCTATGACCTCTGGAGGGATTTTGTAGTTTTCTACATTTACCTCATGTTCAGCTTTAGAAAAGTAATAAAACAAAACGATGTTTCAGAATATCCCTGATATGTTAGTCAGAAAACAAGTTTGACAAAGAAAGAGGAATTGATCATTTAATTTTTTTTTTACACCAAAACGCACAAATTCTATAGCTAAATATGTTTTTGACTGTATAATACTTTTAGGGGTCATTTTATATTTTCTTCAGAACACCAGAGAAATTCGCAAAAAAAAAGGTATGCCCTAGGTTTTGTAGTATTCTCGAAAAATGTAAAAGAAAAACCTTCCAACCTGAGTATCGAGTGAGGAACTTTAATGAAATGTTTTGTGCTTTTCTTTAACTGTATTGACTGTAAGATTGTTCACTTCTCAGAGAAGCTGATTGAACAAGACAAGGCAATGAATAAATACTAGCTAATGTGTAAAAAATAACACTGATGTAAGTTTAAAGCAATTATAAAAATGTTTCCAAAAAACATTTCAGTTCTCTACCAAGACAGTTGCAGATGTATTCCTTATCAATACTGAATAATGAAGTCAGCTGGACAGTTGCCTGCAGGAAATAAATTATTTTTCCCGTGAATTTATTGTTTTTGATTTAATTTCTTAATAATTGGGAAATAAAACTGCTTTGTCTAGTTTTAAAATGAGCTTCACTCACATTGTTGCTATTTGGTCTCATCCTAAACAGGTTTTAAAGGGTGGCAGACTATCGCCCCTATCAAAAGGGGCCAAACAGAAAATTACAGGAAGCTGCAAAAGTGACAGACCATCTGGACACTTAAGAGTTGAAAGGCATCCACACCTGCAGCTGAAGAGTCTGCTGTGAAACAGCATGCAAGCCGCCACCTTAACAAGCCTTCCCACAAGCGCTTACCAGCATGTTAAAACACTAACATCTTACTGACAGCACCAGTTAGCACTAATGTGTGGTGACCAGCACCTCCCCCTGTTCTCACACAGCTTCCAATACAGCAGGGACTTTTCTGTGTGCATCACGCCGTAGACGGTTCAAAGTGCTGAAAGAGATGGGAATCTTAGTAAACTCTGCCTCATTTTTGTTACATCATAAAGTGCTCCCAATTAAATATAAATTATTCTTCAGATCAAGTTGTCGTGACAGAAAAGTGCATCCCTGCATCAAAAAAATAGGAACGATTAGTTTTTAGTGATGTTAGAAATGAAAACAAAAACGTGTATTACTAAAACAATTAATGAATAATAATTACATGTTGTAATTATACAATAATAGGGAAATAATTTACTATTAAAATTTGATTATGATGTCCTTTTTTCATGTATTTAAAAAAAATCAGCTGTAAAGTTGTCCTAAAAATGTATAAAATGAATGTTCTTTGTCTACAATATGGAAATGTGGTGTGTGAACTGGTCAGATCTGATCCTACTATCAAGGTTCCTTTCATGTGGTGGGCTGATTCCATGAAACACTAACAAAAAGATGAATTGCACCTTTGCACAAGTCCTACAAATAATTGCTGTAAACTTTATGCTAAAAAGGTTAAAAGACACCAAGTAACTAAGTTACATTCCACAACAAAAAGGACTGGAGTTATGGTTTACTAAGCTTTGAAGTAGGCCTGGGCGAAAAATCGATCAAATGAATTAATTTGAATTTTTTGTCACGGGCGATTTAAAAAAGAACTAAATCGAGTTTTTGTGTAATGGCACATTTTTGACTCTCCAGAGCTTCCGTAGCGTTAGTTTCACACAGCGGTATGGCGAGCGACAAACAACAACATCATGGCACACACGAAACAGCAAGCAACAGCATGGCTAACAGTGAGAGTGGGAAAGAATAAAATCATCTGTTGTTTGGAACTGGAATGAGTTTACTGCCACAGACGTGGAGGAAGAGCCCCCCCCCACATGCTGCAACATTTGCCTACATTTGCATGCGCACCCCCAACACTTGTGCACGCTCTCACTCAGTCTCGTGTGGCACTCGCTTTTTCCTCTTACACATACAGCGTGCTGACACACATACACATAGTCATTCTACTACACCTATATAGTTCATTAGTTAGATAATTAGTTGTTACTGTTATTTGTTAATAAAGAATACTGCGTTGTTATTATGAATTGTATTCATTTGCGCCGGAGGATTTTGTGTTTGGCGGCGACGGGGCGGGGGCAGTGTTCTTGTGGGACACAAAAAAATGCGACTTCTCTACACCCAAAAAATGATTCAAGCCCCTCTTTCATGTAACACAATTACATTCTGTTTTTTTTACTTAAATATATTCATTTTAAAATTATGTATCTACATTTAATTGACCTAACATAAAATGTATTAATAGTTTCACCTATAAACTCCAGTTATCCAAAATAAATGAGTTCAAGTAAGGGGGCATGCTGTGCGCATGTTGAATGCTGTTTTCCTGTTTCTCTTTATTTATTCTTTTTATAGTATCTTCTGACATTTTTCGGCTACAATTTTTCACCTTATTTTGACCATTCAACTATTAAAATGTTCACCTCTTTTGTCTATTGTCTGCTATGACTTTTGGTCCTTCAAATCCTTCGACTTTTCGTAGAGAGAAAACTTTTGTTCGTGTTTTTCCACGTAAAAAATCGTACTGTGGCTTGGAATCGTTTCAACTCAGTTTCTCCCAATCAGGTTAAACACGACAAACCTCATTTATAGAGAAAATGATTCTATGTCATTATACTGACGAATGCAAGTTGCCACAAAGGTGTTAGCTCAGTAGATTAGTCATTGGGATTTGCATGCAGAGGTTCGAGACCGGCTAAAGACTGGCGTCAGATGATATTTTGTGTCTTGCCTTTCTTGATCAAATTGAGTTCGACTAACTCAATTATATTTCATTACATGGAAGAGTTTTCTTTGAAGTGGGGCTACTCATATTTATTGGATGGAAATCCTGCCCACAATTAAATTGAGTTCATCCAATGAGTTATTTTTTTGAGTGTAGTACCGATAGCAGAACCGTTGAGGTCAGATCTTAGGTATACTGCGGCCTTGAAGAATGTAGCCCCAGGGCTCGTTCAATACCGGGGCTCGGTACCCATTCATAGGAAAGGGGCACGGTGGACAACAATCACCGAAGCGGTCGCTTTGCATATAGCCAGAGACATGGTACCCATATATACCGTGGAGAAGACAGGGTTTATTAATTTAATTAAAACCTTAGACCATCCTTTAGAAAATGGTGCTACTTTCAAGGTGAACGTTTGTCTCCTTTTAGTCTAGACTACAAAGTGTGACATAAAACACAGCTGGGACTTTGATTCCAAGAGTGTGTTCATTTATTTATTATTCATCCCAGAAACGGGGGATACATCTGTCTTGTGTTTGATTAAATAAAAGCAAAATTTGCTTGAAGTTTTCTGCCGTTTGTACTTATTGCTTTCCTTAAGTGGGGGGGGGGGGGGGGGGGGGGCAGAAAAAAATCGAATTAAAGAAAATAAAATCTGAGATTTTATTTTTAGGCCAAATTGCCCAGCATTACTTTGAAGAAAGCTCCAGGTTTTCTAAATGTCTAAACTTACGCCATGAAGAAGAGGCTGAGAGTCATTCCAATATTTATAACAGAGCTTGGATAAAAACCCAACAAGATGCTGCTTGGATTCAGAGTCCAAGTACTGCAAACTAGAACAGGAAGTCAAGCTAGCAGACACAAATGATTCGATCTCCCAAAAATGAGAGAGGCAGCAACGGAGACGAGGGATGATTGAGTGAGTTTAGCTCTGGAACTTACCGGGGGGACACAGGCACCCATAGGGAGCTTCCCTCACCGCCCGGGTCTTCGCCAATCGAACTGCAAGTTTCTGTAAAGACAGGAACAGAGTATTGTCAGAACATTCTTTGTACCTTAATGCACCCGACCGACCAAACTGAAATGTCGTGTGCCAATTTCTAATTCCAACTAAAGAGATTTTTGAGATAAAATCTACACCAGCGTTAAAGAATAACTGTAAAGGCCCTCATCAAGATTTTCATTGGGAATCCTTTTGGTTTCCTTGTGGTAATATTGTCTGTTATAAAAATAATCTTTTTGCAAGATGATTAAGGGAAATGTGTTTTTCAGGAGTTCTTCCTTTTGTTTTGTTTTTCATTGTATCAAAGTGTGCCAGCTAACCTCGTCAATATAACAAGCTTGCATATCATTTGACCCTGAGCAGAACACAAAACCATCCAAGTACATTCTTCAAAGCATAGCAGTTAGTCCCTTTGGTGGTGGTTCCTCGTAAAGGAATGGCAGCGGAGCTGTTTAGAAGCCATCAACAGGTGCTGAATGGGATGTTATTAAGGCACTCTCATTCTAAGCACTGCTCTGGTATTCTGGGTAAAGCATGCGCCCTCAGTGTGTCCAATAAACCCAAACTGAGAAGATAGCTTAGGTTGAAACTTAGGGTCATTAGAAGAATATGAAAGGCATTTGTCTGCTTCCTTTTTCAAAGAATGAATGTACAAGAAGAGCACATCTAAAGGCTTGGTCACAACTGTCCTTACGGGTTGGTATAGGATATACAGTCATGTAGCGGTGAGGCTATAAATAGTTGACGGTAGATCCTCCCAAACGTGTCAAAGGTGTCGAGCTTATGAATGCTTTTTTGAAAAGCGTCTGGCAGAGAATTTGACGCACCTCAAAAGAGAGGCAGCAGATGTGAATGAAATGCACAAATCCCATTGAATGTGAATGTAGCAAAAGGCTTTACTAACGACTAGAGTAAAGGAGTAAAGGCACCATACGAAAAGCATCACCCATATGTCATAAGTGCATAGAAATAAAAGAAAAAACAACACTTACCACATGCACAAAAACCATGCATTCCATTTTTAACAAGCCTTAAGGGAACTGCAAGTCATACCTGCGGCCCCTAAGATGCAGTCGCTCCTCCCCACGACCCTCTACCGACCTGGACACCTTAAAAACCTACAGCACGGATCAACCCCTGTACTGTTGCTATACTTTAAAGCAGGCCACTAAAAAGTGACAGCTATGTATATTTCTTATGGTGCAGAAATGCAAAGTTCCTTTTCTAAGACCCTGCGACCATTTGGACTCATGAGAAAATTAGCAAATCAGAATATTTTGAAAAGTACTGAGCTGAAAGTCTGAGTTTCACAGACAAGCTCACACGGTGTTAGATGATCCCACAAGCTTTTTTTTTAAGTGTGCGGATGTCAGACGAGGCTTTAAAGCTGAGGAGAAAACATGTGGAGACTTTGAGAAGAACCAAAAATAAATAGATGTGTTTTCTTTCTTAAGTGTGCAGACAGCAAAGAAAACTACTCTCTAAAGACTACCATTACCTCAAAATAACATCAGATTCCAAAGTGAAGTGCTTTCATCATTCAAAAGTGCAAAATCAGTTGCAGGAGTCCACTTTCACCAAATTCCCTCTGCCTGCTTTACTATTCATAAGCACTGGAAGGAATTTATGTGGTTGATACCGGCGGGCCCCACTCACAACTGGAAAAGTCTTCAGCACCATTAACCAAAGCGCCATGTATCCGCTCTCCACCTCGCTCGCTAAACTTCAGCTGGAAGGCAGAAAACTTAAATAGGCATTTTCCAAACTAGATAATGGAGATAAAGCAGAGAGGATACTTGCTTCAAATCAAGCTGCAAGTTCCTGCCAAACGAGAAAGAGCTGCAACTTTAGCCTCATCAAAGGTTGCAGCAGCAGAGTCTGACAGAAGGAGAAGAACATAATGACCACACTTCAAGGACTGTCATTAGACTTTAACTTGTGTCCTCTTATGCATTATCTTACATTGTAATCAATTTGCTGCTCAGATTACACAGTGGTCTTTCCTTTTTAAACCAGAAAAAGTATTTTAGTCCAAACTTTAATTTGAATCTATATTGCAGAAAACAAAAAGGTCTCTATTTTTATAAACCTAATGGATTTTTCTTCCTGATGTTATTTTTTCTGTAGCTTCCCTCTGTGCATTGGTTTCTTCCAAAAAAAGTCCTAATAAAATACACCAAATGTATTCAACTTTTTGTCTTTCTCCCTCTTTTACTGAGAACAACTGACCATCCTGTTTGTCTTTTTTATTTAAATGTAGAGCTATTGTGATAAAATAGCTCAAATTAAATTAGTAAAATCACTTAATTTCTTTTTCTGAGTAATTTCCTTTCAACCCCTGGAAAGAAATGAATTAGCTACAAAATAAACTGGTATTGTAGATTGAATCCCACAGTTGACAGTTGGTTAGCACATGCATGTTTTTTTCCCCCACATACCCAGTCAGATAAGTTTAGATCAAAGCTATTTAGAAAAGAAAATCACAACAGTTTTCTCAGGTTTGCTCTTACAATTACTCTGTAACAAATCTGTAAAGTTCTGAAGACGGATGAAGTTTGGATTCCTTTTCCAGTCTGCAGGTCTGAAGCAAAGGCAGAGTTAACCATTTATGGATCAGAGGATAAATCTTTCTCCACATCTACAGATGTGGGAATTTTCTATGTTTTATCTAAGTTTTTGAGATCACATCCACCAACATTTGTAAAACAACATAACAGAAATCATAAAAAATTCTGTTTTATCCATAAAATAGATTCATTTCAGATGCCTTACCTGCAACAAGTACCACATTTTCTGCACCCTCGGATCGTAAGGCACACCATTAATTGAACTTATGCCTCCTATAAATAAATATTACCTTCATGCAGTAATTTGGAATCATGAGGTGGAATGCAGAGGGTCCCTAACCAAGTACGACAGCCCCCTATAAGAGCCTATATGGATGACCTCACCATCACAATGACATTGGTCCCAGGAAGCAGGTGAATCTTACAAGGACTTGAGAGACTCCTCACCTGGGTAAGGATGATATTTAAGCCTTCAAAGTCAAGGTCCATGGTGCTGAAGAGGTATAAAGTGGTTGACAAGTTCAGTTTTTCTATCTCAGGGACTGTCATCTCAACTATCACAGAGCAACCTGTTAAGAGTTTGAGGAAGCTTTTTGACTCCAGCCTGAAAGACTCTGCTGCAATTCAGAAATCCAACAAAGAACTTGGATCTACCTGCATTCCACCCTGCCCCAAGTCTTCTGGCCTTTGCTGGTCTATGCAGTCCCATTGACAACAGTAGAGTCCCAAGAAAGGAAGATCAGTGGCTTTCTTCGGAAGTGGCCGGGCCTTCCACGTAGTCTTACCAGTGCTGCACTGTATGGGACGAGTAATATCCTGCAGTTGCCCTTCGGTGGCCTCACGGAAGAATTTATAGTGGTTTGCAGAAGAGAAGCCCTACAGTATAGGGATTCTAGGGACTGCAAAGTGTCTGCAGCCGGTACAGGAAGGAAATGGAAGGCTGGAAAAGCAGTGGAGGGGGCAGAGTCACATCTGAGACAAAAGGCATGGGTGGGCACTGTGGCGAAAGGCAGATCGGGCTTGAGCTTCCCAAAGACTCTGGTCAGCCAGGCCCGTGGCAAGGAAAGACACAATCTACTCCAGGAAGAGGTCCGAGCAGGTGTGGAGAAAGAGCGAGTGAGCAGGGCGACGGGTCTTGGGCAGCAGGGAGCATGGACTAGGTGTGAGAGTACGCTGCAGCGCAGGATTACCTGGGCAAACATCTTGCAGGCAGACTTCCATCAGGTCCCTTTCCTGGTACAAGCTGTCTATGATGCCCTGTCAAGCCCAGCAAACCTCCATGTCTGGGGGAAGAGCGAGACGCCATCCTGCCTTCTTTGCTCTGGAAGAGGCTCTTTAGAACATCTCCTTAGCAGCTGCCCAAGGGCTCTGGCTGATGGTCGCTACCGCTGGAGCCACGACCAGGTGCTTTTGGCACTTGCTGAAAGCTTAATCTCAGCCCATAAAACCAGCAAAAACCATCACGCTGCAAAGAAGTCAGTCCCCTTCATCAAAGCTGGAGAGAAACCTCAGGCGCTGCCACAACAGGCCTCATCCACATAGCCTCAGACTGGCAACTGCAGGTCGGCCTAGAAAAACAGCTGAGGTTCCCATTGTAAATACAAATCTCCGCCCAGACATGTCCGTTATCTCTGAGGTTTCAAAACATCTGATCATGCTGGAACTTATGGTGCCCTGGGAAGAGCGTATTGAGGAAGCAAATGAGACGAAACGCGTTAAGTACCAGGAACTGGTGGAGGGGTGAAGGGACAGAGGCTGGAAAACCGTCTACTGTATGAGCCTGTAGAAGTTGGCTGTAGAGGCTTTGCCGGAGGTTCTCTTTGCAAAGTCCTCTGTCATTTAGGCACTACAGCAGCGGCCAAGAAGAGGGCCATTCAATCCGTGAGCGAAGCCGCAGAGAAGGCCACGAGGTGGCTGTGGATTAAGAGGGCTGATCCATGGACTACTACTAGAACACAAGTCTGGGTCTGATCAACCCCAGCGTTGCCTGGGTGAGGGTGTATGATGCTGTGAGACCCGAAACACCGCATGTTCTCAGGATACATCAGTGAGGATGCGTCCAAGCGCATCCATATTTCTTGCCTAGATCATGGTTTTATTGGACTTAAAGCAGATTTAAAACCTTTTTTTCCTAATAATCTGATCCTGTCAGTGAGCGTGTCGTTTCATCAAGAAAACCCTTAAACTGTCCTGCTTAGCTTCACGATCAGCTGTAATGCCCTTTGAGTGAGGTTAGACCTGTTGTCTGTGCGTGGGGGGTGGCGTAATCGTTAACTGTGCTCTGATGAAGTGCAGAGGTGACTCCTGCAGTTCTGCTGGAGTTGGCTGTTTATAGTGGGCTGTCTGATTAGCACGTGGGTCATTCCAGCATTCATCTCCATGTACTTGTGTTGCCTGTGCATGTGTGGGCCTCACAGTGAACTGGGTGACAACTCTTTGGGGATCACAGTGAGGAAACCAGGGCAAAGGGAGGCTATATTTTACACATTTCCACACCTCACAGCATGGTCTCCAGCTCCCATCAGACCTCCTCACTCAATCTGTGCGCCAAGCTTCAAGCAGGTCTGCTGTGAGTGCTATGAGGATAATTATGAGTGTTAAAGGGGGACATGTTGAGGGTGAGATAACAGCAGAGAGAGGGGCAGACCAAGGGTCAGCTTTTTTTTCAGAGGTCTGCTTCGTAGCACCTCTTTTCTGGGAGGCATGGCTGAATTTGAAGACCTCACAAATTTTCTCTGGATCGTCACACTTTTGAAACTTAGCAGTTCTACGAATGAAAAAAACGAATAGTTTTTGAACATGAAAAAGCCTTTTTGACACAATTTGTTAAATGTAATAACACTGGTTTTCTGCCTCAATCCTATAAAGTACACATTACATTGTGGGCGGCAGTAGTTCAGGCCAATGATCAAAGGGTCAGCGGATCGATCCCCTTCCTCCCAGTCAACTGTCGGTGTGTCCTTCGGCAAGACACTTCACCCTCCCTGCCTCCAGTGTGACTCCACTGGTGCGTTAAAAGTTGCATGAATTTCTCTGTGATGGTCAGAGGGGCCGTAGGCGTGAATTGGCAGCCACGCCTCTGTCAGTCTGCCCCAGGGCAGCTGTGGTACATCAGTAGATACCATCATCAAGTCTCAACGAGGAGTGAATGAATAATGGACATAATGTAAGCGCTTTGAGCAGCTGGAAAAAGCTCAGATAAATACATTTTTATGATTATTTCACTACAACTGGAGGGACGAAGGACATGAAGTTCATAAAGACATTCAAATAATAATTAAAGCTGAATTTCAGAGTGAAAATGGGAACTTCTGGAAAAAATATATAAACCTACTCTGGTAAAAAAAAAAAAGGCAAAGTGGAGTCTTGTGATTTCTAAGCACTATATTTATTTCTATTAGTGTTTCATCTAATATAATTCCACTATTACTCTCAAATTTCCCTTCTTTTTTCATTTGTGTGCCAATTTCTTTGAATTTATTGTTGCGTCAATATCCTCCACTCCTAGAAAGTAATGAGGATGCCTTTGACACCTGCAAAAAAAGTTTAGAAATCCACATGAAGCCAATCCAGACAATTTGATAGAAAGTTGTAGTCACTCTTTGACTACTTCCTACCTTTTACCAGTTTTAGCAGTTATAAACATGTTTATTAATCCAGAGAAAAGAACACCAGGGAAAATAGATAATTAGTCATGTGATTAAGTTTGGTGACTGTGGTTTTAGAATCTTTAGCTCTATTAAGCTTTTAATATCAGGTGTGATTTTAAATCTCCATCATGAATGAATGATGACTTTCATTTAAACTCATAACATAAATATGATGTTACAAATTCATGAATAGTGTCACGGTGAGGTGGCTCGAGAGCCGGTAGGACCCAGAATGCAGAGGCAGGAGGCACAAAGTTCCGGGGCAAGGGGTTTAATTACAAACACAAACAAAAGCGCTGCAGAGCAGGATGACAAAAACCAAACGAAAACTCACTGTGGCGTGGCGAGGGACAAGGAACGAGGAACAGGGCATGACATGGCATGAACACCAGAACAGGAATACTAATGGACCAACACAGGAGGAAGGCAGAGACAAGACTTATATAAAGACAGGGCAGACAAGACACAGGTGGACACGATCAGGGCTGATGGGGACCAAAGGAAGTAAAACTCAAGAAAACAGACAAGACAGGAGACTTTCAAAATAAAACAGGAAACAGAAACAAGACAGAACAAGGACCAAAAACAAGACAACAAGTTCAAATCATGACAGTACCCCCCCCTCAAGGAACCGCTCCGAGGTTCCAAAAGTCACATGAGGGGGGGGCCCCGGAGGAAAAACCTCGACGGGCACAAGAGTCCAGAGGACGGCCGGGGTCCGCGCCGTCCGGCGAGGCAGGTCCGGAGGACGGCCGGGGGGCCGAGCGGTCCGGCGAGGCAGGTCCGGAGGACGGCCGGGGGGCCGAGCGGTCCGGCGTGGCAGGTCCGGAGGACGGCCGGGGGGCCGAGCGGTCCGGCGTGGCAGGTCCGGAGGACGGCCGGGGGGCCGAGCGGTCCGGCGTGGCAGGTCCGGCATGAGATGCGTGGAGTCGTCAGGCGTGGAGTCGTCAGGCGTGGAGTCGTCAGGCGTGGAGTCGTCAGGCGTGGAGTCGTCAGGCATGGAGTCGTCAGGCATGGAGTCGTCAGGCATGGAGTCGTCAGGCATGGAGTCGTCAGGCATGGAGTCGTCAGGCATGGAGTCAGGCATGGAGTCAGGCATGGAGTCAGGCATGGAGTCAGGCATGGAGTCAGGCATGGAGTCAGGCATGGAGTCAGGCATGGAGTCAGGCATGGAGTCAGGCATGGAGTCAGGCATGGGCTCTGGCGGGTCGGGCCAGCAGTCAGGCTCTGGCGGGTCGGGCCAGCAGTCAGGCTCTGGCGGGTCGGGCCAGCAGTCAGGCTCTGGCGGGTCGGGCCAGCAGTCAGGCTCTGGCGGGTCGGGCCAGCAGTCAGGCTTGGCAGTGGAACCGGTGACCCGTCGGGGCGCAGGCGGCACCCCCCTGGGAGCCGGGACGGGTCGGGGCGCAGGCGGCACCCCCCTGGGAGCAGGGACGGGTCGGGGCGCAGGCGGCACCCCCCTGGGAGCAGGGACGGGTCGGGGCGCAGGCGGCACCCCCCTGGGAGCAGGGATGGGTCGGGGCGCAGGCGGCACCCCCCTGGGAGCAGGAACGGGTCGGGGCGCAGGCGGCACCCCCCCGGGAGCAGGAATGGGTCGGGGCGCAGGCAGCACCCCCCTGGGAGCTGGGATGGGTCGGGGTGCAGGCGGCATCCCCCTGGGAGCCGGGACGGGTTGGGGTGCGTCCGGGACCACCACTGGACATGGCTGTGGTGCGTCCGGGACCACCACCGGAACATGACGGGGATGGGGTGCATCCGGCACCACCACTGGAAAGCGATGTGGTGCGTGCCGGACCACCTCTGGAACAGGAACGGGACATGGACGGGGACGGTGGCGGCGACGGCGACGACCCCCCTTCATGGTGAGATGGCTCCCCTCCATAGCTGGAGTGCAGAACTGGAGTGTGTTAAAGTCCCAATAGGACCTGGTCCTCTCTGCTTCGAGGCAGTAGGCCTCCAAAAGCTGCATGTCCCGCTCTGCTGGGTCCAGAAAACTTGGTTGGTCCATTCTGTCACGGTGAGGTGGCTCGAGAGCCGGTAGGACCCAGAATGCAGAGGCAGGAGGCACAAAGTTCCGGGGCAAGGGGTTTAATTACAAACACAAACAAAAGCGCTGCAGAGCAGGATGACAAAAACCAAACGAAAACTCACTGTGGCGTGGCGAGGGACAAGGAACGAGGAACAGGGCATGACATGGCATGAACACCAGAACAGGAATACTAATGGACCAACACAGGAGGAAGGCAGAGACAAGACTTATATAAAGACAGGGCAGACAAGACACAGGTGGACACGATCAGGGCTGATGGGGACCAAAGGAAGTAAAACTCAAGAAAACAGACAAGACAGGAGACTTTCAAAATAAAACAGGAAACAGAAACAAGACAGAACAAGGACCAAAAACAAGACAACAAGTTCAAATCATGACAAATAGATCATTTTTAATGTAAAAACTTAAGAGTTTTTGTTGTTTTTGAGATAATGGAGCTTCCACTTTGGTAGCTCATTAAAAATAAAAATAACTTTTTCTTTTAAAATGCTTTTGTAGGTCTTTTTTTGCATTAGTTTAAAATGTTTGAGAAGGAAATATTTGAGCCAAATGTGTGCATCTTACTAACACTACAGAACTGTTTTTAGATGCTTTCTGCTGCTGCATTCTGCTGCATTTTAAGGGAATAAAAAGGTTGTGATCTTTTTATGATCTGCAGACTTCTAGTATTCATATGTAATAATAAACCGGAAATATATAGTGCTGACCAAAGTAAAGAGAATGAAATAAATATCCAATCCCTGATCGGGATGCAACATCCGATTTCAATTGAGTCGGAAACTACATGACCTGTCACTCCCACCTTGTTTCAACACTTAAAGAGACAGGCTGATAGAGATAAAACAAACATTACTGTAGCTACGCTGACTCCCGACCTTGTTACTAAAATGCGAAAAAACAGTCTGACACCGCTACACGTTAGCCACATTAGCGTATTCTCAAAAACTTCCAAACAAACGCTTTGACGGAGCGCTGTATACCTCTCAAAATGGCTTTGACATCAGTAATAAATCACAATTGACCCATGTATGAGGCGCTCTGCATTTTTCATTGCACTTGATAAAAAAGGGTTTTATGTATCGATGAGTCCTGCGACACCGACGCGTCGGCTCACGAGTCGAGCTCATAAAGTGAGACCTGTCGGTGTGCGTATCGCTCTAGGAAAAGTCATGTGACCTATCGAGCCACTGTGTCGGTATGTCACAAAGGAGTCACACAAGGAAGTGCATCAGCCAGCAGTGTTGCCAGATTCTGCAGTTTTCCACCCAATTGGGTGATTTTGATATAGTGGAGAAATTTTGCTTAGGGCGGATTTCGCATCAATTTGGCGGGTTTTAGTTAGTTTTATTATGAGTCTGAGCTATCTTTTATTTTGAAGATCTTCTCGCTTACATTTCTGTCACCTGGGTACTAAATCAGTCCGGCGGTGAGTTTAACAGAATAGTGGTGGGGGGGATTTTTGATGCCCTGGATGCGCTCCCAGCTTCCAGCTGTTGACAGATTCTCGAGACCCCGTTTTCCCCGTCCACCTGTGTTTGAGGTTTTATTTTACTGAATCTTTACTTTAGGTGTTGAATTTGGTGTTTTAATGAGGTTCGTGGAATTAAACTGACTCTTATTTGAAATGAATAATTTTCTGTTTTGGAGGTTAGAAGTGGTATTTGTCAGTAGACCTGGCAAACTTAAAAACATCTCCTCAATTCTGGGATATTATAGAGCGATACATGAGAATAAGGACCTAAAATGACAAATATTGTGTTTAGATTAAATTTAAACAGTATTTCAGCTGAGAGAACGTGGTTGCCTGCAATGACGTTTTTGGTCCAGCAGGGATCAGTATTGAGTGACAGTATCAATACAGTTTGGGCAATGTGCCGAAACGCTTCACGAAACCTCATCTACTCATCACTACTTTAAGCGTGCCTTTGTCACAAGAACTGGCAGACGGCTGGATGCAAATGCAGCAGGTGTATTAGCTCTGCTACGAGTCAACAAAGCTAAATCAGGTTCAGGCAAGCAGGGGTCAAATACGAGGATGAGAACATCAGAGAAACAACTAGAGTAATCCGGATCAAGGCAAGAGTCAGCAGGGGGCAGGCAAACAGGGTCAGGAAAGCAGAAGATCAGGCCTGGGTATACCACTGAGTAAGGAAGGCTGACCTGCACAAGCAATACTTCACACTAAGTGAGGCTCGGTGCAGTGTTCAAGTATGCTGTGATTGATTGGGTGAATGAGAGTCAGGTGTGTGGCAACCAGGAAGTACACGCTGGGGTTGCTGGGAACTGTAGTGTGGTTAAAACTTGGAGAAGGTACCCCTGGTGACCAGAGGGGGAGACAGAGTTCTGACATCCGACAGCCTTATAGTGTGGAAAATATAGTGTTAAAATACAAGTTGGTGAAAATTGAGCATTACTACTGGACATTTTCAACTTTTCGGATCTTTTTTCCCTACTGATTCTGTTGGATAGACCTTTAGAGAATTCTTTTTTCTTTTCCTGTCTGATTAGGTCCAAAGTCACTGCAGCCTTTGGCCATTACTCAACAATTATACACAGCCACTACAGCCACTGATTGTAGTGGAAAATGATCACTTTCAGCAAATTTAAACTGACCGTCACAGCTTTTGTGAATATAATCAAGCCAAATGTCGAAGTGTGTAAACTTTTGTTGAGGGTCATTTGTGAGATGACAGTTTCACTGATTATTCCACATAAGGCACACTTGAGTCATTCATTTCTTCACCTGACTCCTGAAACTAAATTCAGGAAATACTTTCTGTTGAGGTAAAAGAACACTTCAGTGCATTGACTGTGTAATCTAAAATTCAAAGAAGCCATCAGCTCTTCACAGCGACTAAGGAAACACAAGAGTACAAACACGGCAGCTCAAACTCAGAGACACGCTGCAGGGCCAGACGGTGCTTTCCTCAGCAGAGGAAACCGGTCATCACTGAAGCAGACAGGCTGGTGGATTCTGGACAGTGTTGGTGAAAGTACCGCAGGGTCCGCCCTCTTTCTCTCTGTCTTTGTTCAAAAGGCCACATCTGTGCTTGTGTCCCATTAATAATTACTATTTATACGAGCAAAGCTAAACAGAGAGGCAGCCTGCATCGCCCCGAGCTGGTCTGCAGAGAAATCCTCCTGGCTGGGCCCCCGTAGAGAAACTCCAGGACAAAGTACTCAAACAGAACCTGATCGCCACCTCTGGTTTTAGATAAATAGTTCCTACTACAACAATCTCGAAGGAATCATTAGCTGGAAACAAGTGAACCTCTAACTTCAAACTGCTACCAACTGTTTGCAGTGCACATTTCAGCACACAACTTTCTGAAAATAAATGGTCTTGTCTTATTAGGTCTTGATGTTTGCTTTGAGCTTTGAACTCCCCAGAGAGGAAAGCATGAGCTCCCGTCAGAGCATCGGCCCAGCTTTACATTAAGCAGGGAGATATAACTCAGCAAGTTCTGTCCAAATGCAAAGCTGCAGCTAAAATACATGAGTGATGGGCTGCTCCTGTGAGAGTCTACAAACAGAAAAATGGCATGCGGACTGTGCACAAAACATCAATTCAGAGTATTTCTTTGAATAGACACATTTGCAACAAGAAGACAACTGAGCTTTCTGTGTCTCAGGATGACAGTTATGGCTTGTTTTAGCAGATCGCCTCGAAATTTTGTGTTTGCGGGTCAGAATATTCACAAGTCAAAATAATGCTGTTTTTTTTTTCTCTGCAAAACATCAGTCCCATCCCCAACAGTGACAATGCCCCTACAGAGTCAGGATGGAGGGGGGATGATGAAAGCTAGCCCCAGACCAAATGAAAGGAGAGAAAACGGAGGTGGGGGGGGGGATGGGGGCGAAGTGCAACTTTAGTTACCGCTTGTTAGTTATTGTTAGCTGTGATTAGTGGAAGGGCAGCGACCAGAGCTGTAGCAACAGATGTGACAGAGCCAAGAGAGAGCCGGGCGTTATCTTTGCAAAGATGAGCTAGTGATGCCTCTGCCACATGGTCACCCCTCTGAAGAACGCCTCACATGGGGAGGAGGAACGGAAATGTGTCCTCCCTTCACTGACGCTCGGCGCCCTCAACAGACACGGATCCTCCTGAAGATTACGCTGGATTTCAAAACAGTTAATGGGGTTTAATGAATAGTTCATGTAACCTGACTCAAAACGGATTTATAAGGATTTTTTTTTTATTCTTTACTCTGTTGTCTAAAACATTTACTAAGCCGACAAAGAGAGCTTCTAAAAGCTCTATCAAATGTTATATTCAGCAGGAAGCAACGACTGAATATGACTTCTTCTTCATCCCGCGACTGTTCACGTGTGTTGGAAAAAAATGGTTTTAGCAAAAATAGGATCATATTTGGAGAACAGCAATGAAGCTATCACTCATTCACATATATTTTTTTTTAATGTTTGCAGCGCTGCCTAATTTCAGAAGATAAACTTTCAAATTAAAATGTATTTATTTATTAAACTTTTATTTAACCAGGAAGGTCCAATAGAGATTAAAAACCTCTTGTCCAAGTGAGTCCTGGCCAAAAGGGAGCAATTTCAAAAAAAAAAAAAAAAACGCACATTAAACGGATGACAATAACCATTATATTGCATTAAAATTTCTAACTCTCTTCCAAATTAATGAAGCAGTCTCAAAGACCATTTTAAAAGCATTTAAAGGCAGCAGATCTGTCAGCTTCCAATCTTTCTGTAATGTGTTCCAGCCAGGAGGAGCAGAGTGAACAAATGCTTTTTTCTCCAGCTGTATGAGCAAAAGGCACAGTCAACAGTATCAGCTCATTCGATCTCAATGAGGGAGATTCAGCGTAAGGAACATATGTAAAGGGGGAGCAAACCAAGCCTGGCCTTGTGAATAAAGGTGTACCAACAGGACTGCCTCCAAATAGCCAAGGAAGGCAGTTTTAATCTTTTATTGCAGTCACACTGGTGTGTCATCGATTTTGAGTTAGTTAGACCCTCACAAATCTAAACCCAAATGAGGTAGTGTTGGGGGAGTGATGGCTTTTCTGAGGAACAGGACAGCTTGGAAAACTAAAAGTGTAAGGCAGCAATTAAGAAACTGCTGGGCAAGACTTGTATTTACCTATTCATATATAATGGAATTACATTGTTTATCTGTTTTTTTACCATGCACTCTCTTAAAATCATTCGGTTATTTCTTAAACCCAATTATTGGATTATTCATGTTGGAATATATTTTTGATTACTTTTTAGAGCAATACATTTTGTTTGGGTCATAGTAATTTTATTTGAACACAATTTCTAGTTTTTTTCCTGAGATTTTTCCCCCTGAGATCAAATATTCCAAGTTAGTTTAGTGCATTTAAAACCATGGCGTTGTTGGATATGGAGTTTTTAGTGTGCAGTTCAACATTTCTTTGGCAGTAGACTGTGTAATGATAACCAACGAGATATGACTACAAAGAATACAATTATAACATATATTCTTATGCAATGAAACTTCATAGCTTCATAGGGATAAATAAAAAGGTCCTAAACCTGTGAATTTCGTTTTTTCTTAAATACATCATCGTCTGCTTCAAAGAGACTCAGACAAGTTTCAAAGTTTTAATTAAGGCCAACACGTTTTTCAAAGTTTGGACCCTTTTCTAGCTCTTTTCCAGCTCATACCTCCTCCAGGATCTGGTCCAGTCGGGCCAGAACGAGAGGCTCCACCTGCTCTGGAGACAACATCCACGCGGACAACTGCGCGTCCTGCAGCCGCTGCTCCACGCTTACTATCCTGGTCTGCAGGTCCGAGCTCCGTAGGAAAACCAAAACGCAAACTCCAAAGCAGAGGAAGGAGACCACGATGCAGCCGCTGAGAGCTGACCACAGCCTCCAGTTTATCCGCAGGGGCTGCTTAGGAGTTTGATGCTGACGCTCCGCGCTCAGCCTCCTCTTCTCACCTGCTGAAGCCGCAGTACTCCGCTTCTGATCCACTTCCATTCTAAGCTATTAACTAGTTTTATCAACCAGGAAACTCCCGTGTTCCTCGGGTGAAGGGCACCAAATAGAACAGAAAAAGTACTTCTTTCAGTTTGTGACTCTGCGGTGATCAAACTCCTGCCTTCTTCAACGTAATCAGAAGTTCATCCAGCTAATACGATAAATAGTTTGTAAGTTCATCAGCAGCTGCTGGCCTGCTGGATACGGCTTTTCCTCCTCGGCTTCTCTCCCAGTCCCGCGCGCTCTGCTCTGTGAGAGCGCACGCGGTGCGGCAGGTTTTGCAGTCAGAGCGCGTCTGTGAAACCCGAGCCAGCCTCAGCCTCCCTCTCCTCCTCCCAGCCTCGGATGCCGCGGGCCCTTTGCTCGCTCCGCACGCCCCTCCTCTGACAAGGCCTGAGGTTAAATACCGGAGCGCGGTTCGTGGCAGCCTCGCTGCGCCCGCTTTGATCCGCGCGCTGGTGGAGATATTTTTAGGGGTGTGCAAAGCCAGGGCGCACGGTCTCAAATCTGGCTTTGGTACTGCAAGTCCGGATCAAAACAACACTGTGCCTTGCTTTTTGTAGTTCCGATCTTGGGCTTTACTGGATTCTTTGCGCACTTTCATCCAGATAAGGCTCTGATAGATCCGCCTCTATTGTTGTCCTTAATCAAATCATATGGAAACAAAAATGTTCTGAATGTTTAATAGACAAGCAAGAAAACAGCAAAATAAGTGATGTAGGAAAGACTTATCAAAATGAATGAAATGAAAGTGCACCTTGAAGAGATACACCAGTTTCTTTATCTCCTTAAACTCTTCAGGGCTGTGGTGTAGTGGTTAGTGCTCTCGCCTCACATCCAGAAGGTCCTGGTGGACCTGTCTCTGTGGAGTTCTTCTGGATTTTCTTCAGGCACTTTGGTTACACACTTTAACCCTTGTGCTATCTTAGATGACCCCACCCTTACATTGACGTGTTCTCCCTACCATGACAAAGGTGGATAAAGGTGGAAAGATTTCATGTAATCCATGGACACCAGTGAAGATCACAAATCAGTGAAGAAAAAAGGTTCAGAGCACTGTCTAGTGGGTCTAGATGACCCAACTCCCAATGTTAAAGTGCCAAGGATAGCACAAGGGTTACGAGTGAATTGCTCTCTCTAAATTGGCCCTATAGGTGTGAATGCAGTCGATTGGCCTTACAATAGACCGGTATCCTGTTCAGGATGAACCCTGCCTTTGCCCAACAGGGTTGACTTCAGCAACCTCAGTAACCTAAAAGGGATTGAGCCAGTTCTGAAAATGGATGAAGTTTGGATTCCTTTTCCAGTCTGCATGTCTGGAGCAAAAGCTGAGTTAACCATTTATGGGCCAGAGGATAAATCTTTCTCCACATATTCTGTTTTATCCATAAAATAGATTCATTTCAGATGCCATACCTGCAACAAGTACCACATTTTCTGCACCCTAGGATTATAAGGCACACTGTTGAATGATCTATTTTTGAACTTACGTCAAATATAAGACGCACTGAACCTTAAGGCGCATTAAGTGAGACAAAAGAGTCAGAGAAAGACAGTATGTCAGTCAAACTTTATTAACTGCGTTCACAGCAATTCTACACCACCAACACATTAGCCACATTGGTGTTTTCACAATGACACCCAACCTAGTAACTCGTACCAAATCTCTTCAATATCAGTAAACACAACTAGAAAAAATAATAATAATAATGAAACAAAGGAGAAACAGTATAGAAGTTTTTGAGTTTATCTCCATCGTTGCTAACAGTATGGTCCTTGCAGTCAGTGACTGCTGCTGCAGGCCATAATCCATACGCGAGGCACTCCGGAGGTAGATTTGTTTTTTTGAATTAACGCTTTTAAGTGTTCCTTAGTGTGGAACATACAGTTGATCAGGAGAACACCAATCATTTCTTAGAAAAAAAAAGTTTGACATGTTTTGTAAAACCGTGTATCCTCCAGCTGCTATAGAATCTGTGGACACGTGTGTCAATTTTAGGTTAAACGATATGTAATGACGGTAGAACAAATAAGCACCCAGACAAAACAAACAAAAAAAGCATGCTGTTTAAAACTGTAGATGATACAATTTACAAAGTCTAAACATTGAACCAAACTCTTTTTGGAGTCGCCTAAATATTTATGTGCACTCTTCCAAAGACTGGAGAGCTTTTACTTCATCTTCTTTTAGGGTTATTGGCAGTTGGCACCCGCTGTGCTTCTAAAAGACCCTATACCTCATTAAAACACTGATTCTTTTTAGGATTTTCCATTTTTTGTTTTTGGGATTGTGCTAAATACATATAAGCCTTAAACAGGCATGAAGTTTGAAAAGTGCTCATTTAGAGGAAGACTAAGCAAAATGAATCTTTTTGAATTTTAAAAATATTTTTTATTGAATAAAAAACATTAGTCAATAGTTGCTGCCTGCTTTGCATCACTTTTTTCTCTTCTCCTTATTCCTGAACCAACTGTTCTCTTGTTCCCAGAGTTAAGGATTAATCTTTGCTATCCTTTGTTTTCAGCGTCTTCCATCTTCATTTGACCAACAATGAACTGTTTTTTTGGAACCACAGTGAGTCCTCTCCGACCATGATGAGGCCTTTACTTAGTCATTTTGTTTAAATGTCCCATCTTTCTGCAGTTTTGAAGCAATAGTCCAAATAAATTTCAATTTGTATATTTATCATTTGTCAGCGGTTCTTACCTGATGAACAATTACATTTTTGTCATTTTCCATTTTGGGAAATTAGTTACATTTTTATCATCTATTGTCTAGGCCAACAAGAGCAGGAGAGGTACATTTTTTGATTGTTTTAAAAGACTTAACAATAGGATGAAATAAAGAATATAACATCTTGCAACAGTTCAGAGGTGCGTAGTGAGCCACTAATGTTTAAGTCACATATAAATCTTAAGTCCTAGCCTGTAACCCTTGTGCTAACCTAGGCACTTTAACATTGGGAGTGGGGTCATCTAGACCCACTAGACAGTGCTCTGAACCTTTTTTCTTCAATGATTTGTGATCTTCACTGGTGTCCATGGATTACATGAAATCTTTCCACCTTTATCCACCTTTGTCATGGTAGGGAGAACACGTCAATGTAAGGGGGGGGTCATCTAAGATAGCACAAGGGTTAAGTATCAAGCAAGATCCAAGTTGTAAAAGAAATCAAACATACAAAAATGACAATCTGTCCCAGTTTCTATACATGAAACAGCGGTAAACATTTGTAGTTTTACAGTTTAAATTCCAAAATATCAAAAATGCTAACTTTTGCAGCATGCTTGGTCACTCATGTTGGTCACATGCCTTTCTCGCCTTTTCTGGAGGAGGTTATGGCCTGAAGTACTACTAAATAACTCAAATGTAACATTTATTAACAAAACAAGTATCTTCATGAGTATTCTCTCAAATATGTTGATGAAGATTCTCATTCATTTAGGTAAAGCTGTCTTGAAATCGAGTCATGGCATCTGTCATCTATTTTGACGTGTTTCGTCACTTGTTCTCAAAAGTTAGGAGTTAGCAGAAATTTTGTGTCAATTCTGTATTTGATTTAATTTGAAGAACAGGTGTAATGTGGTGGAATGAGGGAGGATGCAACTACTCACACAGCTGAGTTCTGGATCAGCTGGAGCTTGGTGAGGAATTTGTTGGGAAGGTGGAAGAGAGGAAAGTTGCAAAAGTCAATGCAGCTGGTAATGAGGCTGTGCAGCAGGATGAAGGTGCTATTGGGGGTATGGGAGGGGCAAAGATTGATAATGCACAGATGGAAACAACTGTAGAGTTTTCCCTGCAGAAGGAATAGATGTTTTGAGGATGTTGAGAGGTTGGACTTGGTACCAATGGGAAGACGTTCTATTTTGTGGGTTTTGAATTGAAGTTGGAGGGAAACCAAGACTGAACTTCTTAGGGACAACTGGTGAGGAAGAAAAGGAGGAGTGAGGAGTTGGATTTGGTTGACAGGTAGAGCTTGGTGTCATCTGCGTAGCAGTAGATATTGAATAATGCTTGAAAACTTTCCAATGGGAAGTAGATAGGCAATAAAGAGTAGGGGTCCCAGGACACAGGCTTGGGGAACTCCAGGGTTTACTGGGGAAGAGTGAGATAATAATGTATAGAGTTAACTCAACTGAATGTGACCTGAGACACAATACTGGAATCAATCCAAGAAGACCAACAGAAGAGTCAGTCAAGCAGGTTCTCAAATTTGGAAGGTTCTCAAAGATAAACTTGTTGAGGGTTATTAATAAAGTATGGGGAATTTTCAATGGACTCAGAGTACATCATTCAACCCAAAAATATTTTTTTGTCTTTGTATTTTTCTGATAGGGTCAGATGAAATGAAGTTCCATTGACTGTCAGCCATTTGTAGTCATTATGTGTTTCCTCCTCAGGTTTCATGACAAAAAGATAATGAGGCAATCTCCAGGTAATCACTCCGTGTGTGGTGTATCTTTGTCATTACAGCACATGTCCAGCTGGCTTTACGATTCTATTGACTGCAGACTTTAAAAAGTACCCACGTAATTTATTGTAATCATGTAATTAAAATCAAATGTGATTAAAATAGACTCATCTTGTTACAGCAGCTGTGATGTAGATCAGATACATAAAGGTCAATTTAGAGCGTGTTTCCCAACAGCTTTCACGCAGATCTAATTTTATTGTGTTTATCTCGTTTCTTATTTTTCATTTTTATGTGAAATTCTTTGTGGCTGTGACTCCAAAAACGGGAAATTACTTTTATCCCTGTTTAATCCTAAAGATTAGAATCCATGGTGGTCTTTTACTTTGATTGCTTGTCACTTAAAATGATACATCAACATCATCATCATCATCCCTGCTGAACCATTGGGGTAAAATACTATCCCAATTTGTGTTATGGGTCCAAAAATGCTCAGCGTCACTGGTTCTGTGTTGTTTTTTTAACTGCAAACTTTTTTTGTTTTAATGGAGCGCTGATTTAATGAAAGACGTAAGATCTTTCTCGCTACAGGTGCTTTTGTGTGAGCAGACAAAATATTTTAGTGCATTTGCCAGCTGCTCATATGCCCACTCTGTAACGTCAAATATTGATGTCTTTGGAACTAAGGTCCTCAGCCTCTTTGGTCAGTGTGTGCAGTTCTTTCAAAAAGGTATTTTGGTTTGCTTGATCAAATATAGCTTCTTATGGCATGTTAGAGCTCACATGGATGACAGTGCCGTCCTTCCTTTAAAGCCTTCAGCTTGACAAATAGTGTGTGTTCAGATCTTTGTTTTAATTCTATCTTTGTGCACTTGTTTTCTTTGAAGGTTTGAACTTTGAAAGTTTAAACAAGTGAGAAAAGAATGAAAAGGTTCATGTCTGTCTGAGAAAGTGTAGAAGTGAAAGTGAAGAAGCAATATTTATTAATTTGTCTAATTATCCTAAGTTTGATTAGTTACTGTATGAATGTATAACTGATGTTTATATTGCTGTTGTGTATTATTTCTAATTAATTGCTTGAAATAAACCATTTCAAATCAAATCAAATCAAAAAAGGAACAAGTGAATACTGTACTGACAACTTATATGTTTTTGGTTTCACTCTGAATTAACATCCCTTGATTAACATCAAACCAAACATTCAAGTTTGTTGAATGTTCTTAAGCGATGAACCCATTAACCCACACAGACAGTCTTTGTTGTTTTTGATAAAATGGCTTGAAAAAAGCAAACATTAGAGGCCTGATTATGAAGACGACTGCAGAATTATACACATCATTTCACCTTAAAATTAAATCATGAATTGTAACCTAATAGTCAGATTCTACCTTTTGTTTCATTTGGGTTACTCAGACTACTTCCACATTGATTTTACATTGAGTGTGACAGTGCGGTTTAAAGTGAAGTGTATGTATTTTTTTTTTTACAGAAAGGATTTGTCTGTTTGCAATTATCTACCCACACTTAGTGAAACAGAAACCCAGAGAAGATGGAAGAAGGAACGATATGTCTTCATCTACTGTTTCTCCCCCACTCTGAATGTCTTCTGTGAAAACGTGTTTGAAGGCTGCCAACTTCCAGCTGCTCATAAATGAAAGTGTTCAGAGACTCACTCAAGGGTGGTAACACACATCATCTTTGGCAGGGGAATATTGGTTCCAGAGTTGGTGAGCAACATTAAGACTACATCTATTTACTCTCTGTACTTTAAAAGAACACAGAACGACAAGTTTGAACAAATCTAGACTTTTTCTAGATTTGTTAAATCACTCAATCATTGCTAGAACGATTTTTATTCAGACATTTGAAAACGTTTTCTTTTTTTGTTAATTTCAGTGAAAACATCTGGTTTTGGCTTTCAGTTGTACTCTGTTAATATTTGCTCCGACACATATTTGTTTTTTGGGGGGTTTCTTTGCATTAAAAGTCAGCAGCCGTTTAGTATGAAACATTGTAAAACGTTATTTTTCCTTAGCCAAAAATAGTGATAATATTTTCCGCACTCTAAGGCAGACCACAGTGTACCATCTATAGACGGCTACTTCCAACAGGATCAGACGCCATGTCATAAAGCTGGATTCATCTCAGACTGGTTTCTTGATTATGAGTTCACTGGACTCAAACGGCCTCCACAGTCACCAGAACTCAATCCAATAGAGAACCTTTGGGATGTGGTGGAACGGGAGATTGGCATGTAATCCTATCATGTCAATATGGACATGGTGAAGAATTTGCTATAGAAGAAATCCTGCAGTCTTTTTCTCTAATAGCTTTATGAGATAAAGATTTAAAAAAAAAATGGATCCACCGTAGAAACTGTCTCTCGGAAGGGAACTTTTTATGCTTTTCTTTGAATTAACTTTTAAATTCTGGGACTGAATCATTGCCCTTTGGCTGCTCCCTTTTGGGGTTGTTATAGTGAAGCGTCTTCTTCCATCTAACCATATCCTATATATCCTCCTCGCTCTCACTAACCACCCTCATGTTCCCCTTCTCTGTCCATGAACCTCCTCTGTGGTGTTCCTCTAGACCAGACATGTCCAAATCCTGATCCTCTCCATCGTGGTCACTCCCAAAGAGAACCTCAACATCTTTATCTCTGCAACCTCCAGCCCTGCTTCCTGTCTCTGCATCAGATTCTATAAAACAACAACATGGCTTCTCTCACTACTGCTAAACCTGTTCCACATAAAGCAGCCGACCTCTGATCGAATGATTGCTGGTTCGATTCCCGCCATATGTCGAAGTGTCCTTGGGCAAGACACTATATATATATATATATATATTTTTATATATATTTATATATATATTTTTTTTTTTTATTATTATAATGCAGCAAACTATAGGACAGTAGAAATGATTTTACAGTGTCTCCGACTCCCAGATCTTTCTGACTGGGCTTTAAATGGTGATGCAAGGTTTAAACAGAAGAAACATATTCCAGCACTGCATCAATAAAAAGCAACTGTGGACGAGCACGTGATGCTGTAGTATCGCGAGAGCCGACGAGAGGAGTGTGGTGAGTTTACTTGGCGGCGCGTAAGTTGTGAACAAACATTTTTGATTTATTTAATTACACCGCCATATTTAAATAATCCAGAAAGTTAAAAAATAAAAATCTGAAAAAGTTTGTCAAGCATTTGCCAGCCTGGAAGACCTGGAGGACCTGGAGGATCTGGAGAATTACATCGACGAGTGTTTCAATACCTGCCTCATGAAGAAATCCAACACCGCCACTCCGTCCACCAAACGCAACCGTCCCGAAGACTCCCCGGGGGCTGCCTCCTCCCCAGGCAGCAACATGAGTGATATCCTGGATTCAATTGATAAAAGGCTCTCCAGCCTTGATTGTCGTTTAAATCTGCTGGAGATCCTCCATAAGGAATTCCAAGGTCTGCGAGAGTCTCTGGAGTTCAGCCAACAGCAGGGGCAGGAGCTCGCAGCGGAGAACCAGGCCCTCAGAGAGACGGTGAAGACCCTGAGCAACGACACCGCCCGTCTTTCTGAGGAAAACCGATCCATCAAAGAAACCCTCCTGGATCTTCAGGCGAGGAGCATGAGGGACAATCTAGTGTTCGCAGGGATTCCAGAAGAGGCAGGAGAAGTCCCGGAGAACATTGTTAAGTCCTTCATAGAGGTCCACCTGAAGCTCCCCAAGGAAGAGGTCCAGAAGATCTCCTTTCACAGGGTTCACCGGCTCGGAGGAAAAAGGCCGGACAATCAGCGTCCCCGTCCTATTGTTGCTAAATTTGAACATTATAAACAAAAGATGCAGGTAAAAAGCAGAGGGCGAGAGCTGAAAGACAAACATTATAGCGTGAATGATCAGTTTCCAGGCGAGATCCTCCGCCGGCGGAAAATCCTCTTCCCGCTGAGGAGGAAGCACCTGTCTGCTGGAGCACGCGCGGTGGTTGCCGTTGATAAACTTTTTGTGAATGGCAAGCTGTTCCGGGACCCAGAGGTAACACCCTGGCTGTGCTGAAGGCTTTCAGAGGCGCACTGACATCTGCGCTGCCCAGAAGAAACCCGCAAACTTATTTAATTGAATAGGAAATAATCGAATCATCAATAATCCACACCTCTCAGGAAAAGTGTTTTTTCTTTCTCTCACATTCATGTTTCTGTTGTTGTTTCGTTGTTTTTGTTTTTTGTTCTTTCTCTTTCCCTCTCTCTTTTCTCTTGTCCCCCCCCCCTTCCCATGTCCTCATATGTGAATCAGGTAAAGTCAACGCAACCACGGTGAGTATTTATTTATGCACGGAACGGGCGCGCGCGCATACTAGCGCGCATAAGAGCATGCACACGCGATCCCGCACACACACGTTGATAAACTGCAAAAACCTCACTTAGGCTCACACAGGATGCACGCAACATGCAGCTCACAGCTAAGACACGTTCACCCACAACGCACAGCGCTTGTCAGTGTAGCAGGAACGCACAGCGGGCACGCGCACACGGACGGGCACACGCACTATTTAGCCTTGCACTCTCCCGGTTAGAACAGCTATGAGCAGTCTTAACATCGTTAGCTGGAATGTGCGTGGACTTGGCTCTGGACCAAAGAGATTGAAAGTGTTAAATCACCTGAATGATCTTAAAGCAGATATAGCTCTGCTGCAGGAGACCCATTTATCTATATCAGCTGGTCATCTCCTGTGCTGTTCCCAGTATCCAGCTATGTATTCTGCCAGTTTCAACTCCAAACAAAGAGGGGTTGCAGTTTTGATTAATAAAAATGTTACATTTACTCATAAGGATACAGTTACTGACCCAGAAGGCAGATTTGTAATCATTAATATATCCATTCAGAATAAGGACTTTTGCATAGCCAGCATCTATGGTCCTAATGTTGACGACTCTTCCTTCTTTCACAGATTCTTCACCTCACTCTCAGTTCACTCTGACTCCACAATCATTATAGGAGGAGACGTCAACCTTGTTTTGGACCCTGAACTTGACAGACTCAGCACAGCAGCAAACCAGCGTACATGGCAGTCTGCAAGTATTCTAAAGCAGTACATGAATGATCTGGGTCTCTGTGACGCGTGGCGCTCATGTCATCCAAACACTAAGGGGTTCACCTTTTTTTCTCCAGTTCACCATTCACAATCTCGTTTAGATTATTTATTAGTCAGTAACTCCCATCTACACCTGGGGCTGGGATCAGCCCTTCCCTGGCTCTGGGGCGGGACGGGGCAACCCTCTTGGGGCCCCCGGTCGCTCTGGGTGTCATCCGCTTCGGCTGCGGGGTCTGGGGGGGGGTGGGGTGGGGGTCTTGTCGGCCCTGTCCTGTGGGGGGGCATTCTGGGGGAGGGGGGGGGGGCACTATTGGTACGGGGCAGGGGGGGTTGACGGGTCGGGGTCTCCGCTGAGGCCATCGGCGGTTTCCCCGGCCGGTTGGCTGCCTCGGTCCCGTCGAGGCCTGACCAGAGCTCTTCTAGGGCCGGCGTTTGGGGGTGGGGGCCTGGGCTTGCTCCGGGGGGGCCGGCGCTTTCTGGCTCCTCTCTCTCTGTGTGGGGGTGGTGGTGCTGGGCCTGGGGTGTCTGCGCCTCCGGGGGTGGGGCCCCGGGGCTGGGTGGGCCTGGCCCCCTTGCTGGGGGGGGGGGCGGGGGACAGCTGTTTGACCACCGGGGGACAGTCTATCATCTGTCCCCAACTTACCCCCTTCCTCATATAACCTCATAATAGGGTGAGGGGGTGGGGGGCTTAGCCTGCGATGAGCCTTGGGGGGGGGTTTTACTAGGCAGTGGCCCCCCTCCTGTGGTTGCCGTATGGAGTGGGCCCCCCCTCTTTCGGTTTTATTTGCACCTTAGACATGTAGGGCCCTTGGCAGGGGGGGTGCTTGGACATCACTGTCAGCAAGCAGCGGATGTCCTCCTAGCACCCTACCCGCCAATTTTAACCGCACCTTAGACATTTAGTCTGTCCCCTGCCTCTTCCCTGGTGGGGGGTACGGGCCCCTTTGCAGCGGCGGCCGTGTCCCCGGGGTGCCGGCTTCCTTGGCCCCGCGGTGCTCTCTCCGCGCGGTGGGGGGGGTTCACATTACATCTGAGCCGGGGGTGTCTGGTCCCTGGGGGGTAGGTTCTGGTCCTTGCTCCTGAGTGCTGGGCCCCGCCAAATTTCCAACTGTGGCCGAGCCTGGTCGGGCCATATTTACAACACCCCTTGTGGGCCCTCTTTTTTCCCCGGGGTTCCACCCTCCTGGGCGGGGGCGGCGGGCCCCTGCCTCGCTCCTCCCTGGACCAACCGTGGGCCGGGCGGGTGGCTGCCTGGAGTGCGGAGCGGGTCTCCCTTGGGGGGTCCTGGCTCGTACCTGGGGTTGGGGCGGGGCAGTGACGTGCGGTGGGGTTTATGGCTGGTGAGGCACTGACGTCATCAGTCAGATTTACAAACATATGAACCATACTGAGTAACTTATTCACCATTTGATTGACAACAGTTAATGTGTTTTGTTTAAAATATCATTTCAACACGTTTTTTTTCATATACAAACTGCAGCATAGAAAAAAGCACAAACGTTATTATCGTCTTACCTTTACTTGTAAGTAAAGTCCATGCGCCGCTCCTTCTGAAGAAAAGAATCGATAACTTGCTTGTAGAAGTCTTCCTTGTCTTTCTTCAGTTTTGAAAGTCTCTCTGTTTCAATGGAAATCACTCCCAGGGAAGAGAGTCGGGCTTGATCAGTCCTGTTGCGACTGTACGTTTTGATTCTTTTCAGCGCAGAGAAGGACCGCTCCACCGATGCTGTAGTAGCGGGAACAGTGAGCACGAGCTGGAGCAACTTTGCCGCTTCAGGAACAGTTGGGATAAGATCCTTCTGAGCCAAAAAGTTGAGAAGCTGTCTAGCAGATTTACATTCATCCCTCACTGTTTGTGAGCCATACAGTCCAACAAGATCCGCTTTTAGTTTAACAAAGTCAAAGAATTTGGCATATTTTGTCAGGCTCCGCAGCTTCGTCTCATCAAAATGTTGCGACATTTCACTGAATTTTGCGCAGTCCACCAAACCAAGGAAAGCCAGCTCACCGAAATGATCAAAGCGTGTCTTCATTTGACAGTTGACGTCATCCAGAATGTTACAAAATAGTCGTTTTCGTTCATATCTGACCGACTGTCTGTCTCCGCTCTCTGTCAGGCCCAGCGTGCTGCATTTCTGCTGAAATCGGTCACAAAAACTGTCATACGTCAGTTTCATCCGCTCGAGAGCTGCAACGGTGTCGCGGATGCGTGCACGACAGTATTCAATGTCCATGATTTTGTTTTGCAGCACTCTAAAAAGTGCGTCAGTTTCATTGAAAATGTCCTCATACATTGTCAGGAGAAAGCAGGTTGATGCTTTTGAGAGCCACCTATCGTATCCCGCTGCCATCATCAGTGTGTCATTATCCCAGTTGTCGGCATTTTCCATAATTATATGGAATAAGGTGCGCAGATCATTTTGGTGCATGCTTATTGTCTGGAGCAGCCGAGAGTTAGAGCTCCATCGCGTAGGTGCCGCTCTGGGTAAACGGCGCTTGACAACATCATCCAGTAAGTGAGTGCGCTTTGTGGACTTGCTGAAAAATGATGCTAGTCCCTCAGCTGTTTTAAAAAACGTGCGACATTCCGGCATGCACTTTGCTGAGTGCATGAGCACCAAGTTCAGCTTGTGTGCGTAACAGTGTGTAAAAATTGCTTCCGGCACTTTTTCTTTAACTTTAGCTTGGACACCATTAAGCTCTGAGGCCATTACAGCAGCACCATCGTACGTCTGAGCGACAAGCTTGTCAGTACAGTCATATTTCTCCAGCACTCCCAGGACGTACTCGGCAATGGCAGGAGCCCGTCTGTCCTCACTCACGTCATCAAAGCCCAAAAAAGCCTCCTTCACCTCACAGCCTGCTTCAGATGTAGCCACGTACCGTAATATGACGGAAATCTGAGCGTGGTTTGTGACATCTGTGGTCTCGTCTACTTCCACAGCAACAAATGGGGCTGCACCGATCTCCTTTTTAATGTCATTCCTTATAACATCACCAACTGCTTCGATTAAATCGTTCTGTATTCTGTTTGACAAGCCAGAAAATACAGTAGATGTCTCCAGATGTTGAGCTAGCCTGTCATCTTTCTCTGCAAAAGCATGCAATAACTCGACATAGTTCCCACGATTAGCTGAGCCTGCACTTTCATCATTTCCACGAAATGCCAACTGTTGTTTGGCGAGGAAGCAGGTGGCATTTATGAGATCTTTTAAAATCTCCCTGTTCTCCCTCACCTTAGCATTGTGGATGCTAATGTTGAGTCGTCGCTGTTCATCCAAAGCCAAGTCGATCCTGGACATCCCAAATGTTTTAAGCGCGATCTGACTCTGGATGTGCGCAGTGGACCGCTCATGTTTAATCAAACTTCTTTGCAAGTTCTTCAGGTCGCTGTATCCAATCTCAGTCCAGACGTTCTTAGAGGTGGAAAACAAAAGACAGGAAAAGCAGAAAAGGCGGTTTCTTGCTGGACATCCACAAAGCCAGTCTTTTCGTCTGTACCACTCTGCCTGGAATGACCGATTCTTCTGTCCCGTTGTCTGTAGGATCCGTAAATCCGGCGTTGGTCTTCCTTTCAAAATAATCTCCTGCTTTGACTGAAAGTCCAATTTGGAAAAATTCCTGAGGTTAGAGATGTAATCCTCCATGTTGAAAATGACTGGAAGGCGGTAAATGACTTGCCGCGCTTGCTATCACTTATTCTATTATTTTTTAGCGTCATAATCTCAGGGCTCACCGGCGCCCCCTAACATGAGGCACGAGAACTTCTGGCCTCACCCGGTGGCGTTTTCGCCGGCGTTTAGCGCTCAGCACAAGAAACACGTCCCTCACATACAGTTATTTATAAAAACAAACACTGTACATCAAATAAATCTGCTAAATTATGTAAACTCAGCTAATATAGTACAAGTGATTGAACCAACATACAGAGAGACAGCAGTACCGTCTGACTGCATAGGTATTGCGCAATCCAAGGTGAGGCTCAGCGGGCTGGTGCCTCATCGCACGTCGCTTCTTAGTATCTGAACGGCAAATGCGGAAATTCAGCGATTTTGAAAAGAAAAAACACCCAAAAATGGTACATTTAAATGGAAAATGACTGCAAAACACAAATTACTGATTAAATATAATAATTTAATCTATTTTTTCTCTTTTCCTCCCATAATAACAGGTGAGGCACAGCCTCACCTGCCTCCCCTGACTGCACGTCACTGGGGCGGGGGGATGCCCGGAACTCCTGGGTGGTGGTGGGGTGCTCGTTTGGGGCTGTGGGTGTCCTTCTCCGGTGGGGCCCTGCGTTGGGTTCTCCCGGCGCGGCGGGGGGGCTGCTCTCCTGGTTGGGCTGGGGCGGCGCTCTCTTTCCCTCCGTGCGTCCCTGGCCTCTGGCTCTGGGGGCCTTGCGGCGGCCCTGCTGGCCCTGGCCTGGGTGGCGGGCTTGGTCGCCCGGGCGGCGGTTGTTCCCTGCCGGTTCCCGTGTGGCGTTGGGGGGATTCCGGCTGCCGCTGCTGCTGCGGTGGGGGTCTTGGGGTGGGGATGGCTGGGCACTCTCCCTCCTGCTTTTCACGTTCCACCATCCATTTTAGAAGAACATAAACACTCACCTGAGCACTGGTGTTAACTCACCTTTGCACTAACAGTTTGCATGACTGAATGACTGAAATATTTCACACTAGTTGGTTTTAAGGCATAAGTATGCGTGTGAACACTATCTGTTTTGTGTACATGTCGACAGGTGGACATTTTTGCAGCTAGCAGGTGTGTTTATAACATTTGAGTGTGTGTGTGGACAGGCTCCGCCCTTTTTTTTTTTTCTTTTTTTTTTTTTTTCTACATTTGAACCTTACCATAATGATTAACAACCAGTAAACTTGTTGCTTTATGCTGCTTCATGGTCTTATCCCCCTTCCCCTCCTATTATCACCCCCTAGCCCCCCTCTCTCTAACGTCCCTCTCTCTTCTTCCCCTCTTTCCTTTTCCGTCCGGTCCAACACCAAAGATTTTCAGACATGATTGAAATTAATAAAGTTTGGCCTCAATTACAAAAGGGGTTTATTCAGACATACCTTTGGTTTGTCTGAAGATTAATAACCCCCCTTTTTAAAGTAAAATATGTCCAACACAAGAGGCCCTCAGCTCTCATCTGTCTGCCCAGCTGTTGGACAGGACAAGTTAAAAAAAAAATAAAAATAAAAAATAAATAAATAAAAAGCAACTGTTGTAAAAGTAAAGTCTTCCCTTCCTCCCTCTGTGACTCACAAAATACGAGTTGAACCACCTATTATTACCATTTAACAGCACTGTTGATAAAACGGGCACATTTGATGAGAAATTAGAATTTAGATTATATTAAATAGTGTGTTGAGATACACATTGTAAGTAGTGTTTTTTTAAATATGACTACAAACTCGTAGCCTTCTCATTAGGAAGCACCATGTGCAACATCCCTCAAAAAGCAAAGTGCTTATTAGATTTCTTTGGTGTCTTTCTTCTGAATTCCTTCCATTCACCACCGTCCTGTGCCTCATCACTAATTAGTTTTCGGGATGAGAAATTACAGCCAGATATCTTGAGGTTTCACGATGTAAATTGGGGAGTGGTAAAAAATTATTTCAAGCAGAAACAAAACAAGCACAGGGAAGCAAAGGGAAAGCCATCTGTATCTGAAATTAGCAATTGATCTCTTAGCAAAGTTGCCTATAAAAAAAACACGATTGTGCTTGTCAGACATCAGTCCAACCGGTGGACCTTTCTGCTAAATTTTCTATGGTGGATAAAGGGGTGATTATAAAGACCTAAGCCTTTCAGAACAGTGCATCTTATCTCAAGGCTTTGTTTTTATGCTTATAAGTCTGATTTGAATATGGACTCTGTTCCAGGAAACAAATCAATACCATTTTCAAAATTTCCCTCCATTTCAATCTTGAGATAAGATGGATGAAGGTGGCATTTTCCAGGCTCAGGGATGATGACTTTACTATGAGGGTTTCAGTTCTTAAAGCCTGATTCCCACCAAACGGGCAAAATGGACACAAAATGAAGCAGACTGAGTGTGGCTTATGACTTTGGGTTGTCTCTGAAGCAAGAGACACCAGTTTAGTTCAACTTAACTTTTAGGTAACTCAAGCTGGCATGACGATTTGTATCTAATAAGCACAATAAACATTGGCAGAAGAAATTTGCATGGATTAATTTATAAATTACTATTATGATGGGAAATGAGGGAGAAAAGTAGTGAAAAGAGAGCTGCTGCTGGATAAATGCATGAACTCCTCACAGGGGAAAACATAATTACATACTTGACTCCACTTTAAAGGCGGAGCCAAAAGTGTATATATGTCTTTTTATATTTCCAATTAAAATAAAGTTTTTTGAGTTTTTGAGATATACTTGGTGCCTTTTACTTGTGAAAGAGAACAAATGTTATAAAAAGATATTTCTTTTACTCTGGGTTTTTGAGTATCTCTCCTTTTAAATCGCTTTTAAACGCTCGGTTTGAATTAATGGGGTGTTGTGGTGTCCCAATGGCCCAGGAGTGCACACGCATTGCACATGCACCCTGATTTGCCCTGTCTAGCGTATACATTAGCTGAGGTGTGGGAGAAGAGAAGACGGTACATTGCTGCAATGCCCGCACATATTTTAAGTGCGTCCAAAGCTGAATTTTGTTGTTGGCTGCGTGTTTTTAAGCTGAAACTTAGAGTTAAAGTCCCAAATGTGTTCTCTGCATTTGTCTTCTCTCTCCGACCGAGTTTGAAGGCTTTCCCGGCTGTCCCGGATTAACCAGAGAATGTAAAATGAATAATAAGAGGAAAATCGGGGGACCTGTTTTATTTTTGCCTCGATGAAAATGGGGGAAAAATCATAAAGTTCTGGAGGCCCGAGCAGCCTGGCTCTCCATCCTACAGTGGGTCTCTGTCTGGACGCCAGCTAGCTAACTACCCCTAACAGATGGATACGCGTTATATGCGGGCAAAAAATGGGCAAACCTTTACAGGGCATGCAGGTGGCCCACCCAAAATTTCAAGACTATTTCCCACTTAACCCTTGTGCTATCCTAGGCACTTTAACGTTGGGAGTTGGGTCATCCAGACCCACTAGACAGTGCTCTGAACCTTTTTTCTTCAACGATTTGTGATCTTCACTGGTGTCCATGGATTACATGAAATCTTTCCACCTTTATCCACCTTTGTCATGGTAGGGAGAACACGTCAATGTAAGGGGGGGGTCATCTAAGATAGCACAAGAGTTAAATTAGCTTGTAGCTTGTATTAGCTCATGTTCACACACAGTTTCTTCTGCCGATATGCTATCGATAAGAGGGTAGTTTGTGTGAGCACTTACATGAATTGCATGCAGTTTTTTAATATGGCCAGTATGGAGCCAGTAATCACACCTACTGATGACCAGAGTGTGGTGTAAGGACACTGTACAACAGCATCACCTGTACATCATAAGTACATGCACCTTACATTTTCCTTTCAAATACTTCACGATACACTTCCCACATGCAGGACAATGGTATGTTCCATTTTCATCACATTCCTTAAGGTAGCTGCATGAGACTCAAGAAAACTGCAAGACACACCTGCGCTCCACTGAAGATGCAGCCACTTCTCTCTGCGCCTCTCCACGGGCCCAGACAGCCCAAAAACCTGCAGCACCCATACAGGTCAACCCCCCCGGACGGGAGCGGCTATGGCATACATGGAAAAATACACACTTATACAGAGGATGACTGATTTATAACTTGATTTATAATGTATGACTGACTTATTTATATAGGCAACTTTGTCAAATGAAACCATAAAAGTCGTTGAAAGGTGGGAAAACCTGGAAGCAGAAGATGACATGAATCAAGCAAACAACTGAAGACAAAACAAACTAGAGAGGACAGTCTTCACAGGGCGTGATCATCCATTCCTATTTTAAAAAAGAAAGATTTTTCAAAACTTTTTTTAAATAGTCTACTAAGCTGGATGCATTGCATAGACATCATATTAAAAACAAATTAGCTTTTTTTTAAATAGTGTTTTTCTAGTTTTATGTTTTAAAATCCTATTCCGTATAAGTAAAGCACACAGCTGCAACACTCCCAGCAAATAGAATTGAAGTAAATTGCTTGTTCCAATGCACACCATGAACTGATGTGGTGGTCAGACTCCGCCCTGTTTCTAGTGACAGAATAGTTTTCAATTTTTGAAACTCTTGCACTCCTTTTTAATAACGCACACAAGTTAACCAAAATGAAAGTATGAGAGACCTGCAAAGGAAAAGGGGAGGAAAACAACCCCACCCATCTATTAGCTGTTATTATCATCATTAACAAGATGTTATTTCAAATGATATTTTCAGACTTTCACTTAAAGCAGCAGTTGGATTTCTAAATAAGCCACAGTTTAACAGTTTAACTTGGACAACAGTTACACTGAGTGAGTTTGTTTAGCGGTTTATTTTTGGAGACCTAGGAAAGTGCGGTCTTAGAGCAATTTTATTTGATAGAACCACTTTTTTTCTGTCGTGTCTGCCGAATGCAGACGAAACACTTGAACTGTTGTAGCAGAACTCATGTAAAGGTCATGGCTTGGCCTGCCCTAACCCTGGACCTCAAATAACAGATAAAACTATCCATAACCAAACACTTATTTGGTTTATGATGTTCAAGATGTGAAGTCTTTAACATCCTGTTGACTTAAAAGTTTACTTAAATACACCATCAACAGTTTATTGAAAGAGGTTTTCTGACATGTCTCGCTTTTAGAGTTCCAAAGGGTTTGAGCTCCTCATGTTTAACTGTCTGATGCCACTCTCATTTCTATTATGTTCATATTTAGGAGATTTGAATTTTTGAAAGATTTGAAAGAGATTTGAAAAAAAGCTTTTGTCTTTTTCGCCCTCTCCACAAAGAATCAAGAATCTTGTTTTATATAAGCTGTATTTTTCATTTAATTTACGTTTTAAATGTTTACATTTTTATTGTAAATGTAATTTATTGTTTCCCCCTAGCATGGGCTCTCTTAAAAAAAGTGATTCTTAATCTCAATGGGACATTTCCTGGATGAATAAAGGTTAGAAAAAAGTAAATTGTGATGTGTGAAAATGTCCTGTTTTATTTGTATGTAATTTTGATTACTTTGTGATTCTGTTTCTCTCTCCAGCCAAACTCAGGTCGTCATTTAGTCGACCTACCTGGATGAAGAAAGGTTCCTGTGCCTTACAAAAGTTATTTGTGTGAATAATTTCTAAAGGAATCATTGTTATTTTAGAATCATGGAGACTGGGGTGGTGGTCCCTCTTTTGAAGAATGGGTCTAAAGGGTGTGCCCCAACTATTTAGCCTAAGTCCACTCCAGGTGTCAGAAGTCAGAGCTCTGTCTCCCCCTCTGGTCACCAGCGGGAACCATCTCCTTCCGGAATGTCAAACACCGGACTCTCATTCTCTCAATCATCCACAGCATACTCAAACACTGTACTGAGCTCAACTCAGTGCGAAGTATTGTTTGTGCCACTCTTCCTTCATTACCGAGTGTTATATTTGGACCTGATCTCCTGTTTTCTAACCCTGACTCTGAGTCTCGCCTGGATCTTGACTACCCTTTCTCTTCTCCGGTAAACTTATTGCCTGTTATCGACTCCTATGCCTGTCTGACCCTAAATTAAGCTTTGAGGACTTATAGCTGAGCTAATAAACTTGCTGCATTTTGATCCAGCCGTCTACCTGTTCTTGTGATACCAGGATACTGGCAAGGAGAATTTAAAGGGCTTGTATTGTGCTAAGTAAAACGACCTGATCTCTGAGGCTCAGCCTTTTGCTCCTTGTGGGCTCCCCCCATGTCATGACGTCAACCTAGAGTCAGCTTCGGCAGCGTGTCTGCATTTCTCCCATGAAAACAAACTTTTGAAATCAAAGCTTTTGCAAAGATTGATGTGCAAATTGTGCATATAAAAGGAAAGTGTTTTTACCGATCAACGCTAGGTCAATGGAGAAAGTAGGTGTGTGTTAGCCTGGGGGTGGTGCTGGCAGTGCAGAATCTTCCTGAAAGGGGCTGTTCTCACTGGTCTATGTCACAATGTGAGGACTCGCTCATTTTCGTGGGTTGGGAGGGGTGATTCCCAGAGCAGAGGTTTTTAGAGGAATGATCAGACATGTGGGAATGGATCAAAAACTGCTTTGGAATTGTTTTTTTAAAGGAACGAACATTATAATTCAGTTTAAAGCTCTAAAAATTGAGTTAGTTTGAAACAGGTTTATTTTATTAAAAAGGTATTGCAAAAAGCGAGCTGACCATGACCTCGAAGAAGGCCCAACAACGTCTGAATATGAAGATTTCAAAAAAGCACTTGAAGACTTAGCTGAGAGCGTGAAAATTATTAAGATTTAACAGAAGCCACTGCTGGAGCTTAGCAAACGAGTTGCACAGACCATGGACTGCATAACGGAGCTAACAGAAAAAATAATGAGCCCTGAATGAACAATTAAACCACGGGATCGATATAATGGAGAAATGTGTGGACCAGGAATCAGTGATGTGTGGTGGTGGTGAAGGTTGTGAAATGTATAATGATTTCTGGAGAAAAGCAATGTCTTTAATTTTAGTTATGAAAACTATGTATAAAACACAAGTGATATAGTTAATCAAAGCATAAAATGGGGTGGGTTCTCGTCCTCCCTCTCCTTTTCAAGCAATTAGTTAAAATGTTTTTGACAAACACATTAATGTGTCCGTGAATGTATATATAGATCTCTTTTGCTTTCAGTTTTTTATTTTCTAATAAAATCATGACTAATTATCTTAAGTTTCTTTCTTGTCTTCTTTGGTTTTAATTGCTTGAAATACATACATTCCAATTCTCAGTGGTAGTATAGTAGTGCTCCATACTGTGGTGGTTTACCTGCTCATTCCAGCTTTAATCTATGTCCAGACATTAGCTCACACTACCGACTCACACTCCACATCAAAGCCAGCACTTCAGTCTGGGTTCCTGTCTCTGACCCCCTCATCTTCTGTAAAGCAAGGAATAACTAGATGCAGAGAGAAGTCAAGCTGAGACTTGGGAACGCACTAAGTAGCACTTAATACCCAGAAACACCACTAGGGGAGATCAGGAAAACAAAACACCTCACAAGAGGCAAAAAATGCAGAGTATAAATTAAAGATTCAAAGGTAGAACAAATAAGATAGAAGGCCAAACAGACCTTAGTGTTGGCATGGCAGGAAGTATTAGTATTAGTGACGCAGTGACACTGAGGACAAAGACGCTGAAACTCAAATGACACTGATTACAAAGTGCAGGCAGCTGCACGTTCCTTCACCAAGAGCCACAGGGGAGGTGGGTGGGTACATCCAGGAGTGACAGCTCACCTGCAAAACATAAAGAGACAGTTAGAAATCACAGCAAACAGCAAACTGTGTCATCTTCAGGAGAGTCTTGATTTTCTCTGCAGCAGATTTTCTCCACACCTTTCTAAGAAACTATACCTCTGGTGGACTTCCTTAAACATCGTCCAAACACACTCTTCCACCTACCAGTGTCCGGTCCTCAAGTACAATTCATAGTATTCAAGTTAGAGAAACTTTACATGACATCCAACATCCACATTGTTGCACTTTCCAGTATGCAATAGAGGAAAAGAGAGAAAGATCTTCACAGAGTCTGCCGTTCATCCAGATCCTTACCCTCACCTTTAATAAAATATAATATAATTTCCTTTCAAACGTGAGCAAGGACTCTGCTATTTGACATCTACAAACAATTCCTTGGCTTTAAAGAAAAGGATCTCGTTTGCAGCCGAGTTCTCTGAAGCAGAGTCAACCAGACAGTCATGCAGTGAGTGTGCTGAGAAGTTCTGAGAATGTGAGCACATTAAATCAGCTGAAATGATCCCAGACAAACTAGCAGCCACACCCTTCAGCACTGCCTGCTGTACCAGCTGCATGCTGCTTGTGCCAGGGAGCTGAGCACAAACCCCTGACTGTGCAAACCAGGCAAAAGGTTCAAGTCAGTGTAAACAAAAAAAAACAGACATGTAAAAATGGATGTAGAGCAAAAAGCAAGATAAAAGTATGTAAACAACAAAAATCTGAAGAGAGTAAGAAAAAGAAAAAGAAATGAAATATTCTCAATGCGTACCTTCTGTCAGTAGTATTCCATAACTCAGTACAGCCACTATTGAAGCTCAGTGCCCAAGCTAAGAGTACATTCTGTTACAGCTGCACATGGAACACCCAAATTAATTAAACAGTCTCATTTGGAAGCATGCATATTTGCAAATGCCAATGTTTTGTTTGTGTATATGTACATATTTATCAATAATCATATTTCTGTATTTGTTTGCACTCTTTTATTTTTGTATATTGTTTCAAGCATTAACTGATTATGTTCCACAGCTTTATTTTACATATTGAAACACAAAACCTTTTTTTGTTCGTTAGTGCTTTATTTATGAGAAATGTGTTGTTTTCCCCTTGTTCTTTTTCCTCTCTCTGTTAATAAATAACCTTTAGATACTTATTGATAATAAATTGTTTTCTACTGTAGGCTATGTTTACTGAAATTCTGAGGTCTTGTAGAGGCAAGACCACCTTTAGAGGCCTTGGACTCATACTTCCCCCCACAGAAACTAGACTGAATCCTTTCTCAAAATGCACTCAGCACTTGGAGATTGGATGGGTGGAGGGGGGGGGGGGGGGGGATTCCTTTAAAATCTCACTGCTCTACAACCGGAAGGAAAAGTGCTCCCTTCTTTCTACACAAGCCGTTATCTGTTAAAGGGCCTATACCATGCAAAATTATGTTTTTGAGCTCTTAAGTGTATCATGATGTTCATTCCTAACAAAAAGAAACCCCAAAGCAATATTTTGATCCATTGACACATTTCTGAGTATTCCTCTTAAAACCTGGGCTCTGAGCACCAGCCCCTTCCAAACCAGGTTCTCACGAACCGACATAGACCAGGGAGAACAGAGGAGTCTGCACTGCCAGCACCGTCCACAGGCTAACACAAACACCCAATTTCTCCACTAAGCTAGCGGTGATCGGCAAAATGCTTTCCTTTTAAATGCACTATATGCACATCCATCTTTGCAGAAGCTTGGATGTTTGTTTGTTTTCGTGGGCAAAATGATGATAAGCTGCCGAGACCGAGGTTAATGTCATAAAATGGGCGGCACCCACACGGAGCGAAAGGCGGAGCCTCAGAGATCAAGTTGTCTGACCAAGAATGAGATAGGCCATTTAAATTCTCCTTGCCAGTATCCTGGAGTGGATTTGAGTAGTTGGAGCACACCCTTCAGACCTGTTCTTAAAAAGAGGGACCTCCATCCCAGTCTCCATGATTTTAAATGAACAATGATGCTAATTTCTTTAGAGATTAGTCCCACATATAACTTTTGTAAAGTACAGGGCCTTCAGTGCCAGAACCAGATTTTCAACACAACCTTTAGACTTAGAATTCATGTTTGGATCAAGTACAGTAACTGGAGTCAAACTGTGGAATAATCTACATTCAGACGCAAAACAATGTCCAAACATTTGTCATTTCAAAAACAGATACAAAGAAATTATTTTCTATCTTACATGAAATCCCTAAATGAATAAAAGTCATATGACCATTTTTTTCTGTTGATCCTGTGATAATGGAAATGATTGCCTGGGTGTCTATTTTATTATTTATTTATATGACGTGATAATGATGTGCTGATGATTGATAAATCTTCAGACAGATAATATCTCCCATTCAGATACGGGTTTTGTTTTTAAGTTTGATCAAATAGACACTCTTTTGAATGACTGATTACATTTACCAGCGAGTGTTTAGATGTATCTATTGTTTATATAATGTTTGAACAGACACTGAACCCCACATTCCTCTTGGTGGTTACAGGTCGGCGCCAGTGTTGGGCAGCAGTGTGTGAATGTGTGCAGCATGATTGAATGGGACTGTGACTGTAAAGCGCTTTGGGCCTTCTAAGACGGTAGAAAAGCACTATATAAATATGTGCCACGTACCATTGAGAGGTCCCCAATCCATCACAGTTGTTCTTATCATTTTAAAGTGAATCTAAACCCTTATCAAGCCTTATTTAACACATAAGAGTCTAATGCATTGCATGTTTCCTCTTTGAACTTAGTCCTCTTTTTAGACCGTTCATGTGAATAGATTCTCTGGCTATCAAAACAAATAGGCCTTAATAACAGCCTGCAGCTCAACTGTTAGCTGAAAAAACATGAAGGCAGCTTTTGTAGTTGATGTGACTGAAAGACCAATCAGATGCCACCAATCGCCCTTCAGAGATTACACAGGATGAAATGCCTCGGCCTTAGTTTCAGCATCCATTCTGGGCCAGCAGCATGCTGCACTTACCTATGGACAACTTTACTACAGCACCTGACTGAGCATTCCTCACAGGAAAAACTCACCAGTAAAACTCAGTAATCACTACTGCTACATGCTTTAGCTCCAGACATTATTTTGATTATTTTGAACTCCTCAACCGTGTATGCAATTCATGTAATTCCAGCAGATTCTTTATTTTTTACTTTATTTTATTTTTTGACTAACTTGTCCTGTTCAACAGCTGAGCAAGTAGATCAGAGCTGAGTGCCTCTTGTATTGGACAGATGTTATTGTTACAATTGGGGTTCATGGATCTACAGACAGACTGGGAGTATATTTGTATAAATCCTTTTTGTATTTGAGGCTTTTTTTATGAAAATTAGATTTCTATGCATTCCTTGTTGGACCGGACGGAAAAAAGAAACAAAAGAGGAGAGAAAGAAACAGAGTGGGATGTCAGAGATGGGGGATAAGGGGTTAGAGTGGGGGGTACAAAGGCTGCACACATATTTACAGGTTAGAAGTATAATCATACATTTATGATTAAAAATGTATCTCCCAAGATTCCAGCAGATTCTGAATACATCTATGCAACACTATGCAGTAGTGATGCATAGATGTAGTGTGTATAGTGTGTACAGTATCTGCTCATTTTGTCGTGGAGAAAAGTGGCATGAAAACATGAAAAACTGTCACGGTGCCTGGCGGTCTCCTCCCCCCTCCAGCTCTGCCCTAATGTTCCTGATTGCCACCAGCTGCCATCACTCTCCTGATCATCTTCTGTGGATTCAAAAGGAGATCAACGCCACTACTCGACGCCAGTTTGTTACCCCTTATGGTGACTGCTCTGGTTCTAGCCTCGTTACAGCTTTGTTCCAAGTCTCTGGCTCTAACTAATTCTTTGCTCCCTGTCTCAGGATCCTACCGCTCACGAGTGACGGCAGCACGGACCTTCCATTCTACGCCTCAGGAGCACGGAAACTCTCGGCAGCCGCTAACCGCTTCAAGACCCTCCAGCCACGCCACAGCCACGTCTAACCTGGACACTCCTCAAACCAGCCATCTTCACATCTGGAGCAAACAATAAATCCATTCTCATCCTCCACTTACCTGTCTTCCTTCTGGGTTGCAGCATCTGGGTTCCTCATCCTTGTGAAATCATGACAGAACAAACTGGCCAACTTCCGGACCCAGCTGATCCAGAGGGACTTCGTTTTGCCGTCAGCCAGCAAGGCATCGCCCTGGGCCGCCAAGCCGACGCTCTGTCGCAAGTATCCTCTGCCCAACAGGAACTTTTTCGGCGCCTGGATGGTCTAACGCAAACTTTGATGAATTTAACTGTCCAGGGGGCTACCCCCGCACCATCACCTCCCGCTTCCAGCATCGCCGCAGTTTCCGCTTCCGGTCCGTCACCAGAAAACTACCGACTGCAGCCGGAACCCTTCTTCGGCGACGTCGAAGCTTGTGGAGGGTTCCTGCTGCAATGTAGTCTCCTGTTCCAGCAAGCCCCGAGGTATTATGACTCCGACCTCAGCAAGATTACCCTGATCATAAACTCACTCCGCAATAAAGCGCTGCAGTGGGCTCAGGCTTTCCTGGCCGCCAATCCTGTCACCCACCTATCGTACGAGCACTTCATTAATGAATTCAGGCTGGTTTTTGACCAACCCCGTAAGCGGGAGGAAGCCTCACGAAAGCTTCTGGCTCTTAAGCAGCGAAGTCGCTCAGTGAGCGACCACGTCATAGACTTCAGAATCCTGGCGGTGGAAGCCGGCTGGACGGATCCAGCATTGAGAGGGGTCTTCTATCAGTCTTTAAATGAAGTCATTAAGGACCACCTGTGTTCGCAACCAGAAACCCACTCTTTTGAGGAGCTCGTCACGGCGGCTCTCCGTTCGGACACCCGCTTACGTGAACGACAGCATGAAAGACCTCAGCCTCCACGCAGAAGTCCTGCTAATCCACCACAAGGTACGGCGGCACACATTTCTCCTATAACCCAGTCTGAAACCTCTCGCAGTCAGACCGACGAGCCCATGCAGATTGGACACTCCAAGCTTTCCGCAGAGGAGAGGCAGCGACGCCGGATCGAAGGGGCATGCTTTTATTGCGGAAAACCAGGACACCAGGTACACCAATGTAGCCTGCGTTTAAACTCCAAAACCCCCCGCTAGAGGACAGGCCGCGGGCGGGTCAAGTCTTGTCATCTTCTAAAGATTTTCTCCGCATTCCTGTCAAGTTAAGTCATGTTTCTGAAACTCTGGATCTCCACGCTTTGATTGACTCCGGCGCTGAACAGAACCTTATAGATCACAGCCTAGTTACTCGCCTGTCCCTGCCTACAGAGTCCCTTCCTTCCCCTATTAGAGCCGCTGGGTTGGGGGGTCAACACCTTTCGGTGATTACTCACCGTACGGAACCGGTGTTATTAATTACTTCTGGTAATCATAGAGAACTCGCCCGGTTCTTCGTAACTCAAACCCCCCAGAACCCCATTATTCTGGGGTACTCTTGGCTTCGTCACCACAACCCGCAATTTGATTGGGTCCATCGTCGTATTATTGGTTGGAGCGAGTTCTGCCTCGCTAACTGTTTGCAATCCGCTGTTCCACCCGCTAATTCTGCCTCCGTTAAATCTCCTGAGGAGATCGATCTGTCTAACGTGCCTAGTTGCTACCACGATCTTCACACCGTTTTCAGCAAAGTTAAGGCTGGTGCCTTACCTCCCCACCGGCCTTACGACTGTTCAATCACTTTATTGGACGGCGCTCCTCTCCCTAAAAGTAGGCTGTTCAATCTCTCTGGCCCCGAGAAAGCCGCTATGGAGGTTTACATTCAAGAGGCACTTTCCTCGGGGCACATTCGTCCTTCTTCCTCCCCTGTCGGTGCAGGGTTTTTTTTTGTCGAGAAGAAGGACAAAACCCTCCGACCGTGCGTAGATTATCGAGAACTAAATCAGATCACGGCAAAAGACAAGTATTCCCTTCCGCTCATCAGCTCTGTCTTTGACTCGATTCAGGAGGCCCGTATCTTTTCCAAGCTTGACCTACGAAATGCTTATCATCTCGTACGGGTCAAGGAGGGTGATGAATGGAAAACCGCTTTCAAAACTCCTCTCGGTCATTATGAGTATCTCGTCATGCCATTCGGGTTAACAAACGCTCCTGCCGTGTTCCAGCGCCTCATAAACGACGTTCTATGGGACTTTATCGACCGCTTCGTTTTTGTCTACCTTGACGACATACTGATCTACTCTAAACATCCTGATCAGCACAGAAACCACGTTCGTCAGGTACTCCAACGATTGTCTGAAAATCAGCTTTTTGTCAAAGCCGAAAAATGTCTGTTTCATTCCACCGTCGTCCCCTTCTTAGGGTACATCTTCGAGGCAGGTAGCATTCGACCCGACCCCGCTAAAATCGAGGCTGTCTCCAAGTGGGAACCCCCTACCACGCGTAAGAAACTTCAGCAATTTTTAGGGTTCGCTAATTTCTATAGGCGGTTTATTAGAAATTACAGCTCCATCGCGGCTCCCCTCACGCGACTCACTTCCACTGTTCGGGCCTACCAATGGAACTCGGATGCCCAAGAAGCTTTTGACACTCTCAAGAACTTCTTCGTTACAGCCCCCATACTAATACAACCCGACCCAGCTAGACAATTCGTGGTCGAGGTTGACGCCTCCGACTCAGGCGTCGGGGCAGTATTATCTCAGCGGGAAGAGTCCTCCAACAAATTGAAGCCCTGCGCTTTCTTTTCTAAGAAACTGACCCCTGCTGAGCGCAACTATGATGTGGGCAACCGTGAACTTCTCGCTATTAAATTAGCATTGGAAGAATGGCGACACTGGCTGGAGGGTGCGGTTCATCCATTTATTGTCTGGACTGATCACAGGAACCTTTCATATCTTCGCTCCGCCAAGAGACTGAATTCCCGTCAAGCCCGCTGGTGCCTGTTCTTTGACCGTTTCAATTTCACCATAACCTACAGACCAGGAAGCCGCAATATTAAGCCCGACGCCCTCTCACGGAAGTACTGCTCCTCTGATGACCAGGACGGCACCACGAACCCCATCATTCCCTCCACCTGCATCGTTGGAAACGTTACCTGGGACATTGAGAATAAAGTGATGCAAGCTCAAGGTGAGGAACCCAATCACCCAGAACCTCCTGACGGAACACTTTATGTACCCCGATCTCTCAGGTCCGACGTCATCACGTGGGCCCACGCCTCACGTCTTGCCTGTCACGGCGGGGTCACCAGGACTCTCTGCCTCCTCCGTCGGCGTTTTTTCTGGCCCTCCATGACTAAGGACGTTAAGGAGTATGTGGCTGCCTGTACCACCTGCGCCCGCTCCAAGACCTCCAACTCACCACCGTCTGGTCTCCTCCATCCGCTGTCCACTCCCGGGCGTCCTTGGTCCCACATTGCCCTGGACTTTGTAACCGGTCTCCCTCCTTCTCAGGGAAACACGGTCGTCCTCACCGTCATAGACCGCTTCTCTAAATTTGTCCTTTTCATCCCGCTCCCACAGTTGCCCACGGCCACCGAAACCACGGAGATCCTGGTCCAGCATGTATTCCGTCACCATGGTATTCCTGTGGACATTGTCTCGGATCGGGGCCCCCAGTTTGTCTCCCAGGTTTGGAAGGCTTTCTGTGGGGCCTTGGGGGCCACAGTCAGCCTGTCCTCAGGCTATCATCCCCAATCTAACGGCCAAGCTGAAAGAGCTAACCAGGAGCTCGAAACATCACTGCGTTGTCTCGCCGACCGGAACTCCTCTGACTGGTCCAGGTATCTGGTTTGGGCCGAATATGCGCACAACACTCACCCCTCTTCTGCCACAGGCCTGTCCCCGTTCGAGGCTGCTCTGGGGTTCCCGCCTCCGCTGTTTCCTTCCCACGAGTTAGACCTCGCTGTCCCCTCTGTTCAGGACCATCTCCGCCGATGCCAGAGCATCTGGCATCAGACCAAGGCTGCTCTGCTCCAGACTAAGGAGACCAATCGCCGTACGGCCAACCGTCATCGCGTGGTGGGTCCTACATATCACCCTGGTCAGAAAGTCTGGTTGTCATCCCGTAATATTCCTCTTCAGGCCACCTCCCGCAAGCTCGCCCCCCGCTTCATCGGTCCCTATACTGTGGAAAAGGTCATCAATCCCACCTGTGTCCGCCTCCGCCTCCCAGCGGCTCTCAAAGTCCATCCCACCTTTCATGTCTCTCAGGTCAAGCCTGTCGTCGACAGCGCGCTTTGCCCGCCGTCCGCCTCCCCTCCACCCGCCCGGCTCATCGATGGTGCCCCGGCTTATACGGTCAGTCGGATTTTGGATGTCCGCCGCCGGGGTCGCGGCCACCAGTTCCTCGTGGATTGGGAGGGTTACGGTCCGGAGGAACGCTCTTGGGTCTCCCGTTCCCTGATCCTGGACCGTGTCCTCCTTGCTGACTTTTTCCGTGCCCACCCGGATCGGCGTCCCGGACCGCCTGGAGGCGGTCGTTGAGGGGGGGGTACTGTCACGGTGCCTGGCGGTCTCCTCCCCCCTCCAGCTCTGCCCTAATGTTCCTGATTGCCACCAGCTGCCATCACTCTCCTGATCATCTTCTGTGGATTCAAAAGGAGATCAACGCCACTACTCGACGCCAGTTTGTTACCCCTTATGGTGACTGCTCTGGTTCTAGCCTCGTTACAGCTTTGTTCCAAGTCTCTGGCTCTAACTAATTCTTTGCTCCCTGTCTCAGGATCCTACCGCTCACGAGTGACAGCAGCACGGACCTTCCATTCTACGCCTCAGGAGCACGGAAACTCTCGGCAGCCGCTAACTGCTTCAAGACCCTCCAGCCACGCCACAGCCACGTCTAACCTGGACACTCCTCAAACCAGCCATCTTCACATCTGGAGCAAACAATAAATCCATTCTCATCCTCCACTTACCTGTCTTCCTTCTGGGTTGCAGCATCTGGGTTCCTCATCCTTGTGAAATCATGACAAAAACTGCTTTTCTCTGCATCAGAATCAGCTGATTTACTTTGATTGCGGTAAAAGAGTTGCGAAATGTCACAGTACGTGTGTTATTTAGGTGTCACAGGCAACATCCCCATTGTTAAAAGAAGCTTAATAGTCAATGACTTTGGATATTCACCTCACAGACCCACATTGAGCCACGTCCGTCAGCTAAATTCCCCGTGGGAATACACCAAAATTGTTACTTCATCAGAATTTTTACTTTCATTAAAACGCAATACCTTAGACCTCCCGTTATCTTAATATTACAATAATAAGTTCAATTTCTTCATTGGGTTAACTTTGCATCAAAAAACCAGAGAAGTCTATCAGGATGAATCTGAAGCCACCGACAGAATTTGGTTCCACTGCCACATCCTGCAGGAAGCAGCTGATGGGGTGTCAGCAGAAGGATCACAGTTGGGACTGCCTAGTGTAGGGAGTTTAAAAAAGAAACCATGATGGTTGTGGAAAGGCTGGATCAAATCTGATCCAAGGCAGTTTGTATTAAAAGTCTAAAGCAGAGTGGGTTTTGTGTGTTGGCTCAACATTGTGTGTGACCATTCCAGCATCTTATTATTAATCTTGTTACATAAAGCTCAGATTTGTTTAAACACTTGAGACAACTTATTACTACAAACTCACTTTTATGCTCCTAATACACCCCCCCTCCCCCCCCAAACAAAAATCGTTTTCATTGACAGCCTATATCAGCATTGGTTTATTAAAAGGAGCAGATGATATGCCAGCACAGCTGCATGTGAGTCAACTAAGTTGGACTGAAAGTCACCCAATCCCATGAAGACTTAGTGCCAACCATGAACATTGCAGTTAATGGTCTGGTGGTGTTCTTTTGGCGTAAATCATCAGTTTAACCCCAGGAAGCACCGAGTCCTGCCCTCTCCAGCTGTCCGTGTTTATATTTAGTGCAACAGGGACTAAGATGGAGCTGTGTGCAAGGGTTAGCTGTGGAATTCAAACCTTGCTGCCATTGCATGGGTTGATTTAAAAGATAAAAAAAGAAAGAATGTAGATTTCTGTCCTTTTATTTTCAAAGTCATTGTAAATGTACCTTTAATAGCTGCCTTTTTGTCTTTTTTAACTCCTAAATGAGGCTGAAAATGATCCTAATTTCACCATTTTATTTCCTTGAAATTACTTGATTAGCTGACCTTATTTGTGACGTTGACAAAACTGACATTTTTTGAGGACTCCATGGTGGTGTGGGGGTTACCAGTCTTACATCACAGCAAAAAGGTCCTGGTTTAAATCCCAGCTGGGACCTTTCTGTGTGGAATTTGCATGTTCTCCTCGAGAATGCATGGGTTTACTTCGGCCTCATCCCACAGTCAAAAATCCTGCTTTGGAGGTTTATTGGTGACTCTAAATTGCCCCAAGGTGGTTTAGTGGCCCTGCAACAGACTGGTGACCTGGAAGAGCAATACTCCTGAGCAATATTTATCATTTCAGGACAGCTCAGTGCACATACAACAAAAATGAAATTAAAACACATTTAATTCACATGTAATGACGATTAACCAACTACAAAAAAACATAAGCTAAATTTTCTAGGAAGATTGTCCTGATCCATGGGGTCAGAGTTTGACCTCTGACTAGTCTTCTTCCCCAGATTTGGAGGAAACCATTTGGCAACCTTCAGGCTCCCACCAACTTGCAGCCATGACCTTTGACCTCTTCTGTGTTTATAAAGTCAACGTCCTTGACCAGAATCTGAGGTAAACATTTCCTTTCTTTTTCAGCCACCTGCCATCTTAAACAACAAAAGAGAGCCATTACCTCTGTTAGCAAGTAATAACAGAAGAAAAACATTTGGATTTTAACTCATGTGATTATTTATTTTGAGCTTCCTTAACAGAAAAACTCAATGTCACATCTATGTTCCTTGTGATATTATCCTTCTTCAAGGTGAGCTTTCATATTTCTTTGACCTTTTAAAGAAAATCAGTGTTTTCTTTGACGGTACCATTATAGTGAATAAACACATTATCATAAAAAATAAGTGCAGAAAATAGCTGTGACATCTACGCAGAAGAAACATAAACCTTAACACAAGCCTTAACACTGAATCTGTCTTACAAATCATGTGTATCTTTATCTAGATTAGATAGATAAGAAAGATAGATAAGAAAGATAGATAGATAGATAGATAGATAGATAGATAGATAGATAGATAGATAGATAGATAGATAGATAGATAGATAGATAGATAGATAGATAGATAGATAGATAGATAGATAGATAGATAGATAGATAGATAGATAGATAGATAGATAGATAGATAGATAGATAGATAGATAGATAGATAGATAGATAGATAGATATGCGTCTGTGTATTAGTGCTGTCATGTTATTCAAATTTTTGGATTAATTAATCGTGACCTATGATTAATTATCTTATTAATCTACTTTTTAAACTTATAAGTGCTGTAAAAAAACAAATTTTAAAGCAATTTCATTTAAATTTAAGACAATGTGACACAGTAAACGATCAATTTACAACTAATAAAGTGGCTTTATGAAGTTTTCTTATTATAACAGACTTCTGACCTTTACTTTTACACCAGTGAGGGGTATTTCTTTTCATTCCAGATAATCTGGAAAGAAAAAAACGGAACAAAACATCAGGTCCAGAGTGCTGTAATTGAATACATAAGAAATTGGAAACACTTTTCTGAGCAATCCAAAAATTGTGACCGCAAACAACTTATTAATACCATATTTGACATACAATCTTCCACAGTTTACCACCCTTAATATTTTACAACAACAACAACAACAACAAAATCTTAATGTGGTATGATAAATAAACTCTTCAATGGTAAATGAGTCTTCAACAGCAGTTTCCCTCTGTGTTTGACTGGACTGCCTGTTACAGGCATCACTCCCAGTGTTAACTCAGGATCTGTTGGTCTTGTTAATGACCATTTCAGCAGATGTGAGTGGGGATTCTGGCTGTGAGAGGCTGATTCATTTGTCTTCATGAATGACATTTTAAGAGCATTTGAGAGAGAAATGGCTCTTTCAAAGGTACATTTCTAAACCAAATGGGTGATGAATCACTTAAACTACAAAGAGACAACTGTTGTTTTTACTCTGTTTCAGTGGCTGTGCACATGAAACTGCAATCACCCCATAATGGGTGTGAGTGGGCTACTTTGAGAAATAATTTTTATCAAACCTTTTCCCAGCATCAGTGATCAGGCTCACAGCTGCAGCTGTAAACACAGACGAGGAACCAAGTCCTCTATAATCGCACCTTTATTGCAAATCAAATAAAACACTTGTAAAGGAGCTCTGAGTTTCCCCAATGCACACAAATGAAAACTTGGTGGAAAACGGATGAATGGATGGATGGATAGATGGATGGTTCATTTTATTCAATATTTTTTCATCTAATTTGGTCCAAATGATTCTAATAAGTCCACATAATTTCCTTTATATGTAAAAGATGGCTTAAAGTTATGACCTTCAAAGGATTGTGGTGGGATCACCCCACCACATAACTATGTAGAGGTGAAGCTGTGAATTTGAACAACGTCTTAAAAGGGATAAATAGGAACAAACCAGCAGAACCAGACTCAGTAAAGGTCTGAATTAACAGTGAACATTTGGGGTCAGAGAGGTCAGATGAATGAAGTTCCATCAACCGTTCCCCACCAAAATATGCTTGAGACACTAGTTGCTCAAATCTGCAAAAACTACAACACATAGATTTCCCATACATTTTTAGCTGTATGACTGAAAACTAAAAACTACATTCAGCCATCCAGATAAGTGAAGTGCTGTTCTGCTTTGTCTTATACTTGCTCTAATGTTTATTTATGTACTTGTTAGTTTTTTGTTTTAAATCTCTTTTAATTGTCATGTTTTTTCTTTTACATTTTAGTTGTAACTCAAGTGTTTTAGTCAGAGGGATCCTCCACATTAGTGACAGAGCCTTGATCCCCCGGGTCTGAGTCAGTGTCCTTGGGGGGGTCCTGTGGCAGTTTATTCTGTGAACTTGAGTGGGGGGGTCACTGATGTGGATATGTCCCCAAAACATTGTTTCCCCACTTCAGTACAAAGCCAGGTTTCTACATTGCATCATTTTATCAAGGTGTGGCATTGTGCGGTTTTAAACAAAATATGTTTGTCTTGTCCTTTTGTTTTTAAATTTGATTATATTTTTATGTAAAGCAATTTGAGTTCTTGCGTAGTAAGAGTGCTCTATACATAGATAAAGTTTGAATTTACTGGAAAATATTTGCAAAGGGAAAAAAGCACATATTGATAGACAAACAGGTTTGTGTTACATTGAAAAAACATGACCATGTTTTTCCTTGCCAAGTCCTATTTTAAAACTATTCTCAACTTGTTAGAGAGACATATTTCTTTTATGAACGTCTTGAAATGGACAACATTTAATATCTGTCAACTGTGTGAATACTTGTTTGTTGTCAATTTTTTGTTTAAATTTTTTTTTTTTGTGGATTTTCTGCACTATAAGTCAGACTAAACAAAAATGTCGGATTCAGAGTGCCTTTTTTATAGATTCTGGTTGTGTTTACTGATGTGGAGCGCTCTGTCAGTTTGTTTTTTACATCGAAAGGTTGAATGATAGTGTCAATGCGCAAACGCAGCTAACATGTAGCGGTGTCTGACTGTGCTTTTCTACTTTGGAGTTAGCGTAGTCACAGTAACATTTGTTTTAGTGGTGTCAGTCTGCTTTTATGTGTTGTAAATGTGGTTGATACTTACAAGTATTGTGAACACGCTAACGTGGCTAATTTTTCTAATAATGTGTAGTGTGTTAAAGAAGTCTAGAATTATTGTAAATGCAGTTAATAAAGTCTGACTGGCTCAGGGACCTTATAGTTCGTGGTGCCTTAAATGTAATGTGTCTGAAAACAGAGCATCGACGGTGCAGCATTGACGGTTCCATCAGAGATCAGTCGGCTGAAAACCTATAGAGATTTAAACTCTGGTCTTATTTTCATTAACAACCACATTTGTAACTAGACACTGCAGTTAAGTGTCCAAAAGTGAATAGTTAATGAACTGAATATTTTACTCATTGCCCACAGTTGGTTGTTCTTTGGTTTGCTTAATGTAAAGACTTTTTCTCACTCTTTTTTGGTCACCTTGTGAGTTCCACGCACCCATTCAGTAACCCATGGAGACAGGGCGAAGGGGGCCACTGCAGGTACAACATGGAAAGTATGATGAAGAACTTTTCTCTGTCAGCGGACTCAGACACGGCTAAAAATGATTAAAACCTGGCTTATGGATGAAAAAATGGAATTAACTCTTGACTCTGAGTCCTGTTTGGATATAATTTTTGTTTTAGCTGACCTATTGTGTAGTTGTCTTTGTAAATGGTGTTTGTCCAAAGCCCAGATGATACAAATGCATTGCACTTGCTTTATTTAGAAGTTTCAACACCATGAAAGGTGTCTGACATAAGCAGAGACAGCGGGAAGGATGTGGCCTGAGAGGAAACTGTCATACTGTCCTTGGCCTGACTGAAAAATAATCATCCTATTGTCCTCAAAAACGAAAAAAGGTAGGAACTTCTTTGGATTGAAACGAGCCTCTTGTCCCCTAATTGTTAGCGTATCATTAGGCTGAAGCTGATATGTTTGTGCCTAAAAGTAATGCTTGATAAACTGCAAAGTGACGCATTATGAAACAATAAAAACCTGCGATTTACAGAGCCTGTGAACAAACACTGGATTTCCTTAGAACTCCTGTTGATAATGAGGAAATCCTGTTGATTGAGTTACTTTTAGCACCTTTTTCTTTGTGTCATGTTTGAGTTCATAGTGAAGCAGAGTCACCATCCAGATCCACTTCCCATCATTTAAAGGAGGTATTTGTGGTTTTAAAGTATTTCGTTTGTTTTCAATGAACCAAGGACACCTTTGCAAATGCGTTCAGAGACAACCTGCAATCTTAAAAATGTACTTGTTCAGTTCTTCCATCATTGCTTAGATTTTTTCCACTGTTTGCATAACATCTTTATCATGGCAAAATAAAAGACACTGAGTATGAGGTTATGAATTAATCTCCAATCACAAATCAAAGAGGGTAAATCCAATAACATTTTAAAAAAGTAATCCATCCATCTTCCTCCGCTTATCCGGGACCGGGTCGCGGGGGCAGCAGTCTCAGCAGAGATGCCCAGACTTCCCTCGCCCCAGCCCCTTCCTCCAGCTCCTCTGGGGGAACCCTGAGGCGTTACCAGGCCAGCCGAGAGACGTAGTCTCTCCAGCGTGTCCTGGGTCTTCCCCGGGGTAATTTAAGGTAATTTATAAATATCACATCTCTGGTAAACTTCAAGTATACTGCCTCTCTTTTAGTACAGACTAAGTATAATTGTAGTAAACTTAAATAAACTACTTTGTGCTAAGGGAAAGGACAAAAAGCATGGTAAAAAAGTAATATTTCAAAAATATGAACAATAAGAATTGTTAGTTGTTCTGTCTAGATATTTTCTTTTTTTAACTTGTCCTGTCCAACAGCTGGGCAGGCAGCTGAGAGCTGACGGCCTCTTGTGTTGCACATATTTTACTTTAACAACAGGGGTTGTTAATCTTCAGACAAACCAAAGGTATGTCTGAATAAACCCCTTTTGTAATTGAGGCCAAACTTTATTAATTTCAATCATGTTTGAAAATCTTTGGTGTTGGACCGGACGGAAAAGGAAATAAGGGAAGAAGAGAGAGGGATGTTAGAGAGGGGGGGGTAAGAGGGTGATAATAGGAAGGGAGGGGATAAGACCATGAAGTGGCACAAAGCAACAAGTTTACTGGTTGTTTATCATTAAGGGAAGGTTCAAATGTAGTACAAAAGGGCGGGGCCCGTCCACACACACACTCAAACGTTATCAACATACCTGCTAGCTGCAAAAATGTCCACCTGTCAACATGTACACAAAACAGATAGTGTTCACACACGCATACCTATGCCTTTAAACCAACTAGTGTGAAATATTTCAGTCATTCAATCATGCAAACTGTTAATGCAAAGGTGAGCTAACACCTGTGCTCAGGTGAGTGTTTATGTTTTTCTAAAATGGACGGTGGAATGTGAAAAGAAGTAAGTACAGTGCCCAGCCATCCCCACACCAAGACCCCGCCGCAGCATCAGCGGCAGCCGGAAACCCCAACGCCACACGGCAGCAGGCAGGGAACAATCGCCCCCCCGGGCGACCCAGTCCGCCACCCAGGCCAGGGCCAGCAGGACCGCCGCGAGGCCCCCAGAGCCAGAGAGCAGGGAGGCACGGGGGGAAAGGGAGCGCCGCCCCAGCCCAACGCAGGGCCCCACCCGAGAAGGGGTGCCCACAGCCCCAGACGAGCAGCCCATCACCCCCCAGGAGTACCGGGCATCCCCCCGCCCCAACCCCAGGTACGAACCAGAACCCACCCCCAAGGACACGGACACCCCCCGGCTCAGGTGTAATGTGAACCCCCCCCCGAGCGGAGAGAGTACCGCCGGGCCCAGGAGACCAGCACCCAGGGGACACGGCAGCCGTTGCCAAGGGACTCGTACCCCCCACCAGGGAAGGGGTAGGGGACTGATGGTCCTAAGTCCCCCCTTCCTTGCAAAATGTGTGTGCGTGTATGTGTGTTTGTGAGGGCGTGTGTGTGTGCACGTGTGTGTGTTTTATGTTGGAGTGTATATTTTGAGGGGGAAGGGGTGTGTGTACTAAAGGGGGTGCAGTTAAAATTGGCGGGTAGGGCACTGAGGGGACATCTCCTGATTACTCACAGTGATGTCCCCTCATCCTCCCCACCAAGGGGCCCTAAATGTCTAAGGTGCGGTTAAAATTGGCAGGTAGGGTGCTAGGAGGACATCCGCTGCTTGCTGGCAGTGATGTCCAAGCACCCCCTCTACCAAGGGCCCTACATGTCTAAGGTGCAAATAAAACCGAAAGAGGGGGGGCCACTCCATACGGCAACCATGGGAGGGGTACCACTGCCAAGTAGCCCCCCCCCCAGGCGCATCGCAGGCTAAACCCCCCACCCCTTCACCCTAATATGAGGTTATATGAGGAAGGGGGTAGGTTGGGGACAGCTGGTAGACTGTCCCCCCGGTGGTCAAACAGCTGTCCCCCCCCCCCCCCCCCCACCCCCAGCATAGGGGCCAGGCCACCCCAGCCCAGGGACCCCATCCCCCGAGGCGCCGACACCCCAGGCCCAGCACCACCCACCCCACACAGAGAGAGAGGAGCCAGAAAGCGCCGCCCCCCCCGGAGCAAGCCCAACCCCCCCCCCCCAGAAGAGCTCTGGTCAGGCCTCGACGGGACCGAGGCAGCCAACCGGCCGGGGCAACCACAGATTGCCTCAGCGGAGACCCCGACCCGTCAACCCCCCCAAGGTCCCGTACCGATAGTGGGTTCCCCCTCCCCCACAGAACGCCCCCCCACAGGACAGGGCCGACAAGCCCCCCACCCCACCCCAGACCAAAGCGGATGACCCCCAGAGCGACCGGGGGTCCCAAGAGGGTTGTCCTGTCCCGTCCCAGAGCCAGGGAAGGGCTCCGCCACCCCACCCCCCCACCACGCACCCCCACACCCAAGCCCAGAGGACCACGCAGCGCCCCAGCCCGCCCCACCCAGGCACCGGACCTGGCCCCCCGACCAACGGAGCCCCCACCACCCCCCCGCCGACCCCCACCCCGACCACGGCAGAAGGACAAGGAGCGGCGATGACCAGGCCCCCCACCCCCTAAGTCACAGAGTTAGCTATGGAAGACCATAGAGACCGAATTTTTCCAAAGTTACTTGAACTTTGGGCTGACATTTTTCCAAGCTGATATGATCAAGCAGCAGATTTCTGTGTTGACTTATATTTATATTTTTCTTGTTTTTCCAATTTATTAAAATAGTTTTTTTTAGCAATGAATCTTCTATCAATAATTATGTGCTCTAGTTGTTTTACGCCCCCTGCTTGCCAAGATGGGAACTGTATCATTTTTTTGTTTATAAGGATGTCTGGGTTGTTCCAGATGGGTGTCATTTTGCACGGTTGAATTGATGATTTTGATATTTTGAGAAATTCCCACCAGGCTGTTAATGTCGTATTTATATTAATACTTTGAAAACAATCCTGTTTTTTAACTGTTTGGCTAATAAACGGTAGATCTGACAGGTTGATCTTTCCACATAACGCCTGTTCCAAGTCTAACCATGAGTTGGTTTCTGGATTATTTTTTTAACCATATTAAGATGTATTGCAATCTATTTGCAAGAAAGTACTTGTGGAAGTTAGGTAGTTCTAATCCTCCACATCTTTTTGCAGATTTTAAAGTTTTTAGACTAATTCTTGCAGGTTTATTGTTCCATAAAAAGCTTGATATGGATGAGTCTAATGTTTTGAACCATTTTAGTGGCGGTTGTGTGGGAATCATTGAGAAGAGATAATTAACTTTAGGTAAGAATTTCATTTTAACCGTGGCTACCTTGCCCATAAGGGACAGAGGCAGGTTGGTCCAGCGTGTTAGATCGTCCTGTATGTTTTTCAGTAATGGGGTGTAGTTTAGCTGCACCAGTTCTGATAGTTTGGGGGAAAAGTAGATACCGAGATATTTGATATTTCCTGATTTGACTGGTATTGTGAGTCTTTGTTCCGCATTCCTGTTGAGTGGTAATAAAACAGACTTATTCCAATTAATGGAATAGTCTGATATGGAGGAGAATTCATTAATGATTGTTGCTGTTTCATTTACAGAATGTAAATTACTTAAAAACAGTAATATGTCATCCGCATAGAGACTAATTTTATGATGGCTGTGTTTGGTTTTAATTCCTTTAATGCTCTCATTCTGTCTTATTGCTGCAGCTAAAGGCTCAATAAATATAGCAAAAAGAGAAGGAGAGAGTGGCTAACCCTGTCTGGTTCCTCTTCCAAGAAAAAATCTGTTGGAAGTCTGTTTATTGGTTCTAACTGATGCATTGGGGTTGTGATTTAATATTTTGATCCAATTGATGAATGATTCTCCAAAGCCAAACTTATGGAGGGTAGCAATAAGGAACTTCCAGTTAACTCTGTCAAAAGCTTTTTCAGCATCCAGCGATAATATAGTAATTTCCTGGTTTTTAATGGTGGCAAAGTCTATTATATTCACAAGTCTTCCCCGACAAGTCTTCGGAGATTGTCATCCGAGTGTCTGCCTTTGATGAATCCAGTTTGGTCAAAGTGAATTATGTGAGGAGTGATTTTTTCTATTCTCTGTGCTATTGCTTTCCAGATAATTTTTACATCTGCATTGATTAGAGAAATGGGGCGATAGCTTGAAGGACTAGTGGGATCTTTGTCTGGTTTTAGAAGAAGGATTATGTTGACTGAGTTCATGTTAGGTGGTAGTGATTGACTTTCATTGATAGATATGACCGTTTTATAAAATGTTGGTGCCAGCTGTTCCCAGAATTCTTTATAAAACTCAGCAGGAAAGCCGTCAGGCCCTGGTGCTTTACCATGAGGCATTAGTAACAGAGTTTCATGAAGTTCAGACAGCGAGAGCGGAGAGTCTAAGTTTGTGATTTGATCCTCATTTAGCCTGGGTAGGTTTACATGATTAAGAAATGGGTCAATACTTCACTCTGACGGATTGATCTGTGATGTGTACAAGTTTTTATAAAAGTTTTCAAATGCGTTATTAATTTTGACCAGGTCGTGAGTGACATTTCCTGTTTGGTCCATAGTAGAAGTGATTGTTGATTTTTCTCTATTAATTTCAAGCTGAAAACGGTTACATTGGTGCCGTGACCCGTTCTTCGGATTCGTCAGGCGGGCGTGAAGGTTTTTCCTCGCCCAACACGCCTGATCTGGGGGATCGCTGCGCAGCACACTGCGGAGGAATCGAAGCGGAGTTCGTCATCTAACCTGGGCCGCGAGCACGTCAGCAGTGATTGACAAGAGTATCCGGTGGAGCTGATTTCCACCTGCGTGGACGGTTGACGTCAGTAAATTAGGTGTGTGAGAAAGGTTTCATGCAACAGGTGATGTGACATTTTGGGTTTCAATTCCTTGAGTATTTTTTTGAAGAAAAAAATAAAAAAAAATAGGGGATTTAGAGAGTGTTAGATGATAATGTTATTTTAGTTTTGCCACAAGCTGCATTGTTTTTTTTCCCAATCTTTCTTCAAACTATGGATAAGGAAAGATCTATTGGATCTTTTGCTCTCTCTCCTGCACATGGTAGAGGCAGAGGTACAGCCATGTTTCCTCCAAATGCATCGACACCTAAACCACAGTTTGAAAAATTGTCCCGAGTCGCTGATGTTTCTTCACAATGTGATGCGACTGCAAACTCGAAGGATGGTGTCACTGATAAACTATTAGCCGAGATAGCCTCTCAGGTGGGCATTTCTATTGGTGAGAGCATTGCATCATGTATCGAGCGACGATTTGGTGGTGCTGTTACAGGTGTGTCTGGGTCAGCCATCAATGACTCCTCTATGTTAAATGTCATTTTACGACAGGATGTCAAGGAACCAGTGAGTTTTAGAGGAGATGGTACCGACACATGTTCTGTTACCGAGTGGGAAGTTTTGATGCTGTCCTATGTGAAAAAAAGGGGCATCCCTGTGCCTGAACAAGCTGAAGAAGTTTTATCAAAATTAGCTGGGAGGGCGCGTGAGGTCGTTAAAGTGGGCATACGTAGCAAGCCAGTGTTAACGTTGACTGAAGGCCCAGAGCCGATTTTTGAGTTATTGAAACAGCATTTCAGTGACACAGGGAACTCTAATCTGCCCTTAGCTGATTTTTATGCGACGAGACCCCACTCTGGTGAACACCCATTTGACTATTGGCTGAGACTAAACAGGGCTTTGGAGTTGACTGAAGACACCTTAAAAAGACAGAATGTGACTTTTGACTGTTTGTCACGTGACTTGGTCACAATGTTTATTCAGAACTGTCCAGACCCTGAACTGTCATTGATATTGAGGTGTAAGCCCATGACTCATTGGACCGTTGCAGACATTCATGAAAGGTTGGTTGAACATTGTAAGGTCCACAAACGCAAGTCCATGCAACATGGTGACAGTGTTTGGTTGTTGCGACAGCAGGGTGTATCTCCTACGCAGCAAAGTGTACCCCCTGTCTTTGCGGGAGCTGCAGCTGCGGCGCCTCCTGTCGAACAGCCAATTGAGAGCTCTCAGGATCGCCTGGACAAGGTCATTTCCATGCTTGAACGTGTTCTTGCGCAACAACAGCCTAGGTCGCATAGTACCAGCGCTGTGCCCACACGGAAACCTGGAGCTAAAGCCACCGTGCCCTGTGCTGTCTGTGGAGATTCGAGGCACAATACTGTCTACCACTGCAGGTCTAACCGTCTGTGCTTTCGTTGTTTTGCACCCGATCACACGAAGGCAGAGTCTTCCAGTCCAGTGAAACAAAATGTACGGCAGCAGGAAAACTAGGTGGCCTGCATGTGGTAGGGGCAAGTGTTGGGCCTGAATGTGTTCCCCCTGAAGATGACAGAGTTGATATGGATCAAGTGTATCAAAGTGTGTGCCAGGAGAGTAAAATGGGACGGATACCGGTGATTCAGAATGTTCGAAGACTCAAACAGAATGATGACTTATTCTATGAAAAGGTGATGCTGGGTGGTACAGTGACTGTTTCGGCATTACTGGACAGTGGTTCGATGGCTTTTACTCTAAGCTCTAGAGTAATTCCTCAGCTGTTACAACATGCTGTGTTGAAGGACCCCAACCTCCAACCTACGGACGCTGTGCTAATTGGGTGCGGGGGCTCGAAGACCTTACCAGTGGGCATGTGTGACATTGCGATTGAACTCTATGGATGCAGTGTGTTAGTCCCTACTTTGGTGGTGGATGACCAGAGCGAGGTCTTGATTGTTGGCAGTAACCTGTTAAGATACGTGATTAGTGGCCTGGAGAAGGAACGTCTTGACAGTGACACTACAGCGCGTGACTGCGAGAGTGATTCAGGACAGCAACTGCTGAGTTTAATAGCTGGAGTGGAGACAAAGGTCCCAGATGCGGTGGGAACTGTCAAACTCAGGAAAGCTGTCACTCTGGAGCCTGTGACCGAACATCTGGTGTGGGCCAAGCTGCAGTTGGTGGACAAACAGGTTGCAGGCAGTGTAGTGGTAGTTGAGCCTACGCGTGCTAGAACCAGACCAAGATCAGTTATAGTCGGAAGATCAGTTGCTATTCTGAGGGAGGATGGATGGCTGCCTCTCAAAGTGATCAATCCATCTCACAAACCTGTAACCATTAAACGAAACGCTAAGTTGGCTGATGTGTCTCTCTGTGAGACGGTTGAGGAGTTTGATGCTGATCGGTCTGCAGTTAGTCAGCAAGTGCAGTTCCATGGCGACCGTGTGACCGTGTCCAGCCTTGTGTTCGACACGTCCACCTTGCCAGACCGTCCTCAAGTCGGACCACTCACTGTAGCCAGTTCACCTCAGTCAAAGTTGGGTGAACTGGGTTTATCAGTCATTGATGTTGAGTCGTGTGAAGTTTCTCCGGCGTACAAAGCTAAATTGACAGATCTCATTGTGAAATACCAGTCTATCTTTTCTAGGGAGAAGTTAGATTGTGGTAAGGCCACTGGTTGCCTACACCGTATCAGAGTAACAGATGACAAACCTTTCAGATTTCCATGTAGGCGCATACCACCGACCCAGTATGAGAAACTCAGAGAAGCTCTGAATGAAATGGAAGAGCGTGACATAAGGAAGTCCAGCAGTGAGTATGCGTCACCCCTTGTGGTGGTCTTAAAGAAAAATGGGGATTTAAGAATTTGTAATGACTTCCGCTGGCTTAATGCTCGCACAGTCAAGGATGCACGTCTGCTTCCCCATCCGGCGGATGCATTGTCTGCTTTAGGTGGTAATGCCTTCTTCTCAACGATGGATTTGACCTCTGGCTATTACAATGTAGAAGTTCATGAGGACGACAAGAAATTTACAGCCTTCCCTTCGCCATTTGGTTTGTATGAGTACAACAGGATGCCCCAGGGCCTTTGTAACAGTCCGGCGACGTTCATGAGGATGATGTTGGGCATTTTTGGCGATCAGAACTTTCTCAGTCTGTTGTGTTATTTGGATGACGTTTTGGTGTTTGCTCCCACTGAGAGTCTGGCCCTTGACCGTTTGGAAATGGTCTTTCAGAGACTCCAGTCACACAACCTCAACCTCGCGCCAAAGAAATGTAATTTCTTGAGACGTTTGTCACGAACTGGGGGTGGAGGACCCAAATGCAGGAGACCAAGCTTGATGACAGGAACTAAAACATTTAATTAGCAAACTGAAACATGACAAAACTATGAGGGGAAAAAACCTGTGACAAAACAGAGCAGTTGACCTGACAAGGAAGAACAGAAACCAAGACACTTAAATAGGCTGAGGGCAATTAACTGAACTGAAGACAGCTGTGGATCATGAACCTGAAGGTGTGACTGACAAGGAAACCAAAAACATGACAAAGAAAACCAAACCACTGAATCCTTACAGTACCCCTCCCGAAAAGGGCAGATTCCAGATGCCCAAAAACCCCTAGGAGGAGGGGACCTGGAGGAACAGAAAATGAAAAAACAAGTCCAGAACAGTTTGGGTTCCTGCAGCCAGACGGAAGTGAGGGGCATCAGAACCCCTTCTGTGAACAGGCATGAAGTGTAGAAAGTCCCAATTACTCTCCCCAGGGACAGGAACCATGAAGGGGAGCAGCACTGGTGACCCTCTTGTGGACCAGGTGACACAGCCAAGGGGGAATGGTGACCATCCTCCGGGACAGGGGACATGAAGTGTGGGCCCGGTGACCCTCCTCAGGAACAGACATGAAGAGGAGCGGCCCCGGTGACCCTCCACAGGAAACTTGATGCTTGAAGGATGGTCCCGGCAATCCCCCTCAGGAACAGATAGGCTTGATGTGGAAGGGCATGGCATGAACAATGCTGCAGGAACTCATCTGGCAAGGCATGGAATGGGCATGATGGAAAACTCCCCTGCTGGGACCAAGCTGGTCAGGTCATTCTGTCACGAACTCGGGGTGGAGGACCCAAATGCAGGAGACCAAGCTTGATGACAGGAACTAAAACATTTAATTAGCAAACTGAAACATGACAAAACTATGAGGGGAAAAAACCTGTGACAAAACAGAGCAGTTGACCTGACAAGGAAGAACAGAAACCAAGACACTTAAATAGGCTGAGGGCAATTAACTGAACTGAAGACAGCTGTGGATCATGAACCTGAAGGTGTGACTGACAAGGAAACCAAAAACATGACAAAGAAAACCAAACCACTGAATCCTTACAACGTTCAGTTAAGTTCCTGGGACATTTCATCAGTGCCGATGGCATCCAGTCTGACCGAGATAAAGTGGCGGAAATCACATCCATAACGGAATCTGACCTTATGGAGAACGGCACGAATATTCCTTCACGCCGCAAGGTCCGTTCTTTCCTGGGTATGGTGGTGTACTACCAACAGTTTATTGAGGGCTGTTTCGCCATAGCTAAGCCGCTGTTCAGACTGACATCTGGTTCTGGACGTCCACGCGGAGTTGGCAGAAAGCGCCATGTTCAAACGAAGCTTGGTGCTGATGATTGGACTGATGAGTGTAGGTCAGCTTTTAGCAAACTCAAACAGGCATTGTTGGACCAGGTCATGCTTGCTCATCCTGATGAACCATTTTTGCTCTCTGTTGATGCCTCTGCTGACGGTTTAGGCGCTGTCTTGTCACAAGTTCCTGTTGGTGGTAAAATAGCGAGACCTATAGCGTTTGCCAGCAAGTCCCTCAGTTTTGCTCAGTCAAAATATCCTGCGCACAGATTAGAGTTTTTCGCACTCAAATGGGCAGTGTGTGATAAATTTCACTATTGGTTAAAGGGTCATCCGTTCACTGTGTGGACGGATAATAACCCCTTAACCTATATTTTGTCCAAAGCTCGTCTGGATGCGTGTGAGCAGAGGTGGATAGCTAAACTTGCTCCGTTTCAGTTTGACATCAAGTACATTCCGGGACCTCGTAATGTCGTTGCTGATGCTCTGAGCAGGGAGCCATTTGTGCAGTCCAGCGCATCTCATCTCTTAACCAGAATGCCATATGCTGAGTTGCTTGCTGGGGCTGCTGCAGTGGGGGCCACTGGCATCCAGGATGCTTTTCGATGGTCTGCTAACCCATGTGATGTGACTTCAGTGTGTGGTCAACCTGTCGCTATGCAGTGCGCAACAGTTGTTCAGTCTGGTTCTGTTTCGTCCGATGAAGTTGCTGCTGTGTTCGACCGCGTCGGAAATTTTAACTCGGAGTTGGTCCAGCATGCTATGCTTTTGCCTCAGTTTCCCCAGACAGTCCTGATGCCCCACATGTTGGCTCAGCAGTTTTCTCTCTCGATGAGTTGGCAGAAAAACAAAGGACAGACCTGGAGTTGAGCAGAGTGATTTTCTTTTTAGAAAGAGGAAGAAGACCATCAAGGAGGGAGCGAGCCATGGAATCTGCTGGGGTCGTAAACTTTTTGAGGAGCTGGGGGAAACTCACTATGAGAGATGGGGTTCTGTATCGTGTGGCTGTGCATCCTGTGACTAAAAAGAAATCCTACCAGTTTGTTGTTCCTGTTTCCTTGCGCCGCAAAGTTTTGTGTGGTGTTCACGATGAAGCGGGTCATCAGGGACAGCATAGGACTCTTTACCTGGCGAGACAGAGGTTTCATTGGCTTGGGCTTTCTAGCGATGTGGCGGAGTATGTTAAACACTGTAGACGGTGTGTGGTTTCTAAAGCACCTGAGCCTGAAGCTAGGGCGCCTCTGGAGAGCATTCATACCTCTGAACCTCTTGAACTGGTTTGTGTTGACTTTTGGTCGGCTGAAGACTCCAGCAACAGGTCCTTGGATGTGCTCGTCGTCACTGACCATTTCACCAAAATGGCGCACGCGTTCTTGTGTCCTAATCAGTCGGCCAAAGCAGTTGCTCACCAACTTTGGCACAACTACTTTTGTGTCTATGGATTTCCTAGACGGTTACATTCTGACCAGGGTGCCACTTTTGAGAGTGCGCTCATCGCGGAGTTGTTGAGTGTTGCCAGGGTACAAAAATCGCATACTACCCCCTACCATCCAATGGGTAACGGTTCGTGCGAAAGAATGAACCGTACTCTAGGCAACATGATTCGAGCACTGCCCCCCAGAGCGAAACATCGTTGGCCTAATGCCTTGAAATCCTTAACATTTGCTTATAACTGCACTGTGCACGAAACAACAGGCTACGCCCCGTTTCTGCTAATGTTTGGGCGAGTGCCACGTTTGCCGGTGGATGTTATGTTTGGCTCTGTTCTTCATGATCAGGAGGTTGTGGACTATGACCGTTACGTTGAATCCCTGCGCAAGACCATGAAAGAGGCTATGGCCGTGGCGCAGTCAATGGCAGTGAAACAACTTCAGCGCCATTCACAACTGTACGACAGGAAAGTGCGTGGTGCACCAGTAGATGTGGGTGATCATGTGTTGTTAGCCAACAAGGGTGAACGTGGGAAGAGAAAACTCGCTGATCGGTGGGAAAATACAGTCTATGTCGTGCTTGAGAAAAATGATCAGAGCCACACTTTCAAGATTCAGAACCCCACGAGTGGGCGTTCGAAAGTTGTTCATCGTAATCTGCTCATGCCTGTTAATTTTCTGCCTCTTCATGACTCTGACATCACTGCCCAGGAACCAAGTATTTCCTCGGTTTCAAGCTCTGTGGATGCTAGGGATGACAGGTTTGCAAGTGATGTTTCCTCTGCATCAGTTGAGTTCAGAACGAGAGTTTGGGTGTCTGAGCTGCCGTCAGCATCTGGCAGTGTTTTGACGATTGAGGAAAACGGTCCGCAGGGTGTTGCAGTGGGTGATGACGCATCAGACGCGAATGCTGGAGTGTGCGACCCTATTCCTGCAATATGCCCAGACTTGGAGACTGTTGCCCCTGACTCTGTTTTGACTACTGACTGTACTGTGCTCACAGTTGACAGAGTCCCTCCCCGCAGATCTAGAGCTGGACGTTTTCTGAGACCAGTGACTCGACTTATTGAAATGATGCACCAGAGATCTCCGTCGGCCTTTTGAATGTAGGAGTGTGATTGAGGTTTCTTTTTATGCTAACAGTGTTTGCAACATTTTTGTAATGTTGTCTTTTTGTGTTTTCAGTTTTTTTCTTCTTTCCTGGAGTCATGTATTACAGTTGCATTTGTTTGTGATATGTAAGTGGGCATATTCTTTTCCCTATGTGTGTGGATGGGTTTTGGCCATTCCTTTCTTCACGCTGATCCTTTGGGATGTTTTTCTAAACTGGGATTTGTAACTGTAATTGTATCGTACCTACTCCTCAGAGTGTTGGGACCGGTGTTTTTGGGTTCCTTTATACATGCTTTATTTTGTGTAATTCTAGGGGGGTAAATGTAACAGGTTTACAGAAGTATTATATAATTACACAAAATTGTATTATTTTATTTAATTTATTTTACATCTGGCAATTAATTAGCATGCCATCAGGGTCCTTTAGACTTGGGTATAAATTCATGCTCCCCCTCCCTCTCTTCCCTTTTGCAATTCTAATCGGGAAGAGTTTTGGGGCATTATCTGACTGCAGCACGTGTTGATGCCATATTTTGTTACATGCAGAAAATAAAGAAAACTGCTCCAAGAAAGTTCCTCCGGTGTCTCGTGGCTTCATGGTGCACAAAAATCACACAACGCAGAGCAGAGATCAGAAAACGGTTACACTGATTAGCCAGAAATTTGCCAGATTTATTAGAGTTTTCAAATCTTTCAAGTCGTAGCCTTTGTATTTGGAATTGTGTTCGTTTATTAATGATTATGATTAAATGATTAAATTTTTCAGGTCGCCCAGAATGTGTTCCTGTGCAGAAGCAGCATAAGCAGTCTCCAGGGTTTTGATTTTATTTTCTAATTCTAATAAATCTGGTTCCTCTTTACGTTTTTTATGCGTTGAATAAGAGATGATTTTCCCTCTCATCACTGCCTTTGCTGTTTCCCAAAGAAGGCATGGTGAGATGTCTGGGGTATTGTTGTTCTGTCTAGATTTTAATATTATATTTTGTGCTTAGATTAAGGAATTAACATTTGATGCTTCATGCTGTCTGTTGTATATTTTCCTTTTGTCTATTTTTTTGAGAGTCTAAAAACGTGTACTAATAACTTTATAACGTAAACAGGCAGAAATAATATTTTTATTCTTTCTGTTCTTATTTTCTTGTCACAAAAAATCATTTTGTTTTTGTGATTGTTTTGTGGGAATGAATTAATTAAAAATAAAAACAATTTTGTGCTGAAATGTGATAATGTGTTAACAAACAGTTTTCCTGTTATCCCAGAATTGTCTCATAATAATATACAGGTACATCAAATGTTCAAAATCAGAAGACGTAAATCTCAAGATTTGCCGTTTCAGGTCAGTTCACGTCTATATCACCAGCACTTTCTGTGAATAAATGAACAAAAGAAAATTGGAAAAGGTTTGAAGGCAGCAGACAAAGATGACATCACAAAGCTTTGCCTTTTTTCTTGAAGACAAAACACTAAAACTGTAGGAAGGCCAAAAACTAGACAAATAGTCTGTCAGGAGAGGAGCAAAGAAAATTCAGGCAAGTTAATATCGGATGGGTAGCAACCCAAAATGTTAACCAGTTGAATTCCCTAATTTTAGGTAAAGAGCACATAAACTTTTGTAAACTCTTTTGCTCTTCTTAATTTTTGCGACTGCCCCGAACCGCAAAGTTCATTTTTGTACTGAGCCGTTTTTGGATCAGATTTCATGTAAGTGGGAGTATTTTAGTATAGTCCTAATAAGGATTCTGTGTACAAAAGGTTGCACTAATCCATGTCAAATTTGTCTGTGCAACTTTGTGAACCAGGTAAAGTAGACCAGGAACATTTGTTTTCCATTGAAACCATAGTGTGTGAAACACAAGGCTTTCTACACACCTGAAATCCGCATGGGGATCTTTTTACGGGATTCTGGGGCACTTTGTTGTATAATCTAGAGAAGATGTGTCCGAAATTGTATTCATCCATCCATCCATCCATCCATCCATCCATCCATCCATCCATCCATCCATCCATCCATCCATCCATCCCTTTAGGGGTCACGGGGTTGCAGGAGCCATCCCAGGTGGCGTACACCCTGAACAGGTCACCAGTCTGTCACAGGGTCACACACTCACTTACACACTGACATGCTCACCTAGGGGGAATTTTAGAATCACCAATAAACTCCTAAAGCCTGTTTGTGGACTGTGTGAAGAAGCTGGAGTTCCTGGAGAACATGCAAACTCCACACAGAAAAGACTGCTGGGATTTGAACGGGGGCCTTTACGCGGTGAGACGAAAACGCTAACCACTATACCACCATGCAGCCACAGATATTTCAATGTACCGGTACAATATTTTGTAGCACAGCCCTGCACCTGCTGGTAAAAGAGGAGCATGCTCCAGAAAGCACTGGTTGAGCACGAACGGAACCCCCTCAGATTGTTTTAGAGATCGTTCTAAAAGCATCTTTGAAGGGAAAGATGTTTGTCTAATGTTTTCATTCCCTGATACAGTACACGCTGTGTTTTTCCCATGTTTGCTCAGTCAGAGCAGTTTCAGGTCACATGATGTTCATGGAATGGAAACAGACTGTAGCTGAGATGTTTTTCTTATCAACATGAATGCTTGCCTTGCTACAGCAGGCTGATGGTTGGCTGCCTTGTTCTAAAGGTAAGCAGAGCTGTTATCTAAGCTGTTTACAGCATGGAAGCACACGAGGAAAACATTATCCTTTGATGGATTCTCTAATGGCTTCTGAGGCTTGTGTTCCTACTTACGCAATTTTTGCATTTAAGTTCAAGTTGTCTTAAATTCCTGGGTAATCATCAGTGGCTTCACTTTTGTAAAAATGTAACATCAAAGTAAACTTTCTTAGGCCTTATGAGGCTCCTTCACAAACAAAAACACACATTTTGATTAAAGAACTGCAACAGCAAAAAGTACTACACTTAGAGTTTATTTTAGTAAATATACTTGAGTATAAGTATAGCAAGTCTACTATAGATCATGTACACGTAGTGTAGGATGTATACTAATTGGAAACTTCTCCAAACCTAATTAGAAAATTTTACCTTTACAATCTATAAATATTACATCTATAGTAAACTTCAAGTATACTGCCTCTCTTTTAGTATAGACTAAGTATAATTGTAGTAAACTTCAATAAACTACTTTGTTCTAAGGGGGAGGACAAAAAGCATTTCCCAGACGATGACACTCTGAACAGCCCTTAGCGAAAAGTAGTACACTCATTGTTTATTATTTATGAAGTTTATAAGTTTAGCAAGTTTACTATAATCCATGTACGTGTAGTGTAGGAAGTGTACACTCTAAATACTTCTTTAGACTGAATTAAAACATTATAAGTTTAGATAAAATGTAAAATTCAGTTGTACTGCCTCACTTAAATAAACTTCTTTTGGCCAAGGAAGGAGCGTTCCTTTAGAACTGAATTTAACTTTTTTCAGTCTACTTTATTGTTTAAAATCATCATCAACAACAACATAAAGTCCATTCACACTAAAATTTTAGGTCAAAGAAAGAGTTACTTTCTGGTTGTTTTGACTCGATGCAGTATAGCTTTTGAGGAAAGATGTTTTGAAGATTACAGATGTATTTCATGGAATTCTAGAAACAGAAATTCACAAGTTTCATTTTGGAAGACACAGATGTCTCTGCTATGTTAGCTGTGCACTCTGACAATACTTTGCTTGAAACTGCCAGGCTTAGATAAACAGAGGTGGGGTAACTGAAGAGCATTAAAAGTCAAATGTCTCCCCAGTGTGCCCATCTTTGGTTTGTTCTTTCTCAGAGGGTAAGAGCTTCCTAAGAGCTTCAAGTTCCTTGAGTGAAATGTTGCACAGCCGATCTGGTTCTTAAAAAAATGTGTTGGCTGGACGTTAGATGTGTGACGGTCCATTGTAAAAACCAATGTAGCAATGCAGAAATTCATATAAGTGCAGGGTCATGTGAAGTTCTGGGTGAGTTGTTGTGTGTGGAGAAAGGAAGGACTACGTGGAGGTGAGCTGAAACAAACTCCTGCTGAGAATTTTACAGCCAAATGAGACATGGAATGCTGCAAGGTGCCAACAAATGGAAGGGAAACCGTAAAATTCAAAGTCTATATGAAGGACGGCAATGCAAAGAAGTTAGTACTTTCAAAAAACACGGTTAAGGGTTTTAATCCAGGAGAGGATAAATAAACTACAGTAAATTAAAAATCCTGAAAACCAAAACCTTACCAGCTGTAAATTTAACCCTGAATGTGCAAAAAAAAAAGACAACAAGGCGGAAAATCTGACAAAGACTTAAGCCAAGGAGTTTCGAGAAGAACAAAGGATAATCAGGGAAACAAAAGGGATCAGAGTGAATTTGTGCATAAATATTCTATTATTTGAACATGGTTACAAAATAAAACCAAAAGGAGAACAACTAAGAAAACCAAGCCAGTGTCTCTGATGCTCAAAAGCTCCCCTATGAGTTTTGTTTTTTTATTTTTAATTCATCTGAACCTGCTGAATCCCTTTGGGGTCATGGGTTGCTGTCGGATGAAGATGGGATACACCTGAACAGGTCGCCAGTCTGTTGCAGGGCCACACAATCACACCTACAATTTAGACTCACCAATTATCATATGAAGCATGTTTTTGGACTGTGGAAGAAAACTGAAGTGCCCAGAGAGAAGCCACACATGCACAAGAAGAACATACTAACTCCACACAGAAAACCCCCTGCTGCACCTTCTCGCTGTGAGGTGAGAACGCTAACCACTACGCCACCATGCTGCCCTTTTTAAGCTCTCGAAAAGTCAAAATAAAGCGTAAAGCATCGGATTTTAGCAGCTCTTAGGTATAAAAAAGAAAAACTCAAATAATCTAAGATATATAAATAATCATTTTCTTTTACTGTCTGTAGTGGTTTCTCAGCAAAGCTCAGGTCCTCTAGGAGCGTGACGATCCTGAACAGTAGTTTGTTGTTCAGCCCGGTGGCTATTTTCTGTCTCCCTATTCCATCTTTTTCCATTGAGTCCCTCTCTGTGACCTCCTTTAGCCATTGTTTACTTTGGACTGATCTCTGGTAGGGAATTTTAGAAACTGTCATGTGTAGAACTGACAAGGTCCAAATTTTGAGCCATGTTATTTATGAGCTACTTTGGATCTGGCTATGTTCTTTATCTTTGGACACTTTTTTCCCATGCATTCAGTTGACTTGGGCTTCACTGCAGTTTTATTGCCCATTGTCCAGTTGAATTATCTTTTTGGCTTAAAACACTTCCTCTAGTAGAGTCAAAAGCCCTAGCAGTAGATAAATGTAAGTTATACAATCTGCACAAATACTCTGGTGGTAAAAGAAAATTGGCCAATTTTTTTTTTAATCTGCTTAGGACAGACAGGACAGATTCTTACAAAGATCATTCAAACCCAACTGTAATGTTAACAAAAGGGCAATGCTTGTACTTCATTTAACCCTCTAATACAGTTAGAATGACTGTACTTCAAGGATGCTATGACTCTTACATTTTTGTGCTACCATGAACAAAAGTGCTTGTATGGTAAATGCTGTGTACTTGTTACCTTCTAGACAGCCCAAAGCGCTTTACAGTCACAGCCCCAATCACCTGTTCACACATTAAATGGCATAAATTGAATTGAATCAAATTGTGTTTTTGTTTTAATAATAAGATAACCCAGCCACAGGGAATCATGCTCCAATAACTTTAGGTCCCAATCCAGGTAAATCCAGAGGCTCTTCTGTCAAGAAGAGCATCTAACCTAAAACATAAGCCATGTCTATCAAGTGTTTCACAGCTTCCCTACAACCAGATTGGTCATGGCACTGGTTAGCACTGATCGCCACAGAAGCTGTTAACCTATTGGGTCCTAGCGGAAATTGAACTCTTGTTGGCTGGAGGAGAGAAGAAAAGCAAGCGAGGAGAGTTGGAAATAAAAAAAGAACTTTGGATGTTCAGACTTTGACAGGGAAAACTCGGGAGTTGGCTGAAGTGATGGAAAAAAGACCAGACGAGAAAGGAGCACGGCTTACTGAGTGGGAGCAGGTTCAAGCTGTTTCACCATGGTGTGGATGGAAAAGGGAGAGATCCAAAAGGAAGACTTGACTGAAAATGTTCTGACGAGTCAGAAGCTGGAAGTTGGCTGGAAGTGGCTGTGGCCCCCAAGCAGGATGTGAGCAATAAGAAATTATGGAAGGAGGTGGATAGTAAGAGCTTCTTCGTGATGTCTTTTTTTAATTTCAAACTTCCAAATATGTTTGAAGCACTTGACAATAAGATTAGTTAAACAATTTGTGATTTAAAGTGGTGAATCGGATTAAAAAGCTGAATACCACAACGATCTATTCTGTCTTTTCGCTGCTGTGGCTTCCAGGATCAATCCATCCTCGGAGCAGCAGAGAAGCATTTCACTCAAAGTGCCAAATGAACTGGAGCCTTTAACTGACCTTCATGTTCATAAACAGAGTTCACTCCATTGGCACTGGTAAATAGAGTGTTAGACTCTCTGTGACACATAATGGCTTCCTTAAATGAACCGGCATCAAGTCTTCACCTCTGAGAGACCTGAAGGGACTTTAATGTGCTATGTTGACCTGAAGACATACCATTTTCCTCAGGGCTTTTTAAGCCTAACAAATTGCTTCCTGGTCACGGTCACGGTTCAGATGAATATCAGTGACACAGCACTCCAGTTTTGCCGTAAGTTATGGTGAAAACCAGATCTGCTGTTTTATGCTTGTTAGGTATGACCTTTAGAGAGAGGAGGGAGACAGCATGACCGAGGAGCAACCCAGGTACAAGTTGAGGTTACAACACTCATCGTATGGAGTTAACTTGCATTTGAGCCACAAAATACTAGACTTTCCTAAATGAATTGAGTTTAACACAGATAAAAAAATAAAGAAAAAATAGCACTGATCTCTGTGTATATGTGGTTCAGTGGAGTCACTGGTAACAACCAAAAAAGAATCTCTTATCTTTATAGCTTTAAACTCTTGGATGTTTTGGTCAAAATTCAGGATCAAGAACTGCAGCATACCTGAGCCTTGAGTTTGTTAACCCTGGTGATATCCTAGGCACTTTAACATTGGGAGTTGGGTCATCTAGACCAGTGTTTTTCAATCTTTTTTGAGCCACGGCACACTTTAACCTTGACAAAAATCCTGCGGCACACAAGCAACCAAAAAAAAAAAAAAAAAGAATTCATAGTCTGCATTGACAGCCCCCCCCTGCAATCTCACATGCATTTTTCTGATAATTGTGGCAGAAAAAGCAGGAAGTTGCAGCGGTTTTTTCTAAAAGATGTAATAGAAGTTAAGTTAGAAAATTGAAAAACTGTTTGATGTGTGTTCGTTGTGGTTTCAAGACGTTTAACAAGGACGACTCATTGTGCGCTGAGACGCTGTCCCTTTAAACCAATGCATCATGGGAGATGTGGTGTGAAAACTGCTGCAAAAGGGCAGATAGACAAGCGTCTCTGAGCTTCATTGTTTTGTTCACTTGTTCCACGGTCTGATACCGGATTCTGTGGAAAGCTACACCGCTAAAGACGAGCTTTAGCTTGTATTTTTGTTGGAACTGAGAGAATTTATCAACAGAATCAGAACAAGGAAGTGAAGACTTTAACCACTTCTGATTGGTCAGACTGATGACATGTGATTAAGCCTTCAAGAATGATTGGCGGAGACAGTTAAAGGGGCGGGACTTTTCCTAAAACAGCTTAAGCTGTACCGTCATTCTTATCAAAATGTCTTTAATAGAATCAAATAAAGACAAAGAAAAAATAATTTTATGATCTTTTATATTCCTAACTACTCAATGTTTTATCAGGGCCTGTTTGGATGAACAAAGAGCTGAAATCCTGGAGATGGAAAATGTTTTTAGATCAGTTAATGAGGGCAATTTCCCACAGCACACTTGACCATCTCCCACGGCACACTAGACAGCGCTCTGAACCTTTTTTTTTCAATGATTTGTGATCTTCACTGGTGTCCATGTATTACATGTAATACTTTCCACCTTTATCCACCTGTGTCATGCTAGGGATAACACATCAATGTAAGGATCGGGTCATCTGGACCCAATAGATAGCACAAGGGTTAACCTGCACCAAGACAGAAACTGTTTAGGTAACCCTACAGATTTTTTGAGGTGACATCTTTTTTCTGTAATAATACTCTTTAAAAGAGTCCTGACACAATAGCACACCAAAACGTTTCTTCGTGAAATGCACAGCGTAACAATTACTGTAAGTCAATGAAAAGTTTCTTTGTTCCAATAGACCACATTTGTCAAATTCAGGCCCGCAGTGTAATTAAAGTTGGCCCAAAAGATCATATTAAATGTGCATTAGAGCTGGCACACGGTATATACTGTACCGCCAAAACTACAAATCCCACAATGCTTTGGTAGTATTTTGGCACGCAGTCGAAGTCGGAAAGCGCTCCTTTTTTCTGTTGACAGTCATTGACAGCCATCTCCAGTCACATCGGACAAATTAATTTAACCCTCCACAAAGATGGCCCAACGAAAGATGGCAGGAGCTTTGAAGACATGCCTGCTTGAATACTAGGTTTTCCTAAGCTCAGAGCCAGGCCCCAGACATTGATAAATTTGAATCTAAGAAAAGATGCCAGGTCTCTGGCTTAGACTAATGTGCAGAGTAAATCAGAGTGTAGCAAAGTGAGATTGATTATATCTGTTTCACTTTTTCTACTGCAAGGCATGGTCTGTTTATAGTTGAAATGTTGGATTTTTATTGAATGACATTATTTTTGGTTCTTTTGTTGTTGGCTTTATTTATTTATTTAAATAAGAAAAGAATATCACTGATGTGTCTTTTGTTTCAAATTTGATTTCTCATGTGTTTGTAATATCAAGCTTTGGTTGTTTCAGATTCTGTGTTTAAGCAAAACTAAAGTTTTTTTCCATATGAAAAGGTTAAACATTGGATATCAGTTGCAGTTAATTTTTAATAAATATTGAGTTTGGCCTGTGACTATACTACACTGCTTCATTTTGGTTTGACACCCCTATCACTACACAAGATTTTAAGTCTGTGCGCTTTACAAAAAACGCTCTGTTAGAGTTGATCATGTTGAAAGTTGACCAATCAGGGACTAAGGATTTGGTAATGACGTATGGGTAGCATCCTTTTTAGCCACAGCAGCGGCAGCCAGAACCCCCAACACTCGCACGGCAGCAGATAGAGAACCGCCGGTGATCACATCCACCACCCAGGCCAGGGCCAGCAGGACCGCCACGGGGGCCCAACCAGGAGGGCAGCCCCCCCACCGCGTGGAGAGGGCCCAACACGGGGCCCCACCCCAGAAGAGAGCCCACAGCCCCAGAAAAGCACCCCACCACTAGCCAGGAGTTCTGGGCATCCCCCCGCCCCAACAACAGGGACGAGCCAGGACCCCCCAAGGGAGACCCCCCCGCACTCCAGGCAGCCACCCACCCGGCCAGCGGCTGGTCCAGGAAGGAGCAAGGCAGGGGCCAGCCACCCCCGCCCAGGAGGAGGGCACGCAGGAGAAAAGAATAAGAAATTGGTAATTATTTTTCCTTTTAAATGTAGTATTGTAGGGAAACATTTGAAAAATGAAATGAAATAAAATTAAGACTAAATGTCCCAATTTTATTTGTTTGGACAGTTTAGAAATTGAAATGAAAAAAAAAAGACTTTAAGGCCGGATTTTTGAACAATTTTTTTAACAAGACATGATTAAAACCTAAATTCTTTAACCCTGATTACGATTTAATGTGAATTCGGCTGATTCTGTGCATAACCTTAAAGACTTTATATAGATTAAATAAATATCTTACAATAAATACTTTTTAATCAAGCTGCAGCTTAGTTTAAAAACGTTATTTATGCCATTTATCACCAGCACCATAGTATTATAGCCAAGTCTCCCACAGCTTCCGTCATTTGACTTAAGACTCAACATGAGAGGAATCCTCCAGATTTCATGACAGAGGAAACAGTTTTTTTTGCCAGAATATCAGAAAATGATTCTTTGGAGATCCTCCACCCCCTCATTCAGTTCTTGCTGTGACCTGACACACTTCCTGCCCCCCGCCCCATGCAACTCAGATGTACTCTTTTGGCCTCTCAGTTCCTTAGTGAGTGCCGCAGCTACATTTCATCATCTGGCAGCTATCCGAAAAAAGTAGATGGGATGAAAGCTCCAGGTTTACTAATGCTGCAGTGTCTCATGTGTCCTATGTCCCATTTAATCATTTGAAAAACCTCAAGAAGAGGAACAGGAAACTGGGTTTAAAGGAGTCAGAAAACCTGAAATTAAATAAAGTTCTATTTATATTAAAGGACACAAATGAGTAACAGTTAGCTGCTTTTATCAAATGTTCACTCAACTTTCTTTGTTCACCTGCCAATGCACATGGTTGTACGGTAATAACCCCTGAGACATTAGAGATGAAAAAAAATCTCAATGAGAAGCACACAGACCATTACTGCTTAGCTGTTACTCAGAAGTAACGGAAGTGTCATGGTGCCTCTGTCAGCCCCGCTCCTCTCTGCTCTGCTCCGGAGGATTCCCAGCTGTTGCCACTCACCTCATCAGCCCTGCTGCCTTCTTAAGGAGATCCACAGCTAGTATTCGTCACCAGTTTGTTGCTCCTCCATGGTGCTTGTCAGGTCTCTCATGTTTATTCCTAAGAATTATTCTTGTTTAGTAATTATGTCTTTACGCCTCGCTTCCAGGACTTTATCACCACAAGTGCTACCTGGGATTCGCTCCGGAACGGTCCGTTTAATCCACGCTCGCCTCGCCAGCTGTTCATGCCCTCGCAGCCTTCACAGAAGCCCTCCAGCCACGCCACGTCTTCCTGCTACTCACCTGCACCTCGAACCGAAGATCCCGCCTTTGGAAAATCACCTGCAAGAAAAATAAATCAAACTACTTGCCATAAAACTCTCCTGTTTTCCTTCTGGGTTCCAGCATCTGGGTTTGTTTCAAAGTCTCGAAAACCACGACATGAAGAGCTTTATATTTGTTGTTATGCTAGCTTTAGAGAAGGTTTTTACCTGAATCAATACACCAATCAATTAGATTCTGAGTAAAATGCTTTGTTAAATGTTTTTTTATCTGAATTTCCAGCAATGCTCTTTACAAAAAGTATTTTATTTTTTTTGCATACACCCACATTTTGTTTTATCATAGTCCCCTAAAATATCTCAAATCACAGTTAAGCTAAAACCAGATTCTTTGACAATTTCCAGAAATCATAAAGATGTTGAGCTATCAATGACAAGCATACTTTGTACTGGTTAATTAGGGTTTAACAGGGTCCTGTCTTTTAGTTTGAGGAATTTTTGCAGCACAAAAGTCATTTGTACATCACTGAAATCCTGTTGACTTTTTAGCGAGTAATCCCTTTTGGTTTTGTGTACAAGTGTGTTTTACAAAAAAAGGGGTGTATCCATGTAAATTATGTGGACAGCTATCTAAAAGGAACACACAGTCCTGCCGTGCTGAGGACTTCTGAAACAAAACATCTTAGTTTTCATGTCTGCTTTTAATCAGTCCTAATAGGCTTATTGCAACTGTGATGCACATGAGTTGACTGTCTCAAGGTCCCCTAGAGTATCCATATTTATGCCCACATGTAAGCCATGTATGTCCAGGAGAAAATTCCGGATTTTGTTAGCTGTCATAAAGAAACATGCAACTTTTTGGTTCAGTGAAAAACATTCCTGCAACATTTCTCTTTTATTTGACAAACTTGCAACATAAAAGAAGACTGAAGTTGTCAGCAGAGAAAGTTGATCAACTTTCTCTTTTTTATTTAAATTTTGTCAAGTGTCATCCAATCCTCATTCAAGCCATCTTAGTGTGTATTCAGACTGGCCACATTTGGCACTCTTAAGGCGAATCAGTTTGTTTCCACTGATTTAACACATCGTCAGCCTAATAGCATTTCTGCCTAACTCGCATTTTTGCCAAATTGAGATATTGGCCTAACTCTACTGTGAGTGGTGAAAAAAAGGTGTTTTTTCTTCTTTTTAAAAAAAACTGAAAAAATGAGTTAGGCAGATATGCTATTAGGCTGACGAATTTTCAGTCTGAATCCACTCAAGCAGACCCTGGTCCGGAACCAGGAACCACTCGGACCCATCATTGGAGGTGGTCTAAGTTTGTTTCTAATCGGACTGAACTCCGGTTCTGTTGGGAGAAGGTAGTGGATAGCTGAATCCAGGTGCGGACACAAACTGGTAGGAGTGAAGTGATTTATTAAGACTTGGCAGGCAGACTGGTAGGCAGGCAGGCAGAACACAGGGAAAGAATTGCAAAAGATAGTTCAGTAACTCTTTGGTGCAAGGACCTGTTCAGAAGCTTAGGGCTGTTACCACACTGTGAACAATAATCTGGTGCTGGCTGGAGGTCCTCCTCAGGAATCAATAGAGTCTGTGATGGCAGGCAGGTGTGCCCCAGGAGGAGGCATGCTCAACAGAACCACAACAAGTTTGCTGTAAATTTCCTCAGTCTGCATAGGTTCTGTGCTCGGAGCAGTACAACTGGACCAAAACGGCCACCGTAGCCGAGCATTACAGGATGTAAACAGATTAGAAAGATAGCAACCGATGAGCTGTAGAGAAACATGGTGAATCAATGAGACACAGCAACTCATTGAAATTTGGTCAGATGAATGCAGGCTCGTTCAAACAACTTTGAACATGACACACATTGCTTCTTACTGTTTTCCTGACAATCTAAATGTCTTAAACACTAATCAGCATAACGTCACAGCTGTTGTCTCCTCAGTAACCGCCTTGCAGCATCACTCCGCCGTACAACGGTGCTACTTAAAAGTGTTGAGCCTGACATTGATACGGACATTCAAAATTGTTCCGCGAAATATACAGTTTGAATAAGTGAACTGCCCTAACAAGGATTGTAAAGCACAGGACTTCCATTAGTCTTGCTTTTGTTGCCCCACCCTTATAATTCCTAGCCAAGAACTGAAGAAATCTCTGGTCACATGGTTCTGTTTACAAGCTTTGGTTCAAAACAGAAATGTCTGGGTGAAAGGCAGACCGAACACAAGGTTCAGGACTCAATCTAAACCAAAATTAGTGCACTCCGTCCAGACCAAATGAACTTTCCAGTCTGAACACACCCTTAATTGCTGTATCATGACTGTTACAAGGTTAGAGTTGAGTTACTATCAAGCTAAATGAAATCTATCTTCATCAATGAGTCTCTGACATAGAACTCAACCAACCACCCTGCACATCCCTTTAGACCCCACCCCACCACCACTGACAACACACACACACATACACACACACACACAAACTGTATGTGACCGTTTGCAGAGAGCACAGTCCTTTTCAGGTTACACGAAAAGCAGAGTCTAAAAAAACGCTATCAACCTTTCTGATAAACAAAGGCATTTCATCACAATCTACTGGATTTGGATCATTTTATGCAATATAAAATTTCACACAGATCCATGTTTCCCAATGAATTTACTCAGACAGACACATAAGGCAAGCACATAGAGTAAAATGAAACTAATCCCTGAAGACAAACTGCATTGTTCAGAGTAGTAACAGGATAGACTGAGGATTGTACCTTTACATAAACAAGACATAAATCAACCCCAGAGAATGGAGGGTCACTGTAGGGTCAGACACTCTAAAGTATTACACCACAAATATGATGCATATTTTTTCTCCCTCTCAATTCAGGACAAAACTTTTTTTGAGTTAAAATATATCATCGTCATCATCATAGTGTGTGGTTTCTATAGTATATGGAAAATGTCGAGGATTTTGGCCATAAAATATTCAGCATCAATCTATAACAATTTAAAAGTACTATAATTGTGGCTATATTTTCATTGGTGGAACAATATATTTCTCTAGCTCAGAATAACTGCTGTGAGAATTTGTACAAGACAACCCAAAGGTCCAGAAGACGAGAACGGCCATTACAGCTAATAAATTTTTTTAAATTTTAGGTTGTTTTGTCTAAATAATAATAAACAAGTCTTGCAAAAAAAAACAGAGAAAGCTGCTTTTAACTGGACGTCCCTGAATGTTGCTAATATTCTTCTCAAATAAAGTGGCTCAGTTGGTTAAGTGCAGCACTGACACAGAGCACGCAATGAGCTTCATCCGGCTTGGGCAAGACCATTTGCGCCTAACTATGTAGCCACAATGGGGCTGTAGTCTGGGTCTCCCAGTGCCTGGATAAAATACAGGGTTGTGTCAGGAAAAGCATCTGGTATAAAAATCTCTGCCAAACCAGCAGGTGTGGCAACCTACCACCCTGCACGTCCAGGTGAACAACAACATTCTTCTGAAATGACTGGCTAACTTCAAAGTAATTTCTGACTGACAACATTTCTGCCAGAGTTTGACTTTCATCTTCAGTTAGCAGTGATCTTAGAGTATGATGATCAGAGGGTGATCTTTGTATGTTGATTGTATTGGTTTTATATTTTGTTAAAATAAAGAGCAGTGTCTTTTCCTAGTAATGGAGCTGTTCTTTCTGGGAGTGAGACCCTTCCTGTGAGGACTACCTCTTTGTCACCATCCGACTGAATTTCTCGAGCGCGAATGACATTCGAATGACATCCCAATGTCAGTACAGTAGATCCTGGTGGTGTAGTTTAGGAAGTTAGTTCGCTCTTAGTGTACAGTATTGACATTGTCCATGTAGCCCCATTTCTGAGTCGGTATCCATAGCCAGTCTTGTTGATTATTTAGCTGAGGGGGTTCAGACCTATGCAGAACAGCAGTGGGGACAGAGCATCACCTTGGTATATCCCACATTTGATGGACACTTGTGCAAGTGGCTTCCCATTGGCTTCAAGGGTGGTTTTCCACAGCTTCATTGAGTTTCTTATAAAGACTCTTAGAGTCCTGTTGATGTTGTACAGCTCCAAGCATTCAGTGTATGTGGCATTGAGTCATAGGCTTTCTTTTAATCAATCCAGGCTGTGAAGGCTGTTGTATCATGACCTGCAATCACCAATGACTGTTCTCTCATACAGGAGTTGGTGTTTGGTTCCCCAGGTATTTCTCTCTTGTCAAGGCCAGAAGCCTTTGCTTGGCAGTTTCCAGAGCTTCAGGTATGGGCACTTGCTTTTTGAATTCACCTCTCAGGGCCTCTGTCAGATGACTCACTTGTCTAACTTGTCCAACTATCCACAGTGGGAATTGTTTTCTCCTGTGGTTGCTCGTATAGCCAAGCATCTCAAGGATCACTGCTGCTGACGTGTAAACCAGTTCATTGGTTTCAGTAATTGTTGTGGTAGGAATTGCTCTCAAAGCCTCCATCATTGTATCCAGAAGACTTTCAGATGGTACTTCACTTAAATGTTGTAGTTGACATCAAGGAGAATAGACATATTCTGGTATTATTTTCTATATGCATATACAGTATATATCTCTGGGACCAGGTGGTGGTGGCAGCAGCAGTTTAGGCAAAGATACATGGACCCTAGACTTTGTTTCTGCCTCCAGCTACCCTGGGGGGGGTCCCGAGTTGTTCCTAGGCCAAGTGTCCAGGAGGCATCCAAGCCAGATGTCTGAGCCACCTGAACTGGCTCCTCTCCATGATGAATGGATCTATTTGTCTGCAGGTGGACTCATCAGAATGGAGCAGAGCAGAGAGCTTGTGGCCCGCTGATTCTATTTTGTAGGTAACAACTACAAGCTTTTTCAAACGGCATTTTTTTTCCATCTGCTCCTGATTCACCAAGATTCAATTGAAGAAATACTTAGAAAAGCAATTGTAAGCTGAATGTTATATATATATATATATATGTATATATATATATATATATATATATATATATATATATATATATATATATATATATATATATATATATATATATATATATATATATATATATATATATATATATATATATATATATATATATATATATATATATATATATATATATATGGCCTGCCGCCATGCACTGTGGGCAGAGAGTAATGGTGGATCACAGTCATTTGTTTTTCAGGGCAGGTCATTTGTACCACACATGTTAAAACAGCTATGATCATCTGAGAACCACACTGAGAGATCCACTTTCTCTGATAGGAGGGTTTGGAATAGTTACGTTCAACTTCCTTTATTTTCACAGTTCACACACACAGAATTACTGTGTGTCTGTCTCGTGGCATAAATGAAACTGTCCTCTGTGGGCAGACAGCATTGTTTCATCACAGTAACAGGATGCTCTCAGGTCTATAGCTCATCATAAAAGAAGTATAAATAAAGGTTGGAGCTGAAAGGGTCACTTCAGGGTCAAACGAGCTCAAAATCCTGTTCTAAAGAAAGTGCAGTCAAACAAACCATTAAGCTTGAGATGATAAATGTAAACACTTATTTTCATCACCTACTACTACTAGCTTTGGGAAGGGAGCAGTTTCTGGTCACACACTTCTGTTAAACGTTATGAAACGTGACAGATAAGATTGTTAAGCAAAATTATAAGAGAATGTGTGTATGTGCTCTAAATGCACTGGTTTGACAGACATATTAGTACAGATATGTGTAGTACTAATAAAACGGTGTCAAAAATGTAAACAAATCTAAACATTTAAAGCTAGTCGTTAATGTGCAAGCTTTAAAAATGTTCCACTTTAGTTTTTTTTTTAATTTGAGTAAATTTTATTACAGTATTCTTCAAACAGTCCAGGTCAGAATCAGCCACTAGATTCTTGTCTGTGCACCCAACTAGTGGAGAGCACACACACAATTCCCAAGAAGCCCACTCAAATCAGCCTCTTGGTTTTTGTAAAACTTGCTTTATGTCGGCAGCATATTTAACTCATATTTTTCTTTTAGTGAAGTGAGAATAGAACTTATTAAACACTTATTAAACACTTCTTGTTTTTGTCTCATTTTGTTATTTTACACTTGTTTTCAATTGTCCAAAATAAAAAGGTTACTACTACTACTACTATTAAACACCGGGGCTCAAGCATTGACAAAAACTACTGAAAGTTCCTTTGGATTAAATTCTGAATATCCTTTTAGCCTTTTAAGCTTCAGAACAAAGAAGGAAGCTGATAGTTTAGCTTACATTTATTTTTACAGGATTTCGGGAAAATGTTTTCAAAAAAAGCTGAACACCAATAACATTGGGCTGCACGGTGGACAGTGAGCACTCACCTCACAGTAAGAAGGCCACAGCTGGGTCAGTACTGTGTGGAGTTTACGTTCTCCTCATGGGTTTTCTCCGGGAACTCCACTTTCTTCTCACAGTCCAAAAATATGTATTGTAGGCCAGTCACTCAGAATTTTCCCTAGGTGTGTTGTTGTGCAAATCCTGACTTTGTGACTGACTGTTTTTGAAACTCTGTGAATTGAGCTGAGGTGTCATCACCTCTCTGCCCATCTATCATATTATGAACATCCCCTTGATTAAAGAAACATAAACATTGATGTATGAGGCTATGAGGGTAAGAATATGTAAATCTACCAGGACAAACTGTTCAAAGGTTTCAGCATTTGCAGAAAAGATGTCCACATCTGGCATCACAGTGAGAGACAGTGAGGAGTTAAATAAATGGATGTAATCATGGAAGCAGCAATCTGAGACAACAAAAGGAAATAGGAAACAAAAAGAAAAGACTGACTTTTTCATTAAAACTTCCTCCGGTAAACTTGATCAAATTTCCAGTTGTGGCTGTTCTCCTCTTGTTTCCTTCCCTCTCTCTATTTCCCACCACTGATCACCACCCCAATCTGTAAAGCCCATCACAACCTGAAAGGGGGAACCCAGTGACACACTCACACAGACACACAACTGGCCTCTTGAAAAACAATCCACCTGAACCAAGAAGAGACAGCTGGTGAGGAGGAGGGAGCTTCAATAAAAGAGAAGGGATATGTGGTAGGGTCGGGGTTCCGACTGGAGGCTGAATCCTCTCCCCACAGTCCTACTCTCTTGCAACAAAGGACTTCCTGTGTATTTTATAGCATGATGGGGTCTGAAATTGTCATCTTTAATTCTACCATATGTGAGAACTGTTAAAGAAGAAAAACGTAAAGTATGTCAACACTTCAGTGAAAACAAAGAATAAAATAACAGGTACTGCTTAAAATTGAAAAGAAAATGTTTGTACTTTATTTTGTAAGAACCAAAAAGTTGCCCTTTTGGACTGTGCAATCTCCGAGATTCTGACAGATTCTCAACCTGAGAAAAACAGCGTTGTGCTGAAATGCAAAGCCGAGCTGATTTCTCTGCATCAGAATCAGGTGGTTTACTTTAATCACATTAAAATCTCACTACTGTGAAAACTTGCATATCAGTGCAAGACTGCTTTTCTCCATTTTAGAAATTTTGTTAAATGGAAAACTCTGAAGAGTTAAGATAATTCAAAGACCCCCAGCATTGGAGTTGAAGTGTTGAAACTCATCTAGAACCTTCATTTTATTCAGATTATTTTGAAATCAAAGGCTTTCTTTCTATTTCCTTACTGATTCTTTCCTGCCTAAAGAAACTTTCCAAATACGTTTGTTTTCTGTTAACTTTGCTCGCTTGGAGGTTTCAGTTTAGCGGTTGGAGCTCCTTAACCTTTGTGCTATCTTAGATGACCCCACCCTTGCATTGACGTGTTCTCCCTACCATGACAAAGGTGGATAAAGGTGGAAAGATTTCATGTAATCCATGGACACCAGTGAAGATCACAAATCATTGAAGAAAAAAGGTTCAGCGCACTGTCTAGTGGGTCTAGATGACCCAACTCCCAATGGTAAAGTGCCTAGGATAGCACAAGGGTTAAAGAAAGCAGCGGATGGATTTTGGACATGTTACTGAGTGTCAAGAATGAGTCAAATGTGGTGGAGAGAATCCAGTCGTTTTTCCAAATAAAACTTCCTTTACAATCAGATTAGAAGTACAACAGGAAAAATATAGGTTGGGTTTTTTTCCATGCAGCCCAGTACCAACAGTCCCAGGGTCCGGCACTACGCCGGGGCCCAGGAGTTGGGGACCGCTGCTGTAGATGCTCCAGAAAAGTTTCAAAATGTCTTTCAGTTTCTTAACACAGAGGTTCCCATTGCATGGGCACTTACCCATTGCACAGTGTGAAGTTCAGAGTTTTATCCATGACTCCTTGAGTTATGGTGTTGATGAAAAACCAGAACATATAAAGTCTGGCAAATCTTTAAGAAAAATGCAGGTTTCCAGGAAGAAACTCCATCGTGAAGAAAACACTCAAAAAGAAAATTAAAAGACCTTCCTTAATTATAAATATGTGGAAAGAGTTAACTTTAGCTTTACACTGAAATTCATCTTTGCTTAAAAGGTTTGTACAAAAAATAATTTTAACACGTCAAATCAATTTTATAATTAAAGGAAATAAAAAACATTTTTAACATTTATATTGAGCTTGACGATTTAACAAAAGGTTGGGGTAAATGTTTACTTAATAAACTAACAAAAAATAATGAACTTTATTTGTATAGCACCTTTCAAGATAAAAATCCCAAAGTGCTTCACGGTAAAACACAGAATATAAAAAAAGAATTATAAAAAAGAAATGTAAAAAAAATTGGTTTTTAGCTGCTTTTTAAAAGAAAACACAGAGTCTGCAGACCTGAGGCTGAGAGGAATGGAGTTCCAGAGGGACGGAGCCACTGCAGCAAAGGCTCTGTCACCTTTAGTCTGTAACCGGGTTCTCTGAACAACCAGCAGACCCTGGTCACATGACCTCAGGGACCTGCTGGGGCTGTACGGCTGCAAAAGGCCTTTTATATAGAACGGTGATTGGCTATTAAGAGCTGTGTATGTTAAAACCAGGATTTTAAAATGCACTCTGTAGCTGATGGGGAGCCAGTGCCACTGGATTAGAAACGGGGTGACGTTCTGGACAACCTGGAGCAGTTCTAAAGATTTTTTGCTTAAACATGTGGAGATGGAGTTGCAGTAATCAAGACGAGATGATATAAAAGCGTGGATGAGCCTCTCCATCTCAGAATGCGACACAATTGGACTCAGTTTTGCAATATTGTTTAGATGCTAAAAACAAGAGCGTACAAGTGAGACGTGAGAATCAAGGGATAAAATCGGGTCTAGAGTCACCCTGAGGAGAGACTACTACCTCGGTTTTGGCTTCATTTAGGTGGAGAAAATTATCATTCATCCAACTCTTGACTGAATCCAGACACCTGTGTAAAATCTGTATTTTAAAAAAATCCAGGGGTTTAAAAGACACAAAAAGCTGAATATCATCAGCATAAAAATGATAAGAAATATAATTAAAAGAATGTAAAATATGCTGCAAAGGCAGCAGATATAAAATGAACAATAAAGGTCCCAAAACTGAGCTTTGTGGCACACCAGAAGTGAGGAATACAGTGGAAGACCCAATCTTGGAAAGTGCAACAGAAAAAGATCTACCAGTCAGATAAGAGGAGAACCAATTTAGAGCAGATCCGGACACCCCAACCCAGTTTTTTTGCCTGTCCAAGAGGACGTAATGGTCAACAGTTTCAGAGGCTGCGGTCAAGACCAGTAGCAGTAACACAGATGGACTGGAAGACATCTTTGAGCAGAGAAGTTGGCAGCACTTCGAGAGAGCAAGATGATGACTTTATTGTGCTGACTAATCTGATTAGCTCAGGGAGAGAAACAGGTGAGAACATGTCTAAAACCACGAGCCGAGGTAGACTAGGAACAGAAACAAGACCAGCAGTGTCACACAGACAGCTTCTCACAAATCTGACTTGTTTAATAAAAAATGAAAAAAACGTTTCACAATCATCATGTGAATGAGTGGGAACGGCAGGTGGACTGGGCACCACAATATCACTAATGGTGTTGAATAGCACCTTAGGATTACCTCTGCATTTGGAAATGAGATTGGTGAAGTAGCAGTCTAGTTTTAATGGGAAAGACAATAACTATTTAAAATGCATAATAAGGTATTAACATTATTGCACGGAGAGAAGACCAGATTAAAAGTGCTAGAAAAGGCCTCAGCCGAGGAGGAATTAAGCATGCGAGAGCTAACTTCTCTGCATGCAAGCAAGAGCAACATAGAGAAAGATAAGTTAAAAAAATACAATGATGATCAGAAATAAAAATGTCCTCTGCAAAAATAGAGACAATATGCACAACTAAGGTAAAAACAAGGTCAAATGTGCCACCTTTAACATGTGTGGACCCAGACACATGCTTAATAAAATTAAAAGAGTCCATGATACTGCTAAAGCCTCTGGCAAAGAGGTCGGAGTCATCATTAATATATTATTAAATCACCAACTATGATCAGATTAGACAGCTGCATAGTGGATGAAAGTCGTCCTTTAAAAAAAGACTGTTTGGTCCAAGTGGACGGTACAACAGCACGCTGTAAACCCGAATAAGTTCAGTGAACTCAAAATTTTTGAGGAAACAGATTACATAATAATTTTTAAGTTAGGAATAAAATAAAATAAATTAACTAAAAGTAAACAATAACTTTTTATTTAACTTAAAGATTCTTACTTTACTAAACTAGAATATTTTGTTTTTATTGAACCTTAATACATTAGTCAATGAACTAAAAAACTTTAATATATCTCAACTCAAAATTAATCATTTGAAGTCTAAACTAAGCCTTTTTTATCCTTCTTAGTCAGGACCATTCTTACAAAAGAAAAACTGGGGCAGAATTGTAATTGCAAGTTTATTTTTAAACCACCTTACACAAGTACATTTGAACAACTTGTGGTACTAGAAAATGTAAAACACTGCACAATTTGTGTTAAGAAAAGTGCACAAGCCATAAAAAAAAAAAAAAAAATCAGTCTTCAAGAAAAGCAAAAAATGAGCACTAATCTTTTTTACACCATTTCCTCATACAACTTTATAAAAAAGAGCATTCTTACATTTCAAGAAAAGCAAAAATTGTTTATTAGCCTTTTTTTATTACACTTTTCCCACATAAAACTGTATTTTCTTAGGCTGCCCTTTCCCTACAAACATTAGCGCTCAAAAAAATACCCATTTAGGAATGTCGCCTACCACAAGCTCATCTTCCACCACAACTGCTGTACTGAGCGGACAGAAATGAACTGAACTTGTATTGTTGTTGCTGACGGTCAGAATGCCAACAGAAGTGCTGCTGATGTCTGCCTCTGGTGACTCTTTAATCTGCAAAGGAAAATAAAAACAGTGTAGTATTAAAGAAAGAATTGATCGTTTGAGGGAAAAAAACTTTATGCAAAAACTACAACCTGAAATTGACATTTTAAGAGAAGGTCAGAAATTACACATCAGGAAAATTATTAAAGTTGATTTAAATTAATAATTTCAAGCATTGTAGTCAAAGCAATAAATAATTTAAACATTTATCAAACTCATTACAGAAATGATGAAATGCATTGATTAAAACGACAGAAAATAAAACAAAAACGTCACTTAAATCACATTTGCTTAATTCAATACAGTGATCTTTAACTAAAGTCATGTAGAGATTGATTTATTGCTTGAAAAGGATCTGGAAGAACAGAGCTTATATAATACAAAATCAAATGAAATCAAAATAAGACTACTTGTAAGAGTCCTCATCATTCCATAAGGCACTGTCCACAAAAAAATAAACAAAAGCTTTTGTAACATGACAATCTGAAAACAGGATCACATTTATTCACCCCTCCCTCCACCTAACCAGTTTTACCAACATAACTCTCAGCTTGTGCTGGATGGTCAGCACCTTTCAGGACACGTCCAGGAATTCCATCCGACCCAGCTTCTTACCTACTATTCACCCTCTGGAACTCTTTCCTGATGTCATGCTCTCACAGTTAGCACTCGTAACTCTCCACCAGGTTGTGTCTTTGTTATTGGGCAGTTTTTCAACTACAGCACAGAACGTCTCCATAACAATGACACAACCTGCTGGAAAGAATCCCGTTCTTGCCAATGCAACTTAAGAGCAAAGATTCAGTTCAATTTTATTTAGTTATAGTCCTATGTCACAACAAAAGTCGTCTCCATGGGCTTCATACCGGCAATTGTACAAGAACATGAAATCATAATACATTAGGTATTGGCTAAACTAAACAGACTAAACTAAACTGGGCATCCCTGCCATTAGATCCCTCTTACACAGTAAGGAAAACTCCTTTAAAAAAATAAATAAAAAAAGACTCCTCCCCCAGGACGGACAGGCGATGTTCCAGAACTCTTAAAGAATTACATTTTCTAGTTCAACAACTGCATTTTTAAAGTCCAGCAGATTGGCGTCATCCAGATGAAATAGGGGACGGCTGTGGGCCCCAGACGAGTCAGAGGCGAGGTCCACGGTCAGGTACAGGAGCACAGATGAGCTGAAGTGCAATATTTTAGGAGACTATGTGCTTTACCTCACAACATTGCTTTGGCATGACTTTCTGGTTAAGTTATATTACCCACACAGCTGGAGTATTAACCAGCACACTGTCACTGGTACTATTTAGTGAATAAAACATTATCCATCATAAAGTACCTACATTCCAAACTTTGAAGAACTGTGGGTCCTCCTCACGTTTGTATATGGGAAGCCAGTACAGGACAGGAGTACCATTAACATCAGCAGTCTGTTCTTGCTGAACAGACACAAATACAAATTAATATGGCAAACATATTTCAAATGACTGCACCCTTTGGTCTGGCTCAGATCAGTTCATTTAGTCTTTTTAATTATCTTAAAATTGTACAGTTATTTCAAAAATACACCAAACATAAGATGACATTACATTCATATTTACAAATGCATTGGGATCAACGTTGATGTTTTTTTTCTCCAGTGAAGCAAACATTTACAGTCATTCACTGAATTAGAAACGCTCAGTGATTAATATGAACCGATCCAAGTCAGCCCCTTCTTTTAGCTATACTAATGCATAATCTGGATTATACCATGCAGTTACACCTCACCTGTTTATCATAGAGGTGCAGAATGTCGCATAGAGCCTTCCGGTTCGTGCTGCCTTCTGTCTCAACAAGATGAGCATCCGTGGTGTCTGTCTGTCCAGGTCAAAATAAAACTGTTTTCGCAGGTTGACATTTGTGATGCGATGAAACTCAGCTCACATCTACAAAAAAAAAAAAAAATTAAAATGTTAAACACAATTTAAAGCTTTTTCAAGCTACTGGTAGCTTGGAAAAACTGCTGCATTTTACAATAGCCTCAATACTCTGTCCACAATATGTAATCTAGGATGCATATTAATATTTTATGGATGTTTTAGGAAGAGACAAAACTGTTATATTAAAATATTTGACATTGTGAAACACAAATCACAACCAAACCAGGGGCCAAAATACCGTTTTTTGAGTCTTAAGCAAACTATATCATACATTTAGTACTTTAACTCGAGCCCAATTCAGGACAAAGTTATAACTGCTACATAACATTAACTTAAGGTAGGTTGGACATTTTTACTTATTCATAATTAATTTAATTTGTCAATAAGGTCAAATGTTCTCCAGGAGGATTCATTGGACTGAGAGCTGCCCGTGTCTTAAATATTGCAGCCATGTTAATTACAATCCAAACTTACCTCCGCTCTTATTTTTCAAACGCACCGCCGGTTCACTAAAAATAAGATACGAGAACAAGTTAGCGTAAGGCAGCTAGCTTAGCCCACATTTGCATTTATTAGGTTACTACGTGAAATACAAGTTACAGAAAAACATAACGATTACCAAATCACAGAGCCTGTAAAATGTAGTAGAAAAAAAAGGCAACTCCCACCGAGTCGTATATGTGGCTGTGGCAGCCGCTCTGCCAGGGCTAGCTAGCGGTTAGCTAGTAGTAACGGTTAGCTAGTAGTAACGGTTAGATAATTTAAAATGTGCGCCAACCAACTCGGTAAACGTAAAACTTGAAACTTTGCCCCAACAACTTCTTTTAACCACAAGCAATAATTCTCTGATGACATGATACTGCAAAACATACATAATTGTTTTTAATTCAGAACAAATATTATTCGAAGATACATACACAAACTCGTGGAGCACGTCATGAATACAAAGGATATACTAGAAGGAACATCAAAAGAAGCAACAAATATATAATACAGAGGCGAAAGTCATAAAATATAATAAAAAATAAAATAATACGACTTACCTAGACGTATGTGCGTTATCAACTTGGGCCAGTTGACACTCGCATCAGACCTCCGCCATCTTGAAGACTTCTGTGGCTGAGTTCACGTTCATGGGCGTACGTTATGACGTCATCACGTCTCATTACTCATAAGTTTTGACTCCAAGGTTTCATTTACTCAAAATGTTTCAGTCCAATAAAGATATAACTGTGGCAAAAGATGAATCGGCTTATAGGTTTTAAGCTGACTCAACTTGTTTGTTACTTTTGAGTTCAGTGATTATAAAACTTTTGAGCTCATTGGACTATTCGGGTTTACAGTGCATGGTATAGAGCAGGGGTCTCAAACTCGCGGCCCGCGGGCTATTTGCAGCCCCCAAGATGATATTTTGCGGCCCCCGCCTTAATATGAAAGTTTAATGTTAATGCGGCCCGCCAGTTTGTATGAATGACACCTTTTCAGTTTTGTGCGCGGAGCTGAAGAACCAACCAATCACAGTGGAGTATATGACTCTTGGGGGCGGGACATTGACCGGGCTTGAAAGCAGGAGAACATTTAATTCAGGTAACCTGTCAGCCCCCTCCCGGACAACATTAAGGAGTTCCTTACTTTACTTTTTAGAATGTATCTAAATCCATGCAGTCAGTGCTGATCCTTTCTTTGGGCCGCACAGACCCGGAGGAGGGCTGAGGTTATGGTTACGGTTACGCGCGCGGCGTATAAATGTCCCACACCTACATGCGTGAAAGCTAAAGGGGCTTTAGCATTAAACACGTGCGCGCGACAACACGATGTAGTCTTAGACACACTGAAAATACGTGGGGAAAATGCAATGATGGACGTCTTTAAGATGAACCAGCGGCTCGCCTGGATCCGCAGGGGGGGGGGGGGTGAAACGGAGGCGAAGCTGCAGAGACACTGAAGGAGAACAGGAAGTTGGAGTTGTCTTTAACATTCAATTTAGTTTTAATCTGCCTCTCCCCCTCAGTATGATCTGTGTTGTCATATCTTTTATATTTATTTGAATGTTTTGTAATGAATGTAGCCTTTTCTAATCAATAGGTATTTTAAATTATTTTAATTGATCACTCGACTACAAAAACTGTCAAAAGAAATTTCCCATAATGCATTGTTTTGTAGTCATTTGCGGTTTGCGGTCAGTTCAGTACTTAGTTTCCAGCTGTGTTCGCTCAGGTTGGGGCCTTGCTCCCGCCCCTTTCTCCTGATATTTTTGTGATGATTGACAGGTGATATTGGAGCAAAAACAGAAACATACGTCACACACCAGGGGCCTGTTTCAGAAAGGAGGTTAAGTGTAAACTCTGAGTGCGTTAACCCTTAAATCAGGGAAACCCTGGGTTTTCCGTTTCAGAATGGGAGGTTTGTTAAACCAGAGAAAGCAGAGTAAGTCAAACCCGTTTCTGAAAGAGAGGTAACTTATACTCGGAGTCAGTGTCCATGGTTACTTATGCTGTGAACCTAACCTGGTCGGGAGCAGGTTTTATTCTCTAAACTCAAGGTTTCTGCCGGTCCCCTCCCCTTTTTAAAGACGAAGTGGTATTTTTCGCTTTAACCTTCATTGCCCACATTTCCGTCACACAGAGACGGTCTAAGTGACAAGAATGGCTTGTCCTTTTTTGGAGGACCCAATAGACCAGGAGGCTGCATTAATTCGTAGAGTATTATATTTACCTCGTACGAGGATTTTGAGAAGACTCAATATTTTGTCATTTCCCCATACGTTTTTGTTTGAGCGTTACCGTTTTTCGTTGCAGTCAATTACATATATACAATGAAAACAACATTAGGTATTGCTATGTAGATGTTTCATATGTCAAATATTGTCAACAAAGCCTACATCCATCACATGCTCAAATTTGACCTGATTGAATTATGTTTTTATACTTCATTTTTAGCTGCTGCCATTATCTTTTAATTCCTGCAGGATTGCATCTACATGAAAATGAAATCAGGGACATTGAATTAGATTAATGTAACAATTAATTTTTGGAAACACAATTTGCTAGCACTGCTTACTTTCTTAATCCCATATAAACCTATTCCACTCGATCAATACAAGGGTAGTGTTGCAGTGTGTGTGTGCTGAGCGGGGTGCGAGTGCAGGTGCAGATGGGGGGGGGGTGAGCACGGAGCGGAGGTGTGTGCGTGGTATATACTGTGTGTTCGGAGGACGGAGCACTTAGTTAAATAAAGAGAAGGTGTCATTCCCAGAATAACTGTTTTGGAGTCATTCTTAATCCGGTCTGGAGGTTGAGGGTTTCCAACAGGAAGTGAACCCCGAAGGAGAATTCCCTTCGGCCCTGAAGGAAATCTCCCCTGCGCTTCTGACCACGGTCGGTCGGAAAGACGAGAGAAAAGAAAGGAGAAGTCTTCGCGCAGCGAAAGGTTCAACAGTAGACAAAAGCTCACTTTTAAAAACACAATTGCATGCATTAATATTAAACTGACCAACGTTTGCAAGAGGGGGAGGTTAACAAAAAAGTCCTCTAAACATTACCGACGTTAAATGCATTTTCCCCCGTACACTATGCAGCATTTCATGCAATTACACCAGGAATAACACTTCAAAAGTACACCTAAATATCGCCATTTTTTTATTTCAGTCCTTACGCTATTTAAAAAGTTATTACAGTCAATATTTTATAACAATGATTTAAATGCAAACTTACGCATTAACTTGAGCAGCTATGTTTTCCCACGCTAACTGTCTCTGTTTTGCAGATGCAGCGGTGTTGCTTTTCTTCTGGAATATGTGCTCATATTCACTGTAACTCTGCAGCAGCACGTCAAGTTCAGCTGGCGAAAAATATGCAGACCTCTTTTTTTCCACGGTTGCCATGGTGACTCGTAATATCTGCACTTCATTGATAATGGCTTCTTATAGTCGTGGTGCGGACGCTTACCTCTGAATCAGTCCACTCAGAGTTGATTGACCTAACTCTGATCAGCTTCTCTGAAACAGAAAACTCAGAGTTGTTAATCTCCCGATTGACCAACTCAGAGTTCAAGTTCAACCTCAGAGTTGGTTGAACCTCCTTTCTGAAACAGGCCCCAGGTGATCTGCGCAGCGTTGCGTCCATCTGGGTGATCTCAAACAAGCTTATTGTGCATCTTGGCTGCACCTATTTGGTGTCTCCAACATGAATTTCTATCCGTTTTTTATGAAAATATAGGAGTGGCTGACCGGCTGCGCTACATTAACTTGTGACCGGGGTTTAAATGTGCAAAAAGTCATAAGAAAGAAAATCCAACAATGGTTACTGAATTTTGCTTCTCCTTTACTAATTTGTGTTTTAAGAAATAACTTTAAAAAAAAATAATTCAACACAGATTCAAAATATGGAGCAGATCCTCTCTGACTTCTCAACCTTAAATTTCTATCAGTCCAAGTCCAGTCCAGATTTACAGACAATCATCTTTAAGCCACACTGAGGGTCTCAGCTGTTTGGGAGGAAGTGCTGCCAAGTGTCCAGCAGTGAGAAGAAGACAAGAGAAGAACCATTGATGGATTTACAGAACTGTGGAATTTGAGTCTTCTTTTGTGTTTAATAGTTAGAATTCAACTGTGTTAATAAGGACGTTTAAATTAGAAAAGAGCAGATAAAGAAGACTAAATGAACAGAAATGTATTATGATTTATTTACTTATTTACTTTTTATTTACGTGTCTTATTTGAATTTTATGAGTACATTTTGTACATAAAAACAGTTAATAATAGAGTATAGTTAATAGTATAGTACATGTTCCGTACAAATTTACTGGCTCTCAGACACTCACTAGTTGCGTGTGTGTGCGTTGAAGTTGCGGCCCTCCCTCAGCTAGTGTCCGCCTTCAGTGGCCCCCAGGTAAATTGAGTTTGAGACCCCTGGTATAGAGGGTTCTTATCTCCGACTTTGATCACCTGAAGCCCGAACGATGAAAACTGAACAACACTCACTGAGCGGCACAGGAGACGACTCCGAGAGACCGCGGCAACTCCCCATCCACGACCTGATGGCCAAGGCCGTCCGATGAAGGAGTAACCAGCCGGGCAGAGTTCAATGAGAGACGAGTGATCGGAGTCTGGCTGCCAAGTTTCAGTCAGAAACATAAGATCCAAGATTCTGTAGTCCATGGGTTCATTTAACAAGAACGATTTATTGGCCACGGAACAGGCTTTGAAGAGCGCCATGCTCAGAGGTGCGGGAGCCTGACTCCTGTTGCCAGGGACCAGCGTCATGGGGGCGCAGGTCTGATCCCGGGCATTCCGAGAATCCACAAACCACAGGGAGAGGCGACCAGGTAGAGGAAGAGCTTGCATAAACTACTACTTAGGAACCCAGACCCTGTGTGTCCGAGCAGGGACTCGGGAAAACATCTGGGTCGATGGAAGTCGTCAGATGACATTTGGCCAGGAACGCTCAACGCCGTCTACCAGAAACTCCACTTTTTTCTCTCCTCTTCCACAGAGACCTGCGTAACACCGGTGGGCCTTCAGCCAGAACAGCTTCTTGGTTGTTATCCTGACTGGGATGTTTTTCCTCAGATTCAGGTGAAAAGCCAGTGATCCATGTTCAAAGTAAAATGGAGAACACCATAAATGAGTGACATTTAAAATAAATGTAAATTTGGAAAGGTTAAGAGTGAATCTCATAGTGCAATGAATACTTCTGGACACATTTCTGAAAGGCTCTGAGCGTCCAAAGGATAAAATAAAGTTTGCACAGCAAACTGTGAGATTTGGAAGGTTGTGTTCAAAGCGTGCATTCCTTAACTTAGTCTCTTCTTCATTTTGTGCATTTACAAAGATGGGTCAAGCAATCTAAAATGAAGCAAAGAAAAAAAAAACACACCAAAGAAGGTTTCAAAAACATGTGGAGGTCAATTAGCATCAGATGTTGTTCTAGTTGTGTTCATGTGACACCCACTGAAACAGAGCACCTGCTTTTAAATACACTCTGCAGTCATTTATTTCTCATGTAGAAGGTTAGAGCAGCGCTGACTAATTACGGGTGTAACTGCTGGAGCTCATCACAGAAAACATTTACAAGCAGGAACCATAGCTGAGTGGTGCGCGGACGGCCTTGTTAGAACAAGCAACATGGGCTAATCTGTGTCTTTGAGGCAAAAGCCGGCCTGCATGCCATGTTGTTATGATGAATATCAGCTGTGCAGCATCAAGTGAGCTTGGACAATACTTAAGCCGTGTTTTTATCTCTGAAAAGATGCAGGGCTCCTAAGTGAATTGTTACCCATGCGATGCATTGTTTCAGATACTTCTAAACAGTATTTTTGGAAAAGTTTTAGGTAAAAGATGCGGTGACTTTTTTTTCCATCATTGAAGGCTTTTTGGGATCAACATTAAAACATTTTTCACTCACAGCAGATGCTGTTTCCCCCCAGTCAGCTGCGGCTGCTGGCCAAGCCATGTGCTTCTGATGCAAGCTCTGCCCCTCCTTCAGACCTCAGTGGGACGCAGCAATCCCAAAATAATTTCTTGATCTCACTGTATCTTTTGCAATTACAAGCAAGTGACCGAACTATGTAATTATTGGTCTAACACCACCAAGCAACTTATGGCAACTCCACCAATTGACCTCAGAAGTGTTGACAGGTACTGTAAAGAAGTGGCTCAACACATTTCAGTTTAAACACAACAGGTGCTTAAATCCTACCCTTTGTGTTAGAAATGCTTTGTTTTAAACATCTACATATCAATAGATTGAATAATGTGAATTTGCCAGGACATTTATTTATTTCACTAAACAGACTCAGTGAATGTATTGTAGGTTTGCTTTCCTGCTTGATCAAAGCAAAGCTCTACTTCAAAATAACCTTTTTTATTATATAAAATGTCTAGCATCACATTGACAACAATAGCTTAGTATGACGAGCCTTGAATTAGGGTTACAGTGTAAGTCAACAGATGTCATTTTGACACCAGTAAAGCCCACAGATCTCTCACTGCAGTGTGGAAATAGAAAACACCTGTAACTAGAGATGTTCATACTCTTCACAAGAAGAGAATGAAAGATTCAAACATGCTTGTGTGAATTTGCAAAATGACATTTGTCATTATTTCAGCTGTTTCTGGAGCTTCAGTACAGCAGTATTTTGTACCTGCAGTCTACTCTGATGTTATTTATGCATCAGCACATATGCCACTTTCCATCCACACGTGGACAGCAGATGTTGGGTACAGGCAGTGTTTACTGAAAATGTGAACATTTTGTATAAAGACTGTGTTTTTTTCATGGGTAAGTGGTTTTACTTTTCAGGTTTTTTTTTTAAATGTTTTTAATGTGGGAAAGTCTCAGAAAACCTGACAAACACCCCAATGAGGTTAATTTTGCTGCCAAGCCTCAGCCTTCATTTCTTTAGATGCTTGATTTTAACCTTCATTTTTGGTTTGTCTTGTTTGTTTTAAAACATTTAAATGGCAACAAATTGATTTGTAAATTGAAAACTAATGTTTGCTTGGGGTTGTGAGGGGCTGTAAGCTAGCAGGATGGCGTGTAAACAGATAGATGTCGGAAAATAGGGGTTGACTTACTCTGTGCCAACATTCCCGCCCACAACTCAGAGGTAAATTTCAAATGAACTCTTGCTGCTCTGCAGAAATTATGTCCAAGAAAACAGTGTTTTTTTTTATTTTGGCTAAAACAGCACAATGGTAATTAAAAGACCACTGGGAACACTTTGAAAATAGAACAAAAGATGATCGGAGTGAGACTTTTAGGTAAGCACAAGTGTTTTGTAGTTCCCTCTGAGGCTCGTACAGTCGCCTCAAGAGACGTCATGAAAATGGAATAAACCATTGTCATGTGAGTAGTAAGTATATTCAGAGGTTTTTGTGAGAATATTGTAAGATACACACATTTATGACGCATGAGTGATGCAGTTGCACGGTACCCTTAAACCACACTCCAATTGTTAGTAGATGCGAGTACTAGCTCTTTAATGACCCCGCTCAAATGATATAGTTTGCATAGGACTATGTCACTAACTAATCTCTAGGATTTCAACACAGACTACACTCTGTCTAATTTCCTCATTTCTAACGGTCAGTCTGCAGGAGCGCATACTTATCACGTGAACAGCACTAACGGGCCCCTTGCGCAGTATTTGTACAACGTGTCTGACCTACTTAACTCTAACTTACCCTTTAGGTTTTATTTAAGTGTTCGCAATGACCTGTTGACCACAGCATGACCATAGAAAACATGAACATTTTTGCTTCAAGGATTCACCAAGCGGTCTCCAATCTCAATATTCCTGCGGATCACCTGCATGACCCTTACAGGTTTCCCCAATTTTCACCCACAGACAGGGCAGTGGTGACTAAATATAAACTTGAAGCCACTGTTAGATACAAACCAAATGCCGCTGAAAGCTTTTACAACAGACCTAAGTACAGTACAATACATGGGTAAATACAGGTGTAAAAAAGTCAAATAATATTAAATAAACAAGACTGATGGAAAGAAAACTCTATATATTTAAAATATAGAGTGGTGAATTTTCTCAGAACAGCAGGAAGGAAAAAGCCAGTGTATAGTTTTTTCACACACCTGCTTAGAGTGGTTACACAGCCCCATGGAGGGGGTGGGAAGGGCACTTCCGCAAGGATGACAGGTACAGTACTTTTATCCGCTAGTCACTAACCACCCCTTTAGGACAATGGCATTCAAACATTTTTTTCTATTAACTGAAGAGATCCAGTGACATTTTTCTGGTAGTTTGGGGGATTCGCTAGACTTTGTATGAACAGAGTTTTAAACAGTACAATGACCATGTATGTGCTACAACCTTTAAACATGCAGATCCCCGTAACGTGTTAGAGAGCCAGACCAGAGAAAGGCAGAATGGTACAGCTGGCCCTTTTGGGGGGAAGCACTCCGGGTGACCCAAGTCTGGAAACTGAGTCAGAAGACCCAAGACTACTGTCTGCCTCATCTATCATCCGTCCACAGCGAACGGCTAAAATACTGCAGGACACACTTTCACTCTGTTTCCTCATCCTGATTCACTGCAGGCTACAGGCTATTAGAGGCAGATGATATCATGTTTTTCCAAATGTTATTTAACTCAAGGAAATGCAGGTTTAACTTTAGTTCACTACGTGTGGGATGAATGAAGCATATTTTGGCTGGCTATGAATGGCAAACCTCCAGCAACTGTGGGAACTGTGGCAGGAAGTCTCAACCACACAGAGAAAGTGAGGACTGAGGTAGAATGGAAAGGATAAGGATTGTGGTTTATTGTTATGGCTATTTTGAGATGTAATGGCAGCAATTTAATAGGTAACACATGCAAAAATATTTAATATTAGTTCTGCCAAAGAGTCATTTAAGGAAAGGCAAAGTGGCAAAGTCTAAACAAGAGACAAGTTTGTTGTAAGAACCAAAATATGATCCGTTTTCTGTATAAATCATTGAGTTTCATGTTTGTGTGAATAGATTGACAGCAAAGAAGAAAAAAAAATGACTGGAATATATTTTTAGGTGCAGCTGCATTTGAAGTTCTTTTTAACTGCCTTTCGTAAATATATATTGACCCAGCCTTCCAAAAAAAGGGTTTATATACTTTTATTCAGCAGACTGTTGCCTTATTTGTTGAAATGTTGATGTATTTCAGAATTAAACCTCAAAATAGTCAAAAATCCTACATTTTTTTGTGAAATCAGGAGAAAAAGGTCTTGTGCTTGTGCAAGGAAACATCCAGAACACCAACTGTATGCTACAATTATCAATTCAAAGAGGGAAACATCATAAAGTTAACATGTTGTAAAAAGGGAAGCTAAGCTGAGTAATATGACAGACCAAAATGAGAAACATTTCCTAAAAATTGATATTTCCTAAAGGTGAAACCGACCCACAAAGTAACAAAGTGACAGTGTGTGCACAACCAATAGAAGAATCAGTACCAGGCTAATGGCACACTCTCACAGCAGATGAGACAAGTTCAGGATGGATCCATGCTTTCATGTTGTTGACTCCAAATTCTGACCCTACCATCTGAATGTAGCAGCAGAAATGGAGACTCATCAGACCAGACATTATTTTTCCATCTTCTATTGTCCAGTTTTGGTGAGTCTGAGTGAATTGTAGCCTCTGTTTCCTGTTCTTAGTTGACAGCATAGGTACCCGGTATGGTCCGCTGCTGCTGTAGTCCATCTGCCTCCAGGTTGGACGTGTTGTGTGTTCAGAGATGCTCTTCTGCAGACCTCGGTTGGAACCTGTGGTTCTTTGAGTTCCTTTTGTCTTTCTATCCGCTTGAACCAGTCTGACCTCTGACCTCTGGCCTCAACAAGGCATTTCTGCACACAAAATTGCCGCTCACTTGAGATTTACACCTTTTCTGACCAATCTCTGTAAACCCTATAGAGATGGTTGTGGATGAAAATTCCATAGATCAGCAGTTTTTGAAATACTCAGACCAGCCCGTCTGGAACCACCAACCATGCCACGTTCAAAGTCACTACAACAGTGTGTAGTCTGGGGAGGCAGAGTTGGAGCGGTGGTTGTGTCGTGATCTTTGGGCTGCTTGGGTCGGGCGCTGGGGCTGGCCTGTGGTGACGAGGCTCCGGCTGGGTGGTGGGCGGCTCCCGGTGGCTCCAGTGGCCGCTGCCCGGTATGCCCGGTACCCTAACCCTGTCCTGTAGCCTTGGGGCCCTGACGCTGGGGTTGCCTATGCTTCTTGGTGCCTCCGCTTCACCTGGCTTCACCTGGCTTCAACCCCCCCCTCTCGGTCTGCATGGGTCCCATCACCGGGGGTGCTTCTGGTCCGGGGGTCTCCCCCTCTCTCCTGGTCTGGCTGGAGAGGATCTGGTTCCCCTTATGATCACATGGTCTACTTCGACAGCGTGCATGTATCTCCACCCCCACGTGCAATTGCACACTGTCACACTGCTCCCATTCTGCTTTTTCCCTTATCCTACCCATAGTGTATTGATGGACAGACATCTTTTGCCTATCTTAGTGTCAGATTTTTCCCTCTTGGAAGGAACACTTTTCTTTCCAGCAGATCTAGCATAAATGTTGTGAAGCTTAAATTTATAACCTACTCAAATTAGCAACTTGGTACTTGTATCCCCCTACTAGCCCCCCCCCCCCCCCCCCCCCCCCGTTTCTTTCTCTGAAGGTAACAAAAATATAAAGGATAATATAAAACAAAAACAAAAAGGGTCTTATGTGAATTTACACCCTGGTTATCCGAAGATACATAACATAAAGGTAAAGGTAAACTTTATTGTCCTCAGAGAAGAAATTTGTTTTTGGGCCACAGAGCTACAAACTTTACAACATCATACATCATACACACATCACATACATGATAAAAGAGCATAAAGCGATTACATAATAAATAGTAAAAGCTGTCCAACACAAAAGGCCATCAGCTCTTATATGTTCACTCAGTTGTTGGACAGAACAAGTTAGAAGAAGAAAAAGTTACTTCAATCACGTTTCTCCTCCGTTCTGATGCTTGGTTTGAACTGCTGCAGATTGTATGGACCATGTCTACGTGACTAACTGCATCGAGTTGCTGCAATGTGATTGGCTGAAATGTGCAGTCATGAGCAGTTGGACAGGTGTGGCTAATAAAGTGGCCTCTAAGTACTGAATTTCTCATCTTCAAACCCTATTCCCATCCGAGTTCCAAGCTATTTCAAATTTTGGCTACAGATCTTAAATGAGTTATACTTCTCCTTCTGTTTTGTTTGTATCCCAAATCTTGAAATAAGATGGCTTTTGCGTTAGTATTGTAATTATAGAAACTTCAAGGAGAGCTAGGAGATGGATGTCTCAGAATTTCTACTTCGGACTGTTGCCCCTTTGACCCAGTTCCGGACAACTTGGGGAAAGTAGATGGAAGGAAAGCTCAGCAGTCCCCCATGTAAACAACCTTTCTGTTGTCATGGGGATTCAGTGTAACAGATGTCTAAAATCATTCAACTACCATAAGACATTAACGAAAGTAACCTTCAAAATTGACATGCGATGATTCCTCATGGGAGCAGTACCCAAGATTTCTAGTTCTAGAGTTTTCTTTTTGGTCAGAAAGATCCTATTTCCTGAAAAGGAAATATCTTCTTCCCATGTCAATGAAAACAGATTTTCAGTGAATGGCATATGCAGTGTTTGTCACGTTGTGCGGTTCAGCAGGGCAGTCTCTACATGGTAGATGGTTTAGAGTAGCTGAAAAGACCTGCACAGCTTACCCAGTGTCATGTTATTTTTATGTGATTTATCAGCTTTTGCTGCGTGTTTTGATGGTTTTAACAGCATGATTCCTGTTTCAAGTCAAAAGAAATGCAAAAATAGTTGTTTTTAAAACCTAATAGTGATGGTTTTTGGTCAGTATATGGAATTTAAAAGATTTTCTTATTTATTTATTTATTTATTTAAATCTTATTTAATTTTGCTTCTGCTTTTGGTAATACAAAAAATGTTGCCAATTGTTTAATTTAATTAACACATTAAAAAAAAAAGTATAATAATAGCTTAATTGCTGCAATTACTATATACTAAAAAAAAAGTACATCCTGGAAAATAATTTTGCTCACAAGTTATTTTTGTGGTGCTGCATTTTGACACTGCATGCATTGACGAAATGTATCTAAACCTCTACAGGTCTTCCTGAAGGCTACTGTTATCACACCTATTCCCTTTACTCTGCAGGGTGACACATTACATGCTCCATCTGCAAAAACAACTTCAGTCCTGTCACCCACCTTCATGCGATTCAAGGAGATCTGCCAAAACTCTGGTGAGACGCCATCCTTCAGGCACTGGCTTTTCTGCATAAAACCCTACTGGCCAAGTTTCAAATATGAAGAGTCATTATTTTCGACTGCAGAAATACCAACCATGGTTAGTTATATTCACCAAAAACCACACAATTGAAGACAATGGTGTTCCTGCATATGGCTGACACTAGATAAAACCACTTTTTAAACCCGAGGTTTCTTGGTTCATACTGTATTTTAACAAAGGAAGCAGAGTTCCTCTGTTCATGTTTTTCTTTTTCCACCCATTCAATTCTGATTCAAATAAACTAGGGAATTACAAAAGATGACGAAGCCGAATAGATCATTTGGGGATCTTGGTTTGAAAGTTTGCATGACCAAAGATTTTATAATTTGATTTTGGGGAAACACAGTAGCAGTTCTAAATTGAATGGCATCAGAAGGAAACCCCCCTGTAGGCCTACAGTAGAATGCAGATGCGCAAATTGGATTTGCGATAATAATGGAAACGCGAAAATTTCAAAGTAACTCGCTAAATTTTTGAGGGGTATTAAAATGGACATACAGTCTGTACTTGGTCTGTACTCCACAAAACTGCAATGGAACCACTTTCTTAGAATGAAATGAGTAGGACAGTGATGGCAATGAGCTTCTTGGTAGGAAATGGCCACCTTGGGAAGAGCACAGCGGGCGCCACAAGACGTCCCACAGCATCACACAGCATCACAAGTCATCCAAAGTTGAGTGTGTCACGCGGAATTGGTGGATCCACAGCTCCTCTGTAAAATCACCAACCGCCATTTCCCAAAATGGCTTCATCTGTAGCCGCTCCCACGTGTAAGGAGTTCGCTGCTCCAAAGCCTTAACAAGACGCAAACGTCTCCTTTGATAGATGATGATGAGCGCTAGCGCCGTATGCCATGTATCTGCCGTAAATTATCGTTCACATCCATCGCCTTGTTTTTGAATGACTTACCGCATGAGTTGGTTTGTGTTTACTTGCATAATTATGATTAAATGGAAACAACGTATTTGTGAAAATGTGTTTTTTCGACATTTCAAGAATTTCAATTAAGTTTTTCTCATGTGTGTCATGGAAACACAGCCATTGACATTTTAACCCTTGTGCTATCTTAGATGACCCCCCCCCCGCTTACATTGACGTGTTCTCCCTACCATGACAAAGGTGGATAAAGGTGGAAAGATTTCATGTAATCCATGGACACCAGTGAAGATCACAAATCATTGAAGAAAAAAGGTTCAGCACACTGTCTAGTGGGTCTAGATGACCCAACTCCCAATGTTAAAGAACCTAGGATAGCACAAGGGTTACATATGCAATTGCAGTTATGATAATCAATATCTTTGATCCCTAACCCTGAAAAACAGGAACATTTTGATCAATATCAATCACATTTCCTGGAAAATGTTCACAATTTTGAACTCTGATCAATTTATGCTAACTTATGACTTGTACCTGTGGTAGTAATTGTTCTTCTCTGTCAGACAAAATGATAAACTGACTCTGGGTACACCTTAACCTAACTATTACTATATAATTTAATAGAATAATAAAAAATGGTGTTATTACTGTGAAATAAATTATGTTTGCTTTTGAATTCCCAGGAAGGCAGGTTATATACACAGAAGTAGAGAGTCAAGGCCTGCTTTTCTCATCTCTTCATCTGAGGAGATATTCACACCCTCTTCAAGGACTTGTTTGGTATGTCAGACATGCAGGCTCTTCAAAGTGCTGTCTGCTGTCAGTGCTCTAAATCTTGCAGGAAGGAACGATCATTGACCTGATGTTCTTACAATCAGCAGTCCAACTTTTTCATTTGGATCCAGTTTCTATATATTGTACCCATGCCTTCGTTATTGACATCAAACTACCACAACTTCAATGCTTCCTTTAGCTGTTTGCTCTATGCATGCCAGCATTTTCTAACCCCTCTGCAGCTGGACCACAAATCTACACGGAATACATTCTTGTCACAAACAGCAGCTTTTTGTTTCTTTGAATTTGAAAGTTTCCTCACTGGCTCTTTTCCCACAAAGAAACTTTCCAATCACGTCTTTTTGTTTGGTTTTGTTAACTTTTAGCTTCGGGCTTCAAACTTAGCTAGCGTTCCAAGTGTAGTCGCTCTATGACGTGGCGAGACAGGCGGATGTGGTGAACAGAAACCTGTAGTTTTCCAAAATGAAACTTCCTTCTGAATCAGAAAATGAAACAGCAGAAAGAATCAAAGTTAGGGTCTGCATTTTTATACCTTTCTGCAGCCCGGAACCAAGCGGCCCTCGGACTGCGGACCGGTACTGGTTCAGGGCCTGGGGGGCTGCTGATCCCTGATTGAATGGTAGGAGGCAACACAACGATAAACTACGAGTTGGGGACATCCAAAACATCAAAATGATGCAGAGGGGCCCCCAAAAATATGTCCATACATGACGAGTTGGGAGTGAGAATGTGTTTGTTGCAACAACAAAAACCAGAGCTGCACCATTTAAAATAGATTCGCCCATCGTATTAGTTTGGATCCAGGTCTGGGTCTGGATCCACATGACCCAGGGTCTGGGTGCGGATCTAGACGGTGGTTTGCTAGTAAGTGACCCCTAGAATAAGAATTACGGTACCTCTAACCTACAAGTCAGTTTATCCGTTCAAAAACAGTTTCAGTTTAAACTTTTACCAAGCAAACCAAAAATAAAATTAACACTTTTTTCCCTATTTTTTAATGTCTTTAGTGAGTAATACATAAAATGGATGTTTTTATATATATTAAGCAAACTGAGCTCAATAATTTGATTAAGGAGGTGGGTAGAGGGTCTGAGCACTATTTTTCAAAAACATACATTTCAGCCGGTTTTCTATCAATTTTCATTTACTCTGATTCTTTTAAACAAACATTATTTTATGAATAAATACTTTGAAAATTAAATTACTTCTGAAAAAACAGATACATATTAACTTCCCTTTAAATTCTTATGCTTTACATCTATGAAAAATATTTTTTCTTGTCTGTCAGAAGATTTTATTTTTGCGCATGAGCATCGATGTTCAATGTTTAACTTCTTCTGTTTACAAAAAACCAGCTTCCCTTGCCGCTTAGCATCGAATGACATTTAACCTTTGTGCTATCCTAGGCACTTTAACATTGGGAGTGGGGTCATCTAGACCCACTAGACCAGTGTTTTTCAACCAGTGTGCCGCGGCACACTAGTGTGCCGTGGGAGATGGTCAAGTGTGCCGTGGAAAATTGCCCTCATTAACTGATCTAAAAACATTAACCATCTCCAGGAAATCAGCTCTTTGTTCATCCAAACAGGCCCTGATAAAACACTGAGTAGTTAGGAATATGAAAGATCATAAAATACTTTTTTCTTTGTGTTTAATTGATTCTATTAAAGACATTTTGATAAGAATGACGGCACCGCGATTTACCTGCAGCTATAACTGTTTTCTGAAAAGTCCCGCAGCTTTTACTGTCTCCACGACTCCACCAATCATTCTTGAAGGCTTAATCACATGTCATTAGTCTGACCAATCAGAAGTGTTAAAAGTCTTCACTTCCTTGTTCCAATTTAGCTCATAACTCACTCATTTTCAACAAAAACATCAGCTAAAGCTAGTCTTTAGCGGTGTAGCTTTCCACAGAATCCGGTATCAGACCGTGGAACAAGTGAACAAAACCATGAAGCTCAGAGACGCAAGTCTTTCTGCCGTTTTTCGCAGTATTCACACTACATCTCCCATGATGCATTGGCTTAAAGGGACAGCGCCTCAGCGTACAATGAGTCGTCCTTGTTACACGGATTGAAACCACAACGAACATACAGTTTGTATGTAACTTAACTTTATTACATCTTTCAGAAAAAACATCTGCAACTTCCTGCTTTTTCTGCCACAATTATCACAAAAATGCACGTCAGATTGCCGGGGGGGGGGGGGGGGGGGGGCTGTAGATCATGTAGATCAAAACAGACTATGAGTTTCTGCTTTTTTTTTTGGGGGGGGGATGCTGGTGTGCCGCGGGATTTTTGTCAAGGTTAAAGTGTGCCGTGGCTCAAAAAAGTTGAAAAACACTGCACTAGACAGTGCGCTGAACATTTTTTCTTCACTGAAAAAGAAACTTATAGGGTAATAATTGGCACAAAAAAATTAAAAAAAAGGAAAGGAAAGGAAAATGATCGAAGTTGACCAAAAATAAAGTGAAAAACGCAAAATTAAAAAAAATATGTCTGTAGGTTTTGAGCCAGCGACTTTTTGCACCTCAGTTCAAATATCATGCCACTACACCACCAACCAGATACAGTGGCAGGACATATAATCAATATAATCATGGATCATCTTGAAAAGTTCAAGGAAAAGTGGTGAAAGATACTATAATAAAGAAAGAAATAAAGGGAAACAGGAAAACAGTTGGTTGTATGTTTTTTAGCATTCAACCAATAATAAAGACAGCCCCAAATAACAAACATTGACCGGGTCAGTAGCGGGACTTTTCCCCATTTGCTGCAATGACAGCTTGACAGCGACATGCTCCTCACTAGACTCATGATGTTGTTCTGAGGTGTTCCACTATTCCACAAGTGCTACATTTAGTTCTGCAAGTTACTTGAGGGTGAGGTCCCATCATCGAGTCTCTGCTTCAGCTCGTCCAGGGGGGTTCAGGTCAGGGGTCATTGCTGACAAGACCCTCCCACTTCCTGAAGTGCAGCAGTGACAATTCTGATTCCGTGTGGTGGAGTGTTATCATCCAGAAAGCAGTCCTCGAGTGCCAGGATCCTGTTGATTTTTCAAAAACCTGGCTCTGCTGCTGATTACCTGGATCTGTTGTGTTTTGCTAATGAGAAGCTACAATGGCAGATTAATTGGAAGACATGTAGGACACCAGTCCTCAAGGACTAGAGTTTGACACCTGTAATCTACAGAAAACAAATGGGTTTAGTGCTGACTGGTGATGCCTGCCCTAGCACCTCCTCCAGCCAACCCTGGGGAGCATGCTGACCTCAGCGTATCACCTCGCCTTCTCCAGCAACACTGATGACCATCATTTCTGTGCAAGATGACCCGACACTCATCAATGAACAGGACAGTAGATCGCTGCTGCATTGTCCAGGTCACATAGACTTGTTTCCACTACAATTCACTACATTCACAGTGGTGTCGTCTGTCAGTCCAGTCAAAGCTGTGGATTTGGTTGTGAATGGTTTGTCTGGAAACCTTAGTACCCCTCACATCTGGTAAACAGGCCTGCAACTGTGTGGCATTTGCTCAACCCAGTCTGAGTGCAGAAGTCCTTCACTTCTGGTCATGGTTGTGGTCTGTCACTGGCGGGGCTCACAAACTCCGCCAGTAGTTCTGGGTCTTGATACAACTCTGTGACTTACCAATTGCACCTGCAACATCTAAGTACCTGCCACCAACCTGAAGGCGCTATGACCAGATGATGCTGCTCGTCCGTAAAGCGATGTTGTGTGATGAACCTGGAATGACTGACAGGTAAAATCATCTTTTTAGACCCACAGAACGTTGACATTGATGCCACATGGAAAAAAAAATTCTTTTAGAATGATTGATGATGGTTTGGGTCCTAATAAGTGAGACACAGTGGACCATCATGTGGAAAACACACAGTGAGGTGTGTCTATCACCACTACACAATTATCTTCCTATCCCCAAAATCAGTGATGTGAAAAAAACACAGTGTTTCATATACACAGAGTTTTTCACAATATCCCTAATTTATTCTGAGAAGTGTTTTTTCTGTTGAAAGACTAAAACGTTTTTGAAAGAAGACAAATTGTCATGGTGGCCTGCCAGTTACTCTCCCCCTCCCCCACCTTCTCTGCCTTTGACGCGACCAGCTGTTCTCACTCACCTCATCACTGCTGCAGCCTTCTTAAGGAGTCTGTGGATCTTCAGCCGACGCCAGTTCGTTGTTCCTCCCATGGTGCTTAGTCTGACCTATCTTTGCTCCTGTTTATTGCCAAGTTTCATGTCTTTAATTATTCCTCTCGATCTGCCTCAGGAATTATCCACTCTGATACTCACCTGGTCGCAGTCCTCTGGTCACTCGTGCTTCGCTCCTGGATCTCCTCGTCAAGACGCCTCCAGCCAGCTGACGCTCCACCTTCTGGGAAGACACCAACACTCATCTTCAGCCAAATTAAAATCTACTTCAGACTTATCTCCTGTCCGAGTCTCCTTCCGGGTTCCAGCACTTGGGTCATTCAGAATCTGCGTCATATCATGACACAAATGCCTTAACATGTTACAAATAAAATAAAGTATAATCAATGTGCTGGAAGTGGACTTAGGTTTCAGAATACCAAGGTTGTTTGTGTAGTTGCAAAGTTTTAGGCTTTTTTGGAACAAAAACAGCTAACATCTGTTTGGATTTTGGAAAAAATGAATTTACGTATCTGGTTCTGGTTTTCAAGTATATTTTAGGGTAAATTATTTTTAATTACTTCCGTGGATGACACAGTGCAGCTTGCTGCTAACAGTGATTAGGAAACTGGGTGTTCAGGGTGGAAGCTGCAAGGCAGTTGACCTCAATGATAATAACCATGGTTGCATCTGCAAAAAGAATCTATTATTGAATCTATTATTTTCATCAGTGTTCCTGAATGCAGTGGCATCATGCAGTCATCTGCAGGAGTTCATATGCAATGGCTTTAACATCTGGGGCTAATGCAAAGGTTTTTTTGGTAGCACTGACGATTTCCTAAACCATGGGCCTGTTGGACTCATTTGGGGCTGGGGGGGGGCACAAATTGAGGCAAATAAAGTTAAATGTGATCCAGATTGACAGGTCAAAGAGGCAATTACAGCCGTAAAGTTAAAGCCATCAGGCTGTGTTTTTTCTGGAATCAGATCAGTCATAGGCAGTCTGTTTTTTTAGTTCTCAGCCATAAAGTTTACATCTTTAAGAAAGTTTTATTGGTTTTGTGAAAGATGCCAAATTCTCAAGAAACTCTTAAGTGGGGAGCCATTTCATCAAAATTTAAAGCAGAAAAAAAGCCTAATTCTGTCATGTACTGAAGAAAGATCACATTCATTTATGCCTTAAAAAAGGTGTAGACTACTTTGCCCGAAGTCTGTAAAAGTAAAATTGACGGGACAGTGAAACTTTTGCACAGCTGTGTGGGATTTTAGACCGTGAACTCTTTTTAAGAAGAGGAGATGATTTGTACAGATGCTCCGGAGGTCAAATCGGGGCAAGAAGTGCAGCTCCAAAGGCTCCTAAATATTAGTTTTTGTCTCAGATCAGAAAAGTTACATAACTATAACCAGATAGATTTCAGCCTGAACCCTAATCAGTTTCCGCTTTCTTATTTCCCACCATCAGGCTGCAGAGGAAGACTGCTGCTAGTGCCACCCACCGACAGTCAGCATGAAACAGCCAGGAGGCCGTGAGGAGGCGGGGTTTGCTGAGTCTTTGCCGAGTATGAAAGCCTCCATCGAAGCGGTTCAGAATTATATGACAGCTGCTTGATGCATTCAGATATGTGCACGAGTCAAGCCCATCAATTACAAAAACCATGACAGAGAAGAGAAGTGTTTTAAGTCATTTGGAATACAGTGTCTTCTCGCTTGTTGCAGGGAATACATACTAAAAATAACCCGCGATAGGTGAATCCACAGAGTGGGATTACAGATGTTATGAGACTGTAAAACTTCTCACTACACTCTTTATATACTATTCTCAGACAGAAATGAACATATTCACACTTTTTCTCTTGTTGAAACTTTCAAAGTTCAAACCTTCGAGAAAAAAAGTCCAGGATTATAGAATTAAAAAAATCGATTGAGGATTTATGTAACTCTGGCAAACTGATCACATTCTGTAAAGGAGACACGGCATGGAAGAAATTAATTAACAAGGTCACCGGCCAATTAGGACGCACAACAGACCGCCCTGTTGTGAAGAAAGGTGAACATCAATGTGTTGAGAGAACACCGTTTTAGATCTATACAAAACATTTTATCCCTTTGTTGTTATTAAGTGTATTTTGGTGAGAAGTTGTACATTTTTCTTCATATTTTGAAAAAATCTTAGATTTTGACTAAACAGCTCCTACACTACAAAAGAGAGACACCCCTGGATGTTACTTTCAGCCTTAGAAATGTTCATTTTGGAGCTGGGATCCAAAAGTCCTTTTTTATTAGAACGGTGGTTTATTGGTGAGCCTGTCAGGTCAACAAACTGCAGAAAGCAGGTTAACTGAATGTAGGAAAAATCTGTTACTAATGTTTCTAAAATAAAAACACCAACTAAAGGCAAAGGTGAATAAATTAAAAAGAAATGAATCAAATCCAATCAATCCAATCCAAGATCCAATCCTCAAACTTTAGGAGTGCAGAAACAAAAAGTACAAGAAAAGAGAGGTCAGCAGAACTAAAGGGAACAGCTCAATAAGAAGCAAGAGGAGTTCTGGCAGACAATTCACAAAGAGTTAAAGTATTTATAGTGAGAACTCTGTCCTACCTGTCAATCTTTTGTTAAACAAAAGTGTGAAGCAATGAAAATCTCATTCATTCATTCATCTTCTTTACCGTTTATTCCCTTTCGGGGTCACGGGGTTGCCGGAGCCTATCCCGGCCACATGCAATGAAAATCTCTTTTTTCTTAAAAAATAGGGAATCTGTGAATCAGAGACCTTTTGTAAGTACAAGCCTGTGTGCTGCAATAGAGCCAAAACAGGGAAAAAGCAACATTGCAAACATAATGCAACACAATCCACAAAAACCTGTTTTAGTGTTCGCTCTAGTGCAGGATTTGAAAAATAGAATTTTGGAAATATAATTGAACACAGTCCTGTGACTTAAATACCCAATGAGAATTGTGTTTTTGGTCTTTTTAACATGTTCTTGTAGCATCTTTTAAAAAAAAAAAAAAGCTTAAAATTGCGTTACCGAGTATTTTTTTTATCAAATCAGGAGCAGATAAAATAAATGTCGATTGAAGAAGCTGTTATTTGTCATGTAGAGGCTACAGTCAGCAGGCCAAGGTCTCCCTGCTCTGCTGCACTCTGATAGATGAACTTCCAAACACATAGATCCATGATCGTCTTTGTTTTCCTCATCTGAGCTGGAATCTGGGTCTAAATTGTACGACTGTATAGTTCCAATATCAACATTTTTATTGCACTGCTAATGTTAACTTGGGGTTGTGAGGGGCTGTAAGCTACCAGAAAAGAGTGTAAACAGATGGATGATGGGAAGGGGGTGGGCTCACTATGCTCCAATGGTCCCGCCCACAGCTCAGAGGTAAATTTCTAATGATTTTGGCTTAAACAGCATCATCATATTTAAAAGACCACTGGGAAGGCTTTAACCAAATAAGTCAAAATATAATTGGTGTGGGACTTTAAACACAAAGCTGTTGTTTGTAATAATATATGATTCAGAGTAAACATTAGAACAGAAGTGTGTGAATGTGTGTGTGCATGGGTGAATGGGACTGTGACTGTAAAGCGCTTTGGGCCTTCGAAAGAGGGTAGAAAGCGCTATATAAGTATACGCCATTTACCATTTGTTTTCCTCTGGAGCCCACTGTGACGGCGTCTGTGGCCTCCGTGCCTCACAGAATAAGAACATGCAGCATTCATCCTGAGCTCAGGGAAAGTTGGTTTGATCTTTGCTAATGTGAGCCTCCAGCCAGTTAACATTGACTCAATGACAGTGTTCAACATGACTTTTTAGTCAGAGCTGCTTTGATGAGGTTGGTGAAGCCACAGAGGGAGAGTCTCAGCAGTAGTTGGTGGTTGTTGTGACAAATAATAAGCAATTGGAGCTTTTTTTTTCCAACGTAAAGAGAGACTTGTGGTAAGTAATGATGTCAACATGGCTTTCTCAGGCCATAAGGATTCATGTAACCCTTGTGCTATCCTAGGCACTTTAACATTGGGAGTTGGGTCATCTAGACCCACTAGACAGTGCTCTGAACCTTTTCTCTTCAATGATTTGTGATCTTCACTGGTTTTTCATGGATTACATGAAATCTTTCCACCTGTATCCACCTTTGTCATGGTAGGGAGAACACGTACATGTAAAGGAGGGGGTCATAGGATAGCACAAGGGTTAAGAAGAAATTGTGTTTGAAAACCAAAGAAACCCTTTTCTTGTAGGCAGTTTTGCTCCTTTACAGGGGCAGTGAACACTCGAAATGTCAACATTGGGGTTTTTCAGTTAGTCCAAAACATCATAATGTTATATCAAACTTTCATGTCACTATTTCTGTTCATTATGCTTTGTGAAAATAGTTTGTGGTGTGGACTTGAGGTGTGCTCCAGGGATCGATCCTGGGACCCCTTCTGTTCAACCTCTACATGCTGCCACTAGGGCAGTTAATACGCAGCAATAACATATCTTATCACAACTATGCAGATGATACTCAGATCTATGTGTCACTGAAAACTGGTGAATATGGGCCGGTGGATTCACTCAGCCACTGCCTCCTACAGATCAGTGCGTGGATGCAGAACAACTTTCTCCAGCTAAAGTCAAACAAGACCGAAGTTATTATTTTTGGCCCACAGAAACAAAGAGAAAGTGTCAGCAGCTACCTTCATTCTCTGTCTCTTAAACCCTCAAATCAAGTCAGAAATCTAGGGGTAATCATGGACTCTGACCTGAACTTTAACAGCCATATCAAGTCAGTAACATCAGCGGCATTTTACCATCTGAAAAACATTGCCAAAATCAAAAACATAGTGTCAAAGCCAGACCTGGAGATACTTATTCATGCATTTGTCTCCAGTAGGTTAGACTACTGTAACGGCCTGCTCACTGGCCTCTCCAAACGAGCTGTAAAACAGCTTCAGTACATCCAGAATGCTGCTGCTCGAGTCCTGACCAGAACCAGGAAGTATGATCACATTAGTCCTGTGCTCAGGTCTCTGCACTGGCTCCCTGTACCTCAAAGAATAGACTTCAAAGCAGCTCTGCTTGTGTACAAGTCTCTCCATGGCCACGCACCAAAGTACATCTCTGACATGTTAGTGCCATATGAACCATCTCGTACTCTGAGGACCTCAGGGGCCGGCCTCCTGTTGATTCCCAGAGTCAGAACTAAACAAGGGGAATCAGCGTTTCAATATTCTGCAGCTAAAATCTGGAACAGCCTCCCTGAAATCGTAAGACAGGCCTCTTCTGTGTTCATGTTCAAATCTAGACTTAAAACATTTCTGTTTAGCCGTGTATATGACTGAAAGGTCCTATCTGCACTTTTCTTTCCTTTCCTTCCTTTATTTTTAAATCACTTTTCAAATTTTTTCTTTTCTTTTAAAGTAAATTTTTCATTGATTATTTCTATGATGTATTGTGATTTTAATGCATTTTTCTGTTTTGTGAAGCACCTTGAATTACTTTGTGTACGAATTGTGCTATACAAATAAACTTGCCTTGCCTTGCCTTGCCATGAGCAAATTATTTCAATCAACAAGAAAATAGAAATAATCTGTATTTTCATGAACGCGTACTGAAGTTTGAGAGGCAGTCAAGAGAAACGAGTGCTCAAGGAAGTTTCTCCGAGCATCATGGGAAGTCTTGGTCTTTGCACACAATCAGCTGTTAGTCACATGATCATTGACAGGGTTCTTATGGTGGCCCCAAGCAGACCTGAATGGCAAGGACCAGATTGTTTTCTCAATTCCTCTTTCTAACAGCATTTTTGAGTAAAAATGTTGTCCCCGGCACATACCAACAAACTCACCAAAGTTTCCATACACTTAGTACCCAGTGAAAATGAACTTTGGGCACAGTGAATGATGCCCCCCCAAAAAATGATGATATCACAGCTGAGTAAAACATTGAAAAATATGATATACATCTACACCTGACAGTAATGATGATAAACTTCCAGCATCCTTCCACCATTCTGCCACTAATTCTGTAATCATCCTTCAGCTTCCTTAAAACTGCGTTTCTGAGTATTTATATTTTGAACTTGTTGTGAATCAGGGGCAGATATAAAATAAGTGTTTGAAAAAGCATGTATGTGTGACGTATAGAAGTGTCAGTCGGTGGGCCTAGGTTCCCCGCTTCGCTTCATTCTGATCATCCACTTGCAGACAAGTAGATCCATGAACGTCTTTGTTTTCCTCGTCTGAGCTGGACTCTGGATCTAAACTGTACGACTCTGATCTCTGATGGACATTTTTGTGGCTTCACTAATGTTATGTTGGTGGTATGAGGGGCTGTAAGCTAGTGTAAAGAAAGGGTTAATGGGAAATGAGGGCAGGCTCACTCCATGCCAATAGTGCCGCCCACAATTCAGAGGTGAATTTCTGCCACAGTGCAGAAACTATGTCCTAAAAAAACGACACATTTTTTTTAATTTGAGCTAAAAATGCTATAATCATAATTATGACTACTGGGGACACTTTTACAATAGATCAAAAGATGATCAGAGTGGGACTTTAATATGTAAAAGTTACTGAAAAGAGAAGGACAATTACCATATCAATGGTGAGCAATTAACAACACCCAGTGTGGGCCCTTGGGCAAGGCCCTTAAAGCTACTGCCTACCACTGGTGTGTGGATGTGCATGAATGTCCCGGTGATGGTCAGAGGGGCCGTAGGCGCGAACTGGCAGCCACGCCTCTGTCAGTCTGCCCCAGGGCAGCTGTGGCTACATCAGTATTTACTATCACCAAGTATGAAAGAGGAGTGAATAAATAATGGAAACACTAAATCCAATGCATTATTATTATTAAAAATGTTTAACATAGAGACTTGTGTTATTTTCACAAATATGTTCCGTCTTTGTCTTTGCTGTTATTTGCGTTTATAATTCCAAATAATTGTCTAAATGTTGTTTCTCTGAAGTGCCTTCCATCAGAACAGTGGCCTCCTGACCCTGAAGGTGACAAGGGGACATTCCTGCCCAGGTTAGCACAAGGCTCTTCAGTGTGCCAAGGAAGCAGTGATGAGGAAAGGACAGGTGTCTTTATCACCAGCACACAGCTGTATTCATAAATCAAGAGCAACTAAGACCCCAGCAACCACAAGTGAGGTAGCGGGCCTGTTTTTAGAGTAACACCAAAGGGTGAACGTTCCTAGTGCAGGGATAAGGCATAAGCATGACGCGCCGGGCCACGCTGTGCAAAACCGCAATACCAGCCCCTCATCACAGCCATGCAGAGGGGGGGAACATGATCAGGCTGAGGACAGGGGGGCTTAGACAGACCAAAGCGGAAGCACTCTTCATGTCAGGCTATTAATTCTACAGGGAACCAAATAATCCACAAACATTCATGAAACAAAAATGCAGAAGAAATGCGTCATCAAAAACATGTGTAAAGATGTAGCAGGCAGTGTCTCGTTCCTAAAATCACAAGTCTTACATCAACATCAGGTGCTGCAACGAACACAAGAATACTTGTTTATTCCTAAACCATTTAAAAAAGACTTGACGAGGATAATTTTTTAAAAAAAACGTATCCCCATTGGCATTTTTCATCAAACATATAGCTTTTATTTTGAAGAAATCCTTAAAAAACATCGAACCTTTAACACCAAAACTTTCTTTTTTTATTTTTCGAGTGAGATTGCACCGACTTTTCTTATTTTGGTTTCTTTAGGCGCTTTCTGTCATTGAAAAAAATGAGTTAAAAAATAATTCTAGGGCTAACAGGGAATCTGATTAGATAGACGTTCTTTGTAGTTGAGATTAAAAGTAAGCCAAAACGACCAAGCCAAGGAAGAAGTTCTTCTGAACGCTTTATTCAAAAATATTTGACCTGTTTTTTCTCTTACTGGTCAGAAAAAATAATGCGTATCTGACATCAAAGACCCTTTGACCCCAGACTCCTTTGAAAAGTTGTGTTTTTGTTGTTTTTAACATCTTGTGACATTTTTGTGGTGATGGAGGAATTTAGGATTAAAATAGCATCTCTTCAGTTTTTCTTTTTTCAAATTGTGAATCAGCACCAGATGAAGAGATGCTGTTTGAAAGAGAGTTGGAATCTGGATCTGAACTGCACAGCTGGATAGCTCCAGTATTGTTATTTTTGTTGCACTGATAATGTTAGCTTTTGAGGGGCTTTAGAGAGTGTAAACAGATGGGCGACGGGAAATGGGGCAGCGTTAGTCTGCCTCAACAGTCCAGCCCACAACTTAAAGGTGAATTTCTGATGAACTCCTGCTGCTCTGCAGAAACTATGTCTTGGAAAACAACACAGGCTTTGATTTTGGCTAAAAAGGTTAAATCGTAATTAAAAGACCGCTGGGACACTTAATAGAATAAAAGATGATGGGGCAGGACTTAAAAATGAGCAGATTCATTTTCAAAGGTTTTGGTCAGTTATATCAGCCTCCCAGCTGTCACTAAAAAAGACGAGATCATTGTTTCTTAGCACCTTTTAAAGTAAGATGGTTGAAAAACCTGCGACAAAGATAAAAACAAATTAAGTTATGATCTTCATTCATGGGCCTATACAATGCTTCTTAAGCCTTTTAAAGTAAACAATACCCATATATATAATATATAACCTTTGGCACACAAAAGAACAGTTTTTTTTATTAAATATTAGCTATTTTCAAGAGCTTTTTTCCAACCCGGAAGTAAGATGACTGGATCTCTGAGGCTCCGCCTTCCTCTTTGTGTGTGTGCCACCCATTTCATGACGTTAGCCTAGAGTCAGCCTCAGCCATGTGTCTGCATTTCTTCCACAAAAACAAACAACATCCAAACATTTGCAAAGATGAATGTGCATTTTGTGCATAGAAAAGGAAAGTGTTTAGCCGATCACTGCTAGTTCCACGGAGAAAAGTGGGTGTGTGTGTCATCCTGGGGGCGGGGCTGGCAGTGCAGACTCTTTCTTGTAAGGACTGTTCTCACTGGTCTACGCTAAAATGTGAGAACCCGCTCATTTTGGGGGATTGGAAGGGGGTGGTGCTCAGAAATGCTTGAATGGAAACAGCTTTGGGGTTTTATTTTTGTGGGGAACGAACGATAGAATACACTTAAAGGCTGAAAAACTGATTTTGCATGATTTAGGCCCTCTAAAACTATGGGGTATTTAGGTTGGGGTTTGTAATATTGTTTCAGTTTGTTGTTACCTTCTGTTCCAGCTCCTTGTCTCCTGGTTTTTTTTCTTACACTTAATTTTCTCTCTCACCTGTCATCGTAATGGGTACACCTGTGTTCACTTAAGTCACCAGTCCACCTGCATATAGTCCGTGTTTTTCCTCCACTCATTGCGAGATCGTTTTGTGCTGCTTCTCGAGTCTCATGAGAAATCTAGCCTTGGTTTTCATTAAGTTTAAGTGCTGAATTAAAGACTGTTGTTTCTGCATTCCTGTATCCTAGGCTCGTTTCCGCTACGGGATCCTGACAAAAACAGCTTTCTATGATTTTCCCAACACACATTTTGCTTGCAGCAGAGCTTTTAACACAGCCAATTAAAAAAAAAATCTATGCATTTAATTTTAGTGTAAAATCTTTCATAATATCTAGTAAAATTAAATAAACCAATGTTTTAAGCTCTACCATCCCAGAGCACAGTATTATCAATTGGCCCTTAACACCTCATAAATTGACCGGAGGGCTTAGGTGCTCTGATCAGGGCCTAATGGACGGTGATGATGACTTTTAGTTCATAAAATGTGATAAATGAACAGCTGTACACCTTTTTAGAAGACATAGTCCACAGTCTTCAAAGTAAAGCTGAGGAGTGAATGATGATCAAAATCCTTCAAGTAATAAAGGTTAAGCAGTAAGTGGAGGCTTTCCTCCACTGCACCTCCTCTCTTCATCAAATAAAGCAAATGTTTCTCAACTTTTCTGCTTAAAGCTCTAACTCTGGATAAAACGCTGAACTCTAGCCCCTTGAGTGAATTTTCCCAGGTATTGTTTGTAAATGCAGCACACCCTATGTGGCCTTCAAAGACATGCCCGTGAGGAGCCTGGCATGCTGGATAAGCTTTGAAACTTAACACTGTTTTGTGATGTTGTTGTGGCGACTGTCCAATGTGACGCACTCATTAACAAGTACCCCCAAACACAGGAGCCCCAAGAGGAGGAAGAGTCGAACCTTACTGATTAGCAAACTTTAAGTGTGCCCGTAAACGTGTTTATGTGATTCCATCAGAGGAAGAACGGTGACCACGGACTTTGGGTTGGCTCTTTACATCAGGGTAATTTCTTCTTCTGAGTTCAGAATTAACATGAACACTTACTGTTAGGCTCTGCTACTTTTACTTTAGAATACTTTTGGAAATCTTGCTAAAGTCCCACTCCGATCATCTTTTGATCAATTCTCAAAGTATTCCCAGTGGTCTTTTAACCCTTACGCTATCCTATGGGGTTAAGATGACCATTAACGTGTTCTTCCTACCATGACAAAGGTGGATAAAGGTGGAAAGATTTCATGTAATCCATGGACACCAGTGAAGATCACAATTCATTGAAGAAAAAAGGTTCAGCGCACTGTCTAGTGGGTCTAGATGACCCAACTCCCAACGTTAAAGTGCCTAGGATAGCCCAAGGGTTAATTATGATCATGTGGTTTTTTGACAAAATCAAAACCTCTGTGCTGTTTTTTAGGACATAGTTTCTGTAGAGCAACATGAGTTCATTAGAAATCTACTGTGAGTTGTGAGCAGGAATGGTGGCACAGAGTAAGTCTGCCCCCATATCAACCATCCGTTTACACTCTCTCCTGCTAGCTTACACCCCTCACAACCCCAAGCTAACAAAAGCGGAACAAAGAAATGAATAAATGAAATTTTAATCTATATTTTCTTTATATATGTCTTCCATCATCAGATTAATGCTACAAGAACAGGTTAAAAACTAACATGATTAATGTTATAAAATTCAGTTAGGTGTATGTGAAAGAAGCATCATCTTGATTCCTTGATGCCTTCTGTTGTTATGAACAGTGTTGAGATGTGGAGTTCTGCAGGAGTAAAAAGTAAATTTATAAATAATTCAGCACAATTCTGATGTCCAACAAAAATCAACATTTAACAGCTTTTTTCTGGCCACTTCTATGAAGCCATGCAGCTGCTTTCTGTACATTACAGCACATACATTTTACTTTAATTATGAAGCATTTTATTTCACAAATTGTTCATCTTTACACATTGGAATTGTAGATAACAGTAGCGTTTGAAATCATGTGTAACCCTTGTGCTATCCTAGGCCCTTTAACATTGGGAGTTGGGTCATCTAGACCCACTAGACAGTGCTCTGAACCTTTTTTCTTCAATGATTTGTGATCTTCACTGGTGTCCATGGATTACATGAAATCTTTCCACCTTTATCCACCTTTGTCATGGTAGGGAGAACACGTCAAAGTAAGGGTGGGGTCATCTAAGATAGCACAAGGGATAAATAATGTGTAATGGTTTTCAGGTGTTGGTCATCTTTTAAACCAAGTCTCCTCATTATTTTATGCAAAACTAAAAACCTGACCATAACGACTGGACTAGGACTGGACTGGACTAGCAGTGACAACACACAGACTTCCATTGCATGCTGCTCTGCATCCAGGTCAATGCCACGCACAGCAGTAGCTTAATTAGGTAGCACTGAGTAAACGCTTTCACAGGCTGCCTCCTGCCTCACTGCTGCTGCTGGGAACATGGATATTTGGCCTGTCTACAAACATCTGTATTTGTACGAGCACAGTTCTGTATGTCACAGCTCTAAATTCCTTTTTTTTTCTTTTGCATTTACCGGAGTCAGAGCACTTTGCCAACCCATGGTGCTGCGTATTCTGATTTATGAGCATGACTTCTTTTCCAGATGGATTTTTGACTGCTTGAGGATCTTACCTGCTAAAGTTCTGGCCACTGCTCTAAAGGCTGGAGCAGCCTCAAACCACTCCTTCAAAGTGAACGTGCTTCGCCCTTGTTGACCAGCAACTGCTGCTGCAGGGTGGTGGATAATTTAGGGCGATGAATCCTTAAGTGCCTCTATCACGGAGACGGTGGGAGGTATATGACGGATCAACTTTCACAAAAAGCAGATGTTTGAGGCAGGAGATGAAAGACTGGTAGCTCTTAAATCATATAGGCTGCAATATGTAACAAAAATAACTAAAGTGTAACTTGTGAATAGTTTCTTTTTAATTAGTTACATTGTAATGTATACCATTTCCTAAACACTGTAACAGTTTAGTGAGTTTTCATTCTGGGTTCTGTTCAAACTCAGACACCATCAGTCCAACATTTACCGGTAGGTTCAAAGATGGGGCATCGTATCATTTTTTCAAACCAACAACTAATTTAAAAACTATTTGCCCCATCCTAGTTATAAAATTGGTAAAAGAAGAGGCACCCCTGGCGGGTTTGACGCCCCGGGGCAAAAGACTGGATGCCCCACCCCTCCCATCCCCTTTTCCTGCATACAAACACAAGAAAAAAATACATTATTTAACTCTATTAATTATATAAGTAAGATAAAAAAAAAATTGTTGAATTTACAATTAGGATGTAGTGTGTAGTTATTTCACACTTAACCGGCATCAGTTTGTGTTTAGTTTTTGAAGGCTGGCTGGCTTCTGGTCAAAAGTTTCACATTTTTCTGTCTTTTTTTTCTTGAATTGCTTACAACCCTGACACCAATTATGAATGAATAAATTCCTGTCATTTCTGTTGGCTTCATGGATGAATAGCAATGGAAACTGAAAGGCATATTCTTCTGTTTTTGTGCTTAAAAGTAACATAAAACTGAACAAATAAAGACAAACGATTGTGTAGATTACATCTAAAGCATTGACTGTATGTGAAAATGGCAGAACAGCTTAGATGAAATCCACCAATAAGCTGAATAACAAGACGTGTCTAATTAAGGTCAAACCTTCCATGTGACAAATGTTGCTCTAAATTTTACCCCTCCAACAGTAAATTTGGTCGTATTGGGCGCCTAGCGAGTGTTAATTTTGGACACTGCCTTTGTCCCTTTATCCTTGGAATGTTTTTCTTCCTCTTCTCCTCTTTTGTTTCTAAAACCCAGCCAGCAAGGCCAAGTGGGCCCCATATGGTTTAAAAGTGGGCGGAAACTGTGGGCCCCAGATAGGTTTCTCTGCAGTTTCCATGGTGGCCCCTCCTGTGTTTGCCCACATTGCCGTAAGTGGAATCTCAGTGGGCTGGCTCACTACGCTAGCCAGCCGCCCGATGGACAACTGAGCTGTCCGACGGGCGGCGGTAGCCAGCATCACCTTCAACTAAACATTCTAACCAGGCCTTGTTTTGGTTCCATGAACTGTAGACTGCAAATATTGCGCTGGATAATTTCTGAGCCACACTCGTTTCAGTTTCTGAACTCCAAGGTCATCTGGACCTGATGAGTCAGTCCGAGTGCTGCTGCTGTCGTGTAGCGCTGAACACTCTGAAAAGTGGACAGGCGGAGCTGATGTGCTCGCCGCCATGGCCCTTTGTTGAAAAAGTTTCATTATTTCAATTTTTAGCAATTTTAGGGTCCAACTTTTAAGTGATTCTTAGCAGCGCAAGGCTGTTTTTTTCTGCTTCAGAATCCACTGGAATTATTTTGGTTGCGTAAACAGTCGAACAGAATGTCACCATTGGAGCTAAAGCTCTGGTGTAAAAGGGTTAAGCATCTAGGCCAGGGGTGCCCAGCCTTTTTTAGCAAGTGAGCTAATTTTGAAATGACTGGTTCGAAATGATCTATCTACCTTATAAGGAAAAAAAAGGTCCATGGTTAGGAGTCGGATGCTGAATGCTCTCACCTTTCTGAAGTTTAGGAGGAACAAGAACTATACATCTACTTGCAGAACGTAGAGCTAGTCTAGTGTGAAAACACATTTGCAGTGTAATATTTAGAAGATGTTGTCTAATTGGCTGTCCTGCGTGTCAAAGTGTGATGATGATTGACTGATGGCCAATCTAAAAATATATATATTTTATATATATATATATATATATATATATATATATAATTAGCCCGCCTGCCAGTCTGTTTGATGCGTCACTAAGATCTTCCTATTGAAATATATTCAGTTGAACCCAACTTAAAATGCAAAAACTGTGAAAGAGATATATTTTCTGCAGCTTTTAAAATCTTATGAATGCCAGCTGCTTTTATCTGTTACAGGATTTTTCATTCAGTTTTTGATGGAACTGGAGCTGCACTGTGTGAAGTTTTATTCATCAGTCTAAGGCCATGCAGGGATCACACTGTTGCCTGTGCTTGAAACCATGCAACAGAAGAATCCTCCAACACCATGTCCACTTGACCTTTACGCTCTCTGGAGAGACGTTAAGCACACAGGTATATAACCACAGTAGGCTGTGGAAGAACGCCATCTTGTCTCTAATTAATCTGTGCTGTGAAAAGTAAAGTCTTTGAAAACAAGCTGTTGACACATCAGATGCTGCCCGAGAGCCAGAAAATCCGGCTGCAATTCAAAAATCTGTGACACTCAAAGAGTGTTGTCAAAGCACTCATCCTTAATTCAAATAGCCTAACTGGCGGTCTGTTTGCCTGCGTAATCTGCCCTCAGATCTGCTGCAGCCCTTAATGTGGCACTCTGCAGGAAGCAGATGAAGTAAACACAACACATCCTTCGTTTTAAGATCAGTGCAGTGGAATAAACAATCCCCGGCTCCCCAAAGGCACTCACGGTGGCATCATCGCATGAGGTAAATTCCACTTCATGTGACCGAGGAGGATTAGCGTGGTGTTAGTTTGTTATAAACATCAGAGAAATGGAAGCTGCTCTTCAGTTCTACGAACATGGCAAGTCAAAAAAAGTCACGTGGAAGATCAAGGGGAAGGTGGAACGTGGGAGGGTCTTAAGCAGCGCAGGCCTAAAAGCAGGTAGGAAATGTGACATTGAAAGTCACTCATTTGGAAGGCTGAGAAGGTCCAGTTTTAGCCTCATGGGCAAGATCAATCAAAGACAGTTTGATTAAAAGAGTAGAAACATATTTTTTAAAAGCCCTTTTGATCCTGAACAATTTCTATTCTCTTTTTTGTCAAGTTAAAAATGGTTATATAGTTTCTATTATAGCTTTTAAAGGTTTTCTAGTCAGGCCAAGCACCTGACCATGGATTTGGTTGTTATCACCGATTTGTTAGTGATTTAATTACAAAAATGTATTATCTTAAATGAATGCGAAATGTTTCTGTGAAAAAAAATTAAAAGAATTCACCCAAAAATTATTTGAACATGGTCAGATACGACTGTGACACTGAAAATAGGAAAAGAATAATGTTTGAAATACTTTACAAGGTGAGACGTAAAAATCAAAGAATACAATCATTTGAACAGCACTGTCTGTGCAACATTTAAAGCATTTATTTGTTGATATAGGTAAAAAACAAAGCTTCCTTCCTTACCTTAAAATGTTGCATTTCAGATTGCTGGTGTGGTCACGCTTAATGTCAAAAAACAGGAATTCAGATGGCAGTTTTGAGCTTAACCTTTGAAGTTATAAATTACTGTGACAGACCAAAGCCAAATGGGTTTGTAAAGCATCAAAGGGAGCAGGAAAAGCAGGGATTGAGAGCGGTATTAGGCAGCATAGAGAAATTAATTAGAGGTGTGAGGAGAACCAGTGCAGAACGAGCCGCTGTGTTGATGAGTTGCAGATGGCAGAGAGGTTCTGTTAATGCTGCCTTCACAGCGCTGTAAAGGTTCTCAGTGTTTTTTTTAATCAGGCAGAGGCTCCCAGTCTGAGTGCAAAACAAGAAACTGCCTACTGAATTTGGTCAAAGGATTGATTTTTGATGCTGCTGCTCTCTACTGCCAGTCACAGAACAAAATGGGATCCAAAAGTTGCTGCTAAAGATGCAAAGTTAAAGAAAACTTTTATAGAAAATCCATCCTGCGACCAGGTGAACCGTCATGAGCCACTGAAGAATTTGACACAACTGTGAATACACAAGTATTCACAACATGAGGCAAAAAAGTGATCCTGGAATGGACCCTATGCTCTGTATGAGCCCGGAAATCAGGATGTGAGAAAAAGAATCATCTGATTACTACATTTTCAAATGTCGAAGAACTGTGTGATAACAGAAAAAAAAAAAAACGTAGGCATGAATTTAGACAAAATACAATATAGTCATTTAATATGATTCAACGGTTCCTAGATTTACCTTTACTATAGATTATTTTGACCTACAATTTTAACAGAAATTTATATTTCAAATGATAAATAATATGCAATTCCATTTTTTTATGAATTTTAGATTTTCAAACTGACCACCCTCCTTAATCCGTTTACGCCAGAGCTTTAGCTCCAGTGTTTACATTCTTTTGACCATAAATCTTTAACCTTTCTCTAGAGGAATGCCATTCCAGCAGACTCTGAGGTAGAATCCGTTAATATGCAACACTTTACAGTAGTGAAGTGTTTACCTGATCAACGTAAATCAGCTAATACTGTTGAGTAAAAAGATAAGATAATCCTTTATTCGTCTTGCAATGGGGAAATTCCAGTGTTGCAGCAGCATTAGAGATAGAACTAGAATATGATTATGCTATAGTGTAAATGCTTTTTGCAGGATGTGGTTGCTGAAGATGCTGTAGCAATTTACTTTTTTTGCTGAAAATGCAAAAGCTGTTTGCAAATGCTAAATGTGCTAAAAGACTTTAAGTTTTCTTCAAGAACTACAATGGACTGCTGAAGTTTGCCAAAAGTTTTTTGAAAATTTGTAGGAAATTTGCTTAAAAAAAATCCTCCATAGATGCCAATTTTGCCAAAACCTTCAGTGTGTTGCTAAACAGTTAGCTAAACTCCAAAATAGCCTAAAAAGCCTCAAAAGATGCCAATCTATCCAAGAAAGCTAGCACGTTGCAAAAATATTATCTTAACTATAATTTTTTTTTAAAACCTCAGTAGATGTCAAACTAGCCAAACGTGCTTTTATATTGCTAAAATGTTTTCTTTACTCCAATTATCACAAAAACCTCAGTAGATGTCAAAGAAGTAAAAAAAAGCAAGCACATTGTTAAAATCAAAGTTTTACTCCAAATTAGCCCCAAAAAACCTCAGTAAATGTCAAATTAGACAAAAAAAAAGCTAGCATATTGCTAAAATATTAGCTAAATGCCAAATTAGCCAATAACAACCTCTGTAGATGGCAAATTGGCAAAATGAGCAATGATTATGCTATTACAGCTCAATGCAATATTATATAAAACCTACTGTAAAAGATGTAGACACATGAATCTCACATGACATGAAAATGCATACCAGCAGCTTCTTTCAATTTAGGAGGACCTAACATATAGAGTGGCACAGTGGTTAGTAGGGGTGTGTATTGGCAAGAGTCTGGCGATACGATACGTATCCAGATACGCGCCCTGCGATATGATACGTATCCCGATATTTTACCGAAACATGATTTCTTTCTGTTTTTTAAATATAACTTTGAAAAAACTCAACCTGAATTTTAATGTCTTCCACTGTCATAAAATGGTCAAATTCGGTTTAATGATAACAATGTTAAGCACTGTAATTGTATCCCATATATAAGTTGCGTTTACCAAAGGAAATTCATAGTGCTTTTATTTTGGTAAGTTAAAATATAGAAAGGGAACAGTCAACATTGTCTGATTTAAAATATATATATATATATATATTTTTTTAAGTGTAAGAAAAAACAAAGAATGAATGAGCCTTAACCAATAAGTTTCTATTGGGGAAATAAAATGCTGTTTATTTTCAGCATTATGTAGCTTCTCTAGTGCTTTTAAACAGTTCAGGAGCCTGAATTGTGCTTTAAATATAAAGGGTGGGGGACGCTGATCCCCACAATGTCAGCCTTTTTCAGAGCGTTGTACACATCCCTCTGATCCATCAGGTCCCTAAACTAGAATCCATTGCTTTGAGGTTCTGCAGAACTTTAGCCCTCTATGGCATGGCGTTGCCCTCAGGCAACAAACCACTATTTTGGCCCACACTCCACCCCTTTAATTTTTTTAAATCAAAACACTACACTGAAAGTCTGCTGATTTGTCTGTGACCAAAGAAATTTGAGCTGGGTGTGGCTTTGACCTTTCGTCTTGGGGTGAAACAGTCCTTTTTGGGACCACAGCCGACTTGGACACACTGCTAGCAGAAGGTAAGATAAATTTCACTTTTTAACATGTTTACATTTAAATTACTTTTTATAAAAAATATCTATGATGTGCATGAATAAGTAGAGAACCATATTTGATTGAGTAAAGATACTTTTTGTCTTCATTTATACACTAAAATGGCAGTTTTTCATTCGTTGCCTCAGGGCAACATTGTGCAGTTAGATCACTTTTGTGTGAACTATAACATGCTAATGGATGGAGATGTGCAGGGATGCATGGTTATCAACATAATCATTTTTTTGCTGTACTATCTACTATTATTCACAGGAAATGGATGCACAAACATTTTATCGGTCTAAGAAACATGATCAAGAGGTTAGGCTCATCCCTTCCGACAGTGAGGATAGTGAGCTCGAGGAGATTGACAGTGAGGAAGAGTGGACTCCAGAATCAGGTTTGAGGGAGAGTTAGGAGATCAGGGTTCAGTCAGCAGAGTAATATACTGTATGGAATGAACATATCTGTGCATGTGTGTGCGCGTGTGTGCATGCGTCTGTGTGTTTGTGCGTTTAGAGAGGTATTTATGACTTATTCTAATTTTATGCTTACTGGTTTCTTTTGAAAACATATAGCTGGCACACCTGATGACAATGAGTCACTGAATGAAGAAGAAAATGAGGATGAAGCATCACAGGAACATGTTCCACGCTTACCCCGATGGAGAACACCCCACAATGCCAACATCACTAATTACCCAGAATGGCAGGCCAGCCTTCCAAAATCAGACGATATCAAGTCCCCCTACGAATACTTCAAGATGTTTTTTTCTGAAGACATTCTGGAAGTAGTTGTAGAGCAGTCAAATTTATATGCCATTCAGTGTAACACCAACAAGCCCCTTAACCTCACCACTAAAGAGCTGGAGCAATTCATGGGTACAGCAGTGTACATGTCATTGTTTGGATTACCAGGCACCCGGATGTTTTGGAACAAAGCCACCCTAGTTTCCCAGGTAGCTGACACCATGGCACTGAACAGATGGGAGTTCATCAAAAGATGTCTGCACTTCAACAACAATAAAGTGAGACAAGGAGAAAATGTTGATCCTCTCCACAAAATCAGACCACTGGTCACTCATCTCACCTCAAAGCTGCAGACAATCCCAATGGGTGAGAAGTTGGCTGTAGATGAGCAGATGGTCACTTTCAAGGGAAGAAACAGACTCAAGCAATACCTGCCAGCAAAACCAAAAAAATGGGGCTACAAGATACTTGTCTTGGCTGGCTCTGATGGTGTCCCGCACAATTTTGAGATCTATACAGGGAGAGTTGTGCAACCCCCTGAGCTGCCAGATGTAGGAGCAAGTGGCAACGTTGTCCTCCACCTGGCCCAGCCAATACCTAAACACCAGAAACATAAGCTTTTCTTTGACAACTGGTTCACGAGTGTTCCTCTCATTCTCACACTTGCTCAGCAGGGAATTCACTGTGCTGGCACTGTCCGTAGCAACAGACTACCAGGTGTGAGCATGATGTGTGATGCTGAGTTGAAGAGAACTGGACGTGGATCCTTTGACCAGAAGACGGCCATGGTTGGAGAAACCACCTTGCATGCTGTGAAGTGGTATGATAACCGTTCAGTCAGTCTTCTCAGTGATTACATTGGAGCACACCCGGTCACTGATGTTGATAGGTGGGATGGCAAGCAAAAAAAGGTCATCAGAGTTCCCTGTCCTGCTGTGGTGAGAGAGTACAACAAGAATATGGGTGGAGTGGATCTGCTGGACTCTCTCATTGCACCGTACCGCACCAAAATCAGGTCGAAGAAGTGGTACCACCGACTGATGTTCCACTTTATTGACATGACCACTGTGACTGCCTGGCTGCTCTACAAGAGAGACTGCAGCAGCACTGGGATGAGTAAAGAGGAACAGATCAGGCTTTGTACGTTCAAGTCATATATTGGAGAAAGCTTATGCAAAAGTGGCAAGAATCTGGAGCATAAGAGAGGTCGTCCCAGTTCCACAATTGCTGGGGAGTACAAAGAAAAGAGGAGAAGAGGACCCGCTACACCTATTCCAGTCCCTGATGTGCGTCTGGATGCCACAGCCCACTGGATGGTCATGGATAAAAAGAAAGGGAGATGCAAGGTACCAGGATGCAAAGGTACACCAAAAGCCAAGTGCCAAAAATGTGACGTTCGCCTCTGTTTCACGTCCACCAGCAACTGCTTCCTGAGGTTCCATACAGAATAATGCAGACTGTGTTTTGTCAAAAATCAGTACCCCACAGGAACACAAGTTCATAAACATAAACACACACTGCAGCTAATCTCTAATGTACTCATTGATAAACCATTTGTGGCTGTTTGTTGAAAGAAAACTTTGAAATTGTTGTTGAAAGAAACTTTTTCAAATTGTTGTTACTGATAGAAAACTTCTGAAATTGTTGTTGTTGTTGAAAAAAAAACTTCTTGTAATGTATTTAATGCTTGTTTGTTCCTCATTCCACTTATTAAATAATATAGAAAACCTTGGCGTTTTAGTACCTTCATAGCATCTTGTTGCTCTGAGGCAACAAACCAAAATCTGGTGGGGGGGCACATTTTCTGATTGATATATTACAAGGACCCCCCCAAGGTCCCAAAACTGGGGTGAAATATTTTTTTCCTCCTAAAATAAAAAATCATGCCATAGAGGGTTAGCCCGCTTTGCTAGCATGTTAGCAGATGCCAAGCGCATTAGCCTATTAGCTGCTGCCGTGCTTCATTGTCTATCTTATTCATCTGAGCCGCTAAAAAGCACAGAAATCCACGTTTTCATATCTTACTTGCAGAAACATGGCTCAGAGTTTCTGTTTGGTATCCATTCCAAGTAAAAACTAAATAGTTCATGTCTCATGACAACAGAACAAGCTGCCTCTGCTCTGGCTGCAGTCAGTGTTGCCAGATAGAGTCACAGTTTTCCAGCCCAAAAGTCATCTGAAAACCGCCAGACCCCGCAAAAAACCTCCCAACGGGGGGGGCAAAAAATAAGATCAAGTCAAATGAATTACACATTCACAAATCACAGATGTGGAAAGGGGATATTACTCGACTGGCTTTTTCACAGCTACCTGTCCAGTCTAAAAGCTCAATCATATCTATCTATCTATCTATCTGTCATATCTATCAGACCATAACATTAGCTCGTAGCTCCGCCCACACGCGACCGCGGTGTCAGCTTTAAAGAACGCAACTTCTAAGAGGAGGGGCGGGGCGGTTATATGACAGAACCCATTAAGCGTCTCTACCTGGTGCGTTCACGGAGCTTTAGAACATAAGACTTCAACAGCCACCCACCCTAACGTAGTCCGCTATTATATATTCATGAGGGAAAAAAACCCGCCAAACAGACCCTAAAACTGCCCAAATTATGCATACCCGCACGAAGCCATTTTTACCCGCAAATTTAGAACCAAAACCGCCCAATCTGGCAACACTGGCTGCAGTTTTCCTGTTGTCTTGTGCAGAGTGGAGCTGCTCAAAGAGGCTCCGTGTTCTCTGCTGCCAACTAGCGGTCGGAGGGTGAAGTGGACAACAAGAGTCAGACGCTGAAGGACGCTCAGAGATAATTAAATAAATATCAATCTGGCAGCATTTTGAATCGATACAAGTATTGCCAAATGACGTATTGCGATATATTGCCAAATCGATTTTATCTTACACCCCTAGTGGTTAGGACTCTCGCCTCACAGTGAGAAGGCTGGTTTGAATCCTACCTGGGTCCTTTTTGTGTAGAGTTCACACGTTTTACATGTTCTCCGGGTTCCTCCCAGTCCAAAAACATGCTTCATTAAATTGTCCCAAGGGTTGCATGTGAGTGTTTGTGTGGACCTGTTCAGGGTGTACCTCGCCTTTGCCTAGCAATAGCTGGACTGGTTCCAGCATGACCTTGACAGGGATATAGCGAGCTCTGAAGATGGATGGATCATGGAGATGGCTGCTTACTGAAACAATAATAAAAGTTACAGTTCTATACAATAAGAATGCTTTTAAAATAAAGCTGTTACTCCATTCATTTTTATTTGTGTTGTTGTGTTTTTTGTCTTTATTTATTTAGCCAATACAAAAAATACATTTTTTAAGGTTACGGCCAAAACAGAAGGAAAACTCTTGATAATTTTAAATAAAAGATACGTGTAGACTCTGCACTGATTCAACAAACTATTTGTTTAAATTTACATGGTTTAGCATGAAATAAACGCATTTAATGAAGAAAAAATATGAGCTAATAGTTCAAATTTGTGCTGCTGGAATTGTTTTGGGTAAAAAGACACGTATTCACCAGAGGACAGTGCAATGTTCTTGTGTGCCCAGTCTCTCTTAGCTAGGGTCTAGTTACATTCGTGAGATGGCTGACATGTCCTGCTGCACATTTGTTTGGGTGTCACTGCATTCCTCTTTTATGCTGCAGGAGCATAAAAAGCAGCAACAGCAGCCACTACAGCTCTACTGACCACACGCAGAACTCAGATATGGGTGCTCTCCTTTTTTGAGTTTGATTTGTAAGGCTATTAGTTGTTTTTAAAGTGGTTTTCTCTGTTTGCTTGTATTTTTTTTCTTGAAAGATCAGAATATAAATATCAAAGCTCTTGTAACATCCTCATTTCAAACAGTTAGGGTGTGAAAATGTCTGTTTAAAATTACAATGAAAAGAAAATAGATTTTTCAATTAAATTGATCGAATTAAGTATCTTTATCTTAAATCTCTAGACAGTCTTCTGACAAAAACTGGAAAATAGATTCCTTCTTTTAAATCATTACATCTCAAATTCCTTCTGACATACAGTTTTAGAATTGAGATAACATATTTTTTGGCTTCCCATTTTCAACAAAACTTTTGCCGGCAGAGCTCAAAATTTTAGACTTTAGGTAGAATTGGTGTGAGATCCGACTTAACAGTAGTTTTCAAAAAAGCAAATAAACAGTTTCTTTATATTTATATTAAAAAAATGTGTTTATGAAAATACCCAATATGACATGATGCACATTTTCCTAAAAAATTGGTGTGGTGTGGTGTGCGTCTACTGTAAATGCCCAGTTCAACACAGGAAGAGGAAACACTGCAGATGGCATGGGTATGTAACGTGTTGCCAAGTTTAAATGCCAACGCTAAAAATACTCTGCTGGAATGCAGGATATGGCAGTGGCCGGTTGGTGGCTCGGCCTTTGTCGCCACTCTCAGGTCCCGTTTGAACTTAAAGGCCCGTCTGCTTGAAACCTGAAGCTGGCTCCTTGCTTGAGCTCTGCTTTAATCTTCTATTTTGTTGTAGGAGAGTTTTCAGGGTAGACTTGCAGAGACTCCACCAGCAGACCAGAGGGAGATTGGAGTTGCTATTCTTGGGGTCCTTGGGGGAGTCTTCTAAAAGCCTATTTATCTGCCAGGCAGCACTTCTCAGCCGTCTGGTGACTATAAATACCTAAACGATGTAGCCAAGCTTGACCCTGTGGCGGATCAACTTGTTCTAGGTGCAAATTAAACATCCTGTTCCTTCTACTCCTGTCAATGAGATATGTTTGAAAATATGTCCCCCTGATCATTATTTTGCCATACATGCTACGCACCAATCTGTACCCATTTTAATTTGTCCAAAATACTATGGCATTATATTTATGATAAAACCCTTTAACTTTGTTGTTTTTATAAAATTTTATTTTTGGTTTGAGAATTCTAAACTGTACTTGCAACTTAACTAAATTAAAGTTAAGCTTTTGAGAAATAACATTTACAAAAAGCACATCATTTTATGGTGCCTGTCAGTCTCCTCCCCCTCCCCTCCTGCTCTGATCCTGACTCCACCAGCTGTGACCAATAGACCTTTTTCGCGAAAACCGGAAACACGTCAGCAACGTGTAAACTTAGTTCCGGTTTGTGCTTCGCTGGCGGAGAATGGCAGAGGCTAGAGTGTTTTCGAAGAGCCTGAGTTGTGTTCCGAAGTTCATCAGCGCCGATGTGATGAAGAGTGTGAAGATGCATTCGTCCACTAAAGGAAACAAATTGGACAAGGGATATAAATTTGTCCACGAAGAGTTTATCCACCATTACCAAGGTAAGCTTCAGCTAGCTTAGCCATAGCCGCATCACCGGTAACTTTGTGTGTTTACGTCAACTGTAAATCCTGGTGTTATTTGTAATATAAGGTATAACATTGCAGTGAATATGTTGTGTGTATGTTTAAGTGAAAAGGCATGAGATTAACATAACACCCAAAAATTTGGCGAAGCTGTAAATAAGAAATATTAAGTTGCCCGTGTGCGTGTTCATTCTTCTTGCTGCAGTGCAGTTGCGGCACTTTCTTCACTTACTATTAGTAAGTCCTGTCCAACAGCTAGGCAGGCAGATGAGAGCTGAGGGCCTCTTGTGTTGGACATATTTTACTTTAACAAGAGGGGTTATTAATCTTGAGACAAACCAAAGGTATGTCTGGATAAACCCCTTTTGTAATTGAGGCCAAACTTTATTAGTTTCAACCATGTTTGTAAATCTTTGGTGTTGGACCGGACGGAAAATGAAAGAAGGGAAGAAGAGAGAGGGATGTTAGAGAGGGGGGGGTGATAGTGAGAGGGGGGGTAAGACTATGAAGCAGCATAGAGCAGACAGGTGTACTGGTTGTTTATCATTACGGTAAGGTTCAAATGTAGTACAAAAAGGGCGGGGCCTGTCCACACACACTCAAATGTTATCAACACACCTGCTAGCTGCAAAAATGTCCACATGTCAACATGTACACAAAACAGATAGTGTTCACACACGCATACTTATGCCTTTAAACCAACTAGTGTGAAACCTTTCATTCATTCAATCATGCAAACTATTAGTGCAAAGGTGAGCTAACACCTGTGCTCAGGTGAGTGTTTATGTTCTTCTAAAATGGATGGTGGAATGTGAAAAGAAGGAGGAGGAGCGCCCAGCCACCCCCACACCCAGACCCCCGCCGCAGCAGCAGCGGCAGCCGGAATCCCCCCAACGCCACATGGGAACAGGCAGGGAACAACCGCTCCCCGGGCGACCAAGACCGCCACCCAGGCCAGGGCCAGCAGGACCGCCGCAAGGCCCCCAGAGCCAGAGAGCAGGGAGGCGCGGAGGGAAAGAGAGCGCCACCCCAGCCCAACCAGGAAAGCAGCCCCCCCGCCGCGCCGGGAGAGCCCAACGCAGGGCCCCACCGGAGAAGGACGCCCACAGCCCCAGACGAGCACCCCACCACCACCCAGGAGTTCCGGGCATCCCCCCGTACCAACCCCAGGTACGAGCCAGGACCCCCCAAGGGAGACCCGCTCCGCACTCCAGGCAGCCACCCACCCGGCCCACGGTTGGTCCAGGGAGGAGCAAGGCAGGGGCCCGCCGCCCCCACCCAGGAGGGGGGAACCCCGGGGAAAAAAAGGGGCGGCCCACAATGGGTGTTGTAAATATGGCCCGACCAGGCTCGGCCACTGTTGGAAGTTTGGCGGGGCCCAGCGCTCAGGGGCAAGGACCAGGACCCACCCCCCAGGGACACGAACACCCCCGGCCCAGGTGTAATGTGAACCCCCCCCACCGTGCGGAGAGAGCACCGCCGGGTCCAGGAAGCCGGCACCCAGGGGACACGGCCGCCGTCGCCAAGGGGCCCGTACCCCCCACCAGGGAAGGGGTAGGGGACAGATGGACCCAGGTCCCACCTTCCTTGCAAAATGTGTGTGCGTGTATGTGTGTTTGACAGGGTGTGTGTGTGCATGTGTGTGTGTTTATGTTGGAATGTATATATTGAAGGGGGAGGGGTGTGTGTACTAAGGGGGGTGCAGTTAAAATTGGCGAGTAGGGTACTAAGGGGACATCTCCTGATTACTCACAGTGATGTCCCCTCACCCTCCCCATCAAGGGGCCCTAAATGTCTAAGGTGCGGTTAAAATTGGCGGGTAGGGTGCTAGGAGGAACACCAATTACTCTAAATGAAATATCTCACAAACTCACTTCACTCCTCTTTTTTACTAACTCAAATCTGGTCACCCTACTGAAAGTTATAGTTTCGTGTTACATTGATGTAGCAACATAAGTATGTCTTAATTGTAACCTATTTAATTTATTGTGGTTAGATATCACTGGATGAATGCAGAAAGTGCCAACCTGAAAGCTTTCTCCTGCAGTTGTGCGGCTGATAAAGGATTCTGCAATGACATCCTTTTGCCATCCTGTTCCAGACCGCACATTATTCACAGCTGGGTCAGCAGGCTGATCCACCCCCCCTGGCCTGCACGAGTGGCTTGCAAAGACGGCACAGACCAAGAACACAGGTGGGTTTGTGATCAAATTATCATTATGATTTAAGAACGGATGTGTATTCATAACTATCTTCTTCTTTTGTCTTTCGGCTTTTCCCATCAGGGGTCGCCACAGCGAATCATCCTTTTCCACCTCATTCTATCATGAACATCTTCTATCCTAACATTAGCCAACTTCATGTCCTCTGTCAAGACATCCATGTATCTCCTCTTTGGCCGTCCTCTTGCCCTCCTGCCAGGCAGCTCCATCTCCAACATCCTTCTACCAATATATCCACTATCCCTCCTCTGAACATGTCCAAACCATCTTAGTCTGGCTTCTCTGACTTTGTCGCTAACACAGGCAACATGAGCCGTCCCTCTGATGTACTCGTTCCTTATCCTGTCTAACCTGGTCACTCCTAAGGAGAACCTCAACATCTTCATCTCTGCTACCTCCATCTCAGCCTCTTGTCTCTGTCTCACTGCTACCGTCTCTAACCCATAGAGCAGAGCTGGTCTCACCACTGTCTTGTACACCTTTCTTTTGAGTCTTGCTGACACTCTTCTGTCACACAACACTCCTGACACTTTCCTCCACCCGCTCCAACCTGCCTGCACTCGCCTCTTCACCTCTTTTCCACACTCCCCATCACACTGAACTGTTGACCCCAAGTACTTAAACTCCTGCACCTTCTTCACCTCAGCCCCCTGTAACCTAACGCTTCTACCTTGATCCCTCTCGTTCAGACACATGTATTCTGTCTTACTATGACTGACCTTCATGCCTCTTCTTTCCAGAGCAAACCTCCACCTCTCTAGCTGTTCCTCCACCTGCTCTCTACTCTCACTGCAGATTACAATGTCATCCGCAAACATCATTGTCCAGGGAGATTCCTGTCTTACCTCGTCTGTCAGCCTGTCCATCAGCATAGCAAACAAAAAAGGACTCAAAGCTGATCCTTGGTGTAGTCCCACCTCCACCTTGAACTCCTCTGTCTGACCTACAGCACATCTCACCACCGTCATACTTCTCTCATACATGTCCTGAACTACTCTGACATACTTCTCTGCCACTCCAGACGACCTCATACAGTACCACAGCTCCTCCCTCGGCACCCTGTCATACGCCTTCTCTAAATCTACGAACACACAATGCAGCTCCTTCTGACCTTCTCTGTACTTTTCCATCAACATTCTCAAAGCAAAAATGGCATCAGTGGTGCTCTTACGGGGCATGAAACCATACTGCTGCTCACAGATCTCCACCTTCTTCCTAAGCCTGGCTTCCACTACTCTTTCCCACAGCTTCATTGTGTGGCTCATCAACTTTATTCCTCTATAGTTGCTGCAGTTCTGTGTGTCACCCCTGTTCTTAAAGATCGGGACCAGAACGCTTCTCCTCCATTCCTCAGGCATCTTCTCACTCTCTAGAATCCTATTGAACAACCTCGTTAGAAATTCCACTGCTGTCTCTCCTAAGCACTTCCATACCTCCACAGGTACGTCATCAGGACCAACGGCCTTTCCGCTCTTCATCCTTTTCAGAGCCTTCCTAACCTCATCCTTTCCAATCTCTGCTACTTCCTGCTCCACAACAACCACATCTTCCTCCCTTCTTTCCCTGTCATTTTCCACGTTCATCAGCTCCTCAAAATACTCCTTCCATCTTTTCTGTACACTCTCCTGGGTTGTTAGCACCTTTCCACCTCTGTCCTTAATCACCCTTATCTGTTGCACGTCCTTCCCATCTCTGTCTCTCTGTCTGGCTAGCCTGAACAAGTCCTTTTCTCCTTCCTTTGTGTCTAACCTGTCATATAGCTCATCATAAGCTTTCTGTTTGGCCTTTGCCACCTCTCTCTTCACTCTACGCTGCGCTTCCTTGTACTCCTGTCTACCTTCCTCAGTCCTTTCTACATCCCACTTCCTTTTAGCCAACCTCTTCCTCTGGACGCATTCCTGTACTTCCTCATTCCACCACCAAGTGTCTTTACCGTCTTTCCTCTTTCCAGATGACACACCTAGCACCTTCCTACCTGTTTCCCTGATAATCTCTGCTGTAGTTTCCCAGTCATCTGGAAGCTCATTCTGACCACCCAGGACCTGTCTCAACTTCTGCCTAAATTCCTCACAAGTTTCTTCATTCTGTAGCTTCCACCACTTGGTCTTCTTTTCTGTTTTCCCTCTCTTCTTCTTCCTGACCTCCAGAGTCATCTTACACACCACCATGCGGTGCTGTCTGGCTACACTCTCTCCTACCACCACTTTGCAGTCATTAACCTCTCTCAAATGACCTCGTCTACATAGGATGTAGTCCACCTGAGTACTCCTACCTCCACTTCTGTATGTCACTCTATGTTCCTCTCTTTTCTGGAAGTAAGTGTTGACTACAGCCATTTCCATCCTCTTCGCAAAGTCCACCACCATCTGTCCCTCCAGATTCCTTTCCTTCACACCAAACCTGCCCATCACCTCCTCATCACCTCTGTTGCCCTCACCAACATGGCCATTAAAGTCTGCTCCAATAACAACTCTCTCTCCTCTGGGGATACTCTCTATGACCTCATCCAACTCACTCCAGAATCTCTCCTTCACTTCTAACTCACAGCCAACCTGTGGCGCATACCCACTGACTACATTCACCATCACCCCTTCAATTTCTAACTTTAGGCTCATCATCCTGTCTGAGACTCTTTTCACCTCTACAACACTGTTTACAAACTCCCCCTTCAGAATCACTCCTACCCCGTTTCTCTTCCTATCAACACCATGATAGAACAGTTTGTATCCTCCTCCAATACTACGTGCCTTGCTGCCCTTCCACCTTGTCTCCTGCACACACAGTACATCTACCTTCCTTCTCTCCATCATGTCTGCCAGCTCTCTGCCTTTCCCTGTCATTGTGCCAACGTTAAGAGTCCCTATTCTCAAACCTATGTTCCTGCCTTTTCCCTTCTCTCTCTGGCCACGGACCCTTCTGCCTCCCCTCTTTCTTCGACCAACAGTAGTCAAATTTCCACCGACACCCTGTAGGTTAACAGCATCGGTGGCGGTCGTTGTTAACCCGGGCCTCGACCGATCCGGTATGTCAAAAGTGTTGTGGATGATTCGCATGGTTATTTTGGCAATTTTTACGCCGGATGCCCTTCCTGACGCAACCCTCTCTATTTATCCGGGCTTGGGACCGGCACAGAGGCAACTGGCTTACAACCCCTGTGGCTAGATTGTATTCATAACTATAAATTATTATAAAAACACCCCCAGTAGTGACTACAGACTGTAATTGCTTTTTGCCTTTCACTTATAAGGGAATCCATCCTGAACCGGTTAGTGAGCTGGTGGTGCAAAAGCCCAAAACAGTTGGCAGGGACGGTCTGAGGTCCACACTGTACAAGGCATTTACAGGTGATTAATTTTAACTTTTTGTTGCTTTGTGACAGCAATTTAAATTTTTTTTTTATGTTATGACTAACCAAATTATGGTTACAGCAGATTGAATGAATTACATTTAAATGTAGTTATGCACTTTTGTCTAACTTTTGTGTGTTGTGTTTGTCTTGTGTAGGACCACAGCCAGATCCATATATGATGGCATCTGGAAGCAGATTATGCCCGGTGCAGCCCCAACCTCTCATGGCTGTGTTGGATGGGGTTTCTGAGATGGAATGAAAGAGAACTTGGATATATATTATAGCAAATGCATGAATGCATACCTTAAATTACACTTATCTTGTCTTTAACAATCAGTTCAGCCTTCTGTCTAACTGTTGATGATCTGTAATGTTATTTTTTATTGTAAATGTTTGATGTTATTTGTGTTGTGATTAATCAGTTGTTGTTACGCATACCAAAAAATTAAATGAGGCGCAATTTTGACCAAAATTGTTTTTTGTTCATCTAATTTTTGTGTGAAGTCAAAGTCACATTTCAACAGAATATTTTACGAATATAACAATTATATTTAATTAGATTTTAAGAATATGTGGAAACACTAAATTTTTCCATACTATTTGCACATTATACATTATTTAGATACCAAACATTAATTCACTCTCCAACACAAAAAAGTCCTTGACAATTTGCCAAAACACGGCATTTAGGCCAGATCTGATTCACACTGCCCATCAGTGTGAGCGGCATGAGAGAGTCCCTGATGTGAAAGGACTTTATCCTACCGATCACTCTTTCCACCAAAATTCTGAGGCGGGTAATGGCTTGGCTTAGAAGGTGGAATCATGATTTTTGATCCATTGTCAGTAAGGAGGTCTTCAATGAGGAACTCTTTGTCCGCCATGACATCGTCTCCTGGCTCCAGCAAAGGAACTTGGCTTCCAAGTCATGGATGTAATCCAAAGCCTCATCCAGAGCACCTGTAAAGATAAAGAAATTAAAAATCAGTCTAAACATGTAATTAAAATAGGTGAGAGCGTGAACAGCTTTTATTATAAACATTCATTTGTTCAGGTAGAAATGCATTTATCCAATGACGGTACACATAGTTGACTAACGTTAACCAAACACATCATGAACAACCTAACCTGCAGGTGGGTGTGTCACGTAGTCGTGATCCATCTTTACTGCCTTAGCTTAGCCACCATGTTGCTAGCTTCACAGCATAGCTGCATAGACTGACGTTTGAGGTTCTGTCATATACTGACTCCCTTCTCAAAGGAGCAGTAAAGTTTTTCCAAGGGAAAATACTCGGGACGACACCACTCTTCAGGCGACGAACGACGCAGCCGCACCACATCCGGAGCGAAGTGCCGGCAGCAGAGGGTGCTACCTGTGTTTACATTAAAACTATGCCCTTCTCTTCGGATTGCCTGTATCCATTTGGGTTTCAGGTTTGGATCCATAGGAAAATAATGAAATGAAAGGCCGGGCTGTTTTTGGTTGGAAGACGAACAGCCTGGAACACAACAGAAACTGCAACTCTTCGACTCTGCCATTCTTCATATGTGCCGCTATGTTAACAGGAAGTTGTTTTACACGTCATTGACGTATTTCCGGTCGAACAATGCGGAAGTGTGAAAAAGGTCTATTCACATCATCACCTGCTGCAGCTCAAAAGGAGACCCAGCTCCAGTATTCAACGCCAGTTCGTTGCCCCTTATGGATTCCAGCCTCCAAGTGTCACCTGTGTGGAAGTCAGATCGAGCCCTCCTGCATTCCTGTGGAAACTACACGCTCTGCAAAGCCGCGCTACTACCTCCAGCTACGCCTCAAGCCGCAGTCCTCATCAGACTCATGCCAAGCCACAACCAACTCTCCTGGAAGGAAAATAAATACTCTTACTTACCTCTTACCTACCTGTGTCCTCATCCTGGGTTTCAGCATCTGAGTCTGTCCATCCTACAAGTCATGACACATCAGTTACATTCATATTAGTATATAAATTAAATCACGGACCGATTAAACTATTTCATCTGGAATGCCAAACTGGAATAAATTAAATTGATAATCCTTGTAAATGTTTTATTTTCCCTGGTGTCTAACCATAGATGGTGCATAACAAATACATTGATATTTGTTTAGGTGCAGAAAGAAATTCTGCATTCATGTGATACTGGAAGACTGTTTTTTCTGTCGTTCATGTGTGTTTTCTGGGTGAGACAGACATTCTTTTAAACATTCCAGCACCACATGAATGCAGCATTGACTAAGTTTGAAGGTTTTTTTCTGTGGGACATCATCCCATTGGTGAATTCGGCACTAAAATTAGAAAAAAGGTAGGAACATTAGAACAAAGGTAGAAAATAAATATCCAGAAATGTTCTGTTATTGTTGTTCTGAGCAATTAACATCACCCAGTGAGGGTCCTTGGGCAAGACCCTTAACGCTACTGCCTAACTCACAACATTAGAGACAATGAACCACATGTCATCATATGTCGCCCTGCCAAACAAGGTTTGCGTCAGGTGCTGGGGGACCAGAGCACCCTGATGGAAAGTTGGCTACTGTAACAAGACGAAAATGGACTAGATGTGCGAACAAGGTTCTGTTATAATGCTACTACTCAAGTAATCCCACCCAGAGGGGTTACATGTAGAGAATGCGGAATTAATGGATGCTTCAAAACCCACATTCAAGGCTAACTGCCAAACAACTGGTAACCCAATGCTTAAACATCCACAAACGGCAACTCCTATCACAACTTGAGATTGAAGCGATACAATACAATTGCAATACCACGGGAGAGCCAGAACAGCAGGTCAGACAGGGGGCTATACCACAGTCCCACCCTGAGCTTGGGTACACAGCCCCAACAACCACAGATACGCTGAGCGAGGCAGCAACTGACCTGAAAGACAAGATCATGTCTAGAATGAACACTAGGCAACCCCAACACCAGCTACAACGGTTAAGTGATGTACCGCCTGAAAGTCTAATGGAAACTCTGAATGAAGCATTGAGGGCAATTCCTACCACAACAATCACAGAAACCAATGAACTAGTTTACACTTTAGCAGCAGTGATCCTTGAGATGCTTGGCTATAAGAGAAACCATGGGAGAAAACAATACCCATCATGAAAGCAACGGTTAAAGGCCAAAATTAAGGCAACTACGAAGGATGTGAGTAAGCTGACAGAGGCTCAAAGAGGTACAATGAGAAAGCAAGTACCTAAGAGATACAGCCAGATGTCCATACCTGAGGCACTGGAAACTGCCAAACAAAGGCTCCTAGCCTTGAGCAGCCGCCTTAAGAGGTACACAAGAGACAATGAAGCCAGATGGATAAACGGGCTGTTCACAACTCAACCTGCAAAAGTGTACGCTCAGTGGCAGGGTCAAAACAGCCGAGCAGACCCACCAAGGCTAGAAACTGAACAGTACTGGAAAAGTATATGGGAGAAAGAGATAGCACATAACACTAATGCCCAGTGGTTGGTCTCTCTGAGAAAAGAACATACTGTAGCAACCTCCCTGAACAGAATCCAGTAACCATCACAGTAGCAGACATCCAAGAAGGAGTCTCAGGTATGAAGAACTGGACAGCACCGGGCCCTGACATGATACATGCCTACTGGCTAAAGAAACTCACCGCACTCCTCTGTCAGGAAGCATCTTGAGGACCAACCAAAAACGACAGACCCAGGAATGCAACTTAATATTGGCCGAGGAGACTGGGGAGCTCGAACTTGCAGTACTCCGAGTAGACACCGGAGGGCGTTGCAAGTGATGGGAGCCACCAGCAGACTGAGAGGAAGGAGACGAAAAACTGTCACTTAGAGAGAAGCGGGGGGGAAGTGTGAAAATCTTGAATGAGGAGGTCTTCTAGAGGCCAGTGCCAGGGATGACAGATTCTTGGGGAGGATTTGATTTGGAGTATCAATCTTGTGGAGAAAAACACGGAGTCAGAACGTCGGCTGTATGTTTGGTTTCCTGAAGCGTGACAGGTAAGTAGACGTTTGGCTTGAGGACCTGGAGCGTTAACATAGACAGGACATGAGGGAGGGTGAGGGAGGGGCGGCGGCTGTCATGACAACCATGAGCGCCTGGCAGCACAAATGAAAGAGCTGCTAAGAGATGGGACTCACCCCGGCTAACAGAAGGGCGAACACACCAACCTGTGCACAGCCTGGATTGATTACAAGAAAGCCTATGACTCAATGCCACACACGTGGATCACTGAATGCTTGGAGCTGTACAGCATCAACAGGACTCTAAGAGCCTTCATGGGAAACTCATGAAGCTGTGGAAAACCACCCTTGAAGCCAATGGCAAGCCACTTGCACAAGTGTCCATCAAATGTAGGATTTACCAAAGTGATGCTCTGTCCCCACTGCTGTTCTGCATAGGTCTGAACCCCCTCAGCCAAATAATCAACAAGACTGGCTATGGAGACCGACTCAGAAATGGGGCCAACATCAGTCACCTCCTCTACATGGATGACATCAAGCTATATGCTAAGAGCGAGCGTAACATTGACTCCCTGATCCACACCACCAGGATCTACCGTACTGACATTGGGATGTCATTCGGGCTCGAGAAATGTAGCCGGATGGTGACAAAGAGAGGCAAGGTAGTCCACGCAGGAGGGGTCTCACTCCCAGAAGGAACAATAGCAGACATTGAGGACAGTTACAAGTACCTTGGAATTCGGCAGGCAAATGGCAACCTGGAGCAGACAACAAGGAAAGCTGCAACAGCTAAATACCTCCAACGAGTAAGGCAAGTCCTGAGAAAACAGCTTAATGGCAAAAATAAAAATAAACAGCTACGCACTGCCAGTTATCAGATACCCTGCAGGAATAATAAGATTGCCAAAGGAAGAGATACAGATAACGAATGTTAAAACATGAAAGCTCCTCACCATTCATGCACCATGCAAATCCAGTACATTGAGACTGTATGCTAGCCGCAAGGAAGGAGGCTGAGGACTAGTGAGCGTGGAAGCCACTATCCAAGATGAAACATCCAAGATGCATGAGTACATCAAGCTCAAGGCCCCAACTGACAGTGTACTCAGTGAATGTCTCAAGCAATGGAGAACAAAGGATACAGTGCTGGAGGACAGATCCTCATGGGAGGACAAACCCCTGCATGGGATGTACCACCAGACCATAACTGAAGTGGCTGATATCAAGAAGTCCTACCAATTGCTAGAAAGGGCTGGCCTGCAGGACAGCACTGAAGCACTCATCCTGGCAGCTCAGGAACAAGCCCTGAGCCCCAGAGCAATAGAGGCTCAGATCTACCACACCAGACAAGACCCAAGGTGTAGACTGTGCAAAGAGGCGCCTGAAAGAATCCAGCACATAACAGCAGGGTGTAAGATGCATACTTGGAGCACCACAATCAAGTGGTAATATACAGTATGTATGCAGAATATGGACTGGAAACCCCAAGGTCAAAATGGGAAACACCTCCGAAGGTGGTAGAGAATGAGAGGGCAAAGATCCTGTGGGACTTCCTGATCCAGACTGATAGAATGGCAATGGCGAACCAACCAGACATTCTAATGGTGCATAAATAACAGAGGAAAGCCGTTGTGGTGGATGTGGCAGTGCCAAGCGATTGGAACATCAGGAAGAAGGAACTTGAGAAACTGAAGAAATACCAGGGACTCAGAGAAGAACTGGAGAAAGCCTGGAAAGTGAAGGTGACAGTGGTGTCTGTGGTAATTGGAGCACTCGGGGCAGTAATCCCCAAGCTGGAGGAGTGGCTCCATTAGATACCTGGAAAGACCTCAGACCTCTCAGTCCAGAAAAGCGCTGTGCTAAGAACAGCTAAGATACTGCGCAGGACCCTCAAGCTCCAGGGAACTGCAAAACATACCTGAACTTCTCTTAAGATCCTGTGCTCCTTTCTACGACCCTCTAAGGGCTCCGGGAAACCCATAAACCCACAGAATACTTACAGATGCATGTGACCAAGGCTTTAATGAAGACAGATAATCTTAGAAATTATCAGCATGTAAAACAGGGAAAGCAAAAGATCAAGTAAGGAATCAGATCTGTAAGACCAGAATTCTGTAGCCCTTCTTTAAATTTCTTTGCATCAGTTTGGTCCTGTACCTCATCTACAATGCATGAATCATTGGAAGTCTTTTAAAAGGATGTGAACAAACAATGCAACCTTAATTTTAAAGTATACAGATGGACATATGAATATGTACAATCAGACCTTTCAATACTTTTTAAGCAGAGTTCAAACAACGGCCTGTTATGATGGGACTGACTGGTTGTTAAACACACAGTTAAAACAGAGATTGGGCAGTCATGTGTTGATGGTAGAAGTTTAGTATAACCTCTCTGACCCATCTTTCAAGGTGGTCTTGGTTCGTTTCCAATCAGACTGAGCTCTTGTTCACTCTGAGTTTCCTTAGTCTAAATAGGGTTTGTGCTCGGAGTGGAACAATTGAACCAAAACGGGCAACGTAGCCGGGCATTAAGGGATGTAGCTAGAGTAGGAAGGAGACCACCATGGAGATAAGACACAGCAAACACTTGAAATGTGGTTGGAGGAATGCATGCTCATGAAAACAACTTTTAACATGGTACTCATTGCTTCTCACTTTTTTCCTGACAATCTCTATGTTAAAAACACTGATCAGCGTACCTTCATATCTGTCGCCTTAAAGACTTTCTCCACCAGACCAATTTAAAAAGTGTTGTACCTGGTGTTGCTACAGACCTTCAGAATTGGTCAGCGAAATATTAAGTTTATCCCAACAAGGATTGCAAGGTGCAGGACTTTAGTTATTTTTCTCTCGCTTTGCCCCATTCTCATAAGTCCTGGCCAATGACTGAAGAGATCTTTGATTACGTGGTTTTGTGTAACAAGCTTTGGTTCAAAACAGTAAAGTCAGCTTGAAGGCAGTCTGAATACAGACCAAACCCAAGGTTCAAGACTCGATCTGGACCAAATTAAGCAGACTCGGTCCGGAAAGACAGACTATTCCAGCCAGACTACACCGTTTATCACTGTGTAGAAATTTGAGAGGAATTGAATCTGACTCTTGCATTTGGAAAGGCTTGATCAAACAATGAATGTTATTTCATTTTCAAGACATATAGGAAAGTTCAATTGTCATCTGCCTAAGAAAAAAGAAAACATACTGATTAATTATATCAAGTTTCTTTACAAAAATGTTGTCTCTCTTTTCTTTGGATTTACTTACTTTCTTTTATCAGTTTTTTTGACGGCTTGTTGTTAGAAGAATATATTTAATGTTAGACATGTAGCAGCCCACTGCTGCACAGTAGTGATACATCTGTTTTAAATCTGCTGCTGCAGGAATTATTCATCTTCTGCCTGCCAAATAAATGTTGTAGCGGCTTTGGACATTGATTGACTTCACTTCTGTTCCTATGGACGGACCTGAAACATAATGAAACCAAAATATTGGGGAGAAAAAACACTGTTATAGAAACTGATTGATGACACATGTAGCTCTGTAGACAACCTCTCTGGGTGTACACATGCATGAGCCAAGTCATGACTTAAAGATAATAAATAGCTTTACTGCAGTGTCACGAATGCAGTCTGGCATTCATTATAAAGCTCTTTTAATTTTCCAACCACTTATCATTTACATCTAAATCAGAAAAAATTATCGCTGCTCCAGAAGGAGATTCAGATATTGTTAAAATATCAGTGACAGTTGCTAATCATCTTCATTCCACAGCATCCTTACCAGTTTCAGCCATATGGAACAGATCTAAAGTTTCAACTATGAAGACATACCAAGAGATAAAAAATACACATAATAGACCTATATATTGAAAAAAGTTGTTTCAGTCTGTATTTTAGAGCAAAGAGGGGAGTTTTGAAACCACAAAGTCGAGCCTATATCTACAACAGTTTTTAGCTTACACAAATAAGTGTTTTTTTATATTTAATAAATATTCCCATATTGTTGCAAAGCTTCCATTAGCTACAACAGAGATCAGCTGACATGTGGTCTTTGTTGTTACTTTCCAGGCATTCAAAAGTAGATGACTTGCTTGCAGAATGTTTTAGAGCAGAATTTAGAACTGTTTTTGTTTTTATTGTTTTTAACTTTAAACAGTAGCTGTGTTTCCATTGACTATTGACTAAAAACAAAAAAAGGTTTTTGTGCCTGCAGTAGGAGTTTTTTGAGGCAAATTAAAACTAACATTTTGCAAAACTGCAATGGAAAAACTTTTTTCCAATTAAATGAGTAACTGACCAAAAACCAATGGTAATGTGCTTCTTGGATGGGACTGGCTGCTTTGGGCGCTGTAAAGCGGGCGCCACAAGCTGTCCCACTGCATCACAAAGTTGAGCGTGTCATGTGGAATTGTTGGATCCACAGCTCCTCTGTAAAATCCCCAACCACTTGTTCCCAAAATGGCTTCACCCGTAGCCGCTCCCACGTGTAAGGAACTCGCCGCTCAAGGACCTGAATGCGACACCAGCGTCTCCTTTGATAAACGATGACGAGCGCTAGCGCCGTGGCAAACATTTAGATGCCTTTGCTGTAAATCCATGTTCCCATCCATTGCCATTTTTTAATAAATTATCGCGTGAGTTGGTTTGTGTTTGTTTGCATAATTAAAGGAAACAGCAATTGCGAAATGGTGTTTTTTTCTATATTTCTAGAATTTTGATAAAGTTTGGCGCATTTGTGTAAAGGAAACACAGCTATTGTGGAACTGTCATGCATCTTTGTACTCCCTTTGCCTTATGATCCTAAATATCTCAGGTCTTCTAACCAGTTAGTTTAGTAATGCAATATCAAAACGGATTAAGATTTTTCAAATTTAGCATTTCCTAAACTCTATTAATGTGGGTTTCATTTTCCTTTGAGATTAAGAAAATTTTACTCTCATTAGGCTACATCTAGTGATTGATTGAGTAAATTGCTGAATCCCAAAAGCCTCCATCTATGGTAGAAGACGCAAAGAATAAGCTGCTTTTGTTAATTACTTTTTGGATTGGAAACGATTATTTCAATCAGTTAAAGCAGAAATTACACAAAAATTAGACAAACAGCAGAAGTTTGAATTTACGCAAAGACACATCACACATAGGATAATTAGTCATAAAAACTGATTGCAAACTACAATTTTTTTCAATTACACTATTTTAATTATTACTCTTAAACATAAATAAACATGTTTGCTTATATAGTTCATGAAACAATGAAACTATTAACAATTAAAAAACTCTTACTTCCAGGTCTATTTAAATCACAGGATTGATTAACATAGATTTTCTTGCTTTAACCCTGTAGACTGTCATGTTTATAGGTTATGTCGTGCCCCTGTTTAGTTCATTTTGGCTTTTGAAACATTTCTAAAGTTTATAATTTAAATTTACATGAGCTATGGAAACAGTCCCCACTTCGATAAAAATGGTGTATTTGGTGTATTTATCATGATCCTGTGGCATTTTTCTCATGATGGAGGACATATATAAAGAAAGTAAAGCTTGAGTATATCTTTACTTTAAATACATTTTCCTTAAACAGGAGAAGACAACAACAACAAAAAACTGTGGTTCCGCCCACAACTCAGAGGTGAATTTCTGATGAACTCCTGCTGCTCTGCAGAAACTACGTCCTAGAAAAAACAACACAGGTTCTTTGATTATTTTTAAAACAGTATGATCATAATTAAAAGACCACTGGGAACACTATGAATATAGAACAAAAGATGATGGGAGTGTGAATTTAAAGTCCCATAAGCTTTCACACACCTAGAGGCTTAAAATGTGTTCTCCACATTTGACCCATCTCCTGGGGGAGCAGTGAGCTGCAGACACAGACGCACTTGGGAACCATTTAACCCCCCAATCGTAGCCGTTAATGCTAAATCTCAAGCAGGGAGGTTTGGGGTCCATATTTAGTCTTTGGTATGACTCTTGGATTCGTATCCTTTCAGTCACTCTACCACAAGGCCACTGAGAAATGTCCTTTCCAGGATGTCCCCTGCCTTCACCCATAAGTGGGCGGGATAGGCTCTGGCAGCCCCCGAAAGGGGGACCAAACAGTTTAGAAGATAAATGAATGAATGAATGAATGAATGAATGAATGAATGAATGAATGAATGAATGAATGAATGAATGAATGAATGAATGAAAAGGCTGAAACTAAAATAGTTTCAAGAATATTTGACTTAAAGAAGAAGACCTCACTGTAACTCCCTGAACTGAAGTATAGCAAATCTCCACAGAGCCTTTGGCTCACAAGTGCTTTAATAACTTTCAGAAGTTATTTAGATTAAGGTTTGATAGGTTTGATCGTTTCCTAGCAAGAGTACTGAATGCATGGGAACACGGGGCCAGGCAGACAGAGAGTAAACAGTCAGATGACTTTTCCAGCTGCCGGTTAACAGTGCCACCTAAGTGTGGTCTGGAAGACGACTTTTCAAGGGCTTCCCATTCTGGGAAAGAGCTCAAAGTCTGTCCTACACGCTGCAGCTCATGGGTTTGTTGCAGACCAAGGTTTTACCCTCACTGTACAGCTAAACAGACTGCTCCCTTTTAATGATAATGAACACCAAGACCACAAGGATGATGGGAAGATCAAGCACCCCAGAACAGAACTACGGGTTTGCTGTCCTTAGCTTGTTGCAGGCAGACAAAAAACAAAAAGAGGGAATGGAGTTTATGTCAAAGACTCATGGAGGTAAATCATTACAGCATTTATTTGCAGACAGGGGGCAGAGTTGCTCAACCATGTGGTTATTTCCACAGCCACTTAAGTAACTTCATGTGAAAACGTTTAATGGTCCAGAGTGTTCTGCTGATTCAGTCACTGTCAGCGAGGGAAATGGAAAGAAATCATTTGAAATGAGAAGATACAAAGACAGGTTCAAAGACTCCAGACAGAAACCAATTAACTTTGTGAGTACAAAGTTATTTTCCTCTGTCATGAAAGGCAGGAAATATGGACTACAAAACAAATCCCAAAAATGATAATCAAAGTTTCTGTTATAAACAGGCCTGGTTGTGAAGACTGCCTCTTTAAAAGTTCTGTTTTCAATACTTTATTACATATTTCAGATGCTCCTGACTCACTGCTTGATAGAAAACTGTTTTACGCAGTTGTTTTTTATGTCAGGAATAGCGTGTTACATTTCCAGTTTTGTTAAATAGATAAAGTTAATAATTCATATTAATACATTTATTATATACTTTTCACATGAGTAGTGGTGTTTTCTTGGTTTAGCTTGATCTTATAGTTTAGTAAAATCCTATCCAGTTTTGTTGTCCTTTGTGTTTTCAGCCTTCAGTCACACCAGACTGTATGAGAATCATCCACAGCTGTTGAAAATCAATGCTTTTAGTCATTTATTAAAAGCCTTTTATTTCTTCAAGAATTAAAGTTCTCCATGCAATGGTTAGACCTTGTTTTTTCTTTAAACCCATGTTTACTTTATTAAATGAAATATTAGTGTAACACTCATCAATTGTTCCTGTGTCCTCTATTTAGGGCCTGCAGCCTCAGTGCTGAACGCGATTTACCAGTGCTGAGTCACTGGTGGTATGACAGACATGCAGTTGAATATCGTGGTCAACTCAGTGTTTTTAGAACACAACAGTCCGACGTGACTCTAAAGGTGCATACACACCGGCTGAGTGGACTCGCATTCAAGCAGCCTCTCTCAATGAAACGTCCATTCAAACGCGCGCACACCCGAATTTCGAACCGCCGCGTCTGGTGATCGCACGTCGCTACGCAAGTTTTTAAGTCTGGCCGCAGGCTCTACGTAACAAATCAGACGATTATTGATCGCGAACTGAAAGTTCAACCGGTTGAACTTTTCACGCTGAATCGTGGCAACACAGCGCTGTGACCAATCAGGGACTCGAAATTTAGTAGTGACGTGTGGGTGGCGTCCACTTCAAAACACGAAAGTACCAACCGTTGTAAACATGATCATGAAGGAGACATTAATAATTGTGTTTTGTGCCCAGCCGCATTAATATGACACCAAGACGAACATTTAAAGAAAAGAGCTGTGAAAACAAAAAGGCTGGAGCGACATTTGCACCGCTTTGACATTTCGCTCTGAGGTACTACCTATTATAGGTGGCAGACTAGCGCTAATATCTTATTTTCACAACTATAAGGCGCACTTAAAAGTCTTTCTTTTTTTTCAAACAAAACGGGGTGCCCTATGAGGCGGTGTGCCTAATGTGTCTTTGGGGGGCAGGAGGCATGAGGAATGGGGAGAACAGTATGGGCCAACTGCAACCTAAGTTATAACTTCATGCAGCGATGAGACTGAAACTGCTATAGAACTGGTTGTAATGCTAAGATACCAGTCCTCCATTTATGTTCCAAATCTCAACAGGTTCATTGTGGTGTGGATGAGCAGAGGAACAAATCATCTACCCCTGTGTGCAGTTAGACGACCTATTTGCTTTGATCATACTCTATAAGTGTAACAATATGAGCCCGACTTTTCTTCACAGCTCCCTAACTCATGGTGTGGGAATCAACACTTCCCATGAGTCTAAGTGGCATGCGCGTGGCTAAGTCCCGGGTCCCCAAAACATTGTTTATAAAATGGCTGAAGCCCTTTTTAAACTGCAGCTATCAGCTACATGGATTGATGGATTTTTAGATGCTGTTTTAGGACTAAAAAATAAATCAAAACTAAGTCAGATTTGTTCCTGCTGCATTTTATAAACACACACTGAGTGTTTGTGTGTGTGCTTAACCCGTCTCTTCACCAGCGTGTGTAAAAAAGGAGGAAAATATACGCACCCGCGTGAAGAACAAGGAGGGGGGTCGGGCGCTGAGCGCAAGTGAGTCTGTCATCGTGCATTCAGTTTGTGCTGCCCAGTTAGGGAGAACAGTAAAAAAAAAGGTTTCCTCTAAAAGAACAGAAACTGGTTCTTTAATTAACCCACTCTGGAGGCTCTAAGGGTCCGAACAGGGCATTAACATGCCAGCGCCTTAACACCCGCTGCGCCTTTTGTATGTGTCAAAGACTGAAAAATCCCCCGTGACTGAGACCACGCCCTATGGCCCGATGGTAGTGAAAATACGGCAAACAGTAGAAAGCCAAAAGTTAAACCTACCTACCTAGTTAAAACTACCTGCGTTTTTGGCGCCAGTCTGGTGTGAACACCCTGGCTGAATGCATGTTAATGAAACCGTGTAGAGCACCTTCTTGAACGCACCACACGCAGCTGTTGTGAATGCAGCATAAGGGAGCTCATCAGAATGTGGGGGTGCTCTGTCTCTGTGATGCCTGTGTTGGAGAGCTGAGTGGGTTTGTGGAAACAGTCTCTCTGGAACAGATAGCAGTAGTGTCGCATCTGCTCCTTATGGTTGCTCATGGTTGTGTGAGGTGGAAAAGGTCTAGTAGAGGAAAGTCTTGTCTGAAACAGTCAGTGGTGGTCCCATCCTGAAGTAAGAATTAACAATCTTTTCAGATAGAAGGTCAGAGTCCAAAACCCAGGACGTATGTTCTTTCATGTGAGACCATTCTCCTTACTACCCACAATGCATCTAGTAGATGGGTGGCGTGTTTTTGGTCTTCGTGGGCACAGTTTCATTCTTTAAGTTAGTAAAATGTTATCATTGTGAGGTTCTCTATGGTCCTTTCTCAGCTTGGGAACGTTCTCTTTAGATAAAATAATATATTTTTGTTTTGTTTTGATCTCATGCCTTAGTCTCAACTGTCCTTAAAAGTGGATATGGGCTGTCTGAAAAATGGGCAAACCTATACAGGACACGTAGGTGGCCAGCACAAAATATCAAGGTTGTAGACCACTTGGTGAACCTGCAGAGCAAAAATGTTTAAGTACAATTTTTTACGGCCATGCTGCAGGCGACAGGTCATCCTTAAAAACCATGCAAGGGTACAGTGGAAGGATGCAGGCATGTTTTTCATTTTTTCAAGCCCCCAATGCAGACTGCACAAAGTAGGGTGGGCGGATTGATCTGAGTATCAGTAGGATCGATACCAAGGTGAAGTGTTGATACTAAAGTGATTAGGTTGATACTTTCAGTATTTTCATTGCAGTTATATACACAGTAATTGAATTTACTTACTGAGTTCATGCAAGCTCAGTGTCTGTCTGCAGTATTGCCAGACTGGGCAGAAAAACCTGCCCGATTTTAGCGTGGCTGTGTCTGCAGCTCACTTGAACACATGTCAACTAATCACTTAACTTTATTATTGACTTTTTTTTTTACTAAATACTTTGTTTTGTTTTTAATACTACTTTGATTTTTAAAATATATGTTTGTGTTGCTGTTTTTTTATATTGTAGTAGCTTTTTTAAACTTTTGCACTAGTTCCTTCTTACTATTATTGCATTATGCCATTGCATATGCATGTTCCATATTTGAAGCATATTCATTTCTAACTGTTATAATTAGTTAACAAACATTTTAAATTGCCAAATTCTCTGTCCTGTGTTTTATTATACACTTAATTAACAAAAACTTGTGTATTTCCAAAATTACTCCATAATAAAACATTTCGGGGAAAAAGTAACAGTATCGTATCGGTGATACTAGCCCTGTAATTGACGGTTCGAAACCCAAATTCCCAGCAATGCCCACCCCTAGCACAAAGGGCTTGTGAGTGCTGTGCCTGGAATAAGTGTGAACTCATTGCCTTGCCTGACTAATGATCAGAGTGCAGCGTAAAGGCACCGTATGATGTCATCAATTGTACTTTATAAGTGGGTCAAATTTGCATTAGACTTACAAATACTTCACGATACACCTACCACACACACGACAATGGTACCTTCCATTTTCATGACGCCCCTTAAGGTGGTCATACGAGCCTCAAGGGAACTGAGCTCCTCTTTAGATGCAGCTGCTCCTCTCCATGCCCCCCATATCCCCAGTCAACCCAAAAACCTTCAGCACCTTTACGGGTATGTGTGACTAAGGCTGCAGGAGTTGGAAATTGGTCACTTTTAAGTTAAAAAAATCAACGTTTTTATGAAGCGTGTTCTTCAGATAAGCTAAACTATACCTCGCACCATAACCAACTAGCTAAAACAGAATAAATAACTGACAACACATCTAGCTCGTGTCTTCAATTATTTACCGGAGTCTAAATTAGGTTGTTTTCATTAACAAGGGATGGTTGATCAATTAAAAATACTTGTGCGCTAATTCAATTTAATGTGAATTAAATACATCTTTCTAACTTAGCCGTTAAATCATTTAATCAAACTATTTCAGTCAGACAACTCTTGCAGAAGAATATTTATTTCACAACATCTTTAGGTTGACATTCACAATTTGATTCACAACTTCGTTTTGGCATAAGGCTCCGTTCAATTCCTTGAGACACTTATTTTTTTCCATACACTTTCGGGTAACAACCCCCGTAACGGAGCCCACAGGTGGAAGCCGGGGAGGAGGGAGGGGCAAAGAATGAGCGCTGAAGGTAAGAGAGAATGAACAATTGTACACCTGACTTAAATAGGACGCTAAGCAGGTGGGTTAATTAACTGACCCGCCCTAGGGGAGTAACCTGCAATTCTGCCGAGTGTCTGCCCGAAATGCGACGAGTCGCTATTTATTTGTATATATATTTATCTATTTGACTTTTAAGTATTTTTTTTGTTTATTATTTGTACATTTTCATTCTATCTTTTAAAATCTTAGTCACAGCGTTTCATTCGTCTTTATGTTTGTCGTCTTTTGTTGTTGCTTTTAATCTTTTGTGTCTTGTGACTTTTTATTGTTTAACTCCAGTTTGTTTGCACATTTTTTGTCAAGCATGTTGTGTTCTACAGCATAAAGGAGCTTCATAAAAAGTGGTTAATTTAAACAGACATTGGTAGCTTTGAATGTTCATTTCTCTAACCCAAGTCGCAACTTTTCATCTTTTCTTTAATTGAAACACATCTTTCTTTAGGTTTGATCTTCTTAATCTTGCTTTCTTATAATTTATCAGAATTTTCTTCAAAATGTTGTGAATCTATAACTTAAATCTGCCAGTGAGGCCTGGGCCGTTTTCCACACTCAATGGGGGAGATATTCCCCCGTAGTGACAGGATCCATGTGGTCTATTTCCTTCATGACTCAGCAGTCATGCAGGCAAAACCTCTGTTCAACATTTTACCACCTGTTCACACAAGAGGCATGTCATGTTTGCTTTACTTTTTTAGCAGGATTCCAGCTCCAAACATTTGGAGCTCACTGGGAATTCTCTTCCAGCTCCCAGATCTAGCATTACAAAGCTCTGCCCTTATGCATCTGGTCTGCTTCAACGTTTGGTCATCTATTAAAAAAACATTCATCTTAAAGATCCTGTTGGTTTCTTTTAACATAAAGTCCTTTGATGATAAATATATATACAAGAACAAAGCCTCTAACTGCACAGTTTCAACTTGACACAAGCGTGACCGTTCCAAGTGTTCTCTGATTGCCATTATCTTCCAACTTCCTTCTTAAAATAAAACTGACGCCCAAGGAGGTTGAAAGGATAAAAAGATCAGCCACCTCTTGGAGCTTTATTTAACACGCTTTAATGTCTTTCAAGGATTAGGTGCATATAAAATACCTAAACCGGAAAGCTAAAGGTTATTTTTCCAACAAACCGAACAGGAAATACCGAATGTCAGACTTTCATACGTCACTGTTCTCTTCATAGTTTAAGATAAGTGGCCTTTGTTTTACAAAGAGACCCCTATCTTCAGGCCTGACTAATGTACTCATTCTTGTTCCCATTGACCTGCCGCCCAAAGGTTAGACAGCAAAGCGCAGCAGCACCGAAATAAACACAGCAAACCCAAAAGCTGTCTCGATATTTGTTCATAGACCACCATGGAAGGAAAGGCAGGGTTTCCCTCTTATGCCAGATATGCGTAGGTGATGAGAGGAAATCCCAACCCAAACACAAGGCCACTTTCCCAGGGGGAGATAAACAAGGTTAAATGCAAGCCATACAGGAGAACTTATCCTGTACATTAATTGAACTTAATTAGGATCTGCAACTGGAAAAGTCTAATTTGTTTCATCATGGTTTCAGCTTTTCAACATCATAGCAAGTTTTTTTTCTCAGCAGATTTCAAGAAAAAAACATCTATCCATCATCCACCACTTATCTTGGGGAGAAAAGGATTTTTATCCCTTGTGCTATCTTAGATGACCCCACCCTTACATGACAAAGGTGGATAAAGGTGGAAAGATTTCATGTAATCCACGGACACCAGTGAAGATCACAAATCATTGAAGAACAAAGGTTCAGTGCACTGTCTAGTGGGTCTAGATGACCCAACTCCCAATGTTAAAGTGCCTAGGATAGCACAAGGGTTAACTGTGATTTGCATACAAATCCTGAACTTCATGCGGACTCACTGCCTCCAGTCAGTCAGTTGGTGAAAATGTACTCAACAAAGTCAGTAACTGTAAAGCATTCAGCATGCCTGTTGGATTGGGAGAAAGAAATCTTAGTCTGTCTGAGACTGCAGTTGTACAGAAAAAAATGGAAGCACCACACAAAGTCCAAAGTTTTTCTCAACAGGGAGTCTTGAACCAATGGAGCCCGTGTCCTGACATTAGAAAATTAAAATATATCTCGATCCCACAAATTAATATCTTGTTCGCACGAATTACTATTCCGTTCCCACAAGATAATATTGCGTACGCTCGAAATACTATTTCGTTCCCTTGAAATAATTAACTCGTGCGAACGCAATAATTATTCACGTCATAAGTCATTCATAAACACGCATATGCTCTCCGTTCGGCCGCAAAAGCCACTTTCAGCGGTAACTTCAGTGTATCTGTGACCCACATTCGTTCAAGAAAGGAAAAAGAAAAACAAGAATGATCAATTTATTATTTTCTCAATAACTTTAAGAAAAACATCATAAGATTTCTGATACCTAGGCTTGCTGCTTTGCCATACGATTCACCGGACATAGCTCCTAGCTCCGCCGCGGAGCTCTTTTACTTGTCATGCCGGCATTCGGGCAGCTGGCTGATATTGTCACTGGTTTGATTTTACTAATTTAAATAAAAGAAACCTCTAAGTATTAAGTAACAACAAATATTTTCCCCATCTGAAATACAGATTAATGGAGTAAACAGACATTTCTGGGAGGAATTATTGTCATCAGTTCTAAAATTTCTCAAAGTATGTATATCATAAACAAAGCCAAATATGTCCTGGACATAAAATCATTACATGTTTTGTGCTACTCTATGGTATCGCCATATTTCCCATATTGTCTTCTATCCATCCTCTGTCTAGATTACAACAAAGGGGTTTCAGTACAATTCACCACATTGAATACCATCAACACACCCATCCTCCTTTCGTTATCTAAAATACTACAATTTTCTGACTTCATATCATTCCAGATGCTCAAATTTCTGTACAAAATAAGATACAACTGGCTTCCAAATCCCTTACAAAATAATTATTTTTGAAAGAGAAAGAGGATGCCGGTTAATGGGGTTGTTGAACTTTAAAGAATTAAACTTGGAATAACTTTGAAAAGATTTTGCATGACAGTAATCATTTAAACTGGAATAATCTGAATAATTTTCCATCTTAACACCAAAACTCTGTAGATAACAGCTATGTGATTGTTGTTGGTGTGATGATTGTAATGAATGCCTGATATTTAAAATGGGACTGATGGCGTTTGATAAATCGCCATCAATATAATTTTTTCTTTTTTTATCACAGTTGAATGGTCTTAAGGTGTATGCTCTGATAAGCTACAGCATCTCCTTTTAAAAATGATATTTTTGTTAAATAAACTAAAGTAAGCCAAACTAAACTCTACAGGCTCACTGATCTACAACCTTAACAACTCCTGCTGGCGTGTTTTCCGTCTGCAGACTGCCCGGTTGTAAGGGTTCTATGGTTTTGATGTTGTTTTTGGCTCATGTTTTGACTTGCCCTGTCAGTCCCACCAGTTCCAGGTTCGTCTTAATTTACAGCTGTCTTCATTTCTGTTAATTGCCCTCAGTCTTTTTTAGGGTTTTCAGGTCATCTGTTCTGCTTTTTTCTTTTTCTTAAATCCCTTAGATCTGTCATGTTTCAGTTAATTTATGAAATGTTTAAGTTTCTGTCACCAAGCTTGGTCTTCTGCATTTTGAGTTCTACACTCCTAACATCGGCAGTTGTGACTAAGGCTTTACACCAGAGTGCTGGCACAAAAAGAATTAGCAATCAGAGATAAAACATGACAAAAGGTTAATTGTGTCCTTAGTACTGCTTTGTATTTTGGAGAAAAGAAAAGTATACAGCCTCACATGTTATTTAATGCACACTATTATCAGCACTACTGGTCAGAGGTTTTAGAACCCTCCACTGTGTTGAGTTTTTCCATCAAAAGTATTGAGCGTAATGTTTTATGCACTGAAAGGACAGAAAAAATGAGCAACACTTGGTGTCACACCATGTGGAGCCGTCCATTGACACAGATGAACCGTGTTTGAAATGGGAGTCTTCTAGTCTTCAGCAGTCCAGCGTTTCCTGGACTGGGTGAGTCTCTAAGGCTGCATTTACACTGCAGGTCTTGATGCCCAAATCTGATTTTCTGACTATATCCGATTTTTTTGATGACCCGCTTACATCATCTTTTAAAAGTGACCCGTAACCGATTTTTGCATTTACACTATACAATGCTGAAACTATCAAACGTAGAACTTCTGAGGACTACGTAACGTAGCAGCATTTCTGCCTTCCGCGGACCTGAGCACTGACCGCATGGATTTAAAAAATGATGTGCGAGCAGGCCCTTGATAATAATCATAACAGTAATAAAAGCACATTTAGAAGATGCGTGTTGGTCCAAACGGCAAACGTTTAGCATGGCGAAACCCTCCCCTTCTTGTGTTTCTTTTGTGTGCCTTGGGCGCTCCTGGATGAGGCAGCAAAGGGGATGCGCGGGAGAGGAAAAAGGGGGGCTGCTCGGCCGGCTAATGTGCTCGTTTTGAACGAGGAAATGTTTGCAGACGTTGTGCTGTACTAACAGTTTGATCCAAGCAAATAAATAAACGGCTTCTAGCCTGTTCCAGAGCAACGGTGTCCTGCTTGATTAGTTACCGTTTGCGTTCTGACCGGGACCGGATCGGAAATAACAGCGGTTTCCGACTACGGTCTGAAGCTGAAAGGAAACACGCTGATGGGGCTCCAGCTGTCCTCGAACAGCAAAATCAGCGCACAAAAGCACCTTAATAAGTCATGTGATCTCCGTTGGTGGTGTCCTGAGTTGACGTCACAGGACACGACTCGCATTTACTGGGGAATATCCGATTTGTCTGCTTACATGGCATACGCAAACGCACGTATCCGATTCATATCTGATTTATTTCCACATATGAATGAGGCCTGAATCCGATCTGAGACAATCAGAATCCATGAGCTTTTGTCCTGCTTACACGTTCACCGGTCATATCCGATCTGTGCCACATGAGAGGAAAAATCGGAATTGGGGCACTTGAACCAAGCAGTGTAAATGCGGCCTAAGTCTGCAGCTCCAAGTCTTCTCTTCAGACCACAATGAAGCTGCTGGATCTGCCAGACCTCTTCCTGTCAGCTTCTCCCAGTCTCTGAGCACCTTGTAATGTTATAACAAAACTGCACAAAATGATACTTTGACTTCCCTTCTCCACAGATAATACTTCTATTTCTCATTGTTTTAATGTTTCTCTTTGCCACTTTTGAAACAGAAAACTACTTTGAGCCGCTCAACACTGTTCAGCTAAAGCTTGTCTCCAGCTCTGCCGTAATGCAGACACAGATGGTGGTGGAAAGCCCTGATGTACGTCTTCAAGTCCTAACACATGTAGAAATGACATGTGAGGATTGTTCAACCTTTACTGCATGTAAACAGCTACACATTGTCGATCCATTGTGTTTTCCTTAAGGGGGTCTTTTTGTGTAATTCTGACACGTACAACTTTTTTTTAACCTCACCTTTATTGGACATTTTTTACCTAGAAAAAAACGTCTTTTTTTTTTTACTTTTAACTGCTTGTAAAAATAGATTCAGAACATGCAAAATGTAGTTTTTTTTAAGGTGCCTGCATGGATTAATCAGTGCAAAGTAAGTATGCAATCTATTTTAGCAATACAAGCAGTTTTGTGCTTTTTCCCAGAATACATTTCCAAATAAATTCCAAAAAGATGAAGTGATGGAGGTATATTTACAAATTCTAAACTTCACGTATTACAGTTTTCAGTTGAGTTGATGATCATCCGCTCATGTTTCTCCATGACAAAGCTGCTCTGTCAGTATCTCCTCCTCAAACGTTTTAGTAAATGCTAAAACAGCTGCAGAAAGCTTTTCCTCCATGAGGCACCTGAAGATCCGAGAGCAACAAGCAGATATTTTAGACAAAGTCTGGCTCACATTTTGCGTTTCACTCATCATTTTATAAACATTCTTCTCACTGTTTGGGGTCAAAGAGCATGCTGGGACTCAGCTCATCTTAGGGGTTTTTGTCTTTCTTGGTGGAAGATAGAAAATCTGGAGAAATGGTTTAAACTGAGAGAAACAGACTGACGAAGGTCAAAACCCCAGCAGATCTAGAGTCGCTTCAGCTTTACTTTTTACGTGGTGGCGTCATGTTATCATGTTGAAAACATTGTTTCACTGGAGTTACCGTTAGCCTTTTTTACTGCTAATAACCAGTAATGCAATTGACTGAATCATTTTTAAAAACTGTAGTTTTCTGCAAAGACAGCACTGTAGAAGAAAAAAATGCCCTTCTCACCCTCTGCAGGTGGTTTCTCAGTTTTAGAAAAGAAATTCATTGAAATGTGATCAGATAAATAATGCAGATATTGCTTCTCACTGATTTTCCCAACAATCTAGATGTCATAAACATTTATCAGCCTACCTTCATCCCTTTGTTCTCCTCAGTAGTCGCCTTGCAGCTTGACTCCGCCGTACCAAAGTAGCAAGTAGAAAGTGTTGAGCTTGATTTTGATAGAGGCTTTAAAAACTGGTCAGCGAAATATAAAGCTTAAAGAAGTAGAAAAGGACTTGAAGTGCAGGACTTCCATGATCTTTAGTTGTTTAGTCTAGATCTTTAGTCACGTGGTTTTGTTTACAAGCTTTGGTTCGAAACAGGAAAGTCTGCTTGAAGGGAATTCAATTCAATTCAGTATTATTTGTATAGCCCAAATTCACAACAACAGTCGTCTCAATGGGCTTCGTATCGGTAATTGAGAAAGTAAAACATAAAATCAAAAGGATCATGAATACATAGAATTCAATAGGAAAATACTAAATTTGTCATGGTGCCTCTGTCAGCCCCCCCCCTCTGCTCTGCTCTGCTCCTGACTCCACCAGCTGTGACCAATTCACCCTCATCAAACCTGCTGCTCTTAAGGAGAACCAGCTCCACAAATCAACGCCAGTTCATGGTTCATTATGGTGACTACGCCTGGTCTCAGTCTCGTTCATGTTTTGCAATCCAAGTCTTGTCTCGCAACTAACGTTATTCTCCCTGCCTCAGGATTCCTGCCCTCAAGTGTCACCTGTGTGGAAGTCAGTTCGAGCCACTCCTTCACTCCTCTGGAAACGCCATGCTCCGCTAGCCGCGCTACTACCTCCAGCCACGCCTCAAGCTTCGCTCCTCTTCAGACCACCAACAAGCTACTAACATCTTCCTGGAAGGATAATAAAAAGCCTAACTTACCTCTCACCTACCTGTGTTCTCATTCTGGGTTCCAGCATCTGGATCTGTCGCTCCTCTGAATCATGACAAAATTGAACTAACTAAACTGACCAATCTAAACTGGTAAGGATAAACTCCTAAAAAAAATGGATTCCGGAAAAAACGAAGAAACCTCAGGGTTATCCACATGAAGGAGGGATCCTCCCCCAGGACGGACAGACGATTTACCAGAACTCTGAGAGAAGAATTAATTTAATTTATACAACTATGTATTTAAAGTCCAGCAGACAAGCTTCATCCAGATGGATGCAATTAATGTTTTCTGTGAGTATTTAAGACTTCTGCTTCTGTTAATGAGTTTTGATTTTCTACTATTGAGTAAACTGCTTGTCGTCTTTGCCATTCAGGCTGTTTTCTCCACTTTTTGGCTTTTTCCTCTGATGTTTAACAGGATTTGGACTCATAGCCTCTCCTTCATTCACTGAGGGTTTTTGGGCAAGACCCTTTATCCCTTGTGCTATCCTATGAGGTCCAGATGACCCTATCCTTAGATATATGAACATATGTACATATACATGTATATATTATCCCTACCATGACAAAGGTGGATAGAGGTGGAAAGATTTCATGTAATCCATGGACACCAGTGAAGATCACAAATCATTCAAGAAAAAAGGTTCCGCCCACTGTCGAGTTGGGCCTAGATGACCCAACTCCCAATGTTAACGTGCCCAGGATAGTACAAGGGTTAAGCTACTGCCTACCCATGTAGCCACAAGGGGGCACGAGTCTGGGTCCCCCTGTGCCGGTCCCCAACCTGGATAAAATATGAGCATTTGATTCTGTCCAGATGTTTTCCTAATACACACTGAATGCTGACTACAGAGCGTCTTTGCCCCTTTGCTGTTTGGGCTCCCCTTCAACCCCTGAAGCATCCCTGACAGGAGTTCAGACAGTTGAGCTGGGGAAGTCATCTGCTGGCCCCCTGTGAAAGCAGATGGTGAGGCAGGCAGCATCTGCTACAGTGGGAATTCTAATTTATCTGTAAATAACAGATCACACTGATCGCATCCTGTGAGTCTGCATCCTGCAGAATCTCCCTCAGTGACTCAACCTGTGTGCTGACACTGAGAAGATGCTCTCTGAGAGCAACCATCTGCCCCAATTGATTCCACAGATGTAAGCCTGTTCGTCTCAAGAAAAACTGCAGCAACATCTGGATAAAGAAAAAAATTACTGATAAAAAGAAACGATAGAAGAATTCACTTTTTTGCTTTTAATTTAACAATTACATATTGTTCTAGTTGTTCGGTCCTTACAGCAGGTAGAACAAAATACATTCATGAGGTTTAAAATAAATTTAAAGTTCTCTCAGCATAGAGAGGAAGTGTTTGGCGAAACACAGTCAGTAGAAGCACAGGTCTGTTTGTCTTAAGCACTTAGCTTTTTTAAGTCTCACTTTATTTAAATCTATTTTCAAAGCGTTCCCAGTGGTCTTTTAACTATGATGATGCCGTTTTTAGCCAAAAACGTTCATTAGAATTTCCTCTCTGGGTTGTGGTTGTTGGCGTGGGGCAAACCCGCCCCCACCACCTGTCTGTCACCTATCTGTTTACACTCTCTCCCGCTAGCTTACAGCCCCTCACCAACCCAACATCAGCGGTGCAACAACATTGGCAGCGATATTGGAGCTATCCAGCCGCACAGTTCTGATCCAGATTCCAGCTCAGACGAGGAAAACAAGGACGCTCATGGATCTATTGGTCTGCAGGTGGATGATCAGAATGGAGCAGAGCAGAGAGAACTTGTAGCTCGCCCAGAGTATTTTCTACATCATAAATAAGATATTTTTCCAACTGCAACTTTTTTTGTCTGCTCCTGATTTACAATGAATTAAATAAAGAAAAACGTAATTTTCTTTTAAATGTTTAAATGTCTCGAGCAAAATTCCCAAAGAACATGTTAAAAACAATCAAAAAAATTTCAGTGGGTCTTTTAAACATGTTTCAAAACAATTGAAAACAGGAAGGGTTACATGTTTTTTAAACTCTGCAATTAGGCCTTTGTTGTTCCTAAATAAATGATTTAGTATGAAGCAGAAACACTGTATAACAGCATTTAACATCAACACAGAGAGACCAGCATGGCTCTCTCTAACCCTTGTGCTATCCTATGGGGTCAATATGACCCCACCCTTACATTGACGTGTTCTCCCTACCATGACAAAGGTGGATAAAGGTGGAAAGATTTCATGTAATCCATGGACACCAGTGAAGATCACAAATCATTGAAGAAAATGGTTCAGTGCACTGTCTAGTGGGTCTAGATGACCCAACTCCCAATGTTAAAGTGCCTAGGATAGCACAAATGCTAAACAGATCTATGTGGTTTGAGCTTTTCTGTTGCCTCTGGCGCCCTCTACTGGTCGAGTTGGTGCAATTGCAGCAATTGAAAAGGGCAGGTTTTCTTGAGACAAATGTCTTGTTCATTATCATGTTCCCGCCCTGTTATGAGTTCTGAATGGACATGATTCTAAAGTCCAACAACAGTACAAATACTTTGTGTTTGTAGACTTGTGTAGTACTTTTGCCCCTTCTGGTCACAGGCAGTGCTTTGAACTTTTTTTAAGTAAAATTTGTGATCATCACTCTGTGGTGTCTTTCACAACATTTTTTTTTCTGTGACTTTTTTGATCAGTAGATAACGTGTTGCTGGTTGAGCCGCATAGAAAGCTCTTCACAGGCATACGTGTCTCCAAAATGCTGCCAGCAGAATGGCTCTTTGTCCCCACCGAGGCTTACTGTGGCTGTTTATCAGAGCATAATTATGAAAAGTGGATACGTTTTGTGGTCAGAGCATTGTTGAAGTTGAGCATTGTCACCCAACCAAATAAAGTGAACAGTGTAGGGCAAGGCACACTGCCTCACACCTGGGAACCACTACCCTAGGAGGATTCTGGGAAACATGTTTTGCCCTTTCTTACTTCAAGCAGTTTTGTGTGCTGTGCTGGATCACTTCACTTCACTTTGGTTTGATGTACAAAACCCCCTGAGGTTGTTTTAGGTACAAGGTGTCGCACTACAGACTAAAGGCACAATCACAGCAAAAAAACACAACAAAGACAACAACAAAAAAACAATAAAGGCAAAAAACACAATGAAGACAAAGCCATTGTGCCAAGTTAAATAAAGTATATTAGGTTCAAAAATATTCTAGAGCTGTCATAACTTTGTCCAAACACTAGCAGAGAGTAACCTAATCCATTTGGTGAGGCTTTATAATGAAGTGATGGAGCTCAGACTGCAACTGCTTGGAAAGTCCACCAGAGGGCGCCCTTACACCACCAAGCACGCGGAAGAATTGTTTACCGTGGTGAGTGGATGGATTCTGGAATTATGTAAAGCTAAAGGTATGACTTTGCTACTAAAAATAATAATCATCAAAAATAATTTTTCTATGCATTATTTTTTATAAATTACCACTTCAGATATATATATATATATATATATATATATATATATATATATATATATATATATATATATATATATATATATATATATATATATATATATATATATATATATATATATATGGGTATATCAGTATTTGTTCATTTGTACTGGGATTTGTTGTTCTGTCTTAAATATAAACATGTCTTGCACCTTTCGGCCACAGTACTTCACGAAGGATGATCCAGAAATAAGACGCAGTTTAAAAATTTAAATTTATAAATTTAAGAACAGTAAAAGAAAAGTCTGGTTTATGTCACAGGTGTTTTGATGTAGGTAACAATTGGCAACAAAATTATGAATGTGATGAAATTGGATCACAAATTTTGACATCTGAATTGTTTTTTCTTTAGTTTTAGTTTTAGAACAGTTTCTTCTTTGTATTTGTGGGGATTTCACTAATAACAACCCAAAAACGTGATATATACAACATTTCTGTTTTTTAGAAGGGGGAAAGGGAACTTACATTATTATAATTATACTATTTCAACAAATCATTGCCCAAAATGCAGATTTTCTTTTATTTAATGTACAAAACTGTGATCAAAGTTTACGACCATGCAGGCAGATGTATTTAAAGTTTTCGGTTAAATATTTGGTTTAATCTTTGTGGGAAAGATGGTTTTATTCAAATGTTTTTTTTATTCAAATGTATTCAAATCTTTACATGAAGGTGAACTTAAATTCATAAATAACTCACCAGTAGAAAACTTTACAGCTTTACAGCTTTTCCTTCCTTCTAACCTCCACGGTTAGTTAGTTAGTTAGTTAGTTAGTTAGTTAGTTAGTTAGTTAGTTAGTTAGTTAGTTAGTTAGTTAGTCCCTTTTTTATGACATTTTTTGATTTATTACTAAAGTCAGTTTTAAAAAAAACGTTTTTTTCTTTTTCTGTTTGAAAACAGAACATGTAAATGATCTGTAACTGTACCAGTGAACTGCATTTATGACATTTTCTTTATGGAGTTCTGTTTCTTTATCACTCATGGACAATAGTTACACATTGATACACGTCCAGGCAGCTGTCAAAGTCCAGTCAAGTTTGAAGGTTTTTTTCTGTCATGCTGGATTCCATCCATTCACTTTCCTAACTCGCTGAATCCCCTTGGAGTCACAGGCCTGCCAGAGCCAACCCAGTGACTGTTGAGCAAAGGCGGGGTACACCCTGCACAGGTTCCACGTCTATTCCAGGGAGTCTTGGATTCCCTCATTGTCATATACAGAAGGGATTATGCTAAATGAGGGGTCCATGATCAGCAGTTGTGGCGTGAAGCGAAAGAGACGTTTGCCTCCATAAAGTCCAATCATTTCTGTTGATGGACAACTCAAAGGGCATGATCCCGATTATACCACAGTCACTTACCAAAGAAAGGAATAGTAGATTAATTATTGGTTCTTTGATCTTGTTGTTTAAATTGATTTTCCTCAAAAAGCACACTATTTGACACAGGCTGCGACGCGTTGTCATGGTGACCGATACTGAGCCTGCACCAACCTCACTCTGCAGCAGCGTTTGTTCCAGAGAAACGAAACAGTTTACAGTGTAAGACATGTCCACCATTGACTTTGATCATTAAATGTGGATCAACAACATTTCATTCATTTCTTATTTACAGACAGAAAGACAGACGACAAACTCTTTCAAATTAAAGTCAACATTATGGTTGATGTTCAAATCCCGTAGAGATCCTGTCATCTGTTGTGATGAACTCCAGAGTAACGTCTGTCCACCTCTGCTCTGAGTGTCTGTTGTTCCAGCAACCGACTGGTGTTTAGGCTGACGCAATGATATAGAACGTTCAGGCAATGTGACTGGAACCTCATTCATAGGTGTCCATTATGTGAGGGTTAATGGCCGACGAAGTGTGCAAGATCAGAAATTAACGCACGCCTGCTCATACCATGGTCTTTTACAAAATAAATAAATATTCAGTCCATTATTAGGACTTTATTCTTGTTATTTTTTTCAGTTTGGATCGCTTTTTTCACAAAAAGCTAACTATTTGTTGCGTGGACCTCCAATCTGGACTGCAGCGGCAAAGCAATATGTATGCTGATGGTCACAATAGCTTAAATAAAGCATGAATTCAGAGAGAAAGTTCACCTCTTACTGTTTTTTTTTTGTCCAGATGGTGAAGCTAAAGTTTGTTTTAAATAAGCTGGTGCAGTGATACAGAACTCACCAGGGAATTCACGACAATTCACCCGGACCATGTCGTAAAACTTTTTTTATTTTTTTATTTTTTTATTTTTTTTTAAATTGTCCTGTCCAACAGCTAGGCAAACAGATGAGAGCTGAGGGCCTCTTGTGTTGGACATATTTTATTTTAACAAGAGGGGTTATTCATCTTCAGACAAACCAAAGGTATGTCTGAATAAACCCCTTTTGTAATTGAGGCCAAACTTTATTAATTTCAATCATGTTTGAAAATCTTTGGTGTTGGACCGGACGGAAAAGGAAAGAGGGGAAGAAGAGAGAGGGACGTTAGAGAGAGGGGGGGGGTAGGAGGGTGATAATAGGAGGGGAAGGGGGGGTAAAACCATGAAGCAGCATAGAGCAGACAGGTTTACTGGTTGTTTATCACCACGGTACGGTTCAAATGTAGTACAAAAAGGGCGGGGCCTGTTCACACACACTCAAATATTATCAACACACCTGCTAGCTGCAAAAAATGTCCACATGTCAACATGTACACAAAACAGATAGTGTTCACACACGCATACCTATGCCTTTAAACCAACTAGTGTGAAACCTTTCATTCATTCAATCATGCAAACTATTAGTGCAAAGGTGAGCTAACACCTGTGCTCAAGTGAGTGTTTATGTTCTTCTAAAATGGATTGTGGAATGTGAAAAGAAGGAGGAGGAGCGCCCAGCCACCCCCACACCCAGACCCCCGCCGCAGCAGCAGCGGCAGCCGGAATTCCCCCAACGCCACACGGGAACAGGCAGGGAACAACCGCTCCCCGGGCGACCAAGACCGCCACCCAGGCCAGGGCCAGCAGGACCGCCGCGAGGCCCCCAGAGCCAGAGAGCCGGGAGGCGCAGAGGGAAAGAGAGCGCCGCCCCAGCCCAGCCAGGAAAGCAGCCCCCCGCCGCACCGGAAGAGCCCAACGCAGGGCCCCACCGGAGACGGACGCCCACAGCCCCAGACGAGCACCCCACCACCACCCAGGAGTTCCGGGCATCCCCCCGCCCCGACCCCAGGTACGAGCCAGGACCCCCCAAGGGAGACCCGCTCCGCACTCCAGGCAGCCACCCACCCGGCCCACGGTTGGTCCAGGTAGGAGCAAGGCAGGGGCCCGCCGCCCCCGCCCAGGAGGGGGGAACCCCGGGGAAAAAAGGGCGGCCCACAAGGGGTGTTATAAATATGGCCCGACCAGGCTCGGCCATGTTGGAAGTTTGGCGGGGCCCAGCGCCCAGGCGCAAGGACCAGGACCCACCCCCAAGGGACACGAACACCCCCGGCTCAGGTGTAATATGAACCCCCCCACCGTTCGGAGAGAGCACCGCCGGGCCCAGGGAGCCGGCACCCAAGGGACACGGCCGCCATCGCCAAGGGGCCCACACCCCCCACCAGGGAAGGGGTAGGGGACAGATGGACCCAGGTCCCACCTTCCTTGTAAAATGTGTGTGCGTGTATGGGTGTTTGAGAGGGTGTTTGTGTGCATGTGTGTGTGTTTATGTTGGAATGTATATATTGAAGGGGGAGGGGTGTGTGTACTAAGGGGGGTGCAGTTAAAATTGGCGAGTAGGGCACTAAGGGGACATCTCCTGATTACTCACAGTGATGTCCCCTCACCCTCCACACCAAGGGGCCCTAAATGTCTAAGGTGCGGTTAAAATTGGCGGGTAGGGTGCCAGGAGGACATCTGCTGCTTGCTTGCAGTGATGTCCAAGCACCCCCCCTACCAAGGACCCTACATGTCTAAGGTGCAAATAAAACCGAAAGAGGGGGGGCCCACTCCATACGGCAACCATAGGAGGGGGGCCACTCCCAAGTAGCCCCCCCCCAAGGCGCATCGCAGGCTAGACCCCCCACCCCCTCACCCTAATATGAGGTTACATGAGGAAGGGGGTAAGTTGGGGACAGCTGGTAGACTGTCCCCCGGTGGTCAAACAGCCGTCCCCCAGCCCACCCCCAGCAAAGGGGCCAGGGCCACCCAGCCCAGGGGCCCCACCCCTGGAGGCGCCGACACCCCAGGCCCGGCACCACCCACCCCACACAGAGAGAGAGGAGCCAGAAAGCGTCGCCCCCCCCCGGAGCAAGCCCAGGCCCCCACCCCCAGACGCCGGCCCTAGATGAGCTCTGGTCAGGCCTCGACGGGACCGAGGGAGGCCAACCGGCCGAGGCAACCACTGATTGCCTCAGCGGAGACCCCGACCCGCTACGTCCTAAAACTTTTTAATAGACACCCTGCAGCCAATCAGAAATGAGTAACCCTTGTGCTGTCCTAGGCACTTTAACGTTGGGAGTTGGGTCATCTAGACCCACTAGACAGTGCTCTGAACCTTTTCTCTTCAATGATTTGTGATCTTCACTGGTGTCCATGGATTACATGAAATCTTTCCACCTTTATCCACCTTTGTCATGGTAAATGGTAAATGGCGTATACTTATATAGCGCTTTCTACCTTCTTACGAAGGCCCAAAGCGCTTTACAGTCACAGTCCCATTCACCCATGCACACACACATTCACACACTGATGGCGGCTCCGCTGCCAAACACTGGCGCCAACCTCCCACCAGAGGCAAGGTGGGGTTCAGTTTCTTGCCCAAGGACACTTCGACACATGGGCGTGCAAGGCGGGAATCGAACCTGCAATCTTACGATCATGGGTCGACCGCCCTACCGCTGCACCACGGCCGACGTCATGGTAGGGAGAACACGTCAATGGAAGGGTGGGGTCATCTAAGATAGCACAAGGGTTAAAATCTGGTGTTCCTTAACCCATAAGAACCCATGAATGAATTCTGATTACTTACTCAGCTCAAATTGATTTTCTGTGGTATAATCAAAAATCTGTCAAAATGTTTGATTTTGGTCAACTACAGAGCCCCACCTGATGGATTGTTAGAGCATTGTGGGTACTGTAGTCAGGAGCCTTGCAGAGGGGCATCTTGAATACATTTTTACTCATTTGACTGATTTGTTTCACCTGATGCATTGTATAGTCTGAAAAATATGTTTATGTTTTAAAATAAAGACAATTTTTTTAATTGTTCAACCAAAGAGTGACAGAGGAGCTCTGCAGCCTCACGGTGCAGACATCTGGTCTTGACTGACAGATCCTGCTCAATTAGAAACAGCAGCTTTTGATCTCATTGATAGACGTCTTTAAGGTCTGTGCAGCACTAAACTGCACTGAATGTGGTTTAACCTGATCGACTAGAAAAAAATGACATTAGAGAAGAAGGTAAGTAGAGATACTTCCTGCAGAATCCGCTTATAAGGGATGGAAAGGTGAACACAAAAAGACTTTCAGTTTTGTCTCTGTTGTATTTAGTTTAGCTTTTTATTTATTCCGTTTTATCTCAGCACCTTAAAAACATTTTGTTTCTGTGATATCTTTCGACAATAAATTTGGACTCACTTTATTGTGATTAAACTTTAGAAACTGTTGCAGTAATGAAACAAGAGTAGAGGATTGGTTGGTTTCCACTGCTTTGTTTGTCACGGGTCGTTGGACCAGTTTGTCATAGAAAGGTGCATAAAGACGGCCTTGTTTGGGAACATGTCTGCCTGTGATTGGTTGGCTGACGTGTTTGCAGGAGGCACAGCCGTTTCCTTGTTGTCATGTTATGGGAAACAGGGGAGGAGCAGTTCAGGTGGTTCCTGACAGCAGTTTCAGACTCAACACAAAGACATGAGCTTGGACCTTTTTCACCCACAACACAGCCGTCAAAGGTAAAGTCAGTCTCACTTTGGTCTTTTTCTGCTGTAAGAATGTCTGAGAGAAGTCACTGTCCACAGAATGTCTCAGAGAGATGTGCTTTGTGTCTGTGTTGAGTTTCTGCTGAGTCATGATGAGTCCGGCTTTTTCATGATCTCGTTGTCACTTTGTCTCTTTCAGAACCAACATGAATGGACTTGGACCTTCAGATGTCAGTCCTGAGTCAGGACCCTCAGAGCCAAAGTAAGAGTTTGTTTCTGACACAACCTGGTGTGAAGATAACCCATATAACAGGATGAGGAAGCAGAGCTCTCCTCATCAGACTGACCTTTGACACATCAGCGTTTCAGGGTTTCAACGTCACTGCTATTGTGAAGAAACTAGGTGTGTAACGGTTCAGTTTAACAACGATTCCACTCCTATCATAACTCCTAGTATATGAATCAGATATCAAATAAAACAAACAGAGAAAGGCAGATATGAAATGTTTGTCTTTACTAACTGAGCAACAGCAAAGGAAAACACCAAAGCCAAGCTTTTGGGGTCTGCATCTGAGCTGTCTCAGCTTCTGCATATAGAGAACGGATACAAATAGAAAATGCTTATTTAAAAGGGAATCAATAAACCCTGGAAAAAATATTGGTTCATTCTGAACAATCCGATTCACTGATCTAAAATGGATTTAGGACATCTTTATCCAAAACTTCAACCAGTGAGACTCAGAGAGAAATTGAACAGTGAAGTTTTCCCGATTCTTGGATTTCTTCCAGATCATCAAGTGGAAATGAAATCTTGTGTCCAAACAAACAAGTAAACTAGAATGAATGTCAAATCCATTCACATGTTAGTTTCCTAAAGTTCAGTCCACTGTTCTTTTATCACATCCAAAGAATCCAAATGGGACATTCTTAGAACATTCTAGCACACTGGATGGTCACATGACTTTATTAAAAGTGTGTCCACACATTGGACTTGAATGATGGACGGATCAGTTTTAATGACACCACATGTGTGTTGTCCGCTAATACACTTGGTCGTTTTTACATGATAGTAAAACAAAGTTACCATGTCTCAATCCAAATGGTATTTTCCAGGATATAATTAATTAATTTCATTTTTAATCGATTTTCTAACGGTGTAGATCGATTTTATCACCAACTTGCCTCAGACAGATTGATCTGGTTGTAGGAATAGAAATCGATTCAACATTAATCGATTCATCATTACTCCGCTAAACTTAAGGCTAACACTTCTGTATAAGGATTAAGCTGCTGGATAGCTTAGTTTGTTGAGTGCAGGACTGGCACATGAAAAATCAGGGTTTGATTCCCAGGGGCCCAAAGAGCTTTGTCCAGTGTGGGTCCTTGGGCAAGACCCTTCACACTACAGCCCCAGTAGCCATAAGAGGGCTATACAGAGCTGTGTCAGGAAGGGCATCCGGTGTAAAACTCTCTGCTACACCACCTGTGTGAAACCAGCAGCTCAGAAAAGACATCTCGTCTTCTGGATCAAGTTGTTTGTCCATGAGGAGTGACATGTCCAAACCAGAACCTCCAGATTTCAGTACTGAATCTGGACCCTCACGCTCACAGTAAGAACCAGTTTCTTCAGTAAACAGACTGTCAGGAAATAAGAGCTACTCGGAGGAAACTCCTGATGTTTAAAGAAGAAACTATGCCTTCTGTTTGTGTTTGTAGAAGTCTACAGTTGAGAAAAAAGGACCATTCTTCAGTGTCCAGCAGCCTTTCTCTGAGGAGCAACTTGTCCAAACCAGAACCTCCAGACTTCTGTATTGATCGTGGACCCTCCCGCTCACAGTAAGAACCCGTTTCTTCCGTAAATAGAACTGAAGCTAAAGGTAAAGGGCTGCTGGTCAGATGTTCACCAGACGTTTTCTCATGTGGCTCATTTACTTTGCAGCAGAGGAAACTCTGGAGGATTATCAGAGTCTTGCTTTAGTCTCAAGAAACAACAAACTGGATGGGAATTCTCTTTTGTGTGTGTGTGTCTTTAGATTTCTTGTTCTAAGTTCATTAACAAAAATCTTAAGACCAGTTAAAAAAATGCAAAATATTGCTTTTATTAGCGCTGGACCTTAACAAGGTTTTAAATACAGCTTTAAAATGCAAAAAGGAAGAAAGAGGAGAAAGAAAATTGTTTTGTTTTAGCTGCAAATTTATTGAAAATAACTATTTAAATTAGAAGAAGTGTTCCTCTACTTATCCAAAGTTTAAGACCACAACCCTTAAAGGACAGAATTTCAGCCAAAATCTGCATTTAGTTGTATTTTCTCATAAGTAATCATCCCGTCAAAGTTTCTTGATCCCAAAAAAAGCTGCATTTCCTTGAATGTGGCTGGATTGTTGATCTACATAAGCAAGGCCTCTCAAAACACACCATCACTACTGAGGTTTGGACGCAGTAAATCACTAGTTTTACATTTTTTTAAAGATCCCCAGGGTTACTGAACAAAAAAATCAAGTGCCACACCCACGTCACAGAACATTTTTTTAAACCAGTTCCTTCTTTCTAAAGCCGCCCTGTGCCACATGAAAAACACTTTGCAGCAGCAGTTTGAAGAAAAGCAGCTGTAAGTTTAAAGCTGATCTTGTTATATCATGAATACCATCGGTGATACAGTTCGATGGCCATCACTAAAATAAACAGAGAAAGGCAGATATGAAATGTTTGTATTTACTAAATGAGGAACAGCAAAGGAAAACACCAAAGCTAAGCTTTTGGTGTCTGCATCTGAGCTGTCTCAACTTCTGCATGTAGAGAATGGATACAAATACAAAATGCTTATTAATAAAGAAATCAATCAACCCTGGAAATAAACACAATTCCTGCCAAGTCCTGCCAAGGTTGATCTGCTGTGTGATGTAAGCATTCTGACAGTCAGGAAATAAGAGCCACTCTGAGAAAACTCCTGATGTTTAAAGAATAAACTATGCCTTCTGTTTGTGTTTGTAGAAGTCTACAGTTGAGAAAAAAGGACCATTCTTCAGTGTCCAGCAGCCTTTCTCTGAGGAGCAACTTGTCCAAACCAGAACCTCCAGACTTCTGTTCAGAACCTGGAGATCCAGACACAGAGTAAGAAACTCAGTAAATTTCAATTGTCTTCATCACAAAAGTCCCTAAATGTAAAAAGTACATATCATGACATGATGCTATAAAAATTACTTAACAGTTTTAAGTGTCAAAATTAACCATTTCAGTTTTTTCAGACTGTTATATTGATCAATGTTTGAAGACCAACTTCATGAAAATTTGTGTTTTTGGTGTTTTTAACATATTCTTGTAGCATGTCTATGAAGACTCTCATGCATCCAGGTTGATTCCATCATAGTAGTAGGTTTAGGGTTTGTCATCTAGACTTAGTTTTTAAAGTTAGAAGACGTTTCACCTCTTATCCAAAAGGCTTTGTCAATTCTGAATAAGTTGACAATTCTATTGTCAACTTAGCCTACAGTACATGGTTTCGGGTTGTTAAGAGTCCTTTGTTCTCAGCTGGGTCGGGGAGCCAGTGACTCCCTCCCCAAACTGGTCATCTCTTTCAGCTGTTAACGACCCAGGTGGAACTGGTTCGGTTTGTTTGGGTTTCAGAGCACTGCCGTAGATAGATGGAAGAATCAACCTGAGACCACCATTCTTATTAAGAGAAGTCACTGGCTCCCCAACCCCCAAATGAGGACAAAGGACTCTTAACCACCCGAAACCATGTATGCTAAGTTGACAATACCATCCAGTTTCAGGTCTGACTCCTCCCACATGAGCACATATAAACCAGCTCTTTTACCAGCTAATTCAAAATTGACAAAGCCTTTTGGATAAGAGGTGAAACGTCTTTTAACTTTAAAAAACTAAGTCCAAATATTATTGTGGCATTTTTTTTAACCATGGAGGACATATATCAAGAAAAATTCAGCTTTAAATTGCATTTCTCAGTATTTCTTTGTTCAAATCGTCGAAAATCAGTAGCAGACGAAAAAATCCTGTTTGAAAAAGATTGCAGAATCTGCGGGCCACAAACTCCCAGCTCTGCTCCCTTCTGATGCATCCACTTGCAGACAAATAGATCCATGAACGTTTCTGTTTTCTTAAACTGTAGATAGCTCAAAACTTGCTCATTATCTTTGCTTCACTGCCAATACCAGCTTGGGGTTGTGAGGGGCTGTAAGCCGATGGGAAAAAGTTTAAAGTGTCTTTCTTTTGATAAAAACAGCATAATTATACTTAAAAGACCACTGGGAAACTTTGACGATAGATCTAAAGATGATCAGAGTGGGACTTTAAATCAATTGAATCGGTTAGTTCAAAAGGGGCCCAAGTCCAAGAGGCTTGTTTTTCCAGGAAAGGATTTTAATTGCATAGCTTAAAGGGAGCCTACACCAGATGATTAATACTTTAACCAGATTTAGCACCAGTTCATAGCTTACAAATTTTATAATATGAAGCACCTCACTTTTATCATTTCAGAGGACTAGCAAACCAAAATCTCTGGACTTGGGCCCTTCTTGAATTAAACAGGTGTGCTGCCATATTGGATAACTAGTGCTGCCATCTATGAGATAAAGCTAAACCCATGCAAGAGAGGCCCAAGTCCAGGAATTTTGCACTTAATGCAGTTTAAATGTCAAGCATAGTCAATACATCACAACAGACTTTTGGGACTTTTGCACATAATCAGATAGCTTTTCCCTTGAAGACCATAGAACATTTAATATCTCTATTTTGAAAAATTGTGGACTTGGGCCCTTTTTGAACTAACCGATTCAATTGTTTCGGAGAGCTCCAAGCAACCACTCACCTTGGGTCACAGAATGACTTTCTACACCACTGAATGACTTAAAACACTGGAATAATCCTAGTATTGATAATTTTTGTTATGAAAATTACAAGATCTATCCTCTGTTATCAAGAATCATGATCAACTGTTATAAATGCAGCACTAACATCTGAACACTGCAAAAACGGAATCAATACATTTTTTCATCAAAAATCGCCTTATTTTCTGTTTTGCAAGTTAAATTCTTTTGTCCAGAAAGCTTTTAAATAACAAAATAGTCTTAGTTTGAGAAAAACTGTTTTTTCTTAAAATAAAAATTATTGGTAAGACCATTTTTCTTACCCCACTGGCATTTTTTCTTTTGCATTTTTTTAAAAGAATATCTACCAAAGGGTTAAAAATGTATGACTTGTTTCTAAGGGGCCTAATTTTGCAGTGAAAGTACCGACAACATAGTCCAATGTCCTCGGTCATCAGATCATCGATGACCACAAGAACGTTTTCTGTGCTGTGATGTTGCTCTCTTTACAATTTCTCTTTTCGTGTCTTCAGAAAAAGGAAAAGTCTTGAAGAAAATAGACAAACTGGAGCTGAAACATTCATGTGGAGCAGAACTCTTCAATGTAAGTCTGAGGATCTGTTTGAACACATTTCTGAAAAGTGTTGCACTTTCTGTATCTTTGAACCAGAAAAAGGTTGTTTTTTTCTCTCTGTCTCTTAGCAGATTTTGGTCTCCAGGAGCTTTTAAATGAGCATAAAATCAGTTTAGGCAGCCGAAGCAAACATGTATCCCAAGGAACTGATGAAACAGGAAGTGGAATACCCCTGAACAGGATCTACACTGAGCTCTACATCACAGAGGGACAGAGGGAAGATGTTATCAACCAACATGAGGTGGGGCAGCTGGAAACTGTCTCCAAGATCAACACCCACCATGACACTCCAATCAAGTGTCACAGTATCTTCAGAGCCTTTTCCGACCAACATGGAATCATCAGAGTGGTGCTGACTAACGGCGTTGCAGGCATTGGAAAAACCTTCTCAGTGCAGAAGTTCACTCTGGACTGGGCCGAGGGCTTGGAGAACCAAGACATCAGTGCTGTGATTCCGCTTTCATTCAGAGAGCTCAACCTCATCAGAGATCAGCGGCACAGTCTCCTCTCACTCATCCAAGTTTTCTATCCAATATTCTGGAAGATCAGTGCAGAGCAGCTGGCTGTCTGTAAACTACTGTTTATCTTTGACGGTTTGGATGAAAGCCGACTTTCTCTGGACTTCAGCAACTGTCAGGTGGTGTCTGATGTAACACAGATGTCATCTGTCAATGCACTACTGACAAACCTCATCCAGGGACACTTGCTTCCTTCAGCCCTCGTTTGGATAACGTCCAGACCTGCAGCTGCCAACAAGATTCCTCCAGCATCTATTGACAGGTTAACAGAAGTACGAGGCTTCAATGACTCCCAGAGAGAGGAGTACTTCAGGAAGAGGTTTGAAGATGAAGGAGTGTCGAGCGCCATCATATCTCATATTAAGAGCTCCAGGAGCCTCTATATTATGTGCGTCGTCCCCATCTTCTGCTGGATTTCTGCTGTCGTTCTGGAGCACATGAAGACCACAGAGCAAAAAGGAGAACTGCCTAAGACGCTGACTGACATGTATTCCCACTTCCTGATGGTTCAGACGCTAAACAAGAGGAAGAAGTACCAGCAGAAACATGAGACAAGTCTGCAGGAGCTGACAGAGGATGACCGAGAAGTTCTGCTGAAGCTGGGGAAGCTGGCATTTCAACATCTAGAAAAAGGGAACATCATGTTCTACCAAGAAGACCTGGAGCAGTGTGGTCTGGATGTCACGGAGGTCTCTGTCTACTCAGGAGTTTGTACACAGATCTTTAAAAGAGAGAATGGGATCTTCCAGAAACCAATCTACAGCTTTGTTCATCTAAGTGTTCAGGAATTTCTTGCTGCAGTCTACATGTTTTATTGTTACACCAACAAGAAGGGGGAGGTAGAGAAATTCCTGAAAGGTCAAATGTGCAACTTATCTGTGGAGGAGTTTTTGAGCAGAGCCGTGGAGAAATCCCTGCAGAGTCAAACTGGCCACCTAGATCTGTTTCTTCGCTTCCTTCATGGCCTCTCTGTGGAGTCCAATCAGAGACTTTTAGGAAGCCTGCTGGGTCAGACAGAAAACAGTCCAGAGACCGTCCAGTCAGTCATAAGCAACCTTAAGAAGATGAGCATTGGTGAAATGTGTCCTGAAAGAAGCATCAACATTTTCCACTGTTTGATGGAGATGAAGGACATGACAGTTCATCGGGAGATTCAAGAGTTCCTGAGGTTGGAAGACAGATCTGAAAGGAAACTCTCAGAGATACACTGCTCAGCTCTGGCCTACATGCTGCAGATATCAGAGGAAGTTCAGCTCCATTTGGACCTCAACAAGTTCAACACAACAGATGCAGGTCGACTAAGACTGATCCCCGCCATCAGGAACTGCAGAAAGTTCAGGTGAGCTTGTAAAGGATTTACCTTACAGAGCTACAAAAATCTGTTACAGCATCACCCGTCTAAGCATCCAAAGCTAATTTGTAATGAAAGTATGTCATGAAACCCCTTGTTTAAACTGTAGTGCTAATCATTCAAAGCATCCCCAAACCCTTAACCTCTGTTGTCTAAACGAAGACTATATTCTGTAAAGATGTAAGCTTCTTTATTTGTCAATAAGACCATCTCAAATCATCTTTTGCTCTACTTTAAAAGTGTTCCAAGTTGACTTTTAACTATGATTATGCAGTTTTTAGCCAAAACTCAACAAACCTGTGTCGTATTCTAGTACATCATTTCTGCTGAGCTGCGGTAATTTATTAGAAATTCACCTGGAAGTCAAAATGCTAAATAATGTGATTTGCGTTTGCATTACAGACTTTCATGGTGTAAACTCTCAAAGGCTCACAGTCAAATTGTAGCTTCAGCTCTAAAGTCCAACCCATCCCATCTGAGAAAACTGGACCTGGCCTTGAATGACCTGCAGGAGGCAACAGTGAAGATTCTGTCTGCTGGACTTAAGAGTCCAAACTGTCGACTGGAGAGTCTAAGGTAAAAACAATGGGGGCTTTTTGCCATACACAACGTGGCAACAACAAAAGAGAAACTGTATGTACTTATTTGTTGTCATGACTGAACCTAATTTCTGTTGACATGATAAAACATGTTTGATCATTTCTATTTAGTCATGAAAGGCCTTACAAGTCATTTTACTCACAGGTTCAAGACAAGCTTCAGCTCCGCATTTTCTGTTTTTTTTCTGCTGCAGCCTCCGCTATCTTTCATAGATTTACGCTCCTCCCTGATCCTCACGGATCTCTTTTATTCACAGATGTCTATACTGCCTTCTTCAGCTAATATTAATTTCTCTTCAAGAATCAATCTCTACCTCTCTCAATTGAAGCCTCCAGAGATTCACGTTTATCCTCATCTGTCCTGCAATAAGCAGGAGCTCAAGCCCTATCCTTTAGTCCTCCTAGAACTCCTCTGTCACACTTACAGCTCTCACACATTTGTTACATTACTACAACATGTCCTTCTCAATCTTTAGACTTTCTTATGTCCCAAGTCTCAGCATCACCAAAAACATGTTTGAATAAGCTCTCTTTCCTGGCATGATTCCCAACTGCTGCTTCCGTATTCTTCCATCTCTATTTTCCATGCAATCATTGGTTGGTTTATCTACCCTGTTCTTGATAATGAGTGCAGTTTCGGTGTTTTTGTGTCTTTAGTTTTGAGAAATGCTTTCTGCCAGAGAACAGCTGTGCCACTGTTGTCTCAGCGCTGATTTCCAACCCATCACATCTCGTGGAATTGGACCTGAGCTGCAACAAGCTCCAGGATTCTGGAGTCAGGCAGCTGTGCACATTGCTGAAGAATCCAAGCTGCAAACTGAAGACTTTGAGGTCAGTTCAGTGGCTGTTATTTTTACATGTTTAGGAGCATCGTAAGCATAATGATGTTTTCACAGAACACACACTAGCCCCCCCTATGAAATGCCTGCCCAAGGTGAAGTGTCCTTGGGCAAGACACTGAACCCCACATTGTTCCTGGTGATTATTGGCTGGCGCCAGTGTTTGGCATCAATGTGTGTGGGTGGGTGGATGGGACTGTGACTGTAAGGCGCTTTGGGCCTCACAGTAAAGTGCTGTACACGTATACACTATTTACCATTTTGTACTTTCTACCTTATGTTTGGTCTTTGGATGAGAAACAACACATAAAGTGTTCATTTTTAAATGTTGTTAATGTTTATCCCCCTGGTTAGAGAATGAAGAAGATCAGAACGGAGGAACTGAAGGTCCTCTTAACTGAGACTTTTTATGTCTGTAGCAGGACGTTTATCACATCCTTGTCTTTGAAAACACATGGCAAGCATTTGAACTGGCAGACCAGAATGTAAAAGGCAGAGCACAAAAAGGAAAAAGCCACGCTGAGTGGATCATCTGACTGTAATGTGAAACTTGGGAAGTACTTGGTCCCAGCATCACCTGACCTGGCTGATTCTAGCAACACAACAAGCTAAAATATCCATGAAGTCTGGAGATTTCAACCATACACATCTTTTTACGTTTGTCTATTACTCAACAGTTTGTCAACTGTGTTGTAAAATTACATTTTTTACCTGTTAAATCCAAACAAGAATTAACAGAAGTCTGCTGTTTGTTCATTAACCCTTGTGCTATCTTAGATGACCCCACCCTTACATTGATGTGTTCTACCTACCATGACAAAGGTGGATAAAGGTGGAAAGATTTCATGTAATCCATGGACACCAGTGAATATCACAAATCATTGAAGAAAAAAGGTTCAGAGTACTGTCTAGTGGGTCTAGATGACCCAACTCCCAATGTTAAAGTGCCTAGGATAGCACAAGGGTTACAGTCAACCATGAAGTTGCATTTTTTGGCTATCCAACCCAATGTTTCACAACAACCTGTGTGGCCCTCAGCACGTGTGAGGACGCACAAAGCAGAATAAACCAGAGACAGGCAAACTGGATGCATGCCCATGTGTCAAAGTGTCTATTGGCAAGACACTGATCCCCACATTGCCCCTCTGGACAAAGTAAAATAGCGTTATACTGTATGAGCAGACACCATGTGATTGGTGTGACATAAGATGTAAAAGTTTGCTTTACACTAGAGCATGCATGTTTTTCTGGTTGTATGGTATGTGGGGTATCCTCTCTGAAACCTGCACCAGACAGCCAAGTTCAAATCATTTGATTGATTGGACTGAGTGGCCCCTCCCCCTGTGTGCCAAACAGGAAGTTCCCCTTGGTCCCTAAAAATCTAAATCCTATGGACTTCTGTTGAGCACTGAACAACCATTAATTCATTCTATTTGTCAAAGTAACACATTTTAACATGTTCCTGTTAATCCTACATTTAAATAAAGTCATTGATTCATTACTAATCATTCATCACCCTTAATGACCCCCCCCCCCCAATGAGCCATATAGACAGACACTCACACCAGGACGTTGTGTGTGTTTTGTAGAAGACATTCATCACTTGTGGCACTTCTTCATTCCATGTGTCCTATGTGTCTTGAGTAAAGACCTGCAGAACAAAATTGTATTGTTCTTTTACATAATGATGATGTAACCCTTTGATTGAAATGTACACTAATTCAACAAACGCAACATTCTTTAAATGGTCTCTTTGGATTTTCAGATTGTCTGGATGCAGCTTGTCAAAGATCAGCTGTGCTGCTCTAGCCTCAGCTCTAAGGTCCAACCCATCCCATCTGACAAACCTGGACCTGAGGTTCAACAACCTGCAGGAGGAAGACACTCAGCAGCTCAGGGGTTTAGTGGAGACCCTGAGGTCAGTAAAGGATAGACCATCAGGCTGTGTTTGGGAGAGCAGGAGTTTGTTCGAAACATTTTTACTGAGACAGCCTTTTTGTTTCTCATGAACTTGATGTTATAGAAGTAAAATACTTGTTCTGCATCAGAATCCAGTTCTTCTGTTTAAGCAGCAATGAAACATTCCTGAGTGAAATCTGTAGAGGAAGCTCTGTTGAAGCTGAGAAGGCGTGGGAGCTTTGAACACGTTGTGTTCATTTAATGCGAAATCTCACAGGAAGCTGAGGATGTTTTTGCTGAACTGCTTCCCTTGATGTTAAGTAAACACTAATTTCACTTTCCCATCCCATATTTGCAGCTGGCAGTCTCAACAATTGTCAGCGGATTGACGGAAGATCAGCTTGTTGCCTCCTTTCTGCAGAGATGTCCTCACTGGACCATTCTCCATGAGGTGGAGAACAATGGAAGGATCAGAGGACAGGGGGATAACTCATGACACTACGTTACAAACTGATCTGTAAACGAATTCACTGTCAAAAATTGTCACATGTACAGTTAATGTGTTACAGTGCCACTCTCTGGAGTTGTGGTGAACTGCGGTTTTTCCTTTCATGAACCGTCTGTTCAACATTTGTTTTACTTTTATCACTGAATTTATTCTGAGCCTTAAAAATGTTAATTCCATAGGTGAGGAGATTTAAAGCAGGTTATCCAGTAAAAAACGAGTGCAAAATGTAAAATATAAAAATGATAAAGAAAACTTGGCGCCACGTTGGCATATTCCTAATGTCTGTACCTCCAAACCGTATTTGCAACACGTCACAAAACAGACTGACAACTGCTAAAACAAACTTTACTGTGACTACGCTAAATCTCAACCTATTAGTTTCAGATTATTAGACGAAGCAACATTTTCTGAATAAAGAAAAGGCTCTGACGGGATACGCTGAAAGGTGAACAACTAGTTCGCCTTAAAGTGCGGGGAAAAAAACGTCAACTTTGGAAACGTCAAAGACTGTAAAGGGCAAAAACATGTGCGCCTAAACTTGCCAAAAATGCGACATTCCAAAAAATTCCTCCATGCAATGGGTGCTCGGGCACAGTTAGTACAAAAGCTGTCTGCTTCATCCGTTAATCTCACCTTTTGGCTACTTTACACTCCGGTACAAACCAGCTGGAGATCACTGCTTAAGGAGGCCAACAGGAGGGATAATCTGCCAACAGAAACCAAGTTCTGAGGCTTTCAAAACTGTTACCTCTTAGCCGTGATGAGATATTTCATGAATAATGAACTGCATCTCTGACTAAAGGGAACTTCAGCAGAGTCCAACTGCTGACTTAGACTGCTAGTCTGGGTCTTTCTCTGTTAGAATAGAGAACATAGGAGCCTCTAGTGGCCCCATTTGGTCTCATCAAATGTCCTTTTAGGGCTGCACGGTGGCGCAGTGGTTAGCGCTCTTGCCTCACAGCAAGAAGGCCTCCGGTTCAAGTCCTGGCTGGGGGACATGAAAAAACAACATCAACAGGGGACCTTTCTGTGTGGAGTTTGCATGTTCTCCCCGTGCATGCATGGATGTGTGTTTGTGGACATTCTACCCTGCAACAGACTGGTGACCTGTCCAGGTTGTCCCCTGCCTTCGCCCACAAGTGGCCAGGATAGGCTCCAGCAGCCCCATGACCCCAAAAGGGAAAAACAGTTAAGAAAATAAATGAATGAAATGTCCTTTTATAGAGCCAGCTATTTTAAAGTGCACAGTAATATCAGTCTTGCCGTTTTCTTCTTCTACCTCTTCTAGCTTCATGTTTCCCAGCATGAAAGTACAAGTTTTATAAATTCAGGATTTTTCCTCAAATTACTAAATGATTAAAACATTAAATGTAAAACCATACAAAAATGTGATGGTACATATGGGTTAAGTTTCTACTGTTTTATTTAAGAGAGAGCACTGTAATAGAAAATGGAAGAATAATAGCGATATTTATTTTTAGATTTTAACAAAACTTTAAAAAAAAGAGGAATTTATTAGTTTACTGAATCCTCTTGTAGACTTATTGTTTTGTTATAAATGTTAATTACAGTCTTTTATCAACAAATTTTTGCCAAAAATAAGATATTTTCTGGTAACGTTTGTTACAACTAATGTAGTTTAGTTTAGTTTTGATTCAGTGACTATGGTTCCATACACACAAATGTTCTAATTTTAGAAACTCCTGTTCTAGAAAAAAAGAAAAATTAGGGCCAAAGTCAATCTATACAATTTACTTTCAAACAATCCAGTTTATAACACCTTGAGTGCAATAAGGATTCGCTTTAGAGGATGTATGACCTGTATATTATTGTGGTTTTATGACTGTTAATAAACTGTTGTAGTTTGTTACATAAAAATAAATAAAAAAACAACTGAATCTCAGCCATTTTTTTGCATTTTATTTGAATGTTGTTGGTCAAAAATATAACTTAATCATTTCATGCAGAATCAATTTAAGACAAGTTAAATATTTCTGTTAATGATATTGCATGTGGTGTGCATGTAAACATAAATTCTCACTGGCCACTTTATTAATGTGTGGGACTGGGTGAATGGGTCAGTGGCTGTAAAGCGCTTTGGGCCTTGTAGGTAGAAAAGCGCTATATAAGTATACAGCATTTACCATTTATTAGGCACACCTCTCCAACTACTTGTTAATGCAAATTTCCAAAATCAGCCAATGACATGGCAGCCAATCAATGGATTTAGTCATGTAGACATGGTCCAGATGATCAGCTGCAGTTCAAAGCGATCATGTTGTTTGGTGCAGTGCGATTCATGTATTGTCCCTCTTTCCCTCCAGACTCCAGTTGGCTCATCCATGCTCCTGTTCCTGACCGTTTACCTCGTCTCTGCTCCCGCTCCTACACCTGGCTGTGGTTCCTGTCTCCGGCTCGACTCGCGCCCCTGACTGTCCCCCCAACCACGGCTGGATGAAGCTCGTCTGCTGGACTTTATCGATGTAATTGTAGATTTAGATAAGTTAATTCTTCTCTATGAGTTCTGGTAAATCGCCTGTCCGTCCTGGGGGAGGATCCCTCCTTCATGTGGATAACCCTGAGGTTTCTTCGTTTTTTCCGGAATCCGTTTTTTTAGGAGTTTTTCCTTACCGTGAAGGGGGGTCTAAGGGCAGGGATGACAGTTTTAGTTTGGTCAGTTTAGTTAGTTCATTTTATTATTTTCCTGTTGAACTCTTTGTATTCGTGATCCTTTTGAGTTCATGTTTACTTCGAAGCCCATCGAGACGACTGTTGTTGTGATTTTGGGCTATACAAATAAAATTGAATTGAATCGAATTGAATTGAATTGATCATCAGAATGGAGAAGAATGGTGATTGAAGTGACTTTGAACGTGGTTGTTGGTGCCAGACGGGCTGGTCTGAGTATTTCAGAAACTGTTGATCTACTGGGATTTTCAACCACAACCATCTCTAGGGTTTACAGAGAATGGTCTGAAAACAGAAAATATTCAGTGAGCTGCAGTTCTGTGGACAGAAATGACCAGACTGGTTCCAACCTATAGAAGAACCACAGGTTCCAACCGAGGTCTGCAGAAGAGCATCTCTGAACACACAACACGTCCAACCTGGATGCAGATGGACTACAGCAGCAGAAGACCACACCGGGTGTCACTGCTGTCAGCTAAGAACAGGAAACTGAGGCTACAATTCACTCAGACTCACCAAAACTGGACCATAGAAGATGGAAAAACATTGTCTGGTCTGATGAGTCTCCATTTCTGCTGCCACATCCAGATGTTAGGGTCAGAATTTGGCATAAACCACATCAAAGCATGGATCCATCCTGCCTTGTATCAGGCTGGTGGTGGTGGTGTCATGGTGTGGGGCATATTTTCTAGGCAGACTTTGGGTCTTTTAGTACCAAGTGAGAATGTTTCCAACGCCACAGCCTACTTGACTATCGTTGCTGACCATGTCCATCTCTGTATTACCATCTTCTGATGCTACTTCCAGCAGGATCAGGCACCATGTCATAAAGCTGGAATCATCTCAGATTGGTTTCTAGAATATGACAATAAGTTTGTGGACTCCACTAGCCTCCACAGTCACCAGATCTCAACCCAATAGTTCACCTTCAGGATGTAGTGGAACAGGAGATTGGCATCAGGAATGTTAAGCCGACAAATCTGCAGCAACTGCATGATACTGTCGATTCAATTCAATTCAATTTTATTTATATAGCCCAAATTCACAACAACAGTCGTCTCGATGGGCTTCGAAGTAAAACATGAACTCAAAAGGATCATGAATACAAAGAGTTCAATGGGAAAATACTAAATTGAACTAGGTGTAGGAGCAGGAGCAGAGACGAGGTACTCGGTCAGGTACAGGAGCACGGATGAGCCAACTGGAGTCTGGAAGCACTCCCACTCCCCAGGAGGGGAGAGGGAAAGAGGGACAATACATGAATCACTGCACCAAACAGAGGGAACTAAATGATGAATAATGATCAAGAATAGAGAAGAGAGGAAGGGTAGAAGTAGATGAGAAAAGAGGACAGAACCTCAGTTCACCATAGTTACCCCAACTTCAACTTCAAGCAGCCTACTAAAAACAAATTGTTATTGTTATTAAGTTTAATGTAAACACATTAACATTAAGTTAAATATTATCTGAATACTAACTAGTCTGACAATAAGCCTGTCCAAAGAGGAATGTTTTCAGTCTAACTTTGAATGTAGAAACTGAGTCGGCCTCTCTTACATGAGCTGGGAGTTTATTCCATAAAACAGGGTCTTGGTGGCTAAACGCTCTACCTCCAACCGTACTTTGACTAATTCTAGGAACCACAAGCAGTCCTGCATTTAGGGCGCGAAGTGTTCTGTTTGGGTGGTAAGGCACTATGAGGTCTTTGATACAAGATAGGGTCATACCATGTCATGCCGTAACCCTTGTGCTATCCTATGACCCCACCCTTACATTTATGTGTTCTCCCTACCATGACAAAGGTGGATAAAGGTGGAAAGATTTCATGTAATCCATGGACACCAGTGAAGATCACAAATCATTGAAGAAAAAAGGTTCAGAGCACTGTCTAGTGGGTCTAGATGACCCAACTCCCAATGTTAAAGTGTCTAGGATAGCACAAGGGTTAAGGTTACCAGGAGGATTTTGAACAGGATTCTAGAATTAACTGGGATCCAATGGAGTGAAACTAACACAGGAGTGATGTGATCTCTTCTGCTAGTTCCTGCTAACAATCTAGCTGCTGTGTTCTGAACAAGCTGGAGACTTCTTAAGGAACTCTTAGGACACGCTGCTAACAAAGAGTTACAGTAATCCAGTCTAGACGTAACAAATGCATGGATGAGTTTTTCAGCATCACTCTTAGAAAGTATATTTCTGATCTGAGCAATATTCTGCAGGTCAAAAAATGCAGTTCTACACACCTGAGATATGTGAGCCTTAAGTGATAAATCCTGGTCAAATAAAACCCAGAGGTTTCTAACTGTGGAATTGGGGGCTATACTTATGCCATCCAGGGAGACTATCTGAGCAGACAGAGCATCTCTGAGGTTTTTAGGACCAAGTATAATGACCTCAGTTTTTTCTGGGTTCAAGAGGCGGTAATTAATTGTCATCCAGGTCTTGATGTCTCTGATGCAGGCATTCAGTTTCTCTAGATCGTCATTCTGGTCAGGTTTCATGGATAAATACAACTGCGTATCATCAGCATAACAATGAAAACTAATCCTGTGTTTCCTGATTTCCTGATTATGTTTCTGTGGCAACCGCTCTCACCACCAGGTGCGAGCTTGTTAGAAGGCCACACCCCTACAACTTGAGAGCGGGCTACACAAAATCTATAAAACATTTCAAACATTCGACATGAGACCACATGCTATTGTTGAGGCATCTGATTGGTCAGTTTATAAATTGAGTAACTTGCAATAAAGTAAAATTTCATGAAAAAAATAGGATTATGAAGAACATGCTAAAAAGTATCAAAGCTAGAATAGTTATTCAGACCAATGTAACAACTGAATAACAGCTGTTTATTTCTCTATAAAAGTCTGTGAAGTTTTGGCTTCTTGGAGCCAGCGGGTACTTCCTGTTTGGATCGCCAAGGGGGAGGGGTCACTCAGTCCAGTTCTCTTTTACCAGCGGTGCACAAACATTTTGCAAAAAGGACCAGATTTGGTGAGGTGAGAATGTGTGAGGGTCAACGATTTGGACTGCATTCAATGTGATTGCAATATATATATATATATATATATATATATATATATATATATATATATATATATATATATATATATATATATATATATATATATATATATATATATATATAGCAGAAATATACATATATACATATATTTTCCTAAGTTACAGTGAATGTCATACTTAAAGACCACAAAAAAAATAAAAACAAAGCTGTCTGGACAAAAAGTTTTGTAAACATTAAATCTGGGTTCATATGAAAAGGTACAAATTATTCATTAATAAAGGTTCACTGTAGACCTCTAAATGTAAATCACACAAACAGGAAACTAACACAAATAGTTATCTTATTCAGCAGTACACAAACCACTGTAACAAATAAATCTGTTCTTTTTGTTAGGCTCGGAAAGTAGCCATGACGGCGCATAACTTAAATCATACAGACAGTTCTTGGAACGTTCTGGGGGCCACATTCTATTGAGTTTATGACAGGAGCTTGCGGGCTGGTAGAAAATTGAATGTGGGCTCACATTTGGGGCCAGACTTTGGACGTGCCTGTCTTAAACAATGGGCTGCAGAGGAGAGAGATGAGATGTCACATGTGTGACTATAAGTCAAAGGTTTTCCTCAAATGCACTGCCGGGATGCAGTCTTGTTGATCAGTAAAGAATGTTTACGTGTTGTCACGTGGTCAACTGTCCGTCAGGTGAGGCTCATCGCTGTCCTCTTTGATAGATCAAAGGCTCTGCGCAGGGCTGTCTGCCATCCGCCGGCAGGAATCATCTATTATCCGTGGCCTGCACAGCCAGCCAGCAGCAAACTACACTAAATCCTCATCTCACGCGCAGATGATTGGAATCGTTTTCATCTGATCGGTTTGTTTTTCATGCTTGGCGTTTCCCCGCTATTGCATTTGTTGTGTCTTTGTAATTTCCCCCTCCGAAGCCATGTTGGGGGGGCGTTTTTTGCAGGATTTTCCCTCTGCTAAATTTTCCCCTTTGCAGCATCGGTAGCACAGAGCCAGCCTCCAACCCGACTGCGCTGCTCTGTCACTGCCTAGCTGGGTTTTTTTTCTTCCTAAGGTTAGGAGGGAAAATATTATTAAAGACAAGGCCGAAACTCTACCCAGCGCCTTCCTCGAGCAAGCGTCTCGTGCTCGGCTGATTCACGTCTCAACCGCTGCAAACAGGTAACGCGGACTGTTTTGTGCGTTTGTGCTATTTTGTCACGGCTCGGCGCACATCCGGATTGAAGGGACGCTTCTCTCCCGTGTGATGATTAAACAGACTAATGGAAGGAGAAGGGGCGGGCGGGGACTGGCTTAAAGAAACGGCTCGTGCCACTAACATTTTGTTGTGGAATTACAAGCAGGTTGTGCTCGGGAACATTTGGTTGAACTAGAAAAACGCCGCCGTCGTCACGCAGCCGACTAAATAAAAGTCTCGGTAAATCAGTGCGCGCGGATAAAGACTCGCTTTTCCGCGAGCCGTGTCAGACTTTTCGATGGTTTATTTTATAGAACAGGACGGTCCTTATGGAAAGTCGACATCGAAACGCTCGCGACACATTTTGCACGTAGCATTTGACAGCGGGGCTCGCGCGCAGCTAGCTCGTCCACAAGCCGCGAGACGGTGCGTCGGTGAAGGGCTCGCGGGTCACAAATGTCGGTCATACGTGTGAAGTGCGCGCGAGCCGCAGCTACAGGCCGCAGCCTATCAGCGCGCACGCGCGCACGGCTCCCTCTGTTTACATGGAAACCACATTTTCCGTTACACTCCTGCCCGCAGTGTCGCACCGAGCAAGCGGACGAATGCTGGACAAATGCTGGCCGAATGCTGGCCTTTCTGTGAACGAACCGAGTTGAAGAATGTCCATTCAACGGATACACGTTTTGTTTACATCAAAGTATCATGAATACATCATTTTACGGTGGTAACTTTAGATAATTCTGTTAGCTAACGTTCAACTCATAATCTGCACGTGTCTCTGTCTTTAGTATAAGAAAAAAATAATAAATAAAAAAACGTAATAGCGTGTTCCCAAAACCAATAACATGCCCAATGTGAAGGTAGCTTTCCATCTGAAAGTCCTGCTAAAGCAACATCACCAAACTTCAGCTCTAACTGCTGAAAGCTCTGAACTCTGCTCTCTACGGAGCCCGTGTCCTGACATTAAGATATAAAAATATATCTTGTTCCCACAGATTAATATCTTGTTCCCACAGGTTATTATGTCGTTCGCACGAAATACTATTCCGTTCCCACAAGATACTTTTCCGTTCCCACAAGATACTATTGCGTTCCCTCAAAATACTATTCCGTTCCCTCGAAATGATTAACTCGTGCGAACGCAATAATTATGTCGTTCGAACGCAATAATTAATCCGTTCGAACGCAATAATTATTCACGTCATAAGTCATTCACGCGGATATGCTCTCTGTACGCCGGCAAAAGCCGCTTTCAGCGGTAACTTCCGTGTCTCTGTGACCCATATTCGTTCAAAAAAGGAACATGAAAAACAAAAATGATCACTTTATTACCGTCTCAATGAATATAAGAAAAATATCAAAACATTTATGATAACTAGGCTGCTTTGTCAAACGATAGCTCCTGCTAGGCTAGCTCCGCCGCAGAGCTCTCTGTCTGATCATGTATGCCGGCATTTGGGCAACTGGCTGGTCGGTTGACAGACAGCTGATATTGTAGTTTAGGGTCGAATAGGAATAATAATATTCAGGACTTGTCTTTTATTAACTTTAGCAGTCAGTATCTTTACATTCGAAGGCTATTAGGCTACATGCTAACTGACTAGCCGATCATTTCCTGTTATTAATTTACGTCATAGATTTACAGCAGATAACTTCACATTTCTGTCTGTGTGTGTCTCATTACATTGCATTGAAGACACGGAGGATGTTTAGAGAACAGATTTATTTATTTTAAAAAGCACAGAAGCATCCATCGTATTCACGTTCACATCATCTGGTACGCCCTCAGTCATCTTGCTGCAAAAGCCGCTTCCTGCCGCTACTTCCGTGTCTCTGTGAGCATTCAATAGGGGTAAAAATAAAAGCAAGAATGGTCGATCTGTTATTTTCTCGATGAAAATCTGAAAAATATCATATTAAGCTGGATGCTTCGCCTAAAGCACTTACCTTTAGCTTGTAGCATAACAATAATAGCAGTACGTCCCGTTTCCCAGAGTGCTTTGCTGCCAATCACTAGCCAATCACCGTGTCCCTGTGACCAAGGTCTAACAACAAGACCAATGATTGGCCAGTGATTTGCAGCAAAGCACTCTGGGAAACGGGACGTACTGCTATTGTTGTTATGCTACAAGCTAAAGGTAAGTGCTTTAGGCGAAGCATCCAGCTTAATATGATATTTTTCAGATTTTCATCGAGAAAATAACAGATCGACCATTCTTGCTTTTATTTTTACCCCTATTGAATGCTCACAGAGACACGGAAGTAGCGGCAGGAAGCGGCTTTTGCAGCAAGATGACTGAGGGCGTACCAGATGATGTGAACGTGAATACGATGGATGCTTCTGTGCTTTTTGAAATAAATAAATCTGTTCTCTAAACATCCTCCGTGTCTTCAATGCAATGTAATGAGACACACACAGACAGAAATGTGAAGGTATCTGCTGTAAATCTATGACGTAAATTAATAACAGGAAATGATCGGCTAGTCAGTTAGCATGTAGCCTAATAGCCTTCGAATGTAAAGATACTGACTGCTAAAGTTAATAAAAGACAAGTCCTGAATATTATTATTCCTATTCGACCCTAAACTACAATATCAGCTGTCTGACAACAGACCAGCCAGTTGCCCAAATGCCGGCATACATGATCAGAGAGCTCTGCGGCGGAGCTAGTAGTAGCCTAGCAAGAGCTATCGTATGATGACAAAGCAGCCTAGTAGTTATCATAAATCTTTTGATATTTTTCTTATATTCATTGAGACAGTAATAAAGTGATCATTTTTGTTTTTCATGTTCCTTTTTTGAACGAATATGGGTCACAGAGACACGGAAGTTACCGCTGAAAGCGGCTTTTGCCGGCGTACAGAGAGCATATCCGCGTGAATGACTTATGACGTGAATAATTATTGCGTTCGAACGGATTAATTATTGCGTTCGAACGACATAATTATTGCGTTCGCACGAGTTAATCATTTCGAGGGAACGGAATAGTATTTTGAGGGAACGCAATAGTATCTTGTGGGAACGGAAAAGTATCTTGTGGGAACGGAATAGTATTTTGTGCGAACGACATAATAACCTGTGGGAACAAGATATTAATCTGTGGGAACAAGATATATTTTTATATCTTAATGTCAGGACACGGGCTCCGTAGCTCTCAGATGTGCACATAAAATAAACATTTGCTTCTTTAACTGAAAACGTTTAACAAGCATGTATAGCATGTATAATAAGTATACAAATAATGCATTTATTACACATTTAAAATGGAAACAAATCATTTTATTTAGGACACATTCTTTTTTCTAAATCTGTACATTTAAAACAATGAATCTGTGTTTTAAGATGAAAATGATGTTCTTCGTATTTTTATCACGCTTTTGTGGCATTTTTCCGATGATTGATGTGAAGAAAATTACACTCAAAACTGCATTTCTCAGTTTTCTTTTTAAATCCAAATTGTTATGAATCAGGAACAGATGAAAAAAATGTTCATATTTTTGATAAAATGTACAAAACTGCACGGCTGGGTAGCTCAGATATTGCTCACCATTTTTGTTTCATCGCTGATGTTAGCATTGGGGCAGGAGGTGCTGTAAGCTAGTGGGAGAGAGTGTAAACAGAGAGCTCTCAGCTAATGGGAGGGGAAGGGGGTGAGGTGGAAGAAGTGGATCTTTAAAGTCTGATTATGAATGCAAGTGTGTTCTCCTCTGACATGAAGTAATCAAATGTTACTCTGAATTTCACTTAACTTGTTTTGCACAGCATCATTATGTCATAACATCATTTACCGAGTGACCTTCCTTCAAAATAAAAGCACATATATGGTGACGTGGTAAGGTTTATTAAACCTTAACAGCATAGAATTTACAGACCTACAGTCAGAAAAAGGTTACACACAAGTGGAAAGCATTCAACATGGTTATTATTCTCAAAAGTTTAAGGCTCTTTAAAAGACCTAAGGATCCAAATCGATCAAATCCAGAGAATCTGAAAGAAAAGGCTTCAGAGCCGCATCTTCACAGACTTTCTAAAGGTGTTCAGTAATTTAGAATATTTTGAAATCTAATTTGTTTGGATAGTTTTTTTTTGAAAAAAAGATAAACACAATGCCAACATTGACATGTTCAGTCACTGAAAGAAAAAATACATATAACGTCAGTAGAAACACCTCATACTGACTGTAGTGCATGCTGGGAAATGAAGTCATGGTTTACGACGGGTGGGAAAAAGTTTTTCACCAAACGTGGGATACTGACACAGAACGCAGGCAGAAATGATGGAAGTCTTTGCATCTTTGGATGCAGCAGCAGTGTAGTAAGTTTTTGCTTCAGGATCTTTGTTCTTGCACAGAAATTCTTTCTATAAAGTGAAACACCTGAGAAAGTTTCTACTCCTTTTTTAATGACTGCACAGGAAGATGAACATTTCCTCACAATGTAATTGACTGACTTTTGTTTTTGTCCAGAATAAAATGTCAGCCAGAGGAGGAAAGAAGAAGGTCACCAAGCTGTCCCGATCATCCAGGGCAGGCGTCATCTTCCCGGTTGGCAGGATGATGAGATACCTGCGTACCGGCACACACAAATACCGCATCGGCATGGGCGCACCCGTCTACATGGCAGCTGTCATCGAGTATCTGGCAGGTATGAAGGAAGTCCAGGTCTGCTTGGGCAACCTCAACGGAAACTCTTCTTTTGAACGTGTTTGAATGTGTGTAACCCTTGTGCTATCTTAGATGACCCCCCCTTACATTGACGTGTTCTCCCTACCATGACAAAGGTGGATAAAGGTGGAAAGATTTCATGTAATCCATGGACACCAGTGAAGATCACAAATCATTGAAGAAAAAAGGCTCAGAGCACTGTCTAGTGGGTCTAGATGACCCCACTCCCAATGATAAAGTGCCTAGGATAGCACAAGGGTTACAACAGAAACTCACTCGTCATCTCAAACGTTCCCCTCAGCGTCTTTCTCGTGACTTCACAACGAGATGACGGAACGGAGAAAAGAAGGAGAACATATCAGAGTGGAACGATTCCAACACAAGCTAACCTCTGCTGTCTTTGTGTCTCTACAGCCGAGATCCTGGAGCTGGCAGGAAACGCAGCACGAGACAACAAGAAAGGCCGAATAACGCCGCGACACATCAAGCTGGCTGTGGCCAACGACGAGGAACTCAATCAGGTGAGCGCTGCTCCACAGGAGGATTCTCACCTGACAGCAGCTGATGGTTCCTAGAGAAAACTTGGCAAACCACGAGCCAACGTTTGTGACCGGAAAAGGTGACATGTTGGAGCTTCAGTCCAGTTCCAGTGTTCGTGTAGGCTTACCGGTACCGCCTTTCTCTGTGGTTCAAGTTCCAAATGTCGGAGAAACACTGCTTTCTACAGTTTCCACATAAAAAGGTTTGGTTGCAAAGGGTGAAAGGAGAATTACAAAGAGAATTTGACTGCTGAGTGTTACCACAGAGTGATAGGGCCTCCATGAATATGAAACATTAATATAATTATCAGAATAAACACAGTTGTAAAATTATGAGAGAAAGGTCAACATTTAATAATTGAGAATTCTCGGGATTCAAGTTATAAATGTATATGAGCCAAACGGCAGTTTACTAAGAAAAATAGCAACAAAAAAGACACAATATTGTGTTTCAGAACGAGAGACTTTGGGCGCATTGTTACTTCAGCGTTTGGTTCACTAATGAGAAAATATTCAAATAATAAGGAAATATGAAGTCTTATAGTGAGTCAGCATCGTTTTAGTAGAAGGACATTAAGAAGGAAATTCTCGATCCACAGAAAGAGGATTTCTGGCCGTCGCTATTACAGTTGCAGAGGTTCAAATCCATTCTGGCACAAAAACTTAATGGCTGCATTGATGGATTTAGATGGAGGCTACCGTATTCTCTAAAAAGCTCAGCTTTTTCCTTGTGAAACTACAACCTTTGGCTCATCATTATACAACTTTTTACTGTTTAATTTTTTCTTTCACGGTGGCCCAAATAATGCCAGCCATGACGGCCTGTAGACCAGGTCAAATAAAGGTGGTGATGTGTTCAGGGGAGAACAGAGAGAACAGCGTCACATTTGCAGCTGTTTGGTTTCTCTAGCCCTTGTACTATCCTAGGCACTTTAGCATTGGGAGTTGGGTCATCTAGACCCACTAGACAGTGCTCTGAACCTTTTTTCTTCAATGATTTGTGATCTTCACTGGTGTCCATGGATGACATGAAATCTTTCCACCTTTAACCACCTTTGTCAAGGTAGGAAGAACACGTCAAACTAAGGGTGGGGGGGGTCATCTAAGATAGCACAAGGGTTAAAAGTAGATATATTGGTAAAAAGCAGCTTGATAAAAAAGATTTCCCTGCAGTGATGAAAATTGGGAGTTTAATGAGGGTTAAACTCCTGAAAAGACAAGTTTAAACCCCTGAAAGCCCCACTCCAAGGAAAATGATGTTTCTGGTGTTTTTAACGTGTTCTTGTGGAATTTTTCTGATGATGGGGGACATTTAAATTACATTTCTGAGTATTGCTGTGAATCTGGAGAAGACAAAAACATGCTGCTGGATAAAAAGATCTTATTTGTGATGTAGAAAATATGCTACAAGCTCGCTGCCATGAGCTCTCAGCATTAGGGAAGGGAAGGGGGGCGGGGTCGCCACATTCAGAAGTGAATTTCTACGGAACTCCTGCTGCCCTGCAGAAACTATGTCCCAGAAAACAACACAGATTGTTTTGCTTTAGTGTATCATCAAAATGAAATGTCCATTGGGAATGCTTTGACTTTAGATCAGAAGATGATCAGCGTGGGACTTTACACACCAGAGCAGCTGTGCTGCTGATAATCAATCACACGCGTTTCTGTGTCTGTCAGCTTCTGAGAGGAGTAACCATATCCAATGGGGGGGTCCTGCCTCGCATCCACCCAGAGCTGCTCTCCAAGAAGAGAGGCAGCCGAGTGAAGACGGACAGCCAGGCGTCCGTCCCTGACAAGCAAGAAGAGCGCTCAAAAAGCAAGAAGCCCGTCAAAGCCTTCAAGAAGGTCAAAGGCAAGCGAGGCCGCAGGCCAAAGGTACTGTATCTGTTACTCCTCTGAGATTCTTTTGACTCATAAAGTAAAACAACGTTCACATCGTTTTAACCAAAACGGTGTGGGGAAAAGTCAGGGTAAAGTTTTTCCTCAAGCTGAAGTCAAAGTTTCAGGACCTGACAAACCTCTCCCCTCCTCTGTCAAAGGGCACAGACAACGACAGAGACTCAGTAGCAACGTCTGCCATGGAAGATGGACCCGGAGATGGATTCACTATCCTGTCAACCAAGAGCTTATTTCTGGGACAGAAGGTAGGTAGAAGGAAGGAGCTGCTTCAATCTGGGCCCTGAAGCCGTGGGAGGCGTCAGCACTTCAGTTCAGCAGACGTCCTCACTGTTCATTTACAACATCCTAAAACTCCCTTCTACAGGCAGACTTTGGACAGCACAGGACTGGCTCTGCCACTGTCTTTTACTTAGCTTTGTTATTCATTTATTATGTTATATGAAAGGGATAATGGCCTTTGGTAGGGGTGAAGGGAAAAATCGATTCTGCTATTTATCGCGATATTTCATTTGGTCATACTAGTATCAATTTAAAATGCTGTCAAGGCAATATGTATTTAATTATTTATTAGCATCTTTCAGTTTTTCCACTTAAACCCCTCTGTGTGGAAGGGTCAAAGCTCCTTATCCTGCTTACACAAAAGAAAGACGTATTCATTCAATTATAAATATTCTAAAATTGTTATTTTCTTAGGCTTAAACTGTTTTTAAAAAGAAGCAGACTTTGATGCGCGGTGCGGCGCGTTGTCATGGTAACGACTATCGAGCTGTAAAGGCAGAGGTCGCCCTGCAGCAGCAGAAGAACGTGGTTTAAATGCTGGACGTCATATCAAGTCGTCCACAGCATCGTTTTAGAGGAAAGTTCACCTCTTACCGCGTGTTTTTGATCAGACAGTGAGGCTAAATTTATTTCAAAGACACAAGTTTCCTAAATCACTTTTGTTGATTACATTTGTATCAACAAACCAACAATTTATTTCATTAAATGATACTTAAATTATTTATTCACTGTGTATCAAGCAATAAGACAAGACAGACGACAAACTCTTTCAAATTATAGTCAACATTATGGTTGATGTTCAAATCCCGTAGAGATCCTGTCATGTCCATCACAGAGACATTAGAAGGACAGAGATCTTTTCTACTGTCTTTCTGTTGTGATGAACTCCAGAGTAACGTCTGTCCACCTCTGCTCTGAGTGTCTGTTGTTCCAGCAACCGACTGGTGTTTAGGCCGACGCAATGATATAGAACGTTCAGGCAATGTGACTGGAACCTCATTCATAGGTGTCCATTATGTGAGGGTTAATGGCCGACGAAGTGTGCATTATTACTTTTTAACTGGAAGCCTGAACCATCCGACGCGAAGCGGGGGACGGTTGCTTCCGCGAAGTGCGTTAAAAAGTGATAACGCACACTTTGAAAGCCATTAACCCGCTTATACCATGGTCACTTACAAAAGCAACACATATGAACCAGTTTTTAGTCCTTAATTCTTGTTTCTTGTTCCGATTTGGATCGCTTTTCTCACAAAAAGCGGACTGACACGTAACATATAGTCCGCGTCGCGCCGCACCACCGCTTCAGTCAGGATTCGGCGATATATATAAATGCTGATCTTTCCGATGGGTTGATTAAAGCATCAGTTCAGAGAGAAAGTTCACCTCTTACCGCTTGTTTTTGTCCAAATGATGAAGCTAAAGGTTGTTTTAAAGAAGCCGGCGCAGTGATACGAAACATTTAAACTAGGTGACTAGGTGAACTTCTTCTTTCACCGTGCGGTTATCACTGTGGTATATCACTTTTTAATGCACACCCAGCAGCCAATCAGAATCGAGTATTCACCCTGACCATAGTATAACCCTTTTTTAATAAACACCCTGTAGCCAATCAGAATTGTAAATTCACCCCAACCATGGTGTCCAGTTTTATATTTTACTGTTAGTTTTTACCCCTTTAACACCAGAAATGTTGTCGGCGACAACTTAACGAGACGCTGATTGACACACCAGGACCCTTGGAGTGGTGTGGAGAAAAGCAGCACTTTGCTTACATAAAGTGTTGCATTTCTCTGCTTCTGGTGTCAAAGGGTTAATTCTGTTTTTAATGTTTAGAGTTCAGTTTGACTTCAGTAATGGTGTCGATAAAGTAATGGATTGATGGCTCTCTATAAAGTCACAGACTTCCACTGACACCAGTCATCAACACACTGAACCTGTAATTCTGTGAACAAAGATGTTGATTTAAAAACAAAATCAATGTAAGAAAAACTCCTGATGCTTTTGTGAATTTGCAGCTTTCACTAACAGAAAGTGAAATCAGCAAGATTGGCTTCATCAAGGTGGAGGCGATAATCAACCCAACCAACGCGGAGATGGACCTCAAAGATGGAGTGGGTAAGGGTCAGACTGGACCTGACATGAACCCAAAAAACACAGAGATCTCCGGGAACTCCCCTCACCGTCTGCTCCTTTCAGGAGGCGCGCTGGAAAAAGCTGGAGGCCGAGAATTCCTGGAGGGTGTGAAGGAGCTGAGGAAAGCACAGGGCCCCCTGGAGGTGGCATCAGGTACTGAAGGTCCAAGACAAACTGCTGCTGATCTTTGACCCAACCAGACATTTGTCAGACGGAAAGTCTGATGTTTGTCATTTGTAATTTTTTAATTTTTTTAAAATCTTTAAAAAAAACTAAACAAACTTATAACGTGTTGTAGTCCTGGGCTTTTTTGAGCTTTTTTTTTAATACTATTTTACAATTAGCTCTTATTTTAATTCTATTACATAATAATTCAATTTCTGAGTAGTAAATTTAGTCTTTTCTTACAGCAAATACCACAAAAAGTGAGAACAAATTGTTCAAATGTTTTATAACAAAGACCAAAAGTTTATATATATATATATATATATATATATATATATATATATATATATATATATATATATATATATATATATATATATATATATATATATATATATATATATATATATATATATATATATATATATATATGATAAAAGTTCTTAGACAATGTTGCTGTTCGCTCGTTCTCTTCACTATGGGAACGCCGTGTGCACCAACATTTATATTTATGCAATAATTAAGCTTTATTCTGAAATGTGCTTTTCTGCAGTCCGGACTTTCTAGAAACACAGATGAATTTCTACAGGGCTTTAGGTGTAAACACACAACATCTGCTGTATTTGTAGTAAGGAATCCATTCACAAAATAAACTCCAAGTGTCAGTGAGTCATTAAAATCCCTGGAGTATAAAAATAACTGCAAACCACGTTTGTACAAGAAGTTATGAATCATTTGTTGAGATTAATTTCTACATTTTCTGTATTGATCTCAAATGTGGTCGTGGTCACCTAAGTTACCAAGACGCTGACTGAAATGATCCTTTAATGACTGCAATGACATGCAGTTAAAGGTTGTTTCAGGATCATTTTCATGGCAGGAAGGACTATAATTCACTCTACAACATTCTACAGTGGATCCAAATTGCTATTGTAAAAGCAGAAGCAGCAACGTTTCCAATTTCCAATATTGATGTCATTTTCCAATCGCTTGGCCATGACTGTGTTGTGCGTAATATTGTGGAACAGTGACGTTGAAGGTTTTTAGTTCTGTGTCTCTAAGTCACTGAACACAGCCGACGTGGTTGGCAGACACACCGGTGCGTTTGGAAACTTAACTTGGTTTTCCAAACATCTCCGTTTTTCACAAACGTTTGTAATCCTGCCCGAAGAACAGAAGGGGGGGGGGGGGGGGGCACACACACTTGCAAGCTATGGCTGTCATGTTAGATCTGACCCCTCGTGTTCATGTGACTGTTGGATGCTAAAATTCAACCATAATTGGAGCCGTTAAGATCAAGCAGACAAAAACATGTTTTAGTATTAAACTCCTGTCCAGCTCTGATTTCAAACCACAGAGGAGCGAGCTGAGAGGCGCTCCTTCTTCAGAAACCCAACCAAGCGGGGGCTTTTCTTTCTTTCTTACAGTGGCGGTGAGCCAGGCCAGCGGCATGGCGGCCCGCTTCATCATCCACTGCAACGTCCCTCAGTGGGGCTCCGAAAAGTGCGAGGACCAGCTGGAGAAGTCGGTGAAGAGCTGCCTGACAGCAGCTGAGGACAAGAAGCTGAAGTCTGTGGCTTTCCCTTCGCTTCCAGCTGGACGGTGAGCTCCATAGAACATAGTTTCTGCAGAGCAGCAGTTCATTAGAACATTAGCACCTGGGCGGGCGGGACTGTTGGCACATAGCAACCCCGCCCCCGTTCCTCTCTGTTGCTGAAAGCAGGCAGCTTGAGGCCTGCCCAGTGTGTTTATGACATCACAACTAAGTTCTCTATCAAATGGCGTTTTTTCATCTGTTCCTGGTTTAGTAAAGAAATACTCAGAAATGCAACTTTTAATCTTAGTTTTCTTCATATATGTGTTCCGTGTTCATGTGAAAAATGCCTGAAAACATGTAAAAACTCTACTTTCATTGGAGTGGGTCTTTAAACTTTGATTCCAGCGCACATCCTGTATGTTTTCATTTACATATATGTGGATGGAAGCACGGATACATAATCAATTTAAAAGGAAGGGTTTTGAATAATTTAGTGCTTAATCAGGAAAAAAAAAGGAAAAATTACGCTTTTTATTATTTTGAAAGAACTGTGATTAAGGAATTCCTAATTGTGAGAAATAGTGAATGACGAGCAGATTGAAGTCGTCCTTGCAGCTGCAGTTTCCTCCCAGCAGGAGGCGCTGTAGATCCGCTCCAGAGCAGGTCTAATCTTTCCGGTTCTTCTTTCAGGAACGGGTTTCCCAAGCAAACGGCAGCTCAGCTCATCCTCAAGGCCATCTCCAACCACTTTGTGTCGTCCAGCAGCTCGTCCCTGAAAAACATTTACTTTGTTCTGTTCGACAGCGAGAGCATCGGCATTTACCTCCAGGAAATGGCCAAGCTGGACACCAAGTGAGGGCTGCGGGCGGGTTAGGTGGGTGGGGGCTTGTTGATCATGTTGTGAGTGGTGTAGCTACAGCAGTAGGACCCCTGATGTGGAGTCTGCTCTGGGGGGGTGGGGGTGGGGTGTTTGTCAGTGCTTTTCAGTTTGTTCCTTCAAAAGTCCCCATTCTTTGCTGAACAGAGGATCTACGTTGTTCCCGTTTCTCTGGTGTTTTTACATTCCATGTACAAATAGACAAGAATGGATTTTGTTCCTCTGGCCTCTGTAGTTTCTGATAACTGTGGTTCTGATTCTGCTTTCAAATAAAATTCTGATGTTTTCAGATTGCTCAGAGTTTTTTTTTTTGTGGCTTGTTTCTGAAATCAGAAACAGCTTTTCTTCTGGACATGATGTCTGCAGAGCAACGCTGCTACGGAGCTGTCATCTGTCACCTTGACCCTCTTCACGTCCTCATGCCTTTGATGAAGGACGGACATCCCAGCATGTCTGCTCTAAACCTAACCCAACACAAACCCACACACACAAACGAATGCACGCAAACACACACAAAAATCCACGCACACAAATGCACACCCACTTTGTCCAGAGAGGAACTGGTACTAGATGAAGAAGTCTGGAGAAGTATGTTAGAGCAGTGCAGGACATGTATGAGGGCACCAAAGTTACACCTACTTAATTAATTTGAATGAAAGTAAAATAACTGTCTGAAAACTATGTGTTATTTTTAAGCTGACTTAACAAAAAATGATTTATCTTAACTGAAGCAAATAATTAAGTTAGATCAAAGTAAAACAGTTTCATTTTCCAACATCCATACATGGTCTTATCACCCTCTCACGGTGGAAAAAGTATTATCTGAGCTTCTTCATCCACTAAATCATCTTCAAATGGACACGCCATGCTGCTTCACCTCTCTGAAAACAAACTAACCTTCAACTAAACCTGCTCCAGACCAGGTTAAGTTCAGAGCATGAGTTGCTATGGCAACTTAAACTACCCTGAAACATACCTCCATTTCTGGAACCGAAAGCTGAGATTATAAACTTCCTTAGCCTCAAACCTACCGTGGGAGCTAGCATAACCTGCTTTCTGGAATACCCCCCAGGAGAGTGTTGTTCACTTGGTTGGCCGTTGTGAACGGGTTCCTCTTCACCATGGAAATGATTCTGCCATCATCCACCACTGTTGTCTTCTGTGGACGTCCAGGTCTTTTTGCGTTGCTGAGTTCACCAGTGCTTTCTTTCTTTCTCAGGATGTACCACACTGTTGATTTTGCCACTCCTAATACTGTAGCAATTTCTGGTGTGTTTTTCTTTCTGTTTTCTCAGCTTAATGATGGCTCCTTTCACCTGCATGGAGAGCTCCTTTGACCGCATGCTGTCTGTTCACAGAAAAATCTTCCAAATGCAAGCACGAGTCCTCTAATCAACTCCAGCCCTTTTATCTGCTTCACTCATAATGACATAACAAGGGAATTGCCCACACCTGCCCATGCAATAGCATGGAAGTCAATTGTCCAATTACTTACAAGCCCATGAAATGAAGGGATTGTGTTTAAAAAATGCTTTAGTTTTTCACATTATTATGCAATCTTTTTGTTCAACCCATGGAGTAAAAGCTGAAAGTCTGCACTTCAATGGTATCTGAGTTGTTTTATTTAAAATTCACTTTGGTAATCTACAGAAACTAAATTAGAAAGAATGTGTCTCTGTCCAAATATTTATGGTCCTGACTGCAGATCAGGGATCAGCTCTGAGCCCCTTACTGTTTGCAATGGTGATGGACAGGCAGGTTAGACAGGAATCATCATGGACTACCATGTTTGCAGATGATATTGTTATTTGTAGTGAGAGTAGAGAACAGGTAGAGGAGAAGCTAGAGAGGTGGAGGTTTGCCCTGGAAAGGTTAGCCTGATGGAAACAGAGTCCATGTGTGTGAATGAGAGGGATGACTTGTTACAGGGAGAGGAGATAAAGGCCGTGGAGGACTTGAAGTATCCAGGGTCAACAGTCCAGAGGAATGGAGAGGCTGGAAAAGAAGTGAAGAAGTGAGTGCAGGCAGGTTGGAATGGGTGGAGAAAAGTGTCAAATGTGATGGAAGAGTTTCCGCTCAAATGTAAGGACAGGATACACGGGAATCCTTGGTGCAGAAGCTCGCTGGTTCGATACCTGACGCTGGCATTTTTCCCCAAAACATAGTTTTTTTTATTGTGCTGTTTTCCCTTTATTTATGGTCAACTTTGATCATTTCTTTATTTAAATGTGTTCTTTTTATTTGCCGATTATGACCCTTCACGTTTTATTTTCATTCAGCAGTACAGCATTCATCTTCTTCTGGAAATGCAGCTGCTTCTAGTTTTAGATTGAATCTTCATACAGATGTTCAAGGCCTTTTTTGTATTTACTCAAAGGTAATAAAGAAACAAAAAGTAATGTTCACAAACTTCTAAATAAGGTAGACCTTAAAAAACAAGATCAACACTTTTAGCACTATATTTATTATGTATTAAAAAGTACATTACTTTTAATTTATATGTATACATATATTTATATATATATATATATCTGTACACACATCATATCAATAGGCTTTACGTTTACCAGTTTCAGAGAAGTCTAAGAATGAACACCCAGCTTCCAGGATGGTGTCATGTTTCTGATTCAAACACTCCCCCCTCCCCCCACTTCAATAAATAAAATTAAATACGGCTGTTAGGAGAGATGAAGCTCTTCATCGTCTTCATCAGATTACCAGATCATTCCGCTGCCCCTGGTTTTGAAACTATTCAAGCTTTTATTCTGAAAAGTGGATGGCGCTCTCAGAGTGAAATGAGGTGAAGAGACGGCTTCCTGCGTGTTTCATGGAGGACCGTTGTGCATGTCTGATCACATGGTACAAAAAAACAAAAACTTTCTTATCAGGTCAGGTCTCTCCTCGTCTGTCACACCTGTGATCAAACCCCGCCCAGCTCCTGCTTTCTGAGAGCATCACGACGCAAATCCAGATGGACAGATCATGAGGTCCAATAATCAGGGACCACCTCCTGAAAGGGAGGTGGTCCCTGATTATTGCCCCTCATGATCTGTAACAGTTGCAGACATCAAAAAGTGGTGAAGCTGCTACCAGAAAGCCTCCAAACTCTCAACATGCAAGTAAGAAGAGGCTGGTTTGGCTTCAGCTTGAGCTCTGGGTGAACAGGAGCAAGCGGAGGTTCAATCATCAGGTTTTCCTGCTGAGTCAGCCTTAAAGGCGGAGCATAAATCCGTTCCACCTACCTTCCTTCAGGAGACAGAGGAGGAGAACCACCAGCCACGATTAAAATGTAGATTATAATGGAGGTCTAAAAAGTGGCTTCTTTTTTTGTGTGTGGGGGGGAGGATGGACGTCACTGTAGTGTTATGACCCCTCCCCCACGGCGAATGCCGGCGGTAGATTTGGTTTTCAGAGGATCAAACCTAAACCGCCACAGTCATCCTTCGTCTCTCATTAAATGCTGGAACCCTAAAGACCTGTCGTCATGACTACCTGGCAGCTGGATGTTATTTGACTTCGTCAGCAGGAGCCACGGGTTTGATTCCGGACAGCAGCGGTACAGGGGAGGTGGCCTCGATGAGGGCGGGGTTCAGAATGATAGGGAGGGACATGGGAGGAACTCCCACTTGTAGAGGGGAGGCGAGGGGCTGCAGGATGAGGGGGGACTGGCCCAGAGGGGGCGTTGCTGGAACAGGGGGCGTGGTCAGTGGTGGGGGAGTGGCAGGAATGGCAGGAGGAGTGGGAGGAGACTGATCTGAACCTGCAGAAGAAAACAGAGGGCGAGTCAGAGGTGTCGGCATGGGAGCTTTCTCTCACTAAGGCTACGTTCACACCACAGGCTGAAACGACCCAATTCTGATTTTTTTGCCCCTATGCGACTTGTATCTGATCTTTTCATGACAGTCTGAACGACACAGATCCGATCTTTTCAAATGAGACCTTAGTCTGACCGGCCAGGCCACATGAATCCGACCCGTACGTCATTGATACGCTACAAACGTCATCATTCTGCGTTGAAGTAGGCAGGAACAAGAACATAAACATCAACCATGGCGGACGATGCTGCTGAGACCAGTCAGTGGAAGGGAAGAGAGGTCACGGATTGGATTAATAATAGGGGTGACAGCTTTATTCAGGCCAAACTCTAGGGCTCTTATCACAACCAGGCGGTTTTTGCAAACATTTCCAGCTAAATGGCCGAGCGTGGTGACAGACGATCCTGGCTGCAATGCCAACCATAAATAAAAAGCCTCCGAGCCAAAAACAAGCCAAGGAGGTCAAAGACTGGAACAAACGAAGAGGCCGTCAACGTATCACCACCTAACCCTGACAACACTGTTGTTGACATCCATTGTTAACGTTAGCTACTTCTGCAAACAACGAGTGACGTCGTTCACCGTTGAGTACTCTTCTGCGCATGCGGGTCACTTCTGGGTCATTTCACGTTCACACAGGAGATCACAAAAGTTCACATTTAATTGGAAATGTGAACGGTCTTGAAAAAAATTGAATTTTGAACGCAGTGAATGTAGCCCAAATCTCACCAGAGTACCGTTGGATCACCGGACAAGGAAAGACACAAAAGACCAATCTCTCAATTTTTAATCGATAAAGCTGTGGTTGATTCTGATCGATTAATGGATTTGATCAACCCAGCCCTCCTTCAGGATGAGATCCTGCAGTTTTACCGTTGGTGCTGGGTGGCTTGGGCCTCTGTGGAGACTCCAGACTGCTGGGTGTCTCAGCTCGGCCTGCTGGGACAGGAGACGGTTGTTGGGTTTGAGGCCCCTGGGGGGATGAAGGCCTCTGCGTTGGGGGGGTGGATGGGTCTGCAGGCGGTGCGGGTACTGGGTCTGAAACAGAATCAGGCGTCAGAAACTCCTGGTCTCTGCTGAACCCTGAACCTGCGTTCACACCAAACCCAATTTCTGCGTCAAATTTACTGCTCAACGCTTCTCCGGAAATGTGTTCATGCACTTGATGCGTGTGGGCGGAGCTACTGTTAAAGGTTTTTAGCCCTTAATGCTACATGGAAGCATTGATTGTATAGTTGGCATACAGCCAATGCTTGGAAAAAAATCATTTTGGGGAAATCTTTTAAAAAGCTCTACAAAAACATCTGTATCCACGTCTGCATGTCTGGGTTCATGAGATCATTCAGAGATTCTTAGTGTACAGAGAGCTTCACCATCTACTGCTGTATCTGAATGATGGCACTTTCAGCGGTACCTCTGCCTCTTTGATGAACTGCTGTCCCGCATCAGTGAGAGGGAGGAAAAATGAGAAGAAAGTTGTAGGATCTACCTATTATTGTCTCCATACTAATTAGAAAAAGGAGACCATCAGATTCTCTCCCATGTTGGTTTTGGACTCCACCCACTGATCATGTCCATCACACGTCACAGGCCAAAGCTCAGTCCCTGATTGGTTCAGATATTTAATTCTAGACGTGCCGGGACACCCAAAAGGCGCTGTCGCCAGACCACTGTGCCTGACGGTCAAAATGCGCCGCAGGACCTCTGATCCCATCTGTACATTGACTCAACATTGGAACTGGACGCCCCTGACGCTTTCAGTGTGAACACAGCATAGGAGAACTGGACTTAGTGACCCCTCCCCCCTGGCGTTTCAAACAGGAAGTACCCACTGGTTCCAAGAATTCAAAATCCCATAGACTTCTATAGAGAAATAAACAGCTGTTACCAAGTCATTCTATTGGTCAGAAGAACCATTTTGCTCTGATACATTTTTAACATCTTCTAGATAATCCTCTTTCTTTTCATGATATATATTTTTTGTAGTTCAAGCTATAAGTTATAAACGGACCAATCAGATGCTTCAATGAAAGTATGTGGTGGAATGTTCATGTTTGACAGGCAGTTTCTTCTCAGGACGCTTTCAGTGGTAGAGGTGTGGCCTTCCAGCAATTCAGTCCTGATTGGCCAGAGTTGTTGTCATGGGAACGTGGACTCAGATCAATCTCTGCTTACTGACATTGTCTGTTTCTTGTGGGTCACGTCTCACCATCCAGTTCTCTCATTCTCTCAGTGAGCTGGAGGCTACTCACCTTGAATGACCGTCTGCTTAAAGAGCTCCTCCCTCAGGTTTGGCAGGAAACAGACGATTCTTTCCCAGGTTATCTCCCACAGGTCCGAATAGCCCGTCCTGGACTCGGTGCTGTGGAAGATGCCGGCTGTGTCCATCACCAGAAGCATGTTCTTCAGAGACTCGGGTATGGCCTCCAACTAAAACACACAGAACCAGCACAACCAGTGGGCCTTCACATCAGCCACGCTTTCAGCCTTCCAGAGTTCACGCCGTCCTCACCAGCAGGTCACTGGAGCCGGCGTGCATGTACTTGTCCATGAAGTCCAGGATGGTGAGCCAGAGGGCAGCAAAGGTGGGCAGCGACAGCAGAGGAGAGAGGTGCTGCAGGAAAACCTGAGACACACAAACACTGAGCTCAACACACTGCCATGTGGAAACAATGCGCTCTTATTGAGGGGGAGAGCTTCCACGTCTGGTTTTCAGGGTTGCTGGCATTTTAATTTTTTTTGTGTTTTGTGTTTGTCTTTTATTGTGTTTAACTATAAAGCACTCTGAGCTGCGAGGCATCAAAAGCAGCTTTTTACAAATCAAGTTGATGTGATGTCATTGAGTGTTGTGTTTGAGTCACCTTGGACAGCAGCGTGCACGCCCTCATTCTGGTCTCCTCCATACCTCCTACATCTGCTGGGCTGATGCTATCCAGCAGTTTGGTCAGCAGAGGGAACAGCACCTGCAGACAAACCCCATCCGTTCTGTCCTGCAGCTCTCTGAAGACCCTATGGTGTGCGTCTATGCCCCATGCTCACCTTGTTGAAGCAGGACTCCCACTCTGTGGCATCCAGGGTCTGCAGATCATGCACCAGCAGCGCCCTCTGGAGGTAGGTGAGCGCCTGCATGCGCACCTGTCGCCTGGCATCGCAGCAGAGCCAAGCAATGCCTGATGGGAAATGCAACAAAAGTCACAGCCCATATCTGATGAGAACATGAATAAAACCTGAACCAGAATCATTCCAGAGGACTCTTCTGTGATTTACTGAACTGCAAAAACAGGCCTCCAAGAAATAATTTTAAATATTTATTCATTCATCTTCTAAACCTTCCGTTTTGTCCCTTTCTGGGTCACGAGGCTGCTGGAGCCTATCCCGACCACTCGTAGGCGAAGGCAGGGGGACACCCCGGACAGGTCGCCAGTCTGTCGCAGAATTTGAACAATTTTAAAATTCAAAGCCTTTTCTTCAAAAAAGCAAATAAATCTGCCAATAAGAAATTAATTCTGATCACTAAGGATGTGTTCAGACTGGGAAAATCCTTTGTTCTGGATCGAGTCTGCTTAATTTGGTCCGGATCGAGTCCTGAACCTTGCATTTGGTCTGTATTCAGACTGGCATCAAGCCGACTAGTCTGTTACGGACCAAAGCTTGTAAACAAATCTCTTCAGTCATTGGCCAGGGACTATGAAGGCAGGTCAAAACAACAAGAGAAAGATGGACGTGCTGTGATTTACAATCCTTATCAGAACAGTTGAGTAATTCAAACTTTATATGTCGATTAGCAGTTTTAAACGTCGAGAACAACACTATTTACTTGCTACTTTGGTACGCTGCAGTGGTGCGTTTACTGTCAAGGAGACGTGCCGTGTGTGCTTTAACTCAGAGGATGCTAACAGCTGCAGAGACGGGGACACGTCTGGTATAAAGGCACGCTGATAAGTGTTTATGACATATAGATCATCGGGAAAACAGTGAGAAGCAAATGTGTGTCACGTTAAGCATTGCTGCATTCATCCGGCCACATTTGAATGAGTTGCTGTGTCTCATCGTTGTGGTGTTATTTTGAGAGAATTCTGTTAAGGAACTACAAGGTAGCTTTTAGGATGACGTCACTGCAGCACATTTGCCTCATGAGACAGAAAAACATGTAAGAAGCTTTTCAGCTGTGTTAAAATAAAAGCTCTGACAAAAAACAGAAAAAAGTTGGACACTTTTTTCTGTTTGACAAAACGACAATCGTTGCTTTATATTTGTCTGAGGCTCATCGGTTCCTTCATTCCTACTCTGTTCATGTCGGCTACTGTGGCCGTTTCGGTCCAGTTGTTCCGCTCCGAGGACGGATTGTATTCAGACTGAGGAGCAAACTGAAGCTCAGTCCCATAGGAAACAAACAGAGACCACCTCCAAAGATGGAGCGGTTCCTGGTCCTGGACCAGGGTCAGCTTGGGTGTATTCAGACTAAACATTTGTTCCAGATTATCTGGGAAAACGAACTCTGGCTCACCTCAAGTGAACCAAATGTGTCCAGTTTGAATAACATATTTTCTCAAACTTTGATTATTTTGAGGTAGAAACATTTTATGGATGAGTTTATTATATAAAAAAGTTTAATATATAAAAAATACGCTTTTATCCTTAAACAAGGCTCTTTCTAACTTCTTAGGACTCAGTCTTTGGAGTGTGTGGACAGCTGCTGCTTTTGTTCACATACATCTTTTCTGTAGACTTTCCAGCACCTTCTTTTAGTTTATGGCTCAATGATGACTCATCATTTGCTTCTTCTTTTTTTGGACAATAGAATCTGATTTTATTCTCTTAGCTTTCGAAGAACGTCCCTGTTTGTCTATTCTGGAATGAATTGTGGGGTTTTTTTCTGCTGGACTCCCACAATGCCTCATGCTTCTGTCCGTGTTTTTTAGCTTCTGTTTGTCACTTTCTACTTTCAAGGTAAAAAACTTTAATCTGTGCAGCTTATATTTAAAAAAGTGAACAAATCTTCAGAATTAAAGCCTTACATTTCAAAATAAAAAATCCCCAGCTACAAATATCACCGTCATAATCTATTAATTTAGTGTATGGTCTGATTATATCTATCAGAGCTGTTTCCAAAGATTTTATCGGTTTACGTGATTGTGATGCTACCTTCACCTCGAGCTTGGAAACACGCGTTTCAGGAACTACTCCCAAAGAAAAGTCTATGTAAACACGCCTGTGCGTGTTCAGGCTTCCCATTCAAAACTCTCGCATTCACATGTTGCTACACAAGTCTGTCTTCTGGCTCTATATACAAAATGCGCAGCGATTGAACGCACGTTGAAAGTTAAACCAGTTGAACTGTGACCCCTTAGGGACTCGTATTCGATAGTGACGTATGGGTAGTGTTTTTTCTTTCAAAACACGGAAGAAAAATTGAAAATTGATCATGAAGGAGAAATTAGCAACTGCAGCTGAACAAGTTCTGTTCCTGAAGGAAACAGCCTGAAGCAAGATTCACCAGATTTGCTCGCTTTGACATTTCTACTCCTATGTGAGTCCATGCGCTACAATCAGACAGCAACAGCCCAGAGTGAACACCGTGTGCTAAACGCTCACACAAAAACCCACAATCAGCGTGTTCTCGAACATGCCATACATGCCCGGTGTGAAGGTAGCATTAAAGTTAGTGTTCTACTCAAAGTAAAGGACTTTTCACTTATTTGTGCGATGTGGACTCACCTTGCAGCAGTGGACACCAGCAGCTGGTCCACAGAGTCTGTGAATCGGCCTCTATCTTCTTGCCTGCAGTCTCTAGGTGGCGCTGCTCCTCTGCCCAGGAGCTGTAGATGTTGGCTGCCCGGGTGTGCAGGGTGTGCATCAGGTCCAACAGCTGTGGAGCCAGAAGACCAGAACCAGCATCAACAGCGTGGCAGAGTACGGCACAGTCCGGTCAGTATGAGCAGAAGCAGCACAGCAAATGTCAATACTGAGAGGAGCCCAGTCAGGAAAAAAGCTCAAGTCAACGTGAAAATAGTTGAAGACCCACTCTGATGAACATAGGGATACGACACATTTAATAAACAGATCCAGCTTGTGCCCCATTTTTATTTACCTTCTTTTATCAATCAATACTCAAACAGAGCACTCCTGTGAAGTAGCTTCAACAATCAAGTAAAAATAGTGAAAATATGAACTAGAAATAAAAAAAGGGTTTTGTAGCTTTAGTATCTTCAAAGCTTTTGCACATTTTGAACTAATTATGATCCACGCTTACATGACAAATTCTTTATAATCGAATCTTTTCAAATCAATGTTGTAGCGCTTAAATAGGAGGATGAGTTTTCAATGACTAGCTCACATCGATGGATACGTTCATTTGTTCTGCTTGTTTTGAGATACTATGGATTTGCTTTTTTGACCCCTTTGATTCCTGCAGCTTGCACTTTGTAGAAACTCCCTTTGCAGCGTCTGACTGTCGGCAGCACCGAGAGCTCCATTATCATTGAAGGAATGCAAAAATCCAATCTGCTTTCTAGTTAAAACAGCCTTTGTACGTCGCTGTCTGAGTAAGACAAACCAATAGAGACACTTGCTGTCAGTTTAAAACCCTTATTTAAAACATCGCCCAGTTTAGTTAGTCTGTTTAGTTTAGTTTAGCCATCACCTATTGAATTCTATGGCTTGATGTTCTTTATGATTCATGTTTGTTACACAATTACCGCTATGAGTCCCATTGAGACGACTGTTGTCGTAAATAAAACTGAATGGCCTCAAACTGCTGCCATGTTCTGCTGCGTTTTACGGCAATAAAATGTTGAGATCCGTTCTTGAAATGCAGACGTCCAGAGTATTTATCTGTAATGAAAAGCTTGTAACATATAGTGCTAATCAAAATAAACAAATATCTGATCAGGCCCGGGAAATCGATCACATGATTTCTTTATTCAAATCGTTGTGAAACGTGAACAGACAGAAAAATGAAAGCAAACTAGCGGCCATGAAGGGTTATTTTGACCAATATTTGCTATTTTCTCAACATTCACTTTTATTGTCCCGTACATTTACATTCACTTGAAAATGAGCATGAAATGACATTTCTCTGAACGTTACTTGATGATTGCCCTGTGACAGAGCGGCGACCTGTCCAGGGTTTACCCCCGCCTTCGCCAAACAGAAGGGATATAGCCGGTTAAGAAAATGAATGAAAGAATGTATAGATGATGAGTTTTTGTCTCTTCAGGATTTGCTTGGTTGCGTTTTGGTTGTTCGGGATCAAACTGCCCTTTTTCAGAAGAAGATGCTCCTTCAAGTCAAACCCATCAAAGTTTAAAGTGCATGTAACACCAGGAAGAGGAGCTGAGTGTAGTTTTTCCTCTAAACTTTAATCATCCTGTGAAACATGAAGCTAATCCCTGATGCTAGCGATCATGCAGGCGTGTGCTTAGCAGAGCTGCACAGACACAGAGGAGGAAGAAGCGTAAAGAAGGCTCCTGTACTTACGTCTTGACTAACCTGTAATGACACAGTGTGGTAGCTGGCAGGGACTCCTTCATCCTCCTCGTCATCACTGTGGGAACGGGAAAGCCGCTGACCGGACGCTCTGCCGCCGCCGCCGCCGCGCCTCAACCCGGCTCCACTGTCCTTCTCCCTCCCTCCCCCCTTCTTCCTCATCCGTGACTTTGAGGAGTCATACTTGTGGCTCTTCTTCTTGTCGTGGTTGCGGTAACCTGACAAAGCAAAGTAAAAGCGGACTGAAACGATGACAGACACATTTTTCCCCAAAATACTGATGATTGGTGAAAGACTGCTAAAGCCAATGTAGAGGAGTCCTGTGGATAAAGCTGCAGCTTCAAAGCTAAATTCCAAAAAATCAAAGGAAGGACAGAGAACAACAGCATCTCTCATGCACAGATGAGTTTTTGCCCAGAGAAAATCCCCAGAGAAATTCACATTGTCACACATTAAAGTGTGTGGTAGTTGCTTCGGTGAAGAGATTTCAATGAAATAACAAAATGTTTAAATGCTTAAACGACTGAATCCTCCTGGATATTGGTCAATGAAAGTATCCCTCCACTTTAAAACTTAGTCACGCTATTTTTAATAGAAAATTGAAGGTCAAAGGGTCGTTTTATGAAGAAATCCAGAGCAGAAACAGTTAGCGGAAGAGTAGAGGCTGTTTTTTTTCCTCACACATGGCTTTGCTTCGGACCTCTACGTTTTGACTGACCCTTTAGCTTTTTTCATCCGGGTTGGCAGCGTCTGCAGCTTACATCATGTGCGTCTTTGTTTGAGCTGGAATCTGGATCTAAACTGTACGAACATTTTTGATGCACCACTAATGTTAGGTTAGGGTTATGAGGGGCTTTAAGCTAGCGGGAGAACGTGTAAACAGATAGGTGACAGGAAGTGGGGGCGGGCTTACTCCAAGCAAACAGTCCAGTCAGGTGAATCTGTGTTCTAGAAAACTACAGGTTTATTGATTTTAGCTAAAAATAGTCTAATCAGAATGAGAAGACCACTGGGAACACTTTGACAGTAGATCAAAAGATGATGGGAGTGGGACGCCCACCCAGGGTACGTTTTGGTGTCTGCTGTTTTCACCCAGCACTCTCCCAAAAATAGCGGCCTCACCTCCGTTCAGGCTGGCCTCCACAAACACCCGGATGGCTCGGACGCACAGCTCGAAGTTGTCAGGCGTGACGTGGGCCGCGTCACGGACGATGAAGGACAGAGTTTCCACACACTTGACTAGAGACTTGGTGTCATGCTGGCCCAAGTCCTGACCCAGCGTCAGGCTGTACTGGTTGACCAAAGGGTGATTCAGCTGAGCTTTGGAGTTCACCTGGGGGGTCTTATTTATCTCCAGATCATCCTTACCAACCTAGAAAAAGAACACAAATGACACAAAGATCTAATAACACCACCCAATTTGATACGATCCTCCCATGTTAGTGTTTTTGTGACGATGCCAAAACAGCAGTTTTCTCTGTTCTTATGTCAGTTTAAGTCAAATCTTAGATTAAAAGAGTCCTGTTGGAGACAAAAATAGTAAAGAACCAGAGTAAAGTTTTTGCAGAAAGAAGAGTCTAAGGTGCCAAAAAAAAAAAAAAAACGGAGCAGTGCTAATTCATGAAGCTGTTTTGAAATGAATTGGACAGAATTGGAATCACAAAGGTCGAAAGAGTGCACAGACATATGCAGCTGTGACCCGTTAAGAAGGTGGGTGTGTTTTTGTTAGCTGGGCCTCAAAAATGTAGCAATTGCAGTTAAAGACAGGAAGTATCACCAGGATACATCACTTTTGTGGCTCTTCACATGGTGGTGTGATGGCACGAAAAATAACCCAACATTTATTTAAGTAGATATCAACACAAATTAGAGAAATCATTTAAATAGGAGTCAGTTGAAATTTTAAATGTCCACAGAAACGTTCATTCATCTTCTACCATTTAGCCTAACCCAGCCACTTGTGGGCAGGGGACACCCTGGACAGGTCGCCAGTCTGTCACAGGGTAGAATGTCCACAAACCCACACCCATTCACACCTATGGACAATTTAGAGCTGCCAATGAACCTATGAAGCATGTTTTTGGACGGTGGGAGGAAGCCGGAGACCCTGGAGAAAACCCACACATGCATGGGGAGGACATGCAAACTCCACACAGAAAGGTCCCCAATTGATGTTCTGGTTCAGGTCCCCCAGCCGGGACTTGAACCAGGGGCCCTCTTGCTGTGAGGCAAGAGCGCTAACCACTGCACCACCGTGCAGTCAACAGAAACGTAGATAAATCCTGTTTTCTAAACTGGAAGTTTTTCAGATGACTGGACTCTAAGCGGCGTTGCAGGAGTGTGCACACTAACCACCAGCCATCCACTGCTCGCTACATCCACGTCTGTGGTGGAGCGCGGCATCCTGGTCTTGCTGTGCTCGGTGTAGACCTCAGAGTCGGACGTGTATCCACGGTCTGAACTCACTTCACTGGCGTGATATGATGAGAGTTCACTGTCGGACTGTGCGCCTGCAGAAGAAAAGCAAACATCTGGATGAGATGAGAGCTGAAAGGTGTCAGGGAAGAAGAACTAAAGTCTAGATGCCGTGACGCAACTTGAAGACATGTATTTATTCTCCCTTAAGAACTGAAAATCTCAGAATAGTCATGTACTGAACAAGCTACTGCTGAAGCAGAGGCGGGGACTGAATGCTTCTGAAATTCAAACTAAATCTCTAGTAATCAGTAAACTCACTTGTGTTTGTGTCCAGTGCTGTAGAGTTGAGCTGTATTCACACCACAAGTAATTTGGGCATCAGGTGCACCCGGTTGATGTTACAGGTACAGACATAATCAGAGGGTCCACAGCGTGTTTTGACTGACTAGTGGCAGCGCATTTAGGGGGGGGTGTAGCAACAAAATTCTAAAGCCTGAACTTTAGGATATTTTTCTTATTTCTATGAAGATGTTTTTCTTTTCCTTTCGGCTCTTCTCTTCAGGGGTCGCCACAGCGAATCATCTTCCTCCTCCTAACCCTGTCTTCTGCATGGTCTCCTCTAACAGCAGCTACCTTCATGTCTTCCTTCACTGCATCCAGAAACCTCCTCTTTGGTTTTCCTCTAGACTTAGCATCCTTCTACCAATATATTCACCGTCTCTCCTCTGGACATGTTCCAACCATCTCAGTCTCTGACTTTATGTCCTAAACCTCTAACATGCGCTGTCCCTCTCATGTCCTCATTCCTGATGCATTCTTTTCTCCACCCATTCCAACCTGCCTGCACTCACTTCTTCACTTCTTTTCCAGCCTCTCCATTCCTCTGGAGTGTTGACCCTGGATACTTCAAATCCTCCACCGCCTTTATCGCTTCTCCCTGTAACAAGTCATGCCTCTCATTCACACACATGACATCTGTTTTCCTGAGGCTAACCTTTCTGTCTCTACCTCTTTATCCTCTCCTTTCCAGGGCAAACCTCCACCTCTCTATCTTATCCTCCTAACTGTTTGTATTGAGATAATAATAAATAGTTCCTCTAGTATACAGGCAAGGATCCCATATAGCAAAAAGGCTAAAAACATTTGGCATTAGCTCCTCCCACATGCAGCAGGAAACATGACGTTTATTGAAACATTTTTGGACTAGCGTCCAGCAGTGACTTTGATGCACGTTCAAAGACAGTTGGCGGATGTGAATGCGACGTGCGGTGTAAATGCAGCAATAGAGTTGTATCAGACTGTGAGAGAAAGACTGAACCTGTGTCACTGTCGGCGGTGGTGGAGGCGATCTGGAAGGAGGCAGGAGGCTTGACTCCAGCACCCATGCACTCCAGCAGAGAGAAAAGTGTGTACCAATCGTCTGTGCAGTGGATGTTGGCTGCGTTAGTCTTCAGGAGCTCATGAAGGCCAAAGGAAACCTCCCTGCTGACCCGGGACAAGACATGGGGCTTCATCATGAGGAGGAGGCGCAGAGAGAGAAGAACCTGCGGGAGCACAGGAGAGGAGCTCAGGGCTCACGGATCCGGCCGGTATTCCAAAAGAACTCATGAAAAGTAACAGAATGAGTGTTTAAAAATGGCTGCAGTTTCAGTGCACCGTCATCCTTCATGATGTCACTGCTCCGCCTCTGTACCTGGGAGCTGATGTCTTCTCGGCGCAGCAGGCGGATGGCGAGTCTCAGCAGGCCCACCACAGCCCTCTCCACCAGGAAGCAGCTCTCCGTGGCGTGAACGCACAGGTGGTAGAGGTGGTCCCGGACCGTCTGCCAAACGCAGGACACACGGTCCCTGCAACATGGACAACAGTAGAGTCACTCACAGCCGAAAACCCCAAACAGCAAAAGCAACGTTGCAGATAAAACTACCTGTTCTCCAGGACAATGCGCAGCAGCATCTCCAGGCAGAAGGCAGCATCCTCTTCATCGTAAGTCTCTTCATCCGGGGTGACTGATATCAGCGCCTGAAGGGGAACGTTTAGTAAATCTAGGTTTGGAAACATCACAGACACCAGGGTGAGCTCTAAACATGGACAGATGAACAACCTTCATCAGCTCCTGCAGAGACTCCAGCTGAAGGAATTTGCTCTCCGTGATCAACTTCTCCGGGTCACATTGCTGCAAAATAAGGACATATGAGCCACGCTTTTGTGTAAAATGTACTTCATACTATCAGGTTTCTTTGGCCAGGACTCCCTTGAAAAAAAGAGATTCTTAATCTCAATGGGACATTTAAAATAAATAATCTTTTTTCTTTTGCAAAGCTTTTGTAGGTCATCAGACAAAACCAACAGACTCCTGCTGTCAGTTTAAAACATGCATTAAAAGGGTTTTCGAGCCTGATCTTCCCACTAACTTCACAGAGCTGTCTTTGTGCTCCTCCTTCCTCAAGCTGCTGCTGTATTCTGCTGAGATTCATGGCAATGAAATGCCGTGATCCCTTCATGATATGCAGACTTCTAGAGTCTGTAAGAATAAGCTTCAAATACACGGCGCTAATCATATTAGGAATAAAAATAAATATCCAATCTTGGGGTGCAACGTCAGATTTTGATTGAATCTGAAACTACGTGATCGCTTTTTGATCGTGTGATCGGATCGATCAGACAAGCAGACTGCAGGGTATTACATTTTTAGCTAACTGTTAAATGTTTATGCGTTTGGTGCTGCGAGGTTTCTGTAGCCTGATGGATCCTCTGTACCTTTATGCAGAGGATGGCCGCCTGCTTTGCTTCCTGGTTTTCAGTGGACGGTCCTCGGAGTCCGGACTGCTCGGCTCCACTCAGAGTCAGCCAGTTGACAAAACTCAAGACAGCCGACTCACCGCTGACATTCAGCACAGGAGAAAAGTTCAACCTTTACTTTGAGCAGTCTTGGTCAGAACTGTTTTTAAAGAGTTCTTATGTTTAGTAGGGAAACTTATTTTTTAGAAAACTCTGTACGAAAAAAACGCTAATATTCAAAGACAGGTGGTGAGGTCATCTGACTATGAAAGCTATGCTTTCACATAAACACAAAGAGAGTTCTACGTTACCGATTTGAAGGGGTTTCCTCTCTCTGAAGAGAAATTTTCCCGTTTGGCTCCACGAAGTCCTCCACCTGAGGAAAAACCTCTTTTCAGCACTGAACAGCAGGTGGCAGCAGAGGACATGCAATGATGCTGGCTTTCTCTGCACCAAACAGAGACTCCAAAGCCCAGACTGCAGAAAGTCAACGTTGCCCAGTGCGTGACAACACGGAAAGAGTGTTTACAGATGCAGTCCTGACCTCAACCATGGCTTTGGGCAGCAGCTCTGCCCGGAACAGCTGCAGCATGGAGTCCATGATGTTCTTCCAGCCCTCTCTCAGGATGTTGCCGTGCCGATGGGCCAGGTCAAACACAGTTTTGGCTGCTGTCTGAGCCTTACTGTTGCTGCCGAACACTGTCGGAAGGTTTTCCACCGACTGCAGGGAGATGGAGCACAGGCAGGTCCTCCTGTCACAGTTTGGTCCTCATAGTACTACTTTTATTTTGTAAATTTGAGCTTTGTATTTAGGCCGTATAGAGGATCTTCAATACTGCAGCTGAATACAAAGAGTCTGAGAGGAGGAATTTGATTTGACATAGACATCCCAGATTGATGCCCATCAACTTAATGATGACAAGTGCAACAAAAACTCTAATAATGAAGGCATACTAGCTTAAAAAGACTTCCTTGTTGTCAATCAGCTGCCTTTTTCTTGAATATTCCGTGTGCAGCTGCCTCAGAAGCTTACCTCACTGCTCAGAGTGGTGAATTTGCAGAGGGAGATGATCAGGTTGTCAAACACATCACTGAAGCCATAATGAGCAGCTATCACAGCACATTTCCTGCAAAAACAGACACAGATGACAGCCAGTTCCTGGATCTCATCAATGAGTTCTCACCATTGACTGTATACGAGAACTGGACTGAATGGCCCCACCCCCCTCACATTCCAAACAGGAAGTGCCCGCTGGTTCCAAGAAGCCAAAATTCCATAGACTTCTACAGAGAACTTAACGTCTGTTACTCAGTCATTCTATCGGTCAGAAGAACCATTCTGGATCTGGTAAATTTTTAAACACCTCCTTTATAATCCTCTTTTTTCATGATATTTTTTCTCCAGTGCAAGTTATTCAAGTTATGAACAGTCCAATCAGATTCCTCAAGAAAACTTACTTTCAAGCTCACTCCTGATTGATCAGAGTGGTTGCCATAACGACGACTTAGAGCACATGTGTCAAACTCAAGGCCCGCGGGCCAAAAGCGGCCCGTCATGTCATTTTATGGGATGGCGGGCCGCAAGAGCATAAGGGTTTTTAAATTCTTAGAATAAAAATAGGTTTGTTTTCATTCATATCTAGGGGCAACTAACTATATATTAGATCAGGAGTGTCAAACTCATTTTCACTGAAGGCCACATCAGCATAGTGTCTGTCCTCAAAGGGCCAGATATAACTTCTACATGTAACTAAATGTAATGAAAAATAAATGTAATTACTCTTTACTGTTAAATAACTCATTATTTAACTATTATAACGTTTTAAAGTAACAATTACAGTTGCATAGAAACATATGTTTGCTTGTTACTGTAGCATAAATCCTATCACATTTGATTCTGTCAGGTTAGGTTATATGGACAGTGTTTAAGTCCTAATGTATTGTTGCCCCTGATGATATCTGCCTCCAACATGCCAGCAATCTGTATTACGGAAAAATGGCGACTGAATTAACTGCATTTTGTCAGAGCTGGAAATAACTTATCTTCTATGGTTGACGCCGCACTCACTAGGTCAAGTTCTATGATTCAGTCAATGGTTCTTGAAGGCAACATCATTAAGGAGACCAATAAAGAGATAAACCAGTCAGAGAAATAAATCTAGTCTTTTGCCTAAAAGCATTACTGGAATAAACGTGTAGTTCTGGTCGACAAAAGCTGTGTCGGTTTTGTGTACCTGAAGCCACCGATGGCCTTCTGGATGATGCTGTCATCAAGGCTCTTGTCAAAGACGTAGGACAGTGCAGCAATGGTGGGCCCCCATGTCATGGTGAATAGGTCGTGGTCATAGCTGCTGGGTGGAAGGTGAAGGAACACGCCCTCCGAAGATGCCCCGCGGTGGAGCAGCACGCTCCAAACGTAATTCTCCTTCACTAGACCCGTCTGCTCATCTGGCATCACAATCTCCTCATTCCTGTACGTTACAGAATGACAGAATGACCCTCAGCACCAGCTTCACGTCTTTCATTTATCAGCCAATCAGGTTTTCCAGCTTCTAGTACTGACTGCCAGCATAGTTGAGTGGAACAAGTTAGCTAATTTGAATAATTTATACAGGATTTAGTTATTAACTTCACTACACTACGTACCCATTGTCTTTTTTAAAAGAACTTAAATCTTTCTATTTTCTGTCTCTTATTAGACTGACGGTTTGATTTTGACAGCAGACACATCCAGCTCAATCTACACCAAACTCTCACCACAGCTACTGTATCTTTGGGGTTTATGATTGATGTGGTTGTTCATTTGTCCCCCTAGATCCTTTTAACAAGACAGAAACTAAAATATTGATAAGGTGTTAAAAAAACTTTTCAACAAAGTCCTAAAAATGCCCGAAATTTAACTTTAAGAACAGATCTAATAAGATCTGCACAGCTGACTTTGAACTGATGTTTCAGAGTTTTTGTTCATGTTTATCAGGATGCCGTCAATTCACTTAGCGCCAGTTACAAACCAAACCTGATTCTGGAATTTTAAAGACCTAAGTAAAGTATGCACTTTTTTAATGTTTTACTTAGTTTTTAACATCTTAATAGAAATCATTTTCATTAAAAACCCACTCCGATCATTTTTTTGATTTCTTTTAAAAGCGTTTTCAATGTTCTTTCAATTGTGATTTTGCCTTTTTTTAGATTAAAGTGTCGTTTCCTAGGACATATTTTCTGCAGAGAGGCAGGATTTCATTACAAATTCACCTCTAAGGTGTGGGCAAGCCTGTTGGTGTGGAGAAAACCCCGCCCCCCCTTCCTGTTGCTAAGAGTTCTCTGTTTACCCTCTCCCACTAGCTTACAGTCCCTCACAGCCTCAAGCTAACATTAGCGGCACAACAAAAACTGTGAGCAATATCAGAGCTATCCAGCCGTACAGTTTAGATCCAGATTCCAGCACAGACGAGGAAAACTAAGATGTTCATGGATCTATGTGTCTGACAGTGGAAGCATCAGAATGGAGCAGAGCAGGGAGACTGCGACTTTCTGTGCTGCTCCTGATTCAAAACAATTTGATTAAAGAAATACTCAGAAATATGACTTGTGGCTTAATTTTCTTTATATATATATATATACATATATATGTGTGTGTATGTGTGTGTTCATGTATCATCAGAAAAATGCTTAAATCACATTTCAAAACCACCCATCCTTACTTGATGGCGTTGTAGATATCTTCCAGCATGTCCTGGTCAAAGTCTTTGTTTCCGTTGACGCCCTTCAGATTTTTCTTAAATTGCTGTTTAGAGAGAAAACCACAGTTATTTTGTAGAAGTCAGTTCAGCTTCATCAAACCTCCAGGAAATGTGAAAACTCTTCCATCGTCTGTCATGGCATTTGTCTGCAGAGGAGTTGGGTTTACATCCTGAAGCATCAAACTAACAATTAAAGGAGTCTTTGATGAAAATACACTCGTTATGTGTCACTAAATACACTTTAGTTGCATCATTAGGAAAACAGGGATTAAAGCCCTGAACCTCCAGTAAATAAACAACCACCCAGTGATGACTGACAGCCTCAGAGCTCGGTTTTCGGTCTGGACTTGGCAGGGTTTGTCTTACTGGCAGGTATGAAAAGAAGAAATCCGATCTTCTCTGCAGGGACACACGGAGAAACAAACAGCAGCAGCCAGGGCCACAGAGAACCAGAGGCGGCTGAGGATGGTGGCTTTTATTTGCATTGCTCAAAGCACGCATTGACACTGATTATCGGAGAGGCTCCGGGAGCAGCTGTTGGCATGACCGTGCACTGTTTTATGGACAAAATTAACATCACCCCCCAGGCATTCCCTTCACCGCTCTCCGAACATGTCATCGTCAGGGAACAGGATCTGATTTACATGCGCTGGGGCTGGACATAGCTTCCCCATTTCAAAAATAGCCCCTTTGCCAACAAATGCTGCGGTACATGCTGCACATTGCAAGCTGCCAAGTAAGTGGAGTGCGAGGCGCCACTTTTACTGGCCCACTCAGATCTATTGTGTGGACTCTGCCTGTTGTCTGGGCCTGGAGGTCAATGGGGCTCCTGTGACGGGATGGTCTGAACATACAGCACCAGCTGGACAACCAGGAGCAACTCAAGTCCAAACAGCCAATAAAGTACAAGGAGGTGAGACAAAGGAAAGAGAAAGCTGGATGCTATTATTTGTCAGCGAGAGTAGCCCACCCACAAACTCCTGCCCAGTCTCCAGAGACTCTGTTTAGTCTTCAGCTGCTGTCAATCACAGACAGACAGAAAAAAAAAAAAAACAACACAGAGCGAGCAGATAAAGAGAGAGAGAGAGCCAGAGAGGCCACACCCCCGGCTCCCCTTCAGAATGAGCACAGCTCTGAGATGGACCACCACTGGTTACAGCTGTTGGCTGTACCAGTGTGAATGCCTGCACACTCGCAGGAATTTCACACCACGCCACACGCAGGGAAAAGCAGAGGAAACCGGCGGAGCTTTGCCCTCATCAAACATTCAATCACAAAGACAGATTTGTCCTCTGAATTCTAAACCTGCTGTAGCTTGAGATTATTCTATTGCTTTTACCAGAAATCAGATTACAGATGAAAACTATTTCAGTCCCCCCCCAAAATAAACAGATTTCATGCATGCTGCTCACTAAAAGACTACTACACCAATAGTTAGTTGTAGTACTAAGCTCTAACAGGGTATTTTTAATTGTGTGACCAGTGACCAGCATTCAAGGTGGACTTTCAACAGGAGAACAAACACAGACGGATGTTCTCTGAGTAGAAAGTTGGCATTCATACAAAAAAAAAGGCATAAAATCCGTCTCCTCCTGAAAGAGATCTCCTACCTCCACAGTCATGGGAATGTTCTGCTTTCGGACGTTGTGGTTATGCTGGTCAGTGTTCAGCATGATGACAGCGTAAGCCAAGGCAAAGCCCGCATCGTTGGTCATAAACGGAGAGCCATTCACTTTCTGCAAACACAACAATAACATGACTGAATAACACAGGAGAGGATCCAAACAACGCAGGGACAAAAGACAGAGGAGGAAAAATCAAAACTATTGGAATGATTGTTTGGAAGAACAATCTTTTTTTTCTTTTTTTAAGATTTCTTGGTTTAATGTCAAAGGTTTTTTTCTTATAAGTGGTGGCACATTTGATGGATAAACAATGGAGTGGTTGTACCACTGACTGTATAAGAGACCTGGACTAAGTGAGTGTGACATCACCCATAGAAAATAGTTCCAGCTCCAATCAAATTAAGTCAATCCAGGCGCCATTTTTTTCGATACAGATGCCACCATGTTGGGGCCAGACGTTGTCAGTAAGCAGTGATTGGTCCGAGTCAGTCTTAGTCAAAGTTTCTATGACAACCACTCTCCCCAATCAGGAGTGAGCTTGTTGTAAGGCCACACCCCTGCCGTTTATAAGAGAGCCCCTAATTTGACGAAGGTATCTGATTGGTCAGATAATAACTTTAATAACGTGCACTACAAAAAAACAACAATAAAAAAGGAGGATTACCAAGAACATGTAAAACATGCATCAGAGTAAGAATGTTTATTCTGACCAATAGAATGAGTAACAGCTGTTTATTTCTCCACAGAAAGTCTACTTCCTGTTTGGAATGCCAGGAGGGAGGGGTCAGTCAGTCCAGTTCTCTTATACAGTCAATGGGTTGCATCCATAAAAAAAAGGCAGAATCTTCTCTGCTTTAGTCGTTCAATTATTTTGGGAAACTAGTGGTCTAAATTGAACAAATTGAAAGTGAAAGAGGACAGATGTGCAGCACCACTGGAAGCTGGATCATAGCCAGTGGATTTGAAGTATTTAAATCAGCTCTACTAACCACTGCTCCCAACCTTCTTTATCAAAGATAAAGAAATGACAAAAAGAGTGTTTGCTCTGTTGCATAAGAATCTAAAACCTTGTGCTTCTCCCCTCACACATCTTGCTGACAGCTTGCTCTCTTCCATTCACTGGAAAACTCATTTACAGTGGCTGTCTAAAATTAATCATGACTCTTTCAAAGTGACTATTTGTGTGCATGTCGTCGGTCTATGAAAAGGACATGACTGAGAATAGTTTCCAGGTCACATGACTTTTTGTGCTATTTTGAGGAGTCAGATGTTACCCTGAAGGGAGCTTGCCCTTTACCCATCACTGTGTGTGTTTGTGAGTCTGTGTTTAAACTCCTGTCATCTTAGGACTACAACCACAAGTTAATTATGACGTTGATGACGTTGACTGATCTGTGAGCATCCCCCTTGAAGGACGGGGCAGCTTCTGAACGATCATAGGGGTGAAGGTGGCAAAAAAGAGCTGTATAAACATGAGATCAAACTAGAAACAAAATGTAACTACTACAGTGGGTGTGACAACTGCACACCAAAGAAAATGAAGCCGTGAAGCTGCTTCTAAATTGAACTGGAGTTGTGTGTCAAATGGCTTCAAATTCTTCAAAAAACTATGGTCAGAAGCTTCACACTCCAGACGATGGAACATTGACTGTAAATCACATATCCAATGAACGGAAGACACGAACGATGTTGAGGGATCAGTTTGGTTTATTTTAAAAAGCTCTACAAAAACATCTGTTTTCACGTCTCCATGACTGGGTTCATGACATCATTCAGTGATTCTCCCAGTACGGTGAACTTCACCATCTACTGCAGGAGCTGCGTCTGAATGATGGACACTTTCAGCGCTACTTCTGTCTCTCTGTGACCCAGTTTGATGACTTGCTGTCCCGCATTAGTCCAAGAGAAAAAAAATAAAGGTACAAATAAAATCGAGGAACTTTTTACTATTGTCTCCATACAAATAAGAAAATATAAAGTTCAGGAGGAGACGATCAGATTCTCCATGTTTGTTTTGGACTCCACTCGCTGATGATGTCATCAACACACCATGGCCCCAAAGCTGAGTCCCTGATTGGTTGATGCGACACGTCTTCTTTGCCAAAGTTCAGATACTTGAACTCTGAACTGACCAACCATATTAGAAGCCTAAAATGCGCTCCTGCCACGCCACAGGACCTCTGATTGTGTCTGTACAGGTCAATGAACAGACACAATCACGCCCTTGACACGCCAGTTCCGTTTAGTGTGAACGTAGCTCGACAATGAGCCTTTAGCAGCTTCACTTTAAACACCCATTTACACGGGAGCAGTAAAATGAATGTCGGTCACAGATTCTGCAAAATGTCCCTCTTAAAAAGAGGAGTTTGGTCTGTAATGTTCACATCGTCTAATGAAAATACGTATTTCTATAATGAAGCAGAAAACAGGTATTTGGTCGATTGCATAACATGTTGTTTACAGAAGTCCAATGGGATGTGAACAGACATATTTGTAGAAAACTGTTTTGATATGGTGCTAAAAGTGCTCAGAAGACGTTTTGGGGGCCTTACATGCCAGTTGTCTGTGAAGGTCTCCAGCAGCCTCTGAATGACCGGAGCCTCTCCAGGAAGTCTGAAGGCTTCCAAGTAAAGCCGCAGCGCCTCGTCGATACGAAGCCCCTGGAAGGTGAAAGTACTGACACAAAGAGTAACGTCACACTGAGGCAAAAGCAAGGGGGACAAATATGAATCACTCTGGAATTTCCCTTTACTTCACAAAGCTGTCCAAGAGCTCCATGTTCTTGCGATCACTGATGTACTCGCCGATCATTTTCTTGTCAAGTCGCGGGTTGTCCTTCAGCCACTGGGCTACCTGGTTGTTGTCCAGTGGGTCACTGAGGAGCCCTTTCTCCTGGAGGAACTGGATTCCCTTCTTGGGCTTCTGGTTAAACTGCTCAGTGCCTGTGATCAGCAGCTAAACCAGCAGAGAGATTAGGGGCTTTCCATCTGCAGCAATTAGACAGTAGCAAAACAACACATACCTTTTTCTTTGTTCTAATGTCCATCAACTCTTGAGAATCCGGTAAGTAGGAGGAGAAACGCTGGGGCTTTTTTGGATTTCTCTTGTCTGTTAAAGAAAGTCAAAAGGCTTCAAACTCAGGGAGCTTTTAAACTGTAGGTCAACATGGGAGAATGTCACAGATGCTGGAATGATTTATGAAAGTATTGAAAAAGCAGAAGACTAAAGTGGGTCTTCAGCAAACAAAGGTTGTAAACTGATTTGGATCCAAGCAGACAGCCAACATGATCACAACAGGAGAGTCAGTGACTGCAGTGTCTAAAGACTAAACTGTCATTAACTTAGCTCTCTATCAGAGAGTAAAGGAACCATGAGACAGCTGTAAGCTTGTTGATGATCTAGACTAGGGGTGTCTAAGCCTTCTGCAAAAAAGACTGCAATTGGTTTGAGGGCCAACCAATCGGCCTAACATTGTTTGAATTCATTTAATAATATTAATGCAAATGAACTTTATGATGAAAATTGGTTTATTTCTCATTTCTTCACATAGAAAACAAATACATCTAAATATGTTTCTACCAGAATTACTATCATCACTACTATGTTGTTGGTTTCCTCTGGCACTGAGACATCTTCCCACAGACCACAGGGGTTGACATAGCCCAGAAATTTGCACCGGCCCACAGGGCCAGTAGTTTTTGAAACTTACTGGCCCTGCCTGAAAGTTACTGGCCCGACACCGCGCATAGCGGGACCCGCCGCTCCGCAGGTGCTTGCAACTTTAGGGGGGTCCGGGGGCATGCCCCCCCGGAAACTTTTAATATGGTGCAATTTGGTGCATTCTGGTGACATCACTTATTTCTACACTTTTCAATGACTGAAAATAGAGCATATCAAACTTAAATCTGCTCTAGTCTGTTTCAGATGTTTTGAAGAGAGCACTGCAGTGTAGTAGGTAACACTAGTTCAGAAGTTTTCATGGTGCTTCTAACGGCAAATATCGCAATAAATCATAAACCTTAAATGTGTTAAAACAATCTAATGGCAGCTTGAACCATTTAACGAATCAAATAAATCCCTTAATGCATTTGACCAATCGGATGGACGCCTTCACATTGTTGACCAATCAGATGGAGCCCTGTTATGTTAGATGTTTGTAACCTATGTCAACGTGGGTCATTTGGAGTATAATTTTTAAACTGGGAATGGTTATTTGGTTATTTTGCTGTTTGTTTATATACCGCAAATTATATCGTTATCGCAATTTTAATCTCTGATATCGCATATCGCGAGTTTTCCTCATATTGTGCAGGTCTAACTGAGATCATTCAGCTAACTAGAAATACTTACTGCTTACTGCTTACAGTGTTGTAAAGAAAAACAAAATTAAGTAGTTTAACATTCTACTGCATTTGAGTCTGAGATTCAGGTATTTGGAGTTGCCTTTGATTCTTTGACATTCATCTTAAAGCTTAGTGGATACAGTTTCATCTTCAATGCATTCATTAAATATCTTGCTGTCCATACTACTAATTCCACCCATTACTCCATCTAACATATTCCTATCTATTCCTGCCATGTCTTCCACATCTCTGACATGCTTCAGTCTCTCTTCAGTGACGGTGTCGGATTTATAATCAAATGTAATAATAACCCACTGGCTTGTGCCTTCGTTGTTGCTGTTTAACATTGTTTTGTATTGAATTGTTACATTCAATAAAGTTTGAAAAAAAAAGTAGTGAGCGCGTGCCGCGTGGTGCTCGGCAGTGAAAGCCGAGCGCGCAGGCGGGAGAGAAGGTGAAGTGATCAAAGGTTTCCCATAGAAACCCTTGAAGTCTGAACACAGGACTAGCAGAAAAACTAAATTATGAAGACGAGGTAAATCTACACGTTTTCGCAAAATTTACTTTATTGAAAAGGTGAAGAATATATAAACCGTTAAATATTTTAGTGGCCCGAGCGGACAAGTGAAAAGTAAAGTCTTGTGGTCCGTACTGCTCGAAAAACAGGACCGGGCCAGCGGACAAATGGCTATGTCGAGCCCTGGACCAAAGGACTTTGCATAGGGAGGACTGCATCTCAAAATTCCCTTGAAGGAGTGACTAGCTGTCTATGGCTTTCTGTCCATGTATGCGGCTCTAAGATGGAATAGTGACTTGTTCAAGGTGTACCTTTCCAGTCACCATAGGAATGTTATTTCTGTTAACTTTTCATTGCGGGAGGCTGTCCTCAGGAACCAGGCGGCTGGCTGCATTTCTGAAATCTCACCAGCTTCAGCAGTTCCTTGGTCCTGTCGACCTAATCTCATCTTCTCCGCCATCAAATGTCCACTGGTGGGAGGACATCCTGGTGAACTGTCCGCTTGTGGATGATTTAAACTAGTGTTGCCAAGTTGACTAAGTTCTAAAGACAAATGAGAAGGAGCATCATTTGTTTACTAGGGATCCACAAAAAAAAAAAACAAATAAGAAAAGTCAACAAAGGAGAACAAAACCAATTCATTTGCATACCAGAGGCAGAGTCTGTACCATTTATGCTGGAAGCGTCACCTTCAGCCAACAGAGTGTCCGACTGGTCTTGCTGAGCCACAGTGTCGGGGACCTTGGCTTGGCAGTGGGCTTCGATGCTATCGATGACCGTCAGCAGGGCCTCCAGTGACAGTAGGTGGGTGGTGTACAGCTGCCCCGACACCGGGAAAGCATTCTTCAGAAATAAAATAAAACGTTAAAAATTATACTGTTGGATACATTAAAATGATCTTATACAGTGACAATTGTCACTGCATAATAAAAGAATAAAACTACATTATATTGAACCTCAGAGGGACAAAACCGTAGCAGTGTAGTGACGTGGATCCTCAGAATAAACAGTATTCTGAGGATAAAAAGAACCCGTGATAGGCAAAATCCGTGAAGTAGAAACCTCTATTTTTTTAACAAATATTATACAATTAAATCTTCTATTATACATTGAAAAGAAAGAAACCATTTTACCGGGTCAAGCATTTGTTTCACAAATAAAAGTACTTTAGAAACATTTTTTTCAACAAATAACTTCTGTACTTTACTGTCAAATAATAATTTGAATCCTCAATGTGAACAGAAGGCTTCAAATCGTGGAGGTTAGCCCCGCCCACCGCAACCCGAGTAATTGGATTAAACGGGAGAAAATTTAAAATGATTATGAAAAAAATACAAAGTACAGTCGGACAAATAGTGACTCAGGTGTATTTCACTGCTCTTCAGACTGAGCCGCTGCATCCTGACTCCACTCTGCAGTGTTTTCTTCTTCTGAAGCCCGCGGTGCAGCTGTGTTTGTTCGGGAGAAGAACACAGTGAGAGGCAGTTGTTGTTGCTCTTTTTTCTATGGGTTTTAGAGAAACTCGAAATTGCAAGAGAATTTGCACGTACATAATGTAAATTTGGCAAACTGATTTACGTACGTGGACATATTAAACTGCAACGTTATTGACGCACAGGTAGAGAAGAAACGGAGTGACTTTTTAGCCAATCAGAATGCAGAACACAATGCACCATGCAAATCCATGAAGTAGCGAAACTGTGAAAAGTAAACCGCGTTACAGCAAGAGATCACTGTACTGTGGTTTTGTTCAACGATACAGGATTAGTGCTTGAACTGCATACATCAGCATAACGTCATAGAAAAATAAAAAACAATTTTGTCATCTGAAATCCCACATTCAGTTCTATTTCAACTGAGTAACATCAGACTACTCAGTTTCAACAGCTTCATTGAAATTTTCTTTAGAACGCAGGAGCTGATAATGTAATTTTCCTCATAGTGTAGTTTTTTCTATCGTATTTATCTTAACTGTTTTTTGGTGTTTTTAACTTGTTCTTGTGGCATTTTATGATGATGGTGGACATAAATAAAGAAAATTAAGCTTTAAGTTGAATATCTGAGGTTTCTTTTTTATGAAATCGTTGTAAATCAGAAGCAGATGAATAAAAAAATCATTAAAAAAGATTACATTTGTGATAAAGGAAATACACTGGGTGGGCCATAAGCTCCCTGCTCCGCTCCATTCTGATCATCCACTGTCAGAAAAATAGATCCATGTATGTCTTAGTTTTCCTCTTCTGAGCTGGAATCTGGATCTACACTGTACAGATGAATAGCTCTGATTCTGACCCCCATTTTGTTGCACCTCTAATGTTGTATGGTTGGGGGTGTAAACAGAGAGCTTTCGGTTATGGTTAACAGGAAGTGGGGTAGGGGTTGCTCCTTACCAATGGTCCCACCTAAAAGTCCTGCCGCTATGCAGAAACTTAAAAGACCACTGAGAACGCTTTTAGCATAAATAAAAAGAGGATCGGAGTGGGACTTTAAATAAGGGCCAGCTCTGCATGCACTGTTAGAAAGACGAACAACCAAGACTGTTTGAATTCAAAGTCCAACACCTTTATAGGATCCCGTGTTTTAAAATATAAATCAAAATTACTGGGCAGTTACTTATTGAATTTAAAGAAATTGAATGTTAAAGATTTTGCATGTAACATGACTGAGAAGCTATTTTTATTTGTATTCATTGAGACATTTTTCACCTACGAAAATTGATTTTCTTAAGAATAAAATGTTGGCAAGAAAAACACATCAGTTAATGGAGATTATTAAAATATTTTAAATGCTTTCAGTGCCATGTGCACTGAAAGTCTGTTTATTTTTAATGGTTTCAAAAGAATAGAAACTATAACTACCTTTCACTCAGCATAGTCAAGTATTAAATAGAATTAAGAAGGTTACCTTGGACAGCAGCTTGGTGAGGTCTTCAAAGAGATTGGAGCAGTAGAAGTCGCAGTCGTAGTTGATGTACAGCTCGGTGACGAAGCTGGGGATTCTCCACAGCTGGACCAGCGCCTCCAGAGCCATCTCCTTCATCTCATAGGGCATCTTGATGTTCTCCGATGTGATGATGTCCATCAATTTCTTCAGATACATCTGCAAGAACACAGGTGTAGAATTTCAAATCTATCCTTGGAAGATGCCATTCTGACAGTGACGTGATTGACGTGAAAAACATTGAATGTAGTTGTTACCTCCAGCTGAAACTTCAGGTGGACTCTCATGCTTTCGAAGAGCAGGAAGCAAACTCGTATGGAAGCAGCATAGAGGTTCATGCGCTCCACACTCAGCAACTAAAACATCAATTGACATAAAAAGAAAGCCATCAGAAATGTTACGGTCAGCTGTCAATAGCTTAAAAAAAATACATCGGAGCAACATTGCTCATTTTGTTGAGTATAAATTGTGTTTTTTTGCAAGGGTGCGACTTATACTTATGGGTGATTTTAAAAAAAATCCCATATAGTCAATATATATTCATTATTTTCCCCAAAACAGCTGGTAGCTCTTTAGCTGTTGTTTTCCACTAACAACTGCAAGAGGGCACTACAGGTTTGGGCATCGCTATTTGCTACGGCCAGCAACGTAGAAAAAGAAAAAGAAGCACCGTCCAAAACAAATATGGAGGAGAATCTGACGTTCTTCTCCTGAACTCCATGCTATTTTTTTCCTTTTCAAACTATTGCAGGACATCAAGTCATCAAACTGGGTCACAGAGAGACCACGGTACCGCTGGAAACGGCGTCATTCAGACGCAGCTCCTGCGGTAGATAGTGGGAGAATCTCTGAATGATTTTAATGAATCAAGACATGGAGACACGGTTACAGATGTTTTTGTGGAGCTTTTTCAAATAAATAAAACTGATCTCCCAACATCATCCGTCTCTTCCATGACATACAGTCAATGCTTTCATGTAGCGATCCGGCTAAACACTTGACGGTAGCTTTTACTACACGCGACAGGAGTGTGTAGTTTAGGACAGAATTTTAGACAAGCACTGAGCCACGATTTGACGTACGTTAAAAGTGGCAGCAGGTGTGAGGTTGATGTGTGAACTATGTTTCATGTGAACACAGCACTACACCAAACTTGGTGGATTTGTTTAACAGCATCACACTTTTCAGCCTAAGTGCGACTTATACTCTGGAGTCACTTGCATGTTTTCTTTTTCTTCAATCCTCTGCTCAAGGGTTGTCAGTGTCAATCAGTTATTGACCAGTCAACAACTCATTTATTGACCCAACCACGACCAAACCATCAACATTTGGTTTGTGCAACTCTCAATATCCCAAGAAAAGTCACTTTTAAAGGTTCACTTTCATGCTAATATTTTACGCCAGTCATAGGTTTTGGGTCCCATTTGAGGCCAGTCAACAACAACGTGTTATGACAAAGCCAAATGTACACTTTGCATTTTACAGTTTCCTTCTTTTACTGGAAAGGACAGAGCGAACACCGCGCAGCAAGTTTGTTTACCTGAAATAGGTGTCTGGATAGCTCTTCTTTCACCAAGACGAGCAAAGATTGGTAGTTAGCTATGTTTGCTGACTCAAGTGCCACAGTCAGCAGCTGGAGGCCCATGTGCATCATGGCATCGGTGTTGTGTCGATCATGAGGGTTGGTCAAGGAGATCAGAAAGCGGAACACTTCCCTTAGACATGGCAACCCATAAGGAATGAGGGATACACCTTCAAACAGGGTCAGGAAAAGTGTTAGAAAACAGCAGAAACAAGGCAGTGGTTAGAAAAAATGTAGTCAAGGACTTCCTGAACCCCTACCATCTCGTTGGGTGGACTGCGTAAAACGGACTCCACGGGGGTTGACGTAGTCCATGTCGTGCACAGAGGTGTTGTCAGACTCTTTGTCCTCAAGGACTTCTGGAATGGACTCCACTGAGGCTGATGGAGCTGGTTCGGACAGCTTTCCCTCAAGCTGAGACAGCAAAAAACAGAAAACATATGTAGACATTCCCACCAAAAATCCACCATGTCACCAAACAGACTGGGCTTTCACAAATCTGTACCGGTGCATCGAGTGAGCCCGACTCAGATCCAGGGGGTACAGCAGCAGAACAGGGGGTGTTTGGGGAAGAACTACATTGGTCCAGGTCAGAAAGGTCATCTCTAGATGTGGCTTTGGAACAGGCATCCAGACCACTGTCTGTTGGGCTGGATATAGAAGAGCAGGCGCTGTCTGAGGCCTGGAGTCCAGGGCCGGCGGAGCCTTGGTCGATGAACGGAACACCACCTGTAGGAATCGTGATAAGGTAAATGTTCCACCACAGATTTTGAAGGCTAAACCTTTCTGTGTCAACAGGTAAACAATCTTCATTTGGTTTGTAGTCTTTTGGATTTGGGGAAGATGACTAAGGTAAAAGTTTGTCATTTGCAAAAGGCTCCTGGCAGTTCCAGTCCATTTCTGCAGCTGAATTCTCTTACCAGTGAGATTGTTGCTGAGGGTGCTGGGTTGACTGTGGTCCATCCCACCTGAGGCACTTCGTACCATGTGGCGAGGCGGCCTTGGCGAGCGTTTTTGCTTCTTCCATTTGGAAGACTCGCTCATTCCACCGGGACGCATTTTCAACTGGAGAAAAACAAAGATCATTTGATAACTAAGAAACATCAAAGGAAGACGCAAGGCTTTCCTTCTTTCCTTACTGTTATTGAGAAGGAAAATGAACTACGACAGTCATGATTACTTTACCTTAAGAACCTAAGTAATCCCCTTAAGTTGGTCAAAAAACAACCGGAATTCTGAATATCATCAGCAAAAACCACCAACTTAGAGGCCAGTCAGTAGCTGCTTTTCACTGAGAGATAAATGGGAAAGGGGGAGTCATGCAGAGGAAGAAGCCCAAAAAAAGCAAAAGTTATGTTTATTTGAAAATAAATAAGACCATCAAAATTATTACAAAGAACAACAGCTCTTTAAAATTAAGTTATACTGTTATTTAGTTCATGCAGCATTTTTTAAAGTTTGTCATGCAGACACAAATGCTAAATCTAGTGCTCAATAAAACCGTGGGGAAAATAGAAGACACACTGACACGAGTACAAAAAAATAGAAATAAGGCTAAGAAAAAAGAACCAAGCATAAAAATACAACAAACATGGTGGCAGAGAAAAGTGAACTAAAATTTAGACCAGAAAAAAAAGGGAGAACGAGAAACTTGGATAAGAAAAAAAATCAAAATATAAAGACAGGAATAAAAAAGAATAAAATCACAAAGAAAAAAACTTTGAAAAATATGTATAAAAAGTACAACTGATTGTGTTGCAAACATATGCTTTTTAATATTTAGCCTTAAAAGTGTGTTATCTGTATTTTAATGCTGTCTCTGTTAGATTTCTACATGGAGTCATTTGTCAAAAGCTTTTATCCAAAGCAGTAAACAGGTTTCTTGCACAATGTGGGTTTAGCTTTCATGCCTAATAACTTGATGAGAGTCAGACCAGGGATTTCTACGATGTGTTTTTTTTAATGCTAGCATTTACTTATCTTGTGTTGGTTTTTCACTCTTCTTGCTCTACAGCTGTTGTTTCCAGTGGCATGTTTGTCTTTGCCGAATCTATTTTGATAAATGTATTTGTTCACATTGAGTGTAAACAACAATGCATCTCTGCACAAGCAGTGGCATGTTTGGAAGCTCCCTGTGCTTTCTTTGGCAATAATAATAGTTGTTATCACTTTTATTATTCATTTTGGGTTGTATTGACAGGGGAAAGGCCAAAAGGAAGAAGCCCTCCAGTCTATACACTGAACTAAAAGTCATCTTCCTTACCTGTACACGTTTGTTTTTCCACAAGATATTGTAAGCCTCAGAAGAAAAGGGGAGGGGGCAGGTGCCCATGATTAGTGATGGAAAACTGATCAGAGGTGGGATCAACACATAAAACACTTGAATCAAAAGGTCCATGCAGGAAAGGAGGGCAGCAAGTTTCAAACCCCTCACAGGTAGAAGGACTTGATGCAGCTGCTGCAGGCTCAACACACAAAACAGCCCCAACCAATGACTACAAAATGGGGGGGGGGGGGGGACGTGCAGAAAGCAAATAAGAGCTTAAGGAAGTGTAACAGAAATTTGAAATACATAGAATGTTTCTGGTTTAGACTGAAGAAACAGAGCAGGGGGGGGGGGCTCAGCAGTTCTTCAAAGATTCACAAAGCTTCTGGTTTACGTCTTTAACACAACTGTTGCTGCAGATTGCTCTCAAAACTGACCAATAGATAAAATGAACATAAATAGCAGCTGACAAAAAGAAGTAAACTAGGGTCCCATATGAACAAATACATACAAAAACAACAACAACAACTTAAAGGTTTTGTGTAAATGATCCCAAACATTACTTGGACAAAACTTAAAATAAAGCAACACAGAATCAGAAAAAAGTGCCATAAAGAAATTAAAATTGCTGATTTCTTTTTTCACAATATCCTGCTCTGGCTTTATCTCTTCAATAACATGTAAATTTTTTTATTTCACTTTAACTCATATGCTTTCAATTCCACTAAATATTCATCATTGAAAACAATTATTCAGCTTGGTTTTTTGATTTTCATCATGTTTGGACAAGACAAGAATCCAAAAAATGATAAATGACGTATAATAAAGATTTTAAAATAGAGTGAGTGTTTTTGAAATAAAACGTAAAATATCATGTAGATTCTCCTTTTCCCTCCACTATCCTCTTAGATGTTTGGTGAGGTTAAGCTAATTTTAAAGCGTTAAAGATTACTGCAGATTTAAAAAAAAAAGGTTATTTCATTTTTAGGAAATTATGAACATAAAAGGTATTTTTTGTCACAAAAATAATACATTAAGATTTGTATTGTAATTTAAACTTGTTGAAGCATTGAATCGTGCTGCAGGTTGATGTTTCTGTTGAAACTTTAGTCTTCATGAAACTTAAACTTCACATCTATAACTTAAACGTATGTTTGACTAAAGAGAAGGTCCCCCTCCCCAGTGTTAGTGGAGGACTGTTAAAAACAACATATGCTTCTAAAAAAGTGATGCAAACTAGAAAACCATGGCCATGATATGCAGCGTAAACTGGTGACATGCAAGAACAAGAACATAAACAAAAACATGTAGTTGTGTTCTTTGCATTAGTTAAGCTAAGTTACATGACACAAAAAACTGAACCCTGACACAGGCAAGCCATGGTGATGCAAACACCACAGGGAGGTTTCTGCAGGCAGCTCAAACACACATCTCAGTTCTGTTACCTTTTTCATGTTGGCACCCACATAACTCTTAGCCTCTTCTTTGAACTGAGGCAGCCTGGAAGGGACAAAAGGAATAATGTGACAATAGCAAATCAGGAATCCCTGATATGCAGCAGTGGTAAAGCACAAGAAAAATAAGAATCTGTCAGTGAATATGAGGAGGTTTTTAGGCCTAACAGCAGTAATTAAAGTTCAGGTGACTTCATCAGTTCTAAATATGTTTCTGATGACGGTCAGTTAGATGTAAATTAGTTAGATTTGCCAGTGTTTGAAATTAAACTACGATTACAGCCAAACATTAAAGCTGCGAGTTGCGTGTTATGGGCCGCAGGCACCACCCGGCGCCCTTTGACCTGCCCTCACTGGCTTCTTCAGGCCCTTTGCTCTCTACCTCTACAGAGCAGGACCAAACAAAGTCATGAAAAAATAAAGCACACTCTTTTTCTAAATGGCAGCATTTCTTTTGGTTTTATCTCCATAGCAACCGTTTTCTGTTTGGGTCACCTGGAGGTCACGAGGGTCTATGTAATTTCTGGAGGAATGGTCACAAATAAACTTTTGGATTCCTTGGTTATTGGAGGGTTTTTTGTTAACCACACCCAAATGCCTAATATGTACAAATGTTGTATCATTTCATCCAGCTTGAGCCAACAATTCATGTATTACTTTTTTACAATATTCTGGAATAAAATGAATGAAGAAACTCAGAGAGGCCACTTATGTGAGCTTGTCACGCCGTTCGAAACCTATAACTTATAAAAGTAACATTTTCTTTCCCAAGTAGCTCCCCAATGATGCTTGAGGTTTTAAATTTGTAGCAGGTAATAAAGATGCCGTGTTTTCTTTTTAAGTAAAAATTTCAGCCTCTTTCCAAGGTCAAAGGTCAATGAAATATGTGTTTGTAGACTCAACCTGGCTGCATGTGTATTACATGACGGGGGACAAGTTTTCCACGTTGTGGAAAAATGTGAAAATCACCAAATTTCATACTGTGCCACATAATGGCCACCCATGATCATTTTTAAAAATCCCTGAGATGTTCCAGACACGATGCCTAAAATTCATTTTCACTGGGTACTAGGCGTGCAAATTTGAATTTTTGAGTTGGTGTCGAGGGTGAAATTTTCACTCAAACAAGCAGTCAGAAAGAATTGTGCAAACGATCCAGTCCTTGCAGTCCAGAACTGCTGCAGGACATAATTATGACATCTAATCGTCACAAACCTAACTGTTGATATGAAATGCTGTAATCTATTGGGTCTCTTAAGTTCTCTAATAGGGTGCTATGGGACATATGCAATATTTTGCTGAATTATCTCTCTGATCATCTGGTTTGCACTTCGTTCACGATACTTTTTATCAGGCCACACATTTATAAACAAATGGCTCAAAGTGACCAGTATCCCTGAATACTTGATTCGTGAGAATTCTCAAACACTTGACTAATTCCATCAGAGTGGGTAAGCTCAAGAGCACTACTGCAGAAAAGGATCTTTGAGTTTGCCACTTCAATTCCAACCGAATGACTTGAACACCAACGAGGAGCGGTAAATGTTTTCATAGCAGCTTAAGAGCCAGAGTCATGGTGGAAGGCTCTGCAGGTTCAATCCCAGCGGCCAATAAGCTCTGCTGGTGTTTGGTCGGGCTGGACGATGTTCTCAGTCATCACAGGAGATGTGTGCAGCTCGCTTTCTGTGGACTCTACAGCTTAGCTGCAAAATGAGATGTCAGACACTCACACACAGATAAATTACAAAAAGCACCCTTCACCCCCTCCCAACTTCATCTCTGTGTTAACAGAGTGTTGTCTTGCAAGCATGATTATTGGATGATCTGTGGGCCCAACAGATTAACATGCTTAATACTTTGAGCAGGCAATCTGAGGCGCTGAACGGAGCTGCTGCTCATTATTCCCCCCTTCAGTGGGTGATGGTGCAGGCAGCATCTTCACATCTCTATTATCAAGCATCTGTGAGCGAGTGGTGGGGGGGGGGGGGGGGGGGGGGGGGGCTGGACAAAATGAGACGCGGGACCCCTGCGTGAGAGGGTAGAGTATGCGATGGCTGAGTTAATAATCCACGGTGCATTTCCAACCCGTGCCTCAGTTTACGAGCGTGTCATTCGTCTTTTATGCCCCACAGTTGAATCTTGTGAGCGGACATGATAACAAGGTGCTACTAGAGTTCTGCCAGTAAATAAAAAACAGGCCCAGGATGCTTGGAGGAGTGTCAGTGCATACCGACAAGCTTGGCAAAAGCCAACACTGAAGTCCACCAGAGGGACTGAAGCCACTTGGTGACAAATCCTGGACCTAACCGTTGGGTGGAGAAATAAGAGGTTGGGGATCGGAATAACCAAACCTCTTTTATAGCAGCCACTTTTCCACCACACATTTCTGAGACTGATCTTCCTAGCAATTCTGAATGTCTGCATATATGCAGATGAGCCCGTCTGCATTAGTGGGGGCTGTGGCTCCACTGTTGAAACAGGGAACATCTTCATCTATATGCAGATCACACTGTGAGCAGCTCAATCAGCTCATCTCCTTCATCCCTGACTGAATGTGACTGGCACCCTGATGGACGAGCAATGGATGGTGCGGACTGTCTGTGTGTTTATCTTTAGCCTTTATGCTAAATGCCATATGAAAAATCATGTTATGGCTTTGGTGAAAAAATGGCCCACTGACCCGGTGCAGACAGCATAATGAAATTCATGAGCTTTGTGGGAAATAATGAAGGAAAGACCCTTCCGACTATAATTAAGAGGTGTGGGAGTGTGCTGAGAAAAAGAAAAAAATAGAGCATGGCCGTAGATTGCAGCTTTGAGCATGTGCTTTACATTTTGTTTTAGATCATCAAGGATAAAACTGAAGTGTAACGTTTAAGGCAAAAAAATGTCACAGTGGTAGAAAAACTGCTTAAAGTTCCAGAATCTATGAGTTTGACAATAAATGTGTTTAGTTTTACTAAAGTGAATCATGCAAAGTCAAACACCAAAAAGCCTTTGAATTTAAAGGTGTGCACGAAAGTTAAAAATAAATCAGTTTTTGGATGGGGAGCATTTAAATTCTGTACTTTTTGCTCTGCTTTTTTTTTATATTCCCTAATGCAATTTTTTTTTTTTTTTGGACCTTGAAACAGCATCACATTAGATAAAATAAAATGGATGTCTGACTAATCTCCCAAAAAGCTGTAGGGACACCCCAGCCTTCACTAATGCAAAACTCACCTGGAAAACAGCAGCTGTACCATGTCAACCAGCGTGTGTTCAGCTGATTTTCTGAGAAGCTCTGCAAACAGAGAGTATGGGTAAAAAATGCACAAAGCATCATTTGTGCTATAATCACCACTCATCATCACTTTTCAGGTAAGAGTTTTTCAAGAAGGAATGTAACAGAATTAAAAGTGTTGCACAACAATAGAATTTGTGTTTCTATGTAACTTTCCCTCAGGAATGTAGCTAGTTATTGTGACATTATTGAAGTCCACAGACCTTTTAACAGCAAGTAATGTAAAATGATTTGGTGTCCAAAATAAGGAAAGAAAAATGCTCAAAAAAAGTCTGAAGAGCATGTATTGGTTTTTTCATTGGTTCCAGATCTTGTCGTCTTCCCACAGCAGATCACGCTTTCCAGCTAATCCCACCCTCATGCTCTGTTCACACGGAAACTTGTGTTCAAGCGACCGCTTCTAATTAAACGTCTATGTAAAGGAGCGTATGTGTGCACTTCCGTGTTCAAAACTCGTGCGTTGAGGCCCAGCCCCGCTTCGCACGCCCTTTCAAACAGCCGAGCCATTCCATTTCTTTGAGGTATGGACCTGTTTGTAGACCTCGATCGTCTCCCTTGATTCCTGATGCTGTTCTCCTCCACTGCCAACATTCAAAGTCCCTGCATTCAAAGTTCCTACTCTAAGACTTATATTAAGGCCTTTTTTTTGCCTACAAATATGCCTTCCTCCAGTCCTATGATTCCAAATTCCCAGATGAGTATCTTAGAGGTTTAATTCACTAAATGTTGCCTGAAGCCAGCTGAGACTGCAGCTCACAACTCCCACAGAGAATGGGACAAATGAGGAGAAAGGTTTCCTAGAACTCACATTTTGACAACTATGGGACTTTAAAGAACAGCATCAGTTGTTGTGTTGTGTGCATCCACAGAATTCCTGATCTCATGATTTAATTGCACAAAACAAAGCTGATTCATGTTTCTCACCACTCAGACGCATCTCGAAGCAGATTCTAAAGCAGGACTGCATAATTTCACAGACGGACTCGTTGGTCAGGTGGGCTCCAACTGGTGTCAACAGCAGCGTCCTCAGCACCTGAAGCAGGACAACACATCCAGATTGAGATTTATCTGCCAGGCATTTCTAAAAACAGTGGGGGGGGGAATCTGCAGCATCAAAACGAGTCCCAAATCCTAGACACGCTTTCAGATAATTTCCTCTGAAAATTCGTAAACACACATTTGTAAAAGTAGCCTCCTGAGCTGTTCTCGTGAGACAATGCATAAGCAGACTGAAGGTAGAATAAAGAAAGCTGCGAGTCACTCTGCAAATATCTATCATGTTGTATCATTGAGTCAATGACTTATTTTACAGAGTACAAGGCTATGGTATGTTAGCAATTTCTTTGTTAACAGAGAAAGCATCTTATTAAGGCAGCATCAGGTCCAACAGCAGGCCGGCGGCTGCAGTTATTAAGTACTGGTTACCTGCAGAATTTTCATGAGGACAACCTCGTCGCTGGCAGGATCGGTTCCCACGAACCGAGCATGTGTGACTGCGTCCGCCATGTTCTCAGTGGCCTCTGCTGCTGCCTCGTGGTTTGCATCTACAAACGAAAAACAGAACTCAGATAGTGGGCTAGACTGCATGGCAGCTGAAATATAAAGATTTTTTACTCTACTGCCTCAATACATCACAACCTAAGCACAAAGCGAAGACCAACTACTGGTAACACAGACACCCAGAGAAAAAGACAAATAAAATGATCTTTCTTTTATCTCCAAAATGGTGAGTTTGGATTTCGGGTTTTTGTTTCTGGGCTTGTTCTATTGGATCCGTTTATGAGAACTAGACTGAAACCCCTGATGTCCCCCACAGAAAGTACTATGTGATTCCAAGAACCCCATAGACTTCTATAGAGAAATAGACAGCTGTTAGTCATTCTGCTGGTCAGAAGAACCATTCTGGATCTGGTACCTTGTCAACATGTTCTTGATAATTCTCATTTTTTATATTTTTTCTGTAGGTCAAGTTATTCAAGTCGTAAACACACCAATCAGATGCTTCAAAACAAGTATGTGGTTTCATGTCAAAATGCTTGACAGATTCCCCCGAGCCCAATTTTAAGTGGTACGGGTGTGGAATTCTAACAAGCTCACTCCTGATTGGTGAGTAGCGTTTGTCTGAAGGCAACACATTTAAACAGGAAGTGCCCAAGGTGTGAGGCGTCTCTGATGATGTTCTCTGCTCTGTTAAGGCAGCAGGAGCTGTGGAGGGTTTCCAGGGTGGGCATTCAACCTGCCTGATCCACAGGCAGGTTGAATGGGGCAGTCTCTGTCCTCCAATTTGGCCACCAGCTTGTGTGGGAGGATGTTGATGAAGGCCGAGCTGTAATCCACAAAGAGCATCTTCACAGAGCTCCCACACTGCCCCAGATGGGAGACAACAGCACCCAGAGCAGGTGCTATGGCGTCCTCTGTGGATCACTTTACCCTGTAAGCAAACTGGTGTGGGTCTAGTCCAGGTGGGAGGGATGCTGCTATGTGACTATGGACTGGCTTTTCAACGCACTTCATGGCTGTTGGAGTGAGAGTCACTGGTCTGTACTCATTGAAGCAAGAGATGCGAGGCTTCTAAGGCAGGGAAACATTGGTGGAGGACTTCAGGCAGAGTGGGACTATTGACTGTGCCAAGGATTAATGGAAGATCTTTGTGAAGACTTCAGTCAGCTGCTCTGACAATCCCTTAGCACTCGCCCCGGCACACCATCGGGACCGGCAGGCTTCCTCGGATTGATTGCACGCAGGGTGCGTCTTACCTCATGCTTATCCAGGACGAGGATGGTGCTGCTATGGGCTGTGTGGTGGAACTGGGGTGTCTGTGGTGTAATGACATCGAAGCGGGCAAAACAGTGGTTTAAGGCCTCTGCCGGTGCAATGTCACCTTCCACAGTTCTGACGTTGGTCCTGTAGCTGGTGAGGTGTTGGAGTCCCTGCCACACCTGTCGGCTGTCATGGGTGTCAAGGTGGTTTTCAATCTTCCACCTGCTTTGGCTTTTCTGAAGCCTTTCTTCAGGCTGGTGCGGGCTGCGCAGTACAGGTCTGTTTCCAAACTTGTGGGCGGCGTTTCTCCTCCTCAGAAGCTAGTTGACATCCTGAGTCATCCAGGGCTTCTGGTTGGGGTCCTTTGGTCCACCGTGTCTGTGTCTATGCAGTTCAGAATGTAGCACAGCACACTGTCTGTGAACACCTCCAGGTCCTGGTGTTCAAACCTCCAAATCTGTCCTCTGAAAGCAGTCCTGCAGCCGCTGGGAGGCATCATCTGGCCTTCCTCCCTGCCATCCTAAAGATCTCCTTATCTTCTACTAACCCAGACAAAATAAACACCTGGCAATTTCCTATTCTGCCACATTCGTTCTAAGCAGGAATACCTGTTATTTTTAAAAGTAGAACGAACCGGCTCTTTTCCTCTGAGACATCTGTTCAAATGTTCCTTTTTTAAGGTGTATGGTTGATCCTGAGCCAAGCCTACATAAGAATTCAATGTGTTGCCTTCCTGCCCAATTATAGACAAATGAATGACAATTACATTGACATAAAGTTGTTTAATCTTTTAACCTCTTTGCTTTCTCGTCTTATTGCCTGAAGGGATTTTTTTTTGAGTGTCGTAATAAAACCTTAAAACAGGAGAGCTGTCAAAAATAAAGCTAAAGTGAAATTTTAGGAGAAAAGGTTTCTGCTCTGTAACAACTGGCAGTAGTGACAGTTAGTAAAATTAGCAACTGGAAACAAATGTTCTACAGCTCAGCACCTATTCAAAAGGCTGCGGTCCGTCCTATCCATACAGCGCTAAGATCTAATGAGCAGATGTGGTCCTTTGTTGGAGGCCGGCTGGGACAAATTGGCTGCTGCAGCAACAAGACCCATGTTTTTGAAACCTGAGCAGCTGGCCAGCTATCTGCCTGGAGCCAGCCTGTTTTTCTCCTCCATCACCCCCAAGAGCAGCAATTCATTAACTAATAAGTAGAGGGGAAACGATGAGTGGAGAGATGGAGCAAAAAAAAAAAAAAAAGGTGTACATTAGGATTGAATAAGAGATGAGCAGCTTAGGACTTCATGTTTAAACATGTAATGACTGACAACAGAAGATCTCAATAAATGGCAGATAGTGTGAGATAGTAAAGTGCAAACAGTGCGTCACACTGCAAGGTTCAAGCTTAAAGGCTGCGGCAGGAGAATGTGATGCCTTGTTTAGAGGTGAGCAGGTAGAGAGGCTGTCCTCAGGAAGTCCCACGAGAATCAAACAGGATGTCAGAAATCATAAAAAAACCCTAATCCTTCTCCTGGCACTGGTCTGTACAAATGGCGTCCAAAGGAAGAGTTTGTGTGAGCATGTAGGGTGAGAGCCCACTGTTAAAATAACACAGAAAAGGGGAGCCTGAGTACGTTTGTGAGTGTATGCGCCTGAGGGCATGTGGGCAAAGTCAACAGGGGGTTGAACCAGCTGCCACATGAAGCAGTTTAAACACAGCTCCTGAAAATCAAAGGCATGGCGTGAGTGAGAGCAAGCAGGAAGGCCAGAAGGGCTGCTCTTGGAGAGCAACAAAAAAAGAAAAGAAAAAAAAAGCTGCGGAGCCTCACAGGAGCTAGCTCATCTTTACAAACCAAACAAAGGAGCTGCAGAGTTTTAACCACTCAGAGGAGAATATGGATTTGCTCACCTGTTCGTCCTGTGAATAGCACAAGATCAACTGCTGCTTAGAACAAAGCGCCCTGCTCACCATGTGACCAGCAGTCATAAGTTTAATGCTAAATACATTTTGATTCAAAATGGCACGTGAGATTACGACATTTGAAAAAACAGACAGTGCACGATGTAGAAATAGGGTCAATACATGGAGTCAACTTTCTAATATCTCACTCACTGCCGTCTAATATTTGCATTCAGAAGTTTAAAAAATGTTTGTGATTTGAACTTAGAAGAGGATTTCTTTTGATTTGGGGGTTTCTGACATGCAGATGCAGCAGGCAGATCTGCCTGAGGTTTTCATTGCAGCTACAAAAAGACAAAGAATGTCTGCTGCAGGCGTGATCCTCAATCCAGACGAACACAGAAGGAGCCCGTTTTAACACGCTCCAACAAAAGCCGACACATGAAACATCACATCAAACATCTCAAAAGAGAATACTATGTTTACCTGCTCATAAAAAATGAAATTCTCAAGTTAAGAATCACCAGGAAAACTGATGAGAGACGATGGTCAATTTCTATTGAGCCAGCAGATGGCAGTAAGTGACAAGGCCGGTACTATTTACCAGTTCTGAGCTTTTTTATTCCACCTATTTGTGCTCAAAAAGTCTAAGAGCAACTCCAGTTTTCTTACTGTCTGTGAGCACTACAAAAGGTTCATGGACTTTAAGACTTGAAATGTTTAGAAACTTTAATTTTGGTTTTAAGGCACAACCACGGCTGCACGGTGGCGCAGTGATTAGCGCTCTTGCCTCACATCAACCTTTCTGTGGAGTTTGCATGTTCCCCCCATGTATGCGTGGGTTTTCTCCGGCTTCCTCCGACCGTCCAAAAACATGCTTCATCGGTTAATTGGCAACTCTAAATTGTCCCTAGGTGTGAGTGTGAGAGTGCATGGGTGTGTGATTGTGGACATTCTACCCTGCGACAGACTGGCGACCTGTCCAGGTTGTCCCCTGCCTTCGCCCACAAGTGGCCGGGATAGGCTCCGACAGCCCCGTGACCCCGGAATAGAAAATGAATGAATGAGGCACAACCACACCTAAAAGCTGTAGCTTTGTTCCCAATAACTGCCTCCAACCATCCTTTAAGCATTTTCTGCCATTAGATTCATAAAACGTTTAGCCTCTATCAGGATTCTTTTGTGTTTGCATGATTATCGTGTATCAAAAATAGTTGGGATGACCTGCATGAAGTGGTTGTCCCTGAAACATTAAATGGTTGAGCAGCAAGAATTGCAATTTGAGCGTTTACTGTAATTTAAAAGAATCTTCTACAGCCCTGCAGAGGTTTACCCCACTCAGCCAAGCAGAAGTGGTAAAACTGAGCTACAAGGACATTTTTTGTATAGTTACTGCATTTTGAGCAACAGGACACAGCATCTTTATCTAATACAGGTTGGGGCTTTGAGGAGGGCACTCCAAAGTTTGGATTTTTTTTTCAGCCGTTTAAAATCTGCCTGTGCATTTTGGGATCATCTTCCTCCAGTAGAAGCTAACGGTGCTTCAGCCTGAGGTTGCTAACAGATGCTTAAAAATTCTCCCTCAGGACTTTTCAGTTAAAAGAAGTATTTGTGCGTCATTTATCATGGCAAGTGTTCCTGGTCTTGAAGCAGCCCCAGACCACCACTCTTTCACTACCATATTTTACTGTTTGTATAATGATCTTTCTCTGACAGGCTTTGCAGTTGCTTTTACACAAACTGGAATGAGACACCGGTCCTGGAAGGAAAACAGGAAGCTTTATATGTTGCAGTTCTTTAAATGACCACCGGAGGATGGTAGTAAGACGGAACCCTATCTTTTTGCTTTTTGACTCTCAATAACTCTTTAACGCCAGAGTCTACCATAACTCCTCAAATGTTTACGATATTAATAGAACAACGGCAGAAATGTAACCGTGCGCTGACATGCAATGTTTTACAATAGTGAAGTATTTATGCCATCAAGATAAACCAGCTGATTCTGTCAGAGAAAAACGGCTTTGCGCTGTTATGCAATACTTTACGTGTTGCATTTTGGTGCAAAACCACCATCAAAAACTTCTTTTTCTGCATCAGAACCATCTGCTTCATGTTGATTATGTAAAGAGTCGAATAGTTAAAGAAGGTGTTATTTGGGTGTTTCTGGCACGGTCAGCAAGGACAAACCATGTCTTTAATATTCACCACAAGAAACCAATTCCAGATGACAGCCCTACAATGGAACCAACCTGGATGAATGAGAGTCTTCAAAGGCACCACAAGAAAGTTATAATAGCGTAATAGGGGCAACTGTGCTTTAAAGGTTTTTCTACTGCTCATCCGAGTAGCTTCTCCTCCTACCTGTTGAGTTAAGTTATGCATGTGCGAACTGCTTCAGAGAAACGGCAAATGAACTTGTTCTGTATTCGGCCGTATAAAATGACCAGCAATAGAAAATGATCAGACTATCCTTTGAAGTTCTGCAGTGAAACTGCTCCCTGATCTCTGTGGGATTTCAGTCACTTTCTCCAAGCTCAGATTGATTTTGCCGTTGAGATACCTCACCTTTGCTTAACAGCTAAGCATAGCAAAAAAATGTCAGACTGTACTTTAAATGTGAGGCATTAGACACAATGATTTTGTTATTACTGATTCAAGAAAAAAACAACAACAGTTAACCTGAAGCTGTACAGACAGCCTTGTTCTTCCCATAGAACTATGGTGACGAGGGGCTGCTATAAAGACAGGGATTGCTGGATTACAATCTGAAGTAAATGTGAAGGTGAAAGTCCAACATATATTCAAACACTCATCAAATGTAATATCCCTCCTGCTGGTCTGAGTTAGCTCAACAACTTTCTGTATAAGTAGACGTCCTAAACATTTTGAGGCTATGATACAATAACACAGTACAACTGATTTAAGCTACTACAAGTATAAAAACGTATTCGAGGTACATTGCTAGAATTTTGGGCTTTCACTGCATTAGTGGCTGCAGCTGTTTTGACAGCACTGTGAGGACGAATCAGCACCCACCGAGGAACCCAACATCTGGTGAGGCATGCTCATTTCACACTCAACAACTGGCAGACCATATTTTCATGATGAGGCTAATCAGGACAGGCGGTCCTGACTATTGGCCAGCCTCTGCTTCAGTCCTGAGAGGAGCACATTGCTCACATTCCCGCTCTGACTCTACAGCAACATGGAACAACACTGAACCAGAGAAAAACTCAGCTCCAGGAGGCCACCAAGGTTGTCAGTAGATTTACGGCTTTGAGGATAGAAAAAGGAATACATTTGAGAGACAGCAGATATTTAAGAGTGAAAGGAAAACAATAAATATAACATACTATGAACCATGTGAGCATGTTTTAGAAAGCCATACTGCAGAAGACTATTTTGAGACAGATGAAGACATTTTTACTTCAGCTCCAATTCAGCAGGTATGTGATAACCTGATGGGTAAAAACTTAACCTGCATGTGATCTGCTTCAAGATGAAGCAGCAGGAGCTCCATCAGCTTCATTATGAGGAGTTTAACATGAGGCAAACATGTTTAATAAAGAGGATATAAACAGGGAAAAGGTCCCTAAAAACCTTACCTATAAAACGAGTCAAAGATTTAAGATCATTATTTTATCAAACAGTGAGCATAGGATATAAAAAAGTGAAAATCTTTGACTTCGGTTATTGGAAAGCTTTAGTTTGGCACCAGTTCAAGAATGGTGTAAAACATCTCCAGTCAGTCAGAAAAAACAAATAATGTATTTATAGCAACCATTAATGGTCTGATGGAAACCTGCAGGGCTTAAGTCTGTTTGAAAGTATGAGTGTGGGTTAAAGACGTTTGGTATGTCAGTGACCATTTTACAACCTGTGTGTCAAACGATTTCTTCTATTGCAGTAACAAGCTGAAAACATGTTTTTTCAATAACAAAAGCACCTCCTCTTTGTGCCATAATGACATGTAGTCATAATGAAATCATTTACCATTGTATTTTTTCACATTTCCTTTTAAACTAAAGGTGTAAGCACAGTTTTTTATGTCTTTGAATGACTGAATCAATTAAAAAATAGACATGCTTTTCTTCCTGATTGTTCCTGTTTCAAACACCAATACCACCCCATGACTGTAAATCTTACGCTAGTGTTCAGATTTCTCACCAATAAGGCCATAGGAGAGGAACTTGTTGACAGAGGTAAGAGCGAGGCCTGTGATTGGTCCAGTGGTGTCCTCAGAGCGAACGACTTCCAGAAAGGGTCTCAGAAAAATGTTGGGTTCAACATCTGAGAGCTCTGAAAAAGAAAAAGAAGACAGCCCACAGGCCAGTCACGCATAAGCAACATCAGATCAAACACATTTGTGATGAGGAAGTCAGGGGTTAGATTCAAACATCTCCAGCAAGAAACAAACCTTTGCAAAGCGGAGTGGGAGGGAAATGTCCTTCCACTGTGGTACAGATGATGAAAGATCAGAATGGCCACCATTTATGATCAAGGCACTAAATGAGCCAAGAAAAATACTGCAAAGTACCTAACCCTGCTAAAGGAGAGCCTTGAGCTGCGTAATGAAAGTGATCACATGAAGATTAAATAACAGCTTACAGACTAAAGAGTGTGCGCTTATTAAATGTTTCTTTACAAAGTGTTCCTGACAGTATCAAAATAACAGACACAGTCATCTGCATAAAGTGTGCCGTACCACACATACAATTGATATTTTTGTTACAAAAGGAACAATAGATCATTACAACAATAAATAAATCACGACAAAAAAAGATAACCGTTTCCATCATTGATTGTGCTAAAAAAACAGACATGATGAAAATCTTAAGACAGAGTCCAGATTCTTCCTCAAAGAATCCTTAAGACTATGCTCCATTACCTAGCACTCCAGCATAGAATCGCTTTCACCGGGCTTCACGTTTTCCTCTTATTTAATAATCGTTAGAGGCCAAGAGCTAACGTCAGCTATGGATGCCGACATTAAAATGGAGTGAGAAAAAGCACATACATTTTTTAAAAAGGATCTTTGACTTTGTCTGATAGCTGCTTTGTGGTCAACTGGAAACATGGCTGCATTTTGATCTTTTTTCAGACATGAAGAGCAAAGAAGATCCACTGGAGATTCCTTAAAGCTTGAACAGTTAAAACATTTACATGTCCATGATTCTTTTTGAGGTCAGCCAAATATTACAACATTAGTCATTAAAAAACGAACATATCTAAAGAGCCGTTGTTAGATAAGTCAAAAAAAGTTGTTGTTAGCAACAGCCCAATGCTGACACTCAGCCAGCCGCCGCCAGTGTGAAGAGTTTACAACAGAAATAACAGGGGCAGCTGCCATGCCGGGATCTGGTGATATATTTGTGTTCTGGTAGTTTCACAGAGGGACAGAGATGGCAGAGTGGAAAAGACCGAGCTAAATATTATCCATTTCTAACTGCTTTGTCTGTGTTTTCAAAAGAAGCATACATTAAAAAGTCTTCTGTCTGTGAAGTGTGGTTCCCTCATTTCCCTTTTACACTGAGAATAAAGAAGTTTTTTTATTAAGTTAACCAGAAACACTGGACACTAAAAATCTAAAAGCAGTGTTGACTGTGATGTCAAAGCACAGCGCAACTTCCCAAAGACAGATGGAGGGAGTTGTGTCACATTCTAAAACTGAACATTTCAGTGTGGGAACACTCCTGCATCCAATCCAGCCTGACTTTAAAAGTCTTTTTCTTTCACAAGATAAAGGAGGTCAGGAGGGGGATGCAAAAACACAAAACAGGTAAAACAACAACGTGGAAAATGAGCAGAGTCACGCAGGCTGCGGTGCTATGTTGTCTCAGAGGACTGCTTGCCACAGCAATACTGTGAGGATTACAGCTTTCTGAAGAGCGGCCCCACTCCAGGCAAGAAAAAACAACCTGCACATGAAAGCGCAGAGGATAGTGTCCAAGCAATTTCAGACTGAGCATGTGCGACTGCCGTGCATTAGTTTGTGATATCCAGTACCCTGTGGCTTGTTTAGAAATTAAATATGAAATAATTTAGGAATTTACACAGTCCCTTCATCAGTCGCCAGGTTGCTTTAAGGTCTTGCTTTCAAAAGCAAATCTTTTACTTTGAGCCTTAGAGAATATTTTTCCATGTGGTGTTTCATTTTGATTTGTTTTTCACATTTAAATCTCGAACAGTTTTAGTTTAACAGCAGCAGCAGCAGAAGTATGTGTATCTAGATGACTGCATCAGAGATGTGACAAAACATAAATCTCATTTACATGAGCATAAATACATGTTAACATGAGGAAAGAAAAAAAAAACTTAGTGCATTGCATCTGTCCGTCAGCTGTCAGAAAACTTTTTAAACCGGGTTTTAGCGTCCCATTACTTTACAGGAGGGGGAAAAAACATGTAGTGGGGGTGAGATGGAAGGTGCTCAAATGAATCTGTCAATAGATCCTGATGAAGACTTCATCAAAGGCGATCACCCTGTAAGTGCCATGGCTGCCTTTCCAAAGACCACAGATTGGAAAACTCAATTGTGTTATATTGATCTGGCTGGCCATCGGTGAGCGCGGGGCTGAAAGGAGCGTCCTGCCGGTGGCCACCACCAATCTTCTTAAATAACGTCTAAATACAAGCTCTACACTTGAGCTCCATCTGCCAAGCTCACAAAGTAGAATGAAATAAATAAGGATGGCTGTAGCTGTGGTGAGGCAATCATCCCATAACCAGACTGACCTCTAGCTGACATTGACCCAAAATACAAAAAGACAGGCTTAAGGTGGCTCATCCAGCCACGCATGCTGTTATCTAAAGGCTAAACATGTCAGGAACCAGCCCTGATTTTAGAATGCATACGAGTTCAACTGAAGTTGAGCTTAATTGGGGAAAAGATTTGGGAAATAAAACCATTACAATGAGCCTAATCCTAGGTGCGTTTACCATAGTGGAGTCCATCTTTCTGATAGTGAGAGTATCCAGCCATGTATGCATTACCTTTCCAAATGACCCCAGCAAAGAAGGGCTAGAGGAGAGTCAAGAGGAACCTCTGCCCCAAGAGAGCATCTAAGGGTGAGGTCAGCTTACCGCACACCAGAAGCCATCTTAAACACATGCACATATATTGGCAGTGGAGCAGAAAAGGCATAGAACATAGGAGGTGGATCTCAGTATAACGCATAAATCTTATTTAGCAAATAACAGAGCAATACTGTAAAGAGAACAAATAAACTCACTGCACTCAATTCAAAACACAATTATTTCAATTTTAAGACTAACATGCACAGAAAACACGTCTGTACTGAACGAGAATCAGAAAAAGAGCACATTCAAATTAAATCTGCAAATCAGCTAATGAATGAACCCACCATTAAAAGAATAGAGGCCAAGTATTTGTGTTTTAGATTTTGTTACGACAGCACATGTTTTCTTCAACTGGATCAATAATCAGTTACATACATGTTGGATACTGAAAATAGTAATAAAAACCTTTCTACAGTGAGGAAGCTTGAGTTTTGTTTCTAGGGGGATTTGGAACCAAAAACTGTAAGATAATGGTTTTATTTCTCTTCTGAAATACATTGAATAAATATGCTTTAACCTAGGAGATATTGAACCAACACTTATGTGGACTACTTTATCAACCTTTGTTTATTTACCAGCTATTGTTGGATGAAACAAATGCAGCTAATGGAGACTCTCGGTGCGTCAGACTATACAAACAAAAAAGTCAATTATCCATACAAAAAGTCAATTATCTTGGCTATAACTAGGCAGCCTTTGAATGCATGTGTGCAGCAGTTTTCTATAATGGAGGAGGTGGCACACTGATAACATTGAAAATGTATTGGTTCTTCAACTGTTGGGAAGGAGAAATAGAAAATTGCCATGACTGACTTCAGCCGATGGGTTGCTGTGAATTTATTTCAATAACAAATGGATGAAGACCTGAATGTGGGATTTGTCTTAGCGTCAGAACATCTACGCTTAGGTTTCCAGGTTTATTTTCATCCACACAATGAAAACACAAGAAAACGTGACAGAAAACCTCTCTAATGAAAGACAAATTAAAGACTGATTAGTAATATTTATTATTTATGTAAATTTAATCTATTTTATCAATCAAACAAGAGTTTGTGACTATGTTCTCTTTATACAAGCTGCTCTGTTTGTGTGCCGATTTGTATGATCACTGTGATCCTCCGCTAATACACATAAGCTTGTGCTATGTGCGGTTCATTAAAAGCATGGTGAAGAGGCCAAATCAATTAAAAAGTTTAGATTAGTGTGTCATTTTCAAGTAAACATCAGCAAATATCTTGTAAAACACATGCATGCAGTAACCTCAACCCTTACAGAGAAACATTCAGCTGCTTGTGCACCATGAACATGCAGAACTAAGCTGATAAACTGTGGGAAAGCTTCACTAATATTGGACCAAATCAAGTTGCATCTGCTACAAAGCGCAACACAAGAGGGGAGAAGAGATGCCAAATATGAGGGAGGGTTGGAAGCCCCCCCTCTCTCTGACCGATGCAGCGGCCCAAAACCAAACACTGATGGTTATTGATCTGGACCTCGCTGGCTGCTAAATTTAAGAGTCAGGGTCCTTGATTGCATTGCCAAAGCTCCTGGTGCTGAGCAGAGAGACAACACTTTAACAAGACCAGTGCTGCTAAATGAAATCCATGGAGGATTCTGCTGCACATCAACTGAACAAAGTCTTGCACAGCAGCATTTTTATCCATCTGTCAGGAGAAATTTGATAAAAGTCAGCCCACCTTAGCCCTCATTCCCCACCCTAATTTCATTCAGTCTTCTTTTCTGCTGCTGGTCCCTGTATTCTTCTGAATGGAATTGACACTTGTAGAAGGGGCAATTAGGATGGAACAATGCTATGGAGCTCCATATGGTCATTTCATGGAGCCACACTGGTATTTTATAGATGCCTGGAACAATGCCACAGTGCAACCTAAACAGCCAATTTGAAAAGCCCAGGAGAAATTAAAACTTTTCCAAATGCTTGCGAGGACTGCTACATTAGTCGCTACAGCAAACAATTTCCTGACAGACCTCATAGTTTGCATTTATATTTACCCAAGCTTTCATGCAGTGTTTTTGACAGAAACATATCAACCACAAAGTACCTACAAGCTCCAGGAAAAAAAATAAAATAAAATAAATGACTGCATTTATCAGGATATTCCAACTGTAATATCCATCTGTAAGCCAAAATCTGCTCTCAGATGTAGATAAACAATCCAAAGGAGATTCCACACTTAGATGTCTTTTTACATCATAATCTTAAATACCGGTTTGTATAATTATCACTTTTATTGCAGTTTCTTAAGATTAGATCTATGATGAATAAGGCATTTTAAGGTTGTGTCGCCATCAAACTTAAGTCTATTGTGTAATTAAGATGACCTTTTTTTATTAAAAATACATATATTTCATCAATCATGCAGACTATGAGCAGCAATGCAAAAGTAAAGGTTTAGTCACAGCTGTCCTTACCGGTGGATACAGGCTGCGTGGAGGTAAAAAAGAAAATGGGCAAACCTGTGCAGGACACGGAGATGGCCCCCACAAAATATCATGGCTGTAGACTGCTCAGTGAGCCCGTAGAGCAAAACTCTTCATGTACATTTCTCTACGGGCTTGCTGCAAGCGACAAACATGTCGTACAGATTTCTCATCTTTTCAAAAATCCTGCAGATGGCGAAACGGCTTGTAAGTGCTGTTCACGCAAGCCTTCGCGCATGCAGCCTGACTGTTAGAAACGAGGAAATTAGAAAGTGCAATTTACCGGCACTTATCACATGAGGTCGTGCATGCAGCATTTGTGCTCGGTCAGTAAGGTGTGGTGTAAAGCACCGGACGACAACATCACCCGTATGTCATAATAGCGTGCAACTAACGAATACCTTACAATACACTTACCACAAAAACGGCAATGACACGCTATATTTTTATTTCGTCCCTTGAGGTGGCCGTATGAGCCTATCAGCAAAACTAAAACTAATACAGGAAGTTATTCAGAGCAGATGAGTTAAAGTCGCGCATATCCGTTTATGGAACTACGAAAAAGCAAGGAAATCTAATGATTACAAAAATCGGAATATTTTATTTTGTCAAATCTTCAAGCATAAAAAAAACATGGAAAAATAAGTTAAGTGTCTGTGTCACTAAAACTGAAATATAGCCCAGTTGTGCAATAAAACACTGGTTTACATTCAAGCTTTGAACCCTCAAACAGCCGTAGAGAAAACCTAGGTGCAATGAAAGAAAGAAAAAAAAGCAGAAGATGATTTCATGAGTAAACTTTGTCTGGCCATTGTACGTCAACTGCTGGGATGCTCTGCACCTGTTATCCTGACCCAAAATGTATTTTAAATGCTGCATGCTTTGCACAGAGAGCACATTATTCCAGAAGGAAGCTGGCTAGGCCCCAATACCCAGTTAATGGGTTTTGCAGCCTGCTGTTCTACTGTGATGGATGGCCATCAGCCTCAATGTACTTGTTTTCTTCCTGAATCATACTTGAATGTCTGGGTCATGTTGTTTAGGAAGGCAACGTTGTTATCACTGAGTTAAAGCACTTTAATTCAAGAGGATCTTTCACTTACTAGTTAAATTGGACTTCAGATATAGCTGCAATGTTTCAAACAAAGATAATTCTCTGCACAGCATGCCTTAAATAATCCCTTAAACCTTGAAATATAACCCCAATAATTCCCTTTCATCTTCCTTCAGTGTGTGTTTGCACCGTCACAATGACCACTCCTTTACAAACAACAGGCTAGTATTATCACCTCTATTTGCAGAAAAACAAGCAAGGGACACCTTTTCCATCTATCTGTTAAAAACCAACGCTTGTAGCTCTCAGTGTGATTTGGCTTAGATGTTGGGCGGGGAAAAAATTACAATTTCTATTAACTGATAGCAGCCGTGTGTGGCAGAAGCCATGTAACTTAACGAGAAGTCATACCACTGACTATATGAAAACTGGAATGAGTGACACCCCCCCCCCCGTATTCCAAACAGGAAGTACCTGCTGGCTTCAAGAAGCCAAAATCCAATAGACTTTGAGAAATAAACAGGTTTTCTCAGTCATTCCAGGGCTCGACATAGCCATTTGTCCGCTGGCCCGGTCCTGTTTTTCGAGCAGTACGGACCACAAGACTTTATTTTTTACTTGTCCGCTCGGGCCACTAAAATATCTAACAATTAATACATTTTTCACCTTTTACAATAAAGTATATTTTGCGAAAACGTGTAGATTTACCTCGTCTTCATAATTCACTTTTTCTGCTAGTCCTGTGTTCAGACTTCAAGGGTTTCTATGGGAAACCTTTTATCACTCTTCTCCTCCTCTCCCGCCTGCGCGCGCGGCTGTCACTGCCGAGCACCACGCGGCACGCACTCACTCAATTTTTTTTCCCAAACTTTATTGAATGTAACAATTCAATCCTAAACAATGTTAAACAGCAACAACGAAGGAACAAGCCAGTGGGTTATTATTACATTTTAGGCAGATATATTTAAACTGACACACACATCAGCGCGCCCCCTGGTGGTTTTTCACCGCGATGATCATAAATCCAACACCGTCACTGAAGAGAGACTGAAGCATGTCAGAGATGTGGAAGACATGGCAGGAATAGATAGGAATATGTTAGTAGTTATTAATTAGTAGTATGGACAGCAAGATATTTAATGAATGCATTGAAAATGAAACTGTATGCACTAAGCTTTAAGCTGAATGTCAAAGAATCAAAGGCAACTCCAAATACCTGAATCTCAGACTCAAATGGAGTATAAGGTCAAACTACTTAATTTTGTTTTTCTTTACAACACTGTAAGCAGTAAGTATTTCTAGTTAGCTGAATGATCTCAGTAATTTAATTGTATTTAATTTTTCAATTATTTAATTTAATTAGGTAACTAAAGTAACTAAAAAGTAAATGTAACTTTGCAACAGTAACAAAAAGCAGAACCTTAAGGCAGTCAGGGCAAAAAAGTCAATAAAACTTCTTAACTATTGATTAGGAACAAATGTGAAATAGCAGTGATTAGAAGCAGCATGAAAACTTCTGAACTAGTGTTACCTACTACACTGCAGCGCTCTCTTCAAAACATCTGAAACAGACTAGAGCAGATTTAAGTTTGATATGCTCTATTTTTAGTCATTGAAAAGTGTATAAATAAGTGCTAGATGTCACCAGAATGCACCAAATTGCACCATATTAAAATTTTCCGGGGGGGCATGCCCCCGACCCCCCTAAAGTTGCAAGCACCTGCGGAGCGGCGGGTCTCGCTGTGCGCGGTGTCGGGCCAGTAACTTTCAAAAACTACTGGCCCTGTGGGCCAGTGCAAATTTCTGGGCTATGTCAACCCCTGCATTCTACTTGCCAGAATAACCATTCTTGGTCCGATACATTTTTTTACATTCGTGATAATGCGAAAAAAAGGCAAATGAATTGACTTCATTTTGCTGGAGAAGTAAGTACACCATTTTCTATGGGTGACATCACACTCACCGAGTCCAGTTCTCATAAACTGTTAGTGAGTCTTACACTACTCCACATTGATTGAGGATGCGTTTTTAAAAGAGGAGGAGGCAGACTATGGGTTTTTAGAGGAGGAGGAGGAGGAGCTAGAGCTTCCACATACAGGTTTACATTAGTATGTAATGTTTTTCTTAACAGAGTTTACATAGCTGGTCCGGCTAAAATGAAAAAGTCGTGAAACGGTGTTTTAAACAAAAACTAAAACAATGCAACATTTTTGAAATTTTAAGATTTGTAATTCACAGATGTTTAAAATGTATAAAGTGAAAGCTAGATGCATGTCAACGGATATGTAAAAATACAAAAAACAACTTTAGAGTTGCAAATAAATGATGTAGCATTGGCCCTTGAGCAGCAAATTTCAAAATCAACTAACATTTCTTTTCACAGCCTGAAATCTGTGAGATGTCGAAAAAGGCTGCAGTTGAGCAGCCAGCGCCATAAAAGCAAAACTGAACTGCAACAAGGTCTGTGTGTGTATGTGTTTGTCTGTGCGCACACGTGTGTGTTCGTATTTGTCCTTATTGGTTTCACCTGCTGCACTCCTTCAGCTCCCCACTAATAGCATTCCCGTGGGTGCGGGGGGGGAATCGGAAAAACCATGCACTGTATATGGCCAGTCCACTTCATCCACACAAGACACAATTTAGTTCCAACAAGAGTACACCGCACAGAGAATTATGAGCAAGTCTGCTACCACACCGGGTTATTCTACTGCTCAACGCTGCTACCGTTTAGGAAAACGCCCCTTAAGAAAAACAAAATAAAAACAGAAAAAAGGTAGAAAACATGTTGGAAAAATGTTTTGCTTTAAACTCCAAACATTTTATTTCATCTTTGGTCATTTAAAACAAAAATTCTGGCTCTAGTTTGCCACGCTAAAAAAAAATCAGAACTCTTGTGACTACCCACGAGTTACGCCAGATTAACAGACTAGCAGGGCAACAACTGTTGTTCTCAACAATTAATAGTTTTTTATTTGAAGGAACGTGTTATACATGTTCATGTCATGTGTCACTAATTATACCTGCTTTAACTACTAATACTACTAACAGTTATAATAGAATCAAATATTTCCCCTATTTTTGCTCTTGAGGCGATGAGCTATTTCTTTTCTTTCTAAAGAAAATACAGAACGTAATATAACAGTCAGTCTTCCTAATAAGAACTAGAGAAGAAGTCTTAACCCATCAAAAAGATGTCAAGTTTTAACAGGAAGCTCTCATCTGTTGTATTTATGTTCAATTCTGCTTAATGGGGCTTTATCTTAAAGGGTCGTTATCATCTATTTAAATTGAGATTTTAAGTGTGTTATAATGTTCTTTCCTCACTATAAACAATCCCAAAGCGGTATTTTGATCTGTTCAGGCATTTCTGAGTATTCCTCTGAAAACCTGCACTCTGAGCACCAGCCCCTCCCAATTCTCCAATTCTCTCACATTGTGCCATCGAGCAGTGAGAACAGCCCCTTCCAAGAATAGACTGCACAGCCAGCACCGCCCCCAGGCTAACACACACCAACTTTCTCCACTGAGCTGGTGGTGATCAGCTAAAACGCTTTCATTTTATATGCATAATATGCACATTCTTCTTTGCAAACGTTTGGATGGACTTTGTTTTCGGGGAGAAACGCAGACATGCTGAAGAGGCCGACTCTAGGGTGACGTCATAAATTGGGCGGCACCCACAAGGAGAGAAAGGCGATGCCTCAGAGATCAAGTCGTCTTACTTCTGGGTAGGAAAATGGACTGCACAAATAACCAATATTTAAAAATCATTCTTTAGTGTGCCAAATCATATATATGGATATAGTCTACTCTAAAAAATGATATTGGCCCTTTAATGTTCATTTTAAAGAATTGAAGGATGCAGAGTAGAGGCAGGAAAGCAGGATTCAGCAGGGATCCTGGTGATCAATTTCATCTTAGAGAGCTCTCTGATCTCCAACCATTCACAGCAAAGCTCATCAGTATTAATAGGCTGACATCACTGTATTTAGATGGGGTGCCCACTTTATACTCACCCAGCATTGACAGCAAATCCTCTGTGTATGTTTAATAAATCACAGCAGTTAGGTGGGATGGCTTAGTCTCAAGTCACTTAATGACTATATCATGAGCCACTGCATTAAGAGGGATTAATACTAATCTAGGCTGTTTCAGTTTACCCTGGACTGAAGAAGTGGGTGGTTTGGGGGAAACAACAGAGCAATGGGTGTTTCCCAGCAGGCAGCTGGTCAGTCTCTTACCAAACAGCATCACTCACTGGACTGTGCATACTGATCAACACTGATCTAAACTAGTCAAGTCCACACACTGAAAGGTCTGTGGTCAAAGGAAACCAATTGGTCTGACAGCAAAGCCCCTTTTCTCTTCCATCAATCGATTAAATCACTTTATTTACTAAAATTGTGTATGAAAACACTGTGGGAGGATGAAAAAGAATCCTTTCATTAAAAGCAAGACAGAAAGGCAATCTGTTTCAATCTAATAGTTATTACATCCTGAATGTAATTCAGCAAAAATACAAACAGATAACAGAGTACCAACAGCAAAAGCTCAGAGAAATGAACTACTGCATTATTAATAAGGAACAAGGCTTTCACATTTATACATTTGTTTACAGCATTTTTCCTTGATCACTTGATTTAAATCCACTTGTTTCACCTGACCATCTTCAAACAACATTGAGTTTCACGCAACTCATACCCCTGATGGGAAAAGCCGAAAGAGGAAGAAGAAGATTACAATGATTCAAAGATAACTAACTATATAATGAGCTCTTTCCTTGAAAAAGAAAATTTAAAAAAAAAATCACATGTGAACAAAACGGAACAACTGCTGTAGTGTCACATTGAAAAGGATTCCTTCCTTCTTGCAGCCAACTTTACAGAGATTTGTAAGCTTAGCACAGTTTCTCAAAAAGCAACAGGTCGTGGTCACCATGGTAACGCTTGGTGTCTTTAGAGCAACAGAGGCTTCTAGGGGACATTTCCAGGCCTCGACTACACGCAGGCTTTCGCAGCAGGGGAACATTAAAGATATCAGGTTCATCCATAGGGCCACTGAAATGCCCTGCTCAGAGAAGACAGAGATGGTCCAGGCTGGCTTAGCAACTGAGGCGACAACTGTCATAAATGACTCCCCAGTGAGCGTGCATGTCAGCCATGCCTCCATCCTGGAGCGATGAGACTAGTTGAGAGGCAGCAGTCAAACCGAACTCCATTCCTTCAAATTAAAAATATATTAGCATAAAAAGTGTCTTCCTCTTTCCAGTATAGCACAAATAAAAACATCCCAACTACTGTTTCTATATTGAGTATTAAATTGCCTTGCTAAAAGATGCTATCTGTTTCCTTGTTTTTCTTGGCACTTGAGCTTGAGGCGGAGTGGAGTGTCTGCCCGGAGAGAAAAATGAACTACTTCACTCCTGTTCACATGGCGGTTCGCCTCCACTCACAAAGAAAGCGCACTTCCCCGGGGCTTGCTCTTTGTCATAAAGCATCTCTCAGCACATCATTTAACTAAACTTGAGAGGCAAAAAGGAACAAAAGGAAACACAAACAAAACTAACTTCAGTTTGCTGCAGCGTTTTCCAGCACTGCAGTAATTCTACACCAAGCTGCAACGCTGCCTCATCATAAGAGATTGCAGGACCATTGTGGAACAGATGAGTGAATGGGAAGTGGTCAAGGGACAGCTTTCACCTTAAAAATGCATGACTAACATTTCTAATCAAAGTGATACAAGGGTAAAGAGGAATAAACTTGGTTTTCTGTCCAATCCAACATGCAGCTGAAGAGAGATCACTGTGTGTACAGCAGATGCACTGCAGATACAAAACATGTCAACTTTGAAACACTTTCAAACATCAGTTAAAATAGATCTTTTACAATGCAGAAACATAAGGTTTCCACTCTGATTCTTATGAAAAATGTGACTATGATCAACAACAAAACCTTACATTTAAGAGGTTTTACTCATTGTTGTACATAAAAAGAAAAAAGCTATAACAAATATAAAAACAGCTTTAGGAAAACTCTTCTCAAGACAAAAAATAATAATACTAAAGGTTGATGAAATCCATTTCTCAATCTGTAAATCTTCTCATTGTATCCTATGAAGTTTCTAACATAAATTATTTTCTATCCAGTCAGTTCCTGCAGAGCAGCGCGTCTCCCTCACACCAGTCCTGTTCTGCACACGCAAGGCTGCGCCTATCCAATCCGACTGGCATCATGACCATGGAATGCTGAAGTCCACATTTTTCCCATTCAGCAAGGAAAAACGGCCTTTCAAAGCCAATCAGCTAGAAATGTTGCTTTGTTTTTATTTTTGACTGAACTTCCTGGAACCTATTATGGAGCTGTCAGGGATGTATATTTAGCTATGGAAACACAGGGCCTCCTCGCCCCCTTGCGCCACTGGTCATGTCACCTCTGATAAACAGAAAAACAATTGGTTATCGCTTTTGTCACCTTAAAAGAAAATGGTGTGGTGAATCTCTGGTGTGAGTGACAGAAACCACGTTCAGAGTTAAAATGAAGATTCTGTGTAAGAAGAAGAATGGAGCTCCAAGGTCAATTTTGAAGATTTTAGGCCCCGTTTTTTTCAAATGTTTACCAAGATGAAAGACAACAATTAAAGTACAACAGCACTGTTTCCATCCCAAATATTTTTTTAACAATTTATTTTATTTTATTCTTCTTCCAACAAAAGTGGTGTTCACCAGGACTTTGTCCTGGACCCCCTGACTCTCTTGCATTTTCTCATGATAATGTTTTCGGAAAACAAAATAAATCTCTTTTGCCATGTGTTTGACCCTTAGCTATAACATTCCACATAGCAAAATTTTGTCCAACCATCTTTTTTTTGGATTGTCTACTAGAAAGTAAAGCACAATGTGTGAATAATGTACCAAGTCAGAAGAGAATTTCTGAGAATTTTATATCCTCTTGATATAAAACCGTTCTGTGTTGAAGCTGACTATTTCCAACTGACTATAAGAACCTCAACTGTTACCAATTCCTCCCTAAAATTCTGTCAAGAGGGCAATCTTCGACAGATTACCTTTCTGCTCTGTAAATCAACTGGTCAGATTCATGTTCGCAGATATCCACTTTTGTCTGTGAACCACCCACCACAACTCTCTTATTTTAGAGGAAGTCAGTTTACAAACTCATTTTAGGAGATTCCAAACTTTTGGATCTTAACACAGCTTAATATTTTCTTCAAAGCCCCAAAGATCTACTGTGTATGACAGAAACCCTTTACACACAGGTTTTGCATTTAAAGACCCACTCAGATAAAAATCTTGTTTTTGACAGGTTGCTGTAGCATTTTTCTGATAATTGGGAAAATTAAGCTTAAATTTCATTTCTGAGTATTTTGTCACACAAACTGTAGTGAATAAAAAATGAAGTTTGAAAAAGAGAAAAATTTATGATGTAGTAAATGCACTGGGCAGGGCCAAAGCTCCCTGTTCCAAGCTCTAAGCAGCGTGAATGGGTGGGGGGTGGGGGGTTAGGGTTAACCCGCCAACAACTCAGTCTGATGAACTACTGCCACTCTGCAGAAACTATGTCCTAGAAAACAACAAAGGTATTGATTTTGGCTAAATAATAATAATAATATTAATAATAATAATAACAATAGTAATTAAAAGACTAGGCTTTGAAAATACATCACAAGGTGATCAGAGTGGAACTTTAAACAAAAATATATTTATTCAAATTTAGCTTAAATATAGCATAAAATTGAGATATTAATTATATAAGTTCTTTTTTTTATACTGTGGGATTTCTTTACCAAAGAACATACATGAAACACCCATGTGCTTTGCATGTTGACATTCACAATTTTCCCCCCGTAATAATCAAGAAACGATGACTGCCAATCGGATTACTCTGAGGTGGCTTAATGCTTTGACATCAAGCCTTCTAAAAGTGAGGGTAGAAATATGAATAATCCTTTATCGTCAATATAAATTCAGTAAAAATACGCTTAGCCCTGTTGCCCCTCAACCAGATTTTAAAAAGCATTTAATAGATATCAGCTTCATTTTAAGAGGAACTGCTCTTATCAGCACAGCAAATACTAAAATGTCTTTTTTTTCACCAATACAGGACTGCTTTGTTTTTGCTTCCTATCTGAGGAATATATCAGAAATTAGAACAAAAATGTTTTTCTTTATAATTGTCAAACAGCACAAACACTGGCGGGGCTGACTTCAACAATAACACTGATCTCCAGCAGTGAACAAGAGCACAAGGTCATTTTCCCTTAACCTTTGGAGTCTGACCCTGTACCCCCCCACACACACAGCCACAGATCAGATCCACCTCCCATCTACTCCACCTAAACTGACTCTCACTCACCCTTATCCTCTGCAGACCACAAGTCTTTCCAAGTCATAAATTCAGCTACATTTCATCACTCACGACATGCCCAGCTCATACCAGCTGAGCAGGCATTTTTACAATTTAAAACCAACATCGACATATCTGCATAGCTGAAATGAGCATAGCTGCCTGGGACATGGAGGCGCTGCTTAGGCACAGCAGAGTCATTTCTTTGTCACACAATGAATTATAAACTGATATTGATAGCACCTACCTGTGGCAATGTCACAGCAGATGCATTGTTTAAAAATTCTTTAAAACAATAAAACTAAAGTATTTGATCATTTATTTGCAATGCAACCCAAATACATATTGTTTTAATTTGTGCTTGTTTATGAATTAACAGAGAAGTACAGCGGCTTATTGGAAAGCTTTCTTATAAAATAAACAACACCGACTTCTTTCTCCAGCTGTAAAGTTGGGGACACCTGATTGTTCTGCCCAATGACCTCTCCATACAATAAAGGGGTCCAAACTTTTTGAAACAAGGGCCAGATTTGGTAGAGTACAAATATCAAGGGTGTAACCAATGTGGCTGCATATGCTACCAATTTAGGATTTTTCACTGTGTGACCAATACAAATCTCAGTTGTCCCACTGAACCCAGCTGTTCGAGGCATCTCCACAACTCTGAAACTATCCCTGGGGTTTAACAACAGACATACATTAGGCCCATGATGTGTTCTAAACTTATCAAAGAAGGTGAAAGGCATGAGCCCAACTGATTGGTGGATCCAGATGTTCTTGTATGAGAGTGGGCTCCATTTGCAAATGCTGCAGTCAGTTAGTATAGCTACGACTCTGACGAAGAGAGTAAATGAGGCCTAAGATGATGAGAATGATTTTAAGAAAGACTGACAGCCTTTTTGTGAAGAACATTCTGGGCTGATCCCTACACAGCCCTGAACACCCCAGCCTTATAGTACTTTTGCTAAGGTTGCACGATATGATGAAAACTTGCTATGTGCAACATTAGCGATCAGTATTGCAATGACGTTTGAGTGGCGATACATGACCAAATAGCAAAACGAAAAACAACTGATACACCCTTTGCATTTCAGTGCAACAGTTTTACTTTACTAATACAATTTACATAAATTATACTCCAAATGACCCACATCTACATAGGAGGCAGGCATGTAACATAAAAGGGCTTTATTCAATTGGTCAACAAAATTAAGTTTACCATCCGATTGGTCAAACACATAGAGGGCTCTTTTTGATTAATTCAAGACTTAAAGTTACCATGAGATTCTTTTAGCATGTGTGCATACATTGAAGGTAACCGCTTACTGCAGTTTACACCGTCTTTTGCGATAAAATAATATAGATGTCAGTGTTAGAAATAAGGGGGGGAAAATGGTTGTCCTCCGGACAACCTGGCAAGTAATATTTGGTTGTCCTCCCCAATTTTTGGTTGTCCTTCGATACCAATATTAAACAGCAACGAAACCTACTCAGATGTCAGTACTTACATCTTTATTTCTTGCTTTCCTGCTTCTTATGATGGACATTTAAAAAACTCTTTAAATATTAAAAACAAACATTTTACTAAATATTGAAGCATCTGGTTACACAAAGTATTGGCATGTAAATCAAATACTGTTACGGTCAAATGAAAATACTTTATCTTACCCTATAATATATCAGAAAATTGATTACATTAACCAACACTGTAACCTAATGAGTATTTTTAAAATTTAGAACACTTGTATGGACTGGGACTAGTACAGCATTCCAAATATAAAGTAATATTTATATGTGCTGAAAAGTTATAATATGATATACCAAAAAGTTGAATAAAAGACCAGGTTGTCACACGGACAACCATCAGGTTCATTTTTGGTTGTCCTGCGTGAAATCTGGTTGTCTCGGACATTAGGATAACTGCTTATTTCGAACGCTGGATATATTTTTTGGAATCCAAGCCAAGTCTTTTATTTGTGCAAAGCAAAGCAATTAAAAAGGACAGACAGAGCTCTGAGTGTTTGTCGTAATAGTACATGTTGTTAGGTTTATCTTTCCAGCAATAAACACCCCCTCGTCATTTCTTGTCGTCAGCTGCTCAGAGTCACAGCGGTCAGTCTACTGTCTCTGCTGTCAGCATGGCGGCTTTCCTCAAAACTGATCTATTTAAAAAGAAGTGAGTAGACAGGTTTGAAGATCTCCTGTTGCATGCGCTCTCTTCTTTTGATTAAGTTTTTGTACTTTGAAACAAAGCCAGTTGCTTGACCATACTTACCACCCTTCCATGCATGCCGGTGAGCACGCCTGTCTGCCTCAAACCCACCAGTCACCCTCATACCATCCCTCAACAAGAAACCTCTGACCCAGGTCACCTTTCCAGCATACAATCTTTTCAGCCCTCAGCTGTAGCACAGAAATAGGACAGCTTTTTTTAATCCTGGTTGCCCAGTCTGAGTCAACTGTCCTGTGCCAAAGCACTGTTCCAGGCTCAAATGGGATGGAGATGACAACCACAACCAAATGACTGCGCAAAAATAAAATCTTTCCTTCAGGCTCAGGCACATCAATTTTCAAAAGTTGAACATCATGTGAAGGGCTGTCTGCGAAGAATTATGAAAATGAATATCAATGGCTGCCAAATTATCTAAACTCCGAATTTAATCCAAATTTCCAAAAAAGAACCAACTCTGCCATCTGACATATAAAACTAAGCGAATCCAAGCTTGAGATCAACAGCAGTGCAATGCTTAACTAATTGGATATGAGTATTACAATGTCTGTGGTCACAGCACCCTTATGGGGCATGAAATAACAAGCAGCTGTGTGTGTGTGTGAGACTGTGTGTGTGTGAGGAATAGCTGCTGAGAGGTTTATTAACCCAGTCTATCAAGGCAGTGTGGGATTCACACAGAGACACTGAGGGCTTAAGGATGTGAGCGCCACACAAGCAAGACAGCAAGATGCTTTCTTACTGAAATACTAATGTGGACCCTTATTTGAAAGCACAACTCCAACACCGTCCAGACTGAAACATCTAGCTCTTTCCAAGCAGAGCCCTGCTTATTTAAGTGCTGTTTGCATCATCTGCTTGATAACTAAGTCCAATCATTTAGACCAAAATGACCACAACACATTTAATGCTGAACTTCCAATGTCATTTCCATTCTGCTAAATACTTTTGACAATATTCAGACGATAAATGGAAATCGTATTCATGACAGTATTATTATTATGTTTATTATATGCTGCTAACTTCAGGATGCTGAGGTTGGAGCTGCCAACAAAAAGAGCCTTGAGGAAGACCAAAAACGAGGTTCATGGGTGTAGTTAAGGAGCACAGGAGGGGGGTTGGTGAGAGCGAGGAGGATACTGTGGATAAGGTTGGGTGGAGGTAAGTGATTTGTTGTGGCGACCCCTGAAGGGACCAGCCAAAAGACAAAGAAGAAGAAAAAGAATATAAAACATCAAAGCTGCAGCGGATTTTAAGAATTGCTCCCTGCCAGGGCTCCATATACACAAATAAAATACATTGTAGAAAACTATTTATCTAAATCTTTAAAATTACACCAGCTTTTTAAAACTCACAATTCAAAGTCAAGTTTCCAATAGACAGAAAAGGAACAGCTAAAGAAATAAGATTACACAGGCGTGTGTTAGAGAGTCATGAACAAAAGTGCAAAGTAATTTTTAAGTAAATAATAAATGCGTAAAACAACCAGCCTATCTCTTCTGTAAGATTTCAGTAGTTGTTTGCACTGTGGCAGACATGAGTCTAACAAAACAGTCCAACATTAACTTCATCAATCAATGTGCAATGTAGCTAAAAGAAAGCTTCATAAAAACTTCTAATGGGTCTCGCCAATATAGTTTTTTGGCTACATGGCTGCAAACAATATTTGTCCTTTTGTACTAAAAAGATGGGAAAAAAAATAAAAAGGGAATCCTGCTGCTCATACAGTGACCTTATGCCACACTCTGGTCATTAGTAAGGTGCGCCCACGGGTGTGCACGTGATGCGGAAGTGCATATAGGATAACTACACAGTCTGACTAATTTCCTTGGTTCTAAATGTGTATTTAGACTGGACACAGTCCTGGTTCACTTTAAGTGAATCAGGATTCATTTCCCCCAAAATTACAGAAAAAATATTCTCAGTCTGAATACACCCAAGCGGACCAGAAACTGCTCTCAGACCCATCTTGGAGGTGGTCTCGATTTATTTTCAATGGGTCTGAGCTTCGGTTCGGGCAGAGATTCCGCAGTCTGAATTCAATCCGTCCTCGGAGCAGAACAAAACAGCCAACCTAGCCGACGTAAACAGAGTAGGAATGAAGGAACTGATGAGCCACAGATAAATGGAAGGCAACAATAGTCGTGTTTACAAACAGCAATAAGGGTCCAACTGTTTATTTGTTTGAAGCTTTTAATACACATTAGGCAAATGTGCTGAGATTTAGAGAGAAAAACATTTTACTCTGAAATAAAAACTGAGACAGGACAATATAACAATTATCAGAGTTTCCTGATGGTTATTACAAAGTCAAGTTATTTGAAAGAGTTTTATTATTCAGAATAAAAGGCCAAAACTATTCAAAGACATGTTGTGTAGGTCATGCCAACAACAATCAGGTGCTCACCAACTCTACCTCGCTAAAATTAGAGACTCACTCATTTACACCGTGAAAACCTACACCCAACACCTTCACAAATTGTCAATACATGCTTGTATAGTCAGTCTTGAAAATGCTTTTCAGCCAATCAACATGTCACCGCGTGCCATGAGCCTGTTTTTAGAAGTGACCTCCCTCAAGGAGTGGGTGCTGGATTCAGAGGTGCTGAAACATCCAAAACCCACCTAAGACCCTCTGTTTTATTAATGATCCAAACTCAGCGGTGAGCACTTCAAATCAGCTCAAAGTCCAACAACTTTGGACAAACAGCAGGGTGGCTTTTTACTTAGGCCATCTTTCCTGCTGTGAACTTTAATTACCACCTCGTAACAATATGCTTGACTGACACAGGAGCTCACAGCATCTCAATATTCTATACTTTACCTGATGATTACTAAACAACTTTGACTAAAATTAAAAACTCAAACTAGTAACAGTATTTTACTAGAATTGTCAAAAGCTTCAGTTAATTAGACAGAGATGGTTTGTTTTTCCCCCAAACATGTTCGGGCATTGTTTTTTTTTTTTTTTTAAGAAGGTTTTTCAGAAGCTTTCATTTTTCTTTTTCTTTCAAACAAATGGCTCAGTGCTTTAAACCAGGAGGAATCCAACTATCATCAGGTCTTAGTGTGTTTTACATGTAATGCTTGCATTACAATACTCCTGTATCTAGTTTGTTTTGATCTAAGTCTAATCTAATCTTTCAATACAGTTCTGGATTTTTATTTAACTGTTTTCCAAATTAGACTAAATGACAATCGAATACTAACATCTAGTTAGTAATCTGTAATCTTTGTATTTTGTCTTAAACAAAGCAAAAAAAAGCTGAACTTCCTAGTACAAAATTTTTCAAGACATTTTTTTGTCGTTAGCATATGGATTTTTAGAAAATCTTACTTAACTTAACTTAAACACCAAGAATGATATATTTTACAACACAAACACACAATGCCACTTGGGGTTTCAATGTCAACTGGATATTCATACTGATAAGTTTTACCCCCTGTTACACCAGATTGTTAGTCTGACAAGTACAAACAAGAATTTATTTTCTAAATTTTGGGTATCTTAAAAAATTTATTTAAACATTTTTACAAAAAGGGCTAATTTCATGAAAGTAAAAGCCAAGTAACTATGGCCCTTAGGTACATCTCCAGCACTATATCTCCTGAAAAAGGGGCCGTGATGACCTGGCTAAATACAAATAAAAAATAAAAGTAAGGATTAATAGCCAACGAAATGTGCATTATTAGAAATTAACACACGCCGTGGGAGCCTAAACTGTTCGACACAAAGCGAAGTGCATTAATTTCTGCTGATGCACACTTCGTTGGCCATGAACCCGCTTATAACATGGTCTCTTACAAAAAAATAAAAATACTTAATCAATTTTTAGTACTTTATCCTTGTTATTTGTTTGGTTTAGATTGCTTTTTTCACAAAAAGCGGTCTATTTGTTACGTGGTGCAGCGCTTAGCCAGCACCAACCTCGACTGCAGCAGCAAAGGAAAGCATCAGTTCAGAAAGAAAATTTCCCTCTTACCGCTTGTTTTTGTCCAAATGATGTCACTAAAGTTTGTTTAAAAGATGCCAGCGCAGTAATATAGAACATTCAAGCTATATGACCGGAACTTCTTTTTTGGGTGTGCATGTGGATTATCACTTTTTAATGCACACCCAGCAGCAAAACAGAATCGAGTATTCACCCGGACCATGGTATGATAGGTGATAAACAAATGATTGACGTGATGCATAAAAGTTGAAAGCACTGAGACAACTCCTGCATGGATGCAGGAATCGCTTATGTACATGCAGAGCACGTTCTGTTGTCCAAACCTGTCAACTCGCCCCCACCTCTTTTTCCTTACGCTTCAAGCTCGTGGGGGTTAGTTTGTTTGGTTCACATCTTTACCGCTCTTCTTGTCAGCACATCTAGATCCTCATCGGCACCTTAGACCCCCTTTTCCATCTCACCCCTTTGCTCCCTCAGAGCCTAAGCCCGTCCCCACCTAACAGACACCCCTGCCATAATGATTAATAGGGTTCTGCTGGGAGTCTCCATCCACTCAGCACATTGTTGAGAGCTTCTGAAACAGGACAACAGTTGCATCTCCTCTTCACACAGAGCCTAAGCCCTTCCTGTCAGTCCCCGGTTAGAGCACAGTTAACTGGCTAGATTTACAGCTACTAACCATCACTAGCTGGCAGCCTGCCTGGGAAGTGGGGCCATCTCCAATTAATCACAGCCATTTTAATGGGACCTCCTGCAACAGGCAGGCCAAATGTTTGTCATTGTACAACACCTGCATAATCCATGGTATCTCCCACTCACAATCAATTACAACTATACATTGATGCCTTAAGCTGGCATTGTGACATTCAAGTGAAAAGTTATAGTGATCCAACTTTGGCTGTCAGGAAGAAAAGGGGTTGTAAAATTAACTTGTTCTTTGTAAATAACAGGTCTATCAAATAGGGAGTGTAAAGGCTGCATAGGTCAATAAATAGAAAAAAATGAATAAATGATCTTCAGAGCATTAAACAGGGTTTTTTTTTTGCCACACTGCTACACAAAAGGCAAGAAACATCAAACCAGGCAAAATTGATTATACTTGTAAATTACAATGCATTTTATAAAATCTCACATCATAATAACCCAGTTCTGTTCAAATCTTCTTCCTCTTTCGGCTTCTCCCAACAGGGGTCGCCACAGCGAACAAGTCACATGGTAAACTTGGCAATGTTTTACGCCGGATGCCCTTCCTGACGCAACCTTCTCAAACCGGGCTTGGAACCGGCACAGGGGTAGAGAAGGGAACAGGGAGCAGCCCGGAGTCGAACCCTGGTTTCACGGACGGAAGGCGCCGCAAACCAGCACGAGCTAAACCTGCTGCAACCCAGTTCTGTTCAAATGATTCCACTAAAGCCAAATTCCCTTAGCTGTTAGTATTAAAAAAAATTCCAGCAGAACCAGAATTAAGGGCAAACAACTGCCACGATCATTTAAGGTTTAAGAAGACAGACAAAGAAAAAACACAAAAAAACATCTCTAAAAAGATGAAAAGGTAGATTAGTCATTGCAGCAGTAAGAAAACAAACAGGATAAGACAAACATTGCTAAATAATCTGTTAAGAGAAAAGAGATGTGCTAGTAACTGTAACAATAAGAGAACGGATAGAGGAAAGGTGTAAATAAAAGCATGTTAAGTGTATCCTGAAATAATCATACATTACAGAAAAGAGAAGTAAAGAATAGAAAACAGTCATTTCAAAGATTTAAGGAGCATATAAACCAAGAAGCGCATGATACTTTTAGTTATTCTTTTCCCTCTACTCTTGTTTTCCCAAAAAAATAAAATGCTACATTGAAATAAATAAATCTCCATTTCCACCAGTGTGACAAACGGGAAAGAAAGTTCAAGATGAAGACAAAAGCTGCTTGTCCCACTCTTCCCAGAAATTGCTGTTGGTATTTTTTTAAATCTTATCTATTAACTTTTTTTTTTAATAATATTGAACTTCTGCTTCTTTCCTGATTACCAGTTTCTGTACCCACTTAAGAACATGGAATAATACGAATGTATTTCATATCCGTCTATGGTTCCTATCTTGAAGGTGGGACATGCATATTTTTTGGGTCTCAGAATTTAACTTAGTATGGTGACTGCTTTAATGGGTTTTGGGTGTAACTCTGTCCAGAGACCCTGACCAAGTGGAAGTTTACTTATGAGAACCAAAAACAATACAATAATAAGCTTTCATGATGCCTAAAAATAATTGAAATTTTGAAATGTGCTGTTTTAGTTTCACGACACGACAACTATTCCAGTCTCCTGGAATTGACATGTGTAACCATGAGGTCTGCAGATGAAGAAGTGACCCATTCAGGTTCTTCTTACCCAATGGGACCTGGGACTTTGTCCCCAGCTTCACCTTAATATTTCTTTGTACACATCTACATAGGTTGTAAATCATGTGGCGGGGGCTTTTTTTCCCAGGTCTATGCCCACTGGAGCAAGTCTGATGAGACATTAATTTGGGAGAGGACTCCACTCGCTTAGTTGATCGTCTCTTGTCTGTGCCATAAAAATAACACTGGCAACATGACCAAGAATCCAACCTGTGACCTCATGCTCAAAGTTGGGGGACACTGAGACCACACAGACGACATGTGAAGAATTACCATGAGGCAGATACTCTGTGATCTGAATGCCCAGATGAGTAAACATTTTGGAGTAAGTGGCTAGCCGACATGAATTATGGCCTCTCCTTCCCGGTGTCTGCCAGCTGCCTTCTGCTGCTTCAATTGGGAGTGATATATGTGCACAGATCAGGTGGCAGAAGGGGGTGGGAGGAGGATGCCAAGTAGTGGGGCTGCAGCCCCTTCTGAATCAGGAACAGACACAAACACACACTTGACCTTGACATGAAACAAAGAGGCCCGGCGTGTGTGCATCATCTCCTCATGAATGACATGATGGAAATTAGAGAGCTTGTCAGTACAGGCTGGATTTGATCATGTGAAAAACAGGGAAAACACTTTAAAACAAGTATTATTCTACTTCCACCATTGGGAGTATTCAATTTATGGCCACTTAAAAGGTAAATGGCGAACTCTGTCATAGCCTAATAAAACATTATTAAACAAAAATAATACAAACAATTATTTGATTGATTAGGGGTCAGGTTAGCACTGCTTTGTGCTTATTTTTGAGAAAATTAGCCTAATGATTGAGAAAGTCAGGCAGAGATCTATCATGTCACCCATCTCTATGTTCACAGTCAAAATCTACTCCCGTGGCCGCCCATATCTGCTTCTGGTGCACTGCTGGTAATTCCAGTCAATTAAGGGTGTGCTTCTGAATTTTGTTAGAGTCTGGATATAAAGAAAAAAGCTGTCAGTCAAAGGGCCACTCTGGATGTATCCAGGGAGCTGCAAGGGCCTCTAAACCTGCATTTGTATGAATAAAAATGAAGGGATTTAGGCGCAGACTGTTTCTTCTGTAGTCTTGTCAAAAACCTGACCTTCGAAGCCAGGGGGGCGTGGGGGAGGGGTCGACGGATAGATGTGGGAGGAAGGAAAGAATTGAAGATTTGAGACACTAAGGCTCAGTGGTGTCTGCATAAAAAGGTGAAAGTGGAAGAAGAAAACAGGTGAAAAGGAGAGAAAGTAAAACATGTCTGATGAATGAAACACTGTTTGGCACATCATTTTATTCTCTGAGGTCTAGTGAAGGGAAAAAACTGAATTATTCAACAAGATAAAAAGACAAGACTTTTCTATGTGATAACATAATTTTAAAAGCGAGAACCCTTGTCCGTGTCAGGTAAACCCAGGTCTAGACAAAGGAACTGATCAAACAAACCCAATGGAAAAGAATCATGGTCAAATCTTTTTGAATTCAGAAAGGTAGCTGTGTTTCTATAGTCGGAACGACAGCAGTGCATTAAAGATGAAACAAACTGTGAAGGCTTTATTAAAAGTAAAACAACAGGTGGAAACAAAAGGAAAAAGAACTTCTGGGGGAAAAGTTAAGTCACCATATGAATACTCAGCAATTTTTCCATCGGTCAGCTTGAAAACATTAATAAAACAAACCTGAGAAAAAAATGTTTCGCCTTTAACGTGGAATTTGTACAAAAAATTTAATACATCTGGCATGATATTAGTATTAATTGCAGTCTTTGAAGCGAAATATAATTAATTGTTTTAACAGGATTTAACACCCATTACCCTTGAGGAACACTTCAGTGCTCAGGCATCGTAGAAAAAAACGACCAAAATGCAAACACGTATTCAACTGTTTACAACAACAAGACAGAGCTCAGGACACCAGTCGTCTCTTCGGCGTTCCGGCCCTGATTAGGCTCGCGTTGAACCAGGGGCGAGAAGTGGGTAAAATCAGAGCCACAGCGCAGCAGCCTGCCTAATGAAAAGGTCTAACATTCAAGCAGAGCCAGACTGAGATGGACTATATCTACATAAAAACATCAACACACAAACGTCACATCTTTAGTCAAAACATGGGTTCCTTGGCAAGATAAAATAAAACCAATAATCTGCATATTTACTAATTCTAATGGATTTTCACCCTATGGCTTATTTATCCAGATGTTCAAAAACTACAACCTATTTCATCCTCCTGCCCACCTTTGCGTAGGTGTATGACAGCCAGCAGTTAAACCGTTCCACATTTTCCTTCTATGCAAACCTTGTAGCTGGAAAAGATTTATGTTCAAATGTCTAACCATCATGATTGTTTAATGGCCATTCAGTGGTGTCAAGATGTACACTTGCATGGGTAAGTGCATTACATCAAAAGGAGAAATTGAAAAGATGTTGTGTGCCCTGAATGTTGTAAACATCCATTTTACACTTTTATGATAAGAGCTGGTGATTGTATTAGGAAAATAACATAACTAAAATATCACATTTTTATTATTGAGATGTTTTATTTTTGTAACTATTAAGCTAATATTGCTATGTTAATAGCGGAAGACAAGTTTCCTTCATGTAAAGCCTCAATAACACCAAACCAATCACGTCTGCCATAGTAACCAACTTAAAAGGTTATTGTTTAGCGCCACAAAGAAACTGAAGTGATCAGACTAAATTAGATGGCTAACAGCAGCGACAGTAACCACGACAACGCCTGTTAACATCATAGTGCGGACTTCATAGATTTAACATTAAAAATAACGTACGCTGCTCGATTAGTTTGACCTTCTTTCTCGGTGTTCAACAAAATCGTCTACTAATGGGCTTTGATCTGTTGACAAAAAATAAAAAAATCCATGGATTGAAACTCCCTATAACTCAACAGAAGATCCAGCAAAAGCATAGGAATTGCCAAAAAAAGGGACATAAAGCCCTATAATCAAGTAATTTAATTATCTCATTAAAACACATCCCTACGCATTCTGAACTGAAAGTCCTCAGTGCAGACATCTTTTTAAGATCCCACAGCAGAATTCTGTCCAAAGATGAACTGAAAGCTCAGTCAGAGGGAAGTGTTTATTTCTATTGCCACAAGCCATAGAAAACTTCACTTCCACGTCCAGAAACCACTTAGAAATGTTCATGAGCCTGTACGTATGTACTAGCAGATGCCAGCCACAGAGGTATGGAAAGCACTCAATTATGTGAGTTTAATGAAGCCAGAGCATTAGATATTCGTTCTTATCCAAGTCAAAAAGTTTATTTCAGAAAAACGGTTTGACTTTATATGCTTCCATCACTCTTCTTCCTGAGCTAGGCGGAGCTAAGGCGTGATAACACATGGTCCGTCACTGGCTTTCCACAACTGTGCTGCCATTGTTCCAGAGACCAGAATGGACCTTACATTTTCCATGAAGGAACATTTTTTCCTGCTTTGAGAAAAGAGAGACAACACTTCCTTTCCCAGAACAATTTATCTCCCTGCTTGACAAGACTCCCTGCTATATTTACCCGACTAAAATTGCAGATGATATACTTCCAGCTGCAATACTCCCCACCTCCATGGCACATGGTCCTGTCAATCAAGGAGCTTTCATTACAACAGATGCACCAAAGTGCTAAAAAACCCTCAAACAGATTACATGAGCTACAAAGAAAGATAGAAGGAGAAAAATAAAAAGAAGACGACAAAAAGAGCTGCAAAATCTTAAGGGGACAAATTGATATTTCCTTTATTGTTTGGCTTGGGTTGTTAGAGGGAGCTTACATACACACTGCAATGAATGGAATTACTGAGCTTTCAATAAGTAGACAGCTGGGCCACTGCAAAAGCTCAAAGCAGCAGAGAAACACAGCCCACCTGGAAGGTTTTCCACCAAAACATGACTTCATGTCTGTATGAAAGACAAAAAACAAATCAAACTAATCAGTCTCTCAAGCAGAGCTCTTCCACCTTCAATCTCAGCTTCCTGTACGTGTAAATATGCAGCCTTTGGAAGGCTAAAAGCACTCTGGATTCAGCGTAAAAAACAGGGGGAAAGCCTTAAAATGTCACTGACACCAATTTCTTTTAGAAATATGTCCTAAATGATCAAATCCTCAATCAGGTCTTATACAGTAAATGAATAAGGATTAAAGGAGTAGTGGAGATTTTTTTTTGTAAAAGTGGTTAAGGAACTAGGAGAGAGGAGGGGGAGTCCTCCTCGGCCAGCAGCGCCTGTCCATCTCACAGTGGTGGAGGCATTCCCTGGAGGAAGGCTGAAAAGGTGGGGGGGTTACTTCCACACAGTTCCATGTGTTGCATCTTTCCCATTGCTCACATCTTCTACAAGAGGAGCTGCAAGACTCTGGAAGCTGCCAGGACACTCATTGCAAAGGCATGCAAGAGCCAGCTTGGCTCTATCAGAGAACAAGGTGGAGGGGCACTCCAGCAGAATTACTGCACAGGAACACGAACACATAAATAATTAGCTGCCATACTCCAAGGGTCTTTGGTTTAAGATAGTAAAGATCTTCAATTTAATTGTAACCGCAGAGATTTGTATCTATTATTGGGTTAAATGTCTTATATCTTATGACCTTAACCCATAAAAACCCAGACTTTAAGGGAAAATTCTGTGTGATATACCACAGACCAAATGACCCACATAACACATTTCTGATGTTGTATACTGTTGTATACTGATGTCACCATAAGGGGTTAAGACTTTAACGTCAGTGCATCCTGTCTGTAGTTTGCAAGCATACTTTATGCTCCACAAACTTCCAAATATAGATTTTTACACACAGCATTTTTTTTTATTTTACCATAAATGTTTAAAAATAGCTGCTTCCAGCACTTACACTGTTCTTTAAACCAGCGGTCCCCAACCCCCGGGCTGCGGACCGGTACTGGTCCGTGGGTCACTTGGTACCGGGCCGCAGAGAAAGAATAAATAACTTACACTACTTCCGTCTTATTTATTTCGGAATTTGAAAGATGTTTTATTTTGAAAAATTGCCTGAATCTCTGTTCCATCCGTCTATGTCACTCTAGACGCAGGCCAAGGCGCTCTTCTCGGTCACGTGATAGGTTACCGCAAAAATAAAACCCAGGACCTAGCAAAATGAGTAAAAAACAAACGTCTTTGGAACGTTTCTTTGCCAAGGGGAAAACGCCCAGCCAGGAGACAGAAGAGGAGCCTTCGACTTCCGGGAAAAAAAGAAAGCTACGTTTAATCGACAGCACTTCTTTTTTGCACCATGAGAGTGGGAAGGGGAGCGGATGTTGACACCTGTGCGATGTACTATGTCATGCGTGTCAAAATAAAAGCTCATAGTTTGTTTTGACACACCTCTGTTCCCCCTTCGTTCTAGTGTTGCTATATTACTCATCAGCCTACATGTGAAAGGCCGATCCGTGAAAACTTTATGTGACGTCATACCGGCCCGTAGTGTTAAAAAGGTTGGGGACCACTGCTTTAAACTAAGAAATAATTTTAAAATCAACTCGACATATGAAATTAGAAGAGACAAAGTATAATGAAGATAAAATAATTTCTTAAGAGATCAAAGGTGTTCAAATGCAACAACTAATCAAAAATATTGGTTAAATCAAGTATTCAAACCGTTGCAATCCAATTAAGTTACTGATTGTTAATTGTCTTAATGATGTTATCAGAATTTCCAGAGCTGCAATGTTACTTCAACCAAAGATGTCATGTGGCTTTTCGTCTTACTAAGAAGACAATTTGCAAATTACAAGGCTTTGTGTTTCTTGTGTGACACAATACAAGATAATAGCTCACCATGAGTGCCTTCGCCCATCAGAAGCCAGGACAGGCCCTGGCACCCCAGTGACCCCAAAATGGATACAACCGGTTAAGAAAATGGATGGATAGAGGGGGGGGGAGAGGAAGAGAGTGATGGATGGATGGATGGATGGATGGATGGATGGATGGATGGATGGATGGATGGATGGATGGATGGATGGATGGATGGATGGATGGATGGATGGATGGATGGATGGATGGATGGATGGATGGATGGATGGATGGATGGATGGATGGATGGATGGATGGGTGGATGGATGGATGGATAAAAGCAGCCAAATAATAACACTAAGATGGTAGTGCTGATTCTCATCAAAGAGGATTTACACCCAGGGGCAAACCACAGCAAAATCAGCTGGAGGTCATGATTAAATAAGAATTGTGTCATCCGCCTATAGAGAAAAAAGGCAGCCAAATCTTAACTCTGTGTACTAATAATTTAGACCGTAAAAGGTTATGTAGAGAATCAGAACCAGAGTCCATCTCTCACTGCAAGCAAGTTTGATTTACAGCAGACTATTTAAACCAGCTTCTGTTTGTACGAAGATGTAATGGCAACTAACAGCTGCCCATTTATCTCCATCTTAAAACATTTATTGGAGACACACATGGTCAAAAGCTTATTCATAACTGAAGAAGCCACTTGGATGAGTGGTGACAGGACAGGACAATGTCGACTGGATGAATGAGAACCTTCACTGACACATGCAGACCATATTCAAAAACTCCCAAGATCTCTCTGGTATCCCAAGCAAGTATAAATGGTTGGTTTAGTTATACAGAACCAACAGTGGTCCAGTGTAACAACCATCTCCAGTCCCATATTCCAGCCCATGGAGGCTGATGAATGCGATTCCCCTTTGCTTAAAACAAAGTCCCAGGTTTGCATTCTTAAGGAGGTAAACCACAACACAACTGCTACCAATATTTACACAGTTGCAGAGACCTATCAGCTCAGATAGTGCTACAATAGGCTAAAGAAACGCAGGGCTGTTATATCCAACTCCATTGCCTTGACTACTGCAGAAAACCCCAGCCCTGACATTGGGTAGCACCAAAGTCTGAGTGTCCTGCTCCCTCAGAGATGGATATGTTGGTGGTCTTGAGATGATGTTCTAAGTATCTCTTCCTCCCAGACATTTTCAGTAAAGATCTACAACTCTCCATCTGCACCAAACAGTATTGATGAGCTTTCCCTGTCTGAACACCTGACGGTATGTTCTGAAAAGATTCTATTATTTTTCAGGATCTTACCAACATCCTTCCGAGTTTTAGCTTTACTGACGGTCAAGGCCACAGTCCACTTGGCCTGAACATACCTGTCAATCTGAACATGAGACACCTGAGTCAGCTAATCGACAGAAATCTCAAACTTGAGGACCAGGAATGAGGAGGCTTGGTTTGGAGGGTACATGTAAAAGTACAACCTGATCCTCTCATAGGTTCATCTAACATTTGTCTAGAAGAATAACTGTAGCACTAAACAATTTTAAAACAAAGAACAAAACATTGTTGAAATTACCTTTCAGTTAGTTGAAGATCCTTATATTATAGCTTATGCCTTAGTAAATACTGCTCTAATGGGTGGATATGGGCAGTCTACAGGAAAAAAATGGGCAAATCTGTAGGTAGCTTGCATGAAATTTTAGGATTGCAGACCGCTCAGTAAGGCCGTAGAGAGAAAATATTCATGCACGTTTTTTCTACAGGCATGCTGAGGGCGACAAGTCATAGCGTATACTTCAGTAGCACACAATAGTAAGTTTAGGTAAAGTAGGTAAGACGCACGCATGTCATACGGATTTTTCATTTTTTCCTCCTCCCCAAACCCTGCGCATGGGGGCCATTAGTACTGTTTACATGATAAGCATGCACATCCTTGCTTGCATCCAACTGTTAGAAATAAGGGAATGAGACATTGATAGCGTAGTTTGTGTAGACATCCTACGGGTGTCTAAGAGGCCCTTACGTGCACCTTACCAATGACTAAAATGTGGCGTAGGGACAACGTATTTTTACAAATACGTCCCGATATATTTACCAAGCACACGACAATCTTACAGTCTGCTTTCACGACGTCCCTTAAGGTGGCCACCCAAGCCTCGAGGGAGCTGCAAGACACATCTGCGCGCCCCTTAAGAGGAAACCGCTCCTCTCTACGACCCTCCACGCGCCCGGACAACCCAAAATTCTGAAGCAACTATACAGGTACATGCGACTAAGGCATTAACTCTAATTTGTTCATGCCAAAAACAGACTTGAATGAATGCAAAGAGAAGTCATAAAGACATATTATACATAGGAAAATGGAATAGCGTAGGGAAAAACTGTTACAATTTCAAAAAATACAAAACAATACAGTTAAAGTTCTGCTGGAGTAACTGCAGGCCCGCAACCCAAAACATTTGACAAAGAATCTCAAAGTTGTTCAAATCAGCTATGGTTACTAGTCTCCGTTTACTTTATGACATTTGAACAAGAGAAAATCCTTTTAATCAAATATTGAAGATGGTTAAAGTGATTGATCTATAATCATATCACTTCACTTGGTTTCCTAAAAATTGATTTACATTCATGATTTTTCTAATAAAAAATAACCTGCAGATATTTTTGATACTTGATCTGCATATGCTATGACGATTTCTGAAACAGTACTGTCTATTTAACATAATTATTAAGTATTTCATCTTTGTCATGTGGATTTATTGATACTTAAGGATTCTTAATGACATGAATCTTTGTTGGTAAGGTATAAATATCTGATTAGAAGTTATGAACTGGATAATGAGAATTCATGTAAAGAAAATGGTTACGGTAGAACAGGGGTGGGATTATATAAATTCCCTTCCTTCCACTCCCTTTCAAGCAATCTTTAATTTGTTGTCTAAATATCCTATCTTCGATATGTCTTTCTATGGATGTAAAACTGTTGATTCTATTGTTTTGTCCATTATTCTTGCTTTGATTGCTTGAAATAAAGCATTTCCAATCCAATCCCACTTCAAATAACACTGAACTATCAAAATACCTTTAATGTTATTGAGTATTTCCTTGAGCTGTCCAAAGCTGTTCAGTAATGGATCCTGTTCTTCATCCTGGACAGAGAAAAACGACATGTTAGGAAAATTATCAGACTACATCAGATCCTCCTGTTGTTTTGCAAATCTTTCTTTTTATAATGAACTAATTTTTTTTCTTGCCTCAAGGACACTATATATTTTACATGGCAAGATTTCAGACAAAAACCAACAACGTACCAGTGATGTATGAGTATTCCATCTGGAGTTTCTCTTTATTGCTCCAACAACAGTGGTAATTTCACCTTGCACAATGTAGATGTTCTTGTCCACCATGCTGCTTTCCTGACAGAAGAAAGCATGTGAAAGAGTCGACTGTCAAACACAAAAACATTTTCTCTGTGTACGTTTTTGACAATACTTTTCAGCACAGCTGTCAGATCCAGATGACATGACTCCAATTCATTGCCACTCTCACACTGAATGACATTAAATACCTGTGTAACATTATTCATAAGGGAGAAAAAGGGTAATGGTGTTTACCTAAACCATCTCTGTCATGTTTTCAAACTCTTTTTCTTTCTCTTAAAAAAAAAAGTAGTTTTGAAATATAAAAATTCCACTCTTCTAGTATAGTTAGGGGTAGGAAACTTGAATTTGGCTGCCATCTGCTTTTGTCCAATTTTAATAGTAAATGATTAAGAGTAAATAAAAACGTTTCTGCGTGCCTGGGAACTCTCTCCTTAAAGTGCTAACAGAATGTCTAACTTGTTATACAAAACATGTATGGATAACCGAACAGATAAAATCAATATAGCGGTCATGTTTGACAAGTAGCCCAACTCAAAAAGGCAGGATTAACCTTTTTTTCTTGTGTCATTGGAGTCTTGTTTTACAAAAAGATTTATGAGTTAGGCCTGGATGGGCAATGACACAGTATGTTATCAATTCAAAATTACACAGAGCTGAAGAAATCTCTGGTCACAGCGACAGGCTCAAAGTCTATAAAAGGACTCCATTGTGAGTGACTGATATGGAGGAAAGAACTGATATAGTTCCTGAAACTGCTGCTGCAAACTACATTTAACATTGAAACTGTCTTTAAAACTGCACAAAGCTTAAATTGCACTGCCTGATTTATTTAAAGTATAGTAGAACTGAGTGGAATAAAGTTAAGTAGAGGAGTGGGAAAACATTTAACGGAATAAATAATGACTATAAATTCTGCCAAGAGACATTTTGATAGCAGTTATAGGTTTGACACATTGTTTTCACACTCATTAAAGGCCCACTCTGATGAAAATCATGTTTTTTAGCATGACCTTGTGGCCTTTTTCTGATGATGGAAGACATATTTTAAAAAAATTTAAATTTTACTGTATCTGAGTATTACTTTATTCAAATTGTTGTAAAAAAAAGTTGTTTGAAAAAGATCGTATTTATGAAGTACAAAATACCCGGGGTGGGCTACAGTCTCCCTGCTCTGCTCCATTCTGATTTATCCACTGTCTTACAAATAGATCCATGGACGTCTTTGTTTTCCTCGTCTGAGCTGGAATCTGGATTTTAAACTGTACGGCTGGATAGCTCCAGTATTGCTGCCATTTTTGTTGCACTGCTAATGTTAGCTTGGGGTTGTGAGGGACTGTAAGCTAGTGGACATCGTAACAGATGGATGATGAGAAGGGGGCGGGTATACTCCCAACCAACAGCTCAGAGCTCATGCCGCTCTGCAGAAACTGTGTCCACAAAAGGTCACAAGTTGTTTGATTTTGACTAAAAATGAAATCCTCATAATTAAAAGACCACTGGGAACGCTTTTAGAATAGATCAAAAGATGATCAGAGTGGGTCTTTAAGGAAGTGGTTCTCCAATATTTATTACTAATGATTTATTTGAATGCTGCAGTGTCCTGCTGATGACTTTTCACTATTTTATTAGAAATGTAAAGTGCCATCATGGCAGACTCTTAATCGTTTCTTTAAAAGGATACAGTAAACTGAAAGTTTAAAGAGTTGAAAGATGTTTTTACTGAGCAGACACAGGTAGACAGCACAGTTTTTGTCCTATCTGATGCTGTTATGACGGCAACAGGCTTATATTAATGCATATACATTCTTAGAAATACATAAAATATCAATGAAAACATGTGCTGAGGCCCTTAATAAATTTGGAAATTACGTACAGAAAAGAGAACCAGTGTCAGTTGAAAATCTTGATTAAAAACATATGCATACAACTGTATTTTCCTAATAAAAAAAAAGCTACAGATATATTTTTGAATATTTGAGAGAGGTACAATGTAAGTAGCATTAAGCTTTTATTTATTTCTGTCACAAAGTGTGTAACAATGTTTTGACGCACTGCACGCTTAGATATTTTTTTATTTACTTTTAAGAAACTGTTAAAACAATCAATAAAACTTAAAATTGTGTAAAGCACATATTTATCCTGATTTTAATCTCTGTTGTTTTCTATTTACTATTTTTACACAGCTCTTCTAATAAATTTAAACCCAAATGACATATTTTGTATTGCTACTAGTTGAGCTGCCGTGATGGCTGAATTCTCCTCTGTGAGATGAATAAAGTGCAGTTAAATTCAAATGTAGATGGTATATGTGTAATGATGTAAAACTAGCGGCATTCAAATAGGTTTTCTAAAGTATTCAACACTGTCATCTTACTGTTTAGTAAATTTGGAGTATTAGAGCATTGCTGGCACTTTTAAATAGATTAGGTTTAACAGGTAGAAGAGCATTATTTAAAACATTCTAAACCTGAAGCTGGCAGCATGCTGCAGAGTAAACTCTGGACCTTTTTTCATTCAGATTTCATTGATTTCTGTCTTGTATTCCTGGGTCACTTTAATCCTTCAATTTAACACAATACCACGGGATCTTTCACTAAATTCAGTAGTGTATTTTTTTTTAAATTAGAATAAATACAGTGTCTGCAAATTAAAGCCACACCTCCAAATGATGTAAGTGAAAATTTAATTTGCTTGCTCTAATATGAAAGCTTGATAATTAGATTAATAAGAACGTGAGTCTAACGCCGTGTTGTTGTCTCCCTTTTCGCTTTAAGACTACAAATCAACTAGAGTACAAAGAAAAAATTGGCATGACAAAAATTATTGAATGAGTATTTCATATACAAGAAGTTGAGTTCATAGGTCTGTTTTATCATATAGCTAACAGCCTAGCACAACTACTAGCCAGCGCGTGCACTGACTCTCCCTTCAGCAAATGCATCATAGACGTTTGTTTCACTAACTAATTTACTATCAAGTAACGATAAGCTGATGCTTTAGTTTCTGGGCAACTAAAAAACAAGCAAAAGAGATGTCTAACCTTTGTGCGGCTGCTCCTTTTCAAACGGAATCCAAATGTACCTATGCTACCTCAACGAGCTAGCAGGCTAGCTAGCGAGGACTGACAGAAAAGAAGCAAAGTTCAGTTCCTTGCGACACCAGGACAAACTACAGGAATCGGACATTCCACTTTATCACTATGTAGAATTTAAAAACTATTTCTATTCATTAAGTCTTCAGTAACGTATAAATAATGAATAAAGCGACCGACTTCCTGTAGCTGTCAGTCTGGTTTTGGTAAACACACTGACGTGGAAAAGCAGTGCGCTCTCAACCGAGCTTGACTAAAGCACTTTGATTGACGTGCCACCACACAGCACTCTGTGGTATTATTTGTTTCCAGATACGACTATTTGTTACATATTAAGCATATTTTCTTTATGAGTTGTTTTATTTAGTGTTTTGAAGCAAATTAAGCTAAAAAGAGAATTTGAATTCGTGTATAGGTGAATCGAGGGCGGGACCCAGGTTGATATGCTGTAGCAAGGTAGGTTGCATTAAGTTGATGACGTAGCCAGGGCCTTTGAATGCACTTTAGGTCTGCCTCAAAATCAAACGCCTGTTGAAAGACATTGTTTAAAAATAGTTTACACATTTGAAACTGCCATCATAAAATACAGCGACGAATAAACAACGTTTAAAAAAGAGAGAGCATTTCATCAAAAGCATTATAAACACATTATTGATTGGCTGTATAATCATTCAGGCTGAGTCCAAATTCCCTCCCTGCTCCCTAACTACTAAAGAACTATGTAGTGCGGGACTATCTAGTGCCCTGGATTTTGAAAACAATTCAGAAACCAGGCTGACTATGTTTGATGGGATGTCACAGATTTCCTGTAGTAAAAACTTAATAAATATGAACATTTTATGAAAACTATTTATGAATCCACTTTGTTATGAAGATGAAAACTTGGATAATTTATAAAAAATAAATTGAAATCCTTCTTTATTTATGTGAAAAAATGTTCAAATCAATGCATTGTGGTCTGTATCAGCCAATCTAGCGAGCATTGGTGCACACTGGTTTTTCACAAAGACTTCTAGGAAATTTCTAGGGCTTTGGATTTTGGAATTGTAGATTCAGACCGGCAAATGCACTATGTGGTGTACTAAGTAGTGAGTAGTGAAGGAATATGGGCTCAACTTTGCCAAATATCAAGAGGAGCAGCGACTCTACTCTGAGCTCTTCTAGAGTGACCAACCTCCTCCCCTAATCTCAAAGGGAGCTCTCAGACTCCCTGTGGTGAAAACTAATGACAGTCACTTATATCAGAGATCTTACATTTTTGTTGATGACCCAACGGTCCAGTAGTAAACAGGTTAGGGTCTGAGTATAGGCCGACCAGTAAATCAAACGCTTTGCCTGTTGAATCAGCTCCTTCTTCACAACATAACATAACATGCATTAAATTGCATTAAAATGTAAAAGTTCTTCAATGTAAAGAATATGGGATTCTGGCCCTAATTTTTGGATTTGAAAACATAATCAACAAACGTAGAAGCAGCTCTAAAAACTATGACTTTATACTGTTTGTACTATGTATTTTAGTCATGCTAAAAGTGTCTACACAGACAGCATCCTCAACCAGTGTTCCTTGGTGAACACCTGCACCTCAACACTGCTTGGTCTGGATCCTACTAAACAGGTTTGAATGAAATCCAGGAGAATCTGCTTTGTCATTGTAACCCTTGTGCTATCTTAGATGACCCCCCCCCTTCCATTGACGTGTTCTCCCTACCATGACAAAGGTGGATAAAGGTGGAAAGATTTCATGTAATCCATGTACACCAGTGAAGATCACAAATCATTGAAGAAAAAAGGTTCAGAGCACTGTCTAGTGGGTCTAGATGACCCAACTCTCAATGGTAAAGTGCCTAGGATAGCACAAGGGATAAGTTGTCTTTCAAGATCAGCCACTGCTGTCTTCAAGGAAATATGGCCTGAAACCATGTCATGTTTTACAATAATCCAAACCTAAAAAGTACTTGGTTACGGTACTTTGAACTGTTTTTGGGCTCAGTGAAGTTTTTTTTACATGTTTGTTTCACAAATTTTGACGGTATGCCAGATCTTAAACTTCAGAGTTTACATTGGTGAGGTAGATGTGAGACAAGTAGACACCTAAAACATAACGATTATTTGACATGTTGGTTTCTATTTGAAGTGAAAGAAATGAAAACACTTTAGGAAAACCAAGCTTGCAGTGGCAATCTGCTTAGTTAAAGGGACTTTTGATCAATTAAAAACAGCTGGAATAGACATAGGAAGCAAAGGCAGCTCCACCACTTGTTGCTAATATGGAAACAATGAACCTTTTAGAATGTTTTAGAATGTTCAATCTAAACTATTGAGTCATAATAATTTAATAGTAATTTGTCATTAGTTAGAATTTCGTTTGCCATTTCAGTAAATTAGCGTACTACTGTAGCAAACAGCATAATAGCTGATTTAATTCAAAAACAGATAGTTTTCAAAGACAAAACAGCATCTGTGGAGATTTTTAAATGCAAATTACAGACACGTCTTTTTAACTTAGCTCTTAAATAACTCATTTGGTCTTCTTTTTTACTTTAATTATTTATTTTATTGGACTTTTGGTATTTCATGACTTTCGTGGTTTAACATTTTATCATGTCTATCTTTTAGTCGATGCAGCGTCCAGATTAAAATCTTTGCCACAGCGTTTCCTTTCTTTTAATGTTTGTCTCTTAATGTTTGTGCTTTTAATCTATTATGTTTTGTGACTTTTTATTGTTTTAATTAATATCAAGCACCTTGTGTTCTACGTCATGTTGATGAAAGGTGCTATAACAATAAAGCGATTGATTGATTGTAGAATCTGTTAATGTCAAAGTGTTGTTGCAGTCTTCTCCCCGTTGGGCTCTTCTGTTGGTAGTTTCCACATTTCCCATGATGCTTTGGCTTCGTTTCACTGTTTAAAGACACTTGCTATTTAACTTTGTGATTCTAAACTGGGCCTAAGCTTAAATATGTCCATTTGTCTGTATTGATCAGCCATGTTTACTGTCAACTGGGACACACTCCTCCTACCTAAAGTGCTGTGTGCAGCGTCCACACATCCATTCAACCTCATCACATCATCAACATTTTAACTTCTCAGTGAATAGGGATGTGGATTCAGTTACCTGACATTTTTGTGATGCAGTCATCATTTTCTTTAAAAACCATGAAGAGGCAGCTCACAGGTGAAGCTGGTCTTTGCAGCTCCATCTTTAGCACCGATTATATAAAGAGGCCATGTGCAATGTCACCCACAGGTTTCCCAAAGAAGCCCCACTGTCCCGACATGCTGCCAATCTGTCTGACCATTTTTGCTAAAAGATGCTAGAAGAAAGAAGGTTTGTTTGAATATTTCAACAGTCACCTATGTTTTTTGCAATACTGATGCTTTCTATGTCTTATATTGATGTTCCTCCATCCACACTATTTTCTCTCCAATTTTCCTTTCACCCCCAACATTTCTTTAAATTAAACTATGTTTTAAACAAGTACCATCTTTTCACCACTATGGGGCGCTCTTAATAGTCGTAAATTTTATCCAAAATGTACGGAGCGCCCTTAGGTGCAGTGCGCTAAATGTGTTGTTGCGTGAATTCGGTAAAGAGGACGTAGGAGAGGACGGTAAGGAGGGAACTGTGGCCTTGAAAGAAGATACCCCCCCCCCCCCCCCCCCCGAATGGCACAAAAGTCATGCAGAACAACATTGTTTTGGCAACCCTGATAATGCCGCCTGCAAAGAGACACGCTTATGAAGCACGGTTTAAACTGCAAGCTAACAGCTACGTGGAGGAACACGGGAATCGTTCAGTTGTAGAGGATTCAAGATGAATTAATCCATGGTTCAAAAGTGGAAAAAGCTGGAAAACAAACTCCGACAAGACAAAAAGGTGGAGCTGAGTTTCCGTGGAAACAAGGCGAGGTGGCCCCGAGTTGGAAGACCAACCGGAGGGTTGGATTAAAGATCAGAGAACAGCTGGGAGAAGCGTCTCCAGTCGCCGTTCCACTGAAGGCAGTAACGCTTGCAGAGGAAATGAAAATGGAACATTTTCATGAAAGCCAACTTGTTGCTTTTGTTTTATGAAACGCCGCCATCTTTCCATCCGGGCAAGGACTAAAATGGCGCAGCAATGTCCAGCGGATTACAATGACAAGCTGTCCATCTTTCGCTCCTTTTACTGAGTCCTAGTCTTTAACTAAGACTGGGAGGCAGCGCCGGGCGAGTTACCCCACAATCTGTGAATGGATTGTAGATGCTTGGGCTAACGTGTCTGCTTGCACTGCTCTTCATGCTTTCGCAAAAGCCGGCATCATTCATGAGGAGCCGCACGGCAACGAGACGGACTCTGACAACGACAAAAGGGAAGCTGGCGTGTTTGTTAGAAATTTAGCCCAGCTGTTCATTTCAGATACAGAAGATGAGGACTCTGATGGATTTTTGGATGCTGTTTTATGACAGAGAAAATGCAAAAAAAAGTTCACAACCCACTCAGTTTTTCTCCCGCTGCCTTTTTAAAACACACACTAGCATGCATCTTTTAATGATGATAATGACACAATGTTATGATAATAATCATTTTACCTTTATGTTTTAACATGCACGCGCCCTAAAACCCGGTGCACCTTTTGTATGCGTTCTTACACAAAAAGCAGCAGAACTGAAAGTGCGCCCTATAATCCAGGTCACCCTGTGGTCGTGAAAATACGGTAGACGTGTACTCCTGAGACCGTGTTTAGGGTCATTTCTTTCTGCAACTGTGTCAACACTAAATAGAGCCCCTGCTAAGCTTGTTGTATTAGAAACCTGATAGAACATGATACAAAGCATATTCTGAGACTGTTTCTTAACCTTTATTTTCTTCTCAGGGACGGTGTGACTGACCGACAACAGCTGTGTCCAGCTTGGCTTCCTGGGAAGACCCAAGATCTCCAGTCGCTCTTGGTTTGGTGGAATACACTGCTGTGGACGGTTGCTTATCCTTTCCACATGGCTTCATGTTCAGAGCGGCTCAGCGAATTGTCCTCATTTCACATTACTACACAGATGTGGGAAATAAATTAATTGTATTTATTTAGAAAATGGCTGAATGGAACAAAAACTCCAGTCATTTGGTTATTTTGTCTGTTGTTATCAGCCTACACTTATTAATCCCAGACAGACTGAAGACATTTTTATTTTAGTATCATTTTAGTATAATTATTTTTTGCAGTATAAGAATTTTAATATTGTAAAGTTTTATTTCTAATTTTGCATGCTTTAAGAGTTATTTAGAGGCAAAAATATTCCCGAAGTTGTTTTTTTCATCAGTTACTCTTTTATTCTTGAATCATCTGAGGAATCATTTGTACTTCTAAATCCTTCTACTTGTGAAATATTATTTTATTTAAAAGACCATCTATCAGTTTCCTGCTTCTTCCTGAAATATTAACCCTTTTTTATATGTTATTCCTTTAGGACTGTCACCTTTGACTGTCTCTGAGAAGTAGACCGAGTGAAGGTGATGTCGTCCAAAATGGTTTTCTTCCCCCTCCAACTAAATGAAGTCAGTTCAGTTGTCATTTTTGCGTGATAAGGATGCTGCCATATTGGAGCCTGACTGCGTCAGTATAAGCAGTGAATAGTCTGCGTCGGTCTAAATGAATGTATCTATGGCAACCACTCCCACCAATCAGGAGGGAAGGGACGCCCCTTCCACTGAAAGCAGGCTACATGAAATCTGTCAATCAAACGTTGTACGTGAGACTTTCATTGAGGCCTCTGACTGCTCAGTTTATGACTTAAATAACTTGCAGTAAGGAAAAAAGGGATGTTTATCAAACACATTAAAAAAACTGGTAGCAAAGCATAGAAGGTTATACTGACCAATACAATGCCAGTGCCTGACACCAGGCCATTCAAAAATATTGTAGATTTCATTGCTTTGCTTTGGAATTTTTGTTTTGAGTTTAACTATTTGGAATTGATTGAGAATAGTTGAATCAACAGACAACTGAAGTCTGTCAGATGTGACAGCTTTATACTACGTCTGCATGATTCCACTGAAGATTACGGAAGCGATTCTGTAGCATCAAGCAGCAGAACATGTCGTATTTTATCGAGGGGCATTTTACTCTGTACCAAAACCACACAGCTGAAGTAATTTGCCTTTAAATTGTTCATATAAACCTTAAAGTTCCACTCCAGTCATCTTTTGATCTATTTTCAAAGTGGTCTTTTGATGATGATTATTCATCAGAAAATTCACCCCTGAGTTGTAGGCGGGGAGTATGTCTATACTCATTTTCCATCATCCATTTCCTAACTCTCTCCCACTAGCTTACAGCCTCCCACAACACCAACCAAACATTAGCGGTGCAACAAAAATGGTGAGTAATATTGCAGCTATCCAAGTTTTGATCCAGGTCAGACGAGAAGAACAAAGACGTTCATGGATCTGTTTGACTGTGAGTGGATGATCAGAATGGAGCGGAGCAGGGAGGCTGTGACCTGCTGATTGTAGGTCATAAGCTTTTTCAAACTGCATATTTTTGTCTGCTCCGGATTCACAATGATGTGAGTAAAGAAATACTCAGAAATGCAAATTAATCCTGATCATCTTTATATCTGTCCTGAGAAAAATGCCACGAGAACATGTTAAAAACACCATCTTCATTGAAGTGGGTCTTTAAAGGAAGATTGTGCAAATGAATTCTTGTGACTAGTTGCACTTTAAACTGATAGTGGGGGTCAAGCAGAATCATGTTTTAATGAGCATCGCTCCAAAGCAGAACCTCTAGGAAGAGATAAACACTTTAACGTTCTTTGTTTGCATATATTCAGTTGGAATGTTCTGATGGACGGACGGTTTCTATATGAACATTTTTGATCAGCAATATGGTCCAAACTGTGAGACTCGCCTGCCACTGTCGGTTGTGTGGATTTTGAAGCAAACGTTAGTTGCGTCCTGTTCTTGTGTGCAATAGTCCGCACAGGTACAGTATTATCATCAGTGCTACCATTGAATGTTTCTATGAAGTGTGTCAGAAAGACAAATACACCTGTGCCCAGGTTTTGATCATTTTTCCGTCTTAATCTACTTTCGTGGTTTATTTTGCAAGCCTCTGGTCCAAGAGCAAAAGCGAAGGTCACTATAGGAGGACACACACCTGGGCTGTGTACACAAGTCTCATATCTTAAAGTCCACAGCTGTGTTGACTCCAGTCAAAAGAATGAAGTACAGGTTCTTTGGAGCTGTAGAACAATTAACCCTTGTGCTATCCTAGGCACTTTAACATTGGGAGTTGGGTCATCTAGACCCACTAGACAGTGCTCTGAACCTTTTTTCTTCAATGATTTGTGATCTTCACTGGTGTCCATGGATTACATGAAATCTTTCCACTTTTATCCACCTTTGTCATGGTAGGGAGAACACGTCAATGTAAGGGGGGGGGGGGCATCTAAGATAGCACAAGGGTTAATCTCGTCCTGCTTGCAGACTACAACTGCTAAATTCTGCATGAATTTTGACAAAGAAACAGGAGATTATTAAGACTCTGACAGACAAACTTTACCAACATTTATTTTTTATAGCAGAGGTCATTCTGGAACGACACAGGTATCTGCAGAACATCACCTTGTTTTCGTGTTCATAACACAAATGCACCTAATTGGGGAGGAGTCTTCACACTTAACAATTAATCCTCGAGGGGATTTTTTTTTCAGATCCACTGATGCTATGATAAATTTACAATCAAACATTTATGAAATGTAAGTGAAGGCCAGCAGGATTCTACGATGCTTTATTTTATAGAGTTTTGAAAAAGTGATCATTTTATTCAATCCGAGATTGTGTGTCAGTGCTAGAAATGTGATCACACTGAAAAACATCTTCCAGAGGAAGAACAGACTCTGTGGAGGCTGCATTAAGGCAATGACAGCAAGTTTTTTGGAATGTCGTCCATCAGGAGTTGTATAATAACTATTTATTGTTTGGGATGTCGTTATTGGTAGTATTAATGTCAAATTATTTGAAAAACCTTCTATTTTTAATTAGTGGAAATGAAACAAAGCTGTTCTCTGGGGAAAAATTTTATCCTCCAGTTCAATTGAAGTAATCACATAAAAATATCTTTAGGTCTACTTTCAAAATGATGATTTTTTTTTATGAAGGGATATGCAGAATCGGCAAAACTTCAACTCTGGAAAAACAAAAAAAGGGCAAAATGTGTGGAATCAGCACTCATAGACATGCGAGAAGTACTTGAAAAAGCAGAGTTGGGGAGAGGTAATGCTACTGACAAAGACAGTGATGTGTCTGAACTTCTGATTTGTTCTTATTCTGATCAGATGATGTTTATTTCACAGAGAAGAAAACACAAGAACATGTAAACGATATTCAGAATTGCCTGCCTGTCAAGTCACACAAGAGAGCAGCCTAACAGGAGGAGAAGTCTATGAAAATCTGCTTCCTGACATTAAAGAAAGTTTAAGGGAATCTCAACAGGGCATTGACTTTTGTCAGTTAGAACTTTGCACACTTTTTGTATCTCTGTATATATAGGACACTTCTTTTTCTATATTTCAGTGCGTCTCTCATGGATACAGAAGTTTTGTTGTGTGGTTTGAAAAAAATCACAAATCTGATATACAGTAAAGCTGCATTTTTATTGAACTAATGTAATTAAAAAAAGAGGGAAAAGAAAATGTTAATTGTGATTTTTGTCCTTGTTTTTTCTCTCCTGTAAATTCCTTTTAATTGCATTGTGAATACATTTTGCTTCACAGATTAATTTACTGTGCCCGGTAAACCAGAATAAGCCACGATAAATAACAAAGCTCAGGTACAGACGTATTCATCAGGTGATCGGCTCTTAAGAGAACCTGACTCTGCTGTCCTGGAGCGTGACTCCTGTCCAGCTTCACCACAGAGGATGTTTTCCTGTGTTTTGCATTTTGATTTTCCAGAAGCCTGAGAGCTCCACCTTCAGCTGCTTTCCTCTAACCATCTCCATTTTGCACAAATTTAAAAGGACTCACTCTGCTTCCATCTCTGTGCTTTCACAGGGAGAAGTTTAGCTGCTTTGCAATAGTCGCGTGTCCAACAGAAGAGACCGTCCGTCAGTGTTTAGGGTCGCTCATTTCTCCTCTGTCTGATCCAAAACTTAAAAGAAAACAATGATGACAAAATGATGGACAGCAATAAAGTTTAGGCTCAAATTCAAAGGTTTTTGTTTGCTAAAGGAACATGACCCCTTTTGTAACAATAACCGGCTTTCCACTTCTGTTTGCTCTGCTGCTGGACAGCATAACTAACTAAATAAATTTGCAGAAAGGATTTTAACCGTGTGTTTTCCACCATCAACGCTGTTTTGAGCTGTAGCTTTCAATCATCTTTATGAAATGCAACCGCTTTTAGTTTTTTCAGCAGCAGCAGCAACATGTAACCGCAATTTCACAAGCCAGAGTGAGGATGGCACTTTGATTTTCTGGATCTGACTTCAGAGAGAATTTTCAGATGCAAAAAAATAAATAAAGACCAATCGACAATGTGAGTCTCAAACTGAGGGCGACAGGGCTGGTCCTCTCTGCAGGGGAGTCATCTTAGAGTGCACGCTTTGTTCATAAGACGACAAGCTTAAAGTCTGGTTTTTCTGTTTAATAAATGTTTAAAAAAAGGTCATGTGTTTTCACACTGTTTGTTTCATGTACCAAAACCCCCCTGGATGATGTAGGGATGATGCATTGTGTAGTCCTCCATGTTCCTCCTGGTTGCACTGGACCTTCAGATTTAATCACTAGTTTGTTTCTGCTAAAAGAAACTTGATCTTTGGGACTGGAACTCATGTCACATTAGCTAATTGAGGGGCATCCAGGTGCTTTTATACGTGATTTTGTTTGTTACTCACTGATCCAAACATGAAAAACTACATAAACTGCTTCTGGGGTCTATTTTATTAAAAGTTTTCAGCTAAAGTAAAAATAGATAAATGTTGTGTAATCTTTTTAACAGAGGAGGCAATCGTTAATGAAAATTCATTAAAAGTGTTAAGAAGCAAATCGCTTTTATAAAGAAAAGTTCCGGATTTTTTATTTTGGGACCAAGATTGTTTTGGTTATCTTAGATTCCAGGGAATGCATACATTTAATACATTCAGAAATGAGTGTATCAAATATGATATGAGTGATTATGTAGGCTTAAGGTAGAAAACTAAAACAGTTTGCTGCAGTTGTGTAAATTTAGCAGTTAATTCATGTTTTGAGGTAATCGTTTGGGGCTGTCAGGTTACTTAATGAGACACGCTGCTTGTGTTGTTTCAATATTTTTAGTTGTAGTTTTTTCCTGCTAATCTGCAGCAAACGTGTGTTTTTGATCCCACTACTCCTCGGTCTTATTTCACAAATGGCACAAAGAGAGAACAGCTTTTGGGTGTTTTACAAAAAATGCAAAAGAATCAAAGCCTCACATTAAGATGTTTTGTTCCAATTCTCCAAAGTGGGATTTTAATGCTATTAACAGAGAGCTTCAACCTGAAAACATGTGATAGAAAAATGAGGGTTTAGCTGCGCCTGAGTGTGGGCGTGCGTGTGTGTTTGGAAGAGAGAAAGGCCGCCCCTCCCACAGTGGACCTGTCATAATATTTAGCATGACGCCCACCCCTCCACCCCCCATCCCGCCCGCCCTCCCTCCACTCCGCGTGGGGATCAAGCCTCACTCTTTCGCAGTCTTCATGTCTGACGGCACAGAGTAAAGAGGAAGAGGAGGACGAAGGAAAGGAAGAAGAAAGCGCACGCATTTTTCTGACTCTTTACGCTTCCGGGAACTTTCCTTCATGTCACCAGTAAACCTGCGGCCAGGACAGCCGTCAGCGCGCAGCAGCACAGCTCCCTGCTTTTCCACGGATTAATTTAACCAGACTGGGATTCCATGTAAGTGCACGTGCGCCCGCTCCCTTCCACTCTCTGTCCCCTCTGTTTGGTCAGCCTGTATCTAAATGTCCATCAGGAAACGGGTCCTGATCAGCCGCGTGCGTAAACGTCGAAAACATAACCGAGATGGAAAACAGAAGCACAGGTTTTGATTGGCAATTTTCTTGTGTCCTCGTGGGCAAAGTAGCATCACGGTGTGTTGGTTAACACTTTATGAGGTTTAAGGAACAAACAGAAGACGCGCGTAATGTGCGTAAAATCCAGCTCCACGTTGTGCCACTGTGATTTGACCCACTCGTGTGAGCGCTGCTCCTGTCCTCTGCGGGCCAGCCGGCTAAACGCCCGTGAGGCCTGTTTTCTCCCGATGAGAGCTTTAATATATGTGCTGCAGCACGAAAAGGTGAAATGACGGATCTAAATCAAAATAAATGTGCACGTTAGAAGAAAAGACATGTAAAGAGGATTTACAGGTTAGGAACAGATAATACAAATTTTTGGTAGGTGGCTGATCACAGCACAGAAGGATGGACCCACATAATTAATACGATTAAATAAAATTTAAAAAATAAAGAGAAGGGTAAACAATGGAAAACGAATGAGGGCACAGCTGTGTAATGGCAGAAGTATTTTAGAATAATTGTTTTTCACTCCTTAATATAAAATATGACAACTAGGCTAAATTGAGACAAAATTTAAAAAGTTGAATATATATATATATATATATATATATATATATATATATATATATATATATATATATATATATATATATATATATATATAAATAGTATGTTTTAATATGCTTTAATTACCTAAAAAGATTCTTATATTCCAGCCAAGCAAAAATACCAACCAGACGGAAAAAAGAAAGAAAAAACAGGTAGTCAAGGCCTTAGCGTTTATAGCAGAAAGCGAGATAATAATAATAATAATTATAAAAATAATAATAATAATAATAATAATTATTATTATAAGAGTAATAATAATAATAATAATAAAGAGAATCCTCAAAAATGAGAGTTGTTTTGGGTTTTCACTCCGTGTTTTTCCAGCAGGTTTTTCATGGTTTATTAAGGTTTTTATGGTTTCATGAAGACTTTTTTTTTTATTCAAACATTTGTATATTTTATATATATGTTTTTCCTAAATAAAGCGTTTGGATCCAATAATAGAATAGAGACATTGTCGATTTAAAGGCAAAAGGATTTTATTAACGTTATGGTGTTTAAAAGGACCTCGTGACCCTCAAAGGGATAAAGCAGGTTAAGAAAATTGATGTTTAGAATTTGAGAGTGATTTTCTTGGAGTCATCAGCATGTTCTCTCCTGCAGGCCCTCAGCTTGTTCCTCTTTTGCATGCATCCTCAAGCCCGGACACATGGAAAGGACAGATTTGTTTAATCCAGGTTCACGTTTGCCCTCCGGGTGTAAATGTAAATATGCCTTTTACCGGTCTTCAGCGGCCGGGTGCAGTGGGGGGGGGGGGCATCTGTTACTGAGAGGCCGCATGACGGGCCACTGCGATGCAAATGGATTTCTGTTTGCGGACATCCCAAAGCTCTGGACACCTTGATGTTGGTTGTTTCCCTAAAGTTTTCGAACCATTACGCAAAAAACGTCCCAATGGACAAAACAAAAGCACAAGCAGCACAGAGCATCTGTGGCTGAGCTGGAGCTCGCTCCGAGCTCCTAAAGTTGTTGAACACTCAGAGACCGAGTCAGATCAGAGAAATTTCATTTGATCCGTCCTAATAAACGGCGGAGGTGTGAAAGCTCCGTGTTAATCACTGCTGAGGGCTCCTGTCTGCGCGAGCAGCCAATTATTTCCCGGTGATTCTGCTGCAGGACCGCCGCGGCCTCCGCCGCCCCAATCATATGCAAATGGCTGTTATAGCAGGGCACAAATTAACATCTACAAACATTGGACTGAAATTCCATCTGCCGCCTCTTCGAGGAGGCCCTTAATAAGTTCTCAGACAGCAAAGTGACACACATCTTAATCAACTCTTAATCCCGGGAATTAATTCTCAGCGCGTTTATGAATAATTCCAGGGTAATGCGTGGCGCTCGCGCCGCCAGATGGATCCCGAAAAATGAGAGGATTTCTACCTTCCCCGCCATTATCTTTATTATCACACCAGATATGTATTTAAATGAGATTTTGCAATCCCGAGCCTCTCTTTGAGCAGCTCTTTTCCCTGCCATGAGCCTCAGCAGAAGTGGGCTCGCGCTCACATCCCAACAGCATGTCAGGGCGTCTTCAGGCAGTACCCCGGGAAATATCCTTGACCCCTGTGAACTCAAGAGTGACGAAGGCTTACAAATCGCAGCATTTTAGATCTGCCTCTTCGCGCGCAAAGGAGAGCCACGGGGCCGAGGCGGGGATCCAAGGAGGAGGACGCAGCTGCACGCAGCACCTTGTTGCGAACCAAATGACTGGACTTGCATCAGGCGCTCCCCCCTTTGCCAAACCGCGCGCTGACACTAAAGGCCGTCTGTCCGTTCGTCCGTCCATTCATCAACACCGAGGATAGACTAGAGTCCCGGGTACCGGGTCATATTTCTGAGGAGAGCGCCGCGCCGCGCTGATACTTGACCCGCAGCCACAGAGAGGCAGCTGTTGCTCCGGCGGACTCCACTAAAGAGCTGGGGCCGCTTCTAAACGCGCGCGCAAAGGGCTCAGCGAAGGTAAACAAGCGCGAGACGAGCCGTGAACATAAAGGATGCCTGCGTGATGAGGTCATACTTCACAGACCCAAATGGAAAGGAAACCTGTCTCTGAAGAGGCACATCATGACTGCAGTTCATAAACATGAAAGTTGAGACAGTTTCAAATGAAGATGGAGAACTTCGCTATGAATAATACGCACGACACGAATTCCAAAACCAGATCGGGTACCAAAGAAAAGATAGGGGGGAAATGAAATATGTTTTGTTATGAAAAGGAGGAAAACTGATCTGTCTGACCCACGAGTCAACTTTCACCCAAAAATCCCTATCAGAGGCTGATTAATCCAAAACTACGACGCGGAGGCCGCGCGCTTACCGAGGTAATCTCTCCACTGGGAGACATGACCTTATCCTCAGTCTCGCATCTTTCTTCCCATGGACGCAGCCGTAGCCCGCGGCTGACAGCAAAAGACCGCTTTTCCTGTTTGCTGAGCCGTTTTGAAATGCAGCGATCTTTCATTCTCACGGAAGCGCAACTGGAAACAGATGCACAGTGGGACTGGAAGCGTCCACGTATTTGATGGGAGAACATCTCAACTCATGATGCATCACTTAATTCAGCGGGAATCAGGTGCTAAGCCTTTTCTTAAGGACCATGCCAATCAGTTGTTGATAAAACTTAGAGGTTTGAAAAGCCACCTGTTTCAGGTTCTGTCTGGACTTCTTCCAAAGCAACAAAGAAAGGCTTTGGGGAGCACAAAGCAACATCAATCCACAACCTTTTATCTTGAACGATTGCGAACTGAAGGTGGCTGTAACTATCAAGTGTAAAATAAAATTAGGCTTTCTTTCTGTTGTGTTTGCAGGAGACAGCCTCTGCACTTGTCCTCACATGAAGGATTAAAAAGCCGTTTAAAAAGCCAGTTAGGAAGCAGTGGAAACCACAGTGCCCTTGCACTGACTTGGAGGAAAAAAGCGCGCACTAGACACACAAACCAATTGTTCTTTTCATGAAACTTCAGCTTTCAACATGCCAGATTTCCAAAGCTGGCTCAAGCTAATTCGTTAGGAAACTTACCTGTGCCCTTTAGCAATAACTGGCTGATCTGACAAAAGACTAATTTCTGACTGTAAGAAAGCCAGAGAGTGGATTTTCTTAATAGTGTTGCTATCATTTCTCTTCCTAAAGCTTCAGAGATGATTTCCACTATTTTACTCTTTTCCATTTGCTCTCTAAGTGAAGATGCGCAAACGTCTGAGAACATTTGATCACGTTCATTGTCGGTTCACCCAAAAATCACGTTTTGAAAGCATTGTGTGCACTCACAGAATTTTTTTTTATTTTTTTTTGTCTTGTTGGGGTAGAAAGGGTTAAGAAAAAAATCCCTTTCATATGTTTGATGTAATTAAATCAAAGTTTCTTTTAAATACCTGCTGGTCTAAGCATCCTTGCTTTACCGATGATGGTAATGACCACTTGACAAAAACTTGAGTAAAAGCTGAGAGGAGCACCGCAATCAGTGGAAACACCAGTGAAAGCTTAAGAATCAGAGATACGAGGAACTGGAAACTCTGCAGGTGCAGTTTGAGCATCAATAAAGCGATTTATTCAAACTTATACTCCTTTTAACAACAAATAATAATAATGTCATCTCTTCTTCAGACTTAAAAAGATTTTGTTTTATTAATTCGAAAAGAATATCAACAAAACGAATCAAACGTGTCATGAAATGAGCAGCCCACGTTTTCCTCCTTTATTTTTTTACCTCATAATTACTCAATTTAATCTCAGAGCGCGCAGAGACTGAATCCAACTCCTAAAAACAGATGCTAAGAATAAAAACACGTGAGTGACCCTGAATGTGGCTCTTAAATATGCAAACCGGCCTGAACTTCCTCACCGTCCGTGGAGGAGGCGCGTGGAGGAGTCAGAGTGGGACAGCATGCGTGGAAAACACAAATCATCCCAAAGCTGGGCAGATCAGGGAGGCCTTCATCACTCTGTCCGCTGCACCCAAAATAGAGTCAATTGATGAGAGCGCTTGTTTTTGCTGCTGATGTCAGCCTCCTATTAAAAGGAGAGGGTCAGAACCGCCGCGGCGCACGGGGACAACACAAAAACCAGAGCGCGCGCGCACTTCACACATGACGACACAAGCCCTCATCAGACGGAGGCCGTGGTGATGGAGACTCTTTCCACGGGTCAAGAGAGGAATTAGTTCCGAGGCTCTGGAGGAAAAGCTGGACAAATGAAGACGCCAGCTGACCATTACAAGAAAATACTGGATTTTATTTTACATTTTTCCGGCACAGAAAAACATTTTAGGCAGACAAACTTCTGCAGTCGTAGATTTTCTTTTTCCGGAGATTCTCTCAAGGTTTGAAATACAATGGTATTTGTAACAACTGCAAATATTTGTGTTTTGTGCGTTTGTGATGTTTTGCAGATCACGCACAAAGCTTAAACTTCGGAGAAAACACGTCCAGACAAGCAGAAGGGTTTTAGTAAAAACAAAAAAGAGAGACATAAAACCAAAGTAGTACATATTTATTACAATGAATTCAATCTTCCAATCTTTTAGCTCCACATCATCAGACATGATAGACCGCATCAGGGATTGAGGTGCTAACGCGCGCCGGCCTGTCTGTCTCCTTCCGTAGAACCCGCTCATGGACTTCAACCTGCTGACGGACTCCGGGACCCGCAGTCCGGCGCTGTCACTGTCCGACGCTGGAACGCCGCAACACGACGCGGGATGCAAAGGCCAGGACAACAGCGGTCAGTGTCCCCGCACAGCGCGCTCCCTCTCCTGCGCAAGCGCGCGTATTTGGAGAGTCTCCCACACTCGCTTTGCATCCGTTCTTGTTCAATTATTAAAACGCACGGATCCATGTCAATAGTTGAGAATGATGATAATATATAAAAAAATATTTTCTTTTCTTTTATTTTTTGCTGAATATTCAATCAACTGTAACTGAGAGGTGTCTTTTTTTTGCGCCCGCGCGCGGGTCTGGCGCAGCAGCTCCAACCAAATGCGCCTCAGTCCGACTTTGAATATGGAAAAGCGCCTGGAGTGAGTGAGTTCGAGTGCGACGTCTTCAAAGGCAAAGCAAAAAGGCCGCACTGAAAATGATGCGCGAAGCTGTTTTGTTTCAGGACATAAAAAGCGTCACCTGTCCAATTTACAAAAATAAGAAAGTTTCAGAGTTTTTTTAGACCAAAAATATTAAAAATATACCAGATTCCCCTAAATATTATCATTAAGATTATTTATTTTAATTGTTAAGAATTGTCTGGATGGTTGAGGAGCGCACGCGGGCTTCGGCACAGCTGCTGCTTCAGAGCCAAAAGGCATCCATCTTGTTAATCAGGACACCTGTCCTTCATCATGAGCGTGAATTTAGCGGCGTGAAGAACACGTGGCCGCGCTCTGGTCACGTGCCCCGGTCACCTGCGCGGTGGTGAAAGAGGCGCAGACGCGGACTGACGGCTTGTCAGCAGCGATCAGAACCGAGGGGCCTGCCTCCTAAACGCGCGTGGATCTGCTGAAGAGGTGCTGAGTCTTGGCGCGCGGGTGTGGTTCGGTGGGAGTCAATGTGCTTGTGCTCCGTGCGTGTTTATGTGTGTGTAATCCAACCCCAGACTAAACGGCGTGTGGTTAAAAATGCAGCTCTAACAAACTGTCAAACACTAACTATTCTGGGGAGACATGTGGTGTAAAATGCTCTCACGTGCCTTTATACTAAACTCATAATGAAGCTTGTGTTTGAACACATCCTCCTGAAAGACATCTCTATTTTCGCGCAGAAAACAGAAGGCTTTTACTCAGAATCAGATTTATTTAAACATTTGAAATGAACTGGGATTAGGGAGTTAATCACCTTTAAAAATATACAGAATTACTCTAAAAAATATATATATAATTTTTAATTATTTGGTGCATTGATCTTCTGTGAAAGCTATTTGTAAATTTCTGGAAGATTTCAAAATGCAGCTCTTACAATCTTTTTTTTCCGACTGATTTTTTTCAGCACTTTGGAGAAAACACTTAGATTTTTAAACTCGTGTGTAAAAATGTCTTAAAAATAAAACTATAGATGCATTTTCTCTCAGCCGTTGTGACTGTAATGCATGTTTTCATAGCCCTACTCTATATATTTATAGCACTTTGAATGGGTGAAAGAACCGGCCGGTTATTGGGAGGAAGCTGCCTCCCTGTCCTCAGGCTGGGCTTCCGTGAGCCATCACAAAGGAAGAGATTGACCGTGGGAGCAAATGTGTTCAGGTTTCTTTCACTTCTTTAATTTTAGAGATGTCGCTCCTTCACATAATTTGGCAGTTTTCTTGCAGATGTGACTTGATGAAAAGCTCTCTGGAGTGGTTTCTTTTAGTTGGAAGACAGCTGACCCGGAGCAGCTCCGTCCCGTCGGATATCATCATTCAGATTGCTTCTATTGTTGGTCAGCGCGTCGTTCTGAAAGGGGTTGCCCTTTTTTCTGTATTATGTTATAGACTTTGGCTTTAAGTGACAGCTTACCCAGTGTCCGTTTACTGCAGATAACAGCCTCAGCCGGGCCCTTATTGGTTTTGCTGGTGGCCCCGCGGAGCCTCTTTTTAAACCCCACTGATCATTTCGAAGTGCTCCCAGAGAGCTAAGCCCTCGCCAAACAGAGCCCAACCTGCCCCAGTCACAAAAGCCTGATCCTCAGGATTAGCTGGCCAACTAATTTCACTTCTTTCTGTGAGGTCCTCAAATTGCAGGAGTTGGCAGAGGAGCCCAGGAAGACACAACATGGATGTGTGGTCCTGTAAATCCACAGTGCTGGGGGGCAAAACTTAATTATACACGGCTCCTGGATGGGGGGGCAGAATTTGCATCACTTTCTGGTGGCTCAGCATCATCAGACCTTCAGGATGGAGGGCCTCTGTTTGAACAGATGACATTAAGTGGTTACATTGATATGGTGAAAGCGTGTCTGAAAATTGCTGCAGAGGCAGTGTTTCTGCTCCACGAGCTGCTTCATCTCCTTAATTATACACACCAGCCTACTTTTCGGATCCAAGAAAAGTTCCAAAAACTGTTCCTCTCTGGCCGGCGTGTTGCTGACTGGATCAGGAGTGATCACTTAAGGTCCTGCTGACCATTTATGGCATTTGTTATTGATCAGTGGGTGAACAAAAAAAAATGTTTCCAGTGCAACACATCCTCATCATTTACAGTTGGTCTCTCTTGCAAGTAAAACGGTTCATTAACCTGTGTTTGTTCTGTAACAACATGACGATAAAGTCTGTTCTGATGGTCTTTCACTTTTATTTGATCTCTCTTCCCAAGGGTCAGATGATAATTTATCAATAGTGTTTGCACCCACGGGACCATTGAACCAGGAATTATTCTATCAACACATTTATTATCATTTTATTTGAGTTTCTACCTTAAATATATCCTCATTTCAGAGTGGAATAATCCAGAACAACTCTATTTAATAGCTGATTATGATTTGATTTAAACTGACACACAATGAGGATTATATTCCTCCAGAGCTGCGCATGACATCAGACCTGACCCGCTTTAATGTCATCTTAACACTTGCCTTTTCATAATGTCATTTATTACTCCACAGTTGGGGGCTTCAGATTTTCTTTTACCAATTTCCTTGAATTCCTATCTTTCTCTTATGCCTTTTATGCTGATATATATATATATATATATATATATATATATATATATATATATATATATATATATATATATATATATATATATATATATATATATATATATATATGTATATGTATATATATATATATGTATATGTATATATATATGTATATGTATATATATATATATATATGTATATATATATATATATATATATATGTATATATATATATATATATGTATATATATATATATATATATATATATATATATATATATGTATATATATATATATATATGTATATATATATATATATATATATATATATATATATATATATATATATATATATGTATATATATATGTATATATATATATATATATATATATATATGTGTGTGTGTGTATATATATATAATTATTTGACATTTTTTGTCCTTAATTTGTTCAGTGTTAATGTTTTCTTTTTATCTCTCTTTTTAAGACACTTTGCCCCCCTGAAAAAAAAGTAATTCATTCATGAGACAAATGGATTCATTTAACGAAACTGGATTAAAACCATGTAGGAAAACAGTAAATGTAATAAGTAATATGACGGATAAGCTTATGAAAAAATAAGATAATGATGGGTGCTTTTGAAAAAAGATGATTGATATTTTAATCTTTGAACATACAGCAGAAGCTCAGTTTCTTCAAAACACTTTTGTGTGTTTAGAAGGAACTGAGCTTCTAAGTTAGTGGGGACTGTGAGCCTTGAACCCTGACTGTTTTATTTTCAAATAACAACAAACATCAAAAGAAATCCTACTAAATATGGACTATCCGTGTATTCATCCTCCATGATGCTGTGTGGTGGGGCGGAAACCTCCCCAGGTGAGGGGCAGGGAGGTAAAGGCTCATCTGACGTAGATCTGTGACAAACGGATCAGAATTCTACGGGTTCTTCTGCTGTTCAGCTAATATACAAATCCTCACAGCTCAAACTATCCATTTTTTTAAAGTGAAACATTGTTCTTTTGCTTGGAATTCATTTAATTTATCAGTAACTGAAACCTCTTATTAGGATTTTGTAAAAATGCAACATGCAAAGTTCCCCACCCCCCTTAATTCACAGGTTGCTGAAGGTCCCCTCAGTTAGCATCCTGCCGCCGCTCATCCCAAACCTTTTCCTTCTCGTTGCCACCCAGACACAGAGAAGTCCCACCAGAACCAGCTGGACGAGTCCAGCGCTGAAGATGGCTCCCTGAAAAAGAAGCAGCGGCGGCAAAGGACTCACTTCACCAGCCAGCAGCTCCAGGAGCTGGAGGCCACCTTCCAGCGGAACCGCTACCCAGACATGAGCACCAGAGAGGAGATCGCCGTGTGGACCAATCTGACGGAGGCGCGGGTCCGGGTGGGTATTCCAAGGGAGAAGCCCCACCTTTTATTCTTGAACAGCAAAATGTTTGGGAAAAGAAACTGGAAAACAAGAACGTGTTCTGGATGTTTGCATCCATTTTTGGAATTTCATGCATGAGGAAACAAACAAAACAAAAACAAAAAACCACAAATATCTGGTTTTGCAACAAAAAAATAAAACAACAAACAAAATAACAGAAGATAAATTCAGTTTGATAATTGTTTATCAACTATTTATCTATATAATTATTGATCATTGCTATCATTTCTTTGCTTGGCAACATTTTGAATAATAGTTCATTTACAGTGAATCACTCATTTCTACTCAGTAACACACCTTCAGTTAATATTAGTTAAGTTCCCATTTCAGGCTTCGTTAAATTAAGGGATTTTAATTATTATTTCTTTTTTTTAGATATGGTGACTTTTTATTAACTGTCCATGACTCGTTGTTGTTGTTCTGCTTTTATTGTTTTCCACAAATGTTATAGTAACTTACTTTTTATCAAACAGTTATTTCTTTTTGTTGCAGTAAACAGGGTCTATGTCCAACAATTGAAGGAGATTATTGGAATCTGGACACTCAGATTAGTTTTAAACATTTCTTTTGGCAGCTCCGCCTCACTTAAATCTCCCCTAGCAACCATCTCTCCATCACATCCATCAATCAGTTTTCTTCACCGCAAATGTTGCTTTGATCACAACTGTCCTTCGGCTTCTTTTTTTTTTTTAGAGCAGTTTTTATTTTTACATTAGCTCCTTTTTCACTCACACTGACACGAGTCATTTTATTGTTTCTATAGCAAATTCAGAATGGAAATAAAAAATCTTCATCACCCTGCAAAAAACTCAATCTTAGAAAGTGATATCGAGAGAAATTGACTTAATTTCTGTCCTACCCTAACCTTCTTGGTGATTTTCTTTGATTATTTAAAGACAATTTTTCAAATTAGAAGAATTTTGGACTTATTTATTGAGGGCCTGTGTTTGCAGTGTCCCACATCTGCACCAGATTCCCCTAAATGGGCTTATATGCCTGACATAGAGTAAAGCTTCTCTAGCACAGGGTACCAGTGAAAGGTCGTTGCATGTTGGAGCTGAAGATGGTCAGAAGCAAGTGACCTGTATAGTCTCCAGAGGTCAACAGGTCAAACAGGTGGAAAACCTGCAGGTTCTAAATGGACTTTATGATGGTCTTTTTTAGCCAGGGCATGTGGGAGTTCCCCATGACCTCCAGTGAGGGAGGGGGCAGCCAGTGATCCTCTGTGCAGGGTTTATAGGCCTCAGAAGCCCCCTCCTGTCTGTCTCAGTGCAGAGCCAAGTGGAGATGCAGAAAAACTGATGTTGAGAAGAGGTGGTAGTTCAGGAGCAGATTGTTGCTCTGCTGACTGTTCTCAGAAATGTGAAGGCTTGTCATGAAAACATCACTGGTGTATAGGAGCCCTGCTTCTAATCTGTCCTATAATCTATCATCTTCTTTGTTCTAAAGACAAATTTTTTTTTCCTGACATCATGCGTAATCCAGGGCAGGGGGAAAGGGCTGAAACTCAGATCTGCCAACTTCTTAAAGTCCCTCTCTGATTATCTTTTAATCGATTTTCAAATTGTTCCTTGTGGTCTTTTAATTAGGATTATGCCCTTTTGTATTCAAAATCAAAAACCCGTGTCGTTTTCTAGGACATAGTTTCTGGAGAGCAGCAGTAGTTCTCCTCTGAGTTGTGGGCGGGACCTTTGGTGTAGAGCAACCCCACCCCCTTTCCCATTACCCTTACTATTGGTAAATGGCGTATACTTGTATAGCGCCTTTCTTCCTACAAGGACAAAGCGCTTTACAGTCACAGACCCATTCACCCAGTCACACACACATTCACACACACATTCACACACTGATGGCGGCTCCGCTGCCAAACACAGGCGCCTGCCTACCACCAGAGGCAAGGTGGGGTTCAGTGTCTTGCCCAAGGACACTTCAACTCATGGGCGTGCAAGGCGGGAATCGAACCTGCAATCTTATGATCATGGGTCGACCGCCCTACCGCTGCACCACGGCCGCCCCCATATTAACTGAGACGTCTAAGGTTTACACTCTCTCCCGCTAGCTTACAACCTCCAACACCACTAACCTAACATTACGGGTGCAACAAAAACAGCGAGCAAGATCAGAGCTATCCATCTTTACAGTTTAGATCAAGATTCCAGCTCAGACGAGGCAAACAAAGACATACATGGATCTATTTGTCTGTAAGAGGAGGAATGGAGGAAAGGAGAATGGAGCAGAGCAGGGAGACTGTGACCTGCCCAACATATGTTCTATTTCACAAATACCATCCTTTTATGCAGCATTTTTTTGTCTGCTCCTGATTTACCATGATTTCAATAAAGAAATACTAAGAAAGGCAATTTTGAGCTTTTTTTAAATATACTTGTCCTTCATCATCAAAGACAATGCCACAAGAACATGTTCAAAACACCAAAAACAACATTCTCAGCGGAGTGGCTTCTTACCCAGGATGCTGAACGCTGACTTTTATACCATGGTCCAGGTGAATACTCGATTCTGATTGGCTGCTGGGTGTGCATTAAAAAGTGAAATACCACAGGATAACCGCACAGTGAAAAAAGAAGAAAAAAGAACCTAGCTAAAATGTTTTGTATCACTGCGCCGGCTTCTTTAAAACGACCTTTTGCTTCATCATTTGGACAAAAACAAGCGGTAAGAGGTGAACTTTCTCTCTGAACTGATGCTTTATTCAACCCATCAGGATGACCAGCATATATATATGGTGCGGCCCGACGCGGACTATTTGTTATGTGATGCGGCAATCACGTAACAAATCCAAATCGGAAAAAAAAACAAGAATTAGGGTCTAAAAACTGGTTAATATGTTTTGTTTTTGTAAGTGACCATGGTATAAGCGGGTTAATGGCTTTCAAAGTGTGTGTTTTTACTTTTTAACGCACTTGGCGGAAGCAACCGTCCGACGCGAAGCAGAGGACCGTTCAGGCTCCCACGGCATGCATTATAAAGTAATAACGCACACTTCGCGGGCATTAACCCTTACGTAAATCAATGAAGAACAGGCTGATATGCTGTATGTTCTCCTGTGTTTTGGGGGGCTGCAAAGGGAAATGAGGCCTCAGTGAGGGTTAGGGAAGGAGCCCCTGGGGACACAGAGTCTAGCCGAGGCTAGAGGAAGAGCACAGGGGTGCTCGGTGCTTGTATGTGATAAAGGAGGTTGTCTCCTTTTGTTGGACATCTTACATGCAGGTAGAACTTTGTAAATACTGTATTTTTCAGGGTATAAGTTGCTCTGGAGTATAAGATGCAAAAAAATGTACAATAAACAAGAAAATAAATAATTTTTAAGTTGCACTCATGGGAGAAATGTATTGAAAAACATACAGGAAGAAGAACGGAGATTTCCTCTTGAAAGGGAAATCAAGTTATATTGAATAACAAAAGTAGAGAGAATATTTGCCCGCTTCACTACTGAAACTTGATTGTTTAGCTTCATGAAACATAGGAGGAATTGAAAAAGTGTCTAGTATTTTAGCACAACATTTGAAGTTTTTCACATAACGGCATGAAGAACACGCTGACAAGTCGACTTAACTCTCTATTTCACTTCAAATGACTATTTATTTCACTTCGATTCAAATCCGATGCTTCTTCTTCTTCTGCGTAACATTCAGTAGCAAATAGTTATTCACACACCTACAGTGCCCTCTAGTGGTTCTTAAAGAACAAACACACGAGTCCATGTATTTTCAGAAAAATCACATACAGTAAAAGTCACACCCCTGTAAATGATGCAAAAAATCACAACTTATACTGCGAAATATACAGTACTGATTTAAGGTTAACTTTACTATAATTTCTGGCAACTTTTTAAAAAGCAATCCAGGAGGACATGGCTGTATTTAGATGGTAATTGACTTGAGACTCAGAGGAAATGATGCTGATGTGGAGTAAAATGTTAACAGTTAATCTTCATCGCTGCCTCTCATGGACAGCAGTCCATGGAGAGCTGGGTCTGGACATAAATATGAAGCAGTTTTCTTGAAGTAGCAACTGTAAATGCAGTTTTTTAAAATATTCTACCCAAAAGTACTGTATTTTTAAGAAGCTGATTCTAAAAAAACAATTTTTTTTCACCAAATGTTCTGTTGGCTTAGGTGCTAAAGGGGTGTCTGTGTCTCTTTCACTGTGGAATGAGAGCTTGAAAAGGCTTCTGAGAAACTAAAGTTTATGGTCTGACTTTCCAGTTAACAGAAGGACCGGGCTTCATGATGATGTCCTACTGCGTTTGATAACATTGTAAAAAGGTCACTGGACTGTGTGCAAAGATAACCCTTTCGCTCTCATCAAGGTAAACCATGGAGTTTGTGTTTAAGAAAACCTTTATAAAAATAAAAACGCACAACCAAAATCATTCCATAAACAAACAAAGTTGTTTTATTCCCCATCCAGCCTGATGTCACTCTACAAACCTGAATGTCAGAGGTTGACCTATATGGGGCAACGCCCAGCAGTTTAGCCATCATAGCATTATGGAGCAAGGAGGGGGGGGGGCTCACAGGCTGACAGATGACAATGCAATTGCTGGCTTGCCCCACTGGTAATAGATCAAATTAATGTTGGCTGGAAGAAAGGTCACATAGCTTGCACTCTTGGTTGTTATTTTGAAGGGACAGCAGGCTGCACGTTGCTTTGTTTCTAACATCCATCTGTGGTTCTTCTAAATGCAGACAGATCCTGGATCTGCCTCAGACATCTCACTGGTCAGCTGAATTCACAATGATCAAGGCAGAACTTTAGGGAAATCACCTGACAATGCTTCATATGGTCTAGGGCCAGGCTTTGCAATCTGAGGCTCCGGAGCCACATGAGGCTCTTTAACCCTTCTAAAGTGGCTCTCTGGCTGAAGAAAACTAAAATAATAGCAATTTTGAAAGGTAAGGGTTACTGATTTAATCTAACTGAGCTAAGTTTATGAATTCATGGCTGAGGTGTGCCTATAGGTGTTAGATAAACTATGTAAAGGTTTTTACATCAAGACGCCTTGTTTGCTCCACGCTTCCTCTAGAATGCATATGTTTCAAAAACCAAACAAAACTCTGAACTTTTATGTTTATTCACATTATTTTATGACTTCAAAGCACATATTAGCTCATGTGTATAACAATGGCTAGTAGCTGTCCACAGGGGAGTTGCTCAAATGTATAATTTATGTACCGTGTTTTCCGGACTATAAGTCCGACTTTTTTTATAGTTTGGCAAGTGGTGCGACTTATACTCCGCAGCGACTTATATGAGAAATAAATTGAAATAAATACATTGTTAAACCTCCTGTTATGTTCATTTGTGAGGAACAGAGATGATGTTCCTGGGTCAATTTGATGTATGAGGTATGTTAAGTGTTAAGAGTATGTTAAGTGACTCAGAGAATCAGCAAACCTTTTTTTAAAGTAAGATCTTGAAGGCTAAAAACATAATATTCTATTTTCCAATGATTTCTTAGATTCAGAAATGCAATAAAAATGACAACTGTTTCTACAAATACAGGATGAAACCAGAGTATTAGTTGGCCAATGATGCTTCATGAAAGGAATAAATAAATAAGTATGAGAAAGAATTACTGTGAAATTATTAGATAAACAGTCTGCTACGATTGTGTCATATGAGTTTTTGCAAGTTATTATATCTTGCTCTCAGATTTTGTCAAATAAATTTTCCGTCAAAATGCGACTTATAGTCCAGTGCGACTTATCTGTTATTTTTTCTACTTTATAATGCATTTTTGGGCTGGTGCGACTTATACTCCGCAGCGACTTATAGTCTGGAAAATACTTTTTTTTACTGGGTTGTATACCAATGAATTCATTTCTATGTTCTTGACGGCTCATCAAAGTAAACCTAAAGTATACAAGAGAAAATGCGATTTTTGTCTTCCGTTATTTAAAACCTTCCAGTAGGTGCTCTGGGGTGATCCTGTTAGGCACAGGAAGTCTTTTATTTTGAAAGGAAGTCAAATGAGCTTCTGTGAAAAGTAAAAAATAATTTCCCATGTTTAGAAAATTATATCCTCTCTCTATATTTCTGTTTTTATTAATGCCAAAAAAGACATATAATTCATGTACATTATAAAGGTAAGAATGTAATGAATGCAAATAAGAATCTGCAGCTCCGACTACGTTTGGATCTGGAAGAAACAAGCCCAAAAGGGTCTTTTACTGTCAAAGGCTGCAGACTCTCAGTCTAAGGAAAATAATAGTGAACTGTAAAGACCTCTAAGTTAAATCAGTGAAATGCTTTTGGGTGAAATTACCAACAAGCCTTAACATTTGGTGTTTGGAAGAAACCCAACAGATGTATGTGATGCTTTACAGCCCCAACAAAGTGTCAACTCAAATCCAGGGTTAATTCAATTCAAAAGCAAGCACAGTTTGGCACTTTTACATTTGTAGATTAAAAAAAACCATTTTAAATTAATATAGTTTCCTTCAGTGAATGAACATGGTGATGTGACTTAGATTTACCAGACTGATGATTACATTAGAGAGCACTACTTGTGTTGCTGTTAATGGTAGTGAACAGACTGGGAGGGGTGGAAAAAGTGTCTGCTCGTTATTTAACACAAGAAGCCTTTGGATCACACGTTTGACCCAAATGAACACAAATCTTGAATAACTGTCCTGTAGTTTTGAGAACATAGAGATTTAGCATAATGAGGATGAGAAAATCTATCTGATCCGTACTGAAATGTGAACACGTGAGGTGTTTGCAAAAATGTACAAAAGTATCACAGGCCTCGAGGTCCAGTATCCTGCTGATTTTGCCAAGGGTGGTGTGAATGTACTGTAGCTTCAGACTTTATTAGACGTGTTAGCATATTTACAATACCTGTTACTCCTAACCTTGTTTGGAACGTGGTAAAAAAACCAGACTGATACCATTAAAACAAACGTAACTGTGAGTACGGCAACTCCCAAACTTGATAGTGACACATTGACAAAACAGAGTCTAAAGCCGCTTCACGTTAGCTGTCTTAGCATATTCACACTAACACCCAACCTTGTTTGCAGCAGGATACAAAATAAATAAAAAAGAACAATGAACAAAAAATCAAAGTCAGAAACTTGAAGTTTTATTCCTGATTGCAGATGTTGTGCATGTCAAATATTACCGGGTCACAACAACACCATGCAAAGCTCCAATGAAACTCTGCTTTAAATCTTATGCTAAAAGTAGTTCTGGTCAGCCCAAATTTGTCCGTAATCTGGAGCTTTTTCTACGGTGGCCTTGAAGTGTAAATTACACAAACAAATCCCTAGACGTGATAGCATGTTAAAGATCACAAGTACAATTACAAAAACAATACGAATGATAAAAACACATTATATTTCACAAACATAACCAAAATTCCAAAATCCAAAATGTTAGAAAAAAAAACATTTTGCCAAACAACTAGTTTCATTTTGAATCTATTTCTGCCTTTTTATGTTGTTTCTTTCTTTCTGTTCTTCTTTTTTCTATGAGTTGAAATTGCTGATGTGATGTGATATATTTATATTAAAAAAAAAATATATATATATATATACTGTATTTATATACACACACAGTATATATATATATATATATATATATATATATATATACACACACAGTATATATATAAAGAAAATATATATAAACAGTATATATATATATATTTTTTTTTTCTAGCAACTTTATATTTTTTATATATAAAATATAAAATGATATATATATATATATATATATATATAAATAAAATTCAACCCTGATCATTCCAATGAAGTGATTTGTTGGGCCACCGTAGGTTGGCTCCAGATTACGGAAAGATTAGGGCCAACCAGAACTACTTTTGGCATTTTTTACCTTATTGGAGATTCCCCTTCAAGTTAAATGGAGCCAACATGGACCAATGATCTAAAGCAGGATTTCATTGGAGCTTTGCATTGTGTTATTTTTGCCAGAACTGACCCAAATTCGTGGCTGGAGTCACCAGCTTTAGTTTCCTGTTGGAATCTCCCAGACTGAGAAAGCAAAATAAGGATAAGACGAGAGGGAGAGAGAGGATTGCCGGACCAAGTGTCAGAATAATAAACAATATCCAGTATGCAGATGAGCAGCAGGATAGCCTTGACATTCAGGCAGTGTCCCGGCAGAAGAAGCTGCCCCGGGCCATATCAAAGATTGAGTAGCATCTGTCCTTCAGCGTGGGGTTTCCCCTTCTGTCACTAAGCACGATGGAAAACTAAGAGTCATTCACTTCAAACTCCTTTTAATGGTCAACAGCATGTTGTTACTATGATAACAGAGGATCGGGTTTTACACAGCGCGGATGCCAAGAGAGCAGAGAGGCGGCAGAGTGTCAGCGCAAGAAAGGCCTGTAAAGGTTTTAGGATGATTAAAGAGCTGAGACGTCTGATAGCAAATTATTTTAATGCAAAGCAAATACACGAGTGTTAACAGATGACCAAGGGGTTCAAACGAGAGCAGAGTTGTTCCAGAACTTTACCAAAGTAGAACTTGGCACAGCTTCTAGCTCTCTGACTACTCAGTTTAGACTTTCCACTAAAGCTTTAATCCACTTCATAATCACTAAATATAGGAGAGTAAGATGACAAATGTGAAGATTGCCCTTCCCTGACATTTCTTTCATTGGGATCTCACTATTCAAATAAGTGAATGATTAGTTTTAATAAGCCTCGCCTAATATGACTGTTTAATGATTCACTTGAACTTCCTTTCTGGGATCATTATGTCTTTCAAATACTCTGGATACACATACACTCAATATTACTGACATCATTTTAGAGGGCTTAAGACTCAGAAATAGACTTTATTGACTTCAAACAGTTTTTGAAGGAAAAAGTAATTTAAAAATACCTTTTTCGGTTATTCTACTTTTTTCTTCATTCTCAGAAACCAAGTTTGTTCAAAATATGCCTGAGGAGATGTAGACATAGTGCATTGCAGAACAACTGTCTCGTCTTCAGAAAAGAAGATGTTTCCAATCTGAAATTTAAGTGTAACCCTTGTGCTATCTTAGATGACCCCACCCTTACATTCATGTGTTCTCCCTACCATGACAAAGGTGGATAAAGGTGGAAAGATTTCATGTAATCCATGGACACCAGTGAAGATCACAAACCATTGAAGAAAAAAGGTTCAGAGCACTGTCTAGTGGGTCTAGATGACCCAACTCCCAATGGTAAAGTGCTTAGGATAGCACAAGGGTTACAGATGTATTTACAAAACAAAAAAGATCATCTTTAAAGTTTTATTGCAACAATTCTGTCCTCCTCATGGGAGATATTATAGAAAGAATTTCCTTTCTCTTTGCAGGGCAAAAGATGGTCAAAAGTTAAGCAAATAAAGGTCTATAGGAGCAGTTACCAGGGCAACCTGTTAGGTTACAAGTTTGACTGAAGGTTTAAAGACGCATTCCAATTATAATGGTGTTTTTTGCTGTTTTTTACACATTCTTGTAGCATTTTTCTAAAAATAGATGACGTACATAAAAGAAGATTAAAATGGTATTTCTGAGTATTTATTTATTCAAATTGTTTGGAATCAGGGGCAGATGAAGAAATGCACTTTAAAAAAAACTCTCAATTGTGATACAGCAACTGAAATGGGCGGGTCAAAGTCTCCCTGCTCCACTCCATTCTGATCATCCACTGTCAGACAAATAGATCCATAAACGTCTTTGTTTTCCTCTTCTGAGCTGGAATCTGGATTTGTACGACTGGATGGCTCAGATATTACCCACTATTTTTGTTGCAACTCTAATATTAGTTTTTAACCCTTTAAAATCTGAGAAATTGCCAGCGACACCTAAATAACACACACTCTTCGACATATCAATCAACCTAAAATAGCCGATTCTAAGGTGGAGATGAGCCTCTTTTCATATCGACTTTGCACCGACATGCAACACTTTGCTTTTCTCCACATCAAAATCAATCTCCACGTTGATTGCATTATCAATTTACGACTGTACAGTGTTGCATATTAGCACAAGACTACTTTTCTCTGCCTCAGAATCTGCTGGACATTGCATTAACAATTGAAAGCTTAGGGTAGTCAGAATAATGTGAAGACTGGAGCCAAAGCTCTGGTGTTAAAGGGTTAAAATAGATCAGGATTGCTGAGCCACACCTGGGACATGCAGTATGTCAGAGCTAGATTGACTACACCTACTTTGGGGAAAGTCTTGTCAATGTTGGTGAGTTACATTACACATTACACAGATCAGAACCACTAATCCAAGACACAAAACTGTGCTTCAGACCTGTTTTACTCATCATAGATATATTTCTGTTGATTGGTGTTATATTTTACAAGAGATAAAAATTGCATTTTTGGTGTTTTAACATGTTTTTGAGGCATTTTTCTGTAGAGGACAAGAAAATTAAGCTTAAACTTTCATTTCTAAGTATTTCTTTATTTAAATCGTTGTTAATCAGGAGCAGATGAAAGAAATGCGGATAGAAATTACCTTATTTGGGACGTAGAAAACGCGTCGGGCAGGCCTCAAGCTCCCTGTTCCACCCACCTAACTCTGCAACAGAGAGGGGAAGTGGGGGCGGGGTTTCTCAGAGGTGAATTTATAATGAACTCCTGCTGTTCTGCATCAACTATGACCTAGAAAACGACACAGGTTTTTGATTTCGGCTAAAAGCGCTATAATCATAATTAAAAAACCGCTGGGAACGCTTTGACAGTATTTCAATAGATGAGACTTTAACTGATAACCTGTATTCTGTTTTCTTTCTTACTTTTGTCAGGTTTTGATTTTCAGTTCATGTCAAACATGCGTAGAGGCACAAGAGTGGAGACCTAATTTTTTTAAATCTCTTTTGCTTAGGTGTGGTTCAAAAACAGGCGTGCTAAGTGGAGAAAGCGGGAGAGGAACCAGCAAGCAGAGCTTTGTAAAAATGGCTTTGGCGCCCAGTTTAATGGACTCATGCAGCCCTACGATGACATGTACACAGGCTACTCCTACAACAACTGGGCAACCAAGAGCCTGGCGAGCAGCCCACTCTCCACCAAGAGCTTCCCATTCTTTAATTCAATGAATGTAAGCCCCCTGTCAACTCAGCCCATGTTCTCCCCGCCCAGCTCCATCCCCTCCATGAACATGGCCTCCAGCATGGTGCCCTCAGCGGTAGCTGGAGTCCCCGCTGCTGGTCTCAACAACTTGGGGAACCTCAACAACCTCAACAGCCCCACGGCACTCAACTCGGTGGCAGTGACTGCAGCCACGTGCCCCTATGCCACCACTGCCAGCCCCTACATGTACAGAGACACCTGCAACTCCAGCCTTGCCAGCCTGAGGCTCAAAGCAAAACAACACACCAACTTTGCTTATCCGACAGTTCAGAACCCCGTCTCCAATTTAAGTCCCTGCCAGTATGCTGTAGACCGGCCGGTATGAAGAGGCCGCTCTGACTGCCGCCCCCTATCTTACCTACCAGCTTTAAGTCCTCTTCCCTGTTCACCTCCTGATCTCCACCTCCCAGCTGCCAAATGAGCAGTACCGATGGTACATTGTGAGAAGAATCCTCCAAACTCACACGGCTAACACCCACACTCAGACAGAGCGACACTTCTTGAAGGAATCCTCTTTTTGTGAGACTTTGTTGCTGAACTGACCAACCACTACAAAGGATTTCTTGAGATTGGCGCCCATCAGAACTTTCCTTCTCCTGATCGGCAAGAATGAAGAATCCAAGGGAAGGCGGACATCTGCATTGTAACTGGACTGCTCTGGTCCAAAGCATGAACCCCCTCTTTGTTGCAGGAAAAAGAAGCTGTGGTTGTTATGTTAAAAAGAACGGAGGCTGTACATAATAGACTTTTTCTGTTTTGTATGTGACACAAAAATATATGAAGATGTAGTACTTTAAAAATGACAAAAGCATGTTCTTGAACAGCAAAAGACCCCGTGGTTCTATGAGCGCATCATTAGGGAACTTTAAACTTTGTTGTGAATTCCTGAAGGTCACAGGTCAAAGGCCAACTTGGACGGGTGTGAGAAGGGCAGTTCTGGAGGGGAACTCCAGTTTTTTAACACTAAACCAATAGTTCACTTGCATTTATAGCAGAAAAGCAACAGTTGAAAACTCTGAAAAGCCATTGAGTATGTAGATTTGTGTGGTGTTATAAAAAGGAGTCAATGACTGTAAAAAATTTTATGTAAGAGTGCAGTTGTTCTAACAAAAACAATCTTTTTTTTTCCTGGTGTAGCCTGCTTTGTCTCATTAAAGAACCAATTAAAGGACCTGTTTGGAAGCAGTACAGATGGACTTTGACACTGCTGAGAGCAGCACGTCTGAAACGCCCTGGACAATAGCTGAAACACGGTGTTCCCACAACACCGAGTCCTACTCCATGGAACTCGAACCATGGCAACGATGAAAGAGTGTGGGCCGGGAGAGACACAGACGCTCCTGCCGGCAGCTTCCTGATATGTTTGACCTACACTCCGTGTGCTGACCACAGCCTATCCAGTAACCCAGCAGGAATTCACAAAGGCCGAGCCCCAAAGAGTATCAGGATTATATCAGGACCTCCGTGAGCGAGGTGTCCCAGCGAAGCCCGCAGATGAGGGGTTAGCAGCACATAAATCCCTGTCAGCCCCTGCAGCTCTTTATCTTTCATGGCTGCTGCTTTTTCTGAAACCGTGATTTGAGGATCTTTAACTTTACGATCCTTCCGCTGTCAAATATATCGTAGCGCAGCCTCAATCTGAGAGGGAAAAAATGTGTCTTGTTGAACGGCAGATGAAGAGGGGAAAAAAAAGTAAAAAAAAAAAAAAGAAACTAAAACTGGAGACAAACAGAGGAACAAAATTCACAATTCACATTAAACTCTGAAAAACACAGAAATCAACAGAAAAAAAGAAGTTTTAAAATCTAACAATAAAAATTGACTGAATTTAACAATAGAATAAACTCTATTCACACCTGTTTCATGTTAAAAATTCAAATAATGGATGAATCTGAAACCAGAGGATCAGTAAAGATGGAATATCAATTCATCCTGATCCAAATCTTTTTCACAATTTATTATTGTTTAATGTACTAAAAGTGAGGCAGCATAGTAGTTCACTTTTTATATACTATCTATGACTTGTAAACTTAAAATGTTCAAATTAGGTCTGAAGAAGTATTCCGATAGTCTACATCCTACTAGTCCATACGCGTATATGTAAGGGTGGGGTCATCTAAGATAGCACAAGGGTTACAAAAATGCAAACATGTATTGAATGTTAAAGCCAATTTGATTGTTTTGGTAGAATTACAAATCTGAACCACAGTCCAGTTTCATGTTAGATGTTAGCTGTTGAGAGTTCTGTTGAGGTCCTTTTTTCCTACATTAATTTTCTAAATTTAACAAAGCTATACCTTAAATATAAAAACCTTAAAATGAATTATTTTGTTATCCGTTGGTTGGCATTCTTTTGAGTTTTCTGCAGTTGAAGGGGGATTTTAGGCCCACTTTGAGGTCAACCTCTTAAATCTCAGGTCAGCACCATGAAAATCAAATTATAATTACAATGTATTTATTTATTTTTTTAAATTGCATTGTTCTAAAAGCTTGATTTGCTTAAACAAAATTAAACTTTCATTTAAAACAGAGCATTAAGATGAAGGTGCTTTCATGCATAAATCAGATGCATCTATGATGGGAGGAAGGACTCTAATAACGCTCTAATAATTTTCTTCAAAACAGCTTTTTGTGCCAATGCCTAGTACTCATCTTTTAAATACAACCCCAGCTTCTTTGTTTTAATAAATATATTTTTCATTATATTACCCAATACCTTGACATGAACCTGAAACAGTTAAAAAAAATCAATTCCGAGTAGTACATTATTTTTTTAACTTCAAAAATTGAGATCAAACAGCTTTTTATGTTTTGTAACAAAATATCAAACACATAGAAACAAAATATGAATGTAAAAGAAACAAGATAAAATTAAAAGTATTTGAAAAATATCTACAAAAATCAGGCGAAGCTCCACTAACCTGTAAAGTTCAAAGGATTTATTCCAAGCAGGATCACAATTAAGTCTCATAAATCTTGATATGTTTGTTTTAAACCAAAAATATCTAAACCAAAACTTTGTTAACCTTTATATTAAATTATGAATAAAAAAACACCACCTTCTGCAAAAAATGGTTGTTTTCATTTCATTTTAATCAAAAAATTAGGAAAGCATGCCTGATAGTTTTACTTTTTATTTATTTTACCTTTATTTTACCAGGAAATCCTATTGAGGAAGACCTGGGCTGAAAGCTGAAGGGTAAAGTGGCGTCTCTGGTTTGGCTCAGTGCCTTTAAGGAAGTACTCTGAAAGTTTCTCCTGCCTGATGTTGAGGCAAACGTTTCTCCCCTGCAGCCTGAATTTACTGCAGAACTTTATTCCAATAGATACAAAGAAGGAATAACAGCTTTTTAAAGTTCTTCATTTATAAACTCAAGGACAATTCTTTATGTGAATATTTCTCCCAAAGCAGAACGTGCCAACACCATGTTTGAGCATTTTAACAGCTTCTGTCTCTGTGTTAAAAATGTAGGTTTGGTTCTGGCCTTAGAGATGATTTATCCGTTGTCAATTCAAAAGTATTTTAGTATAGGATATGTCCAACCCAGTACAACAATGTGCATTTAACTGTTTCTTAAGAATCTGCAAAATGAAGTACAAACCTTCATTACCTCTGGAAATTTGCCTGTCCTCAGGTTAAGTATTTCTCGCAGTTCTTCTCCATCAACAAATTTAATTTGGTTACACGCCGGAGAGACTACGTCTCCGGGCTGGACTGGGAACGCCCTGAGGGGCTGGAGGAAGTGGTCGGGGAGAGAGAAGTCTGGACATCTTTGCTTAAACTGCTGCCCCTGTGGTCCCGGAAGAGTGGAAGAAGGTGGATGGATGGTTACAGTGACCTAATATTACCCAGCCAACCCGAGGACAGATCATTTCTAAGGTTATTCTGATTTGTTGAGAGTTTGTAATTATTATAGTCAAAGCAGATCACTATGAAGTCTTTGAGCTACAAGCATTTAAACAGTATCTTGTGGGAAATTTCCAACCCTTTAAAAGCATTTGTCACTCAGGTCACAGAAGGCTAGAATCAGTCTTATTTTCTGCCCTCCATCTGCTTAGCTGAGACAAAAGTAAAAGTGAAAGGTAGAAATGTTTCACCTTTCTGCACAGCTTTCCAAACAAGCTGACCTGCAGCAGCACAAAGCAGTTTGGCTTGTCCCCATTATCCAGGTAAAATCCAAGCTACTGCAGGTTTTCAGGAGAGCAGTTGACACAACTGCAGGTTGTTAGGGGGCTCTGACATCACATATGTGTGAGCCGTCCCCCAAAAAGCAAGCGGACGCAGTCAGACTGCAGAGAGGCAGTTTCCAGACCTGCAGACCCAGACTGGGATCTCCTGGTGCTCCAGCTCAGAGGCTGAAGCATGGTCACAGTTTGTGCTCCCTACCACTCTACGCCTAAGAATCAATATTTCGCTGGGGGTGAAAGTGTCCCTGATGTTTGTTCGCTCTGCAGAAAGGGCAGAGAGCGTGATCCGAGGACAACCAGAGGAGGGTCTAACGACCACCTTGGAGAATACACACGAGGAACAATGAGATGGTAATGTTTCACAAACACATTCTGCAGGACAGCAGAACGGTGGGTCAGAGTTTTCCCACATCTCCCTCTTTTCCACTTTTGCAGGGACTCACACCAGCAAATCATCAGTGAAAGAAAAGCTGCAGGATGGAGCCTCCCAATTGCTTCATGTAGGAGGAGAATCCGGAAAAAAAAGACACCCCAGTCAAGTTATTTTTTATTTTTTATAGTAAACATCAAGTCAGTAGTTCTCAGCTTTTTTTCAATCATGTTAATGTTTTTGCCAAAATGCCCAAAGTGATGATGCCAATAGAGACAACGATCAAATCCATCATGAATTTAACCCTTTTCATCATCAGTTCAGGGCCCGTTTGAGTGTTTTCCTCTACTTTAAAATTTGCTTTAATAATTTTAATTTATTCACATATTTTTTGCACAACCCCAGATAATTATTTTCGCAGATATACTTTTCATTTTAGTACACAATAATTCCACATTGAACCTAAAACTGAACAAAAAAAGGTCAATTTTGAGCAGTAAATGTAGTCCTTGTTTCACTGCCAACATTGAGATCTATATAGGGTTGTAACAATTGATCGACTTAATCAATGAATCGATTTCTATCATTGTAATCCAACCAGGTCCATCTGTCTGAGGCAACTTGTTAATTGAATTGGCTTATACCATTGAAAATCATTTAAAAATGAAAAAAGGAAATGATTATAACCAATACTGGAAAATGGATTGAGGCATGGTAGGTTTATTTTACTATAATGCAAAAACATCCAAGGGCATCACAGCGGACAACACACATGAAATACCAGGAGTATGGAAAACTTCCCCAGCACTGTTCAGTAGTGGGTATTTCTGTCTGAGTCTCACTGGTTGAAGGTTTGGATAAAGATGATCTGGATCCACTTTAGGTCTGTGAATCGGATCGTTCAGAATGAACCAAAATCGACTAAATCAGATCTGAAACCACTAATTATCATATAAATGTATTTTTTGCTAAAGTAAATCATTAAACATCTAGATCAAGCCGTTTTTATGTTTTATTAAAAAGTTTAAATGTGTGGAGAAAAGAAATGTATAAATCCACCAACAAAGTAAAGACAAAACAATTACAAAAATGTCTAAGAAACCAGGAGAACCACAATGTTCTGAGGAGTAACACAACCATGAGTTGCATAATCTTTGTTGTAACTCTTGTGCTATCCTAGGCACTTTACCATTGGGAGTGGGGTCATCTAGACCCACTAGACAGTGCTCTGAACCTTTTTTCTTCAATGATTTGTGATCTTCACTGGTGTCCATGGATTACATGAAATCTTTCCACCTTTATCCACCTTTGTCATGGTAGGGAGAACACGTCAATGTAAGGGTGGGGTCATCTAAGATAGCACAAGGGTTAAAGCAGCAATTTCTAAAGCTACATTTTCTGTCTGTGTCATTTTTACAAAAACCTAATGAGTTCAGAGACCACTGTTAGTTAAAGCTGGAGCTTTCCAGGCGACGGTGTTGGATAAATGTTTAGAAGACAAGTGATGCTGTGATCAAGATCGACGTCTTGAGATTAAAAAGGAAAGGAACAAACTTTTTCTTTTCAAATGTTTGGAATACTTTAAAGGTTTTTTAAAACGAGCCCTCATAATTTCTGTTCATGTCATTTATATGTTTAAATAAAACAGATAAAATTCATCAAGTGTCATGAAAACGAGCTTAGTTAGGGCCTTACTCTTCAAACCTCAAAGAAGCTGCAGAAACCTGACATCACTTTGACTTCATCACAGAACGTCTGCACTGTGTGTTTATTCATCACTTCTGATGATTTGGTTTATTTCAACCAATTTCAGGAATAAAAACGTGAAAAATTTAAAAAACACATAGACATTGAAAATCTGTTTAAGGTATTAATATATAAATTGATTAGGAAATACAGAAAATGAAACAAAATGAAGTTATCTTCTTGACATTAAAATGACTCCTAATCATAAATAGAGAATAAACATTTTCACTTATACATAAAGAAGACTCACGTTTACGTTTTATTAATGTATATGGCGCCTTAAAATGACCTCAATCAAACGAGGTGCCGTGCCGTACATTAAAAGCTCAAGAAAAAACAAGAAATAAAACAAAACAATGAAAGATTAAAATCATAAATAAGTGACATAAAAATGTTAAAACACCAAATAAAAGCAAAGCAAAACAATAAAACGGTAAAGCACAGCAGCAGAGCGATAAAAATGGGCTTCAGGAAGTATTTAAAAATGGACGGTGAAGATGTCTGCCGAACGCTCAGAGGCAAAGGGTTCCACAGCTTGGGTGCACAGACCTAAAACGCTGACTCCCCTGTGAGCTTCCTCCTGGACCTCGGCACCTTCAGGAGACGCTGATCAGCAGACCTGAGGCACCGGGTTGGGGTGTAAGGACAGAGAAGCTGAGAGGTACAGTGGTGCACGATTATTTACAGATTTAAAAACTAAAGAATCTTAAAATGAACTCTAAAATTCACAGGCAGCCAGTGAGGGATAGTCAGGATTGATGTGGTCCTTCTTACACGCTCAGACCAGAACCAGAGCTGCAGGGTTCTGGAACAGTTAGAGACATGACAGGGACGACTGGCATTAAATCCATTAGCTCAGATGATGGTCAAATAGAGATGGACTCATTAATTAATTGAAAGGGGGTGAGACCAAGTGAATGTTTATAATCCCTCTCCTAATCCCAGGTCAACTGTTCTCATGATTTATCAGAAATGCCTTCAGTCTTTAGCGTTTTAAGGCATGCTGACTTCACATAAACTCAGCAGGCTTTTCTGTAGAAAGCACAGAAACTCTTCTAGACCAAGCTACAGACAAAGAGTCTGCACACATCAAGTAAAAGGGAGACCATAAGAAAGTCTGAGCACATGTCAGCAGCGGGCCAGACTCTCATAACTGACATGCCGGAGTGCAAACAGATCTGAGCGTCTGTCACTGCAACTTCCTGCAGCCCAATATGACTTTTACCGTCACTGCCGAGCCATCAGCATGGACTCCGAGGACAGCCTTTGATATACGCATCCACTGAAAGAGAAGAGGCCTGCAGCTGACACACTAACTTTACCACATGTCTGAGTGTCTGCACAGCTCCAGCCAAAACAAAGGAATCTCTGACCTGCAGCCTCAGGCCCCACTGTTAGGATTCACTGTATAACATCAACTTTAACTGCAGCCACCCCTCTTAATGTGTGCCTTTTTACATACATATTCTCACTTTATAAGCATTCAGACACTGACCCCCTTGAAGCAAGTCAAAAATTCTTAAAATTTCAAACGTTTTCTTGAATAAAAAGGAAAATGGCCAATGGGGTCAGAACATGGTTTTACCAAGAATTCTTTAGCTCACGTCCCATGCAGCTAAAGTTCTGGAAAGGATTTTGTCGTCCCAACTGAGACCTCTGGTGAAACCATCTCTGGACCCACTTCAGTTTGCCTACCAGCCACGATTGGGGGTGGAGGATGCTGTTATTCACCTGCTGCAACGTGCTCGCTCTCACCTGGATGGAGGGGGGGACACTGTGAGGGTCACATTCTTTGATTTCTCCAGTGCGTTCAACACCAACCAGCCCTGGTTACTGGGTGAGAAGCTACGGCTGATGGGTGTGGGCGGCGCCTTAGTCTCCTGGATCATTGACTACTTGTCAGACAGGCCGCAGTTTGTCCGGTTGGGCAGTGTCCTTTCTGACGTGGTGACAAGCAGTGTGGGGGCCCCACAGGGAACTGTGCTCTCTCCCTTCCTGTTCACTTTGTACACCAGTGACTTCCAGTACAACTCAGAGTCATGCCATCTTCAGAAATTCTCTGATGACTCCGCGGTTGTCGGCTGCATTAATGGTGGGCGGGAGGAGGAGTACAGGGATCTTGTGGATAAATTTGTGAGATGGTCTGGAGAAAACAACCTGCTGCTGAATGTGGAAAAGACCAGAGAGATGGTGATGGACTTCAGGAAGAAACCACCAGCTTCCCAGCCTCTCAGCATCTTGGGCAGAGATGTGGCAGAGGTAGAGGAGTACAAGTACTTGGGAGTAACCATCGACAACAGACTGAGCTGGAAGAGCAACAGCACTGCTGGCCAGCAGCAGACTCTACTTCCTGAGGAAACTAAGGTCCTTCAACGTGTGCAGCAAGATGCTTGAAATATTCTACCAGTCTGTTGTGGCCAGCACTCTGTTCTTCTCGGTGGTCTGCTGGGGGGGCAGCATATCGGCTAGGGACAGTAATAGACTGAACAAACTGATCCGAAGAGCTGGCTCTGTACTCGGTTGTAATGGACACGTTTGAATCTGTGATGGAGAGGAGGACTTTAAATAAGTTTGTATCCATCATGGATAATCCTGAGCATCCTCTCCATCCTGTACTGGATGGTCAGCGGAGCTCCTTCTCCAACAGGCTAAGGCAGTTTCGCTGTCACACAAACCGCTTCAGGAGATCTTTCATACCTCACTCCATTGGACTCTATAACTTGTCATCCATGTGCAATAGATAAAGTCATTTATGGTCTATATTCTCTCTCGTCTATTTTCTCTCTCCTGATGTGGCATGCAATAGGACTGTTCTAATTCACTGATGTTTCTTTCCGATTGATTGTTCTGGTTCTCTGTTGTCATCTATTGTGTGTATGTTTGTGTCTTGAGCCTAACGCCGACGCTGCAACAACTAAATTTTCCAAGCTGGGATCAATAAAGTATCTTTATCTTATCTTATCTTATCTTATCTTATCTTATCTTATCTTATCTTATCTTATCTTATCTTATCTTATCTTATCTCATCTCATCTTATCTTATCTTATCTTATCTTATCTTATCTTATCTTAAGAAAAAAAAATGCTAGGTTTTCTCAAACTGATTAATTTCTTAATACGATTGTTATTTTCTTGCAAGACAGAAAATGAGACTTTTTTCTGGAAACAAGGGTATTTTTACTTTCTTAAAATTCTGTTTTCTGCAGTGTAATGAACCTCTATACATCTTTGTAAATATGTTCAAAAAGACTTAAGACGTAATTTCGGTTTGTCATTTTAAACCACGTTTAAATGGAGTATACATCATTGTTGATACAAATGTCTTTTTCTGAGGTTTTTTTCATATCAAATTGTTTTTGAAAGCTCTGACATGTTCTCTAAAGGCTTTTGTAGTTCTAATAAATTCAAACTACGTTATTGTTTGATTTTTGTTCCTGTCAGGTTAAGAAGACTCAACTAAACAGCTGCATGAGGCACATTCCCATTGGAAATTACATCTATGAAAAGAAAATGAACCACAAATGACCTGACTGAGAAGAGGAGGAGGGGTCTGCATAAACCCCAGAGAAGCTAGCGTGGTAGCAACCATCATCTGATCTGGTCGGCACAATGCGGAAGAAACGTCTGGGTGTGTTGTTTGGGCATGCATGCATGCACCGTGAGAAAACCGAAGCAGGGGCAGGAACTTTCAAAGGGGTTTGCACAAAAGCCACTGGAAATCTCACTTTCGAAAACTGACAACAGTTCTCAAAACCTGTCAACAATGGATCCACATACAGGAGTCATGGAGCCAGTAGACAGAAACACTAGAGGTCTGGTGTTTTTAACACATTTCTGTAGACCTATATAGAGAAATTTAAGCCCAAATTTGCATTTCTAAATATTTAAATATTTAAATACGCTGGGGGAGGAGGGGGGGGTCACAGGCTTCCTGCTCTGCTCCATTCTGATGCATCCACTTGTAGACAAATAGATCCATGAACGTCTTTGTTTTCTTCGTCTAACAAGACAGGGGGGCACAGTTACAATTGTCCCACCCACATGTCAGAGGTGAATTCCTAATGAACAACTGCCGCTCTGCAGAAACTATGTCCTAGAAAACGACGCAGGTTCACATGCTTTGAATTATGTTATAATTGAGGCTACATTGCAGCAGCACTGGCTGCGGCTCAGAACTGATTTGATGCTAGCACGTGCAGATCATTCAATGACCTTTCAGCAAATAAATTGACACGCCAGAAAGGAAGTGAATTTTTAACATGTTATTTTTCGAATACGTGCGGCCAGTGCTGAACTTCTTTCTTAGCCACATGGACCCAGTGGAAGGGTTACGTTTAGGGTTACAGGTTATGGCCGAACGCGGCCAATTTCAATGTGAAGTCAGTGTACAGACAGGATGTGAGGTCCTGTGGCACGATGTGAGCGACGAATGCGGCAATGTGCCATCTTCTCTTCTGCCGCACCTGAGCTTTGCGACAGTTTGATTGACGGCAATTTAAAAGGAGAAATACTCAGAAATGCAAAATGCAAGCATTTCTTTTTATATTTTCCCACTTTGCCACAAGTACATGTCAAAGACTAAAAAACATGACAAGACTCTAAAAAACTCAAATTCCACTGTCATGTTTGGTTTCATTTAAAGATGTTAATTCAAATTTCAATAAATGTTGACAAGTTAAACTGGTATTTATTATCATTATTTTGGAAACAAAAATTCAGATTTATGTTTTTGTTTTAGATTGGATGAGGACTTGTTAAGATGGAAAAACTTTTACTAAAATTGTCTCATTTTATTTATATATTGTTCTTAAATCAATCATTTCCATCAGTTACACTGGCACTTTGCCACTTTAACCAACATAAACTACAATTAGGTACATAAAAAAACACATTTCTAAGGTTGTGTGGAACTCCTGAGATGTGAATACCTTATTATCAGATGTATTAAGTAAAACTGACTTGCTGCATGGACAGATCATTTTACTACTTTTTCTTAAGATGTGTTTTTGCAGTGCAGCAGATCAGGAGGACTAGAAGAAGAAGAGATTCAGAGGTGGGATCTGAACTCAAGCATCAAAGCAGTTCATGATGGGAGTGGATTTGAGAGGACCTGAGGGCTGGATCTAAAACCAGGGCTTTGGTGGGATCCACATTCCACACCCACTCATACCTGCTTGTGTTTGTTCAACTCTGCACCTTTCAGCCTCCTCTTCTCTGCTCTTGCTTTGCTACTTTGACATCTCTCGGGACTTCAAACTCTCCTGCTCTCTGTCTTGAACTTCAGCCTGCGGTGCTGCTCTTCCTCCAACTGTAATACATTACGAGGATTAACATTCCTGCTGTAAGCTGCAACGCTGCAGATCCAGCCGACTGGACTTTTCCATCCTCTTCCTCAGCTCCTCCTGCCTGCGCCATGTTGCGTGTAATTTCCCGCTGGACTAAGAGCTCCTCCACAGTCCTGATAATGAACTCCACCGCGTTCGCCACGCTCTCTGTTTGAAGCAGCTTTTGGGGATGTGCAGAGACACACAGATGTCAGGAAGTCCGAGATTCGGCTCCTCCTGAGCCTTTCTGTTTAAGCCATTGCATGCAATCCCCACATTTAGAAAACACGTCAAAGCTGATGCTGCACATCTTTTTGTTTTTACCATGATTAACCAAACTGTTCTTCCACATGAATTTAAGCCTATTTCAGACTTTTGCATGATTCCTCTTTAAGGGATTTGGGGATTATGTTGACTGTAAGGTGCAAATCAGATGGCAGACAAAAAAAAGAATCAAATCTGAAGGACATTAATTATAATGAAATGATAAGACATAAACTTTCTGATCTGGAGATCTAAAGAAACTGAATAAAAAAATGTACATATATTTATATATAAACATACATGTACACATATCAGCTGCTATGCAAAACATAAAGTCCAAAAGGTTTAAATCAAATGAAGAAATAACCAAAAATCAAACTATCATCAAACTGAAGATTATGCATCACTGGGCAGAAATGGTCAAACAAAAGAGTTCTTACTATCAAGTTTTCAGAGGGTTGAACTTATATGAACCTTTACAATCCGCCCCAATAATTTATACTTAAAACATTTTTGGAGAAAAAACCTTGATGTTCATCTTTTAGTACAACCACAGCTTCTTTAATTTTACAGATATTTTTCATTTTATTACACAAAAACCTCACATTGAACCTGAAACTGTCGAAATAAACTCAATTCTGAGTTGTACATTTTGTCAATTTCCTACTACAAAAATAAAACAAATTAAGAACAAACGTTTTTTTAAGGCTTTATAGCAAAAGATCAAATGCAGAAATAAAATAAAAAATGCATAAATCCAAAAACAAAGTGAGGACAAAGACAAAACAATGTAAAGATTTTCTAAAATAATGTTAATGTTGTTTTTCTGATTTTGAGAACACAATAATGTGAGAGAGGGCCTTAAAATCATTAATTAAATAGTTATTAGAAAATCATGCATGGTTTCCAAATACAAGCACAGTCTCTGTGACTCAATAAATGTTCAAGTTTCACCTATTCCTGTGCCATTTCTAGATATTTTCATGTTCTGACACACACATCACGGCTGGTTTGGCCTTTTTATGACATTAAAATCAAAACTTGTATAAATTGCTGCTCAGCATCATCTTCAAAGCATAACCACATGTTTATGTGTGCTTTAATGCAACTGACTGCAAAAAAATGTGAAGAAGAAACTTTTTTTGACATTTTCCCAGGTATTTCTCAGCCGTGGAGCTGCAGCCTCTCGTCTTAAGCCCCACCAGACACCTCTAATTGGTTGGTATTTATCCAGGAGCCCAGGAGAGCAGAGTGCATGCAGGGCTGTTTTCACATGGGATTAACCCGGGCCCAAATCCCAACAGCCTTCACAGAGGAAAACCCAACCTTCTCACTGCATCATCTGGCAAAGATTGGCCTGTTTACCCTTTCTAACCAGCCCAGGGTAGCTTTAGTTACCAAAGTGCCCTGATAAGACAGGTTTGAAAGAACTTCCTCAAATGTTATTAGGAAAGATTACCACCAGCAACAATGCAAAGATGCTGTGAATGTCATCTTCAGTGAAGAGGCTTAGAGAAGTTGTGACAACAGAACTCTGTAAATATGATCGACACTGACGTCACTTATTGTTGTTATTTAAAGATGAAGGCAAAGTTTGTCTGCACGGTTGGAACTGTCACATCATCACCACCATAAACCACCACCGTCTCCTGGTAAAAGGCCTGAGCTGAGACCAATGCCTGGACTGACTCTCTACTGCCATCTATTGGTCATTTTTAGAAACTCACTGCTCACAGGAGCTGTGCTTCGGGGCAAAATGTGACCTTCAAATCAGCAGTGGGCGTTTGTTAAACTTTCAGTTTGCTGTTCTAAATCTCAGCTGGAAGTAATGACGTCATAACAATGAGCTGTTTTCTGTTTGACAACAATAATACACTTTTTTATTTTCAGCCTTTTTCCCTTGTGATGTGAGGAAAAAGAAGCTAATGGAGACAGAAGTAGTCATGTTATTTTAAGGTATTTACAAATATATGCTAAACGTAAATTTAACTCATGCAAATGGGGAAATAACATAGTTAACTACAAAATACTGCGATTCTGGTCTAAGAATCACATAAATCTGTTTTTCTCGTTTGACCCTGAAGCCTCTGAAGGTCAAGTTGCCACAGGTGTACAACAGTTTATGACGTAATTTAAGACATTTTAGGAAGTGCTGGGAGCATATCCTATTGATTACATGACAGGAGCTGCAAGAGTGGAAATTGAAACGGGCCAGACTTGGGACATGTTATTGAGCATCAGACGGAGTATTGTGCTGCTGAGCAAACAAACATCAGTGATGGATTCCATTTGTATCTTGCATGAGTGTGGAGATGTGTTGCCTCTGCAGCAGAAATCACCTGTTATCTGAGTTTGAGTGACATCGGTCCAGCTGTAGTTTCCACCACAAATTTCCTGTAATTTTTCTTCATACACAGTTTAGGAGGTCGTCTAAGCTGAAGTTTACTTTCTCATGGACGTAATTTCTCTAAACTGAACACAAAATCAGAATCTTAGTTGATCCCACAGAAAAAGGATGTGACTTTGTCATTTCCAAAAAAAGCAAAGCCCCGTCTCATCTGTTCTTTGTCAGGGTTTCCAAACAGCCTGAAGGCAACATTAGCTTACAGGCTGTTTTTAATCACCTAAACTGTGTCATTTGCTTGTTTGTGTCAATCCTGAGAAAGAACTTTAATGCCACTTCACTGCAAGGCAGAGCGTCGAGGAGAGGAACAATCTGTGCTGATCTTTTTTGATCAGCACAGATGAAAGTGATCCTCCAGGTTTTCTTCCAGCCTTCTGCTGCCCAAACCTGAACTTTTCTGCAACCAACAATGGTCTGAAGGACAGAATGGGCCTGGTGAGACAGTCAGGACGGAGGTTAACCCTTGTGCTATCTTAGATGACCCCACCCTCACATTGACGTGTTCTCCCTACCATGACAAAGGTGGATAAAGGTGGAAAGATTTCATGTAATCCATGGACACCAGTGAAGATCACAAATCATTGAAGAAAAAAGGTTCAGAGCACTGTCTAGTGGGTCTAGATGACCCAACTCCCAATGTTAAAGTGCCTAGGTTAGCACAAGGGTTAAAGGAAACATAAACAAAAGAGCAGGACCACTGTTATATTCTATTCTATTCGAATCAATAGAATCGAATCGAATCGTATATAGTCTAGTCTAGTATAGTATAATTATATTGGATCTCCTTGTAGTCTGTGATAGAAAAACCTGTCATGCCAAGTTCTTTTCCATCCTCCCTAAGAGTAAAACATTAAAGAACATTATTTATTTGTCAGACTTTAGAAGGATCATTCTGGTTTGATTTCTCTGATTTTATCTTAAAATACGTTTCTTTCATGCAGAAGGGACACTGAGAAAACTCTCTGTTGGTTCCAAATGTCCAGGATTCTCTGGGAACAGAACAAGGAAAGTTTGACCACTAAGATGTTTTTTTTTTCTTTCTTCAGCAGGTTAGAAACAACGATGTGATGCTGTCAGCACTGATGTGAGTTAAATGAAGCAGACATGGATACTGGACAATGACTGAGGGATGACAAACATGGACTCAAACTAAAAACCTGTTTGGGGGTCGTTTTGTTTTGTTTTCTCTTCGATTTGCCCAAAACTTTGATCAAAAGGCAGCAGTTTATAAGAAAAATAAAAAGTCCTCAGACCAAAGATGTAAACGATGTGGCTAAACGCCCAACCCCCCCAAACATTCCAAAAATATTCAGAAGCTGCTGTGAGGAGAACGAGAAGCAGCACAAAGATCTGACTGTGTGTTTGTGTGAAGGCTTTTGGAGACTCATCAAAAGAGTCTGCAGCTCCAGGAAGGACGTCTAGGATCCAGAAACATCCTGCTTCAACTAAGATGACGACGTTTGAAAGCAAACTCCAGACAAGGACCTCAAACCCCCACCAGTCAGAGGTGATGGCCGTTGTCTCCACATCCCAGCATGCACTTGGCCACCACCTGTCGCCACATGTGAAACAGATCTGTCTGCAACAGTTTCTTCTGTTCTAGAGGCAAACTCAGCGAGAACTCTGTGGCATACGATACAAACGGGCTCCCCTCGCTTGTACCTGCAGCTGTTGCCTTTAATGACAGTTTATCCCCCCTTTGGACACATGTCCTGATCAAAGCTGGCCTGCAGAGCCATAAATGACCTCATGCTGCTCTGTCTCTGTGGAGGAAGACAGCGCCCTCTAGTGGTTCTACGTGGAAATACTCTGTGGTTTGACTTTTCTGCTTTTACCATCTCAGACAGAAGCAAATGTGGAGAGTTTCCTACAATCATGCGTGCTTTGAAGCGACATGTAACATTTGGAAATGGATAGAAGTGGTTCCATCAAACACAGCGGGCACAGGTCTTCACCTTCCTGAGTTTCACAGTTAAAGACTTTCAGACCGCATGGCCTTGATGAATAGAACAGAATAGAATAGAATAGAATAGAATAGAATGCTTTTATTGTCACTATACACATGTACGATTCGCATCACACGCGCATACAGTGAAATTAAAGCCGCTCACTATTCAGTGCAAACATGCATGAGAAAAGTAATCTCACAAAATAATATAATAATAAAATAAAAGAATTTCACAAAATGAAGAGCACAATTTACAAAGACTCTTTGTAGAAGATCAGCTTTTTAGAGACAGAAAACTTCCCAAACCTAAAAGTTTCACTGACATAGACAAACGTGGTTGATCACGATTCACTCATGGGTTGTAGTTTTGTTGGAGGGTCCTGATCTCCAGTCAGAAGGCTAAATCAATCCTCCTTTTTCAAAACACTCGTGGAAACCATGCCTACAAGTGTTACTAGTAAAATCTACAGAGTTTCAGGTCTGATGCCAAGAAGATTTTAAACTGCAGAAAGATCAAACGCTAATTTAGGCAAGTGAAGAGTGTTTCATAAAATACTGTTCAATAAATAGACATGAAAAAATGGAAGGAATTTGTCTCCAATTATAAAACGTGTGTGAAAGCTTCTGTTTGTCTGTTTTTACAGGTTTCTGAACTCTCTCATGACGAATTATAAACTTAAGTTTATTCAAGTTCATTTCATTTTTAGACTTTTTATTATTAACTGTCAGCATACAAATACACCTTCCTATGGTTTGATGACAAAATGCAGACCAGAAAAATGTTATTACTTTATTTATTCAATCAAGATGTTACTTTTTTAAATGTACATTAAAAATCAATCAATAAATACATTTTGATTGTTCTAACTTTTTGGACTTATTTATCTGTAAAACATTAAAGTATATATTCTACTTGTTAAGTTTCAACATAAGCTTTTTCAGATGTAGAAAGGCTTTGTAGTCTCTCTGCTAACTCACACAAACTATCCAAACAAAGTTTAACCCTTGTGCTATCTTAGATGACCCCACCCTTACATTGACGTGTTCTCCCTAGCATGATAAAGGTGGATAAAGGTGGAAAGATTTCATGTAATCCATGGACACCAGTGAAGATCACAAATCATTGAAGAAAAAAGGTACTGATGTGAGGGAAAGTCTTACTGTTTTGGTGTGACGTTCATGTAGAACTGTAAAAACTGTGACGGGGAGAAGCCACTAGATGGCAGCATGAGACAGTTTTTTTTTCCTGCTTTGTGGCCTGTTTATTCTTGGAAAACAATGTTTCTATTGTGGGAACTAAAGGTGTGTTGACTCAGAACAGGACTGCACTGAAGTCAAAGCTGAAGCTCAGACACATGTGGCGTTCTGCACAAGTTAAACGTTTAAAATTGCACCATTCACCAAGACCAAGCATCACTAAGAAACACAGAAGAATCAAACCAAAAGCTTGATTTTGAATTTTATTGCAGGCATGTGGCAAACATCGTTCTCCGGCTCTATTTCAGGTCCTGGTTCAAATCCTGAAGGGGTCCATTCAGTGTGGATGTTATGCAGACACTTCTGCTGAATGTGAATGTGTGTGGCACTGCGATTGACTGCTAAACTGTCAAATGTGTACCTTATCTTCACCTTATCCCCTTGACCCTAAACAGGAAGAAATGAAGATTCCCCACTGCACTTGTTTGAGCTTAAGGGCAGTTCTTTGCATGGTTTAATCGTACTTCTTCAGCGATCTATTCGTGATACATCTGTGAAAATTTCACATAAAGACCACAACCTTTCTCACTTTTTCCACAAATATTCATGTAGGACCAATTTTCATCCATGGAATATGCTCAAAATGGACGTAGTGGCTGTGTGACACGGCCTTTAGCCCTTGTGCTATCTTAGATGACCCCACCCTTATACTGACGTGTTCTGCCTACCATGACAAAGATGGATAAAGGTGGAAAGATTTCATGTAATCCATGGACGCCAGTGAAGATCACAAATCATTGAAGAAAAAAGGTTCAGAGCACTGTCTAGTGGGTCTAGATGACCCAACTCCCAATGTTAAAGTGCCTAGGATAGCACAAGGGTTAAGGAAAACTTGCATGAATGGAAGCAAAGCTGAACCAAACACTTCTAGTTTCACCAATTTTATTTAGGACAACGCATATTTTTCCTAACATTACATAAATGTATGCAGAACCAGCAACTCTATCCTAATTTTAAAAACTGGATTCTATTCAAAATCTTTTTAAATTAATCCAATAATGGCTGTACACTGTTGTTGTTGCTGGTTCAGTTCAGGTCATTTGCTGGGATTTCTTCTCTCTTATCAAAAAAACCATCAGATAAAACCAAAACATTGTTTACAAAACAGGATGCAGCTTCATCAGCCACTCTGTCCTCTTCAGATTGAACCTCGTTTGGTGTAATTGTTAACGATTCTAACAGAAGTGCTGTCCATTCTCCCTTCATTTGGATTTGAAACGAGGAGGCCTCACGTCTTTGAAAACGACCAGTCTCTGTCAAAGCAGCACTCCTCTTCAATGAGGATGTTTTTTGAGTTGTAAAAATGCCAGTCCAGTCATTTCAGCGAGAGGTGCATGAAGAGGATCCGCACGAAAACAAAAAGCACGGGTTCTGGTGACGGTCCCATGAGTCACCATAGGCTCAAGTGATGTGGTTCTGATGTGATACCTCCTAGTGATGAGGATCTGTGTTAAATGAGTCTGCATGAGCAGCCAGGAGGTCCATGAGTTTAAAAAAAACACTTTCTGACAGCCCCAAATGCCCCTACTGTTGGAGACATCTGGAGGAGCCACAGGGGTAGGGAAGCAATTCAAATTCGGCCTTTGCCATGAAACGGCCGTAGGTCATGCAGCCATCCCATAATAATTTCAAAACAGCCTTTGGATATTTCCGACCCGTGTGTTTTTGATTTTGTCTGTGGATTTTGAAATACTTTTTTGAGCCAATTAGGAGATTTTGGGCCCATTCAATTTTTGGACATTTTCACCTGCTGTGATGTCATCAGTTTTTGAGGGGGGGGGGGGGGGGGGTGTTTTCACTATGCTCAAAATTGGTTTTCACTGGGCACTATTGAAACAAATTGTGAAAACAATAATCTGGTCCTTCCATCCAGGACTGCTGTGGGTCAGAATGAAGCCGTAATCTGACAAACATCATCTTAAACAGCACATTTATTCTTCTTTTCACTTCTTTCCTCATCATTGCTGGAGCTCGGCTGCAGTATTGGCAGCACTTAAAAAGGCTCAACAACATCAGACGTCCTGCCGTTTCCATCCACCACCTTTCCCTGCCTTCACAGAGCTCCTCTCCGCTTTTTCTGCCAAGGCCTGTCAGAACCAACACAGGGTAAACATTACCCTCACTAATGTTGAGAGACATCAGGTTCCATTTGTGCACACACAGATCAACAGGAAATTATATGGTGGGCCTGCTGCTTTCTCCCATTCATCTGGATCCAGAATGCATCTGGGCAAAATCTTCTGTAATGTGTCACAAATATCTGTAATTCCTCTAGTCTTTTGCATGTACATGTGTGTATCTTGAAGGCACTCATTAATCTGTCCTTGGCCTTTCGCTGGCTTATGAAGTCCTGATTGTGTGTCATTGTTTTGGCTTCATTTATTTGAACACACACCCTGTAATCACGCTCGCAAATACACGGCTTGAAAAAGGCGAGCTGCCATTTTCATCATGCCACTAACAAAGTGCATTTGAAATCACTCTGACTGCCCTGAGCCAAGCCATCAGTGCTCACACAATACCAATCAGAATAACAACTCTCAGCTTCACAGCTTCAAGCTTGACTACATTAATAATATTAATAAAACAGCAAATTGAATGTGTGGGCAGAGAGGAGGGGGGAGAGAGCGTCTTAAAATCCTCTGCAGACATCCGTCTTTGTCCACGACTCTTGTTTCTCTTTTCATTATTGACTCATTGAAAGTGAAGGCTAATGACAAAATAGCAGGCTAATTCCTGTAATTATGTGTGTTTGTCAAAGGAAATTTGCGAATGACAGCGCTTCTTTTTCTGGTCTTTAAGCCAGTCGCTCCGAGGGTGGCATCGCTACCAACAAAGCAATTCTTATTAGGTCCTGGATGAGTGGGGTTTGGATGGAGATGGCAGAAAGACGGGCTCCTCGTGAGCAATGCTTACACAATAAATGTGACCCCCAGCATTTAGTTGCCATTTAGTTCTGCTGTGATAAAAAAGGAATTAAAAGTTGTTAGAATAGGAGTTGTTAGCATTTCAAACCAAACCCCAATTCAACGTAAACGGACGTATTTCTGACTGCTCATCTCTATGAAGCAGCTTGAAGGTGACCATGCACTTTACAAAAAACAACAACAGAGAAAGAAAACACCCAGCAATTCAAGCCAGACTTATTGTATATCCTCATACTTAGAAGCTGTATATCAGTAATTGTAGTGCTGTGTGCACACCGGGATGCCCATTCATGAGAACGCTGAACGTGGGTTTTCGAACGCGGGTCTTGAACACTCTCTTAGCATATTGTGTTCACTCTGGAATGGATGCACAGTTGGAAGAGGCTTTATTGGAAATGTCAAAACGGTACATTTCTCGCAAATCTCAGTTCAGGCCTTTTCTTTCACAGCTCTTTTCCGACATATAAAGGATTTGGTGACCCGCACAAACTGCAATTATTAATTTTTACTTCAAGATCAATTTTCAAAAAGTTGCATTAACCCTTGTGCTATCCTAGGCACTTTGACATTGGGAGTTGGGTCATCTAGACCCACTAGACAGTGCTCTGAACCTTTTTTCTTCAATGATTTGTGATCTTCACTGGTGTCCATGGATTACATGAAATCTTTCCACCTTTATCCACCTTTGTCATGGTAGGGAGAACACGTCAATGTAAGGGTGGGGTCATCTAAGATAGCACAAGGTTTAAAAAGGATGCCATCTAAACATCACTACCAAATACGAATCCCTGACCGGTCAAAGTTTGATCTGGTTTAACTTGGACTGAGTGGCTGTACAGTTTGTACATCGAGTCCCAAAACCACCAGCAGATTGCTTTGCTGAGCAGGCACCAGGAGAAGCCGTCACAGTAAATCTCATCTGCTTTTATTTTACAAATGAAACTTCCGCTATCACAGTTGTTTGACATTGGCAGCTGTTTAAAGACTGAGTCGTTTCCGTAATAGCTTAAATATTTTAAAAATGACCTTGCAGGTTACCCACTTGACTGAGAATAGGTGTGATGGGATTAATTTTTCAATGTGGTGGACGACAAACTGAAAAAATGTGTGCCAAGAATAGAGCTCTGTGGGACCCCACAGGAGACGAGAAATACACGCCACAAATGGTGTCAGGAACTGGTGGTGTAGGACCCAATTATGCACAAAGACGTTTTCAAATAAACAAAATCACAGACAAGCAAAAATAAAAAGTTCAGGAGCTCTTTTGACCATTACAAAACAGACTGAAAAAAAGTAAATAAATAATTGCCAGTTACATTCTATTTAAGAAAAGAAATACAGAGCTAAATAATTTTAACTTTCTGAAAGTGATTTAGAAATGGACACAAACTCTGGACACAGAGTTTATTGTGAACATTAACAGAGGCGGTCCCGACATGGAGATTTTTTTCCAATTTGATGAGAGATAGCATGTCTGTGAGCCACACTGTAAAGTAGGGAGAAGCTGTAGATTTCCACTCTTGCTAAATTTGTCTTTTTGCAGACATCAACCCAAGTTCTAGTGGCTGCTGCATTACAGTTGGGATAGTTCTGGTACGTAGGCTTTGGAATACCAGTCAAATATTCTGACCCAAAAGCCAGTCAATGAGGGACAAGACCAAAAAGCATGAACCAATGTGCCTTCAGATATTTTACATTTATCACAACTGGGGGTAACTGAAGGATATCTGTTGTGCAATAGTACTTTGGAATAGTGGAGCTGATGGTTTATTTTTAAATTGTATCAGTTAGTGTCTGCTGTTAACAGAACACGAGTGAATCTTGGAAAAACACTTTTAGAAATGTAAACATTAAAGAAATGACGGAATTTAAACAAGAAAAAACCCGTGGAGAAAAAAGAAAAAACGAATAAAGCAGATGACCTGACCATAAAGGACTAAACACCAGACCCTCAAAGACACTGAGGATCATGAACTGAAATGAAGACAGCTGTGGATGACCATCAGCTTAACCTGGAGTGGCTGACAGAGGGTCAAGTTCTAAAGAGAACATGACTAAAAAAAAGGCAATGTAACAAAAAAAACAGAGCACAACAATCCTCAGAAATGCTGAAACTTTGCAAGTTCTTAGTTTGTAAATAAAAAACAATATGATATCTAAGCAGAATTGTACTTTTACTAACTCCAGCCCTCACTACAGGGATAAAGCTGTGTTTGGAGGTTGGCCCCTTACTTTCAGTCACCGTGACCAAAGCAAAAAAGGTGACATCCTGACAGAATTCCTAATCCTATTCTGCTAAGACCAAGGATTTCCTGCGGGAGACAATGTGATCCAATAAAAACAGTGAGAGTGAGTTTTTATGGGCAGGGGCAGGAAGTGACTTCTACTCAGATTCTTTTTTTCAGTCATTTCAATGTTGAGTGAATGCTTTTTTTTTTTTTTTGACATGTCGCTGTTTTATGCCGAAGATTTTACGTTTCAGAGAAAGAGACATGGATGACCCTTTGGTGCATTCATGTTGCACTTTGCCTCTGACGGAGTCAGATAGAGATTACAACTATGCTGGGAAGGTAAAACATCTCCATTCATGTTTTACAGGAATGCTGCAGAATGCTTTATTACATTGTAATTCATATACTATAGCGAACAATGCAGAATCGCTAGGAGACGCAGTAAATTGTCAAAAGTATTGAAGCAGAATATTCCTCAAGAAGTCGCATATTTCAAATCAGACCCAGGAGCAACACAGTAAAGGCTTATTATTAAATGCAACAATAAGTGTCAACCTTCACTGTGAGTATGTAAAAAGAGATGAAAAAAAAACTTTTCTGGAGAGCAGGATGATGCCTGAATGCAGAAGAATGTTTCAGGAGGAGGTCGGACGTTGGCTGGGGCCCCTAGAAAGCTCCAACTGTTGGCTTTGTGCTGTTGCTGCTCTCTGACAATTTTGCAAGAAACCATGTTTGAGTAAATCCCAATTTCTCAACTCATTGTAGGATTTTCACTTCCTGGTTTCTCATGCAGACTCGCCTTCAACACTCCAAGAACCATTTGGGTGAATTTCTCACTGGCAACAACCCAGTAGGAGCCACAGTGTCATGGTTTTCAGGCGAGACAGACCCAGACGCTGGAACTCAGAATGATCAGGCAGGTAAGTAACTTGGTAAGTGATTTTAATCACAGAAAAGGTTGACAAGATTAAATCCTTTGACAGAGTGGAATCCAGACGTGGCTCGTGGCGAGGCTGGAGGGAACACTGCGGCTGGACGGCTCCGAGCTTGGTTCAAGGCAGAAGGTGAGTGACAGCAGACTTCCACACAGGTGACCTTCGCTTGAATGAATCCTGAGACAAGGAGGCAGAACATGAGAGCAAGGCAAGGCAAAAGACTACTAGACATGAGCTGGTAGACCAGGCGTAGTCACCGTTAGGGGTAACGAACTGGCGACGAAGAATGGGCTGGATCTCCTTAAGTGCAGACAGGTTGATGAGGTTGAAGTGGTCACAGCTGGTGGAAATCAGGAGCAGAGCTGAGGGGGCGGGGCTGACCGAGGCACCGTGACACACAGAGTCTTTAGAAAAATAAGACACTGATTTGTCCCCTGCCTTCGCCCACGATATAGGCTCCGGCATCCCCGTGACCCCGAAAGGAACAAAATGGACTTAGAAGATGAATGAATGAACAAAGACACTGATTTGAATTAAGGTTAATGTCAGCAGGGACTTAAAAATCTCTTTATTTTACTATTTGTGGAGCATCTTAGCCAGAAATGTTTAAATTGAATGAACTAAAATTAAACTGGAGCATGAACCCCACTGTAGTTTTGTAACCATGGAGCACACTTAAAATCCTTAAATTTCTTTAAAATATAAAAAACCGGTGCTGCATAAAGTTGTGCTTACCTCCAAATCTCTTACTGATTACCTGACCTCCCATTGCTTTTCTGTGTTAATTGTTGCACAAAAAATCTTCTTTTGTCATACTGTCCATCAAATGTTTGTGAATGAGTTGAATAAAGCTCAAATTATTTCACTTTATTCTTTTTTACGTTTACTACTTATGACTTTCTACTTTACATTTACTTTTTAAAAGTAAAAACTTTTTTTTTTACAAGAGAGCTACAGTGGAGAGGTAAAAGAGCCTCATGTGGCAGACCACTGATCTAGATATTATTCATTAGTATAATTGAAAAATGTCTTTTGACAGGTAAACTCTTATTTTTCACACTTTTCAATTGACTCAACAACAAAACAAAATGAGATCGGGGTGGCAGTGGCTCATGCGGTTGAGCAGTTCGTCCAACGACCCCGCTCCCCCCAGCCAATTGTCATTGTGTCCTTGGGCAAGACACTGACGCTGGTGTGTGAATGTGCATGAATGTCCCGGTGATGGTCAGAGGGGCCGTAGGAACGAACTGGCTGCCACGCCTCTGTCAGTCTGCCCCAGGGCAGCCGTGGCTACAACAGTAGATACCATCACCAAGAATGAGTGAGGAGTGAATGAATATTGTGAATAATAATGAATAATAACAGACACTGTAGGCCACGGGGTGTCAAACTCATTTTCACAGAGGGCCACATCAGCATAGTGTCTGTCCTTAAAGGGCCAGATATAACTTATACATGTAACTAAACGTAATGAAAAATAAATGTAACTACTCCTTAATGTTAAATAACTCATTATGTATTTACTATAACATTTTAAAGTGACAATTGCAGTTGCATAGAAAACCTATGTTTGCTTGTTATTCTAGCATAAATTCTTTTAAATTTGATTCTGTTAGGTTAGGTTATATGGACACTGTTTATGTCCTCATGTATAGTTGCCCAATCTGATGTTTCAAGTCTATTTTTCCCTAGATATGAATAAATACACACCTATTTTTATTTTTTATTCTAAGAAATTAAAAAAATTTTACACACTCGCGGGCCACACAAAATGTCACGGCGGGCCACATTTGGCCCCCGGGCCTTGAGTTTGACACGTGCTGTGGGCGTCTTGAAAAGCGCAGATAAATCCAATCCATTATTATTCTGATGTAACATATAAAACCTGGCATTCTGAGTCTTTTAGACTATTTGCTTCTTTGTGGCTAAAAAAAGGTTATGTTAATTTAATGTATTTTTGTTTGTGTCATATGTTTACATGTAAGTAAAAAGGCAGAAAGTAGAGACAAGACAGGAAGAGAGACTAACAAAGTTTACCAGAAACCAACCTACTTTCTGATCCATTTTATGCTGTTTTATTAACATAATCTTATTGGTATTACTACTGTTACTCCCAGTACTAGATCGATTTTTTCAATTTGTTTCTGTATCTTTTACATCCTTCATAGATTTCTGAAGATGAAAAGCAAAGAGGATGAGAATAGGTCATGTGTGCAACAAGAAAAGGCTTCTGCATAACCTTAAGAAGGTCAGATAGGATTTTCATTTTCATTTCACAAAAGCCTTTGATGATGTGTGAAGGTAACCATCAAGTGTAGTACTCAGTATACAATAACCGGTTGAATCTTTCTGAATAAGGGACAATTTGGCGTCTCAGACTGGGGGTCTGCAGAGTTGTGTAATAAAGTGGTCTCCAACCACCAGGCCGCGGACAATTACCGGTCCGTGGATCAATTGGCACCAGGTCGCAGAAGAAATTATTAATTATGCCTGGTTGTTTTTTTCGTCTTCTTTTAAGTTTCGACAATCTTTTATTTGAAAAGATCTTTTATTTTGAAAAATAACCGGATTCTGGGAAGGAGGCCCCGAGGAAAGACCCAGGACAGGTTGAAGAGACTACGTCTCTCGGCTGGCCCGGGAATGTCTGGGGGTTAGGGTTAGTCTGGAAGTATGAACATCTTTTTTTAGACAGCTGCCCCCGCGACCCACTCCCGGATGAGTGGAAGAAAATTTTGAAAATCAACAGGAATCTGTTGGTTACATTTCAGCCACTTGAACGCTAAAAGTACTTCAGCGGCGCGCTACACGAGAAACTTTGTATGTGGAACGTTTCCTTGCTAATGGATAAGGGATAAGTGCAGTGACAGAAGAACAATTGGAAGAACAAAGACAACAACAGTCGGCCACCAGGAGTTTTGCTTAAATTATGGATTTATTGCAACAGGTGATTTCCCACACGGAGCCTGTTCACATAGTACTCACAACAATCATTGGCACAATATGTTACTAGAAATTGATGTTCCACTGGTGTTATCTGTTGTTATTATTTTTAAAAGATTTGTTTTTTGTGATGAACAGAGTATTTTTTCCTTTTTAAAATCAGACCAAAACCCCCACCCCTTTCTGCCGGCCGTGGTAAAATCCCCAGGGGTTGATCGGTCCGCCGCCACATAAAGGTTGGGGAACACTGGTGTAATGCACATGGTTGTGTATTTTTTATCTTGTTTTTTAAATACACAACAACATGAACATTACAACAGAAGAACTCTTGTAAGCATTTTTCCGTCCAGTGTTGTGAATCTAAATGGGGCCAATATACGTTAGCAAACAAAGGGCGACCAAACATTAGCTTCCATTAGCTTCATGCCCTGCTGGTCTCCAATACAAAGGTATGGTTTGGTTTTCTACACATACACATTTCATATCATCCACCTTTTCTGATCTTTTAGATCTGAAGAAGCAATGATGAAGAATTCCACAACCTTAAAGGAGGAATGGTGGCACCAAGACTGAAAGACTCCAGGTGACGAGTCAGTAACTATGAATGTTTTGCAGCATCAACCAGAGTTAGAACTCAGGGATCTGGATCTCCTGTAGACCATCTTGAGTGGAGGTGGTGTTGGATCTCCATGAACAGATTACTGTTGCATCTTCAGCTGTCGGAGCGTTCAAGTACAATCACTCAGTTCTAAGCCTGAAAAAATGTCAGTCTCTCTTTATGCATCAAGTGACACGAGTGGAAATTATTCCACTGAGACACAAAGACACTATAAAACCAAAGCACTTTTCTGTGACTTCAAACAAAGCTGCAAACAGGAACAAAGAAGATGTTGAAGTCAAGATGGTGGTGATATGAGGAAGGCGGAGCTTTCAAACCAGGCTCCTTCAGCGACACAAAGACATGGAGGCAGGAAGGAGGAGCAATGAAAGAAGACAGAATAACACAGCAAAGATATTTATGGGTCTGGCTGATCTGCTGGGGTGAAATTACGCTTCGTCAGCTAAAAGCCTGGGAAGAAAAGGGAGGTGATCAAGAGCAGCAGGAAAAACTGAGGAGGAGGAACACCTTCCTTGAAGAAAAGAACAACCTTTATTTATATTACATTTGGAAAAAGTGATGAAGTACCAAAACCAATAAAATAAACATGTTTACAGCATAATTTTGAGACCAAACCTGAGCTTGCAATAAACAGAACACTGAGATACCAAATGGTTCTTCATTCATTATCAATGTTAAGATTCCAGTCTAGTTTTCACCAAGTCTCTTCTAGCAAACTGTTCTAGTTGATCCTCTCTTTTTTCTAATGTAAACATCTATCTGTCTTTTTCTATTTGCTTTTTGACTTCATCCATCAGTCTAAACTTTACCTCCTGTGGAGATGTCAGCTTTGTCAGCTCACTGGATATGAAGTTAAAAGATAGTTTGATCTCCTCCAAGTCATAATGTTGCCATTTCTTCTATCCTTCCTGCCGCTCTACTGCATGGCATCTCCTCCACCCAGATGTAGTCACCAGGCTCTGGTAAACGCCTCGCCCAGCTCACTTTTTGTTTTTAGCCGCTCCAGGCTTTGGTGATCTCCTCATCATGGTCAGTTTTACTCCTTGCTTGGTGGCCTCTGGTCAACTCTTCGCTGGGCTCTGGTGAGCTCATTACCAGACTTGTGAACGCCTGACCGGGTTCTGGTAAAGTCCTCGCCGGGCTCTGGGATGTGTTTCAGTAAACTATTAACCACATGAACACTATTTTTGATGATCGGTGCTCCCACCTTCTGTTTCCCAAATAGAAAATAGTCTAGAAGAGCCAAACTCTACAGTTTCTCAAGTGATCATTGGAAGCAGGTTTCAGAAGGAAGAAGTGACCCAATTTCCCAAAACAACATACAGAAAAAAATCAAAATGACATTAACTATGTTGATTTTATTTTTTTCCACATAATTATGGAAGTCATTGCTATATTTTCCTTATTTAATGTTTCTCTCTCTGTGTTTAGTAACCTTGAGTCTGATCTCTGTTATGGTTGTGATTTAAAATAAATGAAAATAAACTGCATAGCAAACTTCTGGATTTAAGAAAATGTGGTCTTGAATTGTTTTTTAAAGCAGCTTCAACCCTCAAACTTGCAATCAGTGAGAAATGAGGATTCTAGGATGGCCCTTACAGCGGCATAAGAAAGTTTGGGCATCCCTGATTTTCAGGATTTTTCTTTATAAATCATTGATTGTTCAGATCATCAATTTCAGTTTAACATATCATACAGCAAATGAACACAGTGATATTTTAGAAGTGAAATGAAGTTTATTGGATTTGAAAAAAACTGTGCAATAATTACTTAAACAAAAAGAGGCAGGTGCATAAATTTGGGCACCCCTGTTGTTTTATTGATTTGACTACCTTTAGGAATAATTATTGGAACACAAAATTTGTTTTATAAGCTCATTGACCCTTGACCTACATACACATGTGAAGCCAATCCTGCATCTACTCTGAAGAATGTCAACATGGGAACCTCAAAACAGCCGTCAGAGGACCTGAAAACAAAGATTGTTCAACATCATAGTTTAGGCGAAGGCTACAAAAAGCTTGCTAAGAGATTTCAGCTGTGGATTTCCACTGTGAGGAATATAGTGAAAAAATGGAAGACCACAGGTACAGTTCAAGAAAAGGCCCGGAGTGGCCGGCCCAGAAAAATCTCAGATAGGCAGAAATGGTGAGAACAATCCAACTCAACCCACAGACCAGCTCCAAAGACCTACAACGTGATCTGACTGCAGATGGTGTCACTGTGCATCGTTCAACCATTCAGCGCACTTTGCACAAGGAGATGTTGTATGGAAGAGTAATGTGGAAGAAGCCTTTCCTGCCACAAACAAGAGTCGCTTCAGGAACGCTAAAGCACGTTTGGATAAGTCAGCTTCATTTTGGAATAAGGTGCTGTGGACCGATGAAACTAAAATGGAGTTATTTGGACATAACAAAGGGCGGTAGAACACAGCATTCCAAGAGAAACATTTATTACCCACAGTTGGTGGCGGTTCCATCAAGCTTTGGGGCTGTGTGGCCAGTGCAGGTTCTGGAAATCTTGTCAAAGTTGAAGGTCGCATGGATTCCAGTCAGTATCAACAGATTCTTACAAGCAATGTTCAAGAATCAGTGACATAGTTGAAGTTGTGCCGGGGCTGGATACTTCAACAAGACAATGACCCTAAACACTGCTCTAATTCTACAAAGGCATTCATGCAGAGGAACAAGTACAATGTTCTGGAACGGCCATCTCAGTCCCCAGACCTGAATATTATTGAAAATCTGTGGTGTGATTTAAAGTGGGCTGTCTGTGCTTGGAAGCCATCAAATCTGACTGAACTGGAGATGTTTTGCAAAGAGGAATGGTCGAAAATACCTTCAACCAGAATCCAGCCTCTTATTGGAAGCTCTAGAAAGCGATTGGAGGCTGTCATGCCTATTTAATTTTTTCACAGCTTCTTCAAATCCAATTAACTTCATTTCACTTCTCAAATATCACTGTGTTCATCTGCTATCTGATACGTTTAACTGAAATTGACGATCTGAACAACCAAAGATTTATGAACAAAAATCCTGAAAATTATCAGGGGTGCCCAAACTTTCTCACACCACTGTATCAGTCTAAGCTTTATCATCAGGTGTGACCTTAAACGTCAATGCATTCTCAATCAGAGTTGATCATATTTACCCTCTGATTTGACCCTTTCCTTTTAAAAAGAGATGAGATTTTAAAAGAGATGAAAAGATGGGTGAAAAAGAGAGACACAGGCAGGCAGACAGAAAGATCGTTAGTGTTTGTTTTCATCACAAGAAAATCTAAAGACAAACAGCACATCTACCTAAATGTTATGTGCGTTATGCAGGTTACGCAGGTCCAGGTAGCAATTGATTTGATGAAATGCGTTCTCATTTTTTCAGGATGAATACTAAACCTGCCACTTGACCCTTCCTGTCGGGCCCTTCCACCACGATGGGCATTCATGTGTATTATATGACATTTCTATATCTACAGTGTGATACACAACAATTTCGTGTGTGTCTAATGCTAATAATGCTGTAAATGAAGGGGTAATCTAAATACTGTGTTGATTTCTGGATAATTTTCTAGCCTTTTCCTGCTGTTTCAAGCTGTTTCAAAGGCCAAGGCCACTGAGCTAAGGGACAGAATTAGAATCCAGTCCAGCTCATTGTGATGTGAGCTCTACATCCTGGAACGTCGCCTCAAGGCCTCGTCTGAGATCACACCTCGCCACAGCCAACAGGAGTGGCTCTGCAGGGCTCAGCTGCTGCTTTCACAGCCTAAGTGGATTGAGGACACTTGTTCTCACAAACAAACAGGAAATACATCATCATACATGATTTCCCACACAGTTCAGTCTTTTCAGGGTCGTGGGTCCGACATCAGTCGTGAGGTGCGCTTCCCGGTTCATCACAGAGGCTGACAGTGCAGCTCACAGAGGATTCAGCCTCACTCCCAGATCTGGGCACAAGAAACCATCGTTCATTGATGACAGTGGTGACGCCCCCGTGCAAAACACGTTATATAATTAACACTTTTATAATAAGTGTTTGACATGAGTGTGATTGTGGCACATCCAAAGGCCAGGTCAGTGATTGCGTCCATGCCCACACAACTGCTGCTTTACATAACAAGCGAACATGAGTGTTTCCTGTGTGAGCTTCACTAGAGGAGGGGGTGCAGTCTGTGAGAGTTTCCACGCTGGCGTGTGAGGTGTCACTTTGTTAGCCGGACTCGTGCCGCCAGCGTCTGGGTATGAGGTGGGCTTGGTTCTGGCTCTTCACTCACAAACATCTGTCTGCCTTCTGGTGCCAGAACCAGCGCAAGTGCTTTCACCTGTGTGAGCATGCCCGGCCGATTGTGGGCATGTGTGTGTGTGTGTGTTAAGTGGTCAGGCATGCCTTTACACCTGAACGCTTATAGGGAGGTTATCCAAATGTTCCATTCAAACAAACAAATCCTAACAAAATCCCTTTCCGACCGTTTTGGTGCCAGAAACGTTCCAAACAGCACAAAGCGGGTCACGCTCCCTGTTCCCATCGCGTTGTTTCATTGGCCCATCAGGGGGCTCTGAAGGCCTGCCATTAGCTGGAAGAGGAGCGCACATGTGGGAGGGCAGCTGAAGGGCCACTTGGACGGTTCGGTTCCCCCCTGGATTGCCCTAGCAACTGCTCTCCTTCACAGCCATTTGAGGAAAATGGACCACACCTATTGTGGCCTCTCACCACGTTTTCACAGCTCCCTCCCCTGAATATCCCAAACACACACACCACATATCCACACACACACACACACACACACACACACACACACACACACACACACACACACACACACACACACACACCACAGCTTGGCTCAAAACAACCTCGCCCTGTGGAGGGTTGAGTGGCTCTCTACCTCCACTTCTCTAAGAATAATACACTCAGTGCCTAAATGTATTCTGGTTGCTGAATAAGTGCTTGTGTTTAGTTTCATACTCGGGCTGGGTGAATCATTCATGGGGGTGTTTGAGGGGTGTAAGAATTGTTCATGCATGGACGTTTTTGTAACCTACTGAGGGGGGAGTTTTTCATTTTCCTCTTTGCAGGTGCTGGGGTCATAAATCTGTCATATGATTGTTTAATCCCCGTCACAAATCATTGTCAACTCTTAGCAGCAACAGACAGAAATATCTCCCTCCTAAAATGCAATGTGGAGTTGTCAGAATGAGTCCTGGCTGAACCTCTTAGTGTGAGTAAGTATGGTTGTGTGTTTGTCCACATGTTGAATGTACTGCCCAGAAATGTTGTGCAAACACAGTTCATTCTTAAATTTGCTGCTTGGCCTGAACAGGTTAACCCACAGACAGGCTGAATCCTCCTGTGAGGGCAGTTGTGAGTTTTTGAAAGGCATTTTAGAGAAAAATCTATTATTATTTTTATTCGTTTTACCAGTTAAAACCCTTGTGCTATCTTAGATGACCCCACCCTTCATTGACGTGTTCTCCCTACCATGACAAAGGTGGATGAAGGTGGAAAGATTTCATGTAATCCATGGACACCAGTGAAGATCACAAATCATTGAAGAAAAAAGGTTCAGAGCACTGTCTAGTGGGTCTAGATGACCCAACTCCCAATGTTTAAGTGCCTAGGATAGCACAAGGGTTACAAATGATTATGTCATCCTTATTTTGGAGTTGTATTCTTGGTTTGAAAGGACAATCGAACACAGAAAAACAAAAAAGTTTTAAATTACTTTTCAACAACTGAGGGCAATGCAGAGGGACGTAACCTGGCCTTGGACAGAGGGACTGTTTAGTCTGGGATTTGAACCAATAACCTTCTGAATGACAGACAGCCTTCTCAACTAATGTTGGAGATCAGTTTCTCAATAATAACCCTCAGTACTTTTCTCTTTCGTTCTGATTGGTCACTGGATGTGTTACATTTTGCGTGATGTATTTTGTGTCCACAGATATAAATACAAATGTTTTTTATTTGTTCTCAGTGTAAATGGCAGTTACTTAAATTGAGGACTTAAAAGATGATTGTCCAGGATGGGACTGAGTTTCCCCTCACGTTTTTGTTAAATGTTCATAGATTAAAATAGATTGAAGCAAAGCACAGAATCAGAACGTCTTTGAAATGTGAGGGCGGTGGTTCCTTAACAGAAGTACTTGTGCCCCCAAGGGGTGTTTGGAAACATTGCAGGGAATACATAAAACTTTATGGAGAAAAATATTGAAAGATGCTTTTTGAATGATTATTTATTGCCTTAAAAACATGGGGCCTGTTTTAGTCAGAGGGTTGAATCAGTCACAACTATTGGGTACCACTAAAGAAAGAGAAAACTGGGTTCTTTCTGTGTGGAGTTAGCTTGTTGTCGTTTATGTGTGGGTCTTCTCTAAGCAGTTTCTTCTGGTGTGACACGGCGGGACAGAGAGATGAGTCTTTGAGCACATTTCAATTGTGTCTCAGTCTGTAATTGCTTTAACTCTTAACTCCCCTTCATCTTCTTTTAAGTGTTCATAAGCTCATCAGAGCCGACAATAAAATGGCTCAACCTCAGACCCTCTGCTACTTGTTAGTGGATCCACTTGGTGGGAGTGTTGCTTTACAAAGCAGAGCCCCCCCCTCCCAATTTATCCTGTTTTCTTCCCTCTAATTAGGATTACTTTGTGGGGTCATTCCTGTCTTCTGCTAATGAAGGAAAAAAACAAATATTCACTGAAATAGATTGAAGCTAACAACTTAAAATCTTCCATCCATCTTCTGAACCCACAGAGTTCCTTTGGGGTCACATTAGTTGCTGGAGCCTATCTCAGCTAGGCAGAGGTGGGGTACACCCCAAAGACTCAATTGCAGATATTGACACCTGTAAGGACAATTTAGAAATCACAAATCAACCTATGAAGAACTTTTTTGGACTACGGGAGGAAACTGGAGTGCCTGGAAAAAAGGTGAAGATTCTAACTCACACACATAAAGGACTCACCTGGGATTTAAACCAGGGCCCTCTCGCAGCGAGGTGAGAGTGCTAACCACTGCACCACCACGCAGTCCCAAAGTTAAATCAGTGAATATGCAAATTCACTAAGAAGCAGCTTCCCAAACTGAAGCAATGCTCTTTCTTTAGGAAAATGTGATTTAAAACCCCTTTAAATGTGTAACAGAAGAGGCTCCACAAAATCATTTGAAATATTCATGTTTATTTGGTGACTTCCTAACAGGTTAATACATGGAATTAATCAAAACCCAACCAAAACGGTGTAGCTGAACGACCACGTAACTCAACAGAAAACAAGCATCTCTGCATTAGCAATAGAGGAGTGGCTGAACTATAAGCTATTCCTCACTTTTACATCGGATTATTTGAAGATGTTGAACAATAATTAGCAGGAGCTTCTAAATGGTTTAAGTCAGCTGATCTCCTTCTGAAAACGCTGAACCACTTCGCTTCAGAGTGACTGAGTACACACATTTGTCATGCCAGCTGAATGACAGCCCAATGAATTTAACGAGGCTTTGGGTATGAAGATGCTGCAAAGGAGGAACCTGCGGATCATGTCGGCCTCGTGTTTGCACAAAACGCTCAGAGGAGTTCTATGGGAAGCTTGTGAAAGTGGGTTTTATTGTCTTTTTCAAACTCGTCTTCATTAGTTTGGATCTACTACATTCAAAAAGGCATAAACAAAATCATTCAACTAAATTATCTGAAGATCTTTCAAAAAAGATGAAAAGATGGTTTTTACATTACTGAACAAAAACCAAACATAAGTGTAGATGCAGTTTGTGAAAACACCCCACAATCCAACAGTTTGAACAAACCTGATGCCTTCAGCTCTCATCTCTTTAAGGGGTTTGACCCCTGTCTTCTTTAGAACCACACTTCATTAACATTTACACACATCTGTTCTTATGTCCCACAACAGGATTTCATAGAACTAGATTTGCTGCTGAGCTTCATGTTATGAGTCACCCACTATTGATTTTTACCTTTGCAATACTATGCTGTAAAGAGGACGTCATGACAGGAACGTGTTCAGGTCCTGTTGATGCAAACCAAGCCCCAAATTATCAACCCTCCACCACCATGCTTTACAGCTTCCCTCTGTCTCAAACTTGCGTTTGGCCTGAGCTTTCACTCTTGAATTTCTTTTCCCTTTGCAGTTTTCTCAGTACGGTCTGACGTTGGGCAATAATGTTGACTATTTGAAGAATTTAGTGCATCCTTTCTGCATATTATGGTCTGGAAATGACCACTGACCCTTCTCAGGTGGATATGAATGTTTTTTTTTTAGACTTTTGTTGTAGCCTTTTTTCCTTGACACAATATTAAAATGATCTAACTGCTCTCACACAAAAATGTTGCTCAGAGCTTCAGCTGATCAGTTATCACATCTAACTGGAAGAACATAGCTGCCCCTCGTCACTCTGAAGGAGCAGGAGGCAGCTTTCCCCTGAGACCACTACTGGATTCTGTCATCGGTTTTGTTTAAACCACAATACGTCATGAACTGTTGCTCGCCTGATCCGGTGTGTACAAAACATTTGGATTTTTTCCAAAGACAGTGCAGCCCTGGCAGCGTTAAAGGTGAAGATCATATCATCATCATCATCATCGGCGGTTGGATGGATGGATCATTCGGCTGGATGTGGCACATGCAAGTCATGCTTTGCAGTAAGAGTACAGGACAGTAGGGGGCGCTGCAGCATGTGCAGCTTTCTACACAGAGAAGAAATAAAAGACTTAATTCACAGTTCAAAAAAGGATGAGGCCTTCAGGAACCCTCAAGCAACTGATCAAAGTAGCTGATCATCATCCTGTCTTTCTAGTTCTCTTTTGCCCTTTTACACCTCATGATGTGCAGCATGTTCTGTCAATGAATCACCGAGCAGGCAAGCATGACGTTTTCTTATGGGCTCTCATGACAGCACGGGTGTCGATAGGACTCAGTCTCACTTCACAAAGAGTTTAAAGGTTCAAGCAAAGCAGACACGATCAGAGGGAGTCTAAAGAGCAGAGTGTTGCTCCTGGAGATGGTTTCACAATCAGTCCAGTGTTGATTGCTTGGAAGTTAGCTTGAGTTGGAGCCAATGGCAGGAGGATGAAGCCATAAAAACAAAGCAGTAGCTGCACTTGGAGGAGGTCATTTGTTTCACGAAGAAGCAAACAACCATTGACTGTAAATGAGAACTGGACCGAGTGAGTATGGTGTCACAGAAAATGACTCTCACTTCTGGCTCCAATGAAATGACGTCAACTTTTTTTGTGATAGGGTTGTCGCCATGCTGGAGCCAGATGACATCAGTGTTTCTATGGCAACCGCTCTCACCAATCAGTAGTAAGCTGGATGGAAGGCCACACCCCCTACCACTTGAAAGTGGGCTCAGGAAAATCTGTCAGTCACACGTTTTGAAGGTTCAACGTGAGACCACATACTTCTATTACGGCATCTGATTGGTCAATTTATTACTAAAATATATCATGAAAACAGAGGATTATAAAGAACACGTTTAAAAGGTCTCAGATCAAGAACTGTTATTCGAATAGAATGACTAGGTAACTTGTGTAAACACTGCGTGCCTTTGGAGGTGAGAAGCATGGTGATGCTGCGTTCAGGTAAAGAATCCAGGTTTTTGTGTTCCTGTCGTCTGACACGTAGTTTTTCAGAAGGTAAGGTTGGTTGTTGGAAAATACAAAGTTTACAGAAAGATGAGGAAAAAGGGTTGGTTGATGATGGTTGATTTGACCTCTGAACGTCTCTGATGATCAAACCAACAGATCAGTTGACTCGTCCAACAGCAATCACTTCAAACACGCCTGTGGGCGTGTTTGAAGTGATTGCTGTTGGACGAGTGACTGCTTTCTAGACTATAAGAGCCTCTTTTCTCTGTCTGGTCTTCCAAAGGCCTCTCCAGGAGAGTACAGCAGAAAGGGAGGGGTCGGTGTTGACTTTTACCGCACCTTTATACATGATCCTATCCTTTCCTGTGCAGGTGGGGAGCAGCAGTAAAGATCAAACCTGCAGTGTCAACTCTTTGGGTGCATGGATCTAATGCTGGTCTATGACTTCAGTTTGATTCTCAGTGATTTCTGGTTCAGAAGAAAGAACCTCTGTGTTCTGATTGGCTGAGTAATCTTGACAGCAATTGGTGTCCATATCAAACAGTTGAAGTAAGGATTTCCTAAATAAGTTTTCATTATAGAGAGGATGGAACTGGTGCACAGTGTAAAAATAAGTACAGTCTCATTGCTATACCAACGTCCATGGCTTCAGTTCTTTCTAGTGATAGAGGAAAACTGGCGTGCTCGTCATTTCTGTGTCAAACACCTTCAGGCAATTGATGGGATGCAGGATGAATGTGAACAGATTCAAAGCCACGTCACTGAAGATCCCTAAAACGAGGTATTCAAGAAATAAAAACAAGGCCACACATCCATCTGTCTTGGCCCGGCATGCATGGCTGGTGCCAAAAACAGCTGTGAAATGTCCATGAAAAACCACACGTCCTCGGATTCTAAAGCTGCTCAAACAATGTTACAAATCTGTACAGTATTTCCTTTTTTGTATTTACAGAAATCCCTTGTTACATTTGGCTCGGCGTCTTCGTCATGCAATCGCAGCAGAGCTGAGGATGCTGGAGAGCGGAGAAAGCGTATGTGCACAGCGCAGATGCATGAGCGCATACAGGCGGCAGTTAGGCATGTTTGATGGCTCCACTTTCAGCCCCAGAATTCACCATTTGTGGGTCAAACTTTCCTGGCATTCTTCAGGGGACCACACTTTGCTTTGTTGACCACACAATCTGACGTGTGGGATTGTATTCTCTGCCTCATCAAATGTGCAGCACTGAAAACAGGACTTCAGGTAGCAGCTTTTGCTGTTAGTGGACATCATTAACAAGGAGTAGTAGTGAAAACTTTCCAGGATCAGGATTCAAATGTCTGCAGAGCTTTGCATCAGGAGAACAAAACAGTCTGCAGAAATAGAAAGTGAGAAAGCTAAACTAACAAACGGATAAGTTAATCAGATTAATCCCTTACTTTTTTGTGAGGCCTTTGACTTGTTTTCCTGTGTTCCAAGTCTTGCAGCTTTGCAAGCTCACATCTGGAAAACACCAAACTTGTTCTCCACATTTCTCTTGACTCTAGAGTCAAAACTACAGCTTTCCTTCAGTCGCTGACCACAACTGCACACTTTAACATCCTCAAGACAAGCAAAACAAGGCAGAATGTGCCATTCAAAGTAGGAAAAATACCTACTAAACATAATAAATTATAGATTTAAAATACTTGTGATTACATAATAATAAATGCTAAAAACATGTTTCAAGTTAGCCATTTATTCTGTTTTTTCAGTTACACATTCTTATTCTTTCATCAATTTAGCTTCATATTTCTGATTTCCTCCTGGTTTTCTTTCAGAAAAGTTTTGCTTTTGTGGTTAGTACGACTAAGAAAAGCTCCACGGCTCAATAACTGTCTGACTTAAAGAGAGGAATTTGATGCTACGGTTAAGAAACAAAGAAACCACAGACACGTGCTTCAGACAAAGGACGGAATCAAGCAGAACTTCAGCAACAGCCCCCTAAAACTGCACACTAAATAGTATTTTCATTTTTAAACCCAATACTAATTTCTCCATAAATTGAAAGCGTATAAATAAACGCAGAGCTGTCATCTGAACAGCGTGAAGCTGGAAGCAAACTGAACGGCTAAACAATGACCTGCTGTGACTAAGAAACTCAGAAGAACAACCATCCGGTGGATTCACAGCTTCAATCTGGACTGCTGTCCTGAAACACTTTATGGCTTTGGAAGGATCAGGAATCAAAATGAGTCAGCCTTCAAGCTCAACACAACGCCTTTAGACGGAGGATGAAATGGTCTTACAGTGTTCCCTCGCTACATGGCGGTTCATCTTTCACGGTCTCGCCGTTTTGCAGAATTCTTCAGAGCAACCTTTCATGCTTTGTTTTTTAACTTGTGCTGTGTTCTGATTGGCTGTGGATACTGTCAATCAACTTCCTCCTCGCGATCAGATCTTTGTTTTTATTCTATAATACTGGACTTATTTTTCTATGAAGGTTTAAACTTTGAGTCTCAACGGGAGAGAAAATGTTCATATCTGTGTGATGGAGGAGCATAAAGTGTGTAGCGAGCAGCTTTACAGCCTTAAAACAACTTTAGTTGTATACAGTGCAGATTTCACCAATGTGGGTTATTTTTAGAACGCACCTTTGGCGATAAACGAGGGAACACTGTACTACCATGGATGAACAAACAGTTTTAAAACTGATTTTGTTTAGAATTCTCTGGTAGGAGCTTTAGCCTAAGATCAGCTGTTCTGTTTTGTTTACTGGAGCTCATCAGAGAGTGACTGAGCCGCGGATCACCACTTCTTGTGTGTTTGAGTGTAAGCTGCATGATTTCCCTCTCGCTGCTCCCAGGACCTCTGGAACAGAATCTCTCTGAAGGTTGTATTTAATGGCTTAGGAAGTCAATGCCAGCCTTGACCGTGCGCCCGGTGGAAACGTCCACCGCCATGGCCCGGATCTCTGTGTCACCGAACTGCATGAGTGTCTGGATCTCGCGGCGCTGGGCTGTGCTTTCTGTTCCGCTCACATCCAAGCGCAGGGTCCCGCACTTCCTGACCCCGGGCTCGCTGATGAAGCTCACGCTCTCCTTTTCGGAGCAGTAGACATGGATGACGATGACCTGCTGGGACGGCTTTGCTGGCGTGTAGCTCCGTTTGACCATCTCACCCAACGCCACAGACTGGTCAGCGGCGATGAAGGTGTCGAAGACGTCGGTACACCAGCGTGTCCCGTCCTTCACCAGGAGTTTCTCTGGCGGGTGCTTACCCTCCACGAAGCGGTTGAGGACGCCCACCCCGTAGGTCAGCGGGGAGCGGCGGACCTTGATGACGCTGGGGTCAAGGCCGAACAGCACGGCGCCTTTGAGGATGGTAAGACCGACGTCATGAGGGATGATGATTCTGCAGCGACCCTGGAGCATGTTCTGCACGGCCTGCTGCAGCAAGGGCGACTCAGCAAAACCTCCAACCAGGAAGAGGAACTTAATGTCGCACACCTCCGGCTTCTCAAAGAGCTCAGCTATGAGGGGACAAACACAAAATAGTAAATCATACAAATACATCCATTCCTAATTCCTACCAGAGTAACAACATAAAACAGCTAAAATGGGTTTATATATGAATATTTTTTGTCACTTTCATACACTTAGATTGGTACTTCCAACTCAGCCAATCCTCAACACTCTTCTGACATTCACACAGGAGTTTCTTTAAACTCTGATCATCTTTTGATCTACTCTAGTAAAGTGTTCCCAGTGGTCTTTTGATGATGAATATGAAAATCAAAACGTCTGTGACATTTTCTAGGACATAGTTTCGGCGGGAGTTCTTCAGAAATTAAACCATCAGTTGTGGGTGGGACGGTTGGGGCAGAGCAACCCCGCCCCTCTTCCACATCCCATTTCTGGGGGCTGTCTGTTCAGAGCAGGGGGCTTATGGCCCGCCCAGAATAATTTCTAAGTCACAAAAAACATCTTTTTCAAACTTTATTTTTTTATCTGCTCCTGAATGAAGGAAAAACCCAGAAATGCAATTTTAAGCTTAATTCTCTTTATTTGTCCTATCTCATCAGAAAAACGCCACAAAGACACTACTTTTGTTGTTAAGCTTCGGGTAACATTATTAACATGTTTATTTTTATCTTGATTTTGACAGGTTTCCATGAGCAACTCAAGCAAGACCCATTCAGTATCAAACAACATCAATTCAACGTTTTCTCATAGTTCAGTCTTTAACTCATAAGCTGTCAAAGCCCAGGGAGACCAGAGCCCAGCTCTGTATTAGTGGAGCCTTGTCATGAAACAGTTGATTGGGGACAGAAATTGGAAAAGAAATGCACAGGACTTCTCTAGTGAACAAGAATGTGTGAAAAAAAAGTTTTTGTTTTTTCTGAATTTGCTTTTTACTTTTTATTTAGTTGCATTTTTCTGGGGTTTAATAGAAAATGTAGAGTAAATCACAAAAATGGTTAAAAGTTTGTTTTGGAAGCATAAGCAAACATTTCTGTTTAGTTCGGTTGGAGAACGAGAAGACTGGAAGTAGAGAAGAAAAAAACAAAAAAAAACAAAAAATAAAAACCTCACAGCCCCCCAAGATTGACAAACGAGAAGTAGAGGTGGGTGATCCGGCCAATAAAATTAATACGGATTTTTTTCAATGTAATCCATTTTTCTCCCCTTGTTTTTACTTTTTTTTAACAAAAATCACAAATGAGGGAAAATATTTAACAAAAACGATTTTATGTCAACATCTCCTTTGGAAAGGATCTTTAACACAAAGTTCCATTAAATCCAAGCTGTAAAAATGTTTGCAGATCAATGCAGCAGATGTTTTGTGAGCTACCGCTAGAAAGACAAATCCTAGAACACTCAAAAACTGGGGGAAGGTGGAGGAGTGGAAGCCCCCCCCCCCTAGCTCCGCCTCTGCTTTACACATCACAAAAAATGAAGCAATGATGACTACAATCAGTCACACCTCAGCTCCACAGTCGGCCTTCACAAAGTCTCCTCACTTACCTCAACCCTAAATGGAAGCAGCTGCATTTCCAGAAGAACATTCAGGGTTGAATGCTACATTGCCGAATGAAAATGAAACTAAAGGGGTAATAATTCGCCAAAAAAAAATCGATATATCTAAATAAATACACGATCAACGTTGACCATAAATAAAGTAAAAACAGCACAATAACAAAAAAGATATTTTTGTGAAAAATGTGAGCGCTGGGTATCGAACCAGCGAGCTTCTGGACCAAGGATTTCCCATGTATTTCAATCCTGGAAAATCTTGAAAAGTTCAAGGATTTGAAGCTGGAAAAAGCTGAACATTTGAATAGTTGAATGGTTAAAAAAGCTGAAAAATTGTAGAAGGAGTTAAGCAGCAAAAAATGGCGGAAGATACTAGAATAAAGAAAAAGAAACAGGAAAACAACAGGTTGAATGTTTTATAGCATAGGACTCTTTTGAAAGATAAAACAATGAACGGTTGTTCATTGTTTTATCTTTTTTTTCCATTGTTTTAGCTCAGTCTCTGGCATTTTGGTTCCCACATATTCCTGACAGTTACCCCTTAAAATCCAAGGATTTCAAGTCTTTTTATGGTGACCGTTTTAGAAGGTGAAGCCACAAAAGACAAATGTTTTACAGTGTGAGAGAGCATTTTAAATTCCATGCAGACCAATCCAAGCTCAAGTAATGTGACCCATTTTGCCGGCAGAGGAAATCATGAATCATGCAGACTGCAAGTTTAAACCACAAAGTCTTTTTGATCTCTGAGAAACAAAAACATTTCTCCAACATATGAGAATGCAACTCAAAAGGATTCCACGTTTTTTAAAGTTTTCCAAACAGTTTTAAAGACCGACTCCTTAGAAAATTGTGTTTTTGGTGTTTTAGCATGTTCTTGTGGCATGTTTCTGATGATGGAGGACATTTATGAAGAAAATTACGCTTAAACTTGCATTTCTGAGTATTTCTTTATTCAAATCTTTTTGAATCAGGCGCAGATGAAAAAATGCAGTTTGAGAAAGAACTGATGTGTGACGTAGAAAATATGCTGGGCGTGCCTTAAGTTCCCTGCTTTCAACAACAGGGAGGGGAAGGGGGGGCGGGGTTGCTACTTGCCAACAGCCTCGCCCACAACTCGGAGGGGAATTTCTAATCAACTTATGCCGCTCTGCAGAAACTATGTCTTAGAAAACGACACAGGTTTTGTAGTTTTGGCTCAAAACAACATAATCATAATGAAAAGACCCCTGGAAACACTTTGGAAGTCGATTAAACGATGATCATAGTGGAACTTTAAATTAGCATTAGACAAACAAATCTCCTTGAACAAAAACCAATTCAATCTAAAGTTATAAACAATAACATTTGCATTTTTTTAACTTTGCTTTATGCATGCCATTGCCATCTTGATGTCAAGCTTTGTACACCTGACTTGCATTTTGTTGTAACCCTTGTGCTATCCTAGGCACTTTAACATTGGGAGTAGGGTCATCTAGACCCACTAGACAGTGCTCTGAACCTTTTTTCTTCAATGATTTGTGATCTTCACTGGTGTCCATGGATTACATGAAATCTTTCCACCTTTATCCACCTTTGTCACGGTAGGGAGAACACGTCAATGTAAGGGTGGGGTCATAGGGTTAATGTAGAACCCTGGCATGTGGATGGATTGACTTTGGACTGAAGGTGAACGTCTTTTTTTCCACTTCTTGACATCTTTGTGCACTAAAACTTGTCAAATCATAAAAGGAGCTTACTGAGGTGCTGAATGATGTGGTCTATAGTGGGTTTGAAGAGGGAATTCATGGCGTCCGGACTCATCCTCAGCATCCCCTGAGACGACCATTTAACAAAGTCCACACTAAACAGGAAGAAAAGATGGGAAAAAAATGTCAGCAGTTTCATTTAGAAACAAATACATGTAGTGAAAGAAAATGCATGCCACTCGTTTGCTGCCATTTAAGAGCTTCTCTAATGGAGACTCACTCTCTAATATAATGTTTCCCCAAATGTAGACCAGACGCTGGATGTGAGTGTGGGAGCTGGAACAGTTTTTTCTTTCTAAGCTTAGAATTTAAGTTAGCTTTTTTTGCTGTTTGCTCAATGATTTGCTAGAATGAAGTTTTAAAAAGACTCTGGGATTGGTGTAATCTGTAAGGGAGATCCAGATCAACGTTTTATGCAAATTCAGTTTGAATAGCTTCTTGTTGCATTATGTTTCATTAAAAAGAGTTGTTGTTGAACTAGCACAGATTTCATGACCCGGAATCCAAATTTCACGACAGCTTCTCATTTAAAAGGAGCTAAAACAAACATGACAATCCACAGAGGATGACAGAACTTTCAGAGGAGAATACTGTCTGGAAAGAGAAAACAACCTCCTCTCGCATGACTGATATGACCATATTTGTTGCAGTATATGTGTATATGTGGTTAAAATCTTAACCACATATACTAACTGACAGTAGCCAAAGATTTGTTGCAGGTGCCTTCAGACTGTCCGGATCTGTTCACCATTCAGCTTCTCACGCTCAGACATTGTTGGAATTTTTCGAAGACTGCATCATCCTTGTGGAGGCATTCGTTGAGTTAATGGAATCACCATGAAAGAGGCTTACGTTAGGTTTGGACATTTTGTGCACTCTGATTCCCCACAGAGGAATCATTGCTGTGATGCAGCCTCAAAGACTTTTTGAAGACTTTTTTCCATCAGTCTGATTTCTGACATCTCACCATCTCCATGATGTTAATGTCTGTCTGTTGACTAATCGATCGGACTTTCCTTCTGTGGTCCCATGTGTGTAATTAATGGACAGCAGCAGACACATGATGGAGCAATGGCAGCTGCTGTCTGATGACCACAGCAGGACAGACTGAGCTCATGGCAGAGCACTGAGGATACACCTCAGCCATAGCCTTTCAGAGAAATGGAAATGTCTTTTGATGTCTTTAAAACTGCACGTGGCAAAAGACTGGCTACATGGCTTTGCTCAGAAGACATTTTAAGAAATCCCAATAGTTTTGAAATAACAGGCATTGTTTTCCTCAGCAATGTCACATCTGCTTTTAATCACCATGGAAACGAAGAGTCCAAAGCAAGGGCGCTTTGTCATCTGTGTTTATGGGTCAAACTGCTATCTTCCTTTTTGGAGTAGAAACATGAAATGGAAAACAAATAAAAGGTTTGATAACAATCCATCCATCCATCCATCCATCAAACCGTCCGTCCATCCATCCATCCATCCATCAAACCGTCCGTCCATCCATCCATCCATCCATCCATCCAACCGTCTGTCCATCAAACCGTCCGTCCATCCATCCATCCATCCATCCATCCATGCATTTTTTTTAGTTTTTACAAACAATAATAATAAACAACTTGTGTCCTATTTGGTGTAATGAATAACAGACTTTTGTGTAACATTGTTGAAATCAGTGATACTCTGTCTTTGAATAACTATGACAATTTTCATTTGGAAATATCTGCAAAATTGAACATGAACAGCAGCCATTATTTAGTACAAAATTGCTGTAAACAAGATAAAAAATGAATAAGTCAAGTAACTGCCTGGCACATTGATAGTAACTTTTGAAAAACAAAGCCATAGTCATTGCATTATTTCGAAAAATAGCTGTAAATCAGATATTAATTCTGTGAATATATATTATAATGTCTTTGTTAAAAATAAATGACACCATTTAGTGCAAATGTGGTGTAAACAAAAATAAAATTCTCCCAGAAAAAAAAAATCAAGTAGCTACGAACTTTCCTTTAAGTTATTTAAGACACTAATTGCTTTCAAAATGAATGACCAGAGAATCAATCACGGTACTAAATATCGCGATTTATCACCATATCGATATTTTGGCACACCCCTCATATTGTAGTTTCATGGAAGCGTTGTACTCATCTCCTGGTTGTGAAAAATATTATATTTTAACAGGTATTCTCTTTCCAGCTTTCTGCGTGAACTTACTTGCTTTTGCGCAGGGCATGCTCCACACTGTGACCCCTAAACTTCTTGTAGTAATCGATGAAGGAGAAGGGCAGGTTGATGTTCAGGGGGTTGGTTCTGTCAGGAGCCGCTGCTCTCTTCCTGGACTCAAAGGCAATCATCAGGTCCACCCAGGCAGCCGGCCTCTTTATCTTGAACTGATCGATAAAATCCTGGCCAAAGATCCTACACAGCAACTTTTCAAACTCAAAATCAATGCCAATGGAGCCGTAGGGTCCTCCTGGGAAAAGATGTGTTGATAATTAGAGTCAAATGACTCAAAGCTTTTTCAGCTAAAATAATTATGCCTCATAGTCCCATTACCAGAGGCTTTGTAGAGCTCTTTTAGATGTCCCTCTGGAAGTCGAATCTGATGAACCGTCAGGTCCACCGTTCCTCCACCACAGTCCACAACCACATACCGGTCACCTGCAAATAGAAGACAGAAAAACACTGCTTAGTGTGTGCAGTAAACAGAGGCATGAAGCGTCTGCAAATGCATGCGGTCTGAAAGCATCCTCTTTGCCAGCCTCATTACTTCCTGTCTGACATTAACTAGCAGGGATCCTTCATAAAAACGATGGATAAGAACCCCGATGACCTGTATCTTCTGCCTACAGGTGATGAAAGAAGAGAAGGAGGGGAACATGAGGCTATGAGGGGCTGCTGAGTTCAACATCCAGTTGGAATTGAGGTCAAATCAATGTCTTGTAATTTTGGTAATAATTGTTATAATAGAAGATGTACGTTTCATGAGTGTTTTATGTGCAGCACCAAACATGAGCACTGGCCAGCCACATCAGGACCTAATCTGACTGAGTTGCCGTATTAACAAGAGTTGTGTCAGGCAGACTGAATGGGTAAAGTGTCACATGACTGGCACCTTATGGAGGCTGGGGTGGCCCAAACCCCCGAAACTAGCAGTTTTAGGCCCTGTTTAATGGATCTAAAGCTGAAGTTCCTGGTCTCTGAATGCTGGGAGTGATTGTCAGCCAAAGAAAGCTGTTCTTTTTTGAGAGCCTACAAGCTACAAGAATCCAAATGGTTTCTTTTTGATTCTTTCTATAAAGAAAGGTAATCCTTCAAACTCAAAAGTACTAAAAAAGTTTATCTTTGGCGCACTGCCTTAAAGTGATGAATGTCCTCAGTTGGTTTCAACACTGGCTGGTTATTGACAGCTGAAAGTGCCGGTTGCTATTGGCAACTGTGATACACTCAAAAGACCCAAAAGATTTCACCTTAAAAATAGTTAAAGTAATAAAGTTGTTTTCGTTTTATACAAAACCTCTGGCACTAACTGATTATAGCTTTGTTGATCTGCTTTAACTAGTTTACCTGCAAGTTCAACATCAAGTTCAACTTAACTAATTTGAAGTTTAACAGAGTATTCTGCAACCCAAACAGTGATCTCCAACCCTGTTCCGCATGCTTGCTTTGCAGTTAACCCTGCTTCAGTAATTATTGCTCACCTGGATCAGGATCAGTTGTGTTTAGTCAGAATCTGGGCTCACTCAACCCAGCTAATCAATCAGGGCAGTAGCTCACAAGGACCAGGGTTGGAGACGCCTGGATGGACCATTTTCATGTGAGTAAATGATGTCCGGACTTTTTAAAAAATGATTCGGGGCTCAAGTCACCCCAAAGCGGTCTTAGTGCCTCATAACGCAACTGGGACAAGCAGTGATGCAAAACAAACCTTTTTATTCTTAGTCCAAATAAAACATTGTATGTATGACTAATGTCATTCTGGACAAAACAGAAGGTTAAGGACTGATGCTTGCTTTTCTTCACTTTGACAATGTTCTAATTTTTTTATCCTCTTCTCAATAATAATATAATTGTGTGCAAAACTGTGATGCTCGACCCACTTCCCACTCTGGTTTGCTTGAGGGGATCTATTAAACTTTGAGCTTTTTTTAGGCAGAAACAGCTCCTTACTTAAGGTCAGAGCTCGGGTTGGTGCAACACAAGATAGAAAACAATCTTAGAAGAAGTTTAAATTTTAGGTTTACAATATTTCAGTGCAGGGAGCTTTTAATGGCGAAGCTACACTGCAAAAACTGAATCTTAACATAAAAAGACTTGTTCAAAATGTTTTTATTTTCTCGATTGCAAGAAAAATATTCCAAAAAGGAAGGTTTTTAATACCAAATGTATCTTATTTTAGTGACAAGAATTCTTGTTTTCCTTTTTTCTTACCCCATTGGCAGAATCTTTTGCTTAGTTAAAGAAAATCTGCCACCAATGGGGTGAGAATTTCAGACTTATTTCTAATGGGTTTGTTTTTACAGTGTGTGCTGCTCACAGACGTGCCAGTATGTTACTCTGCCATGAACATTCTTCTTAAAAATGTCAGTCAGCTTTTGTTGATCATCTCTGAGGACTCTCCACTAATGTGATGTTAGTTTTTCAAAGACAATCATGCCATCCATGTATGCCACTCTAAAACTGTGCCAGCATAAGACACGAGGGAAGCAGGTACCCTGCAGACAGAGGCAAAGGGAATCAAACAGATGAGTTCAAGAGAAGCACTCTACCTTCTTCCAGCTCCGACCAAAGCTCTCCTATGACATTTTCCACCAAAAAGGTGCGGCTCTGTCGGTTGCGGCGAACATGCTCCTTAGCTGGTTGTTAACAGAGAGAGAAGGTCGTGGTGAGTGCGATGATGGCGTGAAGCTCTGCTGAGAGAAGCTGTGCAGTTCATGTACAGAGGTGCAGGAGACAAGCAGCAGGCTGGGGTGAACACACATCCACACCGTGACAACGTCCTGCACAGTCAACAAATCACTGGTGCACATTGTCAGCAAAAAGAGGAATGGAAAGCGCATTAAGCCCTTCCTACTGTTCAGTTCATGCACACAGGTGCTCCACAACAAGTTTTTTACTTTGGGAAAAGATAGGATAGATTTTTATGCAAACGTGACAAATATCTAACATTGAAAGTTCATTCAAACATTGAAACAGTAAAATGTGTTGTACAAACGTTTGACATTATTTGACAGAAATATCAAACAGTCCATCTTTGCAGGTGGGGTGTCAGCTTCATCCACCCTGTGCAAGGTCATGGAGGATACCTGAGCCTATTCTAGCCATGGCCCTGGCTTGGACTCACAGACTTTAGGAAGCGCCCCTCAAGTAATCAACAGTTGCCCAAATCCATTGCTCATTGCATCAACCCCTAAAAGTTGGCCTATCTCCTCCTAATCATTGGCGTTCCATTGGCGTTTTATAATTTCCTCTTCTTTTCAGACCTCTTTGGTGCAGCAGATGGACCGAGGTTTCCAGAGGAAACTCTCAAAATATGAGCGCAATCTAGTTGTGGGGTTGTCTGTTCCTGGTTCTTGACACCGACCAAAGACTATTGCCAAATAGTACAGCCCTGACACAATTCCTTCAACCAGGATTCCTTTCCTTCCCTCTGGAAAACCAGTGTCTTAGGAGGTAATGCATCAGACTCTGGAGTGCTCTCCCAACTCTCTAACTCTAAGAACAAGCTGCATCGGTGTGCCGTCTTCTCCTGGAGACAGGAATCATCTGAGAGGAATTACCGCATTGGTGACAAAGAGGTCCAAGTTAATCAACTGCTACTTGTGAAGTAGAGACTTTGATTCTATGGGGCAAAACACACAGTTTGGACTGATTTATCTGAGCGACACTAAACTCCCTAAACATTGGCAAGTTTCTTTTGAGTCCTGCACTAACAATCAGACCCCAGATCCTCTGTCTCTACAGTTTTGTCTTACCCATGAATCCCCTGTGCCAGCACCCATCCTTCCTTCTGCCAAACCACACACCCCTGTCCAACAATCCTCTGTATGTCCCCCGTGGGGAACTGTATTCTCAGGCCCAGTCTGGTCTTCTTCACCGTCTCCCTGTTCCCAGATACCCCTGGTCTCCCACCGTAGGATTTCATTGTTGGTCTGCCACCCTCATCACATCACTCAGTAGTCCTCACAGCTGTCAACAAATTCAGCAAAACTGCATTTTTGTTGATCTCCCCAAATTTTTGACCGACACGGACAGGGATCCGGATCCAACAAAGCTTTCAGGTTTAAGGCACACGAGGCTTTGTCAGTTTAGGTCCAACGCTTGGTGCAATGGTGAGCCTCTCTGCTGGTTTTTACTCCAGTCTAATGGCCAGAGAGGTGCACTCCTGGGTCCTGGGCTCAGCAGCTACCTAGGGCAGACTTTGTAAACAACTTTCACTGGTCGTCTGCTATCAGTCTTACTTTTTAAAAAGTGTCCTTTGAAGACCAGCCGACTCTTTTTTTCTTTATACTAAGTGGACGTTGCTTCTCTAGTCTAACATCACATCAAAAGACAAAACGTTTGAGAGCGACGCTCAAGCAGTTCTCCTCAGGACTGTGGAGTTCCTGCCCCCTTTTTACGGGCATGAACATAGTTTGGCTTTCCATTCAATATTTTCCTCTCAAGGGGGGAATTCATATGTAAATCATCTTGTTTACAGACAGAAGGACCTTCCAATCTTTGACTGTGGAGCTCTCTCTTCCCTCCAACATGAAGATTCATGCTGTTTTACATGTGTCCCAACTGAAGCTAGTGTCTGTCATCCACCCTCCAACCCCCACCCAGGTTTGTAGATCTCTTTCCTGCATTTTCAGTTTGCCAATTTCCAACAGTTGAAATACATTCCACTGTATTTAAGAGCAGTCACCAGTTCCCAGTTTAAACTGTGTGGTACTGAGCCCACATCTGTGTTCAGGCTTTTGATGTGCTGCCAAAGCAACTTGAACTTCTGCTCTCTTGTTCCAATGACCTTTGAGGAAGATTTTCCCAGCAGCCTCCAGTCTTCAGCGACTTCCTGCCTCTGATTTATGGCACATAGGTCACTTTTTTCTGACTATTAGACATTATCTCGTAAGTGACAATTGGTGCTTTACGTTCACACTGGCGTCGAGAGCGCACATTTAAGCGACTGCTTTCAATAAAAAGTCTATAGCTGCGTTTACATGGGCTAAAGTAATCGGAAAGAACGCCTGATCGGAAGAAAAATGCGTCACGTGAACACGCCGTTCAGAATACTCTGCCCCGATCAGACTTGTTCGGATCAAAATTTCTTTCCGATCGAGATAGGTGGGTTATGCCGATTGTTGATCCGAACAAATCCGAAAAATAATATAATGAGCAAACAGGCGCTTCATAATATTCATAGCAGTAATAAAAGAAAGTTTAGATGATCATCTCGTTTATTACCGAGCTGCTGCATAAATGTATGTGGCAGCTGTTTGTTTACATCGGGACTCATTTCCTCTTCCGGTTTTTCAACACTACTGCGCATGCCCAAATGATTTATTCTGACCGAGAGTGTGACCATGTGACCGTTTGTTCTAATCGTAAAATTTTTTTCTGATCCCATGAACACGGGTGGATTTTAATCAGACCATTGATCCGATCAAGATATTTTGCACATTTATGTAAACAAGTTTCGGGCTTCGGCGTTAAAAACTCTTGCATTCACGCATCACTATGCACGTTTTTAGGTCTGTTTTTGGGTTCTATATACAAATCGCTCGTCCGTTGATAATGAAAGTTAAACCAGTTAAATGGATGGCGTCCCTTTTCATTCATAAAAGTGGCAACTGTTTTAGTTGCAGTTTCTGCCCAGATGGAATTATAAGACAAGTATTTCATGTATTGGAATAGAGCTGTGAAAGAAAACGCCTGAAGGAAGATCCATGAGATTTACACCACTTCAGCATTTCAAGTACAAGTGCTAGAATCAGGTAGTGACGGTCCAGTGTGAACACTGTAATGGTAAAGCCTGTTCAAGAACCTGTGTTCACACATGCCCGTTGTGTACAAGCGTTACCGTCATCAATTACCCATGAAGCATGATTTTATGCTGTGGGAGGAAGCCGGAGAGTCTGGAGAAAAGCCACGCATGCACGAGAAAATGCAAACTCCACACAGAAAAACCCACAAGAACCAGGAGCTTCTCACTGAGGGGGGACAGTAGTGATTGTCTTCTAGTTAGCTCACGCTCACTGTTTAACTTACTAACGTTTTTATCAACTGTCAATTTGAACACAATGACACATGTTGTCATGAAATGGAGTTTTTTTCTCTCTGAACATGCATTTCAAATATGATAAAGCTGACAAGTCGTGATATCATAACATTCAACAGATCTGCAAATAATCCTTCTTGTTTATACTAGCATGTCGCTAAGCTACAACAGTTCCAAAGTGAGTTGGAAAGAGTAGACAGCGAGTCACAAGATGGTTTCAAGTATATCTTTGAGTGATCCACTGTGACTGAATCACAAAATCTGAGCACACAGAGAGTCTCTACAGATCCTCAGAGCTTTTGCATGGAACCACTTAAGATCTGTGCTATTGCAGGAGCTTGGATTCATCCAAAGTCTATTTTGTAGTGAAGTGGGGGTTTGTGAGACATCTTGTGAGGAAACTGGACTGAAACTGATAGTAGACTAAACCAGATGTTGCACAACACCTGTGGGACATTTCCAAAGGGATAGCAAATGAGACTGTCCTTTTATCGAGTAAATAAAAACTGCTGGTGTTTTTTCCCCACATTTTATTTTTGTTTCTCACTGACTTACAGAAACTAAGTTATAGCCTTTTTTTTCCAGGTGTGACTTTTTGGAGAAACGATTTGCTTTGAAATTTCAGCAGCACATATTCCACAGCTCTTGTTAAGCTAGAAATTGAGAACCTTCATACCAATTTCATGACCTTTTTTTAGATGAACTATTGTTTGCTGTGATCAATCAAAGATGCTACCTGATGTTAGATTCTAATTCAGCAGCTTGAGTCTGTCAGTCTTTGGCTTATTTGGCCCCCGTCTTTTATCTTCTCATTATCTTCTTGTCACCACCTTCTTTTCTATTTAAGTAAAGTTCTTAAAGGTCTTCTTCAGCAGAGGTCAAGCTGACATGTAGTGATAAGCAGCAGACTATTCTGGGCTGCATAACATGGAGGGAACTAAAGTGAGAAGTCCCACTCGAGACTCAAGCAGGAAGGATTGGATGGGGATTTCTTCCTGCACAGAGGCCACACAACAGGCAACAGGAAAGACTGTGCAGCAAGGATGAGAGGTCAGCAGTTAACAATGCCTCAGCCAGATGTTACACCAACAAAGATCCACCCATCTTCCCCTTTTCCTATTTAAAGAACGGTTTTCAAATGACAGGATCAGAGGGTTTTATTGGGAAACCTATTTGTTACTGTTAAGGTTTCATCACAAAGTATAGAATAATTGTATATATTCTTTCACATGTTCAGAAAATGATCACTATGTACATTAACAGTGCATCAAAGCAGTCTTTAAGTGAGAGTCTTTAACTTCTAGACCACTTAAGGTAGAGGTCCCCTACCCCCAGTCTGTGGAACAGTCGGTACCAGGTCGCAGAGGGAAAAAAACCTTTATTCTCCCCATTTTATTCATTATCTGATTCTGAAGGACGTTTTATTCTAAAACTACCTAATTCTCTCCACCACGCCTGAATCATTCTTGATGCATGTCTAGTTGCTCGGTCACATCTTAAAGAAAATAGTCAGTGATGAAAAAGAAGAGGATCCTCTGACGTAAGAGGACAAGAGAAATCTGCATTTAACAGACAAAAAACTGGAGTTTTTAGAGGCAGTTGTTCTCACAGAGCACCATAAAGCCCAACCCTAATTCTACCCTTCAAATTATAGGGGCATTTGGAGGGCTAGGCTTGTCCATTTTTAAAGGTCTAACCCTCACGAGGGGGCATCCCTCTGCCATGGTCTGAGGAGAAACGCATTTCTTCACGTGTTGTGCTCTGGAGCACAGAAGTTTACATTTAAATGTAAGTATTGACCTTTTGTTTTTGTTTTTTTGTTTTTAGCATGACTTTTTAAAGTTCTAGTACCGATGTTATGTATTCCAGAGTGCTGACAGCTCTGTGCTAACGTAGCTGACCAGCGACTATTGATGACGTCATCGAGTGGGGGTGACGTCCGAATTAGAAGACACTTTTCCATAACTCTCTGTTTGGAGGGCTAAATGTAGGGGTAGGGAGAAGAATTCAGATTTGGCCTAATAAATATGCAGAAAATTCTGTGGAAATTTGGAAAATACCAGTTTTAGTTATGTTTTAGTTATTTTTTTTGCTGTATTTATGTTTTGTACCTTAAAAGTCAGACAAAGCTGAAGTTGGCCTCCAATTTTTTTAATTTCCACTTTAACAGTTATAGGTTCAGGGAATATCTACATCCTTTTTAATGGTTCCTACAGGAAATCCAGAGTACGAATACAATTTAATGTAGCTACAGATATTTTACACAGGACAAAGATAAACCTTATCCTCAAACATTAAGGGACACTGGAAGCGGAAAAAAACCAAAAGAAAATTGGACGCCAACGTCCGCCCAGGCCGGTCTGTGAAAATATTTTCTGATGCTTGTCTGCGGCGTGAAAAAGGCCGGAGACCTTCTGAATTAAAAGGAGCAAAACCCATCAAACTAAATCTGCAACCGAAGAACATTTATCCAAACTAACTACAGACACCCAGATGACTCACATCGCATTGGATACAAGGATTGATCAAAACATTTTCAGCTAAAACTCAGGCTCCACTGCAAAACAGAGCTGCAGAGATTAGTGATTCACTAGAATCCAACTCAAAGAAGAGCTGATTAGGTAATAGAGGACATAAAAGATATTTCCCAAAGAATCAATGTGCTTCTAAAGTTCATCTTTACACTGGAGTTACTTCCTCTGCCTCTCAGAGTTCTGTTTCCCACACTCTGCTGTCAGTCTCTATCAGTCAGCTAAAAGCATAGCTATGACATGAACTCTGGTCAGTTTGGAAAATATATAAATACTAAATTTAAAAATGAGGGATAAACAAGACACACTAGCTCAGATGTTGATCATACAACTGTGCACACCTTACCACAAACTGCAACACAAAGAGTTCTCCTGGGTGACACGCATCTTTCTCTGAGAGTGCTCAGTGTGTGTAAAAAGGGTTTCAAAGAAATAAAAAGTCAGAATATTCATGCAGTTTGCGAGAGTAAAATAAAAAAAACCTTTACCTGGAGACGCTGCAGAGAGAAAAGACATTCAAGAAAAGAACACCGTGAGCCGAGACCTTCGCTATAGAATTCAGAAACATAAAAGGTATTTCCGCTTACTTCTGGAATGCAGCCAAAAAAACAGCAAAAAGTCAAGGAGCTCTGTGCTAGTAAAGCCCATATTATGACCATTCCGCCCTCGTGCCCGACAGCCAGTAAGAGCTGGTTTGCAGTCCAATTCTAAGGAGGCTATCTGGATGGTTTTCACACTATTAGGAAGTGAACTCCAAACCTCTCTGAATGTTTCACAATGCGCCTTTTACAGATTACTAATGCACCCGGCCTATTTCTGTAAATTGTGATGGACTGAATTATTATGCTGTTTGCAAAGTAAAAGTCCATATTCCAGACATTGCTTCTGTAAAAGCAGACATTTTTGAACTTCATTTTAGGGCCTGGAGGACTTATGTTCTTATCAAGTCCAAATATCTAAAAATTGTGAGTGAAAAGCTGACTTCCTTTGCTCACATCTGTGTGGAGTTTCAGACCAGGACATGTATGAAGTAAGTTCTGACCGCTCCCACCTTGGCTCACTCCACTCCCCACGTTGTCGTTGGGGTTGAAGCCGTTCTGGGTGTTTGACGTGGCCAGGTCTACCATCTGGTGGAGGCGGAGCTTGCGACAGTAGATTGACGCTGCCTCAGGCTCCAAGGCGATGATGAGCTGCTCCGGGGTGTCCCGGGACACCAGGCCAGACTGTGGGGGGTTCAGAAAAAAAACATGCATGAAATGAACAGAGAACTTTCTTCCTTCATATTAACATGAGAACTTTACAGATGTTCTTTGCCAACACAACAGTACAGAAACAACAATAGGAGCAGAAAATTCGTTTATTGTCTTGAAGCTGAATTGAAATCCCTGTTAAAGAGTTTCATCACTCATCCACGTGGCTTCATCTGTCTCTAAACTGAGCAGAGGAAGTGGAGAGAGACCGCAGCATTGACAGTACAAGAGAACTGGATTGGGTGAGTGTGTGACATCACCCATAGAAAAGGCTCGCTTTAATTTAGCCGCCATTATTCTACAATGAGTCAGCACCCTTTCCACTGAAAGAAGGCTCTGAAGAGTCTGTCAAATATTTGGAACATTCCAGCCCCCCAATAACTTGCAATAAAGAAAAAATATCATAAAAAATAAGGAACAACAAGAACGTGTTAAAAAGGTATCAGATCCAGAATGGTTCTTCTGACAAATAGAGTGAGGAACAGCTGTTTATTTCTCTATAGACGTCTAGGGGATTTTGGCTTCTTTAAAGTTATGCAGATAGGTGCACGGTGGTGTAGTGGTTAGCACTCTTTACGGAGAGCAAGGTTAGTCCCAAAACACGCTTCAAAGGTTAAATGGTGATTCTAGTTGAGTGAGATTGCGTGGCCCTGCAACAGACTGGGGCGACCTGTTCAGGATGCACCCCGCCGTCCCCCAACAGCAGCTGGGATAAGCTCCAGCAACACCATGCCCCACTAAAGGAACTAGCAGGGTCTGAAACTGGATGAAGATGTGCAGACAGAGTGGAACTTGCTCCCTTTTCTCTCAGTAGTTGTCAGGTGTCGGGGTCGGCCCCGCACACCTGCTTGAGGATCCGGTCTCTCACACCTGTTCAGCATCCAATCAGTGAACCTATATTGCTCCTTCTCGCCCTCCAGCCTTTGTCGGTTCATCTGCTTTCATATAGGATTCTCCGACCAAAGCCAAGGCCTACGCCAAAGCCAATGCCACAGAACCAAAGCCACAGAACCAAAGCCACAGAACCAAAGCTGAAGCCACGACAGAACCAGAGCTAACATCAAAGAACCCAATGCCAAAGAACCAAAGAACTTAAGCCAAACCTCTACCTTATTTAAGAAATCTCACATCTCCAAACTAAATCCTGCTTTTTGGGTCCTGCTTACTCCAAACCTAACAGAAGTTTTATAAACTTTCATCAAAAACAGCTGAGAGTAACAGATCCAGCCCTTCGCTAACCCCCCAGCCTCAGCAGATAGTTCTGCGGCATCGCTGGCAGAGAACGCAGACACTGTGCAAAGGGTCAGCGACAGTTAAGCTACTGTTGGTCCAATCCTCAGCTGAAAGTAAGCAGAAACCATTTAGAACAGCTGATCTCATCAGTGAGTGAGTGAGCTCGCAGGACAGAACCTTAGTGTGTCTGAGATTCATCTGCAAACGAGGGATGAATTCAACAGAGCAGGAGGAGTGCTGATATTTCACCTCCTCCTTTCTCCTGAGCACAGCCAAAAAATCCTCTCCTCTGCAGAATGCTGAGTCACTGAACAGTCTCCCTCTGCTTTTCCACGTCCTTCCTGCATCAGCCCATCGGGCAGAAGTCTGTGTCGACAGGAAACAGAAACCCTCCCTCTGCTTTGCTCGGCCTTTCTTCAGTGATAACACTTGAACAGAAAAGATGACATCTTAAAAAAGATCCAGATCCAGCAAAAACATTTGCTTTATTTCTTAGATGACAAGATAAAATGACTACAGCCCACTGCTCGCTGAGGAAATTCCACAAACGGATGCAACAGGGCTTCACTTTCACGATAATGTCACATCTAACCGATGCTAATTAGTCCCAGATTTAAAAAATTGCCCTAACTGTCTCTGCTTTTGATCTGCCAAACCTTTCATTTTCCATCCATAATCATAAAATTACAGAAACAAGCTTCAATAGAAGGTCCAAGTATTGTGGTGGACAAATCTGCCATATTCCCATTAAATATTAGCTTTACAGCTTTTCCACGTAAACTCTAAACATAAAGAGACGACACAGTTATGGTAGGGGGGCTACTGATCCGCTCCTATTGAGAATCCAGAGGAGGGGGAGGGACAGTAAGTGAGAGGCCAGTCCCATCATTCCTCTCCTCTGCCTTTTCTCTGGGTGTCGCTGCAGCCAGCCACACCCAGTGACCACGTGAGCGGCCTTCATGCACGCTCTCCATCAAAAATGTCTGCAGCGTTCCCCCAGGACTCCTCCTTGCAGAGATCTCTCACCCAGGCTTCTGCCTGAGGAGCAGGTGAAACATAAAGGGTGGAAGCAGACAGAGCAGGGCTGCTGAATGCTTGACAGAGGAAAACCATCACCGTGGAGCTTTAACCAGCATTTCTGAAGAAGCCATGACAGTGCTTTCTGCGTCACGGACACAGACAAACACGTCGTCACTAGATAATCTGAAGGTGTGGACAGAATCTGGAGCAAAAAGCTGACAGTTTCTCCTGAACGTAGTTTGAATTTAAAGACCTACAAGAATTGTTTTTAACATGTTCTTATGGCATTTTCCTGTTGATGGAGGACATATATAAAGAAAATTAAGCTTAAAATCACGTTTCTCTGTGCTTCTTTATTCAAATCATTATGAATCAGGAGCATAAGAAAAAAAATGCTCTTTGAAAAAGACTGTAGTTGTGACGTAGAAGCTACAACGGCAAGCCGAAAGCTCCCAGCTCTGCTCCATTCTGATGCATCCAGTTGTGGACAAATTTGTACAGCTGGATAGCTCCAACACTGCCCACCATTTTTGTTGCACCCATGCTGTTAGGTTGGAGGTGTGATACGTTATTAGCTAGCAGTAGAGAGTGTAGATGTAGTGAAATGGGTGATGGGAAGTGAGGGCGGGGTTGCAGGGGTGCAGGTCTTTGGAAGGCTGATGGAGGTGCGGCAGTGGCCCAGGCGGTTGAGCAGGTCGGCCAATGATCACAGGGTCAGCGGATCAATCCCCTTCCTCCCAGTCAACTGTCGCTTTGTCCTTGGGCAAGACGCTTCACCCTCCTTGCCTCCAGTGCAGCTCCACTGGCGTGTGAATGTGTATGAATGATCCCGGTGATGGTCAGAGGGGCCGTAGGCGCGAACTGGCAGCCACGCCTCTGTCAGTCTGCTCCAGGGCAGCTGTGGCTACAACAGTAGATACCATCACCAAGTATGAATGAGGAGTGAATGAATAATGGACATAATGTAAGTGCTTTGAACAGCTGGAAAAGCGCTAAATCTAATCCATTATTATTATTTGGGAAGTCAGGACAATGGGAAAAACAGCTCTCTGTGCATCATAGTAATAACTTTAGACCAAATGAAATGGTCAGAGGTTCCAGGTAGTAAAAAAGGCAGAATGCCTTCAGTTGTCACAGATTAAAGTTCAAACTTTCAAGAAGAAAAACAATGTGATTAAAAACGTAAAAATCATCATGCAGATGTGCACGCTGTCACATTTAACACCTGATGTGAGCAGGAGTTTCACTTTACTGTTTGAGTCTTTCTGCTGGAGCAGCCTCCGTATCCCTGCCTACAACTGGAGTCAATGGATTAACATGCACTAAAACATTAGTAGACTATTTGTTTTTAAAAAGTACCCCTTTTTTAATTTTTTTTGTTCAGATCTGATTGTTTGATTGTTTAATTGAACCCTATCCATCCTTTCATGTTGGTCTGCGGCGTTAGGCAGACAAACTGTGTTTTTTATTTTTCAGGTTAACCCTTGTGCTATCTTAGATGACCCCCCCCCACCCTTACATTGACGTGTTCTCCCTACCATGACAAAGGTGGATAAAGGTGGAAAAATGTCATGTAATCCATGGACACCAGTGAAGATCACAAATCATTGAAGAAAAAAGGTTCAGAGCACTGTCTAGTGGGTCTAGATGACCCAACTCCCGATGTTAAAGTGCCTAGGATAGCACAAGGGTTAACTACAATAAGAAGACTTTGATCGGTTTTCTGATGTCGACTTATTTTTCCTCAGTTCTGCTCCTTCACCTGAAAGGATATTTAATAACGTCATTTATTGTTAAAGTGGAACAACAAAAGAAGTTTTCAAAAGTTTTAAAGATTTCCTACAAAGACAAGGCTTAGCCGGGTGGAGACAGCAGGACAATCTTCAGAGAACTTCCGTGTTGAAGCCCTACAGAAGTTCTGAGGAAAGAACATGAACCTGCTGCATCTGAGGGTCAGTCTGGTCTCTCATCTTAAATAAAACAAGTCCCCTTGATGTTCCTTTAAGTTGAATTCTGCATTTATGGATTTCACCGCATTCCATTCTGGTTTGACAGATAAAAAGAAGTTCAACTAAACTTGTTTGACTGACATTGCCAGAAATGAGGGGAGCTTCAGGGTTTTCTGCCTTCTCTTCATCGCGTCTGCAGTGAAGGCTGTGTGACCCCCTCCCTCTGCAGACTGCAGCAGCAGAGGACTCTGTGTGTGGATGTGGGGTGGTCACGATTACTGAGTGATGCTGCAGCAGCAGTGGATGTTCTCACACAAACAACTGTTTTCATCACACAGACAGACTGGGATGCAATGAACCAAACGGCAGCTCTGACTCGGTCCCACCCACCTTGTAGGCTGCCTCTCTCATGAACTGCTTTGCAGGCATTTTCCAGATGGCAGGAACGGTGATCACCCACCTCACATCGTTGTTGTCGAAGTCGCCGCCTGTTTGATCGCTCAGCTCCTGTAAAAGGAAACATTCAAAGGTCATGACCCTCACGGCTCATGCGTCAGATTACAGCAGCGTCAGATGCACTTCACCTTTAAGGCTTGCTCCTTGAAGAAGGCCAGGGCGTATGCAAAGATGTCCAGAGCTTTCACTCGTTTCCCATTGGCTGCGTGAAGGTCGGTGTTGATGCTGAGGTTCTGCAGAAACGCTGAGGTTAGACTCTAGAGTCCCTTTCAGTAAATAACAGTGAAAGGACTGACTCTGCTTAGGAGCTAAACACAAATACCTGAAGGACAGTCCACCAATCAAACCTGAGGGGCCGTTGGTTCTGACATTAGCTGCACTGAAATGTCACAGAACCCTGTGATGGACAAGCAAACCACCCAGGATCAACCACCCGACCGTGGCTGAAATAGGCTCCAGCAACCCCGTGACCCCAACAGGGATTAAGGGGGTTTGGAAGATTAATGGGTGAATGACATGTCAGAAGTTGTGTTACAGCAGAAATGAGTCAAATATGTTAAAGTATTCAAGCTCCTAGGGCTTTCTCGTGAGTCTTTTATTGAGCTTGCCGGGCCTTTTCGCAGAGCAGATAATAATTCATAAAAATAATAATTTGTCATAATTCAGGACGATCTTTTGTTCAAAGGGAGAACTTGAATATTCTGTGATGCCACTTTAAAAACATTGTTAAAAATGACTCAATCTGCTGGGACCATGTCGGCACAGTTAGTCTCTAAGGTTTCCATGACAACGTTAAGTTTAGCAACAACAAAAAAAGGGGGTTGGACCTTTCATTTGTGACCACATATTTTCAAAGATTTTCTTTCAAAAGTTTTCCTTGTAAGTCTGTGGGTTTTCTCCGGGCACTTCCACGGTCCACAAACATGCTTCCTGGGTTCCTTGGTCCAGGGTCCCTAGGTGTGCATGTGTGAGTGTGTGTAGGGGAGTGACTGTGTTCCCTGCCACAGACTGGCGACCTGTGCAGCGTGTGCACAGTGGCCGGGACAGCCTCCTGAAACCCCGTGACTCTGAAAGGGATGTAGTGGGTTAAGAAAAGGGATGGATGGATTTTCGTTTAAACAGGCATTTTTAGTTATTTTCATCAGGGCAGATGGATAGCTCAGTTGTTAAACTTGCACACAGGTCAATTCTGTGGGGGGCAGTAAGCTTCATTCAGTAAAGACCCTTTACGCTGCGGTGTGACTATGTAGCCACAAGGCCGCTCCGTAGCCCGGATGAAATACAGGGTTGTGTCAGGAAGGGCGTAAAAATGTCTGCCAAACCACCTGTGTAGATCAGTGAAAGCTGACGACATGCAGGCGACCCATGAAGGGATGTGATGAAAGTTGAACATTTTATTATTATTATTTTTTTCTTAACAGATTTTTTTTCCTGAAAGCATAAATAGTCTGTGCAATGGCAGCTCATGATGGCGAAAGCACTAAATGACAGTAAATTGAGTTTGATGCTGAATTAAGAGAATGTTTCATCCATCCATCCATGGCAGCAAACATCATGAATCCTCATCCAGCGCTCTGCAGGAGACCAGACCGGGTTCTTTCTGCGTAAACACTGCAGGTCTAGTAAAAGATGCAGTCAGCAGAACCATGTCCCACAGCTGAACCAGCCAAATGAGTCAGCAGGCTGCTGCAGTCAGGGACGAGGAAGAGGAGGGTCTGAACTGCTGCAGCACTGCAGAATCAGACAAATAGATGAGGAGAATCTAAACTACTGGTTGGCCGCCGTAGTGTAGAGGTAAAGCGGTCGACCTCGGTGGATTGATTCCCGTCTTGCCCACCCATACATTAAAGTGTCCTTGGGTGAGACACTGAACCCCACGTTGCTCCTGGTGGTTATAGGTCGGCGCCGTTCTTAGGCAGCGGAGTCGCCATCAGTGTGTGAATGTGTGTGTACAGTCACAGAACGGTGCCTGTAAAGAGCTTTGGGCCTTCAATAAAGCTAGAAAAGGGTTACAGAAGTATAAACCATTTAACAATAGAGAACATAAATCGTCCCCTTTACGACAGACACCTGAGCACCTTTTTGTGAGAGCATCATGAACGTTGTGGATCCTTACCGGAGTGGTGTGGAGCTTCATTTTAAATTTTTCTAGGTACAGCCACTGCTTGGACTCGCTCGGGTCCAGATCGTGGTAAAAGTCCCGTGCAGCGTATCCAAAGCTGTGGAACTTCCTGTCAGGAGTCAGCAAGATGGTGGTCGGGGTCTTCTGATTGGACACGCCGGGGTCTCCACCCTCCCAGCGCCTAGAAGCACAGAATCAGCCGTCAGCAGATGTTGAATCCATCAAAAGCTGCCTGTTGAGCCTGTGTTTGATTTACAGGGAGCTTCTAGATGCTTCCAAGAGATTCAAGCTGGTCATTAAATCCTGTTTCAAACTCTGTCAGCGAGTTCCTGGGTCAAATCAGGTCAGTTTTCAGGAGTCTGTGAAGCTCATTCGAGTAATTTGGTAACAGCTGGTGCTTTATGAGCAGTGAGAATTCAGCAAAATCTAAAACTCAGAGGCTATAAACCAGGGGTGTCAAACATACCGCCCCCGGCCCGCTAGATGGTTGAATTTGGCTCAGTCATGAAGAGTAAAAAATTTAAGGATGTTTAAAAAAAAGCCCTTTTTCTAGTCCATTCCTGTGGCGAGTTATGATTTTTTTAGGAAATAACCGAAATGCGCAATTCTGCCAATAGGGGAAGAAAAGCAAAAGCAAAGCAGGTGAAACAGCATTTCTTTGCACGTGCCAAAAGTGAATCCTAACAGCTTTGGGTGTGGGTAAGATGTAGTTTGGTTCTCCTTAGATTCTCACCGCTGTTACATTGCTATGAGGATGATCAGTAGTGACTCAATAATGACCAGAATGTTGTCAAAAAGAAAAAAAGGTTGAAGTGGAGTGCTGAGCTTTCCAGGAATTATATGTTCACAGAGCTGAATGCAAAACCTGCATGCTTGGTATGTCATCAACAGGTCGCAGTGCTCAACGAATACAACATTCAGCACATATAAGACTCACTATAAAGAAAAGTTTCACCATTTGTAGTTAAGAAAAGAGAAGATTCACCAACTGTTAGCTAGACTGACAAAATAACCGGCTGCATTTACTGCAGCCGTGACGTCAGTGATGGAGCAGTGACACATGCCTTAATGCAGACAAGTTGGAGCAAACATCCAAACCATTTTCAGATGAACTTATAGAAAAATGCTGGAGGCTGAAGAAGTCTTGTTCCCAAAAAGCTATTGACCTTTTGGCCTCTGTGAATGAATGTGTAACAATAAATAACAGGCTTCCATGTTGGTTGAGACATTTTTTCTAACTGAGAAAAAAACAAAAACAAAACTGTTATTTTGCTTTTATGTTACTGGTCCACTTGAGATCAGACAGGTTGAACGTGGTCCCCGAACCAAAATGGGTTTGACACCCTTGCTATAAATGTTTGTGTTGCTGTGACTTCCTGTCCTGCTCAATGCTCCATTCTTTCACAGGAAATGGAACATGTGCCACAGAGTGGGGCATGTGTGTTATCTCCCACTGCAGGGACTGTCTTCCTGCACATAAGTTATGGATGAGCTGAGATTAAACCGCCACCTACACACGTGGTGTCAGCGTTGACCTGACAGGGTCATAAACCTGTCATGTGACACGTTCTGAGGTCACATCCTGGGCTCTTGGTGGATTCCAGTGAGATCAGTGGATTCTCCAGAATTCATGAACTCTTCTGCTACCAAGTGTCAGCCGACGATGTTAGAGGATGATTCTGTCCTGCAGCAGTCCTGGATGGCAAGGACCAGATTGTTTTCACAATTCTTTGCTCTTTCTACACCTTTGAGCAGAAATGTGGCCCCTGCCACACACTCAAAAACTCACCAACAATCGCTCACAATGAATTTTGGGCATAATAAACGTCCCCTCCAAAAATGATTAGGGGCCAAAATCTCATCTGGGGCTTAGAAACAATGATTTCAAAATCAAATATCGGCAAAACACTTGTTTGAAAACATCCAATGGAAGCTATAAAATGATTATGGGATGGCCACAGGACCAAAGTATGTGACATAGAACGAAATTTGAGAAATCTCACCTTTTTGCACAACATGGAGAAAGAAAACTTGTTTGAAGGATCCTCACAGAATTTCCTACACATTCAATCAGGTTAAGTCTACAAACACTATAGAAATTCTGTTGACCTTTGACCCCAAGAAGAGGTTGCCATCTTGAATAAAAATAAATAAATACCTTTACAACTTTCTACAGATGTTAACTCCTTAAGGGTTTTGATCTTTAACCTCCTAGCATCATGAGGAAGCTACTTGGGCAAAAGTATTAGAAATAAAAACGTAATAGGTTTTAGCAGCTTTAGCCTGGCATGTTTGCAAATAAAGGCGTTCCCTCTATAGCAGTGGTCGGGAACCTATGGCTCGCGAGCCATATATGGCTCTTTTGATGGCCACATATGGCTCACAGACGAAAAATGTTTTAGTAGACTGCTTTGCACATGCGCGGACCGTTGACTGTCACCGGCGACTGTCACCGGCAACACAGTCATTTCAGTGTGAAAGTGGCAAAAATACATATCATGCTGTCTATTTATTTATCAATCCTATAGACAACGCAGATGAGGCAGAAACACTGTTCAAGTGGGATTGCCGTATTTTATGTCGTAAAATAGCGGGGCGATGTGCGCTTGCGCAAAAGGGTCCTCTCAACGGCTTACCGTGAACTCGCATTGTTGCTAACTAACTTTAGAAACCTTTTGAGGCTAAAAATGGCTAAAAGAAAAAAAGTTGATGAGTATCGTACGTTTCAGCAGGATTGGACAGATGAATTTCCCTTTGTGGAGAGAGCAGGTTCTGCAGTGTGCCTTATATGCAGTGATAAAATTGCATCAATGAAAAGGTCAAATATTAAACGACACTTCGACACACGTTATGCTGCATTTGAATCGAAATATCCTGCAGGGGACAGCAGAAAAAAAGCATGTCAAGAGCTACTGTCCAGAGTGGAAGGTAGCCAGCAGCAACTCCGTGTTTGGACCCAACAAGGTGACGGGAATTCGGCTAGTTGTGCTGCTGCTTTGGCAATTGTAAAAAACGGAAAGCCATTTACAGATGGGGAGTTTGCCAAATCTTTCATGCTTGATGTTGCCAAATGAACTTTATGCCAACTTTTCGTATAAAGACAAAATAATAAAACAGATAAAAGACATGCCTCTGTCTGCAAGAACTGTTCACGATCGGACCATCATGATGTCAAATCAAATTGAGGCGACACAAGTGAAGGACATAAATGCGGCACCGTTTTTTTCTCTCGCTCTGGATGAGTCAACAGACGTGAGCAATTTATCCCAGTTCAGCGTGATAGCAAGGTATGTTGCTGGTGACACAATACATGAGGAAAGTCTTGCTGTTTTGCCTCTGAAAGGGACAACAAGAGGGGGGGATTTATTTAAATCCTTCAATGAGTTTGCTAAAGAAAAGAATCTACCGATGGACAAACTTGTTTCGGTGTGCACTGATGGTGCTCCGTGCATGGTGGGGAAAAACAGAGGATTTGTTGCGCTTCTTCGTGAACATGAAAAGAGACGCATCCTAAGTTTTCACTGCATCCTACATCGGGAGGCGCTTTGTGCTCAGATGTGTGGCGAGCAGCTTGGCGAGGTGATGTCACTGGTCGTTCGGGTGGTCAACTTTATTGTTGCCCGAGCTTTAAATGATCGCCAGTTTAAAGCTCTGCTGGAGGAAGTTGGGAACAGTTATCCTGGTCTGCTTCTGCACATCAACGTGCGTTGGTTGACAAGGGGGAAGGTGCTCAGCCGTTTTGCGGCTTGTCTGAGCGAAATCCGGACTTTTCTTGAAAGGAAAAATGTCGTTAGCTGACACGGAGTGGCTCCTGAAGTTCTATTATCTCGTGGACATGACTGGACATTTAAACCACCTCAATGTAAAAATGCAAGGCGTTGGAAATACAATCTTATCCCTGCAACAAACAGTGTTTGCATTTGAAAACAGGCTGGAACTCTTCATTGCCGACATTGAAACGGGTCGTTTACTGCACTTTGAAAAACTGGCAGAATTTAAAGATGCATGCATAGCAAGTGACCCTGATCGACATCTTCATCTTCAGCAGCTAGCAGGCTTCACATCTAATCTCCTGCAGTCATTCAAAGCGCGCTTTGGAGAATTTCGCGAGCGCACTCCTCTCTTTAAGTTCATCACCCATCCACATGAGTGCGCTGTGAACAGCACGGACTTGAGTTACATCCCCGGTGTCTCTGTCAGAGATTTTGAGCTGCAAGCTGCTGACCTGAAGGCCTCAGACTTGTGGGTGAATAAGTTCAAGTCACTGAATGAAGATCTGGAAAGACTTGAACGACAGAAAGCGGAGCTGGCGAGCCAACACAAGTGGGAAGAAATGAAAAAACTTCAACCCGCAGACCAGCTGATTCTCAAAACTTGGAACGCGCTGCCTGTCACATTCTTCACACTGCAGCGTGTGAGTGTTGCTGTATTGACGATGTTTGGCTCCACGTACGCATGTGAGCAGTCCTTTTCACATCTTAAGAACATTAAGACCAATGTACGATCTCGTCTAACCGACGGAAGTCTAAACGCCTGCATGAAGCTCAATCTCACATCTTATCAGCCAGACTACAAGAGCATCAGCAAAACAATGCAGCATCAGAAGTCGCATTAATGATAAGAAATGCTCACCATTTACTAGCAACAGCATAGCAGTGTTATTGAAAAGAATGCACAGACTTATTGTAATTTAAAAATGTTGAAAATACATTAAATGCACACATTCACTTGTATTTTTAGTTTTAAACATATTGTAGCGGACTGAGTTTGACTGTTGTTGGGTCGCGTTCCAAGTTCTGGAGTTCATTGAACGCATCAAGCAGAGATCTGATTGGCCCTCAGTTGTGTCGCTCAGCTTGTCATTGGGGGGTTTGGAGCAATGGGGTTCAGCTATGGGCCAAATAAGGGAAATGGGAGGGCTGATGCGGCAGGCAGCGAGAGAATAAAAAGTTGTGGAGAAGCTCTCTCGGTGGGAGAGATTCAGGAGTTGCTGAACAAGTTGTACGTTGTTTGTTACAGCCTGCAGCGACCAGAATAAAGAACATTAAAAGAGTTTAAGTCTCCGTGCCTCAGTGTGGAAAAGGAGCGCTACATTATTGTATGGCTCTTTCGAAATTATATTTAGAAATATTTGGCGTTTATGGCTCTCTCGGCCAAAAAGGTTCCCGACCCCTGCTCTATAGCTTGAACATTTTTTCCTGCAATAGTGTAAAACGTTTTATCGATAAACCGTTGGCTCAAGCTGAACAAAACCATATAACATACAAAGTGATTAGATCAGGAATGTGGGTGTGGTTAGAGAAAAACTTCGGTTCTCAAGGGAATCCAAAAACGTACTTTTGCCAATTATTCTAAAAATGATATAGACCTGTTTGTCACCCTCAGGCAACCAAACTATAAAATGGTTGCTATGGTTCAAAAGTGTTTTTTTTTTAATGACTTTGTCTTATGTAGCTCTGACGAGGATAAAGCAGTAGTCTCTCAGTGAAGGTGGGCGAAAAGGGGGCGGTGAGGGTGGGGCCGTGTTGCGCCTTGCGGACAATGTAACGATACCTGCGACTTTAATTTATTTTTTAAACTTTTTTATTGTTTATGTAAGGTTAAAAAATAATTGGATGCCTTTAAAAGATCAAATAATACTGCCAAGTCTGCAATATAAAAGGATTCAAAGTTTGTAGGTTATTAAACAGCATTAACCATCACCAACATTTGTCTGTGTGGGAAAACAGAGGTCAGAACATCAATGGATTCAGATTATGCATTCACTTATTTTAAAAAATAAAAACAAACCAAATTTGGGAAACTAAAGAAGAGCTCTGCAGAAACCTACAGCTGTTGTATTCTATAGGTTTTACACAGCGACTGCTGCTCTCTTCGGAACATGGCCTCACACCCCCCCAATAGAGCAGCGAGCACACCCTTCCTGACTCACACTTGATCATCAATAATGAATGAAAGTTCTGCAGCTTCATGGAGGAATCTTGGATTGGAGGAGGCTGACGTAGCTTCCATCTCCTAAACTGCCCGGTTACATCAATAATAGGACACGTTTCACTGGGCCGCTGTGCTCACACCAGCAGAGTGTGTGCGGGCTGGGATTGAGGGAGGACTTCTAGCAAAAATGTCTCAGTCAGACCTTCTGCAGCACATGGAGGAAAGAAAAAAGATCTGACCTGTGCCGGGAGGGACTGCTTCAAGGGAAATTGCTTTTACCTATTTAATTGAGGTTGAGAAGGTCTATAAATAGTCTTATCTGCTGCAGACGCAGAATGGAGCTCACCCAGCGTGTTAAATCTCACAAATCCCCCAGTACCCATGTGTATGAACTCCTGTTGTTGATGACATCAGCCAGAGGCGTCATTCTGGGACTGTGTTAATGCAAAAGTAGATCAGAGTTGTTAGTTGTGTTGCTTTGGTTTCATTTTCCTCACGTTTTGGTGTTTCAAGGTTCTGTTTGGGATTTGCCCCTTCCTGTTTCACAGCTGGTTGAAGCTGCTCCGTAAAGCCCCAGTCTGAACTGCCCTTAAGGGTGGATACAGGCCGTCTGCGGGCAGGAAATGGGCATGTGGGTGGGGAAATATTAAGGTTGTAGAGCGCTTGATGAGCCCGTAGGCGGCAACATTTTCTACAAGGTCGTAGTGAACACTTAAACACGTGAGGGCAAGTAAAGGGGAATTAGGTGAGATGCATGCGCGTTGTACAGGGTTTTCATTATATGAACCCCCCACCCCCTCCCAAATCCTACGCACAGAGCAAAGAGCATGTTAGTGATGTTCAGGTGAGAAGTGCACACAGCCTGATTGTTACAAATGAGTAAATTAAACAGTCAGAGCATAGTTTCTGAGGCCGTCCTGAAGGCTTCCTACTGGCATCTTCAGTATCATGTGCACACCCCAACTGTGCCACATCTCCATGGACTCAGTAAGGAGCCTGTGAGCACGCCTTACTAATGACTAGTGTATGACGTAAGGGCATCGTACAACAGCATCGCCAACGCCATAAGTTTGTGTACTTCCATTATCTTTACAGACACTTCACCACACACACACAACAATGGTACGTTCCATTTTCATGTGGACTTTTAAGATGGCCACATGACCCCCCCATCAGTCCGGACAAACCAAAAACCAGCAGCACCAGTGCGGGTCAACCCCGTAAGGGGAGCATGTGACCAAGGTCTAAGTTTACTTTGTTCTGCTTTTAGTCATCAGACTTGGACAGGCATTACCTTGGTGATGCTGTGAATGTTTGTGTTTTGTCCGGGTTCTGGTTCTGGTTGGCTGGTCAACAGCTGCTCTGGATTGGACCAGCAGTGCAGCGTGACAGCTTTCTATTCCTTTAGTGTTCAGCTCTGCTTGCATCAGCAGAGCGCTGTCTGTCACTTTGCTGAGCGTCACGCTGTAATTTGCTCCTTATCCAGTCAAACTGTAAAAGTTCCATCTTCTTTCATTCTTTCCATTTGTGTTCCTCGTTTCCTGCTTTCTTTTGAGAATAGGTTTGATTCTGTTGGGTTTTATGAGGAGAGCTGCTGCTTTACTTTACATTATAATCATTGAGTGACTTAGTTCAACTTTCAGAATGAATTAGGAGATAGTTGTTGTAATCCTGTTCATTCATTAACAGTAAATTTAAAAAGAAAGCCTTTTATCCTTCATGTTATTCCTTCTTTACCCCCCAAACTAACTGAAACTATGTAGTAACATACATTGATGATAACTAATATACTCCAAGATACTTTCAAGTATCTTTTGCCACCATATTTTAGTTAAGCAGCTTTGGGTTTTTTTTCATTTATGCTAGTCTCTGCAGATTAAAAATAAATAAATAAACCAGAGACTTTTAGGATGTTTTATTTCGATTTTAAATCAAATTCAAGACATACCTACAAAGGAAATGCACAAAATGTTGAGTTCAACAAACTTACACTCAATAATAAAAAAAAGCCATTTTTCTCCTTTTGAAATATTTGATCAAAGTTATAATCAAAGCATATTTAAAGGACCTTCATCTAAAAATTTAGCTGTTAGTTGATCATTTTATTATAAGCAACAAGCAGAATTAGGACAGCCTTATTTTGGTTTATTTACTTTAGGGTTCTGCAGCAATCCTGGATTGTGTTGATTTCTGACTTGAAAATGCCTTTTTATCTCAAAAATAAAAACAGTAAACCAACAGAATTTATTGGATACTTTTGTTAACTCCCTGATCCATATGCTCAGCATGTGTTAGCAGCCTTCAGAGGGGGCCAATGTCACCGTGGTGATGTTGTGGATCCTTCTGCATCAGCGAGCAGGCCTACCTCATGGTGTGAATGCACTCGGGCTCCTTGGTGAAGGCGTAAGCATATCCGCTGGACGTCGTGCCGAAGTCGATGGCTACCACCACCACAAAAGACGGCCCTGACTGCACCTGGTCCGAGTCGTTCTGCTGCACACATGTGGACACACAGAGACCAGGATGCATCAACACCACCGGCACAGCCAGAAGCACACGTGTTAGATCTGAAACTGTACTGCAAGAGTATCCATTCAAACAAAACACAGACAGAGTAGAGTTTCCTCACAATCCTCCTTTGATCTGTTGTCAAAGTGTTCCAGTGGTCTTTTAATTATAATTTTGCTGTTTTCAGCCAAAATCTGATAATCTGTGTCGTTTTCTAGGACAGTAGTTCATTCAAAATTCATGAGGGTGGGCGGGGCTGTGGGCGGGACTGTTGGCTCAGAGTAAGCCTGCCCCCACTTCCCATCACCCATCTCTTTACATGCTCTCCTGCTAGCTTAGAGCCCTTCATACCCCCAACATTACGGTTGTAACAAATCTATTTGTCTGTGAGTGGATGCATCAGAATGGAGCAGAGCAGGGAGCCTGTGACCCCCCCAGTGTCTTTTCTACGTCACAAGTACAATCTTTAACAACACCACTTTTTTCCTCTGCTCCTAAGTCCCAACGATTTCAATGAAGAAATACTCATATATCCAATTTTAGTCTACATTTTTTTAAACACATCCTCCATCATCAGAAAAATACCACAAGAGCATCTTGAAAACACCAAAAACAGCATTGAAGTCAGAGTGGGTCTTTAAGCGCTCAAGGAGCTTCAAAGTCTCCCCGAGCAGAAAATGTTCTCAATGCGTCTGACCCGTCTGTGCCGGTTTCACTGGATCTGCAGCTCGTTTCATGCAGAGTTGCATTCATGTGTTCAGCTGGCCTCCTTCACACGTGTACAGCTGTTCTACAAACCATTTAACAGCACTAGAGCTGCTGGACACTGTGACAAGTTTGTAAGTTCTTTTTGCAATGGTTCATTATCTTCAGAAAAGGTCCAAACCTACTGTTGATGAAACTGGACAGGCTTTTACATGTACATGTATCAGAAAAAATGAAGTGATATTTAGAAGGATCGGTTGACTCAAAGACTTCTGCTCCTTTGTAAACGGAACCAGTGTCGTTTTTTTTTCTTTTTTTTACTTACTGTCAGTGTTTTCTTACACAGTTACACAGCAGCTGCTATGATGAAGGGCCAAGAGGAACGCAGTAATGAACAGACCACAGTGTTTTCAAAGCACAAGAGAACCAAGTTCCCGCTGTACCAACAAACCAAGCATATCCTCACACAGCAGAAGTCCAACACTAGAGTACAAACTGATGATCATACAAGACAGAGAACCAGACACAATTAGAACAAACACGTCAGACTATAAAAATATCAGAACTATAAAAGTCACCTGAATGTGAGATGGAGAGAGGGGGGTGATGCCAGGGTCACCTATGCTCTTTGCAGGAGAAGGATTGGCCATTGCATCTGTAGAGGATGACAGACATTTGTGAGTCAAACATCATATTCCCACAGAAAAGGAGGCTTTTCCAACACATCACAGTCTTAAAAGCTGAGCAGGAAAACAAGATCAGCAATGTAAACTTCCTCTAACGTCAGGGTCTGCTACCTGAGGCTCCAGAGCCACACTCGGCCCTCTGACCCTTCCATTGTGGCTCTTTGGTTAGAGCAAAAAGGAAGCTATTTTTTGGACTACAAGGTGCATCAGGCAAAACAAACAGATAAGTCAAACTTTATTCAACTCGCTTACAAACAGTTGCAGCGTGCAACACTCCACCAGGCTCGGGACTACAGTAGCTGAAATGGTCCAACATACATAAAGCCACGCAGCTACATTTAGACAGATTTTTGAGCTCCATGTACCACAGAAATATATTGGAGATCAGTGAGCACAGCCAGAATTCATACATATGATGGCACGTCGGTTTATGAAACAGATTTACTATTAATGTAAAATAAAAATGTGCCTTTTGGTAGGAATCATTTGGTAGGAGTCACTCCGTTGGTTCTGAATTACTAATTTCTGGCTGAGATGTACCAACAACGGTGAAAAAAATTGGGCATATTATTTTCACTGCTAATATGACATTATCTACTGCTACCATGATCCTACATGGTACAGGCTTTTATTTTGAAAGGAAGTCATATGAACATCTGTCAAAAGGTACAAAGTCTTTCATATTACAAAAATAAAGCTACTTTTCTCTTTATGTTTACATATTTATTTAGATCATAAAACAATAGTTCATTTTAATCGATTAAAACAGTAACAATAACAACAATACACAAAGGGGGAAGTAAAACTTTGTTCGCTTCTGTTGGGTTGTTGTTGTCAGTAAGAAATCAACCCAAATGACTCTTTAGGGGTTAAAGGTCACAAACCCCTGCCCTGAATGACCCATGCTGATGGCTCTGATTTTCAGGAGATTTTCTTCCACAAGAGAAGTTGGCAGACGAGATGACCAACAACCCACTGGTAGTTTAGTAAATGTAGGATTTCAACACAGAAAAAGGAGAAACCTTCTCCTTTTAAAACATCTTTAATATTTATTTTTATAGATAAGGAAGAGGCATCTGAAATCTAATCAACTATAAAAGCTGCTTTCCACTTTTGGGGGTGTCTCAATTTACAATCCCAAGAAATTTCCCAGAAGTCTCTACCCAGAACTAGAGTGCATCAATCAAAATAGTCCACAATGCATTGCATTTGAACAATTTGTCATTTAAAAAAAATTTATGTTTCATAAATCATTTAAGTTTTCATCATCAGAACAGAAGATAAAAGCAATCATGAGTTTATTATTTAGGTTTTCACTTCAGCAGATGAATGACATCAAATTTGCTGTCTAAAAAATGGTCAGCATGTGTCAGAACTGCGGTAAAATCCAGGAATTTGGACTCTGCTCGACCGTTGGGGGGAATTTCTGCTGAAGCTTTTGTTTGCTCTCATCCATTCAGAGTCAGGGTTCCTACGGTTCTGCAGTGTGTTCAGATGCAGATTTCTGAGCTTCAGTTGGGTTTTTATGTTGGACAGAAGAGACCTTTACTTGGTGACTGCAGCTCAGGAAAGTTGCCTAACAACCATGGTGCCGATGGCCTCATTCTCTCTCGTCTTCTAGTCACATGTCCTGTTTTTGTTTTTTGTTTTTCCAAAGGGTGGACCCTTCTGGAGAGACATTGACCTTTTTCTCATGTCAATAATTTTCCTCACTCAGTAACATTTAACTTTTTATTGATTAAAAAAATGTTTTATAATCATTTTAACATTGAGGTGCAGCAACAGCTGCGTTTCTAAGCTGCCATTCTGACTGTGGTTAAAAGACACTTGAAAGTGTGATCAGCGAACAGATACCACCTCCAAGCCTTAAAATCCCACCGGGATCAACTTTTGATCTATTGTAAAAGTGTTTGCAGCGGCCTTTTAATACTCTTCTCAATCTTCTTCTCCCCAGGGAGCCACGAGGTGGCCAGCCGGCCCCAGATAGGGGCCAAGAACTGCACCCGAAGGGCAGGAGGTCCCAGCACCACCATTCATGCCCCCTGACATACCCGAGGGACCAGTGCCCCCGCCACCCAGAGTAAGAGAAAACAAAACACCACAGTCATTTTACAAGTCTTGGCTTTGCTTCACCTTTTTCAGTTAATTTTGTTCAAACTTTATTTTAACATTGTTCAGTGTCAATGTTTATGTTGATTTGTGTTTAAAATAACCAAAATAAATGTCTCTCTCTCTCAAGGGATGTAACAATACGCTAAAATCTCAATTTGGTTCGATTCCGAATTTCATAAAGCTCAATTTGGTACATTTGGGTTCGGTACTGCTGTTTAACAAATCTGCCTGATATGAACTGCTATTTTATGAACTATTATTTATTGTTTTCTATTGTGTGTGTTTTGCTGCTGGACACCTGAATTTCTCCCTTGGGAGATTAATAAAGTTTTTATCTATCTATCTATTTTCGGTATTTTTTGGTACAAAAAAGGCCGAAGAAAATGACTTACAAAATGCATTTATTAGTTTTACATAACAATAAATAAAATTGACCTATGTAGGTGATCTGCTTCATAAAATAATATAACTGTTAGCTGCCAGGAACCAAAAACTTTGGATAATTAACACTGACCTGAAAACAAACATTTGAACTGCACATTTTTTTCTTGTAGACTCGATTGTTCCAGTCGCTGATGCCGTTTTAAGTTTGTTAACAGATTAGACGTGTTACTGTGGCATACACTATCTTTGTCTAACAATGTCGACACACAGCATTCCACTTATCCAATTGTCTTTTCCCTTCATGGATGCTGACAACAAAGCTGAAGTGTTCCCCCCACACAGATAGTGTAAGGAGATGGGGGGGGGTCCTCGCGTCTGCATTAGCCATGCTGATGCTGTTGACCTGCTCACTGTCACATCCGTCACCAAATAGCTGTTGAACCTGAACTGCAATGACGTTTCTGACCATGGAAGGCGGATCTTCCTTCGGGGTTCACTACCCCATTGGGACCCTCAGAGCCTCCAGAGCGGGTAAATAATAGAACCAGTCTCTGTTCTTTTGGAAGAAACCTTTTTTATTACTGTTCCGGCGAACTGAGCAGTACACCCTGGACGAACGCTCCCACGTGCGCTCCCACGTGCGCTCCCACGCTCTGCCCTGCCTCCTTCCTATAGGCACGCAAGTGCAGAAACCATTGAGGGTCTCAGTGGAATACCGCAAGTAACATTAGTTAAATGTGTTAACAAAGTTAATACTTTAATTACATAATTACATTAATACATAAATGTATTTCGGGGGGGAAAAATAAACAAACAAAAAAATGAAAAAAAGAAACGGTACAAACGTGAACCGAACCAAAATTGCTGTACTAAAACAGTTCGGTACAACTACGTGTACGTTACACCCCTTATACTGTATATATATATATATATATATATATATATATATATATATATATATATATATATATATATATATATATATATATATATATATATATATATATATATATATATATATATATATATATATATATATATATATATATACATACATACATACATACATATATATATATATTATTCATCTTATTATTCCTGCAGATTCCTGCAGACTTCCAGATCCAGACTGATAGGATGGTAATGGCGAACCAACCAGACATTGTAGTGGTGGATAAAGAACAGAGGAAAGCCGTTGTGGTGGATGTGGCAGTACCAAGCGATGGGAACATCAGGAAGAAGGAACATGAGAAACTGGAGAAATACCAGGGACTCAGAGAAGAACTGGAGAAAGCCTGGAAAGTGAAGGTGACAGTGGTGCCTGTGGTAATTGGAGCACTCGGGGCAGTAACCCCCAAGCTGGAGGAGTGGCTACAACAGATACCTGGAAAGACCTCAGACCTCTCAGTCCAGAAGAGCGCAGTGCTAGGAACAGCTAAGATACAGCAGGACCCTCAAGCTCCCAGGCCTCTGGTAGAGGACCCGAGCTTGGAGGAGAAACCACCCGCGGAGGGTGAGAGGGGCGTAAGTAAATATATTAATATATATATGTGTAACATAAAAAAAAAAAAAACATGTACCACACAAAACAATCATCCCAAGCACAAATAAAAACAGATTAAGTTAAAATGCTTTGTAAAGTAAGAAGTTTTCAGTAGACTTTTAAAAGAATTCACAGTCCACTATGGAGAGAAATTAGACTCAGTCGGATTTGTGCGTGCGTAATTCTTGATTTGTGCGTAAATTAGGATTTGTGTATGCATATTCTTGCTGTGTGTGTGCGTAAATTAGGATTTGTGCATAAATTTGGATTTGTGCGTGATTTGTTACTCACATAATACGTTTTGTGTATAAGTTAAAAAAATATAAAATGAAAAAAATACAAAATGCAATTTACGAATGCACAAATTAAGATTACAACAGCTTGAAACTACTTACACACACACACATCTTTAAAAAACACGCACGAATCCCTTGTTACGCACACACGAAGCCAAAGTTACGCACGGATCTACCGTGAGACTGTTTTCACGTCTCACAAATTCGTCCGTAAGTGCTGCGTTTAAATGCCAGTGGAATGCTCGGTCATTAGAATTTTCCTATCAGCCTTCCCTTCTAAACGTATTTCCTTCAGTGGGTGTAGCAGGGCTTAAAAAAACTTTAAAGGAAAATAAAAATTATTATCTGAGAATATGACGTTCACTTTTAAACGCTAATATATATTTTAAAAGTATATTATTCTCAGAGACACCGAATTGATACAAAATGCGTAACAGGAACGACCAGTAGGAGACACTGTTTTTTTCTTCCGGAAAAATCAAAGGCAGTCAGACTGAGAGAGTCACGGGAAGAATGGCGGCCCATCTCGGTGGTCAGCGCCCCGAAGTAAGTAGCCTCTATGTTCAACACTAACATCTACTGTCTTCATGTATTGATTGAGTCATTGTCTGGATACGTTTAGAAGGGAAGGCTGATAGGAAAATTCTAATGACCGAGCATTCCACTGGCATTTAAACGCAGCACTTAAGGACGAATTTGTGAGACGTGAAAACAGTCTCACGGTAGATCCGTGCGTAACTTTGGCTTCGTGTGTGCGTAACAAGGGATTTGTGCGTGTTTTTTAAAGATGTGTGTGTGTAAGTAGTTTCAAGCTGTTGTAATCTTAATTTGTGCATTCGTAAATTGCATTTTGTATTTTTTTCATTTTATATTTTTTTAACTTATACACAAAACGTATTATGTGAGTAACAAATCATGCACAAATCCTAATTTACGCACAAATCAAGAATTACGCATGCACAAATCCGACTGAGTCTAATTTCTCTCCAGGGATCCCAGGAACAACAGGAGCTCATTCCAGAGTTTAGGAGACACGGCCTGGAAGGATCTGTCTCCTCTGGTCCAGAACCGTGTGCAGAGCAGCGAGCTTATGGTCCTCAGCACAGCAAGTTTTCTACTAGTTTTTCAAAGTACCTTTTATTCGTCTGCTACTGATTCACAAAGACTTGAATAGAGAAATACTCAGAAATGACATGTTAGGCTTAATTGTTTTTATATACGACCTCCATCATGAGAAAAATGCTACAGGAACATTGTCATTGTCTTTAAGAACGCTTTTTGTTGTTGGAACAGCTGATGTCTGAAAACCGTTTGTGATGAAGGTTGCAGTTGTAACAAGAAGACACTTTTGTCAGATTATCTTGTATAATTTCACAGAAAAAAAAACAGAAGTAAATGGCGGTACACCAACTTTACTACTAATAAGACTTCTATAGGAGAAAGGCATTAGAATGGTCCCCCATACACACTAATAACATGTAATGCAAAATACCTGCATGTGTGAAAAGGGCTTCAAATGTGTGTGTTGCTAGAAACTAAACACATTCTAAAGGTTATTGGTTGCTGAAAAGTCTGTCTACTTCTGGTGTTTTAATGTTCTCAAGACGACTTGGCTGTCATCACATGATAGACGACTTGAAAAAAAACGAGGTCGCTCAGTCAGAGACCTGCAGTCAGGGCCTTAACACCAAATCACTTGGGAGAGTCTGTCCTGCAGCTGACCCTGAACTCTGGAACTCACAGGCTGTAAAAGGCCAGAGAAATGAAAAAAAAAAAAAAAAAAGAGCGTGAAGAATAGCAACATCCTGTCCATCCAGAGAGCACAAAACGTCTGTTACACCTTTCTTTAAAACACAACTGACATTTCAATCAAATTGGAGATCGTCTCCCCATTTGCCACCATCATTTTCATTAGTGCGTCCTAATAACCCTCACTAAAAGTGTTCTTTGAACACATACAATAATGGTACTCCCTCGACGTTTTGTAAGTGTCTGGCAGAATCGTCTCACCGCGGGACGTCGTGTTATCCATCCTATTTTTCTGTCTCGTTCACCCTTTTCTCTAGTCCACCCCTACAGAGTGGATGAGTGGTCTGAAGACCCATAATACACTTTGCAAAGCAATTACGGTACAGAATTACAGACCACCTGTGGACAGACTCCCTCCAGGCAGCATCCAGCTCGCCTCCCAAAATCACCTTCACAACCTGGACTGTCCATCCTCCACAACAAAAATTCAACTAGACAAGTCACTGAAATGTCTCCAGCAAAGTATTTCTGAGCTGTAAATACCTCAATCCACTCAAGTATTTCGTTATTGTTGTTGTAAATCTGGAAAATATATATATATATATGTCACGGTTGGTTTTTAGTTTTTTTGACACTTGTGATAAAACGCAGAAACAACTGGGTTTTATAAAGTAATGGTGGGTTATGATGTGAGATAGATTAACCCTGCATAACCAATACAACAGCTCATCTTCTTACTACTTTGTGTCACATCCAATTTGCTCCAAAGATGCGTCACTGCATGGCGTCTTTACTGTAACAAGCAGGCTTCTTAGAAATAAGGTAAAAGTTCTTTATTGGCAGATTTTCTTTAAATAAGCAAAAAAATCTGCCAATAGGTTAAGAAAAATGGCAGAGAATTTTTATTTTAAGAAAATTCTGTCACTAAGACATGTTTTGTTAAACAAAGATTATTTTGCTATTTAAAAACTTTCTTGATATGATTAATTTTCTTGTAAACAGAAATAAGACTATTGTTTTTGTAGTGTTAGTGGCGCTGTAATCATATATCTGTTTGTGTCATTAGTGGTTTTTTTTTTCCTTTTTCACAGAACATTTACACATGAAAAACCAAACACACACATGTGATCAGAGTATATCTTGATCAGTCCACCTTATAAACATTGAACCAAACTTTGACTTTCGCTTCCCATCGTTCTTTTTGAAGGTCAAATCAGAGCAATTTTCCTCAAAACGCTGTTTGTCAGTTTCTGCCTTAATGTTTCCAGTTTACTGCAGCTACTGGTATTTTGAACTATTCAAACAGAAATTGTGATCCTTTTGTCAGCGCTGAAAATCCAACGGCTTCCTGTTTGTTCCTGTTCATGTGCCCTGATGATGAGCTGGGACGTTCCTCTCCTGGAGGGAGACTCTGACCTGCTGGTGGCGCTGGAGACCTCACTTCTACAAATAAACACAAGACTAGAAACCAGCTGAGAATGACCTGAAAACAGTTGTGTGAATTTAAATCCTGATAATTATTTATAGTACTGCCCATGCAAAGGGATTCATGCACCTGACAAATTTGGACTTTTTAAGGTTTTTACGCCTTCTGTTTTTAAGGTTTAGTCTTGTTTGGGAATGAGAGACATTTCCAAAAGGTAGCTACATTCTGAAAAAGAGGCACCGCTGTAAATAAAATTCTCCCTCAGCTTTTATTTACTTTAAAGAAAAAAAAAATTGGCAAGTCAAAAATCTCTCCCTCTCAAGCATTTTATAACACCAATTTAAATAGTGAACTGGCACCATTGCTGCTGACTTTCTGCAGGCAAACAAAGGACAGCAAACTTTTTTTTACTTTCTCCAATAAACACTGAGTCTGGAATGAAGTCAGCCTGACATAACCTTCTTAAATGGTCATCTCTAGGCCTGCACTTTTTACCGCAAATTTATCGTTATCGCAATATCCAGCTCTGCAATATGCATATCGCGAAAGACGGTGAATATCGCAATAAATGATAAACCCAAAATGTGTTAAAACAATCTTATGGCAGCTTGAAGCATTTAACGCATTAAATAAATCCCTTTGTGTTTTGACCAATCAGATGGACGCCTTCCCATTGTTTACCAATCAGATGGAGGCCTATTATGTTAGACAATTGTCACCTATGTCAATGAGGGTCATTGTGAGTATAATTTTCAAACTGTTGCAATGAAATGGGAATGATGTTTTTGGTTATTTTTCTATTTGTTTATATACCGCAAATTATATCGTTATCGCCATATTGATCATTTATATCGCATATCGCAAGTTTTCCTCATATCGTGCAGCCCTAGTCATCTCCATTCCAAAGTTCATGGATGTTATCAACGGCTGCATCATCAGAAACCCTCAGTAGTCTCTGAACTCAATGGTGAGTTTGCCAATCACACCGGCTGTTTACAGTGATGTAGAAATGACCCCCCCCCCCCCCCCCTTAGTATAGCTTTCATTCCAAGTTTAACGTGACGGTTTCAAAAAGCTTTCAGCTTTACAGTTTTTGGTATAAAACTAACATGACAAGAGCTATGACATCATTGTGACCTTGGAATAAATTCTTTGAACTTTGGTTTTTCAGACAAAGTTCACTTTCTTTTGTCCTCGTCTTTAGTTTTTATGTAGGTTTAAACATTTTTATTTTGTGTTCTTTTTATGAAACTGGCTTGATCTCAATTTTTGAAGTAAAAAAAACAAAACAGACAAAATTTCCCACTAGGAATTGCGTTTTTTTTGGACTTTTTTAAGGTTCATCGTGGAATTATCGTGTAACATAATCAAATATATGATATCTATCAATATCTGTTAAAAAACATATACTGAGGTTGAACTTGAAAAAATGAAAACTAGTTTAAGTGTAAATGAACAGAGCAAATTGGAATCTAGCGATTGCTTGCAAACGGGCAATCAGCTTTTGTGTCAGGTGACCTTGTAAATTCTGCAAGATCATCAATCCAGCATCGATTATCTACTCCTGAATCCCGACTAATCCAGGGGGATGAAAATTGAAGCTCTGGTCGGAGCAGAGTCATGACTTCACCTTCCATCGTCACAGTTCCCTCTGCACTGCACCCACGTCAAATCTCTACGTGCAGAATGGCTGATGACTTCACAATACACCTACCAAGAGTCTATGTGGAAACAACAGGCTGTTTCATTCGGTCAGACACTGAGAAGCAACAAAGAGGAAGACACAAAGCAGAAAGGCTGCTGCTGCAGCAGAGAGAGGAGCCTCATTAAATTCACTTCAACAAACGGCACAAACACAGAGCACTGCCATCAAAGAGCCACATTGATGAGAGTGGCCTCAAATGAAGCTGGAGGAGAGAATGTGCTGTGTATTGGTCCCATCTAAGGCTCCATTTATTCATGCCAGCCAGAGAAAGAAAGAAAGAACCCCCTCCGCACCAAGAAGAGCCCTTTCCCGCCTGGCTGCGTCTCGCAGGAGGGTTTCAACCCTCACAGACTAAACAGAGAAACAGCCTGATAGCAGCTGCAGCTGCATGCGCCTGGTTGTGACCAGACAGGATGAGAACACAGACACGACACAAGGCCGTGGAGCAACGGACAGTTCATGAGATTCATCTTAAAACAAGCAGGTCAGACCGGCTTCACATGCCTCTGTGCTTTGACGAAGCAGCAGGAAGCTGACAGCGTTCTACGCTGGTAATTCTATCAAGCCGAACGACGTTAGGAAATCCTGAAATAGGACTTTTATTCAATACTGGGGGTTGGACAGCTAACGGTAACTACTGGGATTCACATTTCAGCCATTCCAACCTGGACAGGAGTGATAAACTGCAGCAGGAGACTCAAAAACATGATTATTGCACCACATAGGATACTGACTGATCTGAATGGATCCATGTTAACTCAATCTAGTGTGATTTTTAAAGTAATTAGAAGTAAATGTAACCACGTTATCCTCCTATTACTGTAACTACACGCTGCAGGTAAAGTCTTTTTGCTCTGATCAGATCAGGTAAAGTGGATCAAGTCTTATTTCAATGTTCATATTTCTAAAGACGAATTCAAAACTCCCACCCTGTAAGCACCAGCCTGTGACGTTTACTTAAAGTCCCATTTAGGGTTGGGCGATGTCCCTTAAATTGGTCGTTGACGATGTTTGCTGTCAACCATCGGGATGGACGATGACATCGTCGGGGGGGGGGGGGGGGGGGGGGGGTATTTTTACATTTTTCGTTCTTATATAACTGCTATTCGTTTTTTTGCTTTTTTCATTTTATTTCCCAACTAATGACTAATCCGCGATGATCCAGTATAAACTGACGGAAGTGACTTTAACAAAAAAAGTAACAAACACAATAGAAAAGAAGTAGTCCGCTCCCGCACTTCACTAGTGAAGTGGACCGGCGGAACGCGGACTTACAGCTTTGTGTTTGATGGGAAGGGGGGGGGGGGTGCTTTGTTACATGAGCGGTATGTGTGGGAGATTTAAGACTGCGATCCGTCCCGCAGCTCTAGGGGTACAAGCAACCGAACTCAGAACCGGGTCTAAAGTGTGTGTCTGTGCACAGCTCGGATCGTCAGCACACACAGCGGTTTGAGCTTCAAAGCAGAAATGTCGCTCAGTCCTTAGAAAACATTCAAACAATCACGCGGATTTGTGTTTCCAGTCGTGTCCCGACTAAATAAAGGCTGATGTTATTCTTACATGTTTACGTGCAGCCAGCAAGCAGCACCACCCAAAGCTAATGTTGTTAGCCCGTGTTAGCATACTGCTAATCCTGGCTTCGTTCAGAAAAAGCACTGACCACACGGATTAAAATTCAAATGATGAGCGAACAGGTGTTTCATAATAACCGTAACATTATTAAAAGCACGTTTAGAAGATCATCTCGTATTTTACCGAGCTGACATGTCAATGTATATAGCCGCTCGGCGCTGTTTAACATAGTTTTGTATTGAATTGTTACATTCAATAAAGTTTGAAAAAAAAAGCCGCTTGGCGGAATTTATATCCTTCCGTTTTTCAAACCCTACTGCGCATGTGCGAATGATTTATTCCGACGGAAAGTGTGACCTTAGCGAACGTTTTTTTATTCTGAAAACATTTTTCTGGGCCCCATCTACACGGTTGGATTCTAATCCGACCATTGATCCCATCAAGATATTTTGTACATGTAACCGCGGCTTATGGTGTCGACGCGCAACGTGGCGGGGGCGTGGCATCACGATGGTGGTCTCTCCACCGGCATGTCAGTCACCCATCACGATTGACGATGATATCGTCCATCGGCACAACCCTAGTCCCATTCCATTCACATTTTCATCTATTTTCAAAGCGTTCCCAGTGGTATTTGAATTATCATGATGCTGTTATTAGCCCAAAACAAAACAAAAAACTGTTGATTATTAGGACATAGTTTCTGCAGAGCAGCAGGAGTTTAACAGAGTTTTGGGTGGGACTTGAAAATGGAACAGAAAACATGTCTTAGTGACAGAATTTTCTTCTTAAAATAAAAATTCCTGTCCAGAACAACCCACCCTCCTCCCTCTCTGTTTACTCGCTCTCCCTCTAGCTTACAGCCCCTCACAACCCCAACCTAACATTATGGGTGCAACAAAAATGCCGAGGAATATTGGAGCTATGCAAATTTAGGGCTTTATGTTGACTCATGGTTAAAGACTCCAACCTAATACTGAAAATGTATTTTTGTTTAAATCACTTTGGTTTAAGTTTTATGTTTATTTGTGAACCATTCATTGTAGACTTTGCTTTATGTTTTGGATCATTGTCTCGCTGGAAGACAAATCTCCGTCCCAGTCTCTGATCTTTTGCAGACTCCATCTGGTTTCTTCCAGAATGCTCCTGTGTTTAACTCCATCCATCTTCCCATCAATTCTAACCATCCTCCCTGTCCCTGCTGAAGAAAAGTGGGCCAAAACCATGATGCTGCCAACACCATGTTTGACAGTGGGGATGGTTTGTTCAGGGTGATGAGCAGTGTTGCTTTTAAGCCAAACGTTTTGCATTGTTGCCCAAAAGTTGGATTTTGAGCTCCTTCTTCCACATGTTTGCTGTGTCTCCCAGTCGGCTTTTGGCAAACCTTTTATGGAAATCTTTCAGAAATGTCTTTCTTCTTGCCACTCTTCCATAAAGGCCAGATTTGTGCAGTGTCTCCTGATTGTTGTCCTATGGACAGACTCTCCACCTCAGCTGTAGATCTCTGCAGTTCATCCAGAGTCATCATGGGCCTCTTGGCTGCATCTCTGATCATCTTCTCCTTGTTTCAGCTGAAAGTTTAGACGGACGGCCATGTTTTTGTAGATCTGCAGTGGTCAGATACTTCTTCCATTTGAACATTCATGCTTGCACAGTCTCCTTGGGATGTTTAAAGCTTGGGAAATCTTTTTGAATCCAAACCCAGCTTTAAATTTCTCCACGACAGTATCTTGGAGCTGCCTGCTGTGTTTCTTGTTCTTCATGATGCTCTCTGCGCTTTAAACAGACCTCTGAGTCCATCACAGAGCAGCTGCATTTATACAGAGACTTGATGACATCCAGGTGGATTCTATTTATCATCATAAGTCATTTAGGTCAACATTGGATCATTCAGAGATCCTCACTGAACATCTGGAGAGAGTTTGCTGCACTGAAAGTAAAGGGGCTATATCATTTTCCACAGCCAATGTTTCAGTTTTTATTGTTAAAAAAGTTTGAAATATCCAATAAATGTTGTTCCACTTCACGATTGTGTCCCACTTGTTGTTGATTCTTCCCAAAAATTATAGTTTTATATCTTTATGTTTGAAGCCTGAAATGTGGCAAAAGGTTGAAAAGTTCAAGGGGCTGAATACTTTCACAAGGCACTGAAATCAATAGTTTTGGTTCCTTGCATACCGGTAACTCTTTTGAGTCTAACTTTTATAAATGCTGACATTTAGAATAGAATAGAATAGAATAGAATAGAATAGAATAGAATAGAATAGAATAGAATAGAATAGAATAGAAAGCTTTATTGTCATCACACAAGGAGCTGGACAAAATTGCAGGTGGCCACCATGTCCACATTAGGGTTTGGGTTAGTTTTTTATGGCGATTACGTTTCTTTAAGCATTTCTTTCATTTTTTTTACACCAAACCTCCTGCATTTGGAATTTTCACAAACCACAATGATGTGGAAATGTAATTCCTCCTTGAGCAAATCAAATCAATTCCTGACAAACAAAACATACTTCTGTTTTCTTTGGACATAATACACCTGATAATACACACTTGTTTGCTAATTTTAGCAGAACCACGCTGACATCATGACCATGATGACTGCTGGAATGCATACAGCCAGTCCTTAAAGCTCACAAAAACTACCTTAGACATTCATTACTGTACAGAACAGCATATTATATTGTTTGAAAGTTAACTATTGATGTGATTCTAACAGAAAGTGATGGACATGACAGCATAAGACAGAAGCTCCTTCCTCTGCATTCAATTAAAATCAGCCCTGCTGCATCTTAGAGACATGGAAGGGACATTTCTCCGCCCATTTATCTCCCATCGGCTGCATCCTCGTTTCCAGCTTTGCTTCCTGCTCTGACGGCTTTGTCAGGCTGGTATCAGTAACAGAAAACAATAAAGCAGCATGGAGAAGGCAGCATCTGTCTGCAGCAGCTCTGCACCCACCTTTCTGTTTCCCATCTCACCATCAGAGCACTGTCTTCTTCTGCTTGTTAGTGGAGCTTTCCCAAAAAAGGTGGAAATAAATAGCTGAAGAAGAGACGGAAAAATGTCATGAGCCAACAACCCTGTCTTCTCTAACTAAATATAAAAACCACACAAGTGATCCGATTGGGGAAACCCATCCATTCATTTTTAGAACCTGCAAAAACCCTTTTGGGGTCACAGGGATGCTGAAGCATATCCCAGCCACTGGCAGGCAAAGGCTGGGTACACTCTAAGTTGTCCTCCAATCCATTGCAGGACAATGTGGCAATGGCCACAGTGGGTGGAGTCAGAGTCATTACATCATTCTAAACTGAGCCATTGTGGATTGCAACCAAAAGTGGAATGGCGAAACACAAATGCTGAACGCACAAGGTGAGCAAGTGATCCATAAGGGCCCGTAGGATGTCCACTAAAACTATGCTCTGATTCTCCAATTTCCTCATGTCTAACACTGAGCACAAAGAGCGTGCACTGATCACATGAACAGCTCTACTCTAATGAGCTGCAGGACATGCCTGCGTCTCACCTAAACTTCACCCTTACTTATCCGTATGTGTGGCTTTAGTGTTTGACCTGTTGCCTGTCACAGCATGCCAGTAGAAAAAGTGTACATTTTCACTCTACAGCCTCACCAAGTCATGTACGACCTTAACATGTTCTGCTGACCACCTGTGTGCCCCGTACAGGTTTAACAATTTTTCGTTCCAATTCTAACACTTCTTTAGCGGCTATGCAGAACAGGTAATGTCTTTAATATGACGTTATTCCTGAGCTTCAACACATGACCACAAAAAGGGAATTTCTGTTGAAACTGAAGCCCAAGGATAGCTCTAATATGTTTTGCAAATAGAGAAATCCTCCCTGACTGCGCTCATTTAAACCAGCTGCTATGAACATGGCAGCACTTTCATTGCTGAAATGAAGACAGGACAGGCTGTTCGGTCGAAATGCTTTGAACGGGTGAAGCTTGTGTGAAAAAACTCCAATAAACGTCAGACAGAGAGACAGAGTGAAACAGGTTCTTGAGAAGGTCAAAATCAGAGGAAATGCCTCTGAACTCTCTGCTGAACAATAGCTTTCCTTCCTGCCTGTCTGCAGTGAAAAACAACATCTGATAACAACTAAGCTTCACTCACACACTGAGGAAGGTAGTCTTCTTCACTAAACCTAAAAGCTCACATCAGTGTCATTATTTACAGCCATTTTTTTATTAAATGTGAGTTGAGAAAATTGTCCTCTGAACAGTCTACCTCCTGGGATTACAGTCTTTCAGATCAGATCCTCCTTTTCTTTGACTCAAGCTATATTTTTACAGATATTTACAAGGGGAAATGCAGCTTTGTTTTTGAAGAATTAACTGAGTTAAGTTTGCTTCAGTTCCCCGCATTTCTAGAGTTAAAGACCCCAATTCCAGCCATGAATCAAAACACACTCGATTGAAAACAGAGTTACCCAAAACCAGTCTTCAGTGGCCTGAGTCCAGCTGTTTTCTCCTTTGATTATTCATACCAAACAGTTGACAACACAGATTAGGTGTACTCCTCAGAAGCTGCAGAAGCAGGAGGAAGGAAAATAACACAAATGTGGCAAAACATTCAACAGCTTTGGTGCACAAACTGAAAACATTTGTCCTCCTCTGAGCTTTGTCCTGGATCCTGGTAACATTAGGAGATTGACTGGGCCAGAGAGGTACAGCAGTGCAAGTTATTTCAATTCCTGAAAACGGGTACAAATGTTCTAAAATGGAGTTTAAAATGCACAAGCAGTAAAAGAAGGAAAGCCACAGTTGGTGATCAGAGTCCTGTTTTGACAAATACCACTTTACTTTTACCAAATGGCCATCGTGAAGGAAGCTGGACTTTAGCACTGAACTTAAATCTGACCTGCTGATTCAAAACCCAAAATTGAAGCATTGCTTTACACGTGGAGCCAAAAGACCCAGATCGTCTTTGGAGAGGTCACAAGAGCCGCTTGGAGCATCACTTCCATCTTCTTCTCATGAAGCAGACTTCTTCATCAGAAGAACTTTAATCATCTTTGATCTACTTTCAAGGCGTTCCCAGGGCCACAGTTTCATTAGAAATTCACCTCTGAGTTTTGAATGGGACCATTGGTGCGTTGTAAGCCTGCCCACACCTCTCATCACACCTTTATTACATACTATCCCTTTAGCTTACAGTCCCACAAACCTCCAGCCTACAATTAGTGATGCATCAAAAATGGCAAGCAACATTGGAGCCATCCAGTATCCGTCCAGTTCTGATCCAGATTCCAGCTCAGAGGAGGAAAACAAAGACGTGGATCATGGATCTATGTGTCTGCAAGTGGATGATCAGAATAAAGGCTCGCCGATTGATACACCTATGTCACAGCTACAAGTCTTTTTGAATGGGATATTTTTGCATGATACTGATTCACAACACTTTGAAGAAAGAAATACGTTATTTATATCTTAATTTTCTTTGTATGTGTCCTTTATGAGAAAAATTCTACAAGAACATGTTAAAAGGACAGAAAACACAATTGATATTGAATTGGGTCTCAAAAAACACTCATAAAATTCTACAAACAACAAGATTCACATAAAATCCTCATTAGTGTTGCCACTAACTAGGCCTGCACAATATACCGCAAATTTATCGTTATCGCAAGATCAAGCTGTGCAATATGCATACCGCAAAACACTGCAAAAATTGCAATAAATGATTACCTTAAATGTGCTAAAACAATCTTATGGCAGCTTAAATTATTTAACGAATCAAATAAATCCCTTTATGCATTTGACCAATCGGATAGACTCTTTAGCGTTGTTGACCAATCAGATGGAGCCCTTTTATGTTAGATGTTCCATCCTATGTCAACGAGGGTCATTTGGAGTAAAATTCTTAAACTGTTGCAATAAAATGGGAATCATGTTTTTGGTTGTTTCGCTATTTGTTTATATACCGCAAATGATATCGTTATCGCAATATTGATCCCTCATATCGCAAGTTATCTTCATATCGTGCAGCCCTAGCACTAACTGTACTAGGTAAGATGATTAATACACAAAAAATTACACTGCGGGTTGCATGTGTAGGTTTTATGTAGACAAGCACAACACCCAAACTACATTGTTTTGGAGCTTTCTGCGCACTACACAAAAATCAACAATCATCATTTCTGCAGCTGAAAGAACTTTCTTGCAGGGACTCTTAAAACAGCATAACTGAATTTTTTTTGATATTACGTTTGACCGTTTTGGATAAAACATGAAAATGTTTCAGAAAAGCCGTTAAGTTGTTCAAAACAGAATCTTGTATCGTTAGTTAACTTCGAACTCCTTTATTTGTGTCAAGCATTTAGAAATGCTGATAAAGCGTTTCTAAATGTAGCAATTAATCAAGTTACAGAAGAAAAAACTTTTACCATGTGAAGCAGAATCTTCTTATGGGTTTTGTTTTCCATTTGTGTCATTTTCTCATGACATCCCTATGAGAACTTTCCTCTCCCTCATAGTTTCCCTTATTTATTTCTTATCACTTCATGAAAATGATGTGACATTCTTTTGTTTATACATCACCCCTTCATGAGGTTTATTTCTCCATCTTGCTTTAGCCTAGAGTTCACAGGATTTCTTTCATTAGAAGAGGAAAAATGTATTTCAAGGCTAAAATGTTTTGGTTATTTTTTTTTTTTTTTCTAACTTGTCTTGTCCAACAGCTAGGCAAACAGATGAGAGCTGAGGGCCTCTTGTGTTAGACATATTTTATTTTAACAAGAGGGGTTATTCATCTTCAGACAAACCAAAGGTATGTCTGAATAAACCCCTTTTGTAATTGAGGCCAAACTTTATTAATTTCAATCATGTTTGAAAATCTTTGGTGTTGGACCGGACGGAAAAAGAAAGGAGGGAAGAAGAGAGAGGGACGTAAGAGAGAGGGGGGGGTAGGAGGGTGATAATCGGAGGGGAAAGGGGGTAAGACCATGAAGCAGCATAGAGCAGACAGGCTTACTGGTTGTTTATCGTTACGGTACGGTTCAAATGTAGTACAAAAAGGGCGGGGCCTGTTCACACACACTCAAATATTATCAACACACCTGCTAGCCGCAAAAATGTCCACATGTCAACATGCACACAAAACAGATAGTGTTCACGAACGCATACCTATGCCTTTAAACCAACTAGTGTGAAATCTTTCATTCATTCAATCATGCAAACTATTAGTGCAAAGGTGAGCCAACACCTGTGCTCAGGTGAGTGTTTATGTTCTTCTAAAATGGATGGTGGAATGTGAAAAGAAGGAGGAGGAGCGCCCAGCCACCCCCACACCCATACCCCCGCCGCAGCAGCAGCGGCAGCCGGAATTCCCCCAACGCCACACGGGAACAGGCAGGGAACAACCGCCCCCCGGGCGACCAAGACCGCCACCCAGGCCAGGGCCAGCAGGATCGCCGCGAGGCCCCCAGAGCCAGAGAGCAGGGAGGCGCAGAGGGAAAGAGAGCGCCGCCCCAGCCCAGCCAGGAAAGCAGCCCCCCGCCGCGCCGGAAGAGCCCAACGCAGGGCCCCACCGGAGAGAGACGCCCACAGCCCCAGACGAGCACCCCACCACCACCCAGGAGTTCCGGGCATCCCCCCGCCCCGACCCCAGGTACGAGCCAGGACCCCCCAAGGGAGACCCGCTCCGCACTCCAGGCAGCCACCCACCCGGCCCACGGTTGGTCCAGGTAGGAGCAAGGCAGGGGCCCGCCGCCCCCGCCCAGGAGGGGGGAACCCCGGGGAAAAAAGGGCGGCCCACAAGGGGTGTTATAAATATGGCCCGACCAGGCTCAGCCATGTTGGAAGTTTGGCGGGGCCCAGCGCCCAGGGGCAAGGACCAGGACCCACCCCCCAGGGACACGAACACCCCCGGCTCTGGTGTAATATGAACCCCCCCACCGCGCGGAGAGAGCACCGCCGGGCCCAGGGAGCCGGCACCCAAGGGACACGGCCGCCATCGCCAAGGGGCCCACACCCCCCACCAGGGAAGGGGTAGGGGACAGATGGACCCAGGTCCCACCTTCCTTGTAAAATGTGTGTGCGTGTATGGGTGCTTGAGAGGGTGTTTGTGTGCATGTGTGTGTGTTTATGTTTGAATGTATATATTGAAGGGGGAGGGGTGTGTGTACTAAGGGGGGTGCAGTTAAAATTGGCGAGTAGGGCACTAAGGGGAAATCTCCTGATTACTCACAGTGATGTCCCCTCACCCTCCACACCAAGGGGCCCTAAATGTCTAAGGTGCGGTTAAAATTGGCGGGTAGGGTGCCAGGAGGACATCTGCTGCTTGCTTGCAGTGATGTCCAAGCACCCCCCCCTACCAAGGACCCTACATGTCTAAGGTGCAAATAAAACCGAAAGAGGGGGGGCCCACTCCATACGGCAACCATAGGAGGGGGGCCACTCCCAAGTAGCCCCCCCCAAGGCGCATCGCAGGCTAGACCCCCCACCCCCTCACCCTAATATGAGGTTATATAAGGAAGGGGGTAAGTTGGGGACAGCTGGTAGACTGTCCCCCGGTGGTCAAACAGCCGTCCCCCAGCCCACCCCCAGCAAAGGGGCCAGGGCCACCCAGCCCAGGGGCCCACCCCCGGAGGCGCCGACACCCTAGGCCCGGCACCACCCGCCCCACACAGAGAGAGAGGAGCCAGAAAGCGTCGCCCCCCCCGGAGCAAGCCCAGGCCCCCACCCCCAGACGCCGGCCCTAGAAGAGCTCTGGTCAGGCCTCGACGGGACCGAGGAGGCCAACCGGCCGAGGCAACCACTGATTGCCTCAGCGGAGACCCCGACCCGTTAGCCCCCCCGACCCGTACTAATAATGGGCCCCCCCTCCCCCCCAGAACGCCCCCCCACAGGACAGGGCCGACAAGCCCCCCACCCCACCCCACCCCAGACCCCGCAGCCGAAGCGGGTGACACCCAGAGCGACCGGGGGCCCCGAGAGGGTTGTCCCGTCCCGTCCCAGAGCCAGGGAAGGGCCGATCCCAGCCCCAGGTGCAGATGGGCAGCCCATCCGGCGCCGCTGGGCCCCCCCCACCCGAGCAGGGCCCCCCGCCAACCCCCCCCAGCACAGGCAAAGGGACCACCCCCCCAAGCCAAGCCAGACCACCACCCCACCCCCCCACCACGCACCCCCACACCCAAGCCCAGAGGACCACGCAGCGCCCCAGCCCGCCCCACCCAGGCACCGGACCCGACCCCCCGACCAACGGAGCCCCCCACTGCCCCCGCCAAGCACCGGAAGCCCCGACCCCCACCCCAAACCACGGCAGAAGGGCAAGGAGCAGCGACGACCAAGCCCCCCACCCCCTAAGTCATGGAGTCAACCACAGGAGACCAGAGAGACTGAATTCTTTCAAAGTTACTTGAGCTTTGGGCTGACATTTTTTCCAAGCTGATATGATCAAACAGCAGATTTCTGTGTTGACTTATGTTTATATTTTTCTTGTTTTTCCAATTTATTAAAATAGTTTTTTTGGCAATACAAAGAGTTATGAAAATGTTAGATGCTAATCCTTCTTCTATATCGATGGCACTCATGTCACCAAGCACACAAAGTGACGGTGAGGCAGTGATTGAAACCTTAAGCCAGACTGATAAATCGGCACATACCTGCTGCCAGAGAGCCTGGACAGGAGTGCAGAACCACAGTGCGTGCATGTAGCTGTCGGGTAGATTATTATCACAGTGCTCGCAAATGTCTGAGTTACTGAGACCCATCTTGAACATCCTTTGTCCAGTGTAGTAAATTCTGTGAAGAGTTTTGAGATGGATTAGCTGCAGATTTGGACTTTTTGTCAGTTTAAAGGTGTTTAGACAGAGTTCTGACCAGAAGCTTTCATCTGTGCTGATGCTCAAATCTGCATCCCATTTTTTTGTTGGAAGGGCAATATTGTTATCTAAATTACATAAAAGTTTGTATATTTTGGAGAGAGTTCTATTCATTGAAAAATTAATCAGAGTGGTAACTACATCTGGTAGCTTTAAATCGTCGTCTTTAATTTTATACTTTTTAGTAATACTTGATTTAAGTTGCTGATATTCCAAGAAGTTATTTATTCCATGTTTGTCTTGAAGTTCCTGGGGAGTTATGAATCTTCTATCAATAATTACGTGCTCTAGTTGTTTTATGCCCCCTGCTTGCCAAGCTGGGAAGTGAATCATTTTTTTGTTAATAAGGATGTCCGGGTTGTTCCAGATGGGTGTCATTTTGCACGGTTGAATTGATGATTTTGATATTTTGAGAAATTCCCACCAGGCTGTTAAGGTGGCATTTATATTAATGCTTTTGAAACAATCCTGTTTTTTAACTGTTTGGCTAATAAATGGTAGCTGTGAAAGGTTGATCTTTCCACATAACGCCTGTTCCAAGTCTAACCATGAGTTGGTTTCTGGATTATTAAAAAATGAAATGTTTTGGTTAGCTGCCTAAAATTAACACAAAAGAGGAATATTTTATCCTAAGCTGTATAAGGTAATACACTGTAAATATTAGTGGATTGAAAAATGTATGAGTTAGGTGATATTAAATGACAGTAAGCCTCACACTGATCAAAAACATTGAGTACTACTTAAACTTTATCAGTACTGTGTGCGTACATAGGCGAAAAAATATGGCCAAAAAATAAAATTTCCAATTTTTCTCATTCCAAATTTGATTTTAATTGAAATGTTTGCTCCCTGCTTCTACTTTCTTTAACAAACTTTTCACATATTTACCAAAAACTATTCAATGTTAACATATCCTTTGGAAATTGGCTCTAATACATGGTTTAATAAAGACAAGCTGCTAAATGCAAAATACATCTGCTAAATACAAGCAGATTTTTACCGCTAGCTTGAGCATCTCATAAAGAGAAATACTAGAACGCATTCGGCAGAGCATTTCTGGTAGCAACAGTCATGAAACGGATTTTGCTGTTTGTGGTTTGATGCTCCAAGATTGAAGTCACAACCCCAGAGACCAAAATCTCATTTTAGACTCACCAGACAAGATGACCGGTAGATAAAAACCAAATGATTCCATTATTTTACAAAGAAAAACTATAAGTGTTATTTTTTTAAAATGGCATTACGTTCAACACAAACAGAGAGGAAGTGACAGCATCATGAAAACATCAGATAAAAACAACAGTTTTCTTTTCTAAGGAACTCCTGTATTGATTTTTAATCAACCTTTGTTCTCTTCCTTTGGTGTTTTCACGCCATCTAATGTTTGATTTTCAATCCTAAATGAGTTGTTTGTGTTTTCTTGCTAAAAAACGCCTCCATGAGAAGAGTGGTTCAGTCAGTCACCTGTAGTCTGAACTAACTGGAAAGTCTTATTAAAACTTGCTGAGAAAACAAGGACAGTTTTAATAAAGGGGAGCAGATTGACAGAAAGGGCACATTTTCCCAAATTCTGCCTCCAGTTGATTCATTTTTACATGAAATCATAACAGAAACAGACTAAAAACATGATCATGTTTTGGATTCTTGTCATTGAAAGTAAAAATGCAGAACTCTCACGGGAGGGGCTTTTTTTTAAATGTTAAAATCGTTATGTTACAAAGGCACTACTAATGAAGTTCCATACATAGTGCCTCTTATTATATTTATAAAATACAGTTTTTATAAATGTAAATGAATTCATTTTGTTGCATTTATCCCCCATGTCTTACTCTACAACAATGGAGTCCTGTCACTTCCAGTCTCTAGCCTAGTTGAGGAATTTAAGTGCGCCAAGGTGAGACTTGACATGTCACCCCCGAGATCCAGTTGTAAGAAGCCCAGCTCCAGTCCTAGCAACAGGGAAGAAGTGGAGCCTGCAGTACAGCTGTAGCTGTACTGCAGGCAGCTTTAGCTGTACTGCAGGCCAAATCTGCTCTGCGTCATCAAAACATATTGGGCGTCATCAAAACATATTGGGCCATGTCCAACAAGGCAGAGGAGGCTTTGGGTTCGGGGTGGTAAAACCTCTCTGGCAAAAGACATCTGTAGCGGAACGTCAAACCATGGTGGTAGAGGAGGTGCGCCAACTAGAAGAAGCACGCAGACGCTCCAACGCGATCGCGCAAGCAAAACAGGGCCAATGATTAAGGTGGGAGGGAGTTGAAAAGAGGAAACTCATTTGGAGCGAACTTTGGAGCATGAAACGCATTAGGCCAAGTTTCATTGTCCGAGCCACCTACGATGTGCTGCTCTCTCCCACAAACCTGCACCGTTGGCTTGGAAAAGAACAATTTTGCCCCCTTTGTTCAGCAAATGCAAAATTAAAGCACATCTTAGTGGGCTGTTGGACCAGCCTCATGCAAGGCAAATATACATAGAGACACAACCAGGTCTTGAGATGTCTTGCCAATACACTTGAGTGCAAGAGGGTATTTATCAATGCCAACCCATTAGCAGCCAGGATGTGTGCCGACACCCACCACCATTTGTCTGGGAAGGGGAGAAACAAGGGAGTAATCCCTTTTACCCTGAGCTGACCCTCTGAATGCAGCCAGGGACTGGGAAATGCGAGTCGACCTAAACCAGAGACTTATCTTCCCCTCTGAGATTGCAGCAACCACTCTGCGTCCAGACCTTGTCCTCTGGTCTAATTTGTGCCGACTTGCCTACATCATAGAGCTGACAGTTTATTGACAGCTGCCCAAATGCCGGCATGGCAAGTAAAAGAGCTCCGTGGCGGAGCTAGGAGCTATGTCCGATGGATCGTATGTCAAAGCAGCAAGCCTAGGTATCATAAATCTTATGATATTTTTCTTGTATTCATTGAGACAATAGTAAATTGATCGTTCTTGTTTTTCTTTTTCCTTTCTTGAACGAATGTGGGTCACAGAGACACGGAAGTTACAGCTGAAAGCGGAGAGCATATGCGTGTTTATGAATGACTTATGACATGAATAATTATTGCGCTTGCATGAATTAATTATTTCGTTCGCACGAGTTTATCATTTCGAGGGAACAAAATAGTATTTCGAGCGTACGCAATATAATCTTGTGAGAGCGGAATAGTATTTCGTGCGAACAAGATATTAATGTGTGGGAACAAGATATATTTTCATTTTTTAATGTCACGACACGGGCTCCGTATAAACCAGAGCTGTGACAGTGTGGGATTTTTGCGCAAATGAATACAGGTACAAGTAATAATTACAATGCCGTATTCTTTATTAACAAATAACGGTACCAACTTATTATCTAACTAATGAACAAACTATATAGGTGTTGTAGAATGACTATGTGTATGTGTGTCAGCACGCTGCGTGTTTAAGAGGAATGAGCGCGTACCGCGCAAGAGCGTGCACAAGTGTTGGGGGCGCGCGGTCATGTTTGGTGTTACGGAGTGAAGGAGAACAGTTAAAGGTTTCCCTAAGGTGTTGGAATAGGTTTGTGGTGCTGCTGCCTTTGACTGCGATGGGCTTTAGGCAAATGTTGCAGCGTGGGGGGGGTCTCTTCCTCCAAGTCTGTGGCAGTAAACCCATGCCAGTTCCAAACAACAGATGATTTTATTCCTTTCTTGGGAACAAACTTCCCACTCTCACTGGTAGCCATGCTGTCGCTTGCTGTTTCGTGTGTGCTATGATGTTGTTGCTTGCCATACTGCTGTGTGAAACTAACGCTACGGAAGCTCTGGAGAGTCAAAAATGTGCCGTCACACAAAAAATAATAAAAAAAAAACATTTTTAAATCGTTCATGACAAAAATTTTGAATTAATTCGTTCAACTGATTTTTCGCCCAGGCCTAGTAGCAGGGACTTAGTTCTACCACAAGGACACTAACATTAAGCATTTAGTATGCAATGCTATGTTAAAGTATAAATGTATGTACAGGTGGTGGTCCTGTTAATGGAGGTTCAGCTCTTCCTCAAACCAAAGACAGACATGAAGCAGATTGGTGGGGTGATAGAGATTACATCGGGGAAACCTGAAGAAGCCAGGGGGAAGTGAACACTTAGTGCTCTGATTAGGTTCAAAGTGTTGGATTGGCTGTTGATTTTGACCAGCAGCGTTCTTATCTTTCAGCTGTTAGCTTGACAGGCTTTCAGCACAGACAGCTGATATTAACAGATGCACCAAGGTCAAAGTTTATCTGAGCAGGACTTGCTCTGCCCAGCTACATTGGTGGCAGAAGAAGTCAACACAATAAAAGTCTTACTTTTCTTGTTAAATTAGTTTCACATAGAAGAAGTCAGTTTCAAAAATAAGAAAAAAGCCATTGTGGATTCCACCTCTTACAGGTTGGGTTAGGTTTTGGAGAATTGACTGACTTACATTTAAAAAAATAATATTTAATCCTTGGGTGTCTGAAACTTTGGAGAAACAGTGATCTGGGATTTAACAATTTTCAAATGCAGATTTATATAATCTTTTTTATCTCACATTGGTATATCTAACTACGATGATTTTCTAAAACTCACTCTGTGTTTAAAAGATTGAGTTAAACCTGCACAAGTTGACAAGACTATCTGCATAATAGAGTATGTGGAACTTACATTGTGGCAAAAAAGTATTTGGCAATCAGAATTTCTAAAAAAAAAAAAGCTAAGAGAGGTCTGTAAAATTTTTCATGTGTACTCTTGAATGGTGAGAGACAGAGTAAAAAATAAAAAAAACAATCCAGGAAATCCCATTGTACGTGTATGATTTAAAAAATTATATTTCTTTTGATAAATGTTAATTAAAAACAAAATCAGTTGCACTTTAAATGGTCATGGAGATTTTGCAATTTACAATTCAATTGACCATTCTCTTTCTAAAAGCATTTTGAAATTTATTATACTTTATTAAAACAATTACATTTCAATACATGGGTTGGTTTAAATTTATTTTCATAAATAAAAATTAAAAAGAAAATAAAGATAAAAAGAATGCTTAATCAGTTATTTAAGATGGTTAAATTGAGTGATTTCTAAGTATATTACTTCACTTGCTCAAAAAATTGATTCATGATTTTTCCTATTGAAACTGTTACGGGGAGGGGAAGAGGGAGTACCCAGGCGCAGAGAGGAGAGGAGGCAGGAGGTTGCAGGGGAACGGGGCTTTAATAATAACAAATGACTACAAACCAAAATCCACTGCTTAGCAGGCTAGAAACTCGAAACTTGAAAATACACAACGCTCGAAACCAGGGAACAGCACAATATGGACCAGCACAGGAGGAAGGGAAAGACTAGACTTAAATACATACAAGGGAACAAGACACAGGTGGAAACACTCAGGACTGATGGGGAAAGGTAAAACTTGAGACAACAACAAAACAGGAAATGCTACAAAATAAAACAGGAAGTAACTCAAACAGGCCCGAACATAAAACAACTAGAACATAAAGGCAAAGAACCTAAAACCGTGACAGAAACTTAATTTGTACATATTTTTAACTTTTGATACTTGATCACTTTTTGCTGTGAAGTTTTTTGAAACAGTGTTATGTCTATTTTTCTGACATAGTATTCTTTTTTAATCATGTACATGATTTTTCTAATGAGTATAATCTGCATAGTTTAGATAACTGATCTGCATTTGCCATGTAGATTTCTAAAATAGGTATGTCTATTTTTACACAATAATTAAGTAATTCATCTTTGTCATTTGCTTTATTGATACCTAAGGATTCTTAATTCTATCTGATAAAAGTTGTGAACCGGATAATGATAAATCATGTAATTAAATGGTTACGGTAGAACAGGGGTGAGATTATATAAATTCGCTTCCTTCCACTCCCTTTCAAGCAATCTTTCATTTCATGTCTGATTATCCTAAATTTGATTAGTCATTGAATGAATGTATAACTGATGATTGTAATGTTTTCGTGTATTATTTTTACTTGATTCCTTGAAATAAACCATTTCAAATCAAAGTAACTTCAAAGTAAAGTAACTTCAGCCAGACATGGAGCCGCTGTGGCATTGAAGAGGCAGCCTGCTCTGTCCTTCTGAATCTTATTATATTTTCTTATTTTCATTGAAATAATGCTGTGAGTAAATATCAACTGCACATTTAGGCTTCAATTGGTTGAAAATGTAAAAAGTCTTTACCATAGTAGAAACTGCTCTGGTCCATCTTGTTATGGGAAATGTGAGCAAGTGACCAAGAAGTCAGACTAAACAACTCATCTCAGTACTGATATCCTGCTGTGAGCAGATATCAACTGCACATTTAGGTTTCAATTGGTTGAAAATGTAAAAAGTCTTTACCATGACGGTTCAGAATACATTAACAGAGGAGAATCTGTTCCAGTTTCTATAAAAGCAACTAAATCACAGCTTGAACAGTAAAATACTGTTTCAAAAGGGATTATTATTTATTAAAAATTGTTAGTCTTAATGCTAACTTGTGGTTTAACCGCCATCGTTGACCCTAACAAACGATCTCTTCATAACTGCAGAGTAAATGCTGCGACACTCAGCTCTCACAGACCAACAAACAACAGAGGCAGTGTCAGAAAGCAGCATCATTGTGAACATTCAGCTGCATGACTTGCTGCTTTGATTGACTGCAGGATTTCTCCCCGCAGCAGAGAGGAGGTGGGCGCATTAAAGCAGGCAGTCGGCAGAGTGATGCTGCATTTTTGTCGCATAAAAGAGATCAAATGGCAAACTAATGCAAGAAGCTTCTTTGAAGGGACTCCCCTTCAGCTGCTGCCCCCTCCAAACTTACAAACTACAATACCAACTCTAGAGTCACAGTTTGATTTTAAAAATGGCAAACTCAAATATCTGATGCCTCCACGTGTAATGGCAGTAAACTTTAAGTTTGCAATGGTGTCACATACTGATTCAGGAGGAGACCTCTAAATAGCCTAAGTAATAGTTAAAAAAAATATTTGACGTCGTCATTTTTTTCTTTTTAACCCTTGTGCTATCTTAGATGACCCCACCCTCACATTGACGTGTTCTCCCTACCATGACAAAGGTGGATAAAGGTGGAAAGATTTCATGTAATCCATGGACACCAGTGAAGATCACAAATCATTGAAGAAAAAAGGTTCAGAGCACTGTCTAGTGGGTCTAGATGACCCAACTCCCAATGTTAAAGTGCCTAAGATAGCACAAGGGTTAATGCAACAAGCCAGGTTTTGTGGCAGTAGGAAAGAAATTGATACCTGGCACCTTCCCTGAACTTATATCTCCTAACAATAAAACATTGTAAAAAGGGGTGGAGTCATAGATTCTGTAATGATTACCTTTAAACATACCAAAGTCTTTAAAAACCAACAATCAGTTTTTTGGTTTATTTTCCAGTTTGATACATTAACACCAGCATTAACACCTGAACAACACAGGCTCTTTGACTTTTCATAAATCTTTGACCGTTTGCGCTATCTAGGTTCCCGTGAATCAGCTGATTCTGGAAAAAAGCTGGTTTTCATATGGGCTTTGCACTGACACACCTTGCAAATCCACCTTTCTCCACATCAGAATTAGCAGACTTACGTTAATTGCATAAGCACTTCACTACTGAAAAGTGTTGTATTTCAGCACAAAGGTCCACTTCAGAATCAGTTGAAATAAAATAAAAAACTCAGGCGTTTAAGGGTTAACAATCGTAATAACAATTTTTAAAAACTTTCATGAGACTCACACCTGCACATTAAGTGTTTCTCACAAATGTGCACGCTGTGTTTCACAAAAACACAATACATTTTTCAGAAATGCACAATAAATGCTTCACAAACATCATTCATAGGTCGTGCAAACTCTAGAATGTGCGTTCACAAACCCGCTCTGATTTGTGAACCTCCCCACATTTGTGAGAGATTTCTCTGACGTGAATGTTGAGACTTCCCTCACGCTGCAGGTCAACTAATGTCAATCACCACTGGCTAATGAATCTGTCAATCAAACTCATCCGCAAAGCAGGCGTGCTCGCTTTCAGCCAATCGAATGGCCTCTTAGACTTTCTCCAGGACCAAGTATCACTTAAAACTTTATATGAAGACAGTCAGACCACTTATTAACTACTGGACATAACTGTCAACCATAAGGTTCCCACTTCCAGGGATCTATTACAGTAGCAACAACATGTATCCCTATCAAAAATGTAAAATACCTGAAAACAGTAAATTACTGACTATGACTGTAAACAAAAGCTTCCCAGTGCCAAGGATCTGCTAGGAACAAGTATGCATTTAAAAGATAAAGTGTATCTACAAACAGTCAGAACAATATCGGTAGATCTTTTAATATTGGACTGATAGCAATAAACTCAAATTATACAAATATCGATTGATACAATCCTGGCAGTGATATATCGCCCATCCCAACTAAAAATCTGATTTTATTAGAGATCATAAAAAGCGAAGCAGGAAATACCCATGGAAATGCATCATTTGGTTCAGGCGAGAAAAGGGTGAAAAGAAGAATGAACCTGATGTTTCAGTCTCTTTGCAGTAGGCTTCATTCATGCGTGTCTCACAAACATCAAATACAATCATAGGAAACGTATTCTAATATGTTCTTGACAACAGCATCCATTACATGTAAACTCAGATTATGTCTATTAAAATTATTTGATCTCGTTTTAAAATTGTTGATTCTTTTTACATTTATATTTATTAAAAACAAGTACACATGAAGTAGAAGAAAAGGCTAAAACAAAATTAGTTTCAATAAAGGTTTTTCATCAAGGAAAATTGACACAAAGTTTTTTTTAATCAGACTCTTGCATTCTGGTCTCTCTAAATATGAAACTGTGTATTTTCTGAAAAGACAAAATCATGTAAATGTGTCTTTTTTAACATGCAACAGCACAGTACACTCCTCACAAATCTGTTCAGTCCCTCCAAGATTTCTTTTTGAAGCAGAGCATAGTCAGCCTGCAGGCTTTAAGGCATTTCCAACACTATTACGTAACACTGGGCCGTTGCCAAGCCTCCAGTGATGTCAGTCTCTGCATCTCCCCTGAGGGGCCAGACTGGACCCTCCAGTCCAGACTCCATACTAGTCTGACCTCCTTTAGAGGACAGGATTCAGTTCCACCCCATTTAACACACGCCTTGCACTACTGTAGAATACTGCTCATCCTCAAGACACGTGCATGTTTTATATGGAGATATATGGTCAGCAAACACAATTATGCACCTCTGTTATTTATTTTGAAATAAACAGCAAACATATTAAATGACATTTATTAATACTAAAGAATCACTAAAAATAAAATATTTAAGAGAGTTATTAGATTTTGAACCTTTTTTAGGTGACTTTTAGAGTAGTTTCATCCTTTTCAGTTTTTAAAAAAAGTTTTCTAAATGGTAAACGAAGCAGCAGACGGTGATGAGCACGCGCCCACCTGCGCACGTGCTGCAGGTTTGCTGCATTGAATCAAACTCCGGTGGGACGGATGAACCACGTGACCCAACTGCGCCGTTATGAAGGGCCGGGTGGGGGGAGTCTCTGCTCAGTCTGACCACTGAAAGCCCCCACCCGCTCTGAAAACATGAGCATGATTCGAACCTGGCGGTTTTCTAGCCAAGCCGCCGCGCGCTGGACCAAAAGGCGGGGTCCGACACGCGGCGGACGTCCTTGCAGACACCGATCCAATGTGGCGCGTGCGCCCTGCTGAGCACAGACGTGAACAATCTTCACGCGGAGTTATCCCACTCTGCGGAAAAAAACACCTCATACAGCCACACTCAGTCCGTACGCAGGAATTTAAGTGCGCGTGAACGCACACCACCTTCATCCTCAGCAGGACAAACCACCGCGTGAACGCGCTTTAGTCTGCATAACGATATCCTAAAGACATCCCGAACCGTCACGGACTCCTCACCTGTTAGGATCTTGTCTGTCGCCGTGTCCTTCTCGCTCATCGTGTCCCGCAGTCTGACCTCCTCCCGAGCCTTCTCTCCGATGCAGCTGCACCAAGCAATCTTCCTGCTTTCCAAGTCCTCGGTCCGGGAGGGGTAATGCCGCCAAAAGCCTCCTCTGCGGTGCAAACTCGGAGCCTCCTTCGACTTCTCGTCGCTTTGCAGCGAGTCCTTTTGCAGAGAGCCGCGCGGAAGCAGCGCGAGGCTTCTGAGAGAGGGGGACGGCAGCAGCAGGAGGGGGCAGAGAGCCTCAGCAGATCCGATGTTGGAGCCGGACTCTCTGCTGCTGTCTGCCCCTCCCTTCGCACTCACGATTGTCCGGCCCAAGAATGCTGGCACAGCTCGGCACGGCTCAGTTCAGGAACACCGGAATCAAACCCTCCAAAGCTGCTGCTTTTACCACTGATCCCGAGGAAAGTCATGAACCTTAAGGCTGATTCAAACATCCTGAAACGGGACGCTGTCAGAGAAAGAGTTTACTTTATAAATGCATGTTTGTTTCTGGGGTAAAAGCTGTGAGTTGGTGGGTCACAGCAGTCTTTGCTGTCATAAAAGCAACTGCACAACACAGTCTATCAAAAACACATCCAGTCTGTCCCAACCAGGGACGGGCACAGGATTTAGAGGACCAGGTCAGAAAAGGACAGCAAAATAACATTCTTTTAAACAATATGGAAATGAAGTCAAATTGAACACAGACTACTGATAGATAAACTGTGGTAAAGTGATACATCTGTAGATTGGGATTCACAGTTCAATTCTCTTTTGCATCTTATCCTCCAAACACAAGATTTAGTTGTGACTGGAAAGATTTCAATAGAAAGGATTGTGAAACAGAATCATGCAGATTTTAAATAAGGCATTTCTTATCAGAAAAAAATAAATTTAGCAGATACATTTCGTGTCAGACCCGTAGTGAGGAAGCTATAAATCCTGTTCATTTTAGGCTTGCACAATTAATTGCAAATTTATCGTTATCGCCACATCAAGCTGTGCGATATGCTTATCGCAAAAGTTGGCTAAAATTGCAATAAATGGTTACCTTAAATGTGCTAAAACAATCTTATGGCCCCCATTAAATGTCTGATGAAATAAATAAATCCATTTCTGCATTTGACTAATCTGATGGACGCTTTCACGTTGTTGACCAATCGGATAGAGCTCTTATGTTAGATGTGGGCCTCCTATGCAGACCAGGGTTAACTATTATTTAAATTAAACTGTTGCAGTGAAATGGAAATTATGTTTTTGATTGTTTTGCTATTTGTTCATGTATCGCAAGTTATATCGTGGACCCGATATTGATCTTTAATATCGCATATCGCGAGTTTTCCTCATATGGTGCAGCCCTAGTTCATTTATTCTTAAATTTCATTCCTTTTCTAAACCCCATTTTTTCCCTTATGGAGTCACGGGGCTGCTTGAGCCTTTCCCTGCCACTCGTGGGCAAAGGCATTTTGAAATTTTCCCGCTGTTTCATTTTGAACTCACAGGTTCAAGTTTCTTCACTGTCACGTCGTCTCTTCAGGTCTCCGGGGGACAGCAGTTTCTCTCTGTCCCCGGCTGTCCCTAACTCTCTCCGAGTGGACATCAAAAGTCAATTAAGATAAATGTAGAAGTCATTGATTATTATCAGAAAAGATGAATTATTTCACATCTTCTAAGTTCTCACATCCTTTTATTTGGAATTTATTTGGGGACCAAATCCCCTTTAGGTTCTCTCATCTCCACAGTCGCGTCAATCCTTCAGCCACCACTCCCTTAACCGAGACAGAAGACTCTAAACCAAGCCAGCTTCCTGTATGACTGCCTGGGTGATTTAGACTTTGTTTGAGGTGTTTTTTTTTGGTTGTGTAAAGATTTTTTCGTTGCAATGGGAAATGTATGATGTGAACAAATGGGTTTGTTTTCTCTTTGAGGATTTCCACCTACTTCAAACTGTTTCAAATTACCAATCAAACCCCGGTCAAAGGCTAATGCAGCTAAAGCTAACAGAGCTAATGCTAACAATGTTTCTGATCCTGATGAGCCAATGGCATCTCCGTGGAGCAACAGATAGAAGCTTTTCTCAAGTCTAAAGGGATTTTTCCTGGATCTAAACAACATGGAGACCTGCCACACCGCTGTAGTCTGCGCTTTTAAGCACACCACAGTGCCCACACCAACCAGAAAAGGGCAATGTGTTGTTCCTGGTTTACCCTGCTACTCTGAGGATCTCTCTACATGGCGCACAGCACGTTTTCACAACTACCGATGCAGCTGAAGGAGTCTCACAGATGGAGATGTGAACAGAAAACCAGCAACTTTCATCCCTCGGCATGATGAGGACGTGGTGCAAAGCTGGACATCAATATTTAAAGAGGAAAGAAACTGACTGAGTTTGAATAGAATGGCCCATGGTTCATTTCAGAATATAATATGTAAAAGTACTCTGGCACATGATATGTAAGATTAAAGTTACTTATATATGGGCCTGTTTAAAAAGTTTTGTTTATATTTTCAACGTTTAAGGTATAATAGATGGTAAACGTGAGGTCAATTAATTTATCTATGGGGATCGACCAGAGTTGTGGAATTTTCTGCAAGTTGTGTTGGTCACGTCACACACAAATACATGTTCTGGGGCTCGGTGAAAGGGGGACAGGGACTCTCTCTAAACTATACTGTCTTTGATAAAGCTTGGAGTCACCATATTGAGTTTGAATGTACGGTTTGAACAATAACATTAAGAGGGTAAAATGTCAACAGCTAATGCGCCCACAGAAAGCAGATGTTGTGTTAATCTCACTTGAGACAGGAAGATGTTCCCAAAATACAAGGGACAATATAGTTATCTCCTCCTCCATTAGCTCTTCTAAATTTAAATGTGTCATCATGTTTTAAAGAGATTTTCCTACAAAAATTGATAAGACCTATAGTGATAACTTGAGGAGCTTGACATATGTTTGCACATAAATTGATGACACAAAAATTCCTTTGTTTTCAATCTATGTCCCAACTATTTTTGAGAAGAATTTCTATCCCAGTGTCATGCAGAACTAGCTGAGTCTAGCAACTAGCAACAATAAGCCTCATCAGAGCTGAACTACATAATAGACAACTTGAACTTATTGATGTTTGGCGACTTCACAATCCAGACACACATGATAACACCTTTTTCTGCACGACACCAATTATTTTCACAAATCAACTACTTTCTGCTTTCCCAGAGTCTGAAGGAATGTGCAGTTATGGTTATGAATGGATACATGGATGGATGGATTGGGAGGTTAGATCCCTTCAAGTCTGGCACGACAAGGTCAGAAGATTTGACATCCATACTGTGAAACAAAAGTCTCTTTAAGTATTTTCTTGAATTTATAGATATTTAAATCTTGTTTGAGCTCATTACTTAACCAGTTCCAGAGCTTAGTGCCACTGTGGGTACCGGATGTTCTCGGGTTGCCGGATGTTCTCTGGGTCCTTCGGGGTCCTTCGACCAATGATGACGTCACACTATTTGATTGGCTGTAAGTTGCCACGACCAATGAGTTAACGTTGCTAAGTTTTTTTAAAACTTTATTGACAATTGCGGTATCATACATTAACAATGACATAAACGTTAACAACGAACCATAACAATGTAATGAATATTGCTTCGAAGATCAGTCACCATTGCCAAAAATAACATATTCTCTTCTTCCACTTTCGGCTTCTCCCATCAGGGGTCGCCACAGCGAACAAGTCGCATGGTAAATTTGGCAATGTTTTACGCTGGATGCCCTTCCTGACGCAACCTTCTCAAACTGGGCTTGGAACCAGCAGAGGTAGAGAAGGGAACAGGGAGCAGCCCGGAGTCAAACTCGGGTTTCACGGATGGAAGGCGCCGCAAACCAGCATGAGCTAAACTGGCTCCCTGAAAGTCTGAACACAGGACTAGCAGAAAAAGTAAATTATCAGTAAAGATGAAAGATGTTTAATGTGTTTATTATAGTTCCAATCAGGCACCATATGCTGAACTCATCGTCACAGCCCTACTGGCGGGCCACATAAAATGACATGGCGGGCCACATTTGGCCCGCGGGCCTTGAGTTTGACACGTGCTGTATGGTCATGTTTTGCACTAGCTCTGTACAGTTTAAAATGTCTGGATTGATTAAAATAAAGTGTTTGTATAATCAAAATAGCTGGCTTTATGTATAATTCTGACAGTTCATTTTTGAAGTGAAACCAGAGGATATAGTGAACTCATGTGATTATAACCCCAAATTTCTATACAGTTTGTGAAATATGGTGATATTAAAGAGCGGTATGACAAACATCTACAGTTATATTCTATATTATTTCTGTAAATTTGACACTTTAGTTTGCATATTTCTGATGCAGCTTTGTTTGTTGTCAATTAGCCCTAAGAATTTGATTTCTGGAATGCCTTCAATAGGGAGATTATTTATTGAAATTAACCACTCTGCTCAGACATTAAAATGACCAATAAACATTCCTTTTGTTTGGTCTAATTCCAAAGATTGTCTGTTGTCTTCCATCCATGTTTTTATTTTATTGAGTTAATATCTTTAGAACTGTCTGTAGAAGAAAATATGTTTGTTTCAGCAGCAAACATTATGAGTTTTAAAAGTTTCAAAACATTAAATGTATCATTTATGCAAATGTTGAATTGCAGCGGGCCCAGAATTGATCTATGTGGGACACCACAACTAATCTCCTTGGGATCTGATGTAAATTCTTCCATCTTGAAAATTTGTTTTCTCCCAGTTTTATAGATTTGGTCCCGACTTAGCACTACCCCTCTTATTCTATGCGCTTCCAATTTGTTAGGTGGGATGTAATGATTGAGAGTTTCAAATGCTTTTTTTTCTATTTCACTTGTATATTTGTTTCTGTGTAGAGCAGTTTTTATATCCTCCACAGCATCAATCACAGCCATTAAAGTTCATGTGTTTTTCGCTAAAACCATATCAACTTTTATTTTTCATAATGTTATGCTTGTCAATGAATGTAACTACATAATAATTTTGTCAAAATCTCTTCTCCTGGAGAGGGGCAGACAGGTCTCAATGTTGTTTTACATCCAGTGAAATCCCTTCAGACTTGAAAAAAATCTTCCACCTGATGCTCGAGGTAACTCCGCTCCTCAGTCCATTCCCGCCAGTCACTGCATGCGCATAAGATCGATGTTTGATTTCAAGATTATCAAGTCTGTGATCCTGAAGCTTGCCCTGGTGGTCCAGCACATCCCGTCGCCTATCAGTCTTTGCTGGGTCTTTTTGTCTCTCACCTCTTCCTCCAGGAAATCAAGCAATTTCTTAATATCATCTACTTCATCCATTGCTGAGCTTTTCGTAAGGGCTATGATCAAGAAGTTCTTTTTGCAATTATTTTGTTTTTCTTAATTAGATAAGAAACGGTGGATGTAACGTGGATTAAAATTGTAACAAATACAGTGATTTTCACATGAGAAAAAACTTACAGCACAAAAAAAACCTGCTGCCCTTTCTTACCTTGGTCTTGGGTCATTGGTTAACGTTTTAATCCACGTTACATCCGCCATTTTTTCTATAAAAGCCTCTAAAAGACGGGTGTCGAACAAGTTTGACAAAAAGAGACGAAATTTTTTAACTGTGATAGTCAACGAGCCATACCACGCACTTACGTGCCAGACATACACACACAAACACACAAATTAAAGCCATATTATTTCCCATAACACACTCCTCTCCCTACAATACAACAGCACTGGATTAAATGGCGCAGTTTCAGTTATGGGTGCTTTTTTCTGTATTTAACGTTAACACATACCAGTAAAACATGCATGCTAGTGTGTGTTTTAAAAAGGCAGTGAGCGCAAAACTGAGTTGGTTGTGATTTTTATTTTTTATTTTTTCAGTCATTAATCAGCATCCAAAAATTCAACAAAGTCCTCATCTTCTGTATCTGAAATGAAGTCGGGCTACATTTCTATCAAACACGCCAGGTTCACTTTCGTCATCGTCAGAGTCCGTCTCACTGCCGTGCAGCTCAAAAGCTCAAAGAACAGTGCTAGCAGACGCGTCAGCCCAAGCTTAAGTCCTACTACAGTTCAAATGTGTGGCATGACTCGCCCGGCGCTGCATCCCAGTAAAAGAAGGGTGGACAGCTTTTCACTGTGATCTGCTGGAAGTTGCTGCGCTCAAGTCGATCTTCCAACGCAGGCAACCTCGGCTTTTTTCTGCGGAAACTCAGCTGCTGCTGCGTCTTCTTGTCTTGTCAGAGTTTGTTTTCCAGCGTCTTCAGTTGGGAACCATGGATTCACTACCGTAAATCCCGGGCTAAAGTGTGCACCTGAGTATAAGCCACACCCATTACATTTTTAAAGGGTTAACTATTTTTAACACACACAAGCCGCACCTATCTATCAGCCGCATGCGCCCACGTTGAAACAAGTTGTAGTGTACGTTCTGCACATCTCCAACAGCAGAATGCATATTCTCTCTTCCGGCATCATAGCCTATTTATTTGAATGCATTCACAAACAGCCAAACAGCATGGATGTGACTCCTGCTCACAGCCCCCTCAACCATGGTGAGGAAATTTACACCCACGATTCCCCACTTCCCATGAGTCTTAGGGGCTGAAAGCGGGGCTAACCCCCGGGTCGCCACACTGTGTTGTAGATTGAGGATGTGTATGTGCTGAAACCGCTCCGTGTGTACGAAGGAGGAGGGAGTGCAGAGCAAGAGCGAGAGCAAGAGCAGCGAAAGTGTGTTGGAGATGTGTGTTTCTGTTTGTTATACAGAGTGAAAGAGAACTGTAATAAAAGAAGGTTTCCCCCAGAAGAAGATGAATGACTCTTCATTAACCCATTCTGGAGGCTCTGAGGGTCCAAACGGGGAAGTGAACAACCGAAGGAAGAGGCGGAGAGGAAAGAAAGAAAAAAGTAATTTCAGGAAAGGTTCAACACATGATATATTTACAAAGACAGACGGTACACAGAAAAAGTTTTCAAAGTTTTAATAATATACCTGAGCTTTTCTTTCCAAACAGTGCCTGTAACACGGCAGTAACACGGCAGCAATGATATGGTAGTAACAGGGCTGGTCAAAAAAAAATGAACGAAAAAGTCACTGAGAGCTTTCTTCCTCCTCCTCCTGTGTACTGAAAACCATGGAAGTCTTCCTCCTCAGTGTGGGATTGGAATAGCGTCAGACATTCTTGGTCACACACTCTCCCAGTCTCTCCTTCGTTGTTGCTGTCAGTAGCCGCGGTTACATGTGCAAAATAACTTGATCGAATCAATGGTCGGATTAAAATTCAACCGTGCACATGGCCCCAGAAAAGCTTTTTCCGATTAGAACAACGTTCACATGGTCTCACTTTCATTCATCATTTGGGCATGCGCAGTAGTGTTGAAAATACCGGAAGCGGAAATGAGTCCCTGTTACATGCAGGGGTTTTTCATGTCTTTCTTTTGTTTCTTTCCTCTGCATGTGCTTAACGAGCTGAGTGAAGACACCTGGTGGAGACCTGACCAGCTGCACAATCAGGCCCCAAAGCCAGCCACCAGGCCTGCATATAAGCTCCTGTGAACCACTGGAGGAAAAAGCTCTTCCTGGATCACTACCAGATGAATGTTTTGAGCTTGCTGTGTTGGAGATTGTGGGAGGTTTGTGGACAGGTAAGACAGGGTACCCTGTACACCTCATGCAGCTTGCGTTCTGTTAGACACACTAGGTAAGTTGGTTGGTGCCACCCCTTGTATGTTTTATCATCACTTTATAGATAAGGCAGTGAGTCTTTTCTTTTCTTGTTTTAGTTTTAGCGCTTTGATAGCCAGGCTGAGTTTTGTTCTATTAATTTCATTCCTTTGGCCCAACCTTTGTCCCTACCTCCCCATCTCCACGTTCAATAAAATCTTTAAAAGTTCCTCATTGTGTGTGTTTATGTTACGTACACCTCCGCCCTAGACCTGTACGTTTGTGAACGTAACAGTCCCAATGTAAACAAGGCGAGCGGCTACATACAGAGATATTTGGCAGCTCCGTAATATACAAGATGATCTTCTAAACGGGCTTTTATTACTGATATGAATATTATGAAGCGCCTGATCGCTCATCATTTTATTTTTAATCCGTGTGGTCAGTGCTTTTTTTTGTGGCAGAACGAAACCGCAATCTGCTTCTTGGCTGCACATAATATGTGGGAATAACATCAGCCTTTATTTTGTCGGGACAGGACTGGAAACACAAATCCACTTGATTGTTTGAACGGTTTCTAAGGACTGAGCGACATTTCTGCTTTGAAAAGCTCACAGACCGCCCCAAAGCTGCTGTGAGTGAGCTGGCGGTCCGAGCTCTGCTCGGAGACGGGAGACATGGTTCTCCTGAATTCGGTTGCTCGTTCACATAGAGCTGCGGGACAGATGGCAGTCCGAAGCCTCCCACGCATAACAAAGCGTCCTCCCCTCCCCTCAAACGCAAAATTTATTAAGTCCGGCTTCTATGCTCAGAGACATGGTTCGCTCCGTACACGGGCAGCCGCGTCCAGACCGCGCAGGGTCCGGACGTCAGTGGGTACGAAGCGCTCCTCCCTGGCGCCCCCCTCGCGAGGGGTGTCGGAGAAGATAGGAAGGGAGAGGGAAGGAGCATGCGGGTCAAGGGCAGAACGCAGAGGCGTCCTCGCTTTGCATCGGGCGTCCGCAGAGCAGCTGGTCGGTCCTGTGAGCTCCAAAGCTTTCTCTGGAGTGAAACACCGTCTATGCATGACGTTAAACCAGAGCAGAAATGACACACGATCGGAATGAACTTTTTACATGCAACACGATCGGATCAACAATCGCCATAACCCACCTATCTCAATCGGGAAGAAATTTTGATCTGAATGAGTCTGATCAGGGCAGACTATTCCGAACGGCGTGTTTATATGACGCATTTTTCTTCCGATCAGGCATTCTTTCCCATTACGTTTGTCCATGTAAACGCAGCTAGTGTCACTCTCATCCTGAGGTAAATTCACTCCTGAGCTTGCATTGTCCTCTCCGTCTCGCAGCAGACCGGCTTTTCCAAACCCGTTGGTGAAGGTGGATTTTTTTACACTGCTTTTAACGATTGCTTTTAACTTATGTTGGATTATTGCAGCACCACTGCATTGAACTCGAAGGGAAGAACTTAATGGAGGCACTTCAACTTTTCACTTGAGGTTTTATTTTTGAACTGCTCACAGGAACCGCATGTCCATACAACAACACGTTGTCTTGTCTCCTCTTAAACTCTACAAAATAAAAACTTGCGCCTCCTAGCGGCGGGGATGAAATACTGTTTCATAAAGGTACATAAAATAAATTCACAACTTGAGTACATAAATAAAAGATCTCTCAACAACTTGAAAGCTGCTTCATATTGTAGTGGCGATCACATGCACGTTGGGTCTAATACAGGGCCAGCCCTGGACTTCCGGGGGCCCTAAGCGAAATTTAATTTGTGGGCCCTCTAACTGATCAGCAGCACCAACAAAGCGCAACTGTTGTTGTAATATAAATGAGATTTCTCTATTAATACATTTTTTGAATGTATTATAGTATTACTGCCAAAGAATTGAATACAGTACATTGACTGGATGCAAATTAAGTGGTGCCAAACCAATTTTAATAGTGCAAAGAAAAAAATATGAATGACAAATGTGTATATATATATATCTATATATATATATAGATATAAATATATATATAGATAGATACATATTTTTCAATGTAACACTGGGCACTCAACAAATGACATTCACAAAACTCCAACTTATTAAAAACAGCAACTTAATAGCAAATCAAAAAACGATAAAACAATCCAAAATAAAGAACACAACAGCTCAATGAGGGACCTCTTTGCACCAAATCCATTCTTACTGGATCAGAGAGTGTGGTTGGCCATTCAGCTGGACCAATTGGATTGGATGTTGGTGGAATTTTGGATCCACTTAGCTCCTTTTCTATACACACCTCTGTTGGAGCCTCTGGAACATAAGATACATAACTTCAACAAAAGCGGGGAAAATTCAAACAGTCCAATCAAATCTACAGAACAGTTGCTGTGACGCTGGAAGCAGAATTTTGGAAAGAAGTGCCTTCACTTTTGTGTGTGTGTTGTGTGTGTTGTGTGTGCGCAAATGTATGACTATTTTTCAAGTAATAATGTAACAATAAGTGTGATAAAGGTTCCATATTGGGTGAATTTGAATTTACCAGCAGCAGCATCAACGTTTTCCCTTTCAACAGGTGATGTGGTGACAGGAGTTTCCTTTTGCAGCTAAAAAACAAGAATTCTTATTGTACAATAATGATAAAGCTAATAAAATAACTATAGCAGAATACTACTAATAATATAATAGCTCATTTAAAATCTGTGTGCAGGTTTTTCACAATGTCATGATCTTTTTATATTTATGATAGATTTATTGTTTGATTGTGTATTTGCACAAGATCATATTTGTTTATTTAAATATGAACAATTTGTGGCGCCATACTCTTCAGCTGCTGTTTATGAAAAACAAAAGGGTTATGCAAACACTGTTTTTAAAATAACTTTACATGCTATTAAATTAGGTATTAACTGAGGTTACATCTTCAGTGATGTCAGGAACATCTTGGGATGTGGATGATCACCTCCAATACTTTTTGAAAGTTTTTGAGAGCAGAAGAAACTGTCGGCTGAGGAAGATCTGTGCAAAACATCCTCATTATGTAAAACCAAAACTGCAAAATACAAATATGAAAATAATTGTACCCATTTATAAATAATAAATGTGAACACTAGTTTCAGTATAAATGGAAATATAAGCATTTACACACTTCTTTATCTATTATTTTGTATGTTCATTATTTTAAAATTGGTAAATTTTTTTTGTCATTTATAAATGAGAACTTTATTTCCTACTTGTATTTGGCAGATTTGATTCTCCATATTCCGTGCTAATGCAAGATTTTAAGACATATTGTTGAAAAAGTCAGACTACCTGACTGTAACAGCAGTTTTTATACTGACATAAACCGGAAAATGCAGAAGGATCTAAAAATGTGTTAGCATAAACAATTAAACAAGACGATAACGTGAAATAAAACATTTATGAGCCACCATACCATTATCAGGATTTACTTTTTTCTGCTCTCCGCCGTTTTGGAAGGTTATGTCCGACCTCATCTTGGAAACTTGGGTATCAGAATTATGTTTGAGTTTTCCATTGGAAATTACAACAAACAGGGTCGTTTATGTGCAAACTTTACCTCGAATTGATTAGTATTTTACGTAAATCCTGCAGCTGCACAGAAAGGCAGGATCATGTAAAAATACGGCCTCAACATCCTCCAAATTTACCTTGTGATTGATGTTTACGTGCTTCATCTTTTTTCTTCTTTCTCTCTTTTTTCAGTGCCCGATGGATAAAGTCTCTGTGGCATGATGTTGTCGCTCCCTTGTTGTCGCTTTGATCAATTTGACAAAATGCGCTGGTAAGTGCACACTGTGCCAGGCTCAGATGCAATGATGTTGACCAATCGTTGCTAAGAGTGGCATAATGTCATTATTTGGGTTGCCAGATTTGGGCCTTTTTTTTTTTTCGCCACTTCAGGGCCCTGGTGGTCACGGCGGGGCCCTACGCGGCTGCGTTTTTCGCGTATAGGGAGGGCCGGCCATGGATCCGAGGAGACAGTAGTTATAGCACAGTTAGCATTGTTTCATTATGTATTTATCCCCCCCCCACATCTGGGCCTGCTGCCAGTGTAGCGAGTTGATTCTTTTTGTATGAACATTCTCAAAACTTCAGTGATTTAATTTTGAAATGATTTTTATTTTGAGTTAACACAAGATGTTAATATATATTTTGTTAATCTTCCAATTATTTTATCAAACAAATCAATTCCGCATTGATACCAGTGGGGCAGTGAAGGTTATTAGTGAGACACACCCTCCCTTCACCATGCGGCAACTGCCCCTCCCTTTTCAGTTGGACTGAGCAGTCTGTGCTGGGGGCTGCACTTCTGCTGTCCACTCATGCCATGTTGTCTTGTGTTGTTTTGATACGGTAATTGCCCCAGTACCATTAAATCGAACCATGGTTTCCTGCGTGGCAGTCTCTCGCCTTACCAACCGAGCTACCCAGCCGCTTACACAGACTAAATCCCAACAAGGAACAATTCACAGTAACCTGTGATTAAACTGTCAATCCTTTTTTGTCTGTGGACTAGGAAACACCAAAAAGGCTGAACCGTTGCACTGAGTAAACACGGCATCTTTGTACAATCCTTAAAAAAGTATGAAATGACGTGAAGCAGGGACGGTCATGAGAGTTTTTGTCAGGTACGGGTCTACCCATTAGACTGGTTAAAAAATGTTCAAATACTGATTAATCTTCAAAATTGAGTTAATAAAAAAAACATGCTGGTCACAGGTCATTCAATCATGGGACATCAGTATATTTTTCAGAATTTGGGGCTTAAACTAAAACCCAGCCAGCAAGGCCAAGTGGGCCCCATACGGTTGGAAAGTGGTCAGAAACTGTGGGCCCCAGATGGGTTTGTCTGCAGTTTGCATGGTGGCCCCACCTGTGTTTGCCCACATTGCCTTACGTGGACACTCAGTGGGCTGGCTCACTACGCTAGCTGACTTGTCCACCGGGCAGCGGTGCGTCTGCATGGACGGCGCTCGCCATCTGCCCGGTGGACAACGGAGCCAGCAAGGCTAAGTGGGCCTTGCTGGCTGGGAACAAATGCACTTATTTCACCCCCATAAACTAAGCCTAAAATATCTGTTTTCAACATGATTTGGACTGTAGAAGTAGCTGAAAGGTGCTGATGAACTTGGATGTATGAAATATGTCTCATATAAGTAAGCCATAGAATGACTTGGATGTCTTGTTTGAGCAGGACTTGGTTTGCAGCTCTGCTTCCCTCAATGTTCAGCATCTCACTCCATCTAGTGGCAGCTCTTCATCAGGCCTTCCTCCCTGCTGCCCGTTGGTCTGCAGCAACAGAAGCCTGTCGCGTAAATCTGGCCGTGGATGGAGGAGGAACTCTGCATATTTGGTTAGAGAACAGAGAACTGGATGCCACTCTCATCGTTTGTTCTCAGCTGAAGACTAGAATGAGCACGGGGACAGGATCACGGCCAAAGTCTTCATTGGTGAGTGACCTCAGTCGTTGGTGTTCTGTCCGGCTTCACTGTGGCTGCGGTTAGTAATGAGGATCAGCAGGAAGCCTGACCCCTCAGCTGTGAATTCTGCTTTCATTTCCTTCTTAGGAAGATGCTGAGCTGACTCATTTCATTGGATGCTTTAGGAAATTGATCGTCAGACTTATTTTCTGCACTTCTAACTCACATCTTGGTGAACTCTCAGTCTAAAAACTCTAACTCCTGCTGGGAAGCTGAGTCTTTTATGAACTGATGTCATGATTGATCAGTGGAGTTTGTTGTTGTCTAAATTTAAGAAGGATTTCATCATTTATTGTTTTATTACATACCATCAGGCTTATTATTAGCCAAAGTAAAGGCTTTTTTTTTCATTATTACTTGCTATTTAAATTTAAATAGAATTTTTCTGAAGCTTTCGATTTTAGTCATTGTTTTTCAAGACATAAATTAAATATCAATCCGACCCAAAACCTTGACCCAAAAATCGAGTTTGACCTGAATCGCAGGGAAAGTGTATTGTTGCATCACTAGTGGAGACAATTCAAGTTTTTTTTAACTTTACCCACTGATGAGAGGATCCAAACATTTGCATCCATGAAACATATTTATGTTAAACAGAAACTCCTGTAAGGAAAGCATCACTCCTTTCAAATGCAGCAATTCAGTGTGAATAAAGCTGGATGTGCAAAAGCCCTTAAGGTAAAAGCAGGTTGTGACATCACTTTGGAGCCATCTTTTCTTACGAAGCACAGTCTCATCTAGAAACACATCAGCATAAACGTCGTCATGTGATGCAGACGTCTGCCTGTTTCTGAGGAAACAACATTTACATCAAATGTCAGCTTTTTGGCCTTGAGCGTGAAGTAACGTAGATTACATTAATCTGACAATCTCAGTATCAAACTGACAGAACTTTTGATGTTCTCCTCGAAGGATCTCGGTTTTCGTTCTCAACAAACCTCTGTGAAAGTGGTCCAAACGTTCCTGCTGCTCCTGAACCTCTGCAGCTCTGACTCACATCACCGGCATCTATTTGTGTGTTCGCCTGAAACAACACTGTTGTTGTTGCAGCACAACTGTGTTGTTGCACATTACACTAAAATCTTGTAGGTGCATATCTGTCCTCTAGATGGCAGCACAGAGCAAACCACAGGCCTCCACAAGGAAGGATTGATTTTCTGCTCAGACAAAGAGAACCCAACGGGCTGAATTAGAAGCTCTGTGAGGCGCTGAAGTGACAAATGAAGCCGAAAGTCTGTATTCCCTCTCTATGAACTCTGATTTTCATGCAAATGAAGACGTGGACAGAACTTGGCTAAACTGAAACAAACTGCATGCTGGGATTGCTGTGCTTGGATTTCAGCATAAAAAAGACTGTGAGAAGTTTAAACTGCAGCTGTGAAGTAGAGAGAAACTCCGTCTGCTCGTCCTTGATTTAATCAAAAACATCTAGTCTTAGACTTGAGGCTGTTTTTCCAGCTTTCACTTCTGAAACAATCAGTTCATGATCAATATTAGTCACTTTTAAAGCTTGTGACCCGCCTAATAAACTCTGCAGAGAGGGTTCAGCAGCAGGTCGCTGCCTGCCTCCTGCTGTGCCCAAACAAAGTTGAGATCCCCCCAACATCTGCCCCTCAGCTCGCCGTGAGCGTCCTTCCACAGCCAGATGCTGCAGGAATGACGCCGACCACTCAACATCTGTCTGCTCTGTGAGCCGATCAGCCCTTAATCAACAGCATCAACCTGAACAGAATGACTGACAGAGAGCAACAACTGTATTTAGGATTCGGAAAGTGATTTAATGTGTCATTTTAGAGGCGTTCATGTGTACTGAAGGATTTTCTGATCTAAAGTGTTTATCACTGACGGCAGCAGGCTGCTCGTTCCAATGTGCTTCAGCAGTTTGTGATGTGTTGATTATTTCATTTTGTCTTTGTAAAGATATCCTCCGATATGAGATAATTTTAGCTTTTATTTTTCAGTAGATAACATTTAATGCACCTGCATGAATCAGCCGGTTTAGAGAAAATAGTAAATTGGAATTGGTTTATTTAAAGCAATCAAAAAAAATCGAAAGAAATAAATATCTATGCACAGCTTCATCAAACTTAACACAATTAGTCATGATTAGATAGGAAAATAAAAATTAAAAGTAAAAGAGATCCATATGTACATCCACATACACATTTAAACAATACCATTACAATTACTCTGAGTCACGAATAGACAAATTTGTACTTATAATTACTTACTATTAAATGCAACGTTTGTCAAAAGAAACAGTTTAATCAATTGCTTGAAAAGAAGTGGGAGAAAGCAAATGTATTTGGGTTTATTTAACTATTTTATGATTTTTTTTACGTGTTTGTCATCTTCTGGTTGGTATTAAAAAGCAAGAACTGGAGCTTCGTTATTTTGCTTTAAACTGGATCCGTGTTTGGAATTTTCCAAATGAAAACTTCAGCACAAATCTGCTGTAATCTTTGTTATCTTTCTGACAGAAAGAACTCCATCATTTTTAGTGTTTCTTCGTTTAAAAAAAACCGTGTGCAAAATCAGTGACATCTCATGCGTATTGACTTTTGATTCCAAACAACCCGATGTTCTTTTGAACATTGTTCTCCAGTCAGAATTGTCAGGGTGGGCCCCACTTTTGCCCAATGGTGGCTGGGATAGGCTCCAGCAGCCATGTGACCCTAGAAGTGGCTCAGCGCTAAGTCAGCAGGCTCAAAAATGGGTGGATGAATGTTCTCCAGGTTTTCTGAAAGCCTGCAGGTTTTTTGTTCTTTTCCCTCTTTAGTTTTTTCTTGCTTTTAAGTTTAGGCCCTTCCGATCCTCGAGTCATTTGTGTTAAGCTAAAAGTCAAGAAAACCTCAGAGGTTTCTTGGGCAGAAAGTGGAAGAAGATCAGTTATAAAACTGAAAAAAATCTCGTTGGTATTTTACAGGATGGCGTTGTCAGCTAGTGGCTGATGGGAAGGACACCGACCTTCATTTGTCGTTTCACTGAAGTTTCCTGAAGATTCCGAACGAGTGGGACCATGGCAGAGAGTCCATGCGGACAGCGTTAATGAGGACGAAGGTTTGCAGCCTTCATCGGTTCATACAAACATCAGCAGCCGTGCACACAAACACACACTTGAGCAGCGGCAGCCAGAAGTCTGCAGCAGCAGCAGCAGCAGCATTGTGTATCAGCATTAGCCGCGATTCTTCTCCCCATAGCAGTCAGACAGCAGACTGTTAAAGCCCACCAGTGCTCCCATTCAAGCTACACCTGGTCAAGTTTGAAAACATGACTCAGGGGGCTTTAATTAGGCGCAATTAGTTACAGCGACCATGCAAAGACCTGGATGCACCCCCTGCTTTTTAGACCAGAGGAAAAAAAAGATGGGCTAATTAGGCTGGAGGCCACTTTCATTCATGTGACCTGTGGAGACCCTGAGCAGGCTGTTTAACGCCACTGCTCGGCCAATTAAAACTGGAATCCGTTTTAATGACATAAACAGACACCATTGCGTTCAGCGGGATGAGTTTTCCATAAGCCTTCAATGGATTATGTGAAAGGACAAACAGCAACAGGTGGTCAGCAGGGAGGGAGGAGAGGAAAAACTCCCAAACGCCCGTTTCAGCAGCAGCCTGCGTCAGCAAAGCAGCGGCTCGGAGTGACACCATTTCCGTGCTAAACGTGGTCCTGCACACGACGTCCCCCTGGCTCCTGCAATTCAACATGTTGCAGCTTAGGAGATTTTAAAGAAAATGTCACATTTCATGAAAAGAAAAGATAAGTGAGCCTGAATTGCAACACAACAAAGCATTTCTGTGGATCCCCGGGACCTCTTCTACCCTCCCAGAGGACCCCCACGAGGCCCCGAGACGCCACAAAAAAGACACTCCGCTTTTTCCAGCAACAAATTAGTTCGAGACACTTTTCATACAGCTCAATTTGATACAGCATTTGTGTCACTTAGACCAAACTGGTCATCACTTGTGAGTCATTTTCCTTGCAGCTGCTCCATTTTTTGTTTCAAAAGCCCACTGGCACCCTGCTGCTGCCAGCCTTCCATCCTCCGCAGGGAAAAAATCAAATAAAGAAGGAAGATGGCTCTATTATCATCTGATGTTAGAGGAGAGTGTTCTGTCTGCTCTGCTTGGATTTAACACCTGAAATTTGTCCTTTTTGTGTGCAGGGCTGACTTCTTCCTCCTGATGCAGGTCTGCTCTGCTGCGGCCATTCTGCGGCCTCGCTCCTGAACTTCTGATGTGGGAACCTGGAAGCTTTTGCTGCATTTGTTCAGGAGAAATCAGGAGAACAGAATATAGCTGACTATCAAAAACATACTTTACATACCATTTGACTTTACATTTTTCTTTAAAGTTGTGAGTTTATTTTTCATTGAACTCAGGCTAAAGTTGATTTTTTTTCACAGCCTAAGACTAATTTATGAGGATTTTTTTATATAAATAAAAATATCCAAATGTTACAGTGGCTATGCATCTTTTCAGGGACGTTTATGAGGAAATGCTTATTATTTTTAGTTAAAAAAACAACATTTTATTGATGTTAATTTTTAAGGGGAACACTTTAGAATTTTAAAACAGTTTTAGGGCCTGCTTTGATTTTCCTGTCTTCGCCAGGGCCACGCGCATAACGGAGATTCATTCATCCTTGCATTCATTCATTTATTCCTTCATTCATTCATTTGTAAATTCATGTACAGGATCAATTTTTTTCGCGCCTTGGTGTCTTCTCCTGAAGCCGGAGGCCTCAACCCGCTGGGACGCGCGCGCTTTCCTTTCCTGTCTTCTCCTGAGTCCCATAATTGATATTTTTAAATAATAATATATATTTTATTATAATTTATATTTATGTGTAATGAATTAAATAGTTCCCTGTTTATAATTTGCTCTATAACAGCGTGTTGTATTGAATAAAATATTCCAAATATTTTAATTCGACCACCACAGATTTGGTTTTTATTAATTTTTGCTTTTTACTGTTGATATTAATAATATTGGAGGAGATTGTTTATCTGCTGTTTACTTCACGCCCACATTAAAACAACAGACGTGTTTTAAAAAAAGCTGATGGTTTAATTCATTGTCATCGCTTTGCTCATCGGAACATTTCCACAGTGAGGATGAAGCGCCGTAAACTCCACGATTACCACGGGACGCTCTGCTGCTCAAAGAGCACATTTATAGCTTTAAATATCTTATTATAATATTGTACTTAGATAATGAGATCGATCCCCTCCTAGTTTGTTCACGCAGCCTTCAGGGGCATTTAATTTTAAATTTTCCCTATTTATTGGGATTTGAATGAAAGAAATCACAATTTCTCTAAATGAATGAGCAGGTGATCCGCCTCCTCAGCGCATGCGGGAGTCTGAGAGGCGCCGAAGAAGCGCGGCCGGCCGGGGGTGCTGCGCCACGGCGCGCCGAGCGCAGCACCGCGCGCCGTGGCGCAGCACCGCGCGCCGTGGCGCAGCACCGCGCGCCAGTCCAGAACGAGCTAAACACAGTGCATTATACTCTAACCTGAAAAACACAAGAAAATAAGATTTAAATGTGAAGAATTGATGCTTTCCTTAATCGCTCCTCATTTACATAAACACGTCTTAACATATTTGGGTAAATCAAATGTATCCCAATATTATAATACCAACATGCACTTATATTGGCCTGTGAGGGGGGGACAGCATGAGAGAAACTGGAAAACAGGAAACACTTGCGGGTCTTTACTGAGAGGAAGTCCCTGAAGTTCAGTCAGGGTGAAGGTGGCAAGGGTCTGGACTCAAAATGAGGTCAGGGGTTCATCCTCTGCATCCCCTGCATACAGTCTGCTAAGACAACAACAACGACACTAACAGCAACCGTAATAACAATCAAGATAACAATAGTGGCCATGGTAGCAAGCTTGATATTGTTGTCGTTGTGGTGCATTCACTTTCAAAATAATCTTCTGGGAGCTCATTTTGAAAATAATAACAGTAAAATTGTGCTCTTGCTCCTTGAATGAGCACAAAGGCAGTGAAATGAGGGAGATTTTCAGGACATTCTTTTGCCTTTGTGAGCTTGTTCTTTCATTTGCTCCTGTGATTGTTGTTGACAGACACTTCTAATCGCAGGAATTCTGTCGACCCGTGTGGCCTTGTGGGTATCAGCGCTTTAGCTGGATGTTTGTGGGTCCTTTCACAGCCTGCTAATAGGTTGACACAACGCACAATGAAACGCGCCGAGGTTAAGGTCTTCACAAAAAAACAAGAAGAAAAAGAGTGCGTGTGAAGGTGTGGATGGTCAATACGGGTTGATTTTTTTTTCTCGGCGTTGCTCACAGCTGAGGGCCGGCCCTGCATGTTCAACTGAATCGGAATGAGAAAAGATTTAAATACTTTTTCAGCGTGAGCTGGCCTTTTTAGCTCCACGCATCGGAACAGAGCAGAGTGAGGATGTCTGCGGAGAGATTTCTGTGACAATTGACGATCCACACACTCACAAAGTCAGTGAATGCCTGCATTCTCTGAATACACAACGATTTTCGCAATGACGACAACATTCAAATGTCTCAGGAAACCAGGATAGAAGTCATCAGTATTGTGAACACGCTGTTGCAATTAGGATTTCATCGTTTGAGAGGAGGTTTCTGGCCCACAACCTCCCACAAATGTAGGATTGTTTTCATTCAGTTGAGGCCATAATAAAGACTGAAGAAGGTGCCTGTTTTATGAGGAAATCGCTTTTATGACAACAAGAGATCAAAACGTGCTGACTCCTCAGTCTGGGCTTGTGTACTTTACATGTCATCAGTCGTTTTGACAGAAGTCATGGCTATAGCTATACCGTTAACCTCCTCTGGACATCACATTTTGGATTATATTACAACATACTGTTTAACCCCTTGACACCCATTGATGCAAATATGCATCAGACGACTCTCAAATTACCTTAATTTAGCAAAAGTATCAATAATTTTAGGTTTTTCATAGCTGGAAATACAAATGAATTTGCCAAAGAGAACCAAAAAAGGCACATCAAAAAAAGAGGCTACATAAAAAAAACAAAAGTACCAGCTGTTGACGATTTTTCTTTTTCTTTTCTTGTTTTTATCTTTGAAGAATTTGATCCTCAGATTTCCTGCGGCCTGCGCGTTCCTTAAACACTCCGCTGCCATGACAACGGACAACAGAAGCAGTGCAGTGCGTGTGTGTCGGCTCCTAAATGTCTCACAGAGGCTCCTCGAGCAGCCTGCGGGCGGAGGAGGAGCGGGACCTGGAGGAGCTGAGAGGAGCAGCGGCGGAGTTTTACCGGCAGAGCGGAGTCCCGCAGGAGCTGGAGGCGGCTCTGGACGAGCTCTTCCGGCGGCAGCCGCGAGACCTTCACGGCTTCCTGGTAGGACGCCGCGCCCCGCACCCATCACTGCCGCTGCGGGCTTTCTCTTATTATTTTTAGAAATGTGCTTGTCATTGCTGAGTGGAACAAATAAAGAAAAAAAAAAAAAACAGAAGATCCTCCTACAGTAAACCCCTAAGAGACTTAGCTCCAAGCGACGGATTGTTCCTGAACACAACACAATCTTGAAGGAAAGTGTGAGGGAGAAAGACACGAGTTTTCTAAGCTGTATTACCTCACTGTAAACATATGTAAGAGTCGAGCTCCACGTGACTTTTCAAACTTGACTTCCTGTTTGAATCAAGTTCGATAGCAAAAGTAACCGGAACCAAATCTAATCACCAAGTAACTACCGGTATGAGGTTACTTGGTGAGCCAGTCCCATCATGCCTCATTTTCACTGTGCTGTCCATTGTGGTCCTGTCTGGCATTTTGAGCATTTCTTCTATAACTGTACAACTTTAGGCTCCTCATTGGTTGTAGGTCCATAGAAAAGTGGAACAGACCGGTTAGGGCGGAACTATTGCCGAAACTTGCTGACTGGTTGGTCAGTACGACAAAAGAAAGCTCCAAAAAAGCGACTGTATTCCTCCATGCTACCCGCAGTCTTCTCTCAAACAACAAGACTAGTAAAAAACAAAGTGCCGATAACCAAGTTGCTGGATGAGCTCCATTGTTGTTGTTGTTAGCTTCACACCGCATGCGCCGTGACCCTCACCTGAAGTGTCTGGACCAGTCTGAACCAGACCGGACCCGACTGACTGTACCGTACCGCTTGTGAGAATTGGACAAGGCAACATCTCCTTCCTGGCATTTCAAACAAGAAGTAGCTGCTGGCCCCCCAAAAATCCAAAATCTTATTGATGTTATAAACTGACCAATCAGATGCCTCAGTAAAAGAATGTGGTCTCACATCAGACGTTCAAAACATTTGAAAGATTTTGTGTAGCCTGCTTTCAAGTGGTAGGGGTGAGCTTCTAACAAGCTCACTCCTGATTGGCTTTAGTGGTTGCCATATAAATGCTCTGCTTTCTGGTGTCATCTGTCTCCAACATGGCGACCACCGTATCCCACTCCCAAAAAATGGCAACCGAATGGACTTCATTTAGTTTGAAAGTATTTTCAATGAGTGACGTCTCACTCACTTAGTCCAGCTCTCATATACAGTCAATGGTCAGTCAATGGTCAGTCAATGGTCAGTCAATGGTCAGTCAATGGTCAGTCAATGGTCAGTCAATGGTCAGTCAATGGTCAGTCCCCATCAGTGGTGGGAACAGCTGGTTTCAAATGTAGTGCAATAAATAGCTTTACTTTGAGGTCTTTCTATTGAATTGTGAGTATTATTTTTTCATGAAACGCCCAGAAACTCGGGTATATGACAGGATACCGACCAAACTATTGTTTTAAACAGCAAAACAGTAAATAGTCTGAAGATAAAAAAAAAAAACACCCTAAAATATTTTCTCTTTTTGTTGTCGATGAATTTTAAGTTTGTTTCAAGTTCCTAAAAATGAGCTGAATTTTTAGAAACACAAACACATTTGAAAATTGTATTTTTAACATCTTCTTGTGGCATTTTCCTGATGGTGGAGGACATATATGAAGAAAATTAAGCATAACATAAAATTTCTGATTATTGCTTTTTGCAGATCATTGTGAATCAGGAGCAGACAAAAAAAAGCAGTTGGAAAAAGAGATTACTTATGACTTATAAATGAAATACGCTGAGTGGGTCACATGCTCCGAGCTCTCAGCAATGGGGAGGGGAAGGGGGAGACCTATCCTTTCAATGTTATGATGGAAACTCAGCTACAAAACCATTCTTTCTGGTAACTTTTCAATCAAATTGTCTTGTTCTTCTCCAAATGCTGCCACAGACTCCAACATTTATCATGCTAACTGAAGCCTTTGGTTTTTGTATTTGTTTTGTTTTTAGCTGAGCATTGCTCCGTCTGGTTTGTTCTTTAATGTTTGCTCATGAATAAACTAAAAGACTTTAATATTTGAACTTCCTTAGGAAGTCACAGGTTTAACCATCAGCTTCTTTTTCAGGCAGATTACTTTGACAAGCGCTCCGCTCCACCAAGGATCAGTAGACTCAAAGGACGGGAGGTCTATAACGCCAAAGGACAACTTTGTATCGAGGCAGAGGTCTTCTGTGTTGTTCGAAACACAGAAAAGGTAAAAGACATGGCCCATCACATTCACACATTGGTCAAGAGACCGGTTTCTTACAACAGAAAGGGTGCTATTGAAACCTGGCTGCAACCAGTGGTTTCCCACATGATCTACCAAAAGTCTCACACAGAATGGTCCAACTGTTCCAATACCAAATGCATCAGTTTTTAACCCTTGTGCTTTCTTAGATGACCCCACCCTTACATTGACGTATTCCTACCATGACAAAGGTGGATAAAGGTGGAAAGATTTCATGTAATCCATGGACACCAGTGAAGATCACAAATCATTGAAGAAAAAAGGTTCAGAGCACTGTCTAGTGGGTCTAGATGACCCAACTCCCAATGTTAAAGTGCCTAGGATAGCACAAGGGTTAAGGTTAAAAAACGTCTTAAACTCCCCCTCCAGTGAAAATCGTTTTATTTGAGTTTTGGACATGTAAGTGAGACATTTTTCTTATGAAAGGGAACAAATATAATAATAAAAATTGTTTAATTTTGCATTTCTGAGTATTTCTCCTTTTAAATGGATGTCAATCAGACTGTTGCAAAGACACTTGGTTTGAATTAGTGAGGTGTTGTGATGTCAAGACGGCACATGTGCATTAGGCAAGCTGCCTGATCTGCCCTGTCCAGCGTGTACATGAGCTCGGGTGCAGGAGAAGAGAAGATGGCACATTGCTGCATAACACAGATTCTAAGTGCATCCAAGGCTGGATTTTGTTGTTGGCCACATGCATTTGAAATAAAACTTAAAGTTAAAGTCCCAAAGGGGTTCTCCGCATTTGTGTTCTCTCTCTGACCGGGTTTGAAGGCAAACCAGAGGGGGTAAAAATAAAAACAAAAGCTAAATGGCGTATACTTGTAAAGCAATTTTCTACCTTCCCCAAAGCCCCAAAGCGCTTTACAGTCACAAACTCACTCACACACACATTCACACACTGATGGTGGCTCTGCTGCCAAACACTGGCACCTACCTTCCACCGTGGGGTTCAGTGTCTTGCCCAAGGACACTTCGCCACATGGGCGGGCAAGGAATTTAATGAATTAGTATTTGGAAAATTACTATGAATATTAACTTTCTCTCTGGCATTTTATTTTTTTATTTTATTTCCTGTGAGAGTGAATTCAACATTCTGCATGTGCTAGCATCAAATCAATACTGAGCCACAGCCAGTGCCGCTTGCTGCTGCAATATAGCCTACATTATAACGCAATTCAAAGCATTTTTCACATTCTTATCAATATCTTTTGGTGTGTAATTGTATGAAACAGCAGGGTCTGGTACACACATCCATTTTTGTCCAAAAAGTGTTGATGTGGAACCAAAAATATGTCACTTTCCACAGTTTCTTCATTGCTAAAGAGAAACTTGTGAGAATAGAGACTGTCAGTCAGAGTCATTTGTGCCCCCCCCCCACCCGCTTGTGTCAAGCTCTTCACTCATGCAAGACACGCGAGAAAGAGGAGGGGATCGAGGGCGGAGCTCCTCAACTCAGCGCCAATGGCCACGCCCATGTGGAGGAGATTTTGGAAAACGAGGCTTTTAGATAAACATGAAATATGGCTTTTTGAGACATTTAGGTTGTGGAATTTTGGTTAGAAACTTGAGAATCATAAATGAAACACCTCTGGGAACCTTTTTATATAAAAAAATGTCATAGGGGGACTCTAGGTAGTCTGGGGCCTTTTCAAAGGTTTTCTAAAATCTGCCAATACTTGATATCTATATTTTTAGTACAACACCAACTTTTATTGTTTATAGATATTTTTCAATATTTTACACAATAATTTCACAACCTGAAACTGCACAAAAAAGTTTGTGTAAATGTGATGATTTTTTCACTGTAAGACACTGTAAACTGTTTCTGTTTTAAAAATAGGTAAAGACTAAATAAAAGATGCTTGCCACTGTTGAATTTCCTTTGGCATAAATAAAGACTTTTTTTTTTTTTCGTCTTCTTCTTTGTGAGGATCTCAAGAAGGTCAAAATGAGACACTTCATCTCTCAGAACCTGCTCGTTCTTTATCAAACGTGTGGTCAGAATGGTTTCTGGATTGTGAGTCGTTGTGCGGCCTAAAATCTTGACATCTACTTTTTGAAGAAGCTCCTCCGTCTGTGTGTTTAGAGCATTTCTTCAGCTGCTGTCTCCTGCTGTCTGGATCCAGAGAGGACTTCATCTGACACTGATGATGAGGAGGAGAGGACTGAGCACGTGAGGACTGCAGCACAGTGCATCAACGGCCCTCTCAGCAACATGCTGAAGGACAGAAACCCGTGTGACCAGTCAGAGGTCGACAAAATGCTCAGGTAGATTTTGCATGAAGTCAAAGTGGAGACTTTCAGATCAATTCAAAAACGTAATAATAAAACCTGTATTTATCCATGTTCAGATGTTACACTTCACTGTGTCACAAAGCGTCTCTCATAATCTATGACCAACTGAAAGTTTCCATTAGACTTTAGAATTTTAGAAAATTATGTTGTTAACATGTTCTTGTGGCATTTTTTTTCCAATAATAAAGAACATTTATTAAGAAAATTAAGATCAAAATGACATTTCTGAGGATGTTGTAATTCAAATTGTGGTGAATCAGGAACAGATAAAAAAATGCAGTTTATCTGAGATGTAGACGCTTGTCAGGAACGAGAGATGGAGGACGCAAAATGCAGAAGACCAGGCTTGGTGTCAGAAAATAAAACAATAACAATAAAAAAACTGAAACATGAGGAAACCATGGGAGCATTCTGATCATCCAGTCAGACAAATACATCCATGAAATTTTGTTTTCCTGATCTGAGCTGGAATCTGGATCTAAACTATACGACCTGAAAGCTCCAATTTTGCTTTGCCATTTTTGTTGTACTGATGATGGGTGGGGGGTGTGAGCTCTAAGCTAGTAGGAGAGAACATAAACTGATGGGTGACGGCTAGTGGAGACGGGGTTGCTCCACGCCAGCGGTCCCGCCCACAACTCAAGATGAATTTTTGCTGAAAATTTTGGAAGAAAATATTGTCCTTGGAAAACTAAAAACACCATAATAATGGCTAAAAGACCACTAGAAACAATTTGACAACAGGTCAAAGTTAATCGGAAGGTGACTTTAAGAGTCTGAAACCTGTTTTGTGTTGTAATATTGTGCAAATATGTAGTCATTTCTTCATGACTCGCTGCCTGGAGGAGATGGAGGTGAAGAAGAAGGTCCATTCACCCAGGATGGATGAAGAGTCCAGCCCTTTACCTCCACCTACACAAGACAAAGACAAGAAGATCAGAGATAAAGGTAGGAGGACAATGTTAATGTTGGGTCACAAGGTTTTGTCTTCAGGAATTACCACAGTTCATCACCTTTGTCTTGACTGCAAACAGAGCCCACATGCTCACCCCTCCACCACCATGCTTACCAATGGTTGAAGGTGTGTCTGTGTTCATTCTGGGTTTAGTTTTAGTCAAACACCCTGTTGTGATGTAACTCTGACAAATCTCCACTTGTGTTTTTTTCCAGTTGCCGTTTTGTGAAAGTCAGTCATGCTGCAGTCTTTTTTAGACAAAGGAGACTTTTTCTTGCCAAAAGTATTCTTTTAATTGTGCTGCCATGCATTTAAATGATTAACTCACTTGACGAGGCCTGCAAAGTCTGCAGCTTTTGTTTTTGTCTAAGCTTGAGTTTAATGATGGGTTTTTCCATTTTTCTTTTGGGTTCAAGTCAAGAAAAAACCTGTGTGTGAAACAATTTTAGATGTTTTTATTTGTCAAAACATATTTTTCCTGTTAAACATGTCTTTAGAAGGTTTTTGGAAGGAAACGTGACATAAAGCAGCCTTTTTTAAAAAGTTATTTTCTACTTCAGGTGGAGAGTGCTTCCATCAGAACTCCCGTTTCCTGCTGAGACTAACACCTGTCATCCTTTCTCTGCCAACTCTAATGTAATAAATAAATACTTGTCTGTATTATTTATACAATCTATATTAACTAAAAGGTATTAATCATTGGGCGGCACGGTGGAGCAGTGGTCAGCACTCTTTTCTCACAGCAGGAAGACCCTGGTTTAATCCTTGTGCTATCTTAGATGACCCCCCCCCTTCCATTGACGTGTTCTCCCTACCATGACAAAGGTGGATAAAGGTGGAAAGATTTCATGTAATCCATGGACACCAGTAAAGATCACAAATCATTGAAGAAAAAAGGTTCAGAGCACTGTCTAGTGGGTCTAGATGACCCAACTCCCAATGGTAAAGTGCCTAGGATAGCCCAAGGGTTACATCACAGCTGGGTTCTGTCTGTATGGAGATCTCCTCATGGATGTGTGAGATTTCCTCCCACAATCCAAAGACATGCTCTATAGGTGAAGTGATGACTCGAAGGTGTGGTTGTGTGGTCCTGCAACAGACCTGTTCAGGGTGCACCCGCCTTCGTCCAACATTAGCTGGGTTCTTAAAATGCACAGACGGATGATTTCAAGTATTCCTGACGTGGGTATCTTTTAAAAATGTGTTTTATAGGCAAAAAGAACAACATTGTAGAAACCCCAGCGGAGCCACTGGAGCCAGTTCTGCATGGGAGCACAGCTATTGGTTCAGTGTCGCTGGCTGTAGCCAAAGCTGGGGCTGAACTTCAGCAAATCCCCCTCTATCATCACATCGCAGCCTTGAAGAGCTGTCAGGTGTGGAGCTATTCTCATTAAGGCAGCATTAATGGGTAGTTCTCAACGCTTGCTTCCTGCTTTCTTAAGGACCAGGATAGGTTCCACATCCCCGTCTCCTTAGTAACCCTGATCTGCTGTGGGAGGACTTCTCCAGGAAAACTCAACCTCCTGGAAGAAGTCATCCTTGTCCCCAAACCAGGACAGGGAGTCAAACAAGTAATCATAAGTAGATCTGAGTTTCTTCTTGTTTTTTGTTTTATGTGTGCACTGCTGCTATGCTCATGGTTTCTGTGCCTGTCTCTGCTGTTGTGGGACCTTCTACATTTTAATAGTTTCAGCATTAAAACAAAAAAACAAAGTAAAGTGTGGATTTTTTTCCCATCAGATCGTCACCACGACCCTCAAGCTACAGAAGGAGATGATGAGAATAATGATGACAATGAAAGCTGGGGTGAGGGACACTGCTGCTCAATGGAGCTGAAATGTATATGTTGCTTAGATTTCTTAACTAATGGCTGTATTGTAAAAACTATCAGTGGATTTTGCTTCTATAGAGGAACGCTGAATGCCTGATCGTGGCAGATGAATGCTCCTATAAAAGCAGTCAGCACTTGCCCTTCGTCACCCTCATCTTCTTTCTGCTGATCATAAAAACTCATCTGGGTCATTGTCCTCCAGAATAAGCATAAATGACATGAAAATGTGTCACATTTAGCTTCTAAACATGCTGCAATGGCCTCATCACATTTTTAATAAAGACATACTTAGTATTGTTGTTTAAGTAAAGTCTAGAGTTGTTTTCAATAGATCCGTTTAGGGACATTTATCATGGTGGAATGAGTAAAATAACATGGCAGAAATGTTGATAAGAGGAGCTGTGTTTGCTTCAAGGCTGTCCAGGCTATTGAATGTGACAGAGGAGCGCCGGCCGTGAGCTTCGAGCGCCCTGAGCAGCCTCTGGATCTCATCACAGAGGCCTGCTCAAACCTTCAGCTCCAGCTGGGGACAGACGCTCATTTAGCTCTCAACTGTGCAGCGCACAAGCTCCTGGACCATGTAAGGCGAGGAAAACACTCTCAGGGTTACATGGCTTCAGCTGCAGGATGTGGACTCACAGACAGAATGCTGACAGAGCAGCAGAAGAGTTCACGCTGTTTCTCTCAGTCCAAAGGGAAGTATGAAGTCGCAGCAGGAGTTTTGAAGTCTCCAGATGAGTTAGTGGACTTGTACCAAACCCTCCTCCACAAACATCCAGCTGTGGTGACTTTAATTGACCCATTTAGGGGGGAGGTAAGTTCAGAGACATTTATGCAGCTTTCCAATAAGTTAGGATGTAAAATAATATTGTGAAATAACGCATACTTCATTCTCTGAGTATATATGAAGGCTGTTCTGTTTGATAGGACAAGGAGCAGTGGCAGAAGCTCAGCAATGCAGTTGGAAACAAATGTTCTCTGCTCTCTGAGGTCACAAACGTGTCCCAGCTTCCTGCAGGAGGGAAAAGACACATTTTGAAGCTCGTCAATGAAACCACAATCAGCGACCTGATCCGCATCGCATCACATCCTGGTACGAGAACCCAACAGTTTTTCTGAGATTCTTCTTCTCCTTTGCAGCTTTCAGATCCTGCAGAGCAAGCAGCTAAGTAAAGGAGGAGGGACGTGTGCTTGATCAGTGTAAAACCAGGAAATGTTTCAAGTCAATACAATCTGTTAGAGTCCCACTCTGATCATATTTTAAACTATTGCCAAAGCATTCCCAGTGGTCTCTTCATTCTGATTATGCCGTTTTTTTAGAAAAAATCCAAACATATGTGTCTCTTCCTAGGACATAGTTTCTGCAGAGCAGCAGGAGTTCAGCAGAAATTCACCTCTGAGTTGTGGGCTGTACTCTAGGCATAAAGCAACCCTGCCACAGCTTCCCATCACCTATCTTTTTGCCCTCTCTCCTGCTTGCTTACAAGCCCTTACACTCCCAAACTAACGTTAGCGCTGCAACTAAAATGGCGAGCAATATTGTTACCATCCATCGGTTCTGTTTAGATCCAGATTCCAGCTCAAATGAGGAAAACAAAGCCATATATGGATCAATTTGTCTGACAGTGGATGATCAGAATGGAGCAGAGCAGGGAGCTTGTGGCTCATCCAGTGTATTTTTTACATAAAAAAAAGCTCTTTTTTTAAATGACATATTTTGTCTGCTCCTGATTCAGAAATATCTGAATAAATAAATATTCAGGAATTCAGTTTTAAGCTTTATTTTCTTTACATATGTCCATCATCGTCAGAAAAATGCCATAAGAACATCTTAAAAACAACAAAAACACCATTTTCATTGGAGTGGTTCTTTAAGGGAGTGTTAGTCTGGTTTTAGACCACATTATTAAATATTTTACATTTCTATTGCTGTGTTAACCCTTGTGCTATCTTAGATGACCCCACCCTCACATTGCCGTGTTCTCCCTACCATGACAAAGGTGGATAAAGGTGGAAAGATTTCATGTAATCCATGGACACCAGTGAAGATCACAAATCATTGAAGAAAAAAGGTTCAGAGCTCTGTCTAGTGGGTCTAGATGACCCAATTCCCAATGGTAAAGGGCCTAGGATAGCACAAGGGTTACACTAAAAAGCCCCCACCATCAGGAAAACACGTGTTACCCTTGTGCTATCCCAGGCACTTTAACATTGGGAGTTGGGTTCTTTCCCCACTACTTACATTTGTAATGTATTGCATGGCGGTGCAAAGTCACTAACTCCACATCCGAATCATTTGATTCTAAGTCGATCGTATAAACGGTTAAGGAGTTACACTTCAAAGAGCGTTGTTAGTTAGGTGATGTTGGTAAAAGAGTACATTTTGGAAAATATCTCTGATGTACTAGATGAGCTACTGAACATATAATAGATAAAGTTTAACCACAAATTCTTTCTTATTGCCTCACGCCCCTTTTTTTTCACAGCAGATTGTTTACAACCCTGCTTAGCACCCCCGTCTGACTGTATCAGAGAACTGGAGTGATGTCAGACAGAACATGGTTTACTTCTGGTTCCAATGAAATAAAGTCGAATCAGTCGCCATTTCTTTAATGATGTGGATGCCGCCATAGAGCCAGATTACGTCAGTAAGCAGCGATTGGTCTAAATTAGTCAGTCATTGTTTCTATGGCAACCACTTTTATCAATCAGTAGTGAGCTTGTTGGAAGTCCACACCCCTTTCGCTGAAAGTGGGCCATACGAAATCTGTCTTTCAAACATTTCGAATGCTGGGCGTGGTGGCCAGTGGGGACCACCTACTTTCATTGAGGCATCTGATTGGTCAGTCTATAGCTTGAATAACTTTCACAACAGAAAAAATATCATGAAAATTAGATCATCAAGAAGATGTTAAAAAGGCGTCAGATCAAGAATGGTTGTTCTGACCAGTAGAATGACTGAGTAACAGCTGTTTATTTCTCTATAGATGTCTGTGGGTTTTGGTTTCTTGAACCAAGCAAGAACTTCCTGTTTGGAATGCCAGAGGGAGGGGTCACTCAGTCCAGTTCTTATACACAGCCCCAACAGAGCATGTCTGAAAGAGTGCTGTTTTTGACCACGCCCATTTTAATGCAGTAGTGGCATCATTCAACGTGCTTAAAGATCTCTGTTTTCACAGCTGCAGTGAGGCCTCAGCAGCCGTCTTAAGTCTGTGCCTCAGACAACTTTTTAATGTGTGTGTTTGTGTGTGTGTGTGTGTGTGTCTTGCAGGTTCAGTGATGCTGGGGGTGACAGAGAGTGAGCCCTGCAGTGACGCCTCTCTGTCAGATTTGGTAAATTTTGCATCTTTTGTTTCTTTACTGATTTTTTTGACTCGTGGTGAAGGTAGAGCGGTCAACCCATGATCGGAACATCGCAGGTTCAGTTCCCGCTTTGTGTTGAAGTGTCCTTGGGCAAGACACTGAACCCCACCTTGCCTCAGGTGGAAGGTTGAGGCCAGTGTTAGTCAGCAGGAACCTCCAGTAGCGTGTGTAATGTGTGTGTGAGTGGGTGAACGGGGCTGCGACTGAAAAACGCTTTGGACCTTCAAAAAGATAGAAAATTGCTAAATAATAAAAAAAATACCACTTTGAAATGTTTACAGTGAGGAAAAGTGTGTCATGTTTGAGCTCAGTGTCATCTCATCTCTAGATCAGTGTTTTTCAACCTTTTCTGAGCCACGGCACACTTTAACCTTAAAAAAAATCCCGCGGCACACCAGCATCCAAAAATTAAAAAAAAAGGAGAAACTCATAGTCTGTATTGATCTACAGCCCCTCCACAATCTCACATGCATTTTTGAGATAATTGTTACAGAAAAAGCTGGAAACTGCAGCTGTTTTTTTCTCTAAAAGATGCAATAAAAGATAAGTTAGAAGATTTAAAAACAGTTTGTGTGTTCGTTGGATTCAAGACGTTTAACAACAGATCTCCTTGTGCGCTGTCACTCTCACAACCCAATGCATCATGGGAGATGTAGTGCATAAAACGGCCGGAGATCGGTTTTCGGAGCTTCAGTGTTTTGTTCACTTGTTCCACGGTCTGATACCGGATTCTGTGGAAAGCTACACCGCTAAAGACGAGCTTTAGCTGGTATTTTTGTTGGAACTGAGAGACTTTACGAGCTAAATCGGGACAAGGAAGTGAAGACTTTAACCACTTCTGATTGGTCAGACTGATGACATGTGATTAAGCCTTCAAGAATGATTGGTGGAGACAGTTAAAGGGGCGGGACTTTTCCAAAATACAGCCGAAGGTGCAGCTGAATCGCGGTACCGTCATTCTTATCAAAATGTCTTTAATAAAATAAAATAAACGCAAAGAAAAAGTATTTTATGATCTTTTATATTCCTAACTCCTCAGTGTTTTATCAGGGCCTGTTTGGATGAACAGAGAGCTGAAATCATGGAGATGGTAATTGCTTTTAGATCAGTTAATGAGGGCAATTTCCCACGGCACACTTGTGTGCCGCGGCACACTGGTTGAAAAACACTGCTCTAGAGGATGTGAAGAATTGAAGCAGGAAGTGAAGCTCTCCATCTTGAGGGGAGTGAAAGTTGTTGCACCTTGGCCCGACAGGAATCATGACAGTTTTTATGGGGTTGCTGTTCGGTTTCGTTAACAGAGATTCAGTGGAGACACAGGTTCACAGCTGCTTTCCCCCCCTCAGGCTGTGGGTCTGGGCCTGGACTACATCAAACTGGGAGGTCTGCACGGTGCTGAGAGAATGACCAAATACAACCGACTGATTTCATTAGAAGAAGAGCTGGCCCAACGGGGAATCCTCGGTGGGTTTTTCTTCCTCTCTCTTCCTTCTTTTTCTAGCTGCCCAGAGAAAGAGCGGGCAGACAAAGCCAGGGGGAGAGAGGCAGGACGGTGGGCGCTTGAAAGCACACATCTCTCCCTGAGAGCTGCATTTGAAAGGAGGCTGTGTAAGAAATCATACAAATGTGTATTTGCCTGTGAGCACATAAGAATGAAAACCCCCTACCTTGAATCTGTTAATTGGCTGCCTAATTACACACAAGGACAAATGCTTCTCCATCCCTGGTTTCTATAGAGGCGGGCAGGCAGGGACAGGAGAGTCGATGAGAGATGAGCGCATGTCTGCCTTCAGGCGGCGGCCACGCTCACCCTGCATGTGCATCCCTTCCCATCTTCATGGTGACAGTTTTTCAGCGGAATAGTCTTTCACTGCAGCTTTTTTTTTTTTTCTGTCTTACCGACAGCGAACAAGGACAAACACTCGCCTCCATTCCCAGGAGCCGTCCTCCACAGCGGAGACACTCCAGTCTGAGGAAATCCTGGAACATCTTTCAGCATTTGGTCCTTTTTTGTCACATTAAGAGGCGATCTACATTGCTTTAAATTCTTTGTTATAATATAACATGGTAAAAATATAATTTGAGATAAAATAAATGAACCTGAAACCATTCAGAGGGAGGCTGTGGCCAAACACGGCCCTCAGAAGAATTTCCACTTCACCTTTGCAGCATAAAGCTCATATTGTGAGCTGCTGTGCTTTCTTATGCAAAAACAGAGCTGCTCTTATGTCGGAATTACTCACCTCCGCAAATGTTCTCCACACACAGACGCTCTTGTGAACCTTTGTGATCCTGTGCAGAGCAAAGTACAATGAAGATGCAGGGCTGGAGGTCGGCTCTGCTGCGTGTGACCGCAGCTCTTCAGAGCACGCTCCGTTCTGCAAGTTCTCTTGGTGTTTTTTTTTATTTTTATCAAAGAACATGTTTCAAGGAACATACTATTTCATTTCATTTAAATGGCAGGCTGCTTCTGTATTGTAGAATAAAAAATGAATAAAAAAATGCAGATTATGTGCAACTCTTGGTTCTCCTTTGTGACAGCAAGCTAAAATCCAATGAAAAGAACAACCAGATCGTATAGATTCAGTAACGAATGCATTCAAAACATTTAAGTGATGGAAGAAAGAATATGAATAAATATACCCTCTGCCAGGCAGGGCTTTACGGGAGTCAGGGACGAACAAACCGGCCCCTGACGGGCTGAACGTCATGACTGGTCAGCCCCACCCCCTGACCCCTATCATGACATCTCAGAGAAAGTTTAAAGTTTAAAAAAATGGTTCCAGAAGAGCTCCTCCTGCTGGGCTGAGGCTGCAACCAGAACCTCAGTAAACCAATACTGGCTTTAGACACTCATCCATACGTGAAAAGATGCATTTTCAAAATAAAGCTGAGCATTTTCTGTTTTTAGAGTCATTTATTTGGTGCAACAGAGAGAAACCTAAGGAAGGTCTTCAGGAATAATCCTTCTGAAGTGTTACAGATTTTCTGACAGAAGAGAAGGAGTTATTTGATAAAACAATAACATTTCACTTCTAGATATGAGTTTTGCTAAGTTAAGGACTTCAACAGCAAAGCAAAGTTTGGGCTGTTATTCTATATATGTTTAAAGAAAAAAGCTGTTCTGTGATTTTGCAGCATTAGATGTTTTAACAAAAACACATTTTTGCTCAAATTGAAGAAAGGAGATGAAAAAGGAAAGTAAGAAAATAACCAAAACCCTCTTCAACATCTGGAGAAGCAAAACTGTGATTAGTGTCAGCAGGATTCAGTTTCTTATATAATAACAGCTGTACCCATCAGCACAGGGCAGAGTTTTTTACACGAGAACTTATTCATACTTGGATTTATGTTCATTGTGTTTATGTCATTTCACATTTACTGTGAAATGACGTTTCTTCATCTTCTCGGAAGCTCTTCATGCTTTTGTTTCAAAAGCATCCGTTTGATGAAAACAGACTGAGATGTAGATTTCCTCCTTAAATGAGCAGGATGAGAAGTTCCTCCTTAACCCTTGTTCTATCCTAGGCACTTTACCATTGGGAGTTGGGTCATCTAGACCCACTAGACAGTGCTCTGAACCTTTTTTCTTCAATGATTTGTGATCTTCACTGGTGTCCATGGATTACATGAAATCTTTCCACCTTTATCCACCTTTGTCATGGTGGGGAGAACATGTCAATGGAAGGGGGGGTCATCTAAGATAGCACAAGGGTTAAATTAGCAGGAGGAAAGCTGGAGTGGAGCAGAAAGGAAACGGAGGTCAGCGTACGGTTTGGTGTTATTGTTTTAAGGATGTTCCACAAAAAGTAGCTAGAAGAAAGGAGAAGAAAAAGAACTGAAGCTTCAAGAATTCTGCACTGCAGAAAAGTCATAAGTCAAACTTTTTTACTCCATTGACAGATTTTCTTTAAAAAGACAAAAAAAAATCTGAATGAGGTAAGAAATGTTCTCTTACCAAGAATTCTCATTTTAAGGAAAGCATTCTGCCAAGAACTAAGATTATTTTGCTATTGAAAAACTTTCTTATGAGATTATTTTTCTTGCAAGACAGAAAATAAGACACTTTTTCTTAAAAGACGGATCTTTTATGCTATTCTCAGGGTTCAGTTTTTTCAGTGTGTAGGTTTTTCTTTATATCAGGCTGTCTTAGGTTTTCTTGCTTCCTCATTTGAGGAGCTTACTGGCCTTTTCTCGTTTTAGGAAAAGAGGTCAGAAGAGGGAAAATAGCCAAAAACCTTGGCGATGAAACTTTTGGAGGGTTAAGCAAATGCGCATTAAAACACATTCAAGACAAAAATGAAAGACATAACAATGCTTTCAATTACTGAATTGTGATCTACGAAGCATAGCTCTCATTTAGAAATACTAACTTTCATGACTTCTTGGCAAAAAAAAGAAAAGCTTAAGCGGAAACCTGGGCTTCTGCCTTCCATGCATCAGCTGCTGAGACAGAGAGTGAATAACTGTGATTTTCCCGTGAAGGTTCTGCAACTCCTGTTCTTCTACAGCTTAGGTCCCAAGGTTAAATCTACACACAATCGACTCTTCTGTTCAGTTCAGGCTGATTCAGTCACAGGAAAACTATTTGGTCAAAGACAAAAATGACAGCAATAATTGAAGTTTTCTCTTGGATTTGTTGTCTGGTGTGTGTCTACACGCGTGTGTTTGTATGTTCATGCTTTAACACATGAGATGACACATTAAGAGTCACTTTTCCCCACAATTCAGTTCAAATCTTGATCATGCTTTTATTTATTTTGGTTCTATATGTGATTTGTGTTTTACAACAAAATCAAAATCCTTTTTCTTTAAATTTGCTTACAAGCAAAGAAGAATAAAAATGAACCTTTTAGTTGGTTTTTTCCAAACGTGAAAAAAACAAAATAATAAATTCTTCTTGAACTTAGCTCAACACTTGTGTTGGAAACTCTCAACATTAACACATGTTTACCGTAGGGATGCAACGATTCCTTATGTTCAGCATTCAGCTCAATGGTGAAACAAACATTTTTGTTTCAGTCTAGTATTTTGGCATCCCTACTTTAAATCAGCTCAGGTTTTACAAAACATCCGCCCCTCTGAAAGAGATGAACACATTTTCACCTTTAACAGTGTGAGGCTTTTTGATTCATTTCATTCAAAAGTCAAACTCCTGGTTAACTGATAGAACTGATTTAAAGCGCTGTGGCTGTGTGCCGGTCCTAAGATATCTTCACAGACTTTTATTAAATTTTATTTTCAGAGTGGAAAATGTTGGTTTATTTTAAATATACATTTTTACCTCATTTAGATGCTTTTTTTCTCAAAAATTGTCTGTTTTTATTTATTTTTTGACACAGGCAGCTGCTTCCATGTGCACATCAATGGCCCCTTGTTGAATTCTGTATCTGCATGCTCACGACAAACGCATTTTTTTTTTTAAAGTCCAACAGAACAGCATCATCAATGACAGATTCTCCATTCTTTTTCCTCAAATGTCTTTTTTCAGACAAGAGAAATACTGAGTTTAAGAAATCAGGGGGGCCAGAGTAATCTGATGACTTTTTTTTTTAGAAATAATCTTGTTAGCTTAATGTCCTTCAAACAGCTCCAGAGGACTGCTCACTTTTTGGATGAAGTCAAACGGAAGTGCTTCAAACAGGAAGCCGCACACATGCTGCTACACACAGACATGTCTTAGGTCAACACCTGGTTTTTCCAGGCACAACCGTTTTAGTGAGCGCCTCACAATTTCAACAAGATGCCCTTTTACCATGGCTGATGGTTAAACAGTTGTTTCCTTTTAAACGGGAGTCCTGTGTCCTTAAACATCCGAACAAATGTCGACTGTCCGCTTGCTAATTCCTCCCGTAGCGTTTGCCTTCTCGTCTGCTGTTGGCGTAAAATGTCAGCGAGCGAAGACAACCTTTAATCAATGAAACGCGTGAAGACAAATGGAGGCTGGACACAAAGCAGCGGTGCCCCTGCGGCCCCCCAACGAGCAATTACAGCGACGGAGAAAATAAATAAAATGACTAACAAAACAGGTCGAATGAAGTGTTTCCTCCACACACCCAAAGGACCTCACTAATTGCTGGTCCCTGGTGGGGCAAAAACACAAAAATAACAAAACCTGACATTGTGCTGGGCGGCTGAGACGGAGGCTGAGGGTGGAGGAGAGGTCTGGAGAAGAAAGGGGCTCAACATGGTTTGTGTAATTGTGTTTTGCCTCGATCATGACAAGTGTACCATCTGATAATTAGAGTCAGTGAGTCTGGCCGCCTCAGCAGAGCCGAGGAAGGAATAAGAAAGAGAAAATCCAGAGGCGACCGATTATTGAGCTGCACTCCGACGGCCTTGGTGAGAAGAGCCTGATTAGACATGGAGGATATGAGGAGGCAGCGGCACAAATCAATACAAAGGCTTTCTGCCGTCCTCTTCCTCTGACTGTAGACGGACACCATATCATCCCGGACAAACCCCCACATCACCATGCTGCTGCTGCCGTGAAAATGCTCCTCGCCTGCGATTAGTGAACACAATCTGCCTCTAAATGAGTTTAGTGCGGCTTCCTCTGCAGCTCCAGGAAGGAAGCACCGGCTGGAAGAAGTCCTAAAGGCTGCTGCCGTAAACCCGCTTCAGAGCTCAGACTGAGTCCCTCTGACATTTCCTCTGATGTGAGGGAGGGGGGGGTAGGTGGAAATTGCACCTCAGTGCTAAATGAAGCATAAAGCTTTAATTAACAGAGCCACACAATGGGTGACAGACATCGGCCACAGTTCACAGCTCTCACGTTTCACTGCTCGGCGTGAGGAAGTGTCTGGGAAATGTGGGCAGGTGTCGGGACAACAAAACAACACAAAGGATGGCCGCCATTCTGGTTCAATCAGCAGCACATGAAAAGGCGCAGGCTGATCCTCGGCTCCTCACCTACAAGAACCACCCCTGAGCGTGGCTTTGGGGCAAATTCAGCTGCAGACAGTGACACTGTAACCAAACAGCTTGGCGGAGCTGCTCTTTGGACTCACTAAAATACTTGAAATCTGCAAAGTCTCCATCTGCCCTGATGTAAAATCATTAATTGTTTTACTAGTGATAAAACTACCAGAATGAGGAGAGGGAAATTTAATTCATTGAAATAAAGGTGCAGAAATGCAACACAACGGTGTGCATGCATCACATCAACATGAATCAGGGCTTGACAAACCTGTTGGTGGCTGAATGTTTGTTGCTGAGGCCACATCTGGAGCCGAAATGACGCCGTGATTGAAGAGCAAACAGGGTTCAGCAGGAATTCCCTTTCCCAGTTTGATGCCCGCCGCGCGTCCTGCAGTGAAGGTTAGAGGAGACGCCGCCGTCTGCAATCTGTCATTTGTGTAAACACTTGCTGCTCTGTGATTCTCTGTTGACATTTTCAAATCTCAACTATGGTGCCTGGAAAGAGCGCGGAAGTGCACCTCACCCTCATTCTTAGCTCCTCTAGAATGTCAGACATTTTGGCTTTAATGAGAAGATTTAAAGTGCTGTGCATTCAATCAGAGAAATCCCTTTTAAAAAGCAGCACATTTATCATGAGCTTAAGGTGGAAATGAGATCAACCATCAGTTACATCGCTGAGGATGAGGAAGAGGAGGCAGCAAGCTTAAAGTTTTGGTCTGCTTCTGCACTGGTTTGTACGGCGGCCCGGAAGTCACGCCACTCAATGCCAAAACACAATAAAGACCACAACAATTAAAAAAGCATAACAAATGATTAGGAAGTAACATGACCCTTTTTGGGGTCTTATTGTGTTTCTGTCCTGTTTCATTTTTTAACATTTCATTTCTGGAAATTACTTTGGTTTAACTAAATGTTTAATTTTGTATTTCATACCATTTTTCTTTACCAAAATTGTGTTTTGGTTTAAAGAATTTTGCTTTGATTTTGAAAATGTCACGTTTATATATTTTAATTTTAAAGTTATCATGATCTTTAAATTGTTTTTGAGTTGATTTGTTTGGTGTTCTTTCCCTTCAGGGCCACCATAGTTTTGGCTGAGCAGTCGGCACCAACCGCGCACCGCTGTTTGTCAAAGGCCACACTATAAAAAAACCCTCAAGCAAACAGAACATCACTTTCCTCAGAGGTGCAACCTAAAACATCCCTCTGGCTCTCCTGGTTAAGGTTTTAAGTCTGGTGTGAGGAATGCAACCATAGGCAGTCATCTACTCAATAACTGCATTTGTTAGCAAAAAATAAACCCTAATGGTGGTTTTGAGTCTGGAGCCTCTGAAGATCTGAGAATGTTACAACATGTGCACAAACATCCTGGACAATACCGCTCAGTTGCTCTGCAACACAATGATGACACAATTGTATCTTTATTTAAAGACTGACAGGTATAGATACCTGATGAGGCTGCACTGCTGTTGCATTATTGCTCATTAATAATAATAAAAATCTTCCAGTCACAAAGAAAAAAAAAAATCAAGCAGAGTTTGTTTGAATCAGTTCATAATTATTATTAATAATATCAGTAAAACTTTATGTGTCCGTGATTTCATTACATAGCATTATGAATTACTGAAAGAAACAAAAAATGCAGAAAAAAAATAGAGAGAGGCAGATACCACGGCTGGATGTTTCCTTTATTTTCTGACAGCAAACTGGTTCAATGTGAATGTGTTGAACCCAGAAAATGAAGGATTGTTGCTGTCGGAATGGCATGTCACCTGCTGGATTTTGGTTCATTTCTTAATTTGGTATCGTAAGAACTCTTGATTAAAACATTTAGAATAAACTTCAATTTTCAGGAAGTTAGTAACAATCTAAATAAAAAGAATAGCCAATAAGTCTCCATCATCGGATGATCAGCGTGGAGGCCTTGGTTTCCCTTCATATCCACAAGCATTAAAATCTCTTTTTACTAATTTTTCTGAAATTATATTACAAATTATTCCTAACCCACGGATATATAACTGGAATAAAAGTATGAAAGGATTTCTAGATTGTTGGAAAATTACTTCCAGCCGGAGGACATCTGCTACGCCGGAGGTGTAGATCTGCAAAATGACAGTTTCAGGTTAGTATCTCAGAAGGTTCTGGTAGGTATAGAAATATCTGTTCTGCTGCTAAGAAGACAACATTCTCAGTATGGGTTTCTCTGTAAAGCTACGTTCATATCAGCAGTACGGACATTTGTGTAAATGCGCATTTTGGGCTTCCGGGTTCGAAACTCTCATATTCATGAGTAGCTACACAACTTGCTATGACCGCGTGGCCTTAGATGCGTGATGAAAGACAAACCAGATGAACTTTAACCAATCAGGAATTCAGATTGCGTCCTATTTAATTCATGGAAGTGCCAACCGTTTGCAAACTACTTCAATGAAGTTCATTGTGTCTTGTGTTAAGAACGTCTTGGTTCTTCTGTTGTCAGTCACAGTTGTGTTTTTCACATACCTGACATGTTTCGACAGACGTCTTCCGTTTTCTTCACTCTGACAAAGACGGAAGACGTCCATCGAAACATGTCAGGTATGTGAAAAACACAACCGTGTCTGATAACAGAAGAGCATTTAAAAACTGATCATAACAGAGAACTGAATAATTATGGTTTATGCTCCGTTGTAATTATACAAGTCTTTCATGTATCAGAATAAAGCTGTGAAAGAAAAACCCAGAACAAGAATCACTAGATTTGTACCGCTTTGACATTTCACACCAATCCTCTTCTAACTGTACCTACATGCAATAGTTTTGGGTACTGACAATCAAGTGTGAACATATTATACCAAAACCACCTTCAACAACCCGTGTTCAGCGTGTCACGTTCCTGGTATGTACGTCGCATAGGAAACAACCACAAACCTGCAGATGTCCATGCAGAAAGGGAGGAATGTGGAACTTACTGGCACTTGGTCAGGATTCCAGAGCATCTCGTCTTCTTAGCAGGATTTTATACAATTCTTCTTCATCATTTGAGGAAGACTGAACAGGCTTTGGCCCAGGGATGTTTGGGCTTTTACTAAAGTTCTCCTGGTAGAGCAAAACAGCACAGACAGGATATCAAACACCTGCAGAGGAGGTCGCTCCTCTTCACTTCATAACTAAAACTGAGCATCCTCTTCCTTCGTATTCATCCGCCATCTTTTTATATGTTAAAAACAGATGTTAAAAGTCCAGAGTCTCACTAACTTCACATTCAAAGTGATCACATTATTTGAATAAATCCATTTGTGTGTTCAGAGAACATCAAAAAGTCTGTTGACATGAAAGAACGGAGAAAGTTGAAATAGTAAAACATGGCTTGAAAGTCCCATTACCATGATTCCTTTAAGTTCCTGAATGGCAGAATTAGAGGGCAGCTTCTCCATCTGATAAGAGCAAAATAGAAGGAGAAAATGGGTTTGGTAAATAAACAGCAATATGACACATTATACTTATTTTCCCTCAATCAGCACTTAAGGGATAAACTGCCCCTCTCCCCACAAAGAAGTGGTATTGTAGTCAAGCACGAGGATGTATGCTTTCCACAAGAGGCAAATATGTTAACACACAATCATTCTGCATCAAGTCAATTTTTCCATTCTCATTATTTGTAATTACGCTGCAGAGCAGGCCCTAATGCTATCTAATTTAGCAGAGCTGTTAGGGCGGAGGAACACGCAGACTAAAAGACGTCTTGACCACATGTTATGTTTTATCAACATAAGAAGCTCTTAGATAATCTCACACACTGATGGATTCAAAAGTACACCAGTGTTCCTGCTGAAAAGAGTACACTAAAAATACCGTAAGCATCAGACTACCAGGAGTACAACTGTGTTGGTAAAAAGTTTCACAAAACATACACACAACATTTACCTCTTAAAGTTAACTCTGGATTCTACATCTTTATCCACGTGTGACAGGGGTGGTGGACCTTTCCTGCAGCTAACAAAACAATAACCGGACAAAGCAGCAGGATAGATGTTTAATCACAGCCAGTATGACCGTTCCACAGATGAAGACTTGATGTTCACCTGATCCAAAGGCTAAATGGTTCTCTTTGAAGGCCCACTCCGATAATAATAATTCTTTTTTTCATGATGGAGGACATTCTGTGTTTAAGGAAAATGAAACTTATAATTGCATTTTTGAGTATTTCTTTATTTGAAAGAAAGAAACATTTTCCATTGGTTATATAGAAAATACGATGGGTGGCCAACAGCCTCCCTGCTTGGCCTCATTCTGATCATCCAATGTCAGACAAATAGATTCACAAATGTCTTTGTTTTCCTCCTCTGAGCTGGAGTCTGGATCAAAGCTGTACAGCTGCATAGCTCCAACATTCACCATTCGCCATTTTTGTTGCACTGCTAATGTTAGGCTACGTTCACACTGCAGGCTGAAACGACCCAAATCTGATTTTCTTGCCCCTATGCGACCTGTGTCTGATTTTTTCATGACAGTCTGAACTTGGGTATGTGGTCCTGAATCTGATACGTATCTGATCTTTTGAAATGCGACCTCCGTCTGAACGACCAGGCCACATGAATCCGACTCGTACGTCATTGATACGCTTACAAAAGTCATGATTCTGAAGTAGGCGGGAACGAGAACATAAACATCAACCATGGTGGACGATGCTGCTGAGACCAGTCAGTGGAAGGGAAGCAAAGTCACCGATTGAATTAATATTTGGGGTGACAGCTCTATTCAGGCCAAACTTGAGGCCTCTTATTGCAACCGGGCGGTTTTTGATAAAACTTCCAGCGAAATGGCCGAGCGTGGTGCTGAACCTTCCCCGCGATTACTTTTTCCCTTTCCGACATTGGTCAGAAGCGCGGGGGACAGAAGGCTGATCCTCCTCCGGGGTTCACTTCCCCATTCGGACCCTCAGATTCTCCAGAGCGGGTTAATAAAGAGTCCATAGCATTTAATCTGGGGGAAGCCTTCTTTTATTACCGTCCTCCTTCCTCCTTAACACAGAACAGGAATGCGTGCCCACACTGCCACCCTCATTCCCTACTGCGCTGCACGCTCTCTCCTATCTTTTAGACACACACGGGTGCAGCCCGAGCACATACACATCCCCATTCCACAACAGTGGGTACAGACGATCTCGGCTCCGATGCCTTCTTAAAATGAGAAGATTGTAATTAAGCTGGCTCCTTTGTGAAAATAAATGTAATAATGCAAAAAGAGCTCCGCTGTTGACAACACTGTTGACATCCATTGTCAACGTTAGCTACTTCTGCAAACAACGAGTGACATCATTCACTGTTGAGTACTCTTCTGCGCATGCCGGTCACTTCTGGGTCATTTCACGTTCACACAGGAGATCACAAAAGTTTACATTTAATTGGAAATGTAAACGGCCTTGCAAGAAAAAAAATCGGAATTTTTCAAAAAAATCGGAATTGAGCATTAAGCCCTGCAGTGTGAACGTAGCCTTAGGCTGGGGTTGTGAGGGGCTGTGATCTGACGTTTCTGAAGATGCAATTAACATCATTTTTTTTTAACCTTGGGTCACCTCAATTTTGTCAATATGAACTTAATTGACCAGAGCTCTCCAAGGGGCGGTGCCTGGACTTGCTCCAGGGGGGGGCGGCGCTTTCTGGTTTCTCTCTTTCTCTGTGGGGTGGGTGGTGTGGGGCCTGGGGGGTCGGAGTTTCGGGGTATGGGACCCCTGGGCTGAGGAGACCTGGGCCCTATGTTGGGGGCCGGCTGTCTGACCACCGGGGGACAGTCTACCAGCTGTCCCCGAGTTACCCTCTTCCTCATATAATCTTTTGTTAGGGTGATGGGGGGGAAGGGTTTGGCCTGTGATGCGCCTTGGGGGGAGGAGCTACTTGGCAGTGGTCCCCCTCCCATGGCTGCCGTATGGAATAGCCCCCCGGTTCCAATTGCACCTTAGACATGTAGGACTCTTGGTGGTGGTGGTGGTGGGGGGGGGGGGTGTGGACATCACCGCTAGCAAGCAGCAGATGTCCTTTTAGCGCACTACCCGCTAAATTTTAACTGCACCTTAGTCATTTACGGCCCCTTGGTGGGGAGGCTGCTTGGACATCACTGTGAGTAATCAGGAGATGCCCTTTCAGTGCCCTACCAGCCAATTTTAACTGCACCCCCTTAGAACACACACCTTTTACCCCTCAAAATATACACTCCAACACAAACACACATACATGCACACACACCCTCACAAACACACACACATGCATTTCACAAGGAAGGTGGAACCTCGGACCATCTGTCCCCTACCCCATCCCTGGTAGGGGGTACCAGGTCCTTGGCATGTTCCCTGAGCCCGGCAGCCCTCTCTCCACGCAGGGAGAGGAATCCCTGAGTTCTCTGGCAAGACCAGGAGCCGGGGATCCCATCACATCTGAGCCTGGGGGTGTCCGTGTCCCTGTGGTGGGGGTTCTGGTCCTTGCCCCTGAGCGCTGGGCCTCGCCAAATTTCCAACTGTGGGCGAGCCTGGTCGGGCCATGTTTACAACCTTCCTGGACCCACCGTAGGCCGGGTGGGTGGCTGCCTGGAGTGCGGGGTGGCTCGTCCCTGTTGTTGGGGCAGGAGGATGCCCAGAACTCCTGAGTGGTGGGGTGCTCGTCTGGGGCTGTGGGCGCTCCTCTGGGGCGGGACCCCACGTTGGGCCCTCTTGGTGCGGCGGTTGGCCCCCGTGGCGGTCCTGCTGGCCATGGCCTGGGTGGCGGATGTGATCACCCGGGGGGCGGTTGTTCTCTATCTGCTTCGTGCGGGTGTTGGGGGGTTCTGGCTCCCGCTGCTGCTACGGTGGGGGTCTTGCTGTGGGGATCGTTGGGTACTTTCCCTCCTTTTTACATCCCATTATCCATTTTAGAAGAACATAAACACTCACTTGAGCACAGCTGTTAGCTCACCTTTGCACAAATACTTTGCGTGATTGAATGAAATATTTCATACTAGTTGGTTTGAATGAATAGGTATGCGTGTGTGAACATTGTTTGTATTGTGTACATGTTGACATGTGAACATTTTTGGAGCCAACAGGTATGTTTATAACATTTGAGTGTGTGTGTGGACAGGCCCCGCCCTTATAGACTTGTGTTGCATCTAAACCTGGCTGTAATGATTATAACCTTCCAGCAACTTGTTGCTCTATGCTGCTTCAATATAATAAATCCTGTGGCGTAACTGTTGTTGTGAAGCAGCTCTACTACAGGATGATGTCAACAGAGGCTAATGTAGTAAATGGTAAAGTTGATCGAAAGCCACAGAGAACACTAAATACAGATACGTGTCGTCGATCTAGGCTTGGAAGTCTAAGTTGGATAAAATGTTAACAAAGGAAAAATATACTTTCTGTAAAGGAGACAGTAGTTGAGTTGGTGATCCATCCATCCATCCATCCATCCATCCATCCATGCATCCATCCATCCATCCATCCATCCATCCATCCATCCATCCATCCATCCATCCATCCATCCATCCATCCATCCATCCATCCATCCATCACTGTGGCTGAAATAACTTAGACAGGACTTCAGAGCTGAGCGAGGACTTCGTGGAGTTCCTGTAAGGACTGGTTCTTGCTTAGTAAACTGGTTTGGTGGTTTGTAGAAGGTGAGTTTCATCTACAAGCTGATGACATACAGCTTCATCATAGCCATGCTCTCCTTTAGTGGTGTTCTTTTGCAGTGCTTCTACAAATGCTGTTTATTAGGCAGTAATAAATGACAACTCTTTTTGTTTATTTAATCAGCTATTTAGCTCCATCAATACAAATACGTTTGAAACTGAGACTTACATTTCTGTTGCTAAGCAACATAAAACCAAGGGCAGACTCCTGCACATTAGCTTAACTACACAGAACAGCAAGATGCGCATGACAAACAGGGCGGGACAACCAGAAAATAATCACAGCTCTAAAAAAACCAGGAGTGAAGAGCACTGAACTTTGTACATCTGCGTTTGTTTGTCTATCAAAAGGAAATTGGAGAGGCTGTGAAGCAAATTGACACAGAGATATACAAGTATGGGTACATGTTGCAGTTTTGACACTCTGACATTGTGTTGCAGAAGGACACATCAAGGCTGGACACGCCAATCATGAAGGCTGCTCTTTAGTCAGCGTGAACCTGGACTCTCTGATGACAGTGGCAGGGAGGGGGACATTAAACCTGGACGTTCTGGACCAAGACAGTCACTCCATGCACACCATCATCAGCAACTAGAGGAGCCTTTACTGCAAAAGGCTGCTTCTGCTCAGGATGAGTACAGACTAAGTCACTCTTATGTGTCATCAAACTTTCCAAAGGAGAAGAGTTCCAAGTAGTTTTATATGTATCTGTTCTGTTTTTTTCTTTTTAACTTTGCCGTCTGTTTTCAAGATTCTAGAAATTGGATTTCCCTGAAAGAGTCACCCAAAGGAATTATTACATTTGATCTAAGTCTTTGTTGCACATCGGGAGGCTTTTTGAGTTCGCCGCAGTTTGAAATGACCTGGCAGTCTTATTTATTCTTGGTTTGCCCACAGGTGAAGTAGAGAAGATAAATGAAAAGATAAGGTGGAATAAGCTGAGATCTGTAAAATATATAAACCTTTAGCTTTACAACGTGCCATTTTATATCAACAGTGACATGCATGCATGTGTGTCATGACATGCTGTTTGTGGTGGTGAAACTTATAGAAATAGGAGAAAGTTTCCCCCAAACAGACCAGGTAGATGCTGGTTCCTTCACCTGGCCTGCCCTGGTGACTAGTCTGAGCTGTCCTCACATTCAACCAATTATAAAACTAAAAGTTTATGCAAACGTTTTGCAGTACAAACTACATTTTTGACTAAAATCATATCAAGACACCCCATGGATTAAAACATTTATACAAGTACCTGTCTCCTGGCTCTGCAAGGTGATTGGCGGACAGGTCGAAGTTGAACTCCTTTTTTTATCCTTTGCATCATTTCATCCACTGCCTGCTGCCTGATGTCCACTTCTAAAAATGACATCAACAAGAGCAAAGATTACATTTTAGAAAGCTCAACAAACAGGTTTTCAGTCCTTTATTCTTCTGCAGGACTTAGTGTGCTTCTGTATAGTCGGTTTTATGTCTTCAAACTTTTTGTTTTTTCATGTTTGCTATATAATGACCTTTGGAAAAAGTACCGAACAGCACAGGCGTACTTAGCACAGCAGTGATGGTGGTGCACTTCTTTTGACTCCTTTGAAAAGTCTTTTGACGGATTAAAATTAGTCAGATTCATTCAACTTAAACCCTGATCTTGACACACAGAGCTGAGGCGCATCTCCGTCCTCAAACAGGAGTTGGAGAAGGAGACTTCAGCTAGTAAAAGAATTCTTCTTTAGTGTGTGTGAAACGAACAGTAGTTCTTTAAATGTCTTCATCTAACTAGAAGTATATCTTTAACAAATTAGGCATTATGATTGATTAATGAAGGTTTTGTTAGACGTCACTAGGCTTTGCTCTTCTCATTACTGCTACTTTTGGCCTTAGTCAGAGAACAGCTAATAATTACTGCTATGGGCAGTAATTTTGCTGGAAAAAGTTCAGACTTTTTTTCTAACATGCAAAGCTCTCAAAATGGTTCAGGAATGACTCCTTTTATGTAAAGAGCCACACACCATTCATCAGTTTTTCATCCAAAGGTCTTTCAAGGAGAGTTTGAGAATGATGTGAACAAAAACATAATCCAGCAATAATGCTGCTTATTCACCGAGAAATGTGAATATTTAATTTTCCGACAGAGAACATTCAAGGGCTTGCACAATGGCATGTTTGCCACAATGAATTCTTTAAAATGTCTGACAAAAAGCGCTTTATTGCTGGAGTAAGGGTCAAATATTTCCTTTGATGCTTAAAAAGAAGCTATTATTTTGGCATCTAATAAGAAGATCCTTGGGTGGCAACCATTCATTCCTGCATGTTATTAAAGCACATACTATGTGCGTAGTGCCCAATTCAATCACTAACAAAATGAGGCTGCAGTGAGACCTGTTCAGTCAACGGGGACATCCTACCTGTTGGAACAAGTCAAGGCTTCCCTTTGTTTGATTGAAATTAAAGAATTTACATTCTGTCTTCCATTGCTTGATGTGAACATCTAGCATCATTATCGCCCATCGGCAGCAGTTGTCCACTACGAAGCTTTAATTTTTAAAGGAAAAAGTTCACATAATATAAACTTCAAAAAGGTTAGAATGGAAAACAAGTTGAAGTTAAAGGGAATAAAAAAAGCAAGCAGAAGAGCAGAACACGATGAAAAAAAGAACAGAAAAATGAGCACATTGCTTGCAAATGTTCAGGTTATAGGTTATAAACTTTTGCAGGGCTTCTTTTTTACACGAAAAAATGTAAAAACTAAAATTTTAGATGCAGACAAACATCTAAAGAAAACTGAGGAACAGAAACTGATTTATGTTTTTTTTGGTTAAAACAGACAAGTATTAAACCACATTTTATAGTTAAATGTTATAATGTTTCACCATTTTGTTCCTCCAAGTCCTCCTTGTATCTTATAACCTTTTCCTAATGGCTTGATATCTCCATGACAATCAGATGTACTTTAGCTCATTACAGAACAGCAGGAATTGTTCATTCTAGGTGTTGTCACTCTGTTGCTCCTCGTTGGTCCCAAAGACCAGATAAACTCTGACATCACCCCATCATCCATTAGTTGTCTCTTACTGTATACCACCCACCTGTCAATCAGAAAACCACGCCCGACAAGGCGGCCATTTTCAGAAATCAATGGAGCATCAGATATGAAATAAATATTCAATAATAGTAAATATTCATTCAGGTTAAGGTTGATGACCAGAAGGGGAGACAGAGCTCTGACTTCTGATATAGGTATGTGACCGGAAATTCTTTTTTTAGGTGTCCATTATCACTTTTTAATGGACACCCTACGGCCAATCAGAATGCAGCGTTCGCCTGGACCATGGTATAAGCCCACATTTGTAGAGGCCTGTTCTGACTTAAAGGATTAAAAAGTCTATTTCATATGCTTAGAGAGCATGAAGTGTTGATGATGTTTTGTTTGTAGAAAGCAGACCACTAAATTGTTTCACTAAAGAGGCATAAACGTCTTTTCTCCTTCAGTCTCAGCTTTTTCTGCTCGCATAAAAAAAAGTGAATCCCCTTTCTGTTGTATAATTTTTTGACAATAATTCAGGTGATTTTACTAATGTTAAAGTTCAGTTTACTTGAGCAATCCTGTTCTGACACACACCACTGGGGGATGAGATTCTCTGCTAACAATGAGTGTGCGGTGTTCCATCAAACGCTAACAGAAGAGTTTGACAAAGGGACACTATTCTCTCTGCTTTCATTCTTTCTTTTTGGAAAATTGAAGGAAAAAAACGTATGGGTGGTAGACTTCAAGCATCTGTCCTTGTTTGATCTGCATGCTCCCTCAATCCCAACATCGCTCCATCTGGTGTACCTGGTGTCTTGGTGGTGTTTTGGTCCAACAGTGGGATGTCACTCTCATTGTCTTTTTTCCTTCGAATGAGGGACAACAAAGCACTGTGGACAAAAACACAATCAGGTTTAGCTTCGGTTCTTGCTGCTTTCACTAATGAATCAGGATTACATCCAATCTGGATCAGTGACCTTTTGACAAGGCTTAGACAAACACTTTTATTCATTTATAAAGTGTCAATTACCAATGGAGCTTGTCTTATGGCACAACACAAAAAGAAGTTTATAAGTCAATCTTTGTACAAAAAACAAAAATAAAAAAAGCAAAAAGTTCTGAGAGGAGAAGCAAAACGAACCAACCTGAGAGGGTTGGATGCTGAAGATGTGGCAGGTGGGGGTGGGGGTGGGGGTGGGGGTGGAGCTGATGCCGGTGTGGGAGGTGGGTTGACGGCAGCTTGCAGCTTCTTTTGAAGCTCCTCAACTGGCCAACAAATTCAGGTAAATAGAGTTAGGAGGCAGAAACACAGAGGACAGAAAAAGGACGAAAGAGATCAGCATCACCACATTCAGTTCTCTGTACGTGCACCACCACGAGCAGCAGAGGGTTAAGCTTACAAAGACAAACTGTTCTAATACGTTCTGGGTCTGGCTTATTCTACGATCCCAAATACAACTGCCACCACATGATGGGGAGACATCTGCAGAATCTTCTAGATTTCATGCCGCCACCGTTATTTTGAAAATAATTGGCGTTCGAGGTGTCTGACTCATGGCTGACAACAAAGAGTTGCCGTCCAGAGAAAAGGCTTTTCCAAATCTCAGAAGAGAAGAACAGATATTTATTTCAGAAAAGCGCAGGACGAGCAGCTGTGAACTTGAGCATGAAACTCACCAGTGAAACGTAGATCCTTGACTTCCTGTTCAGCCTTGGAGCATCTAACGGTGTGCTCCTTCTTCTCCTCCTCCAGGAGCTCCAGTTTGAGCCTCAGTGCTGTCAGCTCCCTCTGGACCTCACAGCCTTTCAACTTTTCCTCCATCTGCTTCATCTGAGGATGGAGAACAGAGGAAGTAGTTATTGTCTCTATAGAAGGATGTGAGTAATCTCTGTTATTGACCAACACCTAAAGCAGATGACTGGTTCTGACTGAGCTCAGTCCGCTCCATTAATTCACCAAGGACCTTAGATGAATATATTTATATATTTAAGAACCCACCGATTCTTTAGCTCATGGCGTTCACACTTGACAAACAGGGGGACGCTTCTTCTTCTTTTTCTACTGTTTTACTAGCTAGCGCATGTCTGCCACCTGCAGTTGGAAGAGTCTTGGTGTGAAACGTCAAAGTGGTGCACATTTCGTAAATCTTGCTCCAGGCCTTTTCTTTCACACCTCTATTCAGATATACGAAAGACTTGGTGTCATAGAATTCCAGCCGGGCACAAACCGCAATTATTGATTTCTCCTTCATGATCAACCTTTAAACAGTTGATGCGGTCGACCCATGATCGTAAGATTGCAGGTTCGATTCCCGCCTTGCACGCCCATGTGTCGAAGTGTCCTTGGGCAAGACACTGAACCCCACCTTGCCTCTGGTGGGAGGTTGGTGGCAGTGTTCGGCAGCAGGGCCGCCATCAGTGTGTGAATGTGTGTGTGCATGGGTGAATGGGACTGTGACTGTAAAGCGCTTTGGGCCTTCGTAAGAAGGTAGAAAGCGCTATATAAGTATACGCCATTTACCATTTTGACCTGGTTTAACTTTCAACACATGTTCAATGGCTGCACGTTTTGTCAGTAGAGTCCAAAAAGGGTCGTAGAAACTTGGGTAGCTGTGGGTAAACACAAGTTTCTACACAAGCCCAAAACGTGCATATACACGTGTTTTTATTGAAGGTGGTCGCTTAATTGGCATTGCTGAGGTGGGTGTGATCGCAGCTTAACACTGTAGATTGAATGTCAATGTAAATACAAATGACTTAAATCTGACATCCCGATGAATGGAGAGCAGCTCCCTCCTGGGCGTCCATGTGCTGCAGATCCAGCAGGGATGATGTCTGTAAAAATGGGCCAGGAAACTGGGAGCTGACATCAGTCACTTCCTCCAAAAAGGCTGTTCCTTAGCTGGTGCTTTAATTGTTCCTAAAATAAAGGATGAGGCTCAGCTCCATCCAGAGCAGCAGAGATCAGCGATCCCACTCAGCTCTAATTGTCTTCCGCCGATGCCACCGGAGGAGGGGGGTCTTTTCATGCTTTTAATTATTCATCATTCCCCATTATAGTTCACCAGACATTTCCTCTGATGCACATGGATTAAAATAACCTCAGCGGTGAATCAGTGGTGACTTGAATGTCATCAAAATTTGTTGTTGAACATTTTAGATCCCATGTCGGCTGCAACACAGTCTTTTAGCAAGTGAAGAGGATTTATTACCAGCAACATTTGAGTTTTTTCTAGATTAAAAGAATAATTAAAATGGAATGAAGACAGACTATTTTGAAACACTGAGGAGCACAAAGATATTTTTTGAAAGTACCTAACATTGATATTGTCACAGTTGGTGGTGTGGCCTTGAGAATCCCAAAACCCATCATGATTGCAGGCAGAGAGTGGTGAATGTCTACCATTTATTTTCTTAAATTAAAAACAGGCCTTTCAGAGCAAAGCAGCAGAGACAAACCAAACATGTACCGGTAGAAAATAACAATAAACAGCAGCAGGTGAAGAAGAGTACAAAAACCTTTATGACCCTTATGAGTCAAAAACAGAAATTTCAGAATGCCAAAGTGTGGTAGAGTGACTACAAACTCTTAATTTGAAAGGAAAAAAATGTATCCATCTCCTTTATCTTCACACTGACCCATTCGCCTGTGATAACCTGGGATGAACTTCCTGCTGAAAAAAAGCTTTTGGCTGTTTACAGCAGCAGAGCTTCTCCTCCATCCCCCTCTCCACTGCAGGAGTTCCAGACCAACTACAGAATGTCACCGGGGCATTTTTCATACAGGTAGAACGTTACAAAGTCAGCTCAGAGGCCATGTGGTAGAGCATCCGCACTGTGACTGGGGTCAAATCCAGGTCGAGTCAGACCAATGACTCTAAAAATGGGACCCAATGCCACTCAGCATTAAGAGGTTGGATTGGGGGGGTGAACCACCAAATGGTTCCCGAGCGCGGCTGTGTCTGCAGCTCACCGCTCCCCCTGGGGATGGGTCAAATAAAATACATTTCACAAACTAAGGTGTGACAGATAATGGAACCTTAACAAATTCCAGCTGCTATGAGGTCCATGCAGACAACCATGAGGTTTGCTCCCCTTCCTGGTTCCCCAAACACTGTGTTGATGTGCACAGACCTGCTTCTGGTGCTCCAGCCTCTCAGTCTCCAGCTCCTCAGTCAGGCTTGCGATCTGACTCAGGGCGTCCTGCAGAGCCTGAGTCGTAGCAGAGTTCTGCATGAGGATCTGACTCTGCCTCTTCAGCTTCTTCTGCTCCACCAGCATCTAAAAGGACCATCAGCCCAACAACGGTGTCTCTTAGAGAAAGCTGACCTAAACCAATGAAATGTACAGGCCAGCACAATTTGGACTGTGCTTAACGTCAAAGAACTTTAAAGAATGTTACAGCTCTGGCAAAGTTCTCTGCTTCTGTCCTCAGGTTCTGTTCCAAGTCCAAGGTTTCCTGCAGAGCCTCGTATTCCTCCACAGCAAACTGTGACACTGAAGTACACATTTGTTACTCTTCAAAAAAACACACTATGATGTGTGAATTACATATTTAAAAAAAAAAGTTATACATTAATATATTAACCTTGGACTAGGTTCCTAAAAGGAACATTAGCAGTTCTTTAATGAATATTCATTTGGTGTTCTGATGGAACGTGTGTGGGATCCACATCAGTGTAGCACACAATGTCGCATGCTTTGGACGTGCAAGAGTGCACTTTATGGCCTCTCTAACTACTAGAAAACAATCTAGAACCTTTTAGAAGCAGTTCAGACATCATGCTCCCTAAGAACCTAATAATTACAAACATTTTACAGAAGACTATTTATGAATCCTCTGTGCTCTGATGATGAAAACTTGAACGGTTTAAGTAAATTAAAATACATTTTTTTCCTCATGAAAAAGGGTTCAAACCGAGTGCATTGTGGTCTTTATTCGCCAATCTAGTGAGCATCAGTGCACACTGGTTTTTTACAGAGAATTCTGTGAAATTTTTTAGGGGCACTGGATTTTGGATTTGTAGATTTAGACAACACAACAAAATAGCAATTTTGTACAGAAAGTGGATTAAATTGTAAAGGAAAACTGATGTGATCACTGATTATTAAAACTCCTGAAAAGCTTCTATAAATGTTTTCTCTTCTAGCCATGCACAACCCAAACCCTTACCTCTGTTATATTTCTGCAGGAGCTTCTTCTGCTGCATGATCTCAGCTATTAACACTGTGTTATCGTGCTTCTCTCTCATCACCTTCAAACATATGGAACACAAACATGGAAAACAGAGAAACAACAGTTTTTCTCTGGTTATGGAAAGGGAAAAAGAACAAAACCTTAACAGTCACTCTTTTCTATAGCGGCATGTCTCATACAGTCTGTCGTGCAAAACGCTGAGAAAAAAATCAGATTATACCTGTGTTGATGCACACAGATGAGCAAGAGTTCACCTTTGATTCTGTTTTTTTTATACCTTTTCTCCACAAAGAATCAGATTTTTTCCAGCTGGATACTGTCCCACAGCAAAACTCACTTCATCCTTCACGTCTCTCAGTTGTTGTCTCACTGACTTTAGCTCAGAAGTTGCTTGATCTTTTTCCTGTAGCACCCGTTCCAGTTTACGTTGAAGCTCTGGAAAAACAGACCAAAAAAAGCTTTATTTGAAGTTGTTTGTTTTTACAATGTGCTGCAGAAAAGTAACCGTCATGGTGGTGAATTCAATAAAACAAGATAGTTCCAGCGTTTTGCAGGTTGGAGTCAAACTAGTTTTGATTAAAGGGCCTATCGCATGCAAAATCAACATTTTGAGATTTTAAGTGTGTAATAATGTTCTTTCCTCACTATAAACAATCCAAAAGTGGTATTTTGATCCATTTACGCATTTTTGAGTATTCCTCTAAAAACCTGCTCTCTAAGCACCAGCCCCACGAAAATGAGCAGGTTCTCACATTATGGTTTAGACCAGGGGTCACCAACCCTGTGCCCGCGGGCGCCCATGCGCCCCCGAGCACCCCTTGTGGCACCCGCAGGGAATGCTCCAAAAAGCACTGCTCATATACATAGCAAATCAATACATTGTGGTGATCTGGGGGTTAGCCCCGCCTTCAGCTTTTAAGACTCATGGGAAGTGGGGAATCTCGGCTGTGTTAAATCGCTCACCATAAGTGAGGGAGCTGTGAGCAGAAGTGAGGTTAATGCTGTTTGGCTGGTGGTGGGTGTGTTCAAAATAGACAGACAGATATCCGTTAACTTATGCGAGTGTCGTTCTCAACTAACCAGGGTTGTGCTTTGCATGGGGCACGGGTAGCAGCTCTGGACATGTCCAGTGGGGCGGCTACTAAGTAAGAGGATAGTGAATTAAGACTTGGGCGTAACGGTACTTGCCTGGATAGTAGAGGGTGGCGATTCAGTGCTTGCTATTAGTCATTGTGGCACTTTATTTCTGCTGTCGTGAAATATATGGCAGAGTATGGAACGGCCTGAAACTTGCGAATCGGCGCTCCCGCCTTTGAGAAAGAGGCGCATGTCTGTGTGTGTGTGAGGAGAAGGGGAGGGGTAGTGGGTGCAGGTTTCTATGGAAGCGATTGCGTAGCATAATTAAAGATAAAAGTCAAAACCAGAAATGTTTTTTCAGAGTCTGCACTGCCAGCTCCGCCCCCAGGCTAACACACACGCCCACTTTCTCTATGGAGCTAGCAGTGATCGGCACAATGCTTTCTCTACATAGCACAATATGCACATCCATCTTAGCAAAAGCTTGGATGTTGTTTGTTTTCGTGGGCGAAACGCAGACACACTGCTGAGGCCGACTCTAGGATGACATCTTAAAATGGGCAGCACCCAGAAGGAGCAAAAGGCGGAGCCTAAGAGATCGAGTCGTCTTACTTTAACGTATAAAAATAAACTGTGAAAATAACTCATATTTCATTAAAAAAGGGTTCTTTAGTGTGTCAATGGTAATATATTATCCTATAGATGGATAAAGGTTTCTATGAAAGGCTTAAGAATAGCATGATATAGGGCCTTTAAATTAATGATTTGCGCAAAAAAGAACTGAAGACAAAGATCCTGTTATGGGGGAAAAGTGTAACAGTGGACATTAGGATAGCAACATTATTGTTGTAAATGTATGAAAACGATATTAAACAAATTTTACTGAACATTTGCTGGGAATGGAACTGCAGTTTCACAATCATTGAGTTGTAGGTTGAAGCACAGGTTCAACAACAGGCTGTGTCAGTGAAAATATGTGTCGCTTTAGGAAGAGGTTTGCCTTCAAGCTTGTGGTCACTGATGATGCAGTAGTAGAGCTAAGAAGAAAATCTCAGTGATAGTCGTACAGCAGCAAAGGTCTTTTCGAATTTGACTTTTTTCTTGAAAGTCCTGCTCCAATGAAAATCCTGTTTTTGTTGTTCTTGTGACGTTTTTCTCAAAATGGACATGTATAAAAGAATCAAAACTGCGTTTCTAAATATTTGTTTGTTCAGATGGAGTTGGATTGGGAGCAGATGAAAGCTCTGGTTTCCACTTGCAGACCAACAGATCTGTCATTTTCCTCGCCGGCATTTGCCTCCTAACTACACAGCTGGATAGGTCTGAAATTGCTGACCCTTTTTGTTGCTATATGTTAGCTTGGGTTTGTGAGGTGCTTGTCGCTAGTGGGAGAGAGTGTAAACAAAGGCATGTTGGGAAATAAGTGAAGTTAACTTCTGCGCCAACAGTCCCACCTAAAACCCCAAACTAAATTTCTAATGAACTCCAGCAGCGCTGCAAAAAATAAATCTTAAAAGTCTTAAAAAATGACTTTTTGATGCTAGCTAAAAATCGCATAATCAGAACTAAAAGACCACTGAGACTGGGTTTACAATAGAAAACAATTTAGTTTGAGTGGGACTTCAGAAACATTCTTTTTGGGCCTGACACAAGCAGCCAGGGCTGAGTGGTTTGGCTAGCAGTCAAATAAACAGCACAACACCCCAGCTCAGTCACCATGTGTTGACCACTGCCCCTCTGGGTCGAGGGCAGGTCTCTTCTGTGGTGTTAGCTTATAGGTCTAGCAGCAGCACAGAGTAAACCGCCTTCTTGGAGTCTCAAAGAGCGGTAATATGTTGTTTGTTGGCTGTAGTGTCCATTTTTCTCCTGGGAGACTTCATCATTGCCCACATGAGTGATTACAATGACCCCTGGGTTGAGGAGGAGCAGTCCTGATCTGAACCTGAGGGGTGTTTTGTTATTGGATGTACAGTATGTGCTTGGTCTTGGCATACTGGCACATTGCTCACCATTTTTGCTGTTCCGGTAATGTCAGATTTGGGGTGTGAAGGGCTGTAAGCTAGTGGGAGAGGGTAAACAGAGAGCTCTCAGCAACAGGGAAGGGAAGGGTCCGTGGCAACTGTCAAGCCCACAATTAAAGTTGAATTTCTGATGAACTGCAGAAACTATGTCCTAGAAAACAAGACAACTTTTTTTGGTTTTGACTAAAAATGGCAAAATTATAGTTAGAAGACCACTGGAAATGCTTTTACAATACACCAAAAGATGATCGGAGTGAACTTTAAGAGAAATTAAAGAACCCCACAGAATTAGAAATGTCCCCGGTGTCCTTCATCCTTCCAGCAATAACCTGATGATTCACTGCAGCAAAAGCCCATCAGTGAGACACCACCTTGAGAACAGTATGTGTCTATAGTCACATACTGATGATGTCATCAGACGCATCGTTGTTTTCTGTGCTGCTCGTTGCCACTTTGGCAAGTGGCAGACTTGGGGATCGAACTATCAATCTTCTCTCTAAATGAGTTGGTCCATTACCATGTAATTATGAAAATGTTATTGCAATAAACCAGTAATCTGAGCAAGTCAACCCTTCTGGGCTCAGCCAATCTTTTTCATTTACAAACAGGATAATTATCTGGGTCTTTTGATGCAGACAAATTTGAGCAGCGTGATGGCATTATCACCTGAGCTATAATTACTGGCTGACTTGAGGATCTGAAAACAGCATTTTCCTGAAGGGAGGGGCTCATGAGACCAAAAATAATTAGCTTGCATTAGCTGTGGTACGTTGGTAGATTTTTATGATCACAGAGATATTCTGTTACACAAACCATGGGACTGTCCTTTTATAGGGTTTGTGGATTTAAGCAGAAGGAAGAGGTGAGGGGTTACTTTGGTTCACCACTGCTGTCAGGTGTTACAGAGGGAAATATTTCTGGAAAAAAAAAACATTTATATTCGCAAGATAATTTTATTTATTGAGTTAATTTATCTCCAAGGCCAAAATAGTGAGGCTAAGTTTTGGCCAAAGCTCACAATTCTTCTCTCGCAATTTTAACTGTCTCTGACATGAGTGAATACTTACCATAATCTCAGTATTTCTGTATGTGTGATGTACCATCTCTCTTATTTGAGTTATAAAATATTCCTAAATTCCGCAACAGAAATTATATTTTAAAGCAGAAGCAGAACTCCTTTGGTTTATAGCCTGTGAAAATTTAAATCTTGGTACCAAAACAGATATTCTACTGTAGATTTTTTGTATTGTGAGTACTGGTAAATGTAATCTTAATATCTAACCAGTAAATTCTATCTACTATGAATTTATCTGCTTCCTCCTCTAGGAGGCGCTGAACATTAGAACATGATTGTGTTCTTCAGAGTAACTGGACTACAAAGATCTAAACAATGCTGTTTCAGTCCTACATGGAGTGCTTTGGACTCTGTCCCGGTTCGGGTCTTCCTGTACCTGCGATGTTGTTTTGGCAGTGACAGTCTTTGCTGTTGATATCAAGGTCTTCGCCCTCCTCTTCATCGTCCACCAAGCTGATCTCTGTGATGGTCTCTGGACTTAGATGAGACATCAGCATCATGCTCTTCCTTTTCAGCGAGCGGTTCTGCCGGTTCAGCTGCAGAGAGAATCATGGGAGATTGGGGGGATGTCACAGCAGACTCTCACAAAAGTTTGGAGAAAGAACATCAAGGCTCAGACTGACCCAAAGAGGTCGAAGTGGTCGCTTGTGACCCACTGACTGCATCAGAGAACACTAGAGTGTGACATCACCCTTGGAAAATGGTTTACTTACCGTTTCAACCAGTCGCCATTTTTGTGACAAAGACGCCACCATGTTGGAGCCAGACGTCAGTGAACAGTGATTGGTCTGAGTCAATGTTTCTATGGCAACCAATCTGTCCAATCAGGAGTGAGCTTGTTGGAAGGCCACACCTTTACTTGAAAGCGGGCTACACAAACTCTGTCAATAAAGTGCTTTGAATGTTTGACGTGAGAACACAGACTTTCGGTAAGGCACCTGAGTGGACAGTTTATAACTTCAATGACTTGCAATAAAGACAGTAAATATCATGAAAAAAAGAGGATTATTGAAAAAATGTTAATAAAAGGTATCAGAGCAAGAATGTTTTTTCTGACAAATTATTCTTGGAACCAGCGGATCGTACTTCCTGTTTGGAGTGTGAGGGGGGTCACTAATGTCCACTTCTCATATAGTGTCAATGATGTAGCCCCTCTGTGGTCTACCTGAAGGTTTTTTTTTTTTTACCTTTTGCAGACCCAAGCTTATAAACATGGATCCAAAAGGCTCCGGTAAAGCAGAATCAACTACAATGGTAATATAACCCAAAATGTGGCGTCCACGCATGAAGACGCTAGGTCTTCAGGGGTTAACACAGTTTCCATTTAGTTTGTTCTCTTTTTCGAATTCAGACCCAGCTGGCTGGGAAAAGCTTCATCTTCCTCACTCTAGGTCACATTGCTGTTATTCATTTTTCCACTGCAGAATCAGTTCATTTTTTGTTGGCCAACTTCAACACCTGTGGATGAATCTGTAGGCTCAGTGCTTTTTACCTGCTACTTTGGGCTGGTTGAGTCGGGCTGCAAGGGGGTTACTGGCAAAAAGAGGTCTCAGGAGGTAAACTGAGAAGTGTTTAAGACATAAAAGCAATTTGTATAACGTTACTTTTTTTTTTTTAGAGACTGAATTAATCCGACCACATTTCAAAGAGTTGCTGTGTCTCATTGTTGTGGTTTTATGGCATTGTTTTAAGATAATTCTCTTTAGGAACTACAAGGTAGCTTTTAGGATGACGTCATAGCAGCGCTGGGCACGAGCCGCATAACAAGACAAAGAAAAGCACGTAAGAAGCATTTTCAGCTGTGTTTAAACGTTCTAACAAACTTTTTTCTGTATGGAAACACGACGATCATTGCATTATATTTGTCTGACGCTCATCGGTTCCCTTATTCCTTCTCTGTTTACATCGACTACGGTGGCTGCTTTGGTTCAGTTGTTCCGCTCCGAGGACGGATTGTATTATGATGATTATGATGAATATCAGGGGAAATGAACTCTGGTTCACTTTAAGCAGGCCAAATGTGTCCAGTCTGAATGCACCCTAAGAGAGTTGAGTTTTCAAAACACAGTTCTGATTTATCTCTGAGATCCTAATCACACAAGGATGAGGCTCTGTCACCATTCACTACTTAGAAATAGAAACATCAGCTACCTCTGTTTAGGGGTTCAGATTTAAGTGTCTGTCAGCCTTTCGTTTTAGTAGCTTTGATTTATAACAATTTAAACAATCATCACTTTCCTGCTCATTTATAAATCAAATTTTAAGAAAATCTCAAGTTTGCATTAGAACAAAAAAAACTTCACTGCAAAAACTGGATCTTACGGGATAAAAAGACACGTTTCAAGAAAAATGTTTTATTTTGCATGATAGAAAATCTTATCAGGAAAGTTTTTCAGTAATAAAATACTATTAGTTAATGAAAACATGTCTTAGTGAGTAGACTTCTTGATAGGACCATTTTTCTTTCCTCATTTTTTTCTTAATTTTTAGCATTTTTGACATGTTTTTATTGGTGGCCTGTTGTTGAAGTGCTTGAACTGGTCAGAGCCAGCAGATCATTCCTGTTTATTCTTTCACTGACATTTCTTGGATTTAATTAAGCGAAAAATGTCTGTGCTAATTTAGAAAAACACTTTCTTTTTTTTTATGATTAATAGATGCTTAAATGCACCTCAGCGATGTGTTGCTACTGTTTAAGAATCAGGACATCAAGACTGGACAATAAGCACAGTCCACATTAGACAACGTTAGATCTCTGGGTGCAACAGCACATTCTTAAACATTTTGTCGTTTTCCCTAAAAACTGACCTGAATTCACGTAAAACGGACATATTTTCCAAACCAGCTTTGCCACAGAATCCCTGGGAATTAGGAGGGTGCAAAACAAGCAAATAAGTAAGACAGGAGGATGATGGAGAATCAGATGAGATGTTGTGATTTCCTCTTTCTTGGGTCTGCAATCAGTCATAATGGGAGGGGGACGTATGCAAAAGCAATACTAACGTGTGAAGTAACACACATAATTAGAAACACACAGGCTGCTGGGAAAAGGCGATCAGTGTCTGTCTCCACACACAATGATAGTTTTTTAATGCAAAACAGATTTGCATTTATGTTGGTTTGTTCTTTGGAACATGTTTTCTTTTTGCTCCTTTGGTTTAAATTTTCTGCTCAACATCTACGTCTATTTATTTCGTTTTTTTTTTTTTTTAAACATTTAAATCGTCACAAAGCAATATCTGTGTTTAGGAAAATCGACCCAAAACAAAACGCCAGTGAAGTCTCTGGAAAAGGGATTGATGCCAATTATTCGGGCATGTTGATGTAATCTGAAGCAAGAAAAGTGTCTAAGGAGAGAAAAAGCAAAGGGGAAAAATAAAAGGCAAACCATAAAAAAAAAACATTTATTAATGGCATCCTGGTGAGAGCAGATTGCAGCAATTCTCTCTTTTGATGGCACTCTTCAGGCTGCAACCCTTTCTCTGAAATGCAATCAACAATACACAACATGGAATCGCATTCTTTTGATAATAACGTGCAACTGGCGGGAGCCGTGCGTTTAAAATTATACACTTGCATGAATCAAAACTGACATAGCATTGGCGTGCGCTCTCTGAAGGTCCCCATTATGCAGTAACAGCCCCTCATCTTACCTTGATCACACATCAACACAGAAACATCCAAACCATTCCCAAACAAATGATCATCTTTTCAAACTGCTGTCCCACTTTTTTAATTCAAAAGATTTAAGAAACACTGAACTTTCTGTCACTGTGGTCCCTGCCACACTTAATGAGCAAAATGATTGTCATGCTAGTTCTGGTCTCCCTTTGGATTTCTCTCTCTTCAGCATTTAGGATTTGCTCTAAATTCAAATGAGTAAAAATATACCTTTTTAATGCAGAAAGGTTCTTTTTCAATTTAGCGAAGTTAAGACAGCAAACATATACCTTTAGGGACTGCACCCATAAAAGTCAATAGAAACAGGTGTTGTGTGTAACTTACATGGGTAAATGGCTGCTGCATGTTTATGAAAATGCTGACAGACGTCTGATCGAAGAACCGAGTATAACAGAGATGAAAGACGCTAATTGACAAGATCAAATAAAACGGAACAGATTCGATGCATTCGTTTTTCCTCTAACATGCTTAACAACAACAACAACTGCACACGGGATCATAAAACAGCCTCTAATGCTGCGTTCACATCAGCCTCGGCAGCACACATTAAAACGACCAAGTTCATTTAAATGGATGTATATATAGTTCGGGCTTGTGCGTCCAAAATACTCGGGTTCACTCAAAGCTACGAATTTTTTTTAGTCAGTTTTCGGGCTTTACATAGAAAACGAGCCGCGGTTAAACGTGCATTGAAAGTTAAACCAACTTTGACCAATCAGGGACTCTTATCTGGGTGTGACATATGGATGGCGTCTTTGTTAATTCACGGAAGTGCCAGCTGGTTGACAATTATTAATAAAAGAGAAAAGTATAAGTGCGGTTTGTGTCCGGCCGGAATTTTATGACACCAAGTCTTTCATTTATCAGAATAGAGCTGTGAAAAAAACAAAATTCCCCAGATTTGCACCGCTTTTGTATTTCACACCAAGCCTCTTCCAACTGTAGGTGCTTGCGCTAGTCGGGTGGCCGCAGTCCAGTGTTCAGCACACATGAACCCACGTTCCTTAAATTCTTGTACGCGTCACAAATGCTCTGTGTGTACGCAGCATTAGATGTTCTTAAAACTGGGATTTCTATTTTGGACAGAAGGCCTTCTGGTTGTTTTCAGTTTGAGGCTCAACCTCTCAATGTGCTCCCATTCATTCTGGATCTGACACATTATTCCTGTTTCCCATCACGGAGCCCGATTTCTGCAGTTTTCTGACGACAGCCGATGTTCTCCACATTCTCATGAGCCTCTGAAACATGAAGTGAGTGCTGTTCATAAAGGACAATGCACATTCTGACAGAGCTTCAAAGAAGTCAACTGCACAACCTGACCAGGATGGTCAAGTGTCCTGTGAGGCGTCACTAAAGGTCAGCCATTCAGCCAGTAAATATCCATATAAACAGACACAAGTCATGGTTAAAAAACGATTTTTGCTTCCTGTAAAAAAAAAAAAAACAAATCCCATTAAAGATGAGAACCCTATACCCCTGCACATTAAGCAACTTGATTTAAGTTTATTTCTTTGCAAAATGGATGGATTTCTGTCATAATGCTAAATTTAAAAGATCCACTCTAAAGAAAAGGGTAGTTTAATTGTTATTATATGTTCTTGTGGCATTTTCCTGACAAGAAAGGACATTTATAAAGAAAATTATTATTTAAAATTGCATTACTGGTTGTTTTTCTCACCATTCTTGTTGCACTGGTAATGTTAGGCTGGGGGTATGAGGGGCTGTCAGCTAGCGAGAGAGTGTAAACAGAGAGCTCTCAGTTATAGTTGATGGAAAGTGGGGGCGGGCTTGCCAACGGTCCTGCCCACAACTCAGGGGTGAATTTCTAATGAACTACTGCTGTTCTGCAGAAACTATGAAAACAACACCAACACAGGTTTTAGGTTTTGGCTAAAAACAGCATAATCATAATTAAAAGGAAGAATAAAGGAGAGATCAAAAGACAACTGGAGACAACTTGTTTTTGTTTCGGACTCTGATGCATGCAGGTGCTGATGAGACCGGGTCTGCTTGAGGCAGAATCAAATCCTTCTTTGGATTTTCTAAGAGTCGGTATATCAGTCCCCATTTTATTATTGACAAATGAATAAACATGAAGCAAAAATATATTTTAGACCTGTTTTTGATGGAATAAACAAGACATCTTTTTATTGAAAGCCTGAGACCTTGGTGCTCTCATTCCAAACGAGTTCATGCTACTGAGTTTTTCCTTCTTTCAACTTGTAAATACTTAACTTCTATTTGATGAGGAACCCAGATTTCCTGTATCTCCTCAGTGAGTTGTTGTCCTCACACTAAGATTCTTCCAGAATGTCATCAAATGTTTTCTTTAGCTCACCGGTGACTGAAGCCACCGATTGATTGAAGGTCCCAATAATCCAGATCAATAAAAGTTTGAAACCCAAACAAAACTGATTTTGATCTAAAATTGCTAAAATAACTTAGAATGTCTAGCAAACGTATAACCCCCCCCCCAAAAGATCAGGTGAACAATATAATCCAGCACTCCTAGAAAATCAAATATCAGTCAATCAATCAAACTTTATTAATCTAGCATTTTCCCCTTAAAAGCACAACACAAAGTGCTTTACATAAATTAAACAAAGTAAATAATATAAGAACAAGCATGAAAATTAAAATAGGACCCCCCAGCCCATACCTACATACAACCCCCACCCCACCCCTTTCACACCTCCCACTCCCTAACTAATGAGGATAGACAATAAGAAATAGGCGGAGCACGAAAACTAAATGTTTGTTATTGGAAACGCTAAAAACAATTGGAACCTCCCTCTCTGTGAACAGCTGTATAGCCAGCCAGATGCAGCATCACAGGCGGGGACCGCTCCACCACAGCAAGGCGGCAATGCAGACCCCCTCCTGGAGCTGCAGCGGCTGAACAGCAGGTAAATAATAAGTAATAAGTAAATAATAAATAAGTCAAATTAAAATATTTAATTAATAATAAAGTATAAATTCATAAAACAAGATAAAATGGAAATACTAAATTAAAACAAATAAGATAATAAAAGTAGTAAAATGAGCTAAAAGGCAGGTTAAAAGATGGTGTTGAGCCTTTACTTAAAAGCATTCCTGCTCTCTGCGGCTCTCAGGTCCTCTGGCAGACACAACCGAGGGCCGCAGTGCTGAAAGGATGTTTTGGTTTATCTTTAAAAACATTTTTCTCAGGTGTGATAATGTTCAGAGACGGGGTATTTTTGACAAAATACTTTATGAAATTTGACAGTTTGGGGATTTAAAAAAAAGGGTTTTGTCAGCAATCAGTTTGTGTCGGGTGTCCCACTGTGAATCACTAACTCCAGAAGCTGCAGATGCCACAGTGCAGAATGCAGATGCAGTCGGTTTGAAAGCATTAAGCCCTGCTGGAGTCTGAAGGTTTTTTTTTTTTAGACAACCTTGATGCCTTATGGTCATCTGTGCCAATAAAAATCTTTCTCGTCGCCCCGGAAACAAAGAAAGGAAAAACAGAAGCAGGCGCTGAAGCTGGAGATTTGTCGACCTTCATTTTGTTTGTCCATCAGTCTCCCACGGGCCGATTCTGCTGCAGCTCCGTGGACAGTGAGGGCTTTTGTACTGAGGCTGAATGAGCCATGATTACAGTGATGATCTCTGCAGCGGTGGGCTGTGAAATCACCGTGTGCCAGGCGCCCCCACTCTCAATCACAACCTACGGGGGAAGGAGCCCAAAAAGTGATTTTGTAAGACATGAGCACAGCAGCCGCGCTTGATTGTGACACGAAATTTGAAGATGTGGTGCTGTTCACGAAAGTACCGTAATGTCATCTCCAGAGTCGATTTCATTTGGTCCAATATTGAATTCAACAGATTCTTTTGGCTTCACGTTTTTTTCAAATACGTTTTCAAATTTCCTGGATTCAAATCTTCACATGTTGGAACAAACCTTGGATGCGAGAGCTTCAGCACTTTCTCTGCACATCCTCTCGATCTCCAGGTCCTCTTGAATGACACTGACCTCCTGGATGACCATCTGAGACACTGCAAAAGAAAAACAACACAATCACTGACATCACTCTCAAAGGCCTTAACCCTTGTGCTATCTTAGATCAGTGTTTTTCAACCTTTTCTGAGCCACGGCACACTTTAACCTTTAAAAAATCCCGCGGCACACCAGCATCCAAAAAGTTTTAAAAAAGGAGAAACTCAGTCTGTATTGATCTACAGCCCCTCCCTCCACAGTCTCACATGCATTTTTGAGATAATTGTTGCAGAAAAAGCTGGAAACTGCAGCTGTTTTTTTCTAAAAGATGCAATAAAAGTTAAGTTAGAAGATTTAAAAACAGTTTGAAGTGTGTTCGTTGGTTTCAAGACGTTTAACAACAGATCTCCTTGTGCGCTGTCACTCTCTCAACCCAATGCATCATGGGAGATGTAGTGCATAAAACGGCCGGCGGAGGTCGCTTTTCGGAGCTTCATTGATGTGTTCACTTGTTCCACGGTCTGACACCGGACTCTGTGGAAAGCTACACCGCTAAAGACGAGCTTTAGCTGGTATTTTTGTTAGAACTGAGCGACTTTACGAGCTAAATCGGGACAAGGAAGTGAAGACTTTAACCACTTCTGATTGGTCAGACTGATGACATGTGATTAAGCTCCCCAAGAATGATTGGTGGAGACAGTTAAAGGGACGGGACTTTTCCAAAATACAGCCGGAGCTGCAGCTGAGTCGTGGTAACGTCATTCTTATCAAAATGTCTTTAATAAAATAAAATAAACGCAAAGAAAAAGTATTTTAGGATCTTTTATATTCCTAACTACTCAGTGTTTTATCAGGGCCTGTTTGGATGAACAGAGAGCTGAAATCCTGGAGATGGGAAATGTTAAATCAGCTAATGAGGGCAATTTCTCCACGGCACACTTGACCATCTCCCACGGCACACTAGTGTGCCGCGGCACACTGGTTGAAAAACACTGTCTTAGATGACCCCCCCTTACATTGACGTGTTCTCCCTACCAATGCAAAGGTGGATAAAGGTGGAAAGATTTCATGTAATCCATGGACACCAGTGAAGATCACAAATCATTGAAGAAAAAAGGTTCAGCGCACTGTCTAGTGGGTCTAGATGACCCAACTCCCAATGTTAAAGTGTCTAGGATAGCACAAGGGTTACACAACATTTTGTGCCACTGAAAACTCGGACTCGATTAAAGGTCAAGTAGAAAGCAGGACTGAGCGAGAAATCCATTTTATTAATTAATTTGAATTTACTGTTTCAGAAGATTTATTTTGGGGAAAATCTGGAATTTCTCCCCCCCCCCCGCTCCTTCAGGTTGCTGTTGTTGGGTGGAAGGTCAGGCCAACCGTCTCTTGCAGGTGTCAAAATGGCAGCTAGCACAGAGGAGCTTGTTCCTAAAACAGGAACAGTTTCTCCACTTCTGTGGAACTGGTTCAGTTCTGTGAATTTAAACTTGGAGCAACAAACCGTACACAGCAAAATCTGTTTGAAGGCTGCTGCCAACAAAACTGGGAGTATGATTAATCTGTTTAAACACCTAAAACAGAGACTCTGCTGAGATGCTAAAGCTAGCGGCAGCACCCAGAACACAAACATTTATACGCCTTGTTTTACACTTTGAATTCAGAGTTTCTGTTTAATATATTTGCTGTGCCCATTTTTCACCCACAGACAGCTTGAATCCAGCCATAAGGCCACTGGTGACTAAAGCATGAGACAAAAACATCTGCAGATGACTAAACTAAAACCACAAATAAAACACAAAATAACCCCAGAGAAAGTGAATATTTACATAAAAACTTCAGAAACTAAGATAATCCTCAGAAGATTACTGTAGGAAATAAAACTATCCTCACATGAAGACACTCAAATGAAAGTGTGCTTATGACAAGTAAAGAATATAACACACAGCAAATGTCACCAGTCTGTCTCTACAATAAAATTATTCCCTCTGCTGCTTTTATACAAAAACTAACTGACAGAGAAGAAACACAAGAATGTTTGTAGAAGAATATCTTTACAGTTTTCAAAATGTTTTTGTAAATTTAGTTTTTCTTTCACCTTGTTATACGTTCTACGCATGTTCGTATATTTACATTTCTAAACTCCCATCGATTTTCTGAACCCGTTTTACAGGGTCACGGGGTTGCTGGAGCCTAACCCAGCCCCTGTTGGGCGAAGGCAGGTTACACCCTGGACAGGTACTCCTAAACTTCAAACAGAAGTTTCTATTCCAGTTTAAATCTTATTAAAACTATTTTTGTTGCAAGTCTAGATCAAACTGATGATTTAACTGTCTTCAACACGCAAAAAGGTTTTGCCTGATTTTCAGGCAAAAAACAAACAAATAAATGTGGGGAAAAAACGCACATTGACTGGCATAATGCAATCATGAAATGATAACACAATATTGATAATGAAACCCAAACAAACACCAAACATAATTCAGTAATCAGTATTCATCATCTGCAGCATCAAATCTGATTTATGACTTCAGGAAATCTGCAACATGAGTGAGGTGACGACAAAAGAGAAAACACTGTTTTTTTTAAATAAGTAAGTGCTGAAAAATAAACATGTGTGTGATAAATTATTGGGACAGATTATTTTAATTAAGAAAAATAGTTTATCTCGCCTTACAGCGGGGGAAGGCCCTGGTTCGAATCCCAGCTGGGTCCTGGCTGTGTGGAGTTTGCATGTTCTCCTTGTGCATGCGTGGGTTTTCAGTCCAAAGACCTGCTTCATATGTTGATGGGTTACTCTAAATGAATGTGAATGTGAGTGTATGGCCCTGCGAGAAACTGGCAACCTGTTTAGAGTTTATACTGCCTTCGCCCAACAGCTGGCACAGGCTCTGGTGACCTTGTGACCCCGATAGAGTTAAGAAAATGGATGGATAGATGGATTTTTTTGACTTCAGTAGTGTTGTACTACTTCGGAGCAGCAGGTTTTCACTGAGAGACAAACCAAAGAATCACACAGTCGTCACCCAGAGCCTCTGAAAGCTCAAGTTTGGGCAGAGCTATGGCAGCTTTATGGTCTGGACCAGACAGCTCTGAGATGCTTGGTGCTCATGTCACCCAGACACCTCCTTTTCACCACTAACATACATGTTAACACTATTTATTAGTCCGCAAATCTGATCTAAAATACATCAAAAGGCCCAACATGCATGTAGAAGTTAATCAACTCTTTTGCACTCCATAAATTTGAGTTTGCCCAGACTTCACTCTCCGCACCACTTGCCCCAGCTCCTCTGGAGGGACCCCGAGACGTTCCCATCCCAGACACATAATCTTTCCAGCGTGTCCTGGATCATCCGCTCTGCCCAGTGGGTCATGCCCGGAACACCTCCCCAGGGAGGCGTCCAGGACGCATGCGCACCACATACCCGAGTCACCCCAACTGGCTCCTCTGGATGTGGAGGAGCAGCGGCCGAACCACCTTCCACTGATAATACTAATAATTCTCCTCAACTTCTCCACCGTTGTGACAGAAATATCTGCAGTTCACCTGAAGACAATGGTGCCTCTTTGGTACTGGTGCCATTGACAACCTGCTGTTGTAGGCTAGCAAACGGCATCACGCAGAAGTAATGTAGAACATTGGTGAGAGGCCTCCATCAATGCAATCGTGTTCAGAAAGAATGGAGCCTACATGCAAACTTAATGGAATACCGCATTCATGTCACAAACTTATAAGGTCGACTCATGGTCTGAGAAAAATGTCATTAGGAAAGAAAGGACAAGCTTTGAATTAGTCAGAGAGTGGGTGCAGAACTCTGACTTCCTTTACTGTCTCAGTGGTTTGAGATAAGAGCGCCATGACACCCAGAGTGTTTCTGTCGCCTTTTGTATCTGCACTGTGAGTAAACCTGATTGCCCACATTCATCAATTGAGTTTCTTTCAAAAGAAAATGAACTAAATGTTTTCCATAGTTTATCTTTAAATTAAATCGTTCCATACATTTTTGTTTTGATGATTCAGGGCCAGGGTGCATTAAGTCTAAACTGAATACAAGCGTGCAGCTCAACAAGATGAATGACTGCTGTGCATACGTTGAGTGTACTGAGAGGATGTGGGCTTTTTTTGTTAACAAATGTACATGTCGCTTGAACATAACCTTGAGGGGGGGGGAGACATTTGCTTCTACTGCATTAACATGAACCAAGAGTGCTGCTTAAGGCGGCAATGTGATGAGCGGAATGGAAAATATTCTTTTCCAATATTGCATTAATTATCAGCACATTAAAAGCACATGTTCTTTTCAGCAACCACATAGATCTAAAGCTACACAGATTCAGTGAATATACTGTAGTAACATAATCCAACGGTCATTGTGGGGAAAAAAGCTGAATCTAAACACTTGTAATGGATTCACATGCAAAGGACCAGGTCTGGTCACCCCAGTGGACCCCCAGAGAAGCCCCTGTCCCCTTCAACAAATCATCTTCAATTTAAAGATTAGGAGTTGATCCATTAACAACTGTTGTAATACACCTCTGCTTCCAAGCAGATTTCACTTGGAAACACCTATTCCAAGTTCCACCTGGTTAGCAGGTAAAGAAGGCTTGAAGTTTGTCGAAAAACTGTTGAGGAAGTGCTTTTATAAGGAGCCTTTGAGAGTGATTTAGTTAAGTCGCTGCAGAATTTATGACCGTTTCTCCCTCTTTGCAAGAATTTTCTCTTTGCACAAATGCTGCACTACCTGTTCTCATATAAATATACTTTAACTGTGTTTTTTTTAAGCCTCAAATAAGAAGAGGTTAAAATAAATTGCTCTTCATAGTATTTTATTAATACATGTTTTTAGTTTAAATTATATACTATCAGTTTGCAATTTTCTCCAGATAGTTTCAGTTTGTTAGATTTGCAAAAAAAAACCTCTGACACACAAAGTTGTTTTAAAAATTAATTTAAATGTGTCTTTCTGAAATATTTTATTGCTAAAATTTTAAGGATCTTTTTTGTATTTCTGAGAGGACGGTAATAAATGTATGGTGCCACAAGAAGGATCAATTACTGTGCCACTCCAACATTTTCTTTAGACAATCTGCAACATGTCCTGGAGTTGTTACTGGCTGTAACTTGTAAAGAGCTCACATAAAAAAGTATACACATATATTTGTTATCTAGAAAACCCCTGATTTGCAAAGATTTTCCCCTTACCTAGAGAAACACATTTGTGTCTCCACTTTGAACATGTTAATCCAGAACAACAGTCCACCAGAAATCTTCTGGTAACAAAACAATGTCAAAGCTATAAAACAGCCACATTTGTCTGCTTGAAAATGTTGCTTTAATATTTGTGATTGTGGGCTACCTGTATGCCTTGTGCAGCTTTGCCCATTTTTCACCCATAGACATAAAAACAGCGTGTGTCCTGCAGGCTGGTGCAGAGATGCGTCAGTCCATCTCCATAAGGATGGACTTAAGTTTGATGCTAAGTTTGATACGTCTTTTTCCGAATGCATAACTGCTGATTGTATTGTTTTTGTGCATTATGCTTGCTTTGATTGCTTGAAATAAACCAGTTCCAATCAAATCAAATCAAAATAAACCACTCTGTGAACATGTAAGGCGAACATGTTCATGCACATTTTTCTACAGGCATGCTGCAAGCGACAGGTAGAAAGAAGTAAACACTTATAGAACAAGTAAAAGGAAGTAAGGGGGAAGTAGGCGAGACGCAGGCGTGTCATACAGATTTTACATTTTTTCAACCCCTCTGAACCCTTCAGTGCTGTTCAAGTGAAAAGGTGCACGCAGCCTGACCATTAGATATGAGGGTTAGCAATTGTACACGGTCAGTAAGGAGCCAGTTCACACAGCAATAGTGACTAGTATGGTTTATGGGCACTATATGACAGTGTCACTTGTATTTCATAAGTGCTTTACTTTAATTTCACGAAACACTTCCTACATGCATGACAATGCAGCGTTAGAAATAAGGAAAAAAGATTCTGGCAAGTAATATTTTTGGTTGTCCTTTCGATACCAATATTAAACAGTAACAAAACCTACTCAGATGTCAGTACTTACATCTTTATTTCTTCCTTACATCTAATATCAACTGCCTCTTATGATAGACATTTAAAAAATTCTTTAAATATTAAAAACAAACATTTTACTAAATATCGAAGCATCTAGTTACACAAAGTATTGCCCTGTAAATCAAATACTGTTACGGTCAAATGAAAATACTTTATCTTACCCTATAATATATCAGAAAATTGATTACATTAACCAACACTGTAACCTAATGAGTATTTTTAAAATTAAGAACACTTGTGTGGACTGGGACTAGTACAACATTCCAAATATAAAGTAATATTTATATGTGCTGAAAAGTTATAATATGATATAACATCTATTTCAAATAAACACATGTGTAAATGATACCATGTTTGTGCGCTGCAGTAGCAGTAAAGACTAATGTCCCTGATCTTTTAAACAACACATGCAGGTGCAATGTTGTCATTTTGCGATGTCTTCTGGCGTATTCTGTTCGTTCGGACGTCATGTGACATCATTCGTGTACATTCGGTTTTATCTTTAAAAGTCAGACGTCGGTTTCCCAAAAACTTTGAAAAATAGTGGAAAAATACCAAAATGTTGAATAAAAGACCAGGTTGTCACACGGACAACCATCAGGTTCATTTTGGGCTGTCCTCCGTGAAATCTGGTTGTCTCGGACATCAGGATAACCGCTTATTTCGAACGCTGCAATGGTACGTTCCATTTTTATGATGTTCCTGGAGGTGACTTAAGGGAACTGCAAGACACGTACGGGTGAAGTCCTGTATGGGTGCTGGTGACTAAGGTTTAGCCCTCAAGCCCTTTGAGTGGGGTCTGACCGTTTTTGGGCTTCTACTGAACACGTGTTGCAAGTTAAATTAGGTAGAACTTTGACCAATCAGCCGCTTGGATTTGGTAGTGACGTATGGATGACGCCCCCTTTAATTCACAGAAGTGCCAACTGTTTAAAAATTGATCGTGGAGGAGAAATTCATAATTTCAATTTGTTACTGGCAGAAATTCTGTGCAACCAAGTCTATTATGGGAATATAACTCCTGATTCAGGAGATTCGCATCGCTTTTTACATTTCTTAGCGAACCTTTTCCAACTGTAGGTGGCAGGCATGCAATAAAGAAATAGGGGGGAAAAAAAAGAAAAACAAGCCCATCCCTGCTTGTCCAGTGTGAATACCAAATGCTAAAAGCGCCTTCAAGAACACGCTTTTGAACACGCGCCACATGTATGAATGTAGCAGGAATACTGGATGCAAGCAATAAAACTACAATTTGCATTTCTGCTGTTCTAAATAATCTATCCAGAAATCTAAATAAACCAGAACATGTGTGAAAGTGTTAGAGGTGAGATGAGACAATCCTAAGCAGTCATGTTGAAGGGCTCAACAGAAGCGCTGTGAAGAGAGTCCAGCAGAATGCTTAAGCATGAACTGTTTAAGGCTGCAATCAACCCTCAGCAGAAAAACACACCTAGAGAATATCCCACCATTTAACTAATTAAACATTGTGGCTGAGCAGGGCACAAATTAAGCATTAGTGCTCTGAGCAATGCCTTCTCCCCAGAGAAACCTAATTAGGAACTTGGTGAACAGCAGCACCCGGTGATATCCACGCTCCTCTGGTGCCCTTCACATCAGTCAATCGACAGTACTCAGCTGCCAATTTTCAATCTCAACCTCTTCTCCTTTCTTCTCTGCCCATCTCAATGGTACGAAGGCCGCAGCGTGAAAGGACGCCCTGAACTAAATGACATGTTAATTATAATTACTGGCAGCCATGGTAAATAAACAGTGCTGGAAGAGTGATGCGTGCATGTGCATGAGTCTATGTGGGGCTGTGAGACATCACAACTGGAGGCCTTAATTGTAAGTTTCGGCCTCCTTGTCATCATCATCCTCATCATCACTCCACGTTTTTTTCCCCGCTCTTTTCCGTGCTTGTCTTTTTTCATTTCACCGTGGGGAAAGACAGTGATTACGCTCGTGCCAACATGCTGCATAATGGTATCAGCGCCTCCAACCGAGCAGAGAATTCAATTGTATCTGCGGCCTGTAAAGCCTTGATGAGAGGGGCAGATGCTTTTGTGGCGTTATCATCATAACACAATGGTCATGTTGTCATCAACCTTGCCATCTCTGGCTCAAAAGGCATGATTGTATGTTGGGGGCATTCTTTCCCAATCACCCCCCCCCCCCACACACACACGCACACAAAAACACCTCCACAGCACTGCTGCCCCACCCCCAGCCGTTTCACTGTGAATAGGAGCAATTTTCTAAGAGCTATGAAATCACGTAATAGGTCCTAATATGCAGCTGCTTGGCACAGGGAGGCAGCCTCTATTAATGCACGACTCAAACACAATATGTGTTTTGGCTGCAGAATCGGGGGACACACGAGCGCACGCCGCGTGGATTCAGTTGAAAACCCACACAACTGTCACCATTACAAAGACAAACTGTTGGCTCCGCTTTTTGACATTCGGTGCCCCATTTCCAATCCTGTCCTCACTGAGGCGTCCACAAAGCATTCCACTGGAAGGGGAACTATTTCAGAATATTCAGAGCAGAGCCAAATACATATCTGGAGTAATTTGGAGAGCGCAGAAAGAGAGCCCCACTGAAGCTGCTCAACGGTTGCTAATTTAAGTTTTTAAAGGGAATTATACAGTCATGGCCAAATGTTAGTACCGTATTTTCCATAGGACACACCGGATTATAAGGCGCACAGTCAATAAATGATCTATTTTTGCAAGAGCATGTCACATACAAGGTGCTCACAACTATAAAGCGCATTAAGTGAGACAAAAGAGTCAAAGATAAGTCCATCGGTCAATCAGGCTTTGTCAACTGTGTTAACAGAGTCAGAATTCCCTCCCTACTCACTAATACTATGTAGTGCAGGAATATCTACTGTCCTGGATTTTAAAGGCAATTCAGACATCATGCTCACTACTTTTTTTTAAGGGGGCAAATATGACATCACAGATTATACACAGTGAAAACTTACATCAATAAGAGCCTGTTTCAACGACTTTTTACGATAATAGTGTGTTCTGATGCTGAAAACGTTGATGGTTTATTAAAAATAAATTCATTAAATCCATTTTTTTCACCAAAATTATAAATCGCAATGCAATATGGACTATTTACTCCAATCTAGTGACCATCATTGGACACTGGTTTTACAGAGACTTTTGGGAAATTTCTAGAGCACTGGATTTTGGAATTGTGGGCTATGTCTGAATTCCCACCCAACTCCCTAACTATTAAACAACTATAGTGCAGGACTATCTAGTGTCGTGGATTTTAAATTTGGACACCATGCTTACTACTTTTTGTTTTTTTTGTTTTGTTAAACGGTGAATATTACATCATTGATTTCAATTAATGAAAATCTTATCGAAATTAGGATTATACAACAACTATTTATGAATATGGTTTATTTTCGCCAATCTGGTGAAAATCGATGCACAGTGGGTTTTTTTCCAGAGACTTCTGGCGAATTTTGTGGGCAGTGGATTTTGGAATTGTATATTCGGACTGCACTACAACATGGCGAACGCACTACATAGTGCTCATAATGCAGTGAGTAGTGAAGGAATTCAGACATAGCCAATGAGATTTTTTTCTTGTAACACGCAGCATGTTGGCTACATGCCAAGAGTTAGCCACATTAGCATATTTACCATACCTACCTGTAACTCCCAACGTTGTTTACACCTTATTAAAAAAACATCGAATACCATTAAGACAAATGTTTCAGTGACTATGCTAACTCCCATCCTTGCTGGGACCATGTAAAAAATAAAAAAAGACAGCTACATGTTAGCCACATTAGCGTATTTACAATGACACCCAACGTCGTTTAAACTCATAAAAACGTTTTGAAAGAGCGCAGTGCACCTCTTCAAATCTGAACACAACCAGAATGAATCCATCTATAAGGTGCTCCAGATTATAAAAGTTCACTGACATGTAGTTGAAGAAATGTAGGGCTTTTAGGTGAGCCTCACAGTGCAGAAACTATGATACATATTTGGTTTTCTGTGTGTTACGCCGTCATTCCTGAACTAAGCCCAGTTCTGATATCAACAGTTTTATGCAGGGCTTTTTTCCCCACAAACCCACTGACCAGAGCACATGCACCTTATTGTTTGAAGGATTTTGACTTTGTAATTGCACAGTAAAACAAAATCAGAGGACACTCACTAATCTGCATACCTAAAACACTGAAATTGAAGATAAACCTTTTGTGTTCTTTCACTGAGAGCTTTCCTTGACATTTTTCACTGATTGAAAAACCTTTTTTTTTCTTAAAAAATGTTTGGGTTCAATTGTATGTCTTTGTAAAGTTGTGCTCAGTGTCTTTAGACAATGTGTTCTGTTTTTCAGAGGGCAGCATTCACACACAGACTGCTGATCTGAGGAGCATGAAGAGAACTCAGTGCTTGTCCTCCAAGGCAGAACCAGGATTCAAAAGGACACAAATAACAATTGAATCTTTTTCTTTTCATCTGCGGTGCCCAGCTGGGACTCAAAGAGACCAGAAAAGAGACAACCCTGGAAGTGAAAACACTGGAACATTTCCAATGAGACAGAGCAAAGACAGGTCTGTAATACACTTGTGAAGGAAAAAGAAAGCCCACAGAGGAATTGAGAAAGAAATGTCCAGTGCGCTGTGGTATCAGGCGACGGGCCAGACGGGCTGGACTGAATATTTCAGAAACTGATAATCTATGGGATTTTCACCCACAACCATCTCTAAGGTTAACAGAGAACGGTCAGAAAAGAGAAAATATCCAGAGAGCAGCAGTTCTAATGGTGGAATTGCCTTGTTGATGCCAGAGGTCAAAGGAGAATGACCAGACTGGTTCCAGCTGATAGAAAGACAACAGGTACTCAAAGAACCACAGGTTCCAACCGAGGTCTGCAGAAGAGCATCTCTGAACAAACAACACGTCCAACCTGGATGCAGATGGACTACAGCAGCAGAAGACCACACCGGGTACCACTGCTGTCAGCTAAGAACAGGAAACTGAGGCTACAATTCACTCAGACTCACCAAAACTGGACAATAGAAGATGGAAAAACGTTGTCTGGTCTGAGTCTCCATTTGGCGCCAACAACATAAAAGCATGGATCAATCCCTCCTTGTAGTAACGGATCAGGCTGGAGGTGGTGGTGTCATGGTGTGGGGCATATTTTCTTGGCACACTTTGGTCCCCTTTGTACCAAGTGAGAATGTTTCCAACGCCACAGCCTACCTGAGTTTTGCTGCTGACCATGTCCATCTCTGTATTACCATCTTCTGATGCTACTTCCAGCAGGATCAGGCACCATGTCATAAACCCTGGAATCATCTCAGATTGGTTTCTAGAACATGACGATGAGTTCTCTGGACTCAAATGCTCTCCACAGTCACCAAAACCCAATAGAGAACCTTTGGGATGTGGTGGACCAGGAGATCGGCATCATGAATGTTCAGCTGACAGATCTGCAGCAACTGCGTGATGCTGTCATGTCAACATGGACCAAAACTCTATGAGGAAAGTTTCCAGAACCTTGTTGAATATGTGCCACCAAGGAATAAAGCAGGTCTACAGTCAGAATGGGTCCAACCCGGTACTAGCAAGGTGGACCTGATAAAGTGGCCAAAGAGTGTAAACACACACATGTAAGTGAAGCCATTATTATTATTATTATTATTATTATTATAATCCATTCAGAGTGAAGTTTGTCAAAAATGGTTTAATTAACTGCTTGAAAAAGGTGAGGGAAGAAATGAATCTAATCAACAAACCGAATTAAGGTTACAAAGTAATGGTGATAAATCTGAAATATTTTCACTTCTTGTTTTTCTTAATGGTTTGACCTGAACTGTCTGTCAGAAACTGCATTCAGCCCAGCTGGAGTACTTTCAAGGATGCATGAAGAGCAAGCTGAAGAGGTTTGCTTTTTATCTTGTTCATTTTCTCTGTATCTTCTTTATGAACTCATGATGGCACCAAAGAAACAGAGATTAAGGGAATTTGAGCAAAACTTGAGATCATACTTTTGCAATAAAAATATCAGTGTCTCCACATCATAGTGTTTACAGAAATAGTCCACAAAACACTTTGAAATACTCTTTCGTTTCATTTTCTTTCCTTTTTTTCCATATTAAAAATAATTACACCTTTAAATTTTTAAATCTCGGCCTATTGCTCACATCACAGCAGTATACAATAACTGCATTTAATCATGATAACAGTAGATGCTCTTCAGACGAAGTTTACCTTGTTGGATTTCAGAGAGTTTCTTCACGGCTGCATCTCTTTCCTCCTCCAGCCTCTGGCACTGATGAAAGAAGATGAAGATTATCCACTTTGTGTTCATTTTTGCTAATCTGGCTGCCCATTTTCAGGCTCTAACAGTTAAAGTTAAAGTTCTGATACTAACAACCTGCACTTTGTCCTCTGGGTTAGCAGTTCCACCACCAACCACTAGTTGGCAGCAGAAGTGTTGAAAGCACCTGACCCCTTGTGGAGAACACTTTTCTGTTTTTGCTGCTCTTCACGTTAAAAACAGATGAGAAACCGGAGCTGCAAATGACACAGCAGCATTTTTTAGCAGACCGCAGTGGAAAATTACATATTCACTTTTCTGTTCAGGTGAAAAGGTGAAGGGATAAGTCCAGAGCAAGTCCCAAGTCTCAGATCAGAGGCTAGAAAATGTTCTTCTTTCTAGTATTTGCTGCAGGTCAGACAGATTTAACTAGATAGTGTTGTCTTTTTAAGCTGCATTCACTCCGTTAATAAAGCGGATGAATGTGGGTCTTCACAAAGCCAGCTTACAATTTTACCTGAACGTACACAACCATGGGGTCAAATCAGGGTGAAAAGCCAGATTGTACATTTATTTCGTTTTTTTTAAATCAAAAAGGTTTTATACTCAAAAGCACATACTGTAAACATGAAAAGAATATTGAAAATTTGAATAAAAACTCTAAATTTGAAAAAATAAAATTTAAAGTTGAAGAAATTCTGAAATTTTAAATAAAAAAAAGCTATAAACTTAAAAATGTTTTATTGTAACAGCTGTTTTTTCCCTTCTTTTCTTTTTCTCTTCCCTTGCGGTAAAAACTGCTTTTTTCTTCTCGGATCAGAATTTGTCACCAAACTCTTCAAGAACAGATCTTTTCAGCCAAGATGTTTCAGAGCTGCTGTTTTCACAAAAAAGCCTGTTGAGAGGAGAGGAGGGAGGTGAAGAGAAGGATTCAGGTAACTAGTGAAGGTTCACTGAGAGACGTTAACTGTCACCATGAGGAAGTACTGACCCAGCACAGAGTACTAACAGAGTACTAACCCAGACAGACAGACGGTTGCTGTCTAAATGAAGTGTATGCTCATAGATAAAGTTCTGCACACTTTGGAGAAAAATGTAAGAAAAACAAATACATTTGGTATTATGTCTGTTTTAAATACAATCTTTCTTTGTTTTGAATATGAAACTTCCCTGTTAGATAACTGTCAAAAATATGTTGCAGGGTCACAGGCATTAGTATCAAACCCCGAAACATCCATTCAACAAAGAGCTTGTGTGTACTGACCACAACTATGAAAACGCCAATGCAGCAAACAACAATCAGGCACTGCTGAACAGTTGACATGTTTTCTAAACGACTTTACTTTTTCGTGTTTAGAATTACTTTGTTAATGCAGATTATTGACCACAACAAATTGCCACTAACATTCATGTCTCAGTAGGGAAAAAATAAACAAGAGACGGCATAGTTTAATGAATAAAAATACATTACAATAATCCAATAGACTACATAAAGAGCTGTGTAGATAAAGCTAAAACAAATGTCAGAAAAAGTAAAAAAAAGATGTTTTGACGAAAGTTTTTTTTGGTTTTTCTAACTGGCGCCGCAGTCGGGTGCTGCTTAAGTTAGCACAGAGTTAGCTTAGTTGTTTTTTTTTCATTATTCTCTCATGATCAACTTTCTTTGACGGACATGGACTTTTTTTAAAACCTATTTCCACCTCTTCTGGGTCTGAGACGGTGTGTAAACGATGCACCTGCATTGAATAAAGTCTGTTGTTGGAGAAGTGACCCCCCCTTCCATTGACGTGTTCTCCCCACCATGACAAAGGTGGATAAAGGTGGAAAGATTTCATGTAATCCATGGACACCAGTGAAGATCACAAATCATTGAAGAAAAAAGGTTCAGAGCACTGTCTAGTGGGTCTAGATGACCCAACTCCCAACGTTAAAGTGCTTAGGATAGCACAAGGGTTAATTTAAAAAAAAGTTTCCATTGAAGTTTTGCAAAATATGTCCATTTCAAAAAACCCTTCCTCCAAGCCCTAAAAGTTGTTTTTTTTTCGATAAATGCAAGTTTCAAAATTCTCGTGTTTCCATTAGGTGAATTTATTATGGCAAATCCAATCTGCGCAGTTTCATAGTCAATGGAAGCACAGCTACTGTTATAATTATCTGTTCCACAAAGTATTACTACACGCATCTTTCACGTTGACAGTTATCTTAACCTGCAGTTGTAAATGTGTTTTTCTGTAAAGCTGCCTTCAAGTCTAATGCTAAACATTTAAATCATTTTCTGTACAACAGGGCTACACTTGTGCGTGTGTGTGATGCACTGCTGCCCGCACACGTCCTGCTAGTTTCTACGACTTTGCTAGACTGAGAAACAGAAGGCTTCACGCGGAGTGGACAGCGTGGGACACTTACTTGCATGGCTGCTGCCTCGCTCCTCCTCTGCAGGTCCTCATACTCGTGCAGGGCTGTGGGGAGCAGAGGATGCCAGTGAGCCATTTTTCAGCACGGCAAACAGCAGAGAGGACTGGCAGCACTGAAGGACAGACTCATCCAGCATGTGATGCTTTCTCAGTTCCGTGTTACTGAACAGTCACCGCTTCACATGTTGGAAACTACAGCAGGTTTTAATACAAGACGGCAAACATTTCCTCCAATAAGTGTGCCATTGTTACATTTACATGTGTCGATGTGCAGAATATTTACTTTACTGAGTTTTGAATCATCCTCATATTTGAGGAACTAAGTTGTTCGCTGCATTTAACTTGTCTTATTTCGACTGAGGGGAACAAAAATTCATTGAGTGTTCGATTCAAACTGTGCTTTAACCCGTTTTTTTTTTCTCCAAATCTTTTGCAGAACAACCATGAACAATCAAACTGACCACTACAAAGAAACTGCAGTGAAATCATCGATTTTCAAGGCTTTGAAAGAAATTATGTTTTTTCTTGTTTGTGTCAGGTTAGGAGGGCTTGGGGCATGAAGGACCCAAAATGCAGAGACGGGAGCACAAGGTTCCAGGGCAAGGGATTTCATCTTAACAAAAAGCGCTGCAGAGCAGGATAAAACAAAAACTCACTGTGGGCAAACCATGAACAAGGCAGAAGGGAGTCAGGGATGAAGAGACAATAATGACGTTAAGGACGTTACATGAGAGACATTAATGGACCAGCACAAGAGGAAGGCAGAGACAAGACTTAAATACAGACAGGACTGACAAGACACAGGTGATCATGATCAGGGCTGATTGGGACCAAGGAAGTAAAACTCAATAACATGACAAAACGGGAAACCTTTCAAAATAAAACAGGAAACAAAACTCAACCATGACAGAACAAGACAGAAAGCAAAAACCAACACAAATAAACCCAAACCATGACAGTTTGTTTGTTTATTGTTTTTTTGGAGAAAATTGTTCTACATATTTTGCCTCTCCCCCACTCCCCAAACCTGCATCCTCTCCACTCCAGTTTGCACAAAATTCATTGCTCGCAGGAGAAAAAAAGACACTTCTAAGGACTGGAATGTTTTCTCCAGCTGAAAACAACCGGAGTTTAATGACTTTCCACTGAACCAAAAAAAAAAGAGACACATTTTTATGCAGTGTTTTTCCGAGCTGAACATAAAAATCCAGTGAGAAGGTGCAGAAAAAAAAGAGGATTATCAAGATGTTAAAAAAGGTAACAGAGCAAGAATGGTTATTCTGACTCACAGGATGACGGAGTAGCAGCTGTTTCTTTATTTTAGCTTCTTGGAACCAGCGAGTACTTCCTGATTAGAACGTCAGGGAGGAGGGGCCATTCAGTCCAGTTCTCACACACAGTGGATGGTTCTGTCAGAACCAGAACTCAGACTAAACCATGTGCCTGTAGTGTTTGAAAACAAAGTCTACAGAACAGGCTTCAGTAAGAAGATCCTCTCCCTCTCATGTATGTAGTGAGTGTGATCATGCACACCCAAAACCTGATTATTAGATTTCTTTAATTATTTGATCCTGTACCCGACACTGTCAGTTTTTGAGAAATCTGATGAAGATTTCCATAACCTGATTTCTCTGTGCATGTATATTTGTTCATCTCATTCATTTATTTCTTGTGTTTATCATTAAAAACAATAATAATAATCACAACCATCTTTTTGGTGTAATGTTGAGGTGAAACCAGCCTCCAGTGGTCATTTGAGGTAGTGCAACATTTGGCAGGCTTGCACACCGCGGTCAAGTGAGCCGACATCTGTGGAAGTGCGATCTCGCTAGCCGTCACTGACTTATTGCATGCACGTTTACATCGTAGTTTGCGGTACACACGCCCAGCAAGCAGAAAACACGGTATACAGCGCTAATATCACGCATTATCAAATAACATGTACTGTGCTCTGAAATGAATGAGAGCTATTGCAAGCCCTATATTGTTATTTGATGAATAAATTCATTTTGCATGTCTGTTCATTCCTTAATAAACTACCAGAAATAACGTGTTTTCTTTGAAATATGATCAATCAGACAGATTCTAAAAGAGAGCTTTAACACTGACAAGAGTGTTTTGTGGGTTGTTGAGCATGACATGGATGGGATCAGAACAGAAATGAAGAAACTCCACGTAAACGGGGAACATCTGGTCATGTCAACTCTTTCTAAAGTTGAGGTTAAGGTAACACAAAACATTCACTGGATTATTGTTGGTAATGTTGTTCATGATCATCTCAGATGTCGGTTCACTTGACCGTTGTGCTTGCACTAAACCAAAGCAGTTTGCTCTGGAACCCAGTGGCAGGAAGGATGACAGAAACGTGGCCCTCCGTCACGCCTTGCTTCCAAACCGGCGGGTCGCTGACTTTCAGACAGGTAACGTGGCGGGCAGCAACACCTGTGCTACAGCAGGGCATCTTTGCCGCCGCGGCGCGCGCCGCGATCCCGCGTGCTGCGGAGGGACACCACCACCAATCTAAAGGGAGCAGATTGTGAAGACATTACCTTGCTTTGACAGGTCTGAGACGACACTAACTCTGCCCAGCTCCTCCGCCGCCATGGCCAGAAATAAAAACAAGACAAAGTCCAACCGGAAGTGCTGTGGCGCCACACCTGTCCCAGGTAAACTGAGACATGCAGGTGGTCAAAGGTTCAAAGCAGCTGTCATTTGCAGATCAGTGAGAAAGCAGGTTCTCACACCCACAAGCAAACATTTCAAAACATGCAGTAAAACTGTCTTTCAAAAAATGTTTTGTCTTTAAAAAATAAAGTCAAAAAGTTTTGGGTATGATTGGTAACTGATTACTTTAGTAACTTTTTTGTGTGTGTGCCTGTATTTTTAGTTTTAGTGCCAGTTTACAAACGGTTTTTTAAATTAATTCAATTCAATTCAATTTTATTTGTATAGCCCAAATTCACAACAACAGTCGTCTTGATGGGCTTCAAAGTAAACATGAAATCAAAAGGATCACGAATACAAAGAGTTCAATAGGAAAATACTAAAATGAACTAACAAACTGACTAAGCTATACTGGCATCCCTGCCCTTAGACCCCCCTTCGCGGTAAGGAAAAACTCCTAAAAACCTGGATTCCGGAAAAAAACTCAGGGTTATCCACATGAAGGAGGGATCCTCCCCCAGGACGGACAGACGATTTACCAGAACTCATAGAGAAGAATTAACTTATCTAACTCTACAACTACATATATAAAGTCCAGCAGACGAGCTCCATCCAGATGGAGTTGGGGGGTCAGCCAGGGGTACGAGTCGACTCTAAAGTCCTAAATTTATGAGAAAAAGTCACAACTGTTAAATAACAAGAATAAAGTTATATATTTATGACTATAAAAGTCATAGGATACTTTTTTTTTAAATCGTAAATCTACGAGATTCAAAGTAACATAAATTAATTAATAAATTATCAACTTTCAATCTCGTAATATTACTTTTGGTCGTACTTTTATATTATTTCCTAAAAATAAGATAAAATAAAAAGTCTGGGGGTCAGTTAAAATGATCCCAAACGAGAGCCAAAGGAGCCAAATCCACTGTAGAGGCCCTCAGGAGCCGCTTGGACCAAACACCATCACTTCTATTCTTGTAAACAAGACAAACATCATTTTATTTTAATGGCCTTTAAATGAAACGGACCCTTTGGCGTTAGATGTCTGGTTTGGAAAAGCCGTCCAAGTTAGTGACAGATCTGTTATCTATTTGCTGCATAACATCACCAGATTCAGTCAGAAGAGCTGAAGAAGACAAGAGAGACAGCTGACACCTTCAATTCAAAACAACGATTAGTCACTTTTTCTTTCTAAAACCTTCTAACTTTTGTTTTAAAAAACAGATAAAGCTTTAAATCTTTTCAATGTGTAGTCTTTTTTATTTTCTTCAGATGTAGTCCTTTCCTTCTGAATATAAAAGTTTTCCCTTTTTTACCATTTGGTTCAAACGGTAACAGTTTTGTTTCAATAAAATCCTTCAATTCAGCCCTTTGGTTTATTTGATCTTGCAGGATGCAGATCTACAAGTGTCGCATTGCAAGCTTTTACTTATTTCTTAATGATTTTATTTTTATTGGGCAGCCAAAAGACTTAGTGAAAACAAGACAGCACTACTGCTGCAAATGCCTCAGTGTTTGCAGATGATATGATAATTACTTGGTGGCTCCATGAAGCGTTTTTCCAATCAAGACCAGAAGAGGAAAGCTTTCACATATAATTTAATTTATTCATAGACACAAACACTCACAAAACCTTTACGGTCACACAACAAAGAGTTTCTGCGGATAGTTGGGAATGTCGAATATAATCTCATATATTTATTTGTCAACAAAACAAAAATGTAAATGATGCTCCGAGAGGAAACAGAAGGGCCCAAACATCCAATAAACATAGAATCTCTGCTTTTGGCTCATGTTTGTGTGACTTTAAGATGCTTTCCTGATAAAAAAACAAACAAAAAAACGTGCCACTTTCTGTAACTCATGAGGAAAAATCTGTCCGCTGATGCAGATATGGGGACATAAAGCTGCAAATCTCTTCCTCTTAATTTAAGACTTTGCATGGATTTATTATTTAATGATTGTTCTATTGAAGTGAAAGCTTCAGAAAAAGATGGAGAGGAACACCCAGCTGCAGTGGGTCCAGACAAACCATAAATCTATGATTGATATGTTCACTTTGAGTCCAACAGACGACTTTAGAGCACAAATACACAACAGTACATCTAGATGATGGCGAGTCTTCCTGCCTGGTTCTCCTGGAGGAGGGGCCTGAAGGGATGCATGGAGAGGAAGAGGAGAAGGGACCTTCTAACACCTGCAGGGGAAGTGCTTTGCTGAAAGGTAAGGGGGGGTGGGGGGGTGGAGATGTTGAACCAGAGCATCCCTGAGTGGGGCTCAGTGGCGGGCGGCGGACTCCCTGGGGTAGAACTCAGCCAGCGTGCTCTGAGGAATCCTCTTCAGCATCTCCTTGGGGAAGATTCGCAGCAGCTGCCAGCCGATGTCCAGCGTTTCGTACACCGTCCTGTTGTCATACGGGCCTGAAGGGGGCGGAGCAGAGATGCTGGTCAACACCTGAACTGTTCAGAGGTGGTGTAACGCACACAAATGCATGCACCTTTAGTTAGAAAAACACAAAGAACTTTAAAACACCTTAGGTTCTCTAAAGTTTGAATTAGATTGTGGTTTAGAATCTGTTTAAAAAAAGCACAAAAAAAGCTCTGAGTTCAAATGAAACGCTAGAACTTTGGCATGACTCGGTAGCTTTAAACAGAAACATGGATAACTCCCAGATCTGCTGAGGCCTGAAAAAAACAGACAAACCAAACAAAAACCAGGGAGGACGTACTGGGAAAGCACTATCTTCTGTGCACGGCACTATTTGATCATCTCTGTGTCTGCTGGGTCAACAAGTCTCTGAACATGAGGCCTGAGCTTTGTCAGGCATGGTCAAGCTGAAAAAGGAACAGTTTTGACTGCAGTGGGAGATCGTGGAAAAAAGATCCACACAGTGCAAACCAGACCTGCATTATTATCAGGACTTGAGGGTGTTCCTGTTTTCTGACATGGTAAACTGGACAGCAAAAGCTTAAAGACCCACTCTGATGAAAATAGTGTTTTTGTAACATTTTCTGTTCATGATGGAGGACATGTATGAAGGTAATTAAGCTTAAATTCATTTCAATCAGGAGGTGAATCAGGAGAAGAGGAAAAAATGCAGTTTGAAAAGGATTGTAGTTATGTAGAAAAAAGCTATTTGAGCCAGTCTCTCTGCTCTGCTCCATTCTGATTCATCCACTGTCAGACCAACAGATCCATGAACGTCTTTGTTTTCCTCGTCTGAGCTGGAATCTGGATCTAAACTGGACGGATGGATACCTCTGATATTGCTCGCCATTTTTGTTGCACCACTAATGTTAGGTTGTTGGTGTGATGGGCTGTAAGCTAGCAGCAGAGAGTGTAAACAGAGAGCTCTCAGCAATGGAGCGAGGGAGTGGGGGTGGGGTTACTCTGCGCCAACAGTCCCGCCCACAAATTCAAATGAACTCCTGCCACTCTGCAGAAAAATAAGCAACACACTATATTATAGATCATTTTTATGCTTGGGTCTCGTTTGCTTCTTTGAAAAAGTGCCTCCAGAGTTTCTCCTGCTTCTGGGGTGAACATCTGAAGCAGCTGAACAGGAGAACAAGCTCTCCATCCTACCTGACAAGAGAGAGAAGCTTTACAATAGCTCGAAACAGGACTTTAAAATGTCAAACTGAAATCTTGAACTGGTTTTATACTCAGGGACCAGATGTGCCACCTCTGCTTCAGACCAACTTCTGTCATTTCCTGTAGAAAACTGCTGTGCCGTGAGGAAAAAATGACAGAAATGCTTCTCTTTCCATGTCCCATGGTGGTTTGTTGGTGGGGATTTTCCTCCTTTCTGTGCCCCACAGGATTCAAAAGAGGAAACATCTCCATGGAAACATTTACCAAAAAGACTGAAACATCCTCAGAAAGAAGGAAGCTTGGTGGACGATTATTTTCCAAGGACATATTCAGAATCACAAACGATGTGATCTCCACTTTGACAGCTTTTAATCACAGTAATGATTCAAATCAAGTATGCAAACTGCACAGCCGCCTGCAGGCTTGTGTATATTTTTGCCAAAGGGAAGAAATTCTGAACATCTGTTATTTATGAATGTGGCAATTTGCACAGTTGAAGGAGGCCGGCTCTCCCAGTCACTGGACCAGTGGACGTTTTCCTTTTTTCTTCCCCTTAAACCCTGAGAACTGTGCAAAGAGCTCCTGAGTTCTGTTCACTAGTTTGTGTGGACATCCTACAGGCACTCACGCATCACGTGCACGCCCACGTGTGCGGCGATTGCATGAACTCGGTGAGGAGCCAGTACAAAAAACGTACAAACAGCTAGAGTGTGGCGTGAGGACACCGCACAACAGCATCGCCAATGACTTAAATTTGTGAACTCCTACATTATCCTACTTCATAATGCACTTACCACATGCAGAAAATTGGTATGTTCAATTTTTAAGACATCCCTTAAGGTGGCTGTATAAGCTCCACGGGTCCAGACAGACCCAAAACACCAGAGCAGCTAAACCTCCTGTATGTGTGTACATGTACGGGTACATGTGCATGGCTTGAAAACTATGAATGTAGTTTTCATGTTATTAGAATTTATACCATGGTCCGGGTGAATACTCGATTCTGATTGGCTGCTGGGTGTGCATTAAAAAGTGATATACCACAGTGATAACCGCACGGTTAAAAAAGAAGTTCCGGTCAGCTAGCTTAAATGTTTTGTATCACTGCGCCGGCTTTTTTAAAACAACCTTTAGCTTCATTATTTGGACAAAAATAAGCAGTAAGAGGTGAACTTTCTCTCTGAACTGATGCTTTATGCAACCCATCGGAAAGATCAGCATAGATATATAGCCGAATCTTGACTGCAGCGGTGGTGCGGCGCGACACGGACCATTTGTTACGTGGTGCGGCGCGCATAACAAATAGTCCGCTTTTTGTGAGAAAAGAAATCCAAATCGGAAATAAAACAAGAATTAAGGACTAAAAACTGGTTAATATGTATTACTTTTGTAAGTGACCATGGTATAAGCGGGTTAATGGCCTTCAAAGTGTGCGTTAAAAAGTGATAACGCACACTTCGTCGCCCATTACATGAAACACAGTTCATAAGGATGGAAAATGCGGAAGATCACAACTTTGATCATAAACCATCAGACCCGTGTCCATGAAGCTTCAAGATGACAAAAAATAATTTAGAAACTGAACTAAAATTGTTCTGCGACTTAACATTCAGCTGACTTCTAAACGACTTCAGCCCACTAGCTGTGTTTCCACTACACAAACAAGGGGACGAATGTGAACAACACATTGATTTACAGCAGATACAGGGCATACGGCTGCAGAGCTCATCATCCTCTATCAAAGGAGATGTCAGCATCTTAATCTGGAGAGCTCCTTACACGTGGGAGCGGCTACGGATGAAGCGCTTTTGGGAAATGGTGGTTGGTGATTTTACAGGAGGAGCTGTGGATCCAACACTTCCACATGACACGCTCAACTTTTGATGAGCTGTGACGCTGTGGGACGTCTTGTGGCGCCTGCTGTGTAGTGCCTAAGGCGGCCAGTCCCTACCGGGAAGCGCATTGCCATCTGGCCGTTGGTCATGTGGCTCATTTGGGTCATGTGGCTAAAAAAAAATGTTTCTATTGCAGTTTTGCGTATTATTTCAATTTCAAAGCGCCTCAAAAAACACCTCCTCCAGACGCAAAAACTTTTTTTTTTAGGTAAATGCGATTTAAAAAAAAATGGTTGTGTTTCCATTATGCGACTTTACTATTGCAAATCCAATTTGTGCAATTTCATGGCCAATGGAAACACAGCTACTGTCAGCTTAGAGTGGCGAGAGCAAAGATTGCTGCAGTTCCTGCTGAAAATGTTGACCTTCTCAGCCTTTCCATTGTAGATCTGTTATTCTGTCAGATGTTGGCAGAAAACCGAAGGTACTTTATCATCAAAGCACACAAGGCAGAAGAGAACTGCCTTATACACGCTCCAAACACAACTTAAGATGTGAAACGTCTCTGCTTCCTCTCCTTCTTACCCTGAGCGATGAAGTTCTTCTCAAACTTCTGCAGGAACTCCAGGTAAAGCAGGTCATCCGAGGTAAGCGCCTCTTCTCCCACCACTGCCTTCATGGCCTGCACGTCTTTACCGATGGCGTAGCAGGCATACTGCGCATAAAGACAGGTGTCACCAGGGACGGCTGCTCGTCACAGATCAATACCCTCAGGGACGGAACTGTTACCAGCTGGTTGGACACGTCAGCGTGGTCCTTCCTGGTCATCCCCTCACCGATGGCAGACTTCATCAGACGTGACAGTGAAGGCAGCACATTGATTGGAGGGTAGATCTGAAAAAAAAAAGAAAAAGGATGTTTTCTTCCAAATGGTTTTCACTTAATGTGATGGAAACCCAAAAAAAGGAATTCCACCATCAACTGGAGGCAAAAACAACACAGCATCATCATTCTAAACCCCCAAATTAGGTTGTGTTTATACAGACCTGGAAAAACTGCTTCAAGACACTTCCTGTTCTCCCTTTTTGAGAGTTTTCAGTTTCTCAAAAGCTGAGTGGAAAATGACAGGAACAGCTCAGAGACTCAGTGGAGATGAACCCTACCTGTCTGTTGTGCAGCTGCCTGTCAACATAGACTTGGCCCTCTGTGATGTATCCAGTCAGATCAGGAATGGGATGAGTGATGTCTGTAAAGCACAGAACAATAACTGTGTTACATTAAGGCATGAAAGCCTGGCGCGTCCAGAAAATCCTTCTGAGATCTTAACACACTCAGAAGATTCAGCTGTTTCTGCTTTTCTACAACTTTCAGATAAACCTGAACATTTAAATCCTGGGGAAAAGAGCAACAACACCGACATTTTACTATGATGCTTTGTTCAGATCGCCCTCGGCAACGCGTGTACAAACTGCTTCCAATGAAAGGACTGGTCTTTTGCATTCCACACATCACTACGCAAGTTTCTACGATGTCCAGCTCAGTCTTTGGCTAACCAGGGACCAGGATTTGGTAGTGACGTATGGATGGCGTAATTCACAGAAGTTCCAAGCGTGTAAAAATGGATCATTAAGGAGAAATGAAGAATTGTGGTTTGTGCCCGGCTTTCATAACTCACCAAGTCTTTCATAAATCGGATTAAAGCTGTGAGAGAAAGAGAATGGAGCAAGATTCATCAGATTTGCACCACACTGACGTTTTACAACCACTGTAGTTACGTGCACTAGTATCGGGTAGCGACCGTCCAGTGTGAACGCCGCCGTGTTCAATAACCCTTGTTGACGCATGCCCGCTGTGTATGTAGCATGAGACTCTGGCTTCATCAATCTAGAAACCTGGATGAGCGTTTCAAAAAAAAAAAAAAGTCATTAAGTCCAGATGCCACTGCTCAACTTCAAGACAATGTCACCTGGAGGAATGAGAACCTCGATCGACATAACTTTTAGTTATGTATGTTGCTATGACAACAGGACACTTCTTCTAGAGGAGTTCCATTGTCAGCCTGAGCTGAAGCAGGCTCTTAAAGTTAAAGTACCATCAGCTGTCACACACACCTAGGTGTGTGAAATTTGTTCTCTGCATTTGATCCATCCCCTGGGGGAGCGGTGAGCTGCAGACACAGCCGCACTTGGGAACCGTTTGGTGGCTTAACCCCCCCAATCCAACCCCTAAATGCCGAGTGTCAAGCAGGGAGGCATTGGCTCCTATTTTTAGAGTCTTTGGTATGACTCACCCTGGATTTGAACACCTGACCTTGCAGTCACGGGGCGGACACTCTTCCATAAGGCCACTGAGCTAAGGTCTTACCATCATTGGGCATTGTAAGGATGGGGATTTGGGTGATGGAGCCGTTCCTGCCCTCCACTCGTCCGGCGCGCTCATAGATCGTGGCCAGATCAGTGTACATGTAACCAGGAAAGCCTCGCCGGCCGGGCACCTCCTCCCGGGCAGCAGAGACCTGGAACCAGAAGAAATCCAACTGAATACGCAGCAGGACCGCATGAAGGAGCTGCAGATACACTTTCACCAGACGTTTCATTTTGCTGCCTTTGTTTTTCAACAATCCTCTAATTTCTGTTCTTCTGATGATCAATCTAATCGCCATTCACACTGCAGCAGGGCAGTTCTGCTTAACCGGGACGACGTGTAGAGAGTTAACTCAAATATTAGCTCGGTTCTTAGGAGGTTAAATCAAGACAGCAGAGGGATCTGTTTGGGTTTGTGTGAAAACAGGCGCCATGACGATTGCTGTACCTCTCTCAGAGCTTCAGCGTAGGAGCTCATGTCGGTGAGGATGACCAGGACGTGCTTCTCACACTGGTACGCCAAGTACTCTGCAGTGGTCAGCGCCAGACGGGGTGTAATGATACGCTCAATGCTGATTGGTCATAGAAAATACAGAGGATAAAGAAAAACTTTATTTTAATGTACAAGAAAGAAACAGAAGTTCTTTAAAGTTCAGAGAAAATGTATTTCATGCATTAAAAAGATTCATGTTTTACTTAGATTTATTTGCTCAAAGCTTTTGGCGTCTTTGTGAAGTTTAGTTCAACAATAAATGTGCTAATAGAAAAAAACATGTCTGTCTGGCTCCAGTGGAGAAAGTAATATGCTGCTTTTACGTGGGGTCATTGGCCAGGTTGAGGAAAAGGCAGACGTTGTCCATGGAACCATTTTCCTCAAAGTCAGACTTGAAGAAGCGAGCAGTTTCCATGTTGACCTGAGACACAGAGGATGCAAAAGCAGGGATGAAGTTCAGGAATTTTAGTCATGTCCTTTTGTTTTAAAGAATTTGGCCTTGAAAGTTTGCTTTTTTAATCAAAACTGGTGATTTTTTAACAACCCGAAGGTGTTAGAGGTGCATTCACTGTCAGGGATTTATGATCACAACTCTATCAGAGAGACTTTTCTGCACAAATGTTCTCATCTGCTTATACTTGTACTTTATTTGGCAACACCAATATTGTGCTGATTTGAATGTGCATTAATTGTGTTGTTATGATAAAGTGTAAGTGATTGGCAGCGTGTGTGAAAGGGTGAATGGGACTGTGAAGCGCTTTGGGCCTTGGAGGAAAGTAGGAAAGTACTGTACAAGCATACGCCATTTACCATTTCCCATGATTATGCAGCAACTTCTAAGCCCCTACATCACAGTGACATATGCAGAGCTCCAAAGCACACCATCCCAGGACAGAAACGCTCTGGGATTGCCAAGTCACGCTTTTCCATCCTTTCATCTAATGGACGTCTCTGAGTTTGTTGGTTGTCAGGAGAATTTGACTTGACTGCATTGTGCAGAGTATTAAATTTGCTGGTGGAGGATGATAATGTGGGGTTGTTTTCCAGGAGCTTGATGCATATGACTGTGCATTGGTGCAAAGCAAGGTCTATGAAAACATGGATGAGAGAGATTGGTGCAATACAAAAACCTGATAGGCCTGAACAGAGATCTGGCCTGAACCCCAAAGAGGACCTTTGGGTTGACCATGTGTGTAGACTTTAAACTAGACCTTGACCAACCTCAGTGTCTGACCTCACAAATGCTTTTCTGATAGAGTTATGGCTGCAAAGGGTCAGATATATGAAACCCTATGGATTGGATTGATCCGTCTCAAACAGATGCGTATGAGTGTAAAGGTGATAGGTGACTTTTGGCTACACATTGTAATAAATATTTAAGGGATAATGCCCGATGAGATCCCCATGGTCAGAAATGAATGGATGAGGCAAAGGCATGAATTGTCCTCAGCTTTGGTTGGAAGTCCATTCATTTCTGATAATGGACACTTTGAACAGATGTACACCCCCCCCCCCCACACCTGGAGGAAGCCCATCTGCCGGACAATTTAAACATGTAATTCTTCTCTAAGAGTTCTGGTACATCGCCTGTCTGTCCTGGGGGAGGATCTCTCCTCCATGTGGACATCCCTGAGGTTTCTTCTTTTTTTTCGCTGAACCGTTTTTTTGTTTTTTTTTAAAGTTTTTCCTTACGGCGAAGGAGGGTCTAAGGGCAGGAATGCCCAGTTTAGTTTAGTCTGTTTAGTTTAGTTTAGCCAATACCTATTGAATTCTATGACTTTATGTTCTTTAGGATTCATGTTTATTATAAAATTACCAGTATTAAGCCCAGTGAGATGACTATAGTTGTAAATATTGGGCTATAAAAATAAAATTGAATTGAACTGAACCCATACTATGGTCATTTATACAAAAATTAATATTAAATCAATTGTTAGTCCTTAAATCTTGTTATTTTTTAAGTTTACACTCGTGCTTTATGAACAGAAATTCTTTTTCAGGTGTCCATTATCACTTTTTATTAGACACACCAATCAGCAGCCAATCCGAATCCAGTATTCACCCAGACTATGGTACATGTTGCTGTTAAGCTGAGACCATTTTGAAAGTTGAATGTATTCTGTTGGGTTTTTTAGGACACCAGCTGTTATTGGGTGGCCGTGGTGGCCGTGGTGCTGCGGTATGGCGGTCGACCCATGATCGTAAGATTGCAGGTTCGATTCCCGCCTTGCACGCCCATGAGTCGAAGTGTCCTTGGGCAAGACACTGAACCCCACCTTGCCTCTGGTGGTAGGCGGGCGCCTGTGTTTGGCAGCGGAGCGGCCACCAGTGTGTGAATGTGTGAGTGATTGTGTGTGTGACTGGGTGAATGGGTCTGTGACTGTAAAGTGCTTTGTCCTTGTAGGAAGAAAGGCGCTATATAAGTATACGCAATTTATTGAAAGCCTCTCTGTACACTTTGAGAGGCTGTTTACAAAAATAGTTGACCCAACTTTCAGACACGATTCATGAAGTCAGAGCAGTTTAATGATAAGATGTCAGGCTTTAATATACATTTTACTAACTATGAAAGTGGAAATCTGATAAACAGAAAAGAGGTTAAAGTTCATGAACATTAGCTGTGCACAAAACAGGCCGTCTCAGCAGTAAACATAAGCACTTATGCCACTGCGTATGCTGTCCTTTTAAAGAAATGATTATTCATGTGGCACACTGTGCAAACCCCTGTTCACGCAGAATGGTAATGCTTGTTCCACAGTAACCAGAATGGGACACACACTGACAATGCATAAGAGGCTGAGAACCTGATACTGCATGACCGGTGGTGCTGAAAGGTCTGCTGAATTAGTAACCTGTCTACATGGCCGGGGATATGCTCACAAGTGCAGAAGTAACAAGAGGGACTTAAAGGTTAAATCACCTGGTGAATAAAAGAATAGCAGGGCGGGAGTGAAGGGACTGGGTGTCACATAAGGGTTAAGAGGGGGATTAGAGGCTCCAGCTGGGTGGGGGTTTGAAAAACTGCACGCTACAAGATGCCATTCGTCTGCTCACCCCCATGGCTGCAAACACGATGGCAAAGTTTTCTGCGCTGTAGTCCATCACGTCCTTGGACTTCTGCACGAGGCCGGCCTGGCGACAGATCTGAGCGGCGATCTGCAGACGGGAGAAGACGAGAAGGTCGCCACGTCAGCACAGGATCGGCTAAAATGTGTGTGTGTGAGGAAAAGCTGATGATTTGAGACAGAGAAAGAACAATGAAAGTAAAACAGCTCAACATATCCATCAATGACCAAAATGATCGTGAAAATTTCTGATTGAAGCATTCATGCGGTTCATTCGGAGAAGCTGCAAGTACTTCATTTCAAGAGTTTCCCTAACAGCCTCACAGAAAAATTAACGGAGACAAAACGGCTTTGAGTTTGAGACATGAGTGAATGTCAGGCTGCCACAGGGTTGCTGGTTCAATTCCAGGGTGTCGCAGTCACATGTGGAAGGGTCCTTGGGTACCATTTGGAGCCTTTAGTTGGTCCTGGTGGGTTAGGTCAGTGTTTTTCAACCTTTTTTGAGCCACGGCACACCTTAACCTTGACAAAAATCCCGCGGCACATCAGCATCCCAAAAAAAAAAAAAAAAGGAGAAACTCAGTCTATAGTGATCTACAGTCCCTCTGCAATCTCACATGCATTTTTGGGATAATTGTGGCAGAAAAAGCTGGAAGTTGCAGCTGGTTTTTTTTCTAAAAGTTGTAATAAAGGTTCGGTTAGAAGATTTAAAAACTGTTTAAATTGTGTTCGTTGTTGTTTCAAGACGTTGAGAGGAGAGACTCATTGTGCGCCGAGACGTTGTCACATTAACACAATGCATCATGTCGTGCAAAAATATGCCGAACGCCAGAAAGACTAGCGTCTCGGAGCTTCATTGTTTTGTTCACTTGTTCCACGGTCTGACACCGGATTCTGTGGAAAGATACACCGCTAAAGACGAGCTTTAGCTGGTATTTTTGTTAGAACTGAGAGACTTTATCAACAGAATCAGAACAAGGAAGTGAAGACTTTAACCACTTCTGATTGGTCAGACTGATGACGTGTGATTAAAACTCCAAGAATGATTGGTGGAGACAGTTAAAGGGGCGGGACTTTTCCTAAAACAGAGCTAAAGCTGCAGCTAACTCGCGGTACTGTCATTCATATCAAAATGTCTTTAATAGAATCAAATAAATACAAAGAAAAAAGGATTTTACAATCTTTCATATTCTTAACTACTCAATGTTTTATCAGGGCCTGTTTGAATGAACGCAGAGCTGATATCCTGGAGATGGGAAATGTTTTTAGATCAGTTAATGAGGGTAATTTCCACACTGGTTGAAAAACACTGGGTTAGGTAAATGTGTGCGCTTTTGAAAGAAGGACCAGACAAAAAATAACTGTAAGAAGCTATAGGCCAAAATGTTGAACAGTCTGTTCAACCAAATGGTGGAGAACATACTGAACACATATTTTGATCTCAATGGCATTATTAAAGATACCATATTAGGGGGTTTAAGAAAATCACCAGGTAAAACATTGGTGGTGTGACTGGCGTTCACCTTTACTGTGGCTCAGAACAGCAACTTCCGGAGTTTTAGATTAAAAAATCTTTTTTAGACTTTTCTTTTTAGCTCAATATTTTTACGATTATGTTTTCAATCGACACAGTCATAAGCTCAAAGTCTTAGTTTCTTTTTAGTTTTTCGAGTATAACTATACACAGATGTTCTCCCTCCTATACCTCATCAAACAACGGTTTGAATCCCACAGGACTCTCTGAACCCTGATCTCTGGTCATCTTCATTGCCATAAGCTACACAGGGAGGCAGCAGAGCCTGCAGCACATTTAATGCTTTATTTACATGGTGACATGTGTAAGTGTGTCTGGTGTGCTGGTCAGTTGTACCAACTAAAATCTCTTTGGTCTGTATTTTTTGAACCAATATATATTCCAATATATTAACAGACTCCACCCCAAAACTGTGAGCCAACTGAGAGACAACCAGGATGTGATAATCTGAAGCTGCAGTCGACCCAAATGGGATTTATGCGTCAAATTTGCATTGGAGAGTGCGGCAAATCCACTGCTTCCTTAAATTGTTGAAATTGTTCATAAGATCCACCACTTCACCAGGAGCTACGACTGAATGATGGCCACTTCCGCCTCTCTGTGACCCGGTTTGATGACTTCCTGTCATCAAACCGCATTAGTCGGAGGAGGGAAAAAATAAAAATAAAATGAAAGGCTTGATTCAATTGTTGGCTCGATGCAAATTGCACTGCTGCCTGACCAACGCTCTGATCGCCCCTTTACATTGACTTGAACCAGGACGCCCTTACCTCACGTCTCTCTTAGTATGAATGCAGCTTAAGGAGTCTGCCAAACAAAAAGGTTATCTACAGCGGCATCCACTAAAATGTCTGGTTACAAACAGAACAGTACTATTTGTTTTTATATCCATAAGATGTGAATTCATGATTACGATTAGTCAGCCTTAACACACTAAACAGAAAGCGCAAAGTGGTGAGACACTTTCACCTCATTGTGGGGCAGTCCAGCAGCAGAGAAAATGGGAATCTTCTGTCCTCTGGCAATGCTGTTCATGCCATCGATAGCGGAGATGCCGGTCTGGATCATTTCCTCAGGGTAGATGCGGCACTGAGGGTTAATTGGCTGACCTATAATGAACACAAAGACTGTTAAGGGACACTTATTGAGGAAGAAAACAAATATTTAAGGTATATTTCACATTTTAGGAGTGTATGTACACGATAAAAGGCAGATTTATATGTCTACAGTTACAGATCAACCCATGTTTGTTCTTCTCAAAGACAAGAGTGCAGCAAACAGAAGAATGTCCCACTCTAGTAAAAACCATCTGTGGCACAGATCTAAACTTGTTTTCTTTCATTTCTCTTTGAAATCAATTGAATGAATCCATTTCACACTCCCTGAACTTCAGTTAATGAACAGTCAGCCTATTGACTGTATATGTGAACTGCACTGAGTGACTCCAAACATGAAGTACCCACTAATTTCTATAGAGAAATTAACAGCTGTTACTGAGTCATTCTATTGGTCAGAATAATCGTTCTTAATCTGATACCTTTTTTATCATCTTCTTCATAATCCTATTTTATTTCTTCATATTTTTTCTTTAGTTCAAGTTATTCAACTTACAAAACTGATTAATCAGATGCATCAATTACACCATGCTGTTCAACATTGGAGGTGGGGGCCCCACCTCCAATGTTCAAAACATTTGATTTACAGCTTCTTTCAGGCCCGCTTTCTTTATAGCGGGCTACATAGAACGGGCTTTCTGATAGGGGTGTGGCCTTCCAACAAGTCCACTCCTGTCGGGTGAGAGTGGTTGCCATAGAAATGTTTACACAGACTGACTCGAACTAAGCCCTGCTCACCAACGTCGTCTGGCTCTAACATGGCAGCGTATATATTGCCAAAAAAAATGGCCACAGAATGGACTTCCTTTGGTTGGAGCTGGAGGCAAGTCATTTTCTGAGGGTGACATCGCACTTATATGATCCAGTTCTGTTCAGCTACGTTCACACCAGCCTCAGAAAGAAGCGTTTAAGTCTACATTAAGGTAAATGAGCGTTTCATTCTTCAAAACTGTCCCATTCACGCATTGCGATGCAGGTTTCTACTGCTATTTTTGGACTCTACGAACACTTTTGACATTTTGCACCAAGCCTCTTCCAACGCAAGTGGCGGACATGCGCTAGTAAACTTTAGAAAAACAAAAACAATCTCCTCACTGGTTGTCCAGTGTGAACACAATGGGCTTAATGCACATTGAGGAACGTGCGTCACATGCCTGGTGTGAACATAGCATCATACAGTGAATGAGTCAGCCCAATTTTTTAAGTCTTGTTGACCTTTTTCTGGCTCTCTGATTTAGAAGGGCTTGTTTGTTTTCTAAATATATATATATATATATATATATATATATATATATATATATATATATATATATATACAGTTTTCTAGCTTGTTTGCCTTTCTACGACAGCAAGGAGAACAAAGGTGCCGAAGACTCAACCCATGATGTCCAGGTAGTCTTCAGCCAGGACATTCGGGCCACGGTCGATGGGTTTGCCGGAGCCATTAAACACTCGGCCTGTAAGGAAAAATGTCTGCAGTGAGTCAAGAGGAGCGCAGGTGTTCAGCAAGCAATCTGTCAGTTTTAAGTAAAAAATAATCAATCAAAACATAAAAAAAACAGCCTTATCAGATCTGATCTGCATCGTTTTCTGTTAGACTCTAAAAGACGTGGTGGAAGCATGCACCGATGGTTTGCTGCTGCTCCAAGTACAAATAATCATTAATTCAGGGGCACTCCTAATGATACTTCACAGGCGGAAGCAAATGTACTTTCTGCTTGTATTTAAATACAGGCAACCTTGTGCTGTACTGAGATAATCACATTGATGGAGATATTCAATGACATTCACACAAAAACCTATGGGCTTTTTTGTTTTTTTTTGCTCTTAATTAAAATTTGTAGTAAAATCAGTAGAAAGACAGCAGCACTTTTCTGCTTCAAAATGTTCATCGTAGCACCAGCAGAGTAAGGTGGTGGGAAACATCTGCTTCATTCGGGCCACAGCCAGTCGGTTTGGAGTAATCAGGGGTCCGCAAATCCAGGCCTCGAGGGCCGGTGTGTCCTGCAGGTTTTCCAGAAACCCTGCCTTCTTTGCTTCCGATTGGCTGGATCAGGTTTGTTTAGCCAATAAGGAGCTTCAATGGCAGGTTGGTTGGGAAACATGTAGGACACCGGCCCTCGGGGGGCCTGGATTTGGGGACCCCTGGTTTAGATCTTACCCAGCATGTCCTCGGACACCGGCGTGCGCAGGATGTCACCGGTGAACTCGCAGGCCGTCTTTTTGGCGTCAATTCCTGACGTTCCCTCGAACACCTGACGACACACAGAGAGCGCGGCCCGCATTATTGTTACATCACTTTCTAAAATCTTATCTAAGTTGCTAGATGTAATCTTTACGGAGATGTGACAGTCATCCTAGGGAACAGTTAGTGTAATTTGCCACTTCTGTTATTTAAGGAAGAAAACATGTATTTTGACATTTTAATGAACCTATAAACAAATCCAAACAATGACTTTACATGAAACCAAAGAAAACACCACAACGTTTATTGGTCTAAAATTCCAAATAACTTTATTTGAAAATTGTATATTTTATTCACAAAGGACTGTGCATCAGTCAAATTGTACACTTCTTTGCAAAGAGCTGGTATCAAATAAAAGCATCATCTTTTGTGGAGAACATCCAAGTTCCATTGATTTGTGTTGTTTTTTTTTGTGCCAAAGGAATTTTCTTTGTGCTTTTTTTGTATTGCATCTCTTGAGTTTTCTCAGAGTTTACTCAGAGGTCTGTTTAAAGCGCAGAGAGCATCATGAAGAACAAGAAACACAGCAGGCAGCTCCAAGATACTGTTGTGGAGAAATTTAAAGCTGGATTTGGATACAAAAAGATTTCCCAAGCTTTAAACATCCCAAGGAGACTGTGCAAGCATGAACGTTCAAATGGAAGAAGTATCAGACCACTGCAGATCTACAAAAACATGGCCGTCCGTCTAAACCTGCAGCTGAAACAAGGAGAAGATGATCAGAGATGCAGCCAAGAGGCCCATGATGACTCTGGATGAACTGCAGAGATCTACAGCTGAGGTGGAGAGTCTGTCCAGAGGACAACAATCAGGAGACGCTGCACAAATCTGGCCTTTATGGAAGAGTGGCAAGAAGAAAGACATTTCTGAAAGATTTCCATATAAGGTTAGCCAAAAGAAAAAAAAAGGGCTGCACGGTGGGGCAGTGGTTAGCCTCTCAGCAAAAAACCCCCCGGTTCAAGTCCCGGCTGGGGGACCTGAAACAGAATACCAATGGGGGACCTTTCTGTGTGTTCTTCCCTGTGCATGTGTGGGTTCTCTCCGGGGTCTCCGGCTTCCTCCCACTGTCCAAAAACATGTTTCATAGGTCAATTGGCAACTCTAAATTGTTGTGAGTGTGAGTGTGAATGGGTGTGTGATAGTGGCCCTGCGACAGACTGGCGAACTGTCCAGTGTGTCCCCTGTCTTTGCCCACACGTGGCCGGGATAGGCTCCGGCAGCCCCGTGACCCCGAAAGGGAATAAACGGCAGAAGATGAATGAGTTTGCCAAAAGCCATCTGGGAGACACAACAAACATGTGGAAGAAGGTGGACTGGTCAGATGAAACCAAAATCCAACTTTAGGGCAACGTTATGTTTGGCGTAAAAGCAACACAGCTCATCACCCTGAACACACCATCCCCACTGTCAAACATGGTGGTGGCAGCATCATGGTTCGGGCCCGCTTTTCTTCAGCAGGGACAGGGAGGATGGTTAGAACTGATGGGAAGATGGATGGAGGCAAATTCAGGAGCATTCTGGAAGAAAGTCTGCAAAAGACCTGAGACTGGGACAGAGATTTGTCTTCCAACCAGACAATGATCCAAAACATAAAGCAAAGTCTACAATGAATGGTTCACAAATAAACATATCCAGATGTTAGAATGGCCAAGTCAAAATCCAGAATCAAGAATCTGTGGAAAGAACTGAAACTGCTGTTCACAAACGCTCTCCATCCACCTCACTGAGCTCCAGCTGTTTTGCAAGGAGGAATAGGTAAGGGGGCCGAATACTTTTGCAAGGCAATGTACAAATGATCTTGTTTGCAGGAACAGGGAGACTGACACTGACCACTCAGGACTTAGATTTGGTAAAGATGACCATCAAGGTGTTGATGACCACAGGGGTTTGTGCTGTCCTGCCAGATATTGGCCTGAAGCCACATGGGGTGCGACTCAAGGGATATATCTGTGGAGTCCATTTTAAAGGTCTTTGTCCATCATGGTGAAGAACCAAAGTACTCTGTATGAGTTTCATCCAATTTTAAATTTTTTAAATTGCAATTGAGTTATTTGGTCACTTTCTTCCTAATCAACGAAGACAGTCTTTTTACTAGCTGTGTTTCCATTGACTATGAAATTGCGCAAATTGGATTTGGGATAATAATGGAAATAGACATATAAAAAAAAAAAAAAACTTATTTTATTTTATTTTTTCGTTTTTGTGCTTGGAATCGAGGAGGGAGCTTGTGGCTTGCCTTTGTAAATTCAAAGTCACACCTACAAGCTTTTTCCATCTGCATTGTTTCATCTTTTCCTGATTCACGATGATTTGAATAAAGAAATGCAGTTTTGAGCTTAATTTTCTTTATAGATGTCCTCCATCATCAGAAAATGCCACAAGAAAATGTAAAGCAGCTTTTTAGTCGTTGGTTTTCAGAATATTTTCAACTCAAACAGTTCAAACTGTCATATTTTGGACATCACTAATACCACCTTGAAAACACAAAGCCATAGATACACAGGACAACACCAGTGGGCAAATAAGCCCTTTTTTGACCATCTAAACCTCATGGCTCATCACACACCATTTCTTACCTGCACAACTGCCTTGGTGCCAATCACCTCCAGGACCTGCCCGCTCCTCTTGGTGCCATCCGGCAGCGTCAGGTGAACAATCTCAGCATACCTGGGGAACTGATTCAAACAAATCATATTATAAGGTGCAGGAGTGAGTCAACCTTTCCTTTTTTTTCTATGCAGCTTCAGAAGCAGCACACTTACCTTCACGTTGTCCAGGATCACCAGAGGTCCGTTCACTCCAGACACGGTGGAATAGGCTGAAACACAAGACAGGAACTTTCAAAGAAACTAAATTTCAAAATCAAAAAAATACAATCTACAAGAGCATCTGTGTCTTCTTGTTAAAAGTCTCACTCCGATTCATCTTTTGATCTAATTTACAATACCTTTTAACCAACTTAAAACATAAAAAATTAATTCAAATAGCTTTTAAGAAAGTGTTACTTTTTAGGGTATGTTTTTATTTTATGAGGAATATCCACATGGATTTCAACCAAACCTTAGCTGATGCAGCAGCTACAGCTACAGCTAGAGATGCCACAATTTTCGATGTTAAACCGAACTGTATGTCATACCATTGAACCACATTGTGGGGAAAGTGAATCATTCCATCTCTACTGCATACCGGCATGTTTACATTGAAAGTGTCAAACACGTAGTGCTAAAATTAAGAAGGATTTATTCTATGTTTCATTACATTACACCAGGGTTAGTGTCAGCCAACTAAAAGGTTTCTCTTTAGAGGTGTGGGGGAAACAAATCTGTGATTTATCGCGATATTTAATTTGGTCATAATAGTATCAGTTTAAAATGCTGTCAAGACAATATTTATTTAATCATTTATTAGCATCCTTCAGTTTTTCCACTTAAAACCCCGACGGTTAGTTGGCAGCACCGCACACTGAGCCTCTTTGAGCAGCTCTACACCGCATCAATGCAACAACAAGATCTCACGAGAAGCAGCTTATGTTGAACGCTAAATGTTCAGTCAGCCTCGCAGTTTTTGTTATGAGACATGTACTACTCAGTTTTTACCTGGGATGGGTACCGAACCGAAAATCTATGCCGCATTGCTGCCAGTACCATATGAAAAATGCGGATTGTGGTGCTTATAGTGGCTCCAGATGAGAACAAGTGACACGAGAAATATTGGGATACGTTTCCTATTGTGAGATGTGTATCGTGATTTGTATCGTACCCCTGGCCAATACACAACCATAATTTTCTTAATAGTTATTTGGTTATTAGCTCATTAAAATAATGATTTTTCTGATTTGTTGTTGTTTTGCAATACAAATGTCATGTATCAAACTAAAACCCTGACCCAAAAATTGAAATTTGAACCAATTTGTGGGGAAAGTGAATCGTTGCTTCCTTAGCTACAACTACCTGCAGTCCCAAGGGAAGACCGTTTCTGTTCAAAATTTCTGTAATTTTCTTTTTTTGCCTTCATGTCTTCTGCATTAAGATTTAATCACAGTAAAAAAAACAAAATCCCATGTTATTTACTGGAGTAATGCGATACGTCCGTCTCCCCACAGCATTTCAACAGCACGTTTTTCTCTAATCATCCAACAGCTGAGGTGGCATGAAATTCGGCTTCCACTTAGTGATGATTTAACCACAGCTCCCTCCCCCTGCACATCTGCAGACCAGGGAGGGGTAAAATCCAAGGACATAAGACTGAAGTAGGGTAGAGGTGGGGGACTGGCATTGTTGGGCTTGGTTTTCTATCCTCGTCTGGTGTTTCTCTTTATGTGCAACCCATCAATCCTGGGGCTGATATCAAAGGCACAGGGAAATTAGAGCAGACTGGTACGGACATAAAGCACTAAAGCTTAGTGGGGTGCATCCACTATGCCTCTAATTAGGCATGGGCCAACAAAATAACCTGTCAATGCGCTACAGTATTGCTGCCATTTCCTAAACACACCTGCATTTTACCCTCTATTAGCCTGATAGGCGATGTGAGCGCCTGAAAGAAAAAGACAGAGAGAATGTGTTCTTGCATGGATGGAGAACAGATTTGTGGTGGAGTGGCTGAAGGACAGTGGCAGCTCAGAAAGTGGGATAAATAACTTCTTAAGAATCATAATAATAATTGTTAAGACATTTTAGAGTTTAGCCTGTTTCTAGAAAAAGATCCAGCCCTTAGCAAAATGATTTCTTATTTGTTAACAAACCACCTCATCTTTTCTAGTAGCTCTTTGATTTAAATGACAACCTTAATTGAAATGGGTAAATAACAAAACACAAAATCTTTTATTGATTTCCTATAACATTTTATGAATATATAAATAAATATATATGCAATATATATGCTCAGTTGGTAATGTGCAGGACTGTCATGCGAGAAAACCGGGTTCGATTCCCAGGGCGGAATGAACAACTAATGGAAATAGCAATGACAATGCAGATGGGTCAATTACCATGGAAATGGGCTAAGAATGGTGAGCAATTAACATCACCCAGTGAGGGTCCTTGGGAAAGACCCTTAATGCTACAGCCTACCTCACAACATGAGAGACAATGAACCACATGTCATGCCAGCTCAGACGTCGCCCGGCCAAACAAGGTCTGTGTCAGGTGCTGAGGGACCAGAGCACCCAGATGGAAAGTGGGCTACTGGAAAAAGACGGAAATGGACTAGATGTGAGAACAAGGTTCTGTTAGAATGCTACTACTCAAGTAATCCCACCCAGAGGGGTTACATGCAATGATTGTGGAATGAATGGATGCTTCGAAACCCACAATCAAGGCTAACTGCCAAACAACTGGCAGCCCAATGCTCTAACATCCACAAACGGCAACTCCTATCACAACTTGAGATTGTAGCAATACAATACAATACCACGGGAGAGCCAGAACAGCAGGTCAGACAGGAGACTATACCACACTCCCACCCTGAGCTTGGGTACACAGCCCCAACAAATACAGATATGCTAGTGTCTAGAATGAACACTAGGCAACCCCGATACCAGCTACAACGGTTAAGTTATGTACCGCCTGAAAGTCTAATGGAAACTCTGAATGAAGCATTGAGGGCAATTCCTACCACAACAATCACAGAAACCAACGAACTGGTTTACACTTCAGCAGCAGTGATCCTTGAGATACTTGGCTATAAGAACAACCATGGAAGAAAACAATACCCACCATGGAAGCAACGGTTAGAGGCCAAAATCAAGGCAACTCGGAAGGATGTGAGTAAGCTGACAGAGGCTCAAAGAGGTACAATGAGAAAGCAAGTACCTAATAAATACAGCCAGATGCCCATACCTGAAGCACTGGAAACTGCCAAACAAAGGCTCCTAGCCTTGAGCAGCCGCCTAAAGAGGTACACAAGAGACAATGAAGCCAGACGAATGTTCGCAACTCAGCCTGTAAAAGTGTACGCTCAGTGGCAGGGTCAAAACAGCCGAGCAGACCCACCAAGGCTGGAAACTGAACAGTACTGGAAAAGCATATGGGAGAAAGAGGCAGCACATAACAGCAATGCCCAGTGGCTGGTCTCTCTGAGAACAGAACATAGCAACCTCCCTGAACAGAATCCAGTATCCATCACAGTGGCAGACATCCAAGAAAGAGTCTCAGGTATGAACAACTGGACAGCACCGGGCCCTGACATGATATATGCCTACTGCCTAAAGAAGCTTACTGCACTCCACGAGCGCCTGGCAGCACAAATGAACCAGCTGCTAAGAGATTGGACTCACCCCGAATGGCTAACGGAAGGGCGAACGATCCTGATCCAGAAGGATCCCTCAAAGGGTGCAGTCCCATCCAACTATCGGCCAATAACCTGTCTGTCCACAACATGGAAGCTCATGTCAGGCATCATTGCAACCAAGATAAACAGGCACATGGATCCATACATGAGCAACACACAGAAGGGCATTGGTAGAGACTCCAGAGGAGCCAAAAACCAACTCCTGGTTGACAGAACAGTCGCTCAAGACTGCAAGTCACAACACACCAACCTGTGCACAGCCTGGATTGATTACAAGAAAGCCTATGACTCAATGCCACACACATGGATCACTGAATGCTTGGAGCTGTACAACATCAACAGGACTCTAAGAGCCTTCATATGAAACTCAATGAAGCTGTGGAAAACCACCCTTGAAGCCAATGGGAAGCCACTTGCACAAGTATCCATCAAATGTGGGATATACCAAGGTGATGCTCTGTCCCCACTGCTGTTCTGCATAGGTCTGAACCCCCTCAGCCAAATAATCAACAGACTGGCTATGGATACCAACTCAGAAATGGGGCCAACATCAGTCACCTCCTCTACATGGATGACATCAAGCCATCTGCTAAGAGCGAGCGTGACATTGACTCCCTGATTCACACCACCAGGATCTTCAGTACTGACATTGGGATGTCATTCGGGCTAAAGAAATGCAACCAGATGGTGACAAAGAGAGGCAAGGTAGTCCACACAGGGGGGGTCTCACTCTCAGAAGGAACAATAGCAGACATTGAGGACAGTTACAAGTACATTGGAATTCCGCAGGCAAATGGCAACCTGGAGCAGGCAAAAAGGAAAGCTGCAACAGCTAAATACTTCCAACGAATAAGGCAAGTCCTGAGAAGCCAGCTCAATGGCAAGAACAAGACCCGGGCAATAAACAGCTACGCACTGCCAGTTATCAGATACCCTGCAGGAATAATAAGATGGCCAAAAGAAGAGATACAGACCACGGATGTTAAAACACGGAAGCTCCTCACCATGCATGGAGGGTTCCATCCCAAATCCAGCACCCTGAGACTGTATGCTAGCCGCAAGGAAGGAAGCCGAGGACTAGTGAGCGTAGAAGCCCCTATCCAGGATGAAACATCCAAGATACATGAGTACATCAAGCTCAAGGCCCCAACTGACAGTGTACTCAGTGAATGTCTCAGGCAATGGAGAGCAGAGGATACAGTGCTGGAGGACAGATCCTCATGGGAGGACAAACCCCTGCATGGGATGTACCACCGGACCATAACTGAAGTGGCTGATATCAAGAAGCCCTACCAATGGCTAGAAAGAGCTGGCCTACAGGACAGCACTGAAGCGCTCATCCTGGCAGCTCAGGAACAAGCCCTGAGCACCAGAGCGATAGAGGCTCAGATCTACCACACCAGACAAGACCCAAGGTGTAGGCTGTGAAAAGAGGTGCCTGAAACAATCCAGCACATAACTGCAGGATGTAAGATGCTGGTAGGGAAAGCATACATGGAGCGCCACAATCAAGTGGCTGGAATAATATACAGGAACATGTGTGCAGAATATGGACTGGAAACCCCAAGGTCAAAATGGGAAACACCTCCGAAGGTGGTAGAGAATGAGAGGGCAAAGATCCTGTGCGACTTCCAGATCCAGACTGATAGGATGGTAATGGTGAACCAACCAGACATTGTAATGGTGGATAAAGAACAGAGGAAAGCCGTTGTGGTGGATGTGGCAGTGCCATGCGATGGGAACATCAGGAAGAAGGAACATGAGAAACTGGAGAAATACCAGGGACTCAGAGAAGAACTGGAGAAAGCCTGGAAAGTGAAGGTGACATTAGTGCCTGTGGTAATTGGATCACTTGGGACAGTAACCCCCAAGCTGGAGGAGTGGCTCCATTAGATACCTGGAAAGACCTCAGACCTCTCAGTCCAGAAAAGCGCAGTGCTAGGAACAGCTAAGATACTGCGCAGGACCCTCAAGCTATCAGGACTCTGGTAGAGGACCCGAGCTGGCAGAGCATTCAGAAGGAGAAAACCCAGCATCTGGTGATGTCCATGAGTTCAAGACTTCAGGCTGTCACTGCCAACAAAGGGTTTTCAACCAAATATTAGTGATGACCATTGTGTTTTCAGTTATTTCATTTGTTCAATTACTTAGGAGCCCATTAAATGAAGGTATTGTGTTTAAAAAATGCTTTAGTTTTTCACATTTTTATGCAATCTTTTTGTTCAACACATGGAATAAAAGCTGAAAGTCGGCACTTCAATGGCATCTGAGCTGTTTATATAAAATTCACTGTGGTAATGTACAGAAACTAAATTAGAAAGAATGTGTCTGTCCAAATATTTATGGTCCAGGGCTCGACATAGCCATTTGTCCGCTGGCCCGGTCCAGCTCACTCGAGCAGTACGGACCACAAGACTTTATTTTTCACTTGTCTGCTCGGGCCACTAAAATACCTAACGGTTAATATATTTGTCACCTTTTTCAATAAAGTATATTTTGCGAAAACGTGTAGATTTACCTCGTCTTCATCGCTTTGAAAGTTTGACGTCTGCAATGATTGTTTTGGTCACGTGGTGCACACGCTCCCCAACAGCGAACAGTGTTCACTCTCTGCATCCGTCGGAGCAACTTAATGGCGCGAAAATAGCTTGGGAAGTTGGACAAGGAGACAACGAACGCACAAAGATGTTTCTCAAACATCCCCAAGATGGAGTAATGGGTGGAATTAGTAGTATGGACAGCAAGATATTTAAAGAATTCATTGAAGATAAAACTGCATGCACTAAGCTTTAAGCTGAATGTCAAAGAATCAAAGGCAACTCCAAATACCTGAATCTCAGACTCAAATGCAGTATAATGTCAAAGTACTTCATTTTTTTTTTTTACAACACTGTAAGCAGTATTTCTAGTCAAAAGCTGAAAGATCTCAGTAATTTAATTTTGTTTAATTTTTCAATTATTTAATTTAATTAAGTAACTAAAGTAACTAAAAAGTAAATGTAACTTTGCAACTTTAAACAAGTAACTCTGCAAATTTGAACAACATAAAAGTAATTAAGGATCTAAAAAGTATATATATATATATATATATATATATATATATATATATATATATATATATATATATATATATATATATATGCACCTATATCTATATCCATATCCATATCTATATCTATATCTATATCCACATCTATATCTATATCCATACAGTACAGACCAAAAGTTTGGACACACTTTGTCATTCAAAGAGTTTACTTTTTTTTAATGACTGTGAAAATTTTAGTGTCCCACTGAAGGTATCAAAACTATGAATTACCACATATGGAATTATATACATAACACAAAAGTGTGAAACAACTGAAAATATATCATATTCTAGGTTCTTCATAGTAGCCACCTTTTGATTTGATTACTGCTTTGCACACTCGTGGCATTCTCTTGATGAGCTTCAAGAGTTAGTCACCTGAAATGTTTTTCACTTCAAAGGTGCGCCCTGTCAGGTTTAATAAGTGTGATTTCTTGCCTTATGAATGGGGTTGGGACCATCAGTTGTGTTGTGCAGAGGTCAGGTGGATACACAGCTGATAGTCCTACTGAATAGACTGTCAGAATTTGTATTATGGCAAGAAGAAAGCAGCTAAGTACAGAAAAACGAGTGTTCATCATTACTTTAAGAAATGAAGGTCAGTCAGTCCAAAAAATTGGGAAAACTTTGAAAGTGTCCCCAAGTGCAGTCACAAAAACCATCTACAAAGAAACTGGCTCACATGCGGACCGCCCAAGGAAAGGAAGACCAAGAGTCACCTCTGCTGCGGAGGATAAGTTCATCCGAGTCAGCAGCCTCAGAAATGGCAGGTTAACAGCACCTCAGATTAGAGAGCAGGTCAGTGGCACACAGAGTTCTAGCAGCAGACACATCTCTACAACAACTGTTAAAAGGAGACTGTGTGAATCAGGCCTCCATGGTAGAATATCTGCTAGGAAACCACTGCTAAAGAAAGGCAACAAGCAGAAGAGACTTGATTGGGCTAAAGAACACAAGGAATGGACATTAGACCAGTGGAAATCTGTGCTTTGGTCTGATGAGTCCAAATTGGAGATTTTTGGTTCCAACCACAGTGTCTTTGTGCGACGCAGAAAAGGTGAACGGATGGACTCTATATGCGCCTGGTTCCCATCTAAATTTGTAATTTTAGAAAAAAATCATTCTAACCAAACAGTAAACTTTAAGAACATAACAAACTACAATTTTTTTGGGTTTAAAACTCTTAGTGTTGTTGTAGATGTTTACACATCCTATTTCCTATTATGAACTGAAATTACAGACAGGAGTTGGATGATATCTCCTTATTAGGATTAAAACACTAGTTATGTTATTTTTTTGTCAGGATGGAGTCCACACGTGTCATTTTCTAATTTCTAATTCAGCACCACCATAAAAGAAACATCTTTGTAGTCATTATGCTGCTAATATCCCTCTGAAGACTGCAGCAAATATAACCGCAGTTACTAAGCAACATCTTAAAGTAGATTAACCTGTTCCATTTTCCTGTTAAATCCACTCAACATAATGAATAAACAATGTCATCCGTGGCTTTATCTGTTATGTTGAAATATTTTCCCTATAAAAGCGGAATCTAGTTAATATTGGTGAGTAATTCAAATCTGCAGGAATGTTTCACCTTGTTTTTATTCACCGTGTCCATGAAACCCATCGAAACCCCAATCATGAAGCCTTCACACACATCACGCTCATCGAGGCCCATTATTCCCACCCAGTGCCTGGGAGGGAGTCCCTGTTCCAACCAGCATGAAGACTAGAATCTAATGAATCAGAGTCAAGTTTTTTTTTAAATCCAAGCAGAGTAAATAAGTCTATGACCTGGAACTGCAGTACCCATATTGTGCATCAGTGAAACAGATTTAAAAGGATACGACAGTTTCTCCCACAACTGTCACTTTTCTCAAGTTCATAAGAAGTATGAACATTCTACCACCCAGGCCCCAAGACCACAGACGCCTTTTCTTCCATAAAACACGTCAGTGGAGTTGAGAAGATCCTTCCACTAAGTGACAACATATAACTCCACTCTTGTCCCAGATGTTGATGAAGCATCCCTATCCTTTTCTGAGGTGCCTGATAATTTTCCACATCTAAGTAAGGCAGCACACTTGATCCAGTGTCTCAAGAGTTGTCTGAGTTTGTGTTGAAAGCATCACGATCCTGTTCTTGAGTCAAGGGTCAATGCTGTGGTGCACCTCTGCAAGGCCTGAAAGAGCCCAGGGACAACACTGGATAGATTAGTTCCTACAACTGCCAGACTCTAAAGGCCAGATGGACTTTGAAGCCAGGTAGACTGTGGGTCATGGCAGACTCTGGAATGGTCCAGCCGCTGTGCTAAGATCTTCCTCCCTGCCTACTTCAAGAGATGGTTCAAGGTCCTCTGGAGAAAACTAATAAACTGTTTGACAGGCGGATCTTCCTGATATTTCTTACAAAGCCTCATTACAAACGTGGGCCTATCTGAACTATCTGAACCATCTTCCCTTGTCTGATCCAGCTTAACCTGATGTGGTGTTTAGACAACATTATTCTGTTGTTTTATATATATATATATATATATATATATATATATATATATGTGTGTGTGTGTGTGTGTGTGTGTGTGTGTGCGTGGGTGTGTGTGTGGGGGGGTGTGTCTGCCCATTTTTCAGAAAAAGCTCATATTAGGCAAAAAAAAAAGAAAAATGATGAGAGAGAGAGGGTGCAGTTCAATACACATTCAATGCGATGATTAAGTATATGATGTGTTCTCTAATTTCACAAGGTAACAACTGCTCAATGGGCTATACATTCATGAGGTGCGAAGGAGCAACATTTCCCATTAGGTTTGGAAAACTTTCTCCACCCCTCTTTTTGCTACTTCAGCTCAAGTGCAGCGGTCCTCCGGCTTGGCATGCAACAGCAGCGTGGGTCACACTGCAGCCTGTTCAGCTGCCAGAGCCCTTTGTGTACAAAGATGTTAATTGGTCCTAATCCGCCACTAGAAGCTGTTTTGGTAGCCTGACCTCACACCCTGAAGGACACCTTGGTGTGAAATACTAAAGAGCCTATTGAAGTGCCAAAAGAAAAGAGGCGCAGAGCATTCCAACACAATACAATTTCCCCATTTGAAAGGGGGAGCAGGAGGGTGGGGGCTGAAAGGGTGGAGGGGAGTTTCAACTGGGATAGAGATGAGAGTGCATCATCCTTCTGAAAAATCACTAAGCACTACAAAGGAGTGGCTGCTAAGATGTTAAGCCTCACAGCCACATCTCAGCTTCCACAAGGTATTCCCACAATCTCACCAACATGGATATGGACATAAATTCCTCTGGACACAAAAATAGACATATTTGATGTCTTGAGGTGGAAAACAAGAAAAATATAGTTTTTTCTGGCCAAAACGGTATAGAACTCCAGGTAAATGTAAATAGGGGCCTAATAATCCAGTACATGAACCAAGCAATGTAACAACTACCCAAAAAACAACAATACCAGAGCAAAAGTGAGACAGCAGTTTGTGATGGAGGAGGAAGAGCGCCATGTTTGGAGCAGAGAATGGAAACTTCTCTGTTCTTACAGAACTGGTCATTATCAGTAACTGTCCTAACAACATGTAGATTACACAAACAATTCTTCTAAAGACATTGAACTAACAAAGCTAACAGGCCTGACAGATCAAACAGTCTTTGCTCCCAGGACGTTTGTTGTAGTTTTCAGACTATAAGTCGCTCCAGAGTATAAGTCGCAGCAGCAATAAAAAAGAAAAAAAAAAAAGAAAAAGAAAAAAGAAAAAGTCATAAGTCACACTGTAGTAGAAGTCGCACTTTTATGTGAACGCTTCCGAACACAACTCCGGTGTAATGCTGCATTCCCACAGAATGAGATTCATGCGTCATATTTGCGTCTCTTGCCTCTCCTTCAAATCTCATCCAATATGATGCTTAATACTCGTCAAAAACATTTTCACAAACTTGACCTCCCAGATGCAGGTTGGAGAAGCTACAGTTAAGTATTTAGCCTGATCCAAATATGGAAGCATCAATTGTATATCTCATTTTTAATGAACCCAGACATGTCTCCACGTCTGGGTTCATGAGATTATTCAGTCTTTTTTTCAGTGAGCTTCACCTTCTACTGCAGGAGCTGCGTCTGACTGACGCCACTTTCTGCGGTACTCGGTGGGACCCAGCTTGATGACTTGCTGTCCCACATTAGTCCCAGGAGGGAAACAAGAAAAATGTCTAGATGCAAATAAGAAAAATATTAAGTTCAGGGGGAGAACATCAAATTGTCCTCCATGTTGGTTTTGGACAACACGTCTTATTTTGCAGTAGCAAATTCTGATACAAAACATTGTCCTCTTAGTGAAAAACAACTACTAATGGGCAACCGGATGTTAGTAGAAAAACCGATATATGGAGCCAATGTTTAGTTTTTGAAATCACATTATTCGCATCCCTGGCCAAAATACCCCAAAAAACATGACATATACAAAAAAATATATAATATGTAAATAAGATACTTGCCATCTATCCCTAATGCCAGGTTATTGAAGGACAAGTTTTGGGCACTAACAGACTAGAATTCTTTGCAAACGACAATCCACCTACCACATCTCATAACTTTGTCTCAGTTTGATGCTATTCTGAAAGACCTGGAAATAAAATCTTTAACATGCTTTTGTTTTTAATCTTTAAAAATGTTTTCCTTATTTAAGCGTCTGAAATGTCTGTGTTGTTGTAATATGCCTCGTGGTCAGGACTCCCTTAAAAAAAGAGATCTGTGGATATTAATAGGAATTTTTTTTCTCCAGTTTACATGTTTTGCAGACCGCATGTTTTTTACACTTTTGCAGCTGTATTTATTTAATATTTAATATTTATTTCTTTATTTAATAAGAATCTCATTTTTGATAATAATTTTCATAATAATTTTAGTAATATTTTTAATTATTTAATATAAATGTCATTTGTGATGTCCTTTATTGATGTTATATTATATAGATTATTTCTGAATGTCATGTTGCTGCCACAGATAAATGAAATTTCCCCATTGTGGGATTAATAAAGTCATCTATCTATTTCCTAGTTAAATAATGGTTAAACAAAATAAATAAATAAATTAAAGCATCTTGTTGTCTAGCTTTTGGTCAAAGATTATCTAGCAAGAACTTCTGTAACTGTATTTCCTTTAATCTTGGTTTTATTTCCATTATCCCATGGTTAGTAAATGAATGGTGGGTCAGACGTGCATAAACTTGTTCAGTTTGTCTTGGGTTACATTTTAAAGTGAGACTCAAATAAAAGTCTTGATGAAGCTGTAGCGTTGCTTGACTGTTGTTTGTTTTCATAAAGACAGATCCTGTAACAAATCTCAGTACTTCATGGAGAAAAATGTTTTCAAATTATAATTTTTAAAAAAAGGAGAAAAGAAGACAGGCTTGTGAAAACAGCACAGCCAGTCATTTCCCAATGAACAATAATGGATGAACAAGGCTTCTATATGATAATAACTGAAATAGGTTTTTGATTATAGTGGGGAGATATTTTTCTTTGTCATCTCTTTGTCAATTCTGAGGTCAATTTTTCACTAACCACGACTGAACGATGAAAAATTTCATATTTAAAAAGTGAAGGTTACAAAAGCTGTAAACAAAACAGAAGGTCAGATGATACATGGGAAAAATGACCAAGTCTAACTAATGTGAATTTAAAAATATTACAGAGCAAGGATACGTCCTTCTGAGCAACACCTCCTCTCTTTGATTGCGGAGATAAACTTCCAAACACAAAGCAGATTCAAAGGTGCATTTAAAGTAAAATAATGCTTTTTCAACATGACATTGTGGCTTCATAATGTAGATTGTCAGTGTGCTGGACAAGTCAAAACGAAATTAGCGGTTTCAAGTGAAAAGCCATCAAAGACGACATTATTTGCCCAGTCCTTTCAAGGGCAGTTCTATTGTAGATAAAGATGCGAGCAAACAATAACTAAATTCATGGACTTTCAAAGGCAGCTTAATAACATTACAAAATGTATTATCAAAAGTAGAATGATTTGGGACCTTTTCATACTACTCCCCAAAATCAACAGTTTGGCCTTTTACCCCAGATCTATGAGAGGTGGTGGGTGGACTTAAACTAGCACCTGTAGTTTTGGAACTCACATGCCTTGCTTTCAACACTTTCCAAAGACAACGTTGACTTAAAAAAATGTTGTTGTAAAATCTATTGAGTAATTGGTCAAATATCAGAAGTGGAGATGGTAACACGAAAACTGACAAGCTAAGGACTTGTAAGGTTAAATAAGTGATGTATATCATCTCTGACTTCTATTGTATGAACACTGTAAAAATATTTGCTGGCTTCTTGTGCTCCCTGAGTAAAAGTAAGATTTTAATCTTACTTGCATGTTTTAACTTGCCAAAAATAAAGAATAGCACACCAGGGTTTACCTTCAGAGTCATTATCCTAATGAATTTGTATAGAAATTGAGACAGGACATGGCAGTCTAATTTCCCCAGTTTTGTTTCAGCAATAAATTGAAAAAAAAATAAACATCAAAACCAAAGCTTTGATGGGTTTAGATCAAACAGGTGCAACATGAAATGCTTTGCACCTCAGACTAAAGTGTGAACTGCCAGAGGAGCCCAAATACAAATGAGGCATTTCAGAAGACGACTCTTGACAAACTGTCAGCCACCTATTGAGGCAGACCTGTGGTCCTTCTAACCCTCCTACAGTCCTAATTAAGATTTTGCATCAATTCAATTTTAATGGAATTATCCTTAAAAAAGGGATGTGTGTACAGCTGGGCGATCAATCGATTCATTCAGCTAGTTCATGTGTTGTTTAGACTAATTATTTTTTGGGGAAACAGATTTTATTTCCCCAGCTCTCTGCGGTCTTGCGCTTCCGTTATTTGGAGTAAAGTCAGTCCGCCGGTGTCTCTCAAAGCGCAGATGTGAAGTTGTGAACAGCCGCAAGCAGAGAGGAGCTACTTCCACCCCCATAACTTCTGCTAGTTCCCTCTGTGCAGCTTCAGTTTCTGCTGATGAATCAGTGAAACATGGGAGGAATTTAAATAGGATCCAGACAGAACTGCGGCATATACCCGTTGGACTCACAGCAGCAACAGAAAGTTCAATCAAAAAGGGTTCATTTGGAGACAGCGGTGTTGTTAGACACTGATGCTACAATGCTAAATGCTACAATGCTATGATACTATGCTAACAAGGTGTTCTGTGTGTTGCCTGCATGTAATAACGGACCGATTTTAAAATGTGCCTTCTCTGTCAATCTGCTCCCCTTTTAGTAAATCTGTGCTTGTTTTCTCAACAGGTTTGAATTAGACTTTCCAGTTGGTTCAGACGACTGAAACCCCTCTTCTCATGGAGGCGTTTTTCCGCAAGAAAAACACAAACAACTCATTTAGGATTGAAAATCAAACATTTCATAGACGGCGTGAAAACGCCAAAGGAAGAGAATAAAAATTGGTAAGAAATGAAAACAGGAGTTCCTGTTTTTATCTGATGTTTTCATGATGTTGTCACTTCCTCTATGTTTGGATTTGATTTAATATCATTTTTTTAAATAACACCTATAGTTTTTCTTTGTAAAATAATGGAATCATTTGGTTTTTATCTACTGGTCATCTTGTCTGGTGAGTCTAAAATGAGATTTTGGTCTCTAGGGTTGTGACTTCACACTTGGAGCATCAAACCACAAACAGCAAAATCCGTTTCATGGGTGTTGCTACCAGAAATGCTCTGCCGAATGCGTTCTAGTATTTCTCTTTATGAGATGCTAAAGCTAGTGGTAGCTCACAAAGTTGAAGTTGAACTTTGAACTTTGTGTTAGAGCCAGATGTTGAAATAAAACAGTTTTTGTTAAATATGTTCCATCGCTTGGAATGTTTGTTCATGAAAGTAAAAGCAGGGACAAAAAAAATGATCAAAATTAAATTTGGAATGAAACAAATCAGAGATTTCGTTATTTGGCCATATCGCCCAGCTCTAGATGTGTGGATTAAAAGCATGTTTGTACAGAGTACAGTGGGGCTTTCCATCTGGTTACAGCAGACAGAACACTTCATCGTCAGACAGACAGACAGCTGCTCATCATCCGTCACAGAGATGGCACGAAACATTGACAACGTTCAGAAACAGAGGCTTTATTTATTTGAAGCTTTAGGAGGATGCTCTTCCTCTAAATTTGAATATGTTTCCTCATCAAAGAAAGGAATACAATTTGTTGTAGTACACAATACTAACAAACTCATCGATTAAAGCTCCAGCATTTATGAATTGAAAAAAAATCTGCTGCAGTGCAAATATCTATTCAAACAAATCTAGGGATTGTTTGTAATAACAAACTGACAGTAAAGGTTTAAAAAGTGGATATTTTCAGGTGATTCACTTTTGGGACTTTAAAATCAAAGATACATTTATGCTGCTGTTTCCAATGATATAAACAGGATAATTGAGAACCAATTACAACAACAAAGAACTTTACTGAGAAAAATTAAAAAGAATTTATTAATAATTACTTTCTTTTAACCTCTTTTTTATACAGCTGTGCTCTGGCCTGTGATGATCAGAGGCTTGTATAAAGCAAGTCAATGAAATGTTTGTACTGTATTCATTCAGTATACCTCTATCAAGTTAATATGGTTCATGGTGCTGTCATTAAAAGGGAATTTTCTATATGGAACTATTCTTTCCCAACATGTTTATGAATCCAGTGCCATTGTGGCACTGTATTTCGTCAGCTCAGACTCACTTCACAGGCTGAGCCTGCAGAGCCTCAAAAAGTAGAACCAGTCAAGTCCTGGGCTGAAGGGTGATTCTACTGAAATCATTGTAGCAAAACAAATACTTCTCTACAATGACCCACCGATTGTCAACATTAAGACTGTCAGGAAGTGAATTACGAGCGGTCAGTGAACAAACGTGGTATTCACTGAGATATGTTTCTCTTCATGAAACAGACAGAAATGGTGTCAAATCCTCAGCCTCCATTTAAATGTCCTTTCATGAAAAGAATGGCAAACACCCACGGGAGTCCTTTTTTCTACTGACAAGCTAGCTGCTTAAGCCTAATTAGAATGTGGATTATGGAAGTGTTTCAAAAATAACATTGATTTTATAGAAATTACTTTCATGGTGACAGATGAGACATTTGTTTATCTTGACTACATTATTACCGATAATTAAATCTTCACAAAGAAGTATAGTGCCTTGCTCCTTGTCTTTTCATAGCACTAAATGACAGAATGCACCACTAAAACAAAGACGAGCGATTCCGTGGGCTAATAGCTTTTGTTGCATTTGACATGAGAGAGACAAAGGCCTCTTAAAAGAAAAGACTAGGTCTGATGAGGAATCTCCATTTGTTTATTTTTCTGCTCTGTCTAAAGGGCTTTGGTGCCGCTTCTTTCAGGGCTTTGTCAAATTATTACAGAAAGAAAAACTCAACTCTGTGATCTTATAGACTAATGCATGGCAACCGAGTGTGCTTAAAGTTGTTGTTCAACGAAACATAGTTTTTGTCCACGCAAAACTGACCATAAATAGGTTGCATACAGTTGATAGATGAAAAAATATGCAAACATTCTGGCTCTGCTAACAAATCCATCTGTAAAGGTACATAAGTACTGTCTACAATAAATCGATAGATGTGGATTTATAAACTTCTGCAATATCAACATTGTGTCTTCACATGTGAGTAAGAAACACCACAGGAACTGTGATGTTGGTATGGTCATGAGAAATTAATGTGCAGATGTTTAGGACAGGAAAAGTCAAGATCTTTCTTTTTTTTAATCAGTTCCTTCAAAATAAAAGGCCCTTATTATGAAGCTTCAGTGATCTAATTAAAATAGTTTTAAAAGGAAATACCATAATGTTTATGGTGAAATGGCCACATAAAGTTTTCTATTAGCAAAAACAATCTGTGAGGTTCTTTATGAACAGCTGTCTCGTTTTCCTACCTAATATTTAGCCGTTGTGACTTAATTAAAAAAATAATAATAATTTTTGTTCCTTTTCTTTTATTTTTGACATTTTTATACTATATGTGGGAGCAACAGACTCTGCTGAGGGCACTGGAAGAATCCATTTCTCTATCCATCTATGTTCTTGCACATCAGGAAACAAATATGCTGAAACTATTTTCAAAAACCGACCAGCAACAAGATGAAACACTTTTAGCTAATGAATAAAATAATTGCTATATTCTCATCTGGTCATTGCAAGGTTAAAGCATGTTTTGAAAACCCTGCTATGACTGAGCAATAGCTGTTCATTTCTCTATAGAAGTCTATGGGATTTTACCTATTGGGACCAGCATTACTTCTTATATGGAGCGCCCGCGGGGGAGAAGATACTCAGTCCAGTTCTCTTAATAGTCAGTGGTATTGCTGCAATAGATGCTTTCAGTTTTAAAGAGGGTTAAGTTACAATACAAACAGTTTTGTTATGTAATCATCTACACATTTATAGGTTTGATTTGTTGGTATTTTTAGTGTGTTTTGTTTTTAGCACTGGTCTTCGCAGGGAAGGTCTAAATGACGGTAAAAAAAACGAGTGATCTTCGTGTTTTTCATTCTAATTTTTTTAAGAACTACAAAAGCAAAGAACTCCAAACCGGTTAGGCACTAACCTCATCTGCTTACGAACACTATAACATGAACTGCAGTTAAAAATTGAAAAGCCACAATGCGTCCGTGTCGTAGACATGATCTGTTTTGTTCATGTGCTCCTCACCATATCACCAGTCTGTTCTGTTCTTCCTACTGACTTTATCCACAACATTACAGAGAAAAACATTAGACCTAGTTCTATTGACCAAAATGAATGAAAACTGTTTATCTTTGTCTGTGGTGATGAAGGAAATTAAGTTACATTGAGTTTTTTGATCAATAAGATCCACATTTTCTGAAGACAACACCCCAGAACACCAACAGCAGCTTCTCAGTAAGTCACCATAAATAACTCCAAAAACATCACCAGTACTCATTATAGTTGAGTTTCACAGAAATTGTAACGCCATGACTCTTTTTCTAAGAGTGAACCAACAGGTTCAAGTAATGCAAGTTGTAGACGCGCCCTTATCTTCTCGCTTTAGGACTACAACAGCTGTAGTCCTGAAAAAGGAATTAAAATAAAAAACATTTAAAAAGATATCAGAAAAAAACAGAAAAAAATATAGAGAAAAACATGCATCTCAAAACAGAAAAAAAAATTACATTAAAAAATCAGTTCAAGAATATATCTTGAAAAAACAGACTTTGTGCCACAAAGTTAACCACACCCATAACGCAAGTGTCCGGGTCACCCGTGGATTTCGCCCCTTTATGCCCAACGTTATTGCCGGAATGACCCAAACAAGAATAAACAGGTCATACTAGTCTATATTTAATACTTTCCAAAGGTTTTGTGGGATGATGTTTGTGGATAAACTATTGACTGTGTAAGTAAATAAGAAGAACAAAACAGACTGGTGATGTTGTGATGAACACAAAACTGACACGGATCATGCAGTTCATCTCCTAGTTTTCATGAGCAGATGAGATTGGTGCCCAGACACTTTTGAAATACGGAAAAAAAAGATCACCTTTTTTTAATTGAATGTAATACGCTTCCATAGACTTTAAACAACCTTTTTATAAATTCGTCTTTTAAGTAAAGAAATGAGTTTAAGGATTAGATCATTTTAATGGTAATCATTTTCACAAGTCAACCTAGAAGTGATCTATACTAGGCAACAGATGTGCAGTACAGCCAGTGCTAAATTTGATTTTGATTTTTGATTTGAAATGGTTTATTTCAAGCAATCAAATAGGAACAATACACAAACACAATACAATCATCAGTTATACAATGATTAGCAAAGCAGAGAGTGCATTCCTTCATGGTTGGTAATTCCATTAAAAAGGTCTATCACACATTGTTCTCAACAATGTAGCTGAGATAAACTAAAGGTGGTCTGATGGTGTTAGGACTCATTTTCCTGCTTGCAGTTCTATGGTTTGTCGGAAGTCCAAACTACTCAAGCAGCCCAAGGCTTCTATAAATGGACCTTCCATGTAAAAGCAGTTAATTAAATATTAAAGAAAGCCACCAGCTGAGTGAAGCATATGTTCTAAATGTACAAGTTTGACATTTTTCTAATATTTAAGAAGTACATTGAAACTTTGCAAGGAGCTGGGTGAGATTATTATTTGGATATAAATTGCCAGCTCATCATTAGAATGGACCACTGCGGTTTGTTAATGTGTTAGATCAGGGAAAAGAGGTGTGCGACTCAAACAACAAAATTAGAGCATCTGAGAAGCAGAGTGGTTAGATGGTTTTAGGATGGCGGTTTTATCCAATGTTTGATTCTCTCTCCTTATTTCTCCAATAGCCTTTGCTCCATTAAGTCATTTCCGTCTAGAATCGCTGAGAGGCTTTTAGTCCCCGCTTACACCTCTTTCACTGGCACAAGGAAAAAAGGAATCCTCACCTTTCTGGCTTTACAGATCAGGCTTTATTCAGTAGAATACTTGACGCCATTGGGTAGCAGTTTATATATATATATATATATATATATATATATATATATATATATATATATATATATATATATATATATATATATATATATATGTATATATATATATATTATATGTATATATACATATATGAACTGCTACTTTTTATACTGTTACTTTTTCATATACATACAAATATTTTTAAGAGTTAGGCAATGTGATTTTCTAGATTTTGTTTCTCATAGTTGAGGTAAACCTATAATGAAAATTACAGGCCTCTATCGTCTTATTAAGTGGGAGACCTTGCACAATTGGTGGCTGACTAAATACTTTTTTGCCCCACTGTACATCTACCCTTTCCTCTATACCTGCCTCCTGCCAGACCGTGCACAGGGTGATTTCCTACCCCATCTTATAGACCTTTCCTCTGTCTGTTCACTTTGTTAGCCATTGACATTCATGAATAGATCATAAAAACAGCAATCAAATTCAATCATAACGTCAGGCAGTCTCCAGAGAAACTAGGCCTTGGGCATCAGCACAACAATGGGCCAAAAACAAATAGCAAAACGTGAGGAAATGGATATCAGACTGAAATGGTTTAAATTTTGCAGAGGCCCAGCCAGAGTTCTGACTTGAATCTCATTGAGAATCTGTGTAGGGAGCTAAAACTCAAGGCGATGACAAGGAAAACCCTGAAACCTGATAGAGTAGGAGCTTATTGCTAAAAGACAAACAGGCAAAAATACCAGTGGAGAGGTGCAAAAGGATCTCCAGCAACTTTAGGAAGGTGTTTGATGGCTGCAATGATGTCAGAGTTATTGATATGGATATGAATTCTTAGAAAAAGTGAAGTAAGATCCATGTTTTCCAGTCTAATCAATAGTGATATTCAGGATGAGGCATGAGGCATGAGTCAAAAAAACAAATTATACTTTCCTGATATGTTGCTATAAGAATTTTTAAAAAATAAATCATTTAAGACAATGTAACCAGATGCTAAAGTATCCAGAGTTTAACCCTAAAAAGGAAATGAAACACAGATTGCATATCTCATGAAATGAGTTTCCTTTATCTGGAAACATTTCTTGATTTGGAAAACCCGGAATTTAAAGATTAGAGACTGGATGAGAAGTGAAATACAACTTTTGACCAAAGCAAAGCAAACATAAGACAAATCTTAAAAAAGGTGGTGAAGTTTGACTTCTAGCCTATTTGAGTTGTTTTCATTATCTGCTGAGTCTGTGCTTTTGCAAGCTATTCTCCTAATGTCGTTCATTAATAGGGGTGTAACGATACGCTAAAATCTCAATTCGGTTCAGAATTGAACAAGGCTTGGTTCGGTATATTTCGGTTCGGTACTGCTGTTTAACATATCTTTTATGATCTATTATTTCATTGTTATTTATTGTGTGTGTTTTGCTGCCAGACACCTGAATTTCTCCCTTGAGACATTAATAAAGTTTTTATCTATCCATCTATCTATCTATCTATTTTCTCTGTACAAAACAGCAGTGAACCGAACCCAAACTGCCGTCGCAAAACGGTTCGGTTTAACTACGTGTATTGTTACACCCCTATTCATTACAAGTTCAGAAATTACCCAAAGTTTGTGTGTTAAATGCCAACTAAGTGCATTAAGTTGTGTGATTTGTTTAGCTGGCAAGGTTTATTAACTGTAAGCCTTTGTCCCAATGTATCTCAACATAGATAACAGCAGCTGAAGGGGAACCTAAAGATCCTCTCAATTTTTGAGTCATAATCAGGAAACAAACTTGAGAAATCAGCAGTATTTTTCAACGGTCCCTAACTAACATTACACTGCTTCCTGAAATCATTTAAAGTCAGCAGAAACATTAAGAAGATCTGAATTTATGGAAGCTTTGCTGCACAGCATCAAATCTGAACTTAATCTCTGCCCAGCATTTTGATTATTATTTAAAATACGATTTAAAAAACAAGGGAAAAAATGTAAAATGTCAGATGTTGAAAACAATATCTATTTGTTAAACTTTTGTCTGAGTACAGATTGGCATTAATAGCCTGATGCCTACATGATTTCATATAAACAAGGTATCAATTTGTCCACCGTGGTGAGATTAGTGGATAAAAATTAAAAAAGCATCAAGAAATAACAATAGAAACACATCTGGTGTTGTCTGAAGAGCTGCCTGCTTGAAAAAAATGCCAGAACAAATTTTTACTGATTTATTTACATCTTCTCACTGATCTGGGAACTGTTTGTTCCTTTACAGCAGCAGCAGGAGGAGGAGGAGGAGTGATGCAGTAAAGCTCATGTGATCCTAGAGTCACATGAGCGATCATCCATCTGTCACCTGCCTGCCTTCCTCATTATCAAGCTAACGAACCCGCTTTATAGACTCGATCTGCACCGTTTCAGCGGCGCTCTGGGTGGATCTTAGTCAACTTCATTTAAAATTGTCATGACCAAATGAAGTCTAGTTTCTTTACATCTCTGCGTGAATGCATATTTCATTCATTCATAGCCCAGAGCTAGCCAGCCAAAGTTAGCAAACTGGTGCGAACCTTCAACTACTCGAACTACAACATTAAACTTACAAAAATATATACAGTTTTGACTATTCTAAATACCTTCATCGTATGGGGGAAAATGGAACATGCCTAGATTAAAGACGGACAATGGAAATAAAATAAGATCACGTTTAGCCTAAGCTAAACCGCGGCGGAGGGATACCAGCTAGCTAAGCGAGATGCTATTTGAGACCAATGACATCAAGCTTTGACACTTTAAATTAACGACGCAGATAAACCTTTTTACTATTTTATTTATTGGATAAAGTCGCATATCCGACCAGCCATACAATTAAATAGCTAGTATTTTACAAACTGTTGTTTGTTTGTAATCGTGACTCTGGAAATTTAGCTTCATGTTGTAACATGAATCCCTGAAGATGCATTCATGTTGAATAGAAACGCGGAAATTGTGCTTGGGTGTTGAGAATCCCCCTTAAATAAATCAACGGAAGACAAATCCGATGCATTATCCGACAAGTTAATTCATTCACTGTCACACCTAAAGGCTTTTGCCAAATAAAACATCTATATACAACTGTATTTGGGTAGTTTGGGTAGTAACATGAAGTGCAGGAACAATAATCCCACATCCCAAATGCTACACATTAGCAAACCTTCATTGATCATTGCACAATATACTTTAACACATTTAGTTACGTTTGTATTTTAAGCATTTAGTGTCATGTTGAAAATCTTTTATCTATGATGAACTCGCATAGAGTCTTGAAATCTCCCACCGTGTGTTGTCAGTGAACGCAACGCAGCAACCTAGCTGCTACATTTAGCAGCTTGCTAACAGTCTTGAACATACTCAGCCTCGGTTGAGAGATGTAGTTCCTGGTCACAGCCTGGGTGTGTGTCCTCGCAGCTCCTGCCAGGCCGTTCACGTCCATTCCTCTGTTTGCCACGAGTGTTGCCATTATGCTAAACGAAAAAAGCCCAAGACAGCAGACGTTCCCCGATGTGCTGTGCTAACAGCTGCGGAATAAGATGTATGACAGCGGAGAGCAGGTCATGTGACCGGGGGAAGCGGATGTGTACACAAGAGCGAGGAGCTTGAGTCAACCTCGTTGGCTGTATTTGTGTTTATGGAACTAAATAAAACCAAGAAATATAAAGAAAATAAAGCCATTTAATGTAAACAACGTGTTGTTGAACTTGGTTAGTATGTAAGTATATCTTTTAGTTTAGCACTTTACTTCTAAAATCAAGTTCCTACGATTTAGAATGGTATTTTTTATGTTCTTTAGGATTTAATGCTTACAATAAGAATAGTGATAAGGACTGGGCATATATTGCATTGCTCATATTCAAAAAATCTTTCAGCAGTAATTATAACATGAAATGGAAGTTATAGGTTTTGTTTTTAAATGTGTATTATTTTGCTTTTAGAAGTTATTGTTACAATTAGTAATAAACCATCAAAGATACTCTGATTCAATGTAACAATCATCCCCAACATTGGGTAGGTTGTTCCTGAACGTCCCATTTTGAAAGATGATCTGTACATTTTTTGTTATTAAAGCTGGAAACTGCAAATTAGTTTTTTATATGGATACTTACGGAGCCTGTGTCCTGACATGGATAAAATATATATTGTTCCCACAAAATGATATCTCGTTCCCACAAAATAATTAAGTTGTGCGAACAAAATAGTATCTTGTTCCTACAAAATAATATTCTGTTCCTACCAATGTATTAATTTTGCGAACCAAATTATTATTTACGCCATAAGTTATTCATAAACACGGATTGCTGCTTCGACTACCGGACTTAGCTCCTAGCTTCATAAATACGGTTGTGAGCAATACTTGGATTTACAAGTGATACCTTCACATTTCTGTCTGTGTGTGTCTCATTACATTGCATTGAAGACACGGAGGATGTTTAGAGATCAGATTTGCTTATTTTAAAAAGCACAAAAGCATCGGTAGTCACGTTTTCATGTCTGGGTTTACATCCCTGTACGGTCTCCGTCCATCCTGACGCAAAAGCCGCTTTCTGTCGCTACTTTTGTGTCTGTGTGACCCACATTAGTTCAAGAGGGGGGAAATAAAAACAAGAATGATCGATGTATTATTGTTTCGATGAAAATCAAAAAAATGTCATTAGATTTTTGGATGCCCAAGCTTCCTGCTTCACCTCCCGGACATAGCTCCTAACTCCACCGCAAAGCTCTTTTGATTGTCAAAAGAGATACAGATGAATAAAAAAAGAATGTGTGCATTACATCAGAAAAGTAGTAAATGAGGGGGGAAACTGACATTATTTTTTTTATTGGGGGGGGGGGGGGTGTCTTGTGCGTCCTCTACCAAATTGCCCCATACGTGAAATCACTACTGGTTACAGTGATATGGAGCAACAAGTGTTGGCTGAGGCCATGTGCAGTAAAGTCATGATTAAATGTTTGAACCAACTTGTCACAAACTCAAAGAGTAGCCGCCCCCTTGATTAATGAAGCCAGGAGTCAATGATTAGAAAGGTTAATCCACGAAATCCATGATCCATATGTACTACCATGCACTGTAGCGATGTAAAAATTGATTTGAATAACCACTGGATTTATACCATGATTTGTGTTCAATGATCCAATTCACGGTTGACATTGGTTGATTTTGAACAATCTGATTTGATCCCATTCAATGATGTAAGATCAATTCAGGACATCTTTATCCAAACTTAAATAAAGGATAAATACCTGATGAATACCAGAGATAAATACCTGGGTACTGAACTGTGCTGGTGAAGTTTTCCCGATTCCTTGGATTTCTTGCAAAATAATCAAGTGTAAATTAAAGATGTGTACAAACAAACACGTAAACAAGAATGAATGTCAAAACCATTCACATTTTAGTCTGATAAGGTTCAGCCTACTGAGGGTGCATGGACATCACTGTGAGCAATCAGGAGATGTCCTCGCAGTGCCCTACCCACCAATTTTAACTGCTCTCTTTATTACACACATCTCTTCACCTCACAAAAATATACGGTACTCTGCTGCTTACGCGTTACACAAGAAAGGCAGGACCCGTAATCTTCTGTCCCCTACCCCATCCTGGCGGGTGAAACTAGGCCTCAGCAGCAGTGGCCGTATCTCTTGGGTGCTGGCTTTCTGGACCTGGCGAGGTCCCTCAGTTCTCTGGCTAGGCCATGGGCTGTTGATCATGTCACATCTGAGCCTGGGGGTGTCTGGCTCTCTGCGGTGCTGGTACTGGTCCTGGTCCTCGAGTGCTGAGCCTATCAAAAATTCCAACAGTAGGGGGGCCTGGTCGGCACATGTTTACCACACTCGCAGGGGACCCCCATTTCTCCTGGATGTCCCCCCCTGGGTTGGAGTGCGGGGCTCTCTACTGGACTTCCTGCAGGGTGTCGAATAGTTGAGAAAATGAATAGTTACACCCGTAGAAGAAACACACCCGGTGCCTCTGTGTGTGACATCTGTTTATGTCACCTGTGTAGGTATAGATGCCTAACTTGAAATGTTTTCTAAGCGCGGTCTCTGTGTTACTGCTCCAAGCATCTTCAATCTTGGTGTGATGGCTGAAGAGCTGCTGCATTACATGTGAATGTACTCCCCTCTGCTCTTTGTTTCTCAAACACAGTCACAGAGGCATGCATTCAAGAGCGCAACATCCTGCTGAGTGTGCTGTGTGGTGACAGGTAAATGACATGATTGCTCACACTTTTCCCCTCAAAAACTCTTGTTTTTTCTGTTTTTCATGTTTGAAGCCCTGATCCATTTTCATTTGGTGCGGCATGTGCTGCACAAAAGCTGCTATGCGACTGTTTGAAGGTGATTTTGAACCGTGCCCTCTGCACAACCAACACAGCGCGTGGCGTGCATTTCATACAGAGACATTCCGTTTTCTGACAGCAGAAAAGCACTACAGACTGAAGTGGTAAGCACTGCCATAGTGAGGCTGACAGCAGCCCCTGGAGAGCTCATCTAAACGTTTTAGGCCGCATGAAAAAAATAGCAAATTAATGCAAGTGAAGGGCTTCTGCCCATAGGAGCAGTGCCCTCTTTTTAGAAATGCCAATTTCTCCCTCTGAGTCACTAATGAGGAGATCAGAAGGTTGTGGTTTCCCCTCAAACTCCTCATACCCAGCCATCTAGGAAAATGTATGTCATAATACTCACCCAGTCCTGATGCGTAAACCGAATGTTAATTTCACACAAGTACCTTTCCTGTTAGTAAAATGATCATGAATAGCTTGAAAAGATTGCTTTTAGCCCATGAATGCACTGAGAATTATTGCTGTACTGTGCAGAGTTTAGCCACCTCTTTCAGCTTCCTGAAGAGGAGCAGACAGTGAAAAACTGCCTTTTAAGTGGCTGCTTTGAGGAACAGTGGTGCCTTATCGAGATGTGTTGGTGGCATTTGGGTTTGTCCTCAGTGATTTTTTTATTTTGAGTAAAGACAATGCACATATAAAGCTCAGGTAGCCAAAGTACTGTCCTTGGTCTTTTCACTGTAAATGCTCTGTTTGTGGCATAATGTGCAACCTGCCAGTGTGCCAGACAATTTTTTTAACTGACCTTGTTTCAGCACATTTTGGTTTGCAGTCACTGGTAATTTTGTAAAGACGGGGGAAAAAAAGCCCATTTTTGTTGTTAAAACCAATGTTCAAATACTTTGTCCAAATTTCCAACACCTTTCAGACTTTGAAAGAACATCATAGAATTTAACAACGTGGAAGAACTCCAATCACCTGTAGGAGAAGGTTTCTGTCTGGTGGTGAGGCTTTCTTTTCACTTCATGTTTTTTTATTCATTTTAACTTAATGTGTACCTATAAACTGTGTGATACATAATCAATTGACATTTGTTCATATCAATCATGTAAAGTGCTTCATGATTCTTGATTATAACGTTAAAGTGATTGATGGGAGGGATGATGGTTGTTAGAAAATCCATACAGGTGGGAACAGAAATGGGTTGTAAAAAATCCATGGACTAAAATACTGAGTGTAATTAGCAAAGAGGACACAGGAGTGGTAATAAAATATCAGACAGGTCATACAAGTCATGGAAAGACTAACGACATCCTGTACAGACATGGACAACATTTTATTACCCTTCTGTTAATGAGAGAAAAATACAACAACCTTCACTTAAATATCTTGACAGGGACAAATATATTACAACGCATGTATTCAGAATTTGGTAAATCAAAACTGGACAAAACAAGCTAGTAACACAGGCCTGGACAAAAGCGAAGGCACCCTTAAACAGTAGTTGATGTTAAATGACTAAATATTATGTGTAACAGTTGTCTCACAACCTTTGGCCTTAGTCACATGCATCAGATCAAATCGTACAGGGGTTGACCTGTCTAGTTGCTGCAGGTCTTTGGGTTGTTTAGGTCCATAGAGGGTTTTACAGAGGAGCGGCTGCATCTTAAAAGGAGTACAGGTGTGTCTTGCAGTTCCTTTGAGATTCATATGGCCACCTTAAGGGACATCTTGAAAATGGAGCATACCATTGCCGTATATGTGGCAAGTATATTGTGAAGTATTTGTAAGGATAATGTAAGTTTCACGCACTTACGACGCATGGGTGATGCTGTCGTACAGCGTCCTTTGCACAGCGTCCTTTGCACTTCACCATAGTGGTTAGTGGTGTTCACACTGGCTTTTACACTCAAAATTATTCAACTGGATGAACTAAGTTTAATTGTGGGCAGGATTTCCGTCCAATAAATATGAGTAGCCCCAACTCAAAGAAAACTCTTCCATGTTATGAAATATAATTGTACTGAGCCCGTGTCCTGACATTAAGATATAAAAATATATCTTGTTCCCACAGATTAATATCTTGTTCCCACAGATTATTATCTCGTTCGCACGAAATACTATTCCGTTCCCACAAGATACTATTGCGTTCCCTCAAAATACTCTGCTGCCAATCATTAGTCTTGTTGTTAGACCTTGGTCCCAGGGACACAGTGATTGGCCAATGATTGGCAGCAAAGCATGCTGGGAAACGTGACGTACTGCTTTTGTTGTTATGCTACGAGCTAAAAGTAAGTGCTTTGGGCGAAGCAGCCAGCTTAATACGATATTTTTCAGATTTTCATCGAGACAATAACAGATCGACCATTCTTGCTTTTATTTTTACCCCTATTGAATGCTCACAGAGACACGGAAGTAGCGGCAGGAAGCGGCTTTTGCAGCAAGATGACTGAGGGCGTACCAGATCACCATGTGAATGAACGTGAATACGATGGATGCTTTTGTGCTTTTTGAAATAAATAAATCTGTTCTCTAAACATCCTCCGTGTCTTCAATGCAATGTAATGAGACACACACAGACAGAAATGTGAAGGTATCTGCTGTAAATCTATGATGTAAATTAATAACAGGATATGATCGGCTAGTCAGTTAGCATGTATCCTTATAGCCTTCGAATGTAAAGCAACTGACTGCTAAAGTTAATAAAAGACAAGTCCTGAATATTATTATTCCTATTCGACCCTAAACTACAATATCAGCTGTCTGACAACAGACCAGCCAGTTGCCCAAATGCCGGCATACATCAAAGAGCTCTGCGGCGGCGCTAGTGGTAGCCTAGCAGGAGCTATCGTATGACAAAGCAGCCTAGTTATCATAAATCTTTTGATATTTTTCTTATATTCATTGAGACAGTAATAAAGTGATCATTTTTGTTTTTCATGTTCCTTTTTTGAACGAATATGGGTCACAGAGACACGGAAGTTACCGCTGAAAGCGGTTTAGTTTTGCCGGCGTCCAGAGAGCATATCCGCATGAATAACATATGACGTGATTAATTATTGCGTTCGAACGGATTAATTATTGCGTTCGAACGACATAATTATTGCGTTCGAACGACATAATTATTGCGTTCGAACGACATAATTATTTCGAGGGAACGGAATAGTATTTTGAGGGAACGCAATAGTATCTTGTGGGAACGGAATAGTATTTCGTGCGAACGAGATAATAACCTGTGGGAACAAGATATATTTTTATATCTTAATGTCAGGACACAGGCTCCGTATAACTGAGTTAGTCGAATTCAATTTTATCACAAAAAGCCAAACAGAAAGAAATCCATTAACTCAATGAAACTTACTTACTGTAAAAGAAATGCAAGGCAAAAAACATTGTGTGACGCTATTCTCAAACCTAGAACCTCAGTATGTAGATGTCATTGACTGATCCACTGAGCTAACTCTACTTTCAATTTCAGTATAATGACATAGAATCATTTTCTCTATAAATGAGGTTTGTCGTGTATAACCTTATTGGGAGAAACCGAGTTGAAACGATTCCAAGCCACAGTACGTTTTTTTACGTGGAAAAACACGAACAAAAGTTTTCTCTCTACGAAAAGTCGAAGGATTTGAAGGACCAAAAGTCATAGCAGACAATAGACGAAAGAGGTGAACATTTTAATAGTTGAATGGTTAAAATAGGTGAAAAATTGTAGCCAAAAACGGCGGAAGATACTATAAAAAGAATTAATAAAGAGAAAAAGGAAAAAAGCATTCAACCAATAAAAGAATAATCACCGAAGAATGATTTTGTACGTGTAAAAAGGAGTGTTGCAGCCATAGCACATGCGCACAGCATGCCCCCTTAATTGAACTCATTTATTTTGGATAACTGGAGTTTATAGGTGAAACTATTAATACATTTTATGTTAGGTCAATTAAATGTAGATACATCTTTTTAAAATAAATATATTTAAATAAAACAAACAGCATTTACTTGTGTTACATGAAAGAGGGGCTTGAATCATTTTTTTGACTGACCACACATGAATGCTGCACGGACGAGGTGTGCAGGTGACACCTAAGTGCTTGCAGGATGTCCGCACATGTGCACATAATCTACACTGACTAATTTTGATTTGACAGTGTTTATTTGTTTTCACATCCTTATCGTAGTTAGGCATTATGGGGATGTAAACAGAGTAGGAAAACATGGAGTAATGATAATACACAGCAACAAAGGGGCCTATAAAATGGCATGACTTAAACCGGATTAACGGATCCATCTTATAATAGAAACACCTAAAATACTGAACTGGTCTGGACTGGACTGTACCACTCAGTGGAAATGAGGCTTTAGCGTCCATTCTGCTACACTGCGAGGAGTAAGGAGCTACTACTTTTACTCTTATGACCCCGGTTACTGCGGACAGGCAATGATGTGATGAGGTGCATTATCAAAATCTTTTTTGGGGGGATGATTTTGGTCCTGTCGTTTTGTGTAAGTGCTGTTGTTGTTGTTATGTTTTGTAGCTTGCACTGTGCAGGACGAGTGTGTGCACGGAGGTTAAAACACAGTGCTGGTTTGGAGGTTTTTTCATACGACAGCAATGAGCTGGGCTTTTGAGCTGTACTTGTTAGTTGATTTACTTTCGTACTATTTAAGGTTGCAGTAGCGGTTGCAAGGGCACACATAAACCCTCAAAAACCAGCCTCTCCATAATGCTCATGCATGTAGTTAGAAGTGAATCTATAGAACCTTAAAAATCCCTTCCAAACATCAAGGCAATCTTATTTAGAGTCAGAACACTTGGGTAGCCTTGATAAACAACAGTAAACATATAAAAATAAAAAAACAGAAAATGTTAATGCAATGTGAAGGGTAAATATTAATTAACACATTACAATGTAATGTTATTGTGTCATTTGTTTGATCAATTAGGTATTTAAACGTTATCTCACAGCAGTAATTCTAACCTTCTACCAGAAGTTATATTTAGTGACCGTAACATGCAACAAACTTGAAAAAAGCGAAAATTGTAAATAATTATACAATTCAAACTGTTTAGCCTAAATTACACAAGGTGTTTATTTAAATATACACCGAGTGTGTCAAACGTTTCCTAACCCCTATTGTGACAGTAAAATATGGCCAACACAAGAGGCTTTCAGCTCTCATCTGTCTGCTCAGCTGCTGGACAGGACACGTTTAAAAAAAAAAAAAAGGACGGGTATCCGGGGTAAAAATCTCTACCAAAGTCACGTTGTGCCAAAAGTCGAACAACATCAAGGGTATTTAATCCCTCATGTGACAATAAACAGACAGTGAGAAAGATTTCCCTCTGACTGGTTTCTGTTTTGTGCTTTGGACTGTTTTCTTTTCAATGTAGGACATTCTTTGGCCATGCAGGGGCAGATCAGATGGCCATAGCAATGGGGTCCAGTGAAGCAGGCATTGGTAACTTACCCTCCAGCAGATTAGATGGGGTGAAGAGTGCTCAGAAACTTCCTTAGAACGGAAATAACAAGGTGTATCCTGAAGACCCCTTGAATGATGAAGAATGTCTCTGAGTCCCTTTTTTTTATTTGAAAATGGTTTGTTTCAAGCAATTAAATTAGAATAATACACAAAAACAATACAATCATCAGTTATACATTCATACAATGACAAATCAAACTTTGGATAATTACGGTAGACATATTAATAAATATTGCTTGAAAGGGAGTGGAAGGAAGCGAATTTATATAATCCCACCTCTGTTCTACCATAACCATTTTATTACATGATTTATCATTATCCGGTTCTTATCTTTAATCAGACAAAATTAAGAATCCTGAAGTATCAATAAAGCACATGACAAAGATGAATTACTTAAATTATTATGTAAAAAATAACTATTTTAGAAATCAATATTTTATTAAATTTTTCTTGGTTCACACTATAGTTTAGGTTAACAAATACAGATCCCGATGACAGATCCTCACACCAATATTACAAGTTTCTTAGTTTTGTGCACATATATTGGGATTATGGTCAGATTTTAAAATTAGATTACCATAAAGCAAATTCAAGCGTACTATTTATTCAACGGCATATAAGTGGCATGTCATAAAATCATGAACTATTGGGCTTTGGTCACCTTTTTGTATGCAAGACAACAGTTTTTTGCTTTTTGTTTTTATTTTGGTGGAGTATTGAACAACTTTTTTGACATAAAAGTTATGCGCTGGGAATTTTTAAAATGCATATGTACCAAACATACAGTATAAACTCAAATCAATATTTGTGTAAAATGTAAACGTTCATACACTGAATGAGGTTAGTTAGAGTTAGACGCCTGCTACAGGTCTATTGATAAATGAGCCCAAGGCGTGTTTATACGGTGGCCCTGAAGTGCAAATCACATCATCAAATCACTTGACACAACAACATTGTAAAGATCACGACGACAATTAAAAAACAAAACAAAACTTCAGAAACCAAAATGCAAAAATCAAAAATGAAAAAACCTTTTGACAAACAAAATTAAATGTTAAAAAATGAAAATGTTTTTTTAAAAACATTCCTTTTTTCCCTGGAAATGGATTTTGTTTATTGAAATGTTTTTTCATTTTTGCTTTTTACGTTTTGGTTTCTGGAGTTTTGTTGTGTTTTCTAAAATGTAATTCTGCTTTTGAACATTTACTCATTTGTCGTTGTGACGTTTAAAATGTTTTTGTGTCGACTGATTTGTTGACTGATTTGCACTTAAGGGCCACCGTATGTTTACCATCATGTTGTATCTATTCATCCATGTTCTCAGTAACCTGCCATCAGCTTGATTCTTGATCTTGATTTTATTCAAATATGCAGCTTGACTTAGAGTCATTTATTAAGTTACGCAATTTTAGAGTGGCTGCAAAAATAGTTTAAACTCTTCATCCTCCATTATCATGCGAAACCCATTTTAGGAGCTGTCTGTGCTAACATTCCTGCATTTGGTTGAGTTCCAAATCTGGTTCTGATCTGTCATATTCAATCACTTCTGCTTTTAGATTGCTTAAGGCCCAAGGCGCTTCACAGTCCCTGTCCCATTCACCCACGCACACACTCACTCACTCACACACTGCCCAGCGACACTAACACACCATGCCTCTGTTTTTAGGAAATAGTACCAGTGATCTTGAAGTCTGTTCATAGTACCTTTGCAGAATGGAGTTTTTTTTTTCTGCCAGTGGCTCCAAAGAGGCATCATTCTTTTTTAGAGTTGACAAACGTGATTTCTTTTTATGCTACCTGCCAAAGGTCCTTCAAGACTGAGAAGTAGAGCTCAAATGGATTTTGCCATTTCTTCAGGTTGTTTGGTCTGATCTTGGGTTAGAAACCCCAAAAGATCAGGTCCATGAAGATTGCCATCTGTCTTCAACCTCTTAAGACCGGCGCTCTTGTTTGATATGCCTTTTTTTTAGTTTGTAGTCACAGGGCCTCAACTAAGCAGAATTAACTACTGTGTTAATATAAACCAAAATGTGATGTGGACGTCAGGCTTTAAAGGGTCAAGGATTTTTTTTTGGTACAGCCAAAAACCAAACTATCTTTAGATTTATGTGCAGCAACATTTGTTTTTTTAAAGTGGATGTATTAAAAGACAGCTGAATATTTCATAGAAGCCAACTAGTTTAGCTTTAACATGGGTTTGTGCCCCATTGGTATACACTTGATCAATGCTAATGATTAGCTGCAGTTAGTTGGTACTATCTATAGACATACACACTGAATTGACAATCTCTGCCAGCACCCATTGGATTTTGATTGAATTGATTCAGATAAACACGCGTTCAAGCGACTACTTCAAATGGAAAGTCTATGCAAGCCCGAATGGGAATTGCCTCCCTACCCCTCTGGCTTCTCCATATCCCTGCATTTATCCCCCCAAGTGGAGAGATATGGAAAAGAATAGTGTCTTCAAACTCAGACGTTACCGCTTGATGACGTCAGCGACAGTCACCGGTGAGCCACGTTAGCGCTAAGAGCAGAAAGTACACAACAACACCAGTTCTATTACTTTAAAAAGTTGTGCAAAAACAAAAAACTGTTCTTACATTTAAGGGTAAACTATTTCAGAGCACACCCACGTGAAGAAATGCGTTTCTCCTCCGCGCTCAAGTGCGTCGTGGGAAACTCTACTGGCAGAGGGGTACTCAGTCCTTAGTCACTACACCTCCTCCTTAAAAAAAACACCGCTATAGCTTCAAATGCCCCTACTATAGGGAGTAGCCAGGGGTAGGGAAGCAATTCGGATTAGGCCTAAAAGTGCGAATATGCGCGTTTTGGGCTTCCGCTTTCAAAGGTCTTGCATTCAGATGTGGCTACGCAAGTTTTTAAGGCTGTTTTTTAAAACGTGCAACTGTTAAACCAGTTAAAATTTGACCAGTTAGGGACTCAGATTTGTCATTGATGTAAGGGTAGGAGCGGTAGGAGAATTTAATAACTGCGGTTTGTGCCCGGCCAGAACTCTATGACACCTAGTCTTTCATATATTCAAATAGAGCTGTGATAGAAAAAGTTTCACTAGATTTGCACCGCTTTGACATTTCACACCAAGCTTCTTTCAACTGTATATGAGCTAGTATCAGGCAGCAACAGTCAAGTGTGTTCACCGTATGCTAAGCACATTCAAGAACCTGCAGTCAGCGCACTCTGAAACGTGCATCAGATGCCCAGTGTGTACACAGCTTCAGTTTTTTTTCCTGATAACATTTATGCAAACTTTAAGTAAAACAGTCATAGTTGTAGTACAAACACTGATACATTTTTGTTCTATTAAATGAGTTAACCTATTTGTCAGTCAGCAGCTGCAAAGAGAAGACCTCTGTCCAAATATTTTGTCGATACCGAGCATTCCAGCTTCATTCAAGTAATTCAGTTTAACGCGTTTGAACTTTTTCCTGCGTCATCTGCTGGTTCAAATGCATTTATATAAAACCTTTGGTTTCAAGAAATGTAATGAAGAAATATGTTGATTTGGGTCATTCATGCTAATAGCAACAAACCACGTCTTATCGTGTAAGCAAATTACAGTTGCACTGAAAACCTCACACATCTCAGTGTATCCTTCAATTAAAGGTATTTCGTGGCTTTGTGTAGGGGTGTTTTACAGAAAGCCCCATGGAAGCCGTGCTTTTGTGGGGCTTTCCCTCGCTCCTTTGATTACTTAATGGGCTGGATTAATTATTCTGCAAGGAAGAGGAGAGAGTGAGCTCTGCAGCTTCTCCTCAGGCCTGTGAAGTTCGTGCATCCCAGTGTAGAGCACTGCTTTGGCAAGACTCATCAGCGTGTTAATCCCCGCATCCACCATGCGGCGCAGAAAGGACGCCCCCTCCCTTCACCCAAATTTAAAAAAAAAGGAGGAAAAAAACAGACACTAAATACCGGATGCTCCCTTTTAATTCACCTCTTAAAACCTGAGCTTAAAGAAGGGACCATGTGAGAGGAGAAAATGTGTTGGTGGTCTGCAGCAATGACAGCATACACACACATGGTGCAGCTCATCACCCCCCCCCCCCCCCCTCCTCCACAACCTTCTCTAATTGGACGGGGGGTGGGGAGGGGTGCACTGGTGGGGAGGGGTAGAAGGCGTGAATGTGACTTTCTTTTTTTCGCCCCGGGTATGTTCCCAAGGCTGAAATCCTGGCTTGAGTTGCTGTTACCTCTGTGTAGTGTATTAAAGAAAACATCAAAGTCACATGGAAACATTAGATAAGCAGAATTTTAATACGTCTGTCTGCAGCTTAGAGGGTTTTAATCATTCAGGATTTTTGGGTTTTTCAGATGTTCCGAAATCAGATGACTGTTCGGAACTTTAGCTTCAATTTTGATGCTTTTAGTGTTAAAATAATTTTGTTGTAACTTTTTTTTTAACGTTTCCTTTAACCCTTTGAGACCTTTTGATGCAAATATGCATTAAACAGCTTCTGCTCCAATTCATTTAGCATCTACATGAAAGCAAAAACACAAATGGCTTTTCTTCATAGCTGGAAGTAAATGTAGGCGTCAATATGTGGTCAGAAAAACAATTTTGACCACGAGCATCTTGCAGTCTGGATCCCCCAGACAGTCTGGGTTTTGCACATTCAACCAAATTAATCAATAATAATTCTTAATAAAGCAATATATTATTGTAATGGAATAACCTTTCATGCAAATATTTTTCCATATTTATTGACAGAAATCAACATCCATACCTGCCATAAAATATTTAGGACTGTTGTGATGCCTAGATAAAAGCGTTATAAGAACAAATAGAAACTGTGTACTTTGAGGAGTCATTTATTTTTAAAAAAAGAGGCGATTTCTTGAAGAAAAAAAAATCCTTTTTGAACTATTTTCACACTGTTGCCTTGAACACTTGTTGGCTTCGGTTTAATGAAACATTCTTATGCAGCCTCATTATATTCTTTTTGTCTACATAAAATCCTTTTATTGTGTGTTACTATGTTCTAATTTGAGGATATTGCGCTCTTGATCTTCCTTTAATGATTGACCTTGGAGTAGAATGTTTTTGGGCAGGTGCTTTTTGTGATATTTTAAACATCAAAATCAAGTTATTTTAACCAACAAACAAAAATGACTGGAGGTACAAATGAATTCTACTTGAGATTTGTTTGGGCTCATAGTACCTCTGGCTCTGCCACCACCGGCTTTGTGACTGCTGTGTTGAGTGTTTCCTCAAACCGTTTGAGTCCGGGTTGAAATCACTTGAGGACGTGGAGAAAAGCACGTGTCAGGCTGGTTTATCAGAGGTATAACAGTCAGTAAACGCATCATAATTTCATCCGCAGCAACATGTATGAAAGAAAGATGGAAAACACACTTGTCTTTGTCTGAAGCCGTATACGTAATATATATATATATATATGTATATATGTATATATATATGCACATTTGTACCGCACATTTTACAAACTTCAAGAGATATAACAACGACAGCACCAAAAAGCTTTTGACTCCTCAGCCTCACTATTACATTCATTCATCCATTATTTTCCCAAATATACTAATAATCTATTAATTACAGAGGTGAATAATTTACAATAAAATAACAACTTTAAGGTACAATTCTCAGTTCAGCATTGTTACACAATAAAACCAGTCATTCCTCTCACACAGCAGTCTGCCTCAGTCTGTGATAAAGGCCTTAAAGGTTCAGCATTTTTCACAGGAAAGCCTTCTGATTGTGTTCAATCCTGAAAATCTTTTCATATTGTTTTTACAAAGTCTGCTTAAAACCTTTCTCTCTTTGCCGTACAAAACTTCTGCACGGAAAAAAACAAAACAAAACACCGACACTCTGAGAAGTCACAGGGGCATGAAAAACTCTGACGGGAAGATGAGAAAAGAAGAGACAAAGGAAAGCGAACCCTCAGTTAGCGCATCTTGGAGACAGAAATACCACAGAGTGAAGAGAGAAAACCACACAGAACATGGGAACCACCCGACAACTCTGTCACCGGGTTACATTTGACCCTAAAGCAAAACGAGTTTAAAGGTCTTTTTGAGGCTTCATTCAGGCTCAAAAGGCAGCAGGTTCTGCAGCGGTTTGTCAATATCATTTTTGTTGCTGGGTTCCAAATTTGCCGATTGGACTTCTTGAGCCGCTCAGACCTTGACGTCCTGCTGTCTTTTCTACGACAATCCAGTTTAGACACAAACTGTCACGGGAAAAGTCGGCCCTTCCACGCTGCCTGCTGGTTGACAGCAACTCACCCCAGCAGGCTCAGAAAGGCGTTTTGGATTAACGGATCAAATGTAACCTCATATCAGCATGAGTCCCTCTGACTCGGTTTTTAAATCCTGCCTAAACATTGTGTGCAAAATCTTCCTATTTAACGTCGTGCGTCTGCAGATGAGCCCACGTGTCTTTGTTTCTCAAACAGGCTCCACGTGTGCAGGAACACATGAACTGCTACAGAGCAGGACAATCGACAGATGGCCAAACCAAACAAAGACAGGAACAGCCATGAAAATGCATCCAGAGAGAGAAAAAAAGAATCCACATTGTAGTTTTAGAAAAGCATCATTCCAGAATTTTCTTGTCCATGGGTTCTTTCCCATTGGTCCGCGAGTAAGGCTCGAAGGCAGAGGAGCTCAGGTAGCGCGCCGAGAGTTCCTGTAGGTTGCCGGCCAGTGAGCCAGCCATGGAGAGGGGGTTTGAGGAGAGCCGTGTGGCAACGCCGCTCAATAAGGACGGCATGGGGAAATTGAAGAGGCTGTGTGCCGCCGGCGAGCTCTGCAGCCCCGCCACTGTCCCCGAACTGGTAACGGCCGGCAGCGGAGGACTGCCACCTGCCGTGCTGCTGCCGCCGCCGCCTCCGCTGCTGTTCCCGTTGGCGGCCACAGCCATGGAGGGGGGCCGCAGGGCCGAGCCCAGAGTGCCACTGCCGCAGTGAGGCAGGAGCCCTGGCAGGCCGGGAGGGGTCAGCAGCCGGCCCTGCTCCAGCAGTCTGAGGACGCTGCAGGTCGCGGCCGTTTCTGAGACCACGGAGCGAAGGTCCGAGTCCTTTCCCTGGTCCTTCTTTTGCTTCGTGCGGCGGTTCTGAAACCAGACTTTCACCTGGATGAGAACACAGGAGAAACCCTCAGTTCTGGCTGCAAAAATACCAGGACAGTGGCTTCACACATCATCAGGGAGGCTGCTCATGACGTGACAACGGACTGATAAGGTCAGATCAAGGCTGTGTCAGTCTGCCTTTAATAAAGGCTGCCTTTATTAAAGGACTAAACTGTCTGTGGCCCCCCATCATATCCCACTAATGTATGGTGGCTGTACATAAAGCCACTGCACAAACCCACACAATGACTGCAAGACAACGTCAATTCATTCAGAGGCCAGTTTCCCCTTTGCACATGAGACGGGTGAGTTCGTGTGCGTCCTGATCTTCAGACAGCATGGAAACTGTTTTCGTTTCACGCAAACATCCCAGGTGTGAGCTCTTCCTGAACCAAAAGTGTGAATGGAGGTTTATTCAAACTATGAAGCAAGCAGCTGACAGGCCTTCAGATAACAGAGCAGCAGCGGATCAGGAGGTGCAAAAACGCTCTGCTGGGTTAGTTGGTGGTTCAATTCTCAATGTTGATAGCTACTATGTCCTTCACCTAAACCCCACTTTGACCTGTAAATACTCAACGTTGGATGAAAGGATGCACGTTGTAGAATTGAACCTCTCGTCTGAGGAATGTTTCAGGAAGAAAATGAAAAATTTAAGGCCAAAAATGATATACAATTTAAAAGTAAGCATAGATGAAGGTAACTGACAGAGTGAAATGAACATTTGAAATCCCTCTTTCTTCCTATTTTTGTTAATAGGCATGAAAATATGGATAGTGTTCATAGAATAACCCTTGTGTTCTCACGTGTAGTTTTTCAAACTACTCCCATTTAAACAGAAATTCTTACAAAGATGTTGACCGGCTGCATGTTTAGGTATATTGCATGTTTAGGTATATAATAATGAGCATTATTTCCTCCCATCCGTGTTGTCAAACTGTCAGAGAGGCCGGCAGGTCAGGAGACGGAGCGCTGCGGCTGCATCCACATGCCAGTGGAGCGCTCACGCGGAACATCTCCTTCAGCGCCGAGGAGTCATTTTCAGGGCAAAGCATGAAGCAAGGTCAGGCCGCCGGTTCAAACCAGGACGATTAGCCGTGCACGCAAAATGGCTCAAATTCCTCTAAGTCACAACCCGCCGGTGACTCAGAACAATACATGAATTTTGCGTTTGACATGAAAAAGGACGTCGCTAAAACCGGCTGTAAAGACTCGACTGACCCCTTGAGCAGAGCGGGTCGAATGTTTGTTTTTAGAATGTTTAAAAAAATTCATCAGCGGGTGAAGCAGCCGTTTGTTGCCACTTCTACCTCCGCTCGAGGTCAGCGTCCTTTGGCCAGGCAGCAACTCCAAAGAAGTCCAGCTTACGCCTGCTTTTGTTCAGCAGCAGTTTAAATTAATAGACACTGCGATGCTTTAGTGGCAGCAGAAAAGGAATGAAAAAAAAAAGAAAAAAAAAGGCTTGGCACAAAAAAACACAACAAAAACAAGGAAGACAACCAAAAATCTGCTCTCCTTTGGCATCCTTTGGCTCGGCCGGTGCGCTGCTTTGTGCTCATCACCTGCTCCCAGCCAGCCTTCACTTAAAAATGAAGGCCAACAGGTCAAGCTCCACTGAACACATTCACTCTGTTAGAAAGACATCTGTGTTCCCAGTGTAAAGATGAAGGTTTGTGAAACATTCATGTAATAGTTCTCCTGCCAGCCAAACGTTTTATTATCCATTTCCAGCACTTCTAACCCTTATCTAAAACTGTTGTAATGACCTATGACGATGGAAAGCAGTGCTTCACTGATGCAAACTGCTGTTGAGGACTTTTGTGTTTTATTCTTTAAGATGCAGAAAAATAACAAACGGACAGCAGTCTGATAACGAGCATCTTCTGAATTCCATTTTAACATTTCTGCTTGAGGTCATTCGGGTTGACCTTCACGTATGACAGAGCAAGCAGCTCTCGTGGCTTCTTCTTTGGTTTGAATAAAGACTGCGAGTGTTTGTCGTGCAGAGGGACACAAAGACAATGGCTGTGAGCAGACCTGCTGTTTTCCAAAAACATGTCAGAAAGAACCACTGCCGTCGTCAACTAATGAGATCTGATGGCAGCTGAGCCGGTCAGGAAGCAAACAAACCTGTGTTTCTGACAGATTGAGCTGCCGAGCCAGCTCCGTGCGCTCCCTGCCCACCACGTACTGACAGCGGTGGAACTCCATCTCCAGCCGGTAGAGCTGCTCCGCCGTGAAGGAGGTGCGTGTGCGTTTGGGCCGGTCCAGATCCAGGCCCTTCGGAAGGATGATCTCCCGTATGGAGCCTTTAGCATCTGCAGCAAGCAGCAGGAAACGTCAGAAAAAGCCCTCCCCTGACTCCATTTACTGTTTTTATTTTCACAACCAAAAACAAACCAGGAGCACAGGGAGCTCTCTTTTAAATACAAAATATTAAGAAGTATTTTTCACCAGAGCATAATTTACAATGCAGGGAATTTGATTTGTTTTTCAATTTTTAAAGGAAAATACATAATTGATATTTTAGGTTTCATCTTGTCAGTAAAAAATCTATTTTCCACAAAGGCCTAAAGACCAATCAGAATTTAATGTGCTGTTTCTTTTTTTTTAAATCCAAAATTACAGCCTACAAAAACAGACTCAAATTAACCTTTAAAGTAATAAAACTAATTCATGCGAAATTCCCTAAAACAATTTTCAACAGTTAAGAACTAAACTGAGTTTAGACTGAAAAAAATCAATTGCTGTTGTTCTAAAAAAAGAAAAAAGGTGAGAAAGAAAATCACCAAAATAAAAGGGAAAATGTTCAAACAAATTCACATTTGCCTCCATTTTTTTTTAGCCTGAATGTTTTGTGTGAAGCTGAGCGCAGGTTTTGTTGGATCAACACTGCAGGAAGGAAATTATATGAATTACTCTGAGTAACAGACTCTGATGCGGTTTATCCCAGAAAAGCTGTTTTAACATCAAATATAATTAAAACCCAGCCGACACTTGTCTTTTTAATTTAAATATAAATGATTTTATGAATATTTTTGCTCAAAAATTGCATTGAAGGCAATCTGGAAAAAATGATCATGCAATAATTTTGCCTTTATTGTATTAATTTTAATAAACACCAGTAGAATTTTAATATTTTCAGAATTTGGTGTAAAACACTAAATAGTTTATTTTTAAAAGTATTTTATTCGTACCAGAAAAGTAAGTAAAAATAAAAAATAAAAGAGCAGCACATGCTGCATATTTTAACTTTAAATGTATAAATATTTTAGCTGTCTGGTTTGTTTATTAAACTTAACAGCCTTAGTTGAATTATTTTTAAGTTTAAATGTTTAATTCTTACCAGAGAAAAAAATGTCGTACTGCAGCACAAAAATCCATCTATTTAAAACAACATACGGGGATATTTCCTGCAGAAATAGCATTTTTTTAAATTTAAAAGAAAAAGCAATTCTTTTTATAGCTGTAAATAATTTTTTTGTGTTGCAATTTTGTTTTTAACATAAAAAACTGGATTTGCTCTCACCAAACTGTCACGGCTGTAAAATGACAGTGAAGTTTTACCTCGGACGAGGATTCGGCGGCAGTAGTCCGGGTCCCCCGCGCTCGCCCTGCTCTTCTCACAGTTGTCTACACTCCCTGATGAGGAGAAGGAGTCCTGCTGCTCCTTCTGGAAGCTTTTGGACAAAATGCTCTGGGATTCTTTGCCGTCCTTTGGCTCCTTCAGCCCGTTCTTCATTACCATGGCTTCAGTTTCTTGGTTGTACCTGACTTCCATGCTTAGTTTATCCCTGTGCGATCTGTGCTTTGGCCGCTTCTTCTTTCTTTTGTCAATGAAGAGGGGGGGAAAAAAAGGAGATTAAGGAGAAAGCGGCTCTGTGGATCGTCTGAACTGCCCGGGTTTTAGTTTCAAAACAACACCTTCCAACAAAGCAGAGTCAGCTATCTAATGTTTGGCGAAATACTTCCGTCACCCGTCCAAGGAGCCTTATTGTCTCTGACCAAACTCCCTCGCCCAATGACCATGGAGATGTCTCTGAAAACTCGACAGTAATTCAGTGCCCCCCTTTCCTCGTTACATACACATCAGCCTGATAGATGATCTCCAAATAATCAGCGCCATGGATGCGCAATCGCTGTTTCGGCTGATTACGGTAATTTTGCTGCCTCTACATTTGCGTAACCTCATGAATACACTAAATTGTTTGTGGAAACAGATCAAGTCCTCATGGAAGGGTTTTTCTCGTCCCGTCCCCCCTTGCCTTGCCTCCTCTTGGCCCAGGAAAGCTAGACGGGTGATTGGATTTGTCTTGTTTCCAAGCGCCCCTGGACGCACGCAGTCACTGACGTCGCTCAGAGCTGAAAAAAGTTCCTCATTCCTCCTTTAATCGGGAAACCTGTAGATATTTCCTACCCCACTTTGGCCAGAGAGCCTGACCGGAGCTGCAAGTCAGCCAACTTTGATCTTCTTCTCCCTTTGGCTTTTTCAGCAATCAGCGGAGTTCTGTAATCGTCAGATGTCACCGCTATGCTATTGTCGGCAAAAAAGAGGCAGAGAGAAAGAGCCGCAGAGAGGGAGAGGAGTGAATACTAACAAATCTGCGTTGAGCAAAATTTATAAAGGCAGTGACGAGCTTGTCATGATCAGCGCTGCTGCTGTGCGCAACGCCTTTCCATCTGGAACAGTGCTGAAGTTGTCAGAGAGTGGCGCCATGAGCGGCGGCGGCGGCGGGCTGTTCTCGTCTCATCCAGCAGCATCCCAACCACTGCAGCCCGCCGGCCATGCTTAGCCCCCGTAATCTTAACCTGTGTGATTCAAAAAACACAAAAAGAAAGGAACAAAACTTGCCATTAGTGCTTCAGCTGTCTACACTCCCTCTATCACCCCTGGAATGGCCCCTGCCTCTCTCCACCACTCTCCCTCCAGCCTCCAACCCACCCACCCAACCACCAACTCTTAGCTATTTTCATTGTCAGCGCAACAATATCTCTGAACACAGCAGTGGCCAGTAATCCAATAAGACCATTGATTAGGCCACAATGATTCAATTCAAACCAGCGGCCTAGTGCAAGGAACATTCTGTGGCCCTTCTTGTCACCTTAGCTGGCCAGAAGCCCTCTTCAGGCTGCACCCCTCCTCAAGTACCATTCATGCCTTTATGGGAAACCAAGAGGAAAAGGAGTGAAAGATGGCAATTATCTAATTGGACTATTAACAAACAAATCTGCAGTGTGGCTGCCCGGCAGCAGTTTTGAGGTGGGTTTAAGGGCTTCATGTTGGACTAACTTTATTCACTCATTGTTTGGGGGGGCTCTCCTTGGAGTGGGGCCGGGTCCATTGTTTGAAAAAGGTAAAAAGGAGGCTAAAAAAGGAGCGACTAAAGAGGAGCCAGGCCTCGCAGGCTGCAGAGCACAGCTCCAGCCTGGGAAACGGATTGAGGAGTCTGTGCTTCTCATGGACACACAATGGCTGAGGAGGAAAAGAGACTCCGTTTCCCCCAAAACATCACAGGGCAAAGCACCATGTGTCAGCCAGTGACATGCTTTATGAAGGACACATTTCCAACTATCAACTTTGTTTTTTAAAGAGAAGGTTTTGCAAGTGTTATCGCTCATTTCTCAATGAAATTAAAGAGAATTCTGATTATACTGGTAAATGATCTGCACACCAGAGTTCGGCTCAAAGAAATGAAAGTAATATAACTGCATGTAAAGACAACAAAATATATGTATATTGTTTGGAATTGTAGAATGAGGAGACCTCTTATGCTGCATTCACACTGGGCATGTGTCGCACGTTCAAGAACGCGCTGAACGCAGCCTCATGAACGTGCTTTTAGCATCCAATGCTCACACTGGTCTGTCGTTACCCCATGCTAGCGCATGTACACACAGTTTGAAGAGGCTTGGTGCAAAATGTCAAAGTGGTGCAAATCTGGTGAATGCTGCTCCAGACTTTTTCTTTCACAGCTCTATCTCGATATGTAAAAGACTTGGTGTCATAGAAATACAACAAACTGCAAGGATTCATTTCTCCTGATCAATGTTCAAATGGTTGGTATTTTGGTGAATTAATACAAAACGTCACTACCAAATCCCAGTACCCGATTGGTCAAAGGTCAACTGGTTCAACTTTCAATTGCAGCACGTTTTGTATGTAGATCTGGAAAACTGACTTAAAAACTTGAACGGAAGAGTTTTTTGAAACAATGAAATCTGTCCAACACAAGGGAATTTCAGTTTGTCTGATTGCTCAACTACTAGGCTAGAGAACTAAGGAAAAAAAAAAAACTAAACAAGAAACTAAGAAAGCCAATGGCAGGTTTTCCAGAGTCCATCCTAGATCTTTGGGGCAAAGGCAGAGTACACCCTGGACAGTCTGCCAGCACATACAAGGTTATTTATCAAACTTGAAACAGGATTGCTGTTTCTTGCTGTTTTCTTTTTAGATAATTATTTTAGCATGTCTAAAGTAAAGGTGTTTACTTGCACAACTTTATCAACAGCCACTGTTTTCAAGAAGGACGTCTAGACACCATAACAGAGAGAGCATCTCTCCTGCTGGTATAAATGTTTTTCTGTTCTACAGGCAAACATTTTTAGAGCATCTCCTTTTCAATATGGCAGTTTTGCTATGTCCAGTTATAAAGCCTCAGTAGTTATCACACCTGGGTGTGCGAAATTTTCTCTGCTTCTGGCCAATCCCCGCCCACACTCGGTTTAACCTCCTAATCCAACCCCTTAATGCTGAGTGTGGGAGTCTCATTTTAGTCTTTAGTATGGCTCAACCATGGATTTGAACCCATGACCTCCCAGTCTTAGGGATGACACTTTAATACCAGGCCACTGAGCTGACCTGTTGGATCCGGAAACTTTTCCTTTCAGTCTTGGCTTAAATTTCATGACTATCGAAGGGAGACTAAAAACTTAACTGGATCAGTAAATTTATTGCTTTGCCTTATGGCTCACTCTCTTGACTGCAGGTCAACACTGCCATAACCATACTGAAAGCGCGGCTTTCAGTATGGTAAGCCTATATGCACACCTGTTTTACACTCTAACCTACCTTTAAACCTTTCTGTACAATCTAAAGAGAAAAAAACACACCTTTCTGGCCAAGAAACACAAACTCTGACTTCACCAAGCTCCAAACTGCCCCAAGTCTCATACTGCAGGCTGAAACGACCCAATTCTGATTTTTTTGCCCCTATGCGACCTGTATCTGATCTTTTCATGACAGTCTGAACGACACAGATCCGATCTTTTCAAATGTGACCCAGGCCACTTGGGTATGTGGTCCTGAATCCGATACGTATCCGATCTTTTGAAATGCTACCTCCGTCTGAACGGCCAGGCCACATGTATCAGACCCGTACGTCATTGATACGCTACAAACGTCATCATTCTGCGTTGAAGTAGGCGGGAACAAGAACATAAAAATCAACCATGGTGGACGATGGTGCTGAAACCCGTCAGTGGAAGGGAAGCGAGGTCACCGATTGGATTTATATTTGGGGCGACAGCTCTATTCAGGCCAAACTCAAGGGCTCTTATCTCAACCGTGCGGTTTTTGAAAATATTTCGAGCGAAATGGCCGAGCGTGGTGTTGAACCTTTCCCAAGATGACTTTTTTCTCCCTTTCCGACCGTGGTCAGAAGCGCGGGGGACCGAAGGTGGATCCTCCTCCGAGGTTCACTTCCCCGTTCGGACCCTCAGATTCTCCAGAACGGGTTAATAAAGAGTCAATAGCATTTATTCTGGGGGAAACCTTGTTTTATTATCGTTTTCCTTCCTCCTTAACACACAACAGGAATGCGTGCCCCCACTGCCCCCCTCATTCTCTACCACGCACTCTCTCCTGTCTCTTACACACACACGCGCGCTTGGCCCCAGCACATACACATCCCCATTCCACAACAGTGGGTACCGACTGAAGGCTCCAATGCCTTCTTAAAATGAGAAGATTGTAATTGTGCTGGCTCCTTCGTGAAAATGAATGTATTAATGCAAAAAGAGCTCCGCTTTGACATCACTGTTGTTGACATCCATTGTTAACGTTAGCTACTTCTGCAAACAACGAGTGACGTTGTTCCCCGTTGAGTACTCGTCTACGCATGCGGGTCACTTCTGGGTCATTTCACGATCACAAAAATTCGCATTTAATTGGAAATGTGAACGGCCTTGCAAAAAAAATTTGCATTTTTTCAAAAAAATTGGAATTGAGCATTAAGCCCTGCAGTGTGAACGTAGCCATAGAAGATCCTGGCTCCTGAGGCCCCCTAACTGGACCTCCTCCATACATTGGCTGCTTATAGAAATTCTGCTTTAACAGCTTAGGAACACAACCAGTGATAAAGATTATCCTCCTTGGAGTCAAACATGCCCTGGGAACAGGTTTGACTTATTGTTGGAGAGAAAATGAAGCTTCCACTCTGGTTGTACAGAGACCATTCCACGGTAAAGAACCTTGGACTGCAGAGCACCACCTCAGAACACCCTTAGGGACATGCCCACGGCCTGAGACGCAGACACGACTGAGGCGATGTTAACATTCCGATTGATAAATGAACAATCTACTTTTTTGTGTCAACGCAATACAATGGAGACGCACCACAGACGGACCAGTGGAGATCAGCCTTCACTCAACAAAATGGCATAGCCTGTCCTGATGGGTTTGGTCAGATTCTGCAGATTGAAGCATTGAAATACCGGCCTTTGACCTCCTGCCAAATTCTACAGCCTTGACCCCTTGAGGTCCTACTTGCAGGTGTTGGGCCTATTAAAAAGTGATCCCCTGTACAGTTTTCTCCCCTCATTCGTGGGGGTTAGGGTTAGTGACCCGTGAATACACAGAATCTGCTAATACAGAGACCCCCCCCGGCACCCAAAGAATGTCTGTCACCGATCCATGCTCAGCAAAAACCATTCTGAAACATTTCTGATGCTTTGTAAAACAGAGGCCGGTTTCATCATCATTCATTCATCCAGATGATAGTTTATCTTCATGATTATCTTCATCAGCGTATCAGGATTTTTTCCGGTCACGTCTGAGTCTGCTGGTGCCTATTCTCCACCCAGAGGCAAAAACTTTGGTTGGTAGCGATTCAGGAACTGGTGGAAATAGCTGTGAAATATTCCATGGCAGGCGAGAAGTAAGTCTACAGTATTGCACAGAATCTGTGCCCCCTGTTGTTTTACGTAAAATATGTGGGGGGAAAAATTCAAATATGACAATAAACTCCCACAAGTCCCACAATAGAGTATATTGTAAACATCCACCTTCTTTTTACGCCTTTCGGGGCAAAATATAAGTGGAACAGACTGAGGATGATCTTGTTGGTGAGTACTAGCAGAAGTATGCAGTGTGGCTTAACACTCACACTGGGTAAAATACAGGTCAAACGTAGAACAAGTTCGTTTTACAGTGTAGTAATCCAATGAACTCGGTTCAACTGAGCAACAGCTGTGATCATCTTTGAAACTTTTATGGGAAAACAGCTGAGGGCGGTATTTCCTGACAGCAGTAGGAGGAAAAAAAAGCTGACTGTAGGAAGACAAATTGCTTGGTCTGCTAGCCAAAGGACTATCTTATGTGTTTGTACCTCCTCACATGTTTAGGGATCATTTTATACTTTTTAAGACTTCATTAATATATTATATGCATAATGTGACGTTTTATAAAAGCTCTTTTTAAACGTTTAGCTGTTTTGATGGTTTCATTTCAATATTCCATTTCTTCATTAATCTCCTAAGACCAGAGCTAATATTTGGATAACCCTGTACACATAGTCACAGGGCTCCAGTTAACCCTTGTGCTATCTTATGGGGTCCAGATGACCCCACTCCCAACATTAACGTGCCTAACTGGAGGCACGTTAACATTGGGAGTGGGGTCATCTAGACCCACTAGACAGTGCTCTGAACCTTTTTTCTTCAATGATTTGTGATCTTCACTGGTGTCCATGGATTACATGAAATCTTTCCACCTTTATCCACCTTTGTCATGGTAGGGAGAACACGTCAATGGAAGGGGGGGTCATCTGGACCCAACAAGATAGCACAAGGGTTAAGCAGCATTAACTACTGTGGTAATATAACTCAAAATGTGATGACCAAACAGTCACCTCTTGTCATTCTTCCTTCGCCTCTGTGCTGATTAATCATTGACATCTTTAACATATAGAAGCATAACTGTGTAGTTTATAACTACAAAGAGTCACATGACAGCAAGCTGCTTTAAACAGACTCCTAGCAACAAAATGACATCATGTTTAAGATCTGGGGCTTTCATACTTATGTGCATTGAAATGACAATCATCTTCAAAGATGTATGCAAACACTCTGTTAGTCATTCAGAGTCACTGATGGAGTCAAATTGCTCGGTATATAGAAGCACTTGACCAGAAAAAAAATCTGTGTTTTTATTTTTATCTCATAATTACATCTCTCCTCCTCCATCCCTCTTTCTATCTCCACAATGATAAAGCAGCTTGAAGCTGCTCTCAGTCCCTCGGCCCTTTCAAAGAGCCAAATGCAAAATAATAAAGAAATATTTGCTGACATTTTTGGAAAGATTCAGTCAAAGTTTTATTTTTTGCATTTCCTGTGTCCTTTAAAAACATCTTAAATTTAACTGCAACAGATGCAGATATTTTTTTTTGTTATTCACAACTGCTTTGCTTTGAAAGGAATGAAAATGAATGTTCAGCAATGGAGCAGCCATCGGAGTGTGAATGTGTGTGCATGAGTGAATGGGACTGTGACTGTAAAGTGTTTTGGGCCTTCTAAGAAGGTACTAAGCCCTATATAAGTACACGCCATTTACCTTTTACCATTTCTATCCCCCTCGAATCCTGGTAGTGTTCAAGGTATAGGTGAGTGCCTCTTGCACACCTGTTGCATGTCCGTTGTTACTTAATCTGGCTGTTGGAAAAGAGAAAATTAGAGTGCAGTCTGTGTCAGCATCCTAGAAGTGTCTTACGGGCACTTACATATCAGCTGCACATCCCATGCGTGCACTGCAGCATTTTCACGTGGTCAGTAAAGAGCCAGTACACGCACCTTACTAATGACTTAAGTGCTGCTAAAAGATCTCCATACAACACCATCAAGTGTGTGCAACTTGCGCTTTCCTTATAAAATATTCACGGTTTACAATGGCTGTTCTTTAGGGTGGTCAAACAAGCCTCAAAGGGAACTGCCTTTAAGATGCAGCCGCTCCTCTCTATGACCCTCCACGAGCCTGGACTTCTCAAAAACCTGCAGCACCCATACAGGTCAACCCCCAAAAGCGAACCCATGTCAGCTCACTACTTCCATATTTCTCTGGACCTTTAAGGCGTCTGTCAAACATCAACTATGTGATCCTCTTTTTGTTTTAGACAGTGGTGTTTAATTGAGCTCAGACCGGATGGCTGACCTTTATGAAGTCAGTTTTGTCACGGTTTTAACCACACAGCAAACATAGGGGACATTTAGGCTCTATCAAATGTGTTACACAATGTAGACATTTCCAGTGCTGACCGACCAGTATTATCTTCATCAGTACAATCATTGCCTCAAAAAAGCAGGTTCCATCCTATAAAATAGCACCAGTTTCCACAATTTCAATCTGGAACTAGAAGATAGTGTGCAGATTTAAAGACCCCCTCCAATGAAAATGATGTTTTTGGTGTTTTTTAACATGTTCTTGTGGCATTTTTCTGATAATGGAGGAAACCCAAAGTTTAAATTTGGGTTTGAGAGTATTTCATGATTCAAACTGTTGTGAATCAGGAGCAGACAAAAAACTAGAAGCAAGCCACAGTCTTCCTGCTCCGCTCTATTCTGATCATCCACTTGCAGTAAATAGATCCATGAACGTCTTAGTTTTCCTCGTTTGAGCTGGAATGTGGATCTAAACAGTACGACTGGATAAATCCAATATTGCTCGTCATTTTTGTTGCACCGCTAATGATAGATTTGGGGTGTGAGGGGCTGGAGGCTAGCGGGAGTCAGTGTAAACAAGGGGATGATGAGAAGGAGATGGGCGTACTCCACGCCAGATGTCTCCACCCACAACTCAGAGGTGATTTTCTAATAAACTCCTGCTGCTCTGCAGAAACTACTCTATATCCTACAAAACAACAGGTTTTAAAAACCTTATAATTATAATATAATAAAGACCACTGGAAATACTTTGACATAGATCAAAAGATGATCAGAGGTGAGCCTAAGGCTCATTTTGCATCAAGTGAACGACCCTGACCCGAGTATTTTCAGGCAGGCAACTCGAACATTGCGTTTACCTGGTTACTCCTCCCTGCGGGCGGTTCAGTCTAATCAACTCACCTGTTCAGCGTCCTACTGAAGTCAAGGTGCAGTCCAATCCCTCTTCTTCTATTTCCGCAAGCTCTGCGTTTGTCTCCCCACCCTCCTCCCTGGCTTCCCTTTGTGAGCTCTGTTAGGGGTAGTTCAATACCCAAAGTTTTCTATGATCTTTGTTTTATGTATCTGAACGGAGCTTTATGCCAGACTAAAATAAATATGGAATAAATCTTCTGCCAAACTAAAAGAAACATGGAATAGATCTTCTTCACTGCATGAGTTGTCTAAATGAAATGTGTCTTGTTAGTCTGTTTAACACAAAAATGCACTTTAAGTTGCCAATGAGCTGCTTTCCAGAATAGTTTTAATTTAGCTTTTATTTTTTGAGTCTGACTTTAGCTAAACTGAAGCCTCATTGGTGGATTTTTAACTTCTAATTGGTTATTTTTAAATGTTACGACTATGATAAAACTGGAAAATGGAAACCATAAGGGATGCAGTGTTTTTTTTATATTTGATTTTTTTGTTAAGTCTAGATTCTCCATTTAAGTAGAGACTTAGAAGAAAGTCATGTACATTTCTCATATTTTCTTGTAACACATTAAACTGACTAGAGAAACTGTTAGTGCGTGCTGTAATTACTATGATTTGGCTTTTAGTGGTCCTGTTATTAGGACCTTAGGCTACTCGGCCCTTTCTGTTAAAGTCGTTTTGGTTCTCTAAGACATGGTGGGCTGCTGCGGAGAGCATGGGCCTTGGAGAGCCTTGATGTCTGAACAACAACATAGTAACTCAAGATGAATGGTTGTATTAAAAGCCCTGCTTTATGTTCACAAATGAGGAGATTGTGTTCCAGAGTAAGAGAGCAAGCTGTTCTTGAACCCTCAGTGTAGGAGGGCAATACTGACAACTGAGCTGGAAATTTGTCGAGTGCTGCTTTCAAAGCAAACGTGGAATTTCTATCCCGCTTTTCTTTCTTTGGTTCAGCATCCTTGCTGCCTTCACAAACACTGAGGCCCTGCAGTTCCTGGTGTTTTAGTGATAGTTAAACTTTTCAACCAACTAAAACTCACCAAAGCTCCCAGAGTTTACTCCAGAATTACATTTTCATGGCAGAGCTGAAAATTGGGATTATTTATGTATTCACTTATGTGTTTGTTTTATGAGTTGGTCCTGGGCCCACGAAGCATCTGTTGTTGGTGTGCTGTGAAGGTTTCTGCCAGCTAATGTTAGACAGATGCAGCACAGGGCTCCAGTCACCACAGGTGGTGTCTGGATTCACATGAACAAATTATGATTATATTATAAAACTGGGAATAAAGACTGACAATACTGCACTGCTAAAAGTAGTTGTAGTCTGTTGTTGCCAATGGACTGATGGTAGTTTCAGGAAGAAACAGTCTCTCTGAAATGTTAAATAATGTAGATAGAAGCTGCTGTCAGAGGAAGAAGCCAGTCATTGTCAATGAGGTGAGTCTCTCAGCCCCGCCCACTTCAGAGGTTGTGATAGGTTACAGAAAGAAAAAGGTCTAATCTGCTTCTCTGATGCTGCAGAACTTTTCAAACCTAAATTTAAAGTCATACAGGACACCTGTGTGTTGCAAACATACCTGTCTCCCTCTTTCCTCAGATTCTGGACACACTTTTCTCTGCTAGAACAGTAGAGAAACAGGTGAGCCATTGCTTTGAACAATTGCAGACAATATAATCTGCACCATCGGTGTCATCCACGTGGTCATCTCAACAGAAAGTCACATGATCCAGAGAGCCAATAAAGTCGCTATAACGCGGTTTACTTTTCACGGTTTCGCTACTTCATGGATTTGCATCGTGCATTGTGTTCTGCATTCTGATTGGCTAAAAAGTCACTCCGCTTCTTCTCTATCTGTGCGTCAATAACGTTGCAGTTTAATATGTAAACGTACGTAAAACAGCTTGCCAAATTTAGAACAGGTATGTGCAAATTCTCTAGCAATTTCGAGTTTCTCTAAAACCCATAGAAAAAAGAGCAACAACAACTGCCTATCACCATGTTCTTCCCCCGAACAAACACAGCTGCACCGCGGGCTTCAAAAGAAGAAAACACTGCAGAGTGGAGTCAGGATGCAGCGGCTCAGTCTGAAGAGCAGTGAAATACACCTGAGTCACTATTTGTCCGACTGTACTTTGTATTTTTTTCATAATCATTTGAAATTTTCTCCCGTTTAATCCAATTACTGGGGTCGCGGTGGGCGGGGCTAACCTCCGCAATTTGAAGCCTTCTGTTCACATTGATGATTCAAATTATTATTTGACAGTACAGTACAGAAGATATTTGTTGAAAAAACGTTTCTAAAGTATTTTTATTTGTGAAACAAATATGTGAGCCTGTAAAATGGTTTGTTCTTTCTTTTCAATGTATAATAGAGTATTTAATTGTATAATAATAGTTTAAAAAAAAAAGGTTTCTACTTCACGGATTTTGCCTAATACGGGTTCTTTTTGGTACGTAACCCCTGCGAAAAACAAAGGTTTACTGCAATACAATTTTAACCTTAATTTTCTTCATATATGTCTTCCATCATCTGAATAAAATGCTACAAAACTCGATCAGAAATATGTATGGAGATGTACCATATCACCCAAAAACTGTTGGATAATAAAAACCATGAGCTGCAGGTGAGGTTTAGAAAAAAACCTAAGATTCACAGCTGGTTAGTTCCCAAACAACAGTAGCATGTGGGCGTCCTTTGCCTGTTTTGCAAACTTGATCCCGTTCTTCCAAGCTGTCCTAGTTTCCTATTTAGGCCAGACTACTTTAAACAGTTAATGCTGACAAAAAGAGTAAATCCAGGACCTGTTGGGAAAAGTCAAGTTTAATGAGTGGATCTGATCAGGAGACCTCCGCGTTCAGCTGTTAGAGAGATGAAACCATGGGGAAGGACAACCCCAGACCTCAAGGGGCATTTTTCCTGCCTGGTTTCTAACTACCTCTAACTACCGCAGTGGAACCTTCTGACTGGCCAGATACACTTGATCTTTCTTGTCAACAGTGAGTCTGGCAGCCTGGGAACATGGATTTTGGTGGGGGCAGGATTGAGATTGGATTGGGCTAAACTTGGATCTTAGTATTAAAGTGTGGAGGATACAGGAAGGACACCATGGTGAGGGTACGGCTACACTGAAGAAATGAGACTCAGAGGAATTCTCAAAACAGATATCGATATCTGTCAGAATCTGGAAGTGGGCGGGGTGGTGGACCTCATACACGTGACATTCGCCTCAAGAATAGGAGACCACAGCTGTTTGGGTCCAGGTTACTGACCAGTACAAGGAGAATCCAGGCTCTTGAAGCAGTGTAAACCTTCTCACCTTATAGAGGTTTTGGCATTGCAGGATGATATTTACCAAATGGGTACAGAGGTGGCGCGGTTGAATGGTTCCCACCCTTAGTGCCCGTGTTTTGAAGCATCCTTGGACAAGGCACTGAACCCCACAAGCAGGTAGAAAAGAGCTATACAAGTACACATCACCTACCAAATGTTTCACGGGTGTAACCCGGAAATGCAGCTTTTCCAATAACTGTACATGAGAACTGGACTGAGTGACTCCTCCCCCCTCCTCATATTCCAAACAGGAAGTACCTGCTGGCTACAAGAAGGCAAAGTCCCACAAACTTCCATAGAGAAATATACTGATGTTACTCAGTCATTCTATTAGTCAGAAGAAACATTTTTTCTATGATATCTTTTAAAAAAAATGTATTTTAATCCAATTTTTTTTTTTCATTTTTGTTTTTTGTAGCACAAGTTATTCAAGTTATAAAGTGACCAATCAGATACCTCAGTAAAAGTAGGTGGTCTCACGTTTGATTGACAGATTCCCCTGAGACCACTTTCAAGTAGTAGAAGTCACTTCTGATTGGTGACAGTGGTTGCCATAGAAATGTTGACTCAGACTGACCCGGACCAATCATTGCTGACTGATGTCATCTGGTCCCAACATGGTGACAGCCACATTGTGAAAAAATGGCGACTGAATTGATTTTTATGTGGTTGGAGCTGGAAGTGAACCCCTTCCTGTGGGTGACGTCACACTCAGTTGGTCCAGTTCAGCTATGGTGCAATTCCCACATTTCCTGAACAAATGTGGCTCCTTTGAAAAAAGAACAGGAGTCTTATTTCCAGAGGTTTAAGAGAATTTATTGCCAAAAATCAATATTATGACTGAGTTAATTTGAGTGGAGAGCCGTTTTTCCAGACAACATTCATTCCAGAGTCATGACGTGTGTGGGCAGATTTGAAAGGAGAGTTGTGCGGTCAAAAAAGTCTAACATTTCTCTTTACGTATGAAATGTTCAAATTAGCTGCTCTTAAAGACATTTTTTTTTCTGCCTCTGTAACATTACCGGAATCCCTTTAGTCAACTTGCATTTTATTTATGACAATGTGAAGAAAAGAGATTTTGTGAATCTGTGTAGAGAAGTTACTGAGGTAGAACTGAGAGGTCTTTTGTGTTTATAGGATTACATGCACTTTTGTCATTTAACAGACAGGAAACGTCTCCGTGTTATTGTACGAATCTGCTGTTGACACACCAGACAGCTTAAAACCTGCAACAAAGCGTGAGCAGTAATTGATTTTTTTCTGTACGTTCTCTGCGAGGAGTTTTAAATGACAGTCTATTGTCCGTGCGGACAGCAGGCCTTGCTGTAGTAATTGTCACAGGTGTAATTTGAGCGGCTCCTTTGTGTCTCTGCAACTGTTTCCTCCCCGTCGGCAGGCTTGGCGGGCACAGAGAGGAGGGACGCATGAAGGGGAACAATGGAGTGCATCAGAAAATAAATCATATTTTCTCTTCAACTCTTTCACCTCGCAGTTTGCCAAAAAGCAGATGGATTAAAATTTTAATCGGAGGTAATGTTTCGGGAGTGTTTGGAAACAGGGCGGTGTTGACTGTGAAGCTGCGCTGCTCTCTGTTTAACCTCAACTTAAGTGAAGTGGCTGATAAAGAAAGCACATTATTCCTGTGGGGAGCGGTAATGATGAGGTGGCTTACAGCTGCTGAACACACACCTCGGAGGAACCTTGAAGCCTAACATCTCTGTCTTCAAGAGAGCTTGTCAGACCTCCTTTTTATGTATGTGAAAGGCTTCAAGGAGAGGCCAGGGCTGACGCGAACGCTGCATCATGGGAAAACCACAGAAAAGCATCAACACTATAATGGACGACAAACTGCTCGATGTATCAGTAAAAATGTGTGTTTCGGCTTTTGACTCGATTCTGGTTGAACTGATCAAAATTTATTGAAAAACAGAGACGCTAATTGCTTGGATATTATTTCAGCATGAGGATTAGTGAAATTGGCTGTGATGCTGCTGTTCACATGCTGGAATTTAAGATGTGTAAATACAAATCCTTTTCTGCTTTCACACTTAACCCTTGTGCTATCTTAGATGACCCCCCCCCCCCCCCCTTCCATTGACATGTTCTCCCTACCATGACAAAGGTGGATAAAGGTGGAAAGATTTCATGTAATCCATGGACACCAGTGAAGATCACAAATCAATGGAGAAAAAAGGTTCAGAGCACTGTCTAGTGGGTCTAGATGACCCAACTCCCAATGGTAAAGTGCCTAGGATAGCACAAGGGTTACACTAACCTCCCAAACACATTGACCAGCAGGCGTGCAGCATTCCTCCTCAAAATGAGTTTTTGCAGCTGTCGTCCAATGAATGTTTCAAGAACTTCTGCGGCTTCTCGCTTAAAAAGGCCAATTAAGAAAAATTTGAGACAGGTTATTGACGCCCACGATGATGATTGTTTGGAGATGAAATTTGTCCTGAAAGTTGTTGAGATGTGTTGCAGATTCCAGCTGCTTCTAGCCGTCCTTTACAGAGATGGATGCAGATACTGAGCCAGTTTGATGGCAGATTTCCATCACTGTAGTCTTCAGTTTAGAGATGATGTCATCCAACCTCTAGAAAGTCTGCAGTTCAACCATCAGTCTGCTGTTAATAAAGAGTACATTGTTTATGTGTTTTGTCCTGAACAAGAAAACATTTTTTGGAACCAGACTGGGTTTTTTACACTAGAGTGAATGGGGATGGATTTGATTGCGTCATTTAGTGATCTGACCTGGCTCTTGTAAAAGTTTTGTTTTTTAATGCGCTTTAACTTGGAAGTCAAGTTCCTTTTTTGCTGAGACCCAAAATGTTTCTAAATTAAATGCGGTTTTCAGCCTAAAAAATACAATATTTCAAAGATTGAATTTGTTTATTCAATATTGCGTTTTGCAGGTGATTAATTCATTTTTTTATTGGCTAAATTGATTAAGTTTATTTTGAAACCCAGAAAATTACTTTATACTCAGTATTTAAATATTGTATCTCAGTTTAGTTTTTTTCTGATTCTCCATTCGTTTTCTGAACCTGTTTCATCCCTCACGGGGTCACGGGTCTGCCAGACCCTAACACCGTCCTGGACAGGTTGCCAGTCTGTCACAGGGCCTGAGAGGAAGACAAATCTCCAAATATGGATGCTGCTCCACCTCATCATACCAAAACTGTTCAGAATATTCATAATATTTTGATGTGTGAACGCCTTCAACCAGATCTACCACCCCTTCAAAACACAATGGCAAATTAAAGCTACAAGTAGCATTTAGCGGGCCCGAGCACGTGCGACCGCCTGGCACGAGCGACCGCCCCGTGAGCAACGCCCTGCTCGAGCCATTCTCGTCGTTCTTTCTTGTCCATTCTGGAGCTTCAAGCTAATGTCAATAGGAAAGCAGCCTGTGGGGGGGGGGTGGGGGTGGGGGGGGTACTGTAATCTGTTGCCTTAAGGGACAAAGACTTTTGCATATAGCATGAAAAAAATTCTTAAATCTAAGCCTCGTTTAGACCTGCTCATTTTCTCATCAAGTAGAAGAAGGTTTTTATCAGATTAAGAAACAAGCAATGATGATAATTGCTATCACTGTCCCTAAGGATGAGAACAATAGAACTCATTCAATTTTCACTACAATGTCTAGTTGAGTGTCAGCTATGTCTGATAACTTGGCCAATTAGCTGGACCGGGATCTTAGAAAGTGCAGGTGGTTAACGTCCAGTGTGATGAGTCTGTGGACGGCAACAGTTCAGCATAGCTTTTGGTTTCCACAAGAGAAGAACTCCTGACACATCTGCCCTAACAGACAACTACAAGAGGAGTTGAAATGTATAACACGGTGAAGGAGTTTTTGTGCAGAAAAAGGTACCATTAGAAAAGCTGGTAGCCATACCTGCAGACGGGGCTCCTGCTATGATTGACCGACAAACAGGTTTCATCACTCACTGTAAAGCTGACCAAGACTTTCCAAAATGTCTGCATTACTGCTGCTTCTTTCACCAGTAGGCCTTATGTGCAGAAGTGATTGGCTCTGGACATATAATGACTCCTATTGTGAAAATCATAAAAAACCTCAGCTGCAAAGCAAAACAGAACAGGATTTTTAAGGTGCTATTGGTGGAGATATCTGCTGAATATGGTGAATCTGAACTTGTATTCTTGACTGACATTACTGGAAAACTAAACCACTTGATCTGCGAGCTGCAAGACATTGGTAAAACTATATTTTTTTATTGACCAGCCTGCCTGAGCCAGTGTTTTTCTTGTGGGGATCTTTTCTGCCAGGGCTTGTCAGCTTGGTCAGTGGATGTTGCTGCAGTTGTCTCCCTTGCTGGGACAGCTGGAGTTAAACACAGCAGCCTCACGGCTGTGAAGTGGACCCCGTTGCTGTCCCAGTCTGGATGGGCACTGTGGTGATGTTCCAATGTTCAGGCTGGCTCCTGGTATGAAGAGATTCCCAAGTACCATTTCCTAACCGCAGAGCCAAGGATGTGTTTTCATGTTTAGGTCAAAAATGTGATGAACAGCTTCATGTTGTCTATTGATGTAAGTTTAAACCTAAACATGTTTCCCTGTTACTAATCCAGTTGATATGGTTCTCCATCTGTGTCTAGGTGATAGAAAAGCATTTTTTTATATTTAGAGCTCCAAGCAAACAAACAGTTGTCTATATAAGAGCTTTTACAATTGTGGACTTTTAGCAGGTCTCTGAATACATGTGACCAATGTATGGTGGATTTTCACAGACTTTGTGTAAAACTGAAGGTGACAGAGACTTTGGAGAAGTGGCTACATTGCTCTGGACTTCTTTGTTTCATCCACAGAAGAGTAAAATATGTGATTGATTTTGAAAAGCTGCTGAAAAATGTAACTTTTTAAAATTGCAATTTCTAATTTGGGTTTTACATTTTGTGTTCCATTTTTTGTGATTGTATTAGAAAGATTTGTTATTTATTTGGTGTTTAAAGGTGGTACATAATGTATATACACAATCTTCTTAGAGACATTTGCTATATGTTGTGTTTGTTGTCGTTGTAGTTTAATTTCTTTGGATGTATTGAAAGGAAATGAAAAGAAGTTGCAGCATTGATTAAAAAAGCATAAAAGAGACATTTACTGTCTGATGTTACATCTGTAGGAGTGTACTGAGACTGGGTTTTGTTTTGGAGCACATTCATATATTTTGTTTGTAAAAAAAAAAAAAAGATAAAATATAAAGTTAATTGTATTTTGGATGATTAAAAAAGCAATGATTAGTGCTAAGGATGTATAAAAGACAAACAAAAAAAAGGAAATTGCTGTAATTTAGTGTTGAACTAGGCTTTCTAACTGTTCTACTTTCTGTCTGCCACTCCTGGCTAATTTACATGTGAGCACACAGCCGGGGGGGGGGGCTAACTCCACTCCTGCAGCAGGGGAGACTGATGAAAAGCTTGAGGATGTAAGATTGAATAAATAAAATCCTAGAGTTGACCAGTTCATTTTATAAATGTAAATATTTTTTATTTTGGTGCTGATAAACTAAACAGATGTTATGATAAAAATATTTGCTTGAGTCAAAATGTCCAAAAATTTGCTTTCAGCACAATAGGGTGATTAAGGTGGTTAAATGTTTCTCGTACGTATAGTGCTGCTTTTCAAACGTGGAGCTTTGTAAGACGCATCTATTTCTGAAATCTCAGCTTCCTGAGACAAACGGCTGATTTCCTATGAAGCTTGATTATATGATCATGCTTCATGATCATTTATGAACATATATAGCTCGTCCAAAATTGTCATATCCATGGGTTCAGAATGGAAGTTTCATCAAATCTATTTAATTTCAGTGAGATCAGACAAGGAATGTGAACGTGAGAGCAACATTTGTGCATGGCGAGATACCCAACTTCGCCGCTCTGTCACGACCACACCCCCGCGTTGAAAGATTTGTTTTTTCATCAGAGTAAACTTCAATGGTTTTTCAACAGGTGGACGTCATTTTGAGGTGTGTTTGCTCATCCTACTTGGAGCAGTGATGCTCCAAGTAAAACATGTCATTTCCTGTTGCCAACAGGTGGCGCTACACCTGTTTCGGATTTTTCCACTGCAGATGTGTTCAAAGTCAGACTACAATCATGCACAACAAATTTGGATCAGATTAGATTATTTATGGCTGAGTAATGGCCATTTTTCTTTTCATGGCGTGATTTCGAAACGACCTCAAATTTTGACGCGCCGCCACGGTCACAAACAACCGTAAAAACTTAAAAGCTTCGCAATTTAAGATCGGACATGTGTTTAGTTTACAAAACCAAAGTTTGGAGTCATTGTTCAAAAATCTCTAGGAGGAGTTCGTTCTAGAACGAGGCCTGCAAAGGACCAAAATACAGCAAAACTGACATATTGACATCAATATAGCAGACTTCCTGTGCGACTGACAGCTTGGTCCCAAGAGACTTTTTTGTAGGTTTCCATCTGATGAACATGTCCTGTAAATATCAAGCTTGTATGTTAAAGAACATGGCGGGGCTCTCAAAAACAAACATGGTAGGTGGCGCTATTGAGCCGTTTTTTGTTCACCCATGCAAGTGCTGTGTATCTAAGTTGGAGATATGTAAGAGGCCTCTCATTCTGAAATCTCAGCCTCGTGATACAAACGGCTGATTTTTTATGAATTTTTAATTATCTGACTGCAACGCAATCAACCACTTCCTGTTTGGTGGTGGCTTGCGCAGGCACCGTCAGGTGTACACCCATGAAACTTTAGATGATGAGAGAAGACCCTTATGAGTATCTCCTGTTGTAATTTTATGAATGTCGGACAAAGCACAGAGAAAAGATAGGTCAGAATGTGACATAAAATGTATTTGTCAATATCTAGGTGGCGCTATGAAGCTCGTCCAAGATTGTCATATCCATTGGTTCAGAATGGAAGCCTCATCACCTCTATTGAATTTCAGTGAGATTGGACAAGGAATGTGCACGTGAGAGCAACTTTTGTGTGCATGGCGAGACGCCCAACTTCGCCGCTCTGTCACGACCACACCCCCGCATTGAAAGTTATGGCTTTTTATCAGAGTAAACATCAATGGCTTTTCAACAGGTGGACATCATTTTGAGGTGTGTCGGCTCATCCTACTTGGAGCAGTGATGCTCCAAGTAAAACATGTAATTTCCTTTTACCAGCAGGTGGCGCTACACCTATTCCAGATTCTTCCACTGCAGATGTGTTCAAAGTCAGACTACAATCATGCATATCAACTTTGGATCATATTGGATTTTGCATGGCTGAGTAATGGCCATTTTTCTTTTCATGGCGTGTTTTCAAAATGACCTCCATTTTCGACGCGCCGCCACGGTCACAAACAACCGTAAAAACGTAAAAGCTTCGCAATTTAACATCGGACATGTATCTAGTTTACAAAACCAAAGTTTGGAGTCATTATTCACAAATCTCTAGGAGGAGTTCGCTCTAGAGTGGGGCCTGCAAATGTCCAAAATGAAGCAAAAATGACATATTGACCTCAATATATCAGACTTCCTGTGCGAGTGACAGGTGGGTCCTTTCAGACTTTTTTGTAGGTCTCCATCTGAAGAACATGCCCTGTAAAAATCAAGCTTGTACGTTAAAGCGTATGCGGGGCGTCGGGACAAAAGTCACTGTAGGTGGCGCTATCAAGCCGTTTTTCTGCGCCCATGCCAATCTCCTATAAAATACGAAATTTTTCGCGACTCCTGATGTGTGTGCCAAATTTGGTGAGTTTTGGGGTATGTTAAAGGCCTCAAAAAGGCGACTCTTCCGGTAGAATAATAATAATAATAATAATTAAAGCTACAAGTAGCATTTAGCGGGCCCGAGCACGTGCGACCGCATGGCACGAGCGACCGCCCCGTGAGCAACGCCCTGCTCGAGCCATTCTCGTCGTTTTTTCTTGTCCATTCTGGAGCTCCAAGCTATTGTTAATACGACAGCAGCCTGGGGGGGGGGGGGGGGCTGTAATCTGTTGCCTTAAGGGACAAAGACTTTTGCATATAGCATGAAAAAAATTCAAGCAATGATGATAATTGCTATCACTGTCCCTAAGGATGAGAACAATAGAACTCATTCAATTTCCACTACAATGTCTAGATGAGTGTCAGCTATGTCTGATAACTTGGCCAATCAGCTGGACCGGGATCTTGCAAAGTGCAGGTGGTTAACGTCCAGTGTGATGAGTCTGTGGACGGCAACAGTACAGCATAGCTTTTGGTTTCCACAAGAGAAGAACTCCTGACACATCTGCCCTAACAGACAATTACAAGAGGAGTTGAAATGTATAACACGGTGAAGGAGTTTTTGTGCAGAAAAAGGTACAATTAGAAAAGCTGGTAGCAGTGACTGCAGATGGGACTCCTGCTATGATCAATAGACAAACAGGTTTCATCACTCACTGTAAAGCTGACCCAGACTTTCCAAAATGTCTGCATTACTGCTGCGTCATTCACCAGCAGGCCTTATGTGCAGAAGTGATTGGCTCTGGACATATGACTCTTATTCTGAAAATCGTAAACAACCTCAGCTGCAAAGCTAAACAGCACAGGATTTTTAAGGTGCTATTGGAGGAGATGTCTGTTGAATATGGTGAATATGAACATTGTGAATCTGAACTTGCATTCTTGACTGACATTACTGGAAAACTAAACCACTTGATCTGCGAGCTGCAAGACAATGGCAAAACTATTTTTTTTTGACCAGCCTGCCTGAGCCAGTGTTTTTCTTGTGGGGATCTTTTCTGCCAGGGCTTGTCAGCTTGGTCAGTGGATGTTGCTGCAGTTGTCTACCTTGCTGGGACAGCTGGAGTTAAACACAGCAGCTCACGGCTCTGAAGTGGACTCCGTTGCTGTCCCAGTCTGGATGGGCACTGTGGCGATGTTCCAATGGCCAGGCTGGCTCCTGGTATAAAGAGATTCCCAAATACCATTTCATAACCGCAGAGCCAAGGATGTGTTTACATGTTTAGGTCAAAAATGTGATGGACAGCTTCATGTTGTCTAAACATGCCACCCTGTTATTAATCCAGTTGATATGGTTCTCCATCTGTGTCTAGGTGATAGAAAAGCATTTTTTTTTATATTTAGAGCTCTAAGCAAACAAACAGTTGTCTATATAAAAGAGCTTTTACAATTGTGCACTTTTAGCAGGTCTCTGAGTTCATGTGACCAATGTATGGTGGATTTTCACAGACCTTGTTTAAAACTGAAGGTGAGAGAGACTTAGAGAAATGGCTTCATTGTTCTGGAGTTCTTTGTTTCATCCACAGAAGAGTAGAATTGGTGATTGATTTTGAAAAGCTGCTGAAAAAAGTATCTTTTTCAAATTGCAATTTCTAACTTGGGTTTTACATTTTGTGTTCCATTTTTTGTGCTTTAATTGGGAAGCATTTGTTATTTGTTTGGTGTTTTTAAGGTTCTGCAAATATACACATCATTTTTTAGAGACATTTGTTATCAGTTGTGTTTGTTGATTTGTAGTTTAATTTCATTGGATGTATAGATGTCGTGTGGGGGGGAGGCTCGAGAGCAGGTAGGACCCAGGCGCAGAGACGGGAGGCAAACGGGTTCAGGGCAAGTGGGTTTATTTAACTAACAAAAAGCGCTGCAGAGCAGGATGACAAAACTAAAAACAAAAACTTACTGTGGCATGGCAAGGGACATGGACGCCAGACAAGAAGACGTGATCAACATGAGCAGAAGTTAATGGACCAGCACAGGAGGAAGGCAGAGACAAGACTTATATACAGACAGGGCAGACAAGACACAGGTGAACACGATTAGGGCAGATGGGGACCAAAGGAAGTAAAACTCAAGAAACATGACAAGACAGGAAACCTTTCAAAATAAAACAGGAAACAGAACCAAACAAGGCAGAACAAGAACTAAAGCGAAAAACAAGACAACAAACTGAAACCATGACAATAGAAAGGAAAAGAAGTTCAAACATTGATTATAAAAAAGGATATAAGAGATAAAAAAAAGAAAAAGGAAAAGAAAAAAGATAAAATATTGATTTAATTGCATTTTGAATGAATAAAAAACAATGATTAATAGAATCAGAAATCAGAAAAAGTTTTATTGCCAGGTTCAGTAGAGCGCACTTTACAAAACGAGGAATTTGACTTGGTGTATAGTGCAATTAAGAATAAGTTAAAAATTAAGTTAACAACAACAACACACTATATACAGTAGAGTAAGGTGAATTAAAGTGGGAGCACAGATGGGCTGGGATGGTGGGGCCTGTAAGTGGCACCGACAGTCCTTTGGTGGGCGGGGGGGGAGGGGGGGTCACCTGGGGGAGTTGGGGTTCTGTTCAGCAGGCTGGCTGCAGTGGGGAAGAAGCTGTTCTTGTGGCGCGAGGTCCCGCCTCCAGGTCCTGGAGATGTGCAGCTCCTGGAGAGACGGGAGGTGGCAGCCGATCACCTTCTCTGCTGAGTGGATGACGCGTTGCAGCTTGGCCTTGTCTCTGGCCGTGGCCGCAGCGAACCAGACTGTGATGGAGGACGTGAGGGTGGATTCGATGATGGCGGTGTAAAAGTCTACCAGCATCTTTTCAGGGAGGTGAAACTTCTTCAGCTGCCTCAGGAAGTACATCCTCTGCTGGACCTTCTTAGTGATGGAGCTGATGTTCTGCTCCCACTTGAGGTCCTGGCTGATGATGGTTCCCAGGAAGCAGAAGGACTCCACAGAGGTCACCGGGGAGTCACAGAGGATGACAGGGGGGAGGGGGGCTGGGGCCTTCCTGAAGTCCACTGTCATCTCCACTGTCTTCAGAGCATTAAGCTCCAGGTTGTTAGCGCTGCACTATGACACCAGCCTGGCTATTTCACTCCTGTAGGCCGACTCATCTCCGTCAGAGATGAGGCCGATGAGTGTGGTGTCGTCAGCAAACTTCAGGAGTTTGACAGACAGGTGACCAGCTGTGCAGCTGTTTGTGTACAGGGAGAGTAACAGGGGTGAAAGGACACAGCCCTGGGGGGATCCGGTGCTTGTGGTCCGAGTATCTGAGACGAGCTTCCCCAGCCTCACATACTGCTGTCTGTCCGTCAGGAAGTCTGTGATCCACCTGCAGGTGGAGTCAGGCACATTCATCTTGGAGAGTTTTTAATACTAAAGATGTATGAAAGACATACCGAAAAAATATGTCTTTCAGTGTTTAACTGGCTGTCTTTGGATTATGCATGCCTGAGTAATGACCATTCTTACTCCTCATCTCTCTGTTCACTGCTTGCTAATTTACATAGCAGGGGTCCCAGCAGGAGGGGGCGGGGTTGTAACACGACTCCTTCAGCAGAGCCAGGCTGAGAGAGGCTTTGACATGTAAGATGTTAGATGTTAGAATGCCAGATGTTAGAATGAGCAGTTCATTTTATATCTATGAAAATATTCAGGGAGCTATGGGACATGTTCAGCTTTAGGTCTGTGAAAATTGGTGTCGATTGTTGAAACATAAGTTACCATAAAAAAATGTTTGTTTGGAGTCTAGACAGATTTAACACGGGTTTTTGGATGAAAAGGATTTTTTATAAATCATCTGTTACACTTTTAAGTCTGAAAAAAATATGGAAGGCAGCAAACACAGATCCCTACCGTTTTTATTTTTTTTGTGCTGATATTTGAAAGATAAGTTATGCAAAAAAATAGGTGTTTGCAGTTTTGCCTAAAAAGACGTTTTCGGACCTTTTTGGATGAAATGTTCTCTAAAAGTTCACCTGTAACTTCAATCATTCTGAATTTTTTTAGGAAGCAGTAGCACATAAATGCCTATGAAAGTTGAATTCTTGGTGCTGATAACCTAAACAGAATTTATGCTAAAAATCTTTGTTCAGTCCAAAATTGTATAGGAAAAAAAGAGGTATGAAGTTTCTCATAGACCCTATTGTGTTACATATCAAAGCTGGAGGTTATTAAAGGCATCTAATTCTGATATCTCAGCTTCCTGAGACAAACGGCTGATTTATAATAAATTTCTATTATTTGGGTGCACATAATCGACCACTTCCTGTTACGCAGGCACCGTCAGGTGTACACCCATGAAACTTCAGATTATGAGAGAGGACCCTTCTGAGTATCTCCAGTTTTAATTTCATGCACATCGGACAAAGCAAAGAGAAAATACAGGGCAGAATGTGCCCCATACAATAACTAGGTGGCGCTATAGAGCTCGTCCAAAGTTGTCATATCCATGGGTTCAGAATGGAAGCTTCATCATATCCATTGAAATTCAGTGAGATTGGACAAGGAATGGGCACATGAGAGCAACATTTGTGTGCATGGCGAGACGCCCAACTTTGCCGCTCTGTCAAGACCACACCCCTGCGTTGAAAGATATGTTTTTTATCAGAGTAAACTTCAATGGTTTTTCAACAGGTGGACGTCATTTTGAGGTGTGTCGGCCCATCCTACTTGGAGCAGTGATGCTCCAAGTAAAACATGTCATTTCCTGTTGTCAGCAGGTGGCGCTACACCTTTTCCGTATTCTTCCACTCCAGATGTGTTCAGAGTCAGACTACAATCATGCATACCAATTTGGGATCAAATTGGATTATGCATGGCTGAGTAATGGCCATTTTTCTTTTCATGGCGTGATTTCGAAACGCCTTCGAATTTTGACGTGCCGCCACGGTCACAAACAACCATAAAAACTTAAAAGTTTCGCAATTTAACATCAAACATGTGTCTAGTTTACAAAACCAAAGTTTGGAGTCATTGTTCACAAATCTCTAGGAGGAGTTCGTTCTAGAACGAGGCCTGCAAATGACCAAAACACAGCAAAAATGACATATTGACATCAATATAGCAGACTTCCTGTGCAACTGACAGCTTGGTCCCAAGAGACTTTTTTGTAGGTTTCCATCTGATGAACATGTCCTGTAAATATCAAGCTTGTATGTTAAAGAACATGGCGGGGCTCGCGAAAACAAACATTGTAGGTGGCGCTATTGAGTCATTTTTGTGCACCCATGCGAGAGCTGTATATCTAAGGTGGAGATATGTAAGAGACATCTCATTCTGAAATCTCAGCCTCGTGATACAAACGGTTGATTTTTTATGAATTTTTAATTATCTGACTGCAACGCAATCAACCACTTCCTGTTTGGCGGTGGCTTGCGCAAGCACCGTCAGGTGTACGCCCATGAAACTTTAAACAATGAGAGAAGACCCTTGTGAGTATCTGCTGTTGTAATTTTATGAACGTCTGACAAAGCACAGAGAAAAGATAGGTCAAAATGTGACAAAAAATGTATTTGTTTATATCTAGGTGGCGCTATGGAGCTCGTCCAAGATTGTCATATCCATGGTTTCAGAATGGAAGCATCATCATCTCCATCGAATTTAAGTGAGATCGTACAAGGAATGTGCACGTGAGAGCAACTTTTGTGTGCATGGCGAGACGCCCAACTTCGCCGCTCTGTCACGACCACACCCCCGCATTGAAAGTTATGGCTTTTTGTCAGAGTAAACTTCAATGGCTTTTTAACAGGTGGATATCATTTTGAGGTGTGTCGGCTCATCCTACTTGGAGCAGTGATGCTCCAAGTCAAACATGTCATTTCCTCTTGCCAGCAGGTGGCGCTACACCTGTTCCGGATTCTTCCACTGCAGATGTGTTCAGAGTCAGACTGCAATCATGCACATAAATTTTGGATCAAATTGGATTATGCATGGCTGAATAATGGCCATTTTTCTTTTCATGGCGTGTTTTCAAAATGACCTCGAATTTTGACGCGCCGCCACGGTCACAAACAACCGTAAAAACTTAAAAGCTTCGCAATTTAACATCGAACATGGGTCTAGTTTACAAAACCAAAGTTTGAAGTCATTATTCATAAATCTCTAGGAGGAGTTCGTTCTAGAACGAGACCTGCAAATGTCCAAAATGCAGCAAAAATGACATATTGACATCAATATAGCAGACTTCCTGTGCAACTGACAGCTTGGTCCCAAGAGACTTTTTTGTAGGTTTCCATCTGATGGACATTCCTTGAAAAAATCAAGCTTGTATGTCAAAGCATGTGGCGGGGCTCGCCAAAACAAATTTTGTAGGTGGCGCTATCGAGCCATTTTTGTGCACCCATGTCAGTCTCCCATAAAATATAAAATTTTTCGCGACTCCTGATGTGTGTGCGAAATTTGGTGAGTTTTGGGGTATGTTAAAGGCCTCAAAAAGGCGACTGTTCCGTCGGAAGAAAAATAATAATAATAATAATCCGAGTAAATACAATAGGGTCCTTGCACTACGTGCTCGGGCCCTAATAATAATTAAAGCTACAAGTAGCATTTAGCGGGCCCGAGCACGTGCGACCGCATGGCACGAGCGACCGCCCCGTGAGCAACGCCCTGCTCGAGCCATTCTCGTCGTTTTTTCTTGTCCATTCTGGAGCTCCAAGCTATTGTTAATACGACAGCAGCCTGGGGGGGGGGGGGGGGGGGGGGGGCTGTAATCTGTTGCCTTAAGGGACAAAGACTTTTGCATATAGCATGAAAAAAATTCAAGCAATGATGATAATTGCTATCACTGTCCCTAAGGATGAGAACAATAGAACTCATTCAATTTCCACTACAATGTCTAGATGAGTGTCAGCTATGTCTGATAACTTGGCCAATTAGCTGGACCGGGATCTTGCAAAGTGCAGGTGGTTAACGTCCAGTGTGATGAGTCTGTGGACGGCAACAGTACAGCATAGCTTTTGGTTTCCACAAGAGAAGAACTCCTGACACATCTGCCCTAACAGACAACTACAAGAGGAGTCGAAATGTATAACACGGTGAAGGAGTTTTTGTGCAGAAAAAGGTACAATTAGAAAAGCTGGTAGCAGTGACTGCAGATGGGACTCCTGCTATGATCAATAGACAAACAGGTTTCATCACTCACTGTAAAGCTGACCCAGACTTTCCAAAATGTCTGCATTACTGCTGCGTCATTCACCAGCAGGCCTTATGTGCAGAAGTGATTGGCTCTGGACATATAATGACTCTTATTCTGAAAATCGTAAACAACCTCAGCTGCAAAGCAAAACAGCACAGGATTTTTAAGGTGCTATTGGAGGAGATGTCTGTTGAATATGGTGAATATGAATATGGTGAATCTGAACTTGCATTCTTGACTGACATTACTGGAAAACTAAACCACTTGATCTGCGAGCTGCAAGACAATGGCAAAACTATTTTTTTTTGACCAGCCTGCCTGAGCCAGTGTTTTTCTTGTGGGGATCTTTTCTGCCAGGGCTTGTCAGCTTGGTCAGTGGATGTTGCTGCAGTTGTCTCCCTTGCTGGGACAGCTGGAGTTAAACACAGCAGCTCACGGCTCTGAAGTGGACTCCGTTGCTGTCCCAGTCTGGATGGGCACTGTGGCGATGTTCCAATGGCCAGGCTGGCTCCTGGTATAAAGAGATTCCCAAATACCATTTCATAACCGCAGAGCCAAGGATGTGTTTACATGTTTAGGTCAAAAATGTGATGGACAGCTTCATGTTGTCTAAACATGCCACCCTGTTATTAATCCAGTTGATATGGTTCTCCATCTGTGTCTAGGTGATAGAAAAGCATTTTTTTTTATATTTAGAGCTCTAAGCAAACAAACAGTTGTCTATATAAAAGAGCTTTTACAATTGTGCACTTTTAGCAGGTCTCTGAGTTCATGTGACCAATGTATGGTGGATTTTCACAGACCTTGTTTAAAACTGAAGGTGAGAGAGACTTAGAGAAATGGCTTCATTGTTCTGGAGTTCTTTGTTTCATCCACAGAAGAGTAGAATTGGTGATTGATTTTGAAAAGCTGCTGAAAAAAGTATCTTTTTCAAATTGCAATTTCTAACTTGGGTTTTACATTTTGTGTTCCATTTTTTGTGCTTTAATTGGGAAGCATTTGTTATTTGTTTGGTGTTTTTAAGGTTCTGCAAATATACACATCATTTTTTAGAGACATTTGTTATCAGTTGTGTTTGTTGATTTGTAGTTTAATTTCATTGGATGTATAGATGTCGTGTGGGGGGGAGGCTCGAGAGCAGGTAGGACCCAGGCGCAGAGACGGGAGGCAAACGGGTTCAGGGCAAGTGGGTTTATTTAACTAACAAAAAGCGCTGCAGAGCAGGATGACAAAACTAAAAACAAAAACTTACTGTGGCATGGCAAGGGACATGGACGCCAGACAAGAAGACGTGATCAACATGAGCAGAAGTTAATGGACCAGCACAGGAGGAAGGCAGAGACAAGACTTATATACAGACAGGGCAGACAAGACACAGGTGAACACGATTAGGGCAGATGGGGACCAAAGGAAGTAAAACTCAAGAAACATGACAAGACAGGAAACCTTTCAAAATGAAACAGGAAACAGAACCAAACAAGACAGAACAAGAACTAAAGCGAAAAAAAAGACAACAAACTGAAACCATGACAATAGAAAGGAAAAGAAGTTCAAACATTGATTATAAAAAAGGATATGAGATAAAAAAAAAAGAAAAAGGAAAAGAAAAAAAATAAAATATTGATTTAATTGCATTTTGAATGAATAAAAAACAATGATTAATAGAATCAGAATCAGAATCAGGAATCAGAAAAAGTTTTATTGCCAGGTTCAGTAGAGCGCACTTTACAAAACGAGGAATTTGACTTGGTGTATAGTGCAATTAAGAATAAGTTAAAAATTAAGTTAACAACAACAACACACTATATACAGTAGAGTAAGGTGAATTAAAGTGGGAGCACAGATGGGCTGGGATGGTGGGGCCTGTAAGTGGCACCGACAGTCCTTTGGTGGGCGGGGGGGGGGGGGGGTCACCTGGGGGAGTTGGGGTTCTGTTCAGCAGGCTGGCTGCAGTGGGGAAGAAGCTGTTCTTGTGGCGCGAGGTCCTGGTCCTGATGGACCGGAGCCTCTTGCCAGAAGGGAGGGGCCGAAAGAGATTATGTCCTGGATGAGAGGGGTTGGCTACAATCCTGGCTGCCCGCCTCCAGGTCCTGGAGATGTGCAGCTCCTGGAGAGACGGGAGGTGGCAGCCGATCACCTTCTCTGCTGAGTGGATGACGCGTTGCAGCTTGGCCTTGTCTCTGGCCGTGGCCGCAGCGAACCAGACTGTGATGGAGGACGTGAGGGTGGATTCGATGATGGCGGTGTAAAAGTCTACCAGCATCTTTTCAGGGAGGTGAAACTTCTTCAGCTGCCTCAGGAAGTACATCCTCTGCTGGACCTTCTTAGTGATGGAGCTGATGTTCTGCTCCCACTTGAGGTCCTGGCTGATGATGGTTCCCAGGAAGCAGAAGGACTCCACAGAGGTCACCGGGGAGTCACAGAGGATGACAGGGGGGAGGGGGGCTGGGGCCTTCCTGAAGTCCACTGTCATCTCCACTGTCTTCAGAGCATTAAGCTCCAGGTTGTTAGCGCTGCACTATGACACCAGCCTGGCTATTTCACTCCTGTAGGCCGACTCATCTCCGTCAGAGATGAGGCCGATGAGTGTGGTGTCGTCAGCAAACTTCAGGAGTTTGACAGACAGGTGACCAGCTGTGCAGCTGTTTGTGTACAGGGAGAGTAACAGGGGTGAAAGGACACAGCCCTGGGGGGATCCGGTGCTTGTGGTCCGAGTATCTGAGACGAGCTTCCCCAGCCTCACATACTGCTGTCTGTCCGTCAGGAAGTCTGTGATCCACCTGCAGGTGGAGTCAGGCACATTCATCTTGGAGAGTTTTTAATACTAAAGATGTATGAAAGACATACCGAAAAAATATGTCTTTCAGTGTTTAACTGGCTGTCTTTGGATTATGCATGCCTGAGTAATGGCCATTCCTACTCCTCATCTCTCTGTTCACTGCTTGCTAATTTACATAGAAGCAGGGGTCCCAGCAGGAGGGGGCGGGGTTGTAACACGACTCCTTCAGCAGAGCCAGGCTGAGAAAGCCTTTGACATGTAAGATGTTAGATGTTAGAATGCTAGATGTTAGAATGACCAGTTCATTTTATATCTATGAAAATATTCAGGGAGCTATGGGACATGTTCAGCTATAGGTGTGTGAAAATTGGTGTCGATTGTTGAAACATAAGTTACCATAAAAAAATGTTTGTTTGGAGTCTAGACAGATTTAACACAGGTTTTTGGATGAAAAAGGATTTTTTATAAATCATCTGTTACACTTTTAAGTCTGAAAAAAATATGGAAGGCAGCAAACACAGATCCCTACCGTTTTTAATTTTTTTGTGCTGATATTTGAAAGATAAGTTATGCAAAAAAATAGGTGTTTGCAGTTTTGCCTAAAAAGACGTTTTCGGACCTTTTTGGATCAAATGTTGTCTAAAAGTTCACCTGTAACTTCAATCATTCTGAATTTTTTTAGGAAAACTAAACCACTTCAACTGTGATCTGCAAGGCAATGGTAAAACTATATTTTTTATGGAACAGCCTGCAGTGTTTCTTGTGGGGATCTTTTCTGCCAGGGCTTGCCGGCTTGGTCGGTGGTTGTTGCTGTTACCAATCCAGTTGATATGGTTCTCCATCTGTGTCTAAGTGATAAAATCAGAATCAGAATCGTTTATTGTCATTGTACATGGGGATACAATGAAATTGCAGCAGCCTTGGAGTGAAGGAGTTACATAAAATAAAAATAAAAATAGAATAGAAAAAGAAATACTGTATTTACAACTCTTAACAAAAAATGAACAATATGGACAGAAACTGTTAAATATTAAATATTTGTGAATAAAATAGAAAGGAATTACAGGAGTTGCTGTGAGCACAGCTTAATAAATATCAAGTTATTGCACAGTGACCCGGTTAGACAGTCAGGATATTGCACGCATTGTAGTAAAATTAGAGTGAGGTGTGGTTGGTGGACGTATGTGCATTCCGTATGATAATTGCCTATGGAAAAAAGCTGTTTCTTAGTCTGTTTGTCCTGGTTCTGATGGACCTGTACCTCCTTCCAGAGGGCAGCAGTTCAAACAGAGGGAAAGCAGAATGGGTGGAGTTAGTGGTGATGCTAGTCACTCTGCTGAGGCAGCGAGACTGGTAAATGTCCTTCAGTGAGGGGAGGGGGCAGCCGATGATCCTCTGCGCTGTCTTTACCACTCTCTGGAGACTCTGCCGTTCTGCTTCAGTGCAGTGGGAAAACCACACTGTGATGCCATAGGACAGAATGCTCTCAATGGTTGAGCGGTAGAACGTTACCAGCAGCTCCTGGCTGACGTCGTTCCTCCTAAGTTTTCTCAGGAAGTGCAGGCGTTGCTGGGCCTTCCTGATGACAGTCATGGTGTTGTTAGACCATGTGAGGTCAGCAGAGATGGTGGTGCCCAGGAGGGTGAAGCTGTGGACCCTCTCCACACAGTTTCCATCGATGTAGAGTGGGGGTGGATCTGTTCTGTTTTTTCTGAAGTCCAGGATGATCTCCTTGGTCTTGGTGGTGTTCAGGATGAGGTTATTAGCCTGACACCACCTTGAGAGTTTCAGGACTTCGTCTCTGTAGGCCGTCTCGTCGTCCCCAGAGATCAGCCCCACCACAGTAGTGTCGTCTGCAAACTTCACCACGGTGTTGCTGGTGTGGGCTGGTCTGCAGTCTGCTGTGTACAGTGTGTACAGCAGAGGACTCAGCACACATCCCTGTGTGGAGCCTGTGCTCAGCGTCCGGGTGGAGGAGAGGTGGGGGTCAAGTTTGACTGTCTGTGGTCTGTTTGTCAGGAAGTCCTTGATCCACGTGCAGGTGAGTGGGTGGAGTCCTAGTTCAGACAGTTTGTTGACCAGAATGTCAGGAATGATTGTGTTAAAGGCTGAGCTATAGTCCACAAAGAGCATCCTGGCGTAGGTGTCTCTGTGTTCCAGGTGGCTCAGCGCAGTGTGGAGGGTGATGGAAATGGCATCATCCGTTGATCTGTTTGCTTTGTAAGCAAACTGGTGGGGGACGAAGATTGGAGGGAGGGAGTCTTTGATGTGTCCCAGGAGCAGCCGCTCCAGACACTTTGTGATGACAGCAGTGAGTGCAACTGGGCGGAAGTCCGTGAGGAAGGCTGTGGATGAGGACTTTTTGGGTATCGGGATGATAGTGGATGACTTCAGGCAAGCAGGGATGAAAGCCTGAGCTAGCGACAGGTTGAAGATTTTTGTGAAGACCTGGGAGAGTTGATCGGCGCAGGCCCGCAGAACCTTTCCGGGAACTCCATCAGGTCCCGCCGCTTTCCTGGGGTTTACCCTGCTGAACATCCGTGCCATCCGTGCCACGTCCATAAAGGCATTGTTTTTATATTTAGAGCTCTAAGCAACCAAACAGTTGTCTATATAAAAGAGCTTTTACAATTGTGCACTTTTAGCAGGCTGAAAAAATTATCTTTTTAAAATTGCCATTTCAAATTTGGGTTTTAAATTTTGTGTTCCATTTTTCTGTGCTTGTATTGGAAGGATTTGTTATTATTTTGTTTAAAAGTGCTACATATTGTATATACACATAATTTATTTAGAGAAATTTGCTATAGGTTGTGTTTTTTGGTTTTGTAGTTTAATTTCATTGGATTTATATTAAGGAAAAGAAGTTGCAGCATTGATTAAAAAAGGATAAAAGAGACATTTACTGTCTAAGTCTTATGTTACATCTGTAGAACTGTACTGAGAGTTGGGTTTTGTTTTGGAGCACATTCATATGTTTTGTTTGTAAAAAAAAAAGATAAAATATTAAGTTAATTGCATTTTACATGACTAGAAAAGCAATGATTATTCATAAAAATCTATGAAAGACATACAAAACAAATGAAAAAGCAGTCTGCCCTCCCTCTTGTGTCTAAACTATTGTCACCTCACTTCTGGGTTAGTTAGCATATAAACAGGCAGCTGGTGTGTGTGTGTGTGGGGGGGGGGGGGGGGGGGGTGAAATTTGACTCCAGCAACAGGGCGGATTGAGGAGCAGGCTGCAGCATGAGGAATAGGCTGAAGCATGTAAGAGGAAATGACATCCTACAGTTGACCAGTTCATTTTATATCTGTAAAGAATATTCAAGAAGCATTTAGACATGTTCAGCTATATGCGTGTGAAACTTGGTGTGGATATTTGAAGCATAAGTAATTTTAAAACACACTTGTTTGGAGTCCAGACGGAAAAAGCACAGGTTTTGGGATGAATCAGGATTTTTTTAAAATCATCTGTTTCACCTGGACTTCTGAAAAAAATATGGAAGGCAGCAAACACAGATCCCTACATTTAAAAAAATAAATGGTGTTGATATATGATGATTAAGTTATGCAAAAAAATAGGTGTTTGCAGTTTTGCCTAAAAAGACGTTTTCGGACCTTTTTGGATGAAATGTTGAATAAAAGTTCACCTGTAACTTCAATCATTCTGAATTTTTTTAGGAAGCAGTAGCACATAAATGCCTATGAAAGTTGAATTCTTGGTGCTGATAACCTAAACAGAATTTATGCTAAAAATCTTTGTTCAGTCCAAAATTTCATTAAAAAAATCAAGTGATGAAGTTTCTCGTAGACCCTATAGTGTTACATATCAAAGCTAGAAATTATTAAAGGCATCTTATTCTGAAATCTCAGCTTCCTGAGACAAATGGCTGAATTATAATAAATTTCTATTATTTGGGTGCACATAATCGACCACTTCCTGTTACGCAGGCACCGTCAGATGTACACCCATGAAACTTTACATGATGAGGGAGGACCCTTCTGAGTATCTCCAGTTTTAATTTCATGCACATCGGACAAAGCAAAGAGAAAATACAGGGCAGAATGTGCCTCATGCAATAACTAGGTGGCGCTATAGAGCTCGTCCAAGATTGTCATATCCATGGGTTCAGAATGGAAGTTTCATCATATCCATTGAATTTCAGTGAGATTGGACAAGGAATGTGCACATGAGAGCAACTTTTGTGTGCATGGCGAGATGCCCAACTTTGCCGCTCTGTCACGACCACACCCCCGCATTGAAAGTTATGGTTTTTTGTCAGAGTAAACTTCAATGGCTTTTCAACAGGTGGACATCATTTTGAGGTGTGTCGGCTCATCCTACTTGGAGCAGTGATGCTCCAAGTCAAACATGTCATTTCCTCTTGCCAGCAGGTGGCGCTACACTTTTTCCAGATTCTTTCACTGCAGATGTGTTCAGAGTCAGACTACAATCATGCATATCAATTTTGGATCAGATTGGATTATGCATGGCTGAGTTATGGCCATTTTTCTTTTCATGGCGTGTTTTCGAAACAACGTCGAATTTCTACGCGCCGCCACGGTCACAAACAACCGTAAAAACTTAAAAGCTTCGCAATTTAACATTGGACATGTGTTTAGTTTACAAAACCAAAGTTTGGAGTCATTATTCACAAATCTCTAGGAGGAGTTCGTTCTAGAAGGAGGCCTGCAAATGTCCAAAATAGAGCAAAAATGACATATTGACCTCAATATAGCAGACTTCCTGTGCGACTGACAGCTTGGTACCTACAGACTTTTTTGTAGGTTTCCATCTGAAGAACATGCCCTGAAAAAATCAAGCTTATACGTTAAAGCATATGCGGGGCGTCGGGACAAAAGTCAGTGTAGGTGGCGCTGTGGAGCCATTTTTGCGCACCCATGCCAATTTCTCATAAAATACGAAATTTTTCGCGACCCCTGATGTGTGTGCCAAATTTGGTGAGTTTTGGGGTATGTTAAAGGCCTCAAAAATGCGATTCTTCCGGCGGAAGAAAAATAATAATAATAAACCTAACAGATACAATAGGGTCCTTGCACTCCGTGCTCGGGCCCTAATAATAAACATTCGAATTACAATAGGGTCCTTGCACTCCGTGCTCGGGCCCTAATAAAAAGAACTGGGAGCCATAGAGCCATAGCTCTTTTCCACAGGCAATCACCGTACGGAATACACATACTTCAACCAACTACACCCCACTCTGACTTTTTACAAATGCTAAGTCACTGACTACTACACATGAATGCAATATCTTGAATTCTGTGCAATAACCGGGTCTCTGTGCAATAACACACAACATTTATATGCTGCGCTCATAGCAACTTAACTCATTCCATTCTATTCTGTCCATACATATTTAATATTTAACTGTTTCTGTACATATTGTACTTTTTTTTTTGTTAAAGATACGAGTACAGGATTTCTATTTTATTTTACTTCTCTTCATCACTCCAAGGCTGCTGCAATTTCATTGTATCATCATGTGCAATGACAATAAAAGGATTCTGATTCTGATAGTGGAGGATCACAAGCTAAACTCTACAGATCTGTGATGATCTACTCATTCTGCATTCTCCCTTACATGTGGGCTCAAACTAAATTTTTCTTTAGCTGATTTAAAAATCAAAACTGTCTTCTAAATGGGAAAATTCTTTCCTTTCACACATTTATCATTAAATTTAGGATAATCTGCATTTCATTTTCAGGCTGTATACATGAGGTTTAGCAGGATTTCAGCTCTCCCTTTGCTTTTATGCTTTTGTTTTCATCACTAATTTCACATCTTTTTTGCAAGATCTGCCAACTACTGTTTGGCAAACAGCAAAAATCAGAGATGGAAAAATAGAAGCTGGAGGCAGTCTCCTTTTTAAATGACTCCAAATTCTACAGCACATTTCTTTTACCTTCCTCCAGCTCATCACTTATCTAATAGCAGAAATGTTCACTCATTCTCACAAACCCTAACTACACGGAAGTGATTGAGTCTGGTAATGTTCCTTTTAATCAAAACATCATTTTCCTTTCACTGCTACTTCACAAAAAACGTCCTTGGATGTTCATCAACTTTTAGCGTTTGAAATCAACTTGTTTTTGCTGATGGAATAAACCATTGTGTACAGGATGTCTGCACAGCTCTTGACACACATTTGGCATAAAGACTTAGCTGCTCTGCGTGATGCCAAAAGTTTAGATAGAAGCTCATATTTGTCCTCGAGAAAGCGCCTGCACTTATGAGCTAAATGACGCTCTCCTGATCTAAATGCCTCTCTACCTAATGATTTTTAATTAACAGTCTAAGCTTCCTAAATGGCGCTTGTGCTCTCAGGTGAAGCTGCCTCAGTTTCTCTGCAGCTTTATTGGTTTTCAGAGAATGGGGATGAATCAGAAGTGAGCTCATGCTCTCAGGTTTTACTCAAGTTTTCATGAACTCGATCACAGAAAGTTTCCAGGCTTCTTTTGTTTCTCGTTTGCCATCTTACATGATGTTCATATAAAGGAGTTTTTTTTTTTCTGTCATCAAACTGTTGCATTTTAGGTAAGATGAAAACATGCTGTCAAAACAAAATCAAAGAAAATTTGACATTTGAACGAATAAGTGACTCTTAAAATACTTCAAAAGAAAACATAAACTAAATATGAAATATAGGTATTGTAAAATATCACCTAAAATAGGATTGTATTTTCTAATTGCCTTATTTTTGCCTTAATTTTTTCAAAAAAACAACAGGATTTTGTAATCCAGACCGCATTATGGATTAATTCTGGTTGTTAATACTGACGTCAAAGCTATTTTGAGAGGTAGCCTGAACAACCCTCTGCCCAAATGTCTGTCTGTTTTTTTAAGAATTGGAAACAAGGCTGCCTCAATAAAAACAGGTGACCTCGCATCAAATGTTCAAAACGTTTGATCCACAGATTCTCCTGAGCCCGCTGTCAGTGGAAGGGGTGTGGCCTTCTAACATGCTCACTTCTGATTAGAGAGAGTTGTTCCCATAGTGCTCGATAGTATACAGTCAATGGCTGCGTTGTAGAGTTCCTTTGAACACATCTAATAAATTCTGACTGACTGACAGACTTATCTCTGAATCTGTTGTCTCACAAACATTGGAAAATTGGCCATTCATTTACAGTTAGCATTATAATCAGTGTTCCCAATGGTGCGGAAAATACTGTAACAATTATTAGCGTGGCTTCCGTTAATCAAGATAACTCTATAAAAAAAATTTTTTATGATGAAATTTGTTGAGCTAAAGGTCTTGCTGTATTGTTTTGAATTGGCCTCAGAAATCAGATGCAGTTTTTTTTTTCTAAAATGACTTAATTTTGGAGCATCAGAAGATGGACCAAGGTGGAGGTGTGTGTGTGGTGGGGGGTGTTACACTAGTAGCAGACAAATGGATAGCTATATCGGCATTCAGTTGTGGACATTCAAAAATGTGATTAGGAATAGATTCTTTATGAATGTGAAGAAGAGGGTTTTCTAGCTGTGAAGGACAGCAGTGGATACAGTATTTTCTTCAAGAAACACATTTGCCTGTTTTGTATGAAGGCTGCATCCTCGTGTCTATGACCAACACTGATTGTTTGTGCGTCTGCATGAACTCGTATAAAGACAGAAATACACTGCTGATCATCTCCAATTTTACCCTCAGTGAAAGTGAGACTGAAGCTGCCATTTTTCCACATTGAACAATAGTTCAACTTTTTTGAACTATTCTTCAAACTGATTCCAAGTGTTATCAGCTAACGTAGCTGACCAGCGACGATTGATGACATCATCGAGTGGGAGTGACGTCTGGATCTGAAGACACTGGTTGTGTCTGAATTCCTTCGTTACTAATAGTGCACTATGTAGTACGTTCACCATTTTGTAGTGCTGTCTGAATCTACTATTCCAAAATCGAGTGCCCTGGAAATTTTTCGGGGCATCGATGCTCACTAGATGGGGCGAATATGCAATGCATTGCGTCAGAACAATTTTTAACAAAAAAAATGTATTTAATTTTTTTTTTTAAACCATCAACATTATTTTCTTTAGAACTCATAAATAATAAATGCAAAACGCTCATATTAATGCTCTTATTAATTAGATTTTAACTTCGTGAAATTGATGACAACATGATGTCTGAATTGCTTTTAAAATTCAGGTCACTACATAGTACCGCACTGGATAGTATTTTAGTTGTTGGGGGTTAGGGTGTGAGAGGCCTTCGGCTGTAGAGTTCGGCTGCCAGCCCCGCCCCCAGGCTAACAGACACTTCCTCAGTGGAGTAAGCGGCTAAACGCTTTCATGTTCTATGAACAATCTGCACGTCCATCTTTACAAAACATCAGATGTTTGCTTTCATAGGAGAAACGCAGACACGCTGCTGAGCCAGCTCTAGGAGGACGTCTTGAGATGGGCGGCACCCACACGGAGAGAAAGGCGGAGCCTCAAAGATCTAGTCTTACTTCCGGGTAGGGAAAAAAACTCCTGCACTTTACCAACTGAACTAAAAAAAAAGGTTTAATGACAACTCTGTGTACCCACGTCTCACCCTGCTGTAGCACGATGACATCACTGTCTTTATGATGTCATCACCACACACCTTATGCTAATGGTGACATCACCAAATAGGTTGCTTCATTTCATCAGCTTAGGCCCATGACTCAACGATATTGATGATGTCATTTTATGTCATTGATGTCGTTTGATGTCATTGATGTCATCGTCCTTTGATGTCATCAATGATTTTGATGATGTCAATTGATGTCATTATTGATATTTATGACATCATTTGATGTCATTGATGTTATCAGATAATCTTTATGAATACACCCCGTTCTCACTGACTTCAGATCTTTTGAGAAAAGCTGGTGAGCTAAGCCAACGGGATTGAGACACACGATCGAGACCGAACTGAATTCTCACTGACGGATTGACATTTTAAAGCAATAAATAACTTCATAATGTCAGACAGCGTGAGTTTTACTGAGATGGAAGTTCAAAACGTTTCTTTCAACGAAATCAACAAGGTTTTGGCGGGAATTCTTGAGCAAAATTCTGCTTCCACCAAACACTTAGAGGAACTGTGCAAGAATTTACCTACCATGAAAACCATGAAAAACCAACGCAAACAACTGAAAAACACCCAAAAAGCTGCTTCTGAGGAAAAGAGTAAACTGATGAAGAAGGTAGAACAGCTTAGAAAAGCCATGAAGAAGCAAATGCTGGTGGAAGAGGAGTGTGAGGGAGAAAAACAAAAAATCCTCGATGTCTCTGAAAGCATTGAAACTCTGAAAGAAGAAATGACAGCTCTGCAGTCCAAACTAAGACCACTCAACCAGGTAGAAGCAGAACTTTCTGACATGAAGTCTGCAAGAAAGTGCTTGGAATCAGAGAATGCAGCTCTGAAAACAGAACTCCGTAAACTCCAGAAGAAAATGGACAGCAAAGAACAGATGGCAAAGACATACAAACAGGGATTTGATCAGTTCCACACTCTGGAAATGGTGGCACAAAGATGCCTGCTAGAACGGAAGAAGACGACACTGGAGGAGGAGATTTCAGAACTTAGACTGCAGGAAGGCTATGCAGGACAGCCGCCTTTTGACATTAAGGGTCTAAAGGATAAAATGGATTCTCTCAGGGAAGAAACCAAAAATCTCACAGTGGAAAGAAACAAACTGATGGATCTTCATGAACAGCGAGAAACGTTGGAATCCGAATACTATGAGATTAAAGCAGAAACCGTGACCTTGAACCAAATCAAGATGGATCTGATCCTGGAAGTGGAAAAACTGAAATGCAAGGATTCAGGCCATGTGGAGAAAAAGCTTCAAGCTGTGAAGAAGGAAAAGGAGACTTTGAGGATAGAGATCAGAAACTTGAGGAAAGACGTTCAAGCTCTCCAGGAGAAGCAAAAGGGGCAGCAGCAGAAGGACAAAGAGCTGGGAATCCAATTGAACCAGGAACTATTAGATTCACTGGAACAGGAGACTGAAGACCTGGAAAAAGAAAAGAAAAAACTGACAGACATGATCCAAAGTCTAAAAGAAGAAGATTCCCAATATGAGGAGGTCAAAGCAAAAACAGCGAGTCGAATGAAGAGAAAATTGCAACTGAGTGATCGAGTCTTAAAGCTGCAAGAGCAAGTCCTTCAGTTAGTCGATGTGCTTGAAAAAGTCTGTGCGGTGAAGGAGGAGAATCGGACCCAAAAGGAGGGAAGTTCTGATTTAGAGGAAGAAATGGACGATTTGGATGTTCAGGTTCAGACTCTACGACAGCAAACTGGAGCTTTACAGCAGGATGTAAATGAAGGACAGAATATGAAAGAAAGGGTTCAATCCTGTCTGAAAAGTAGGAAGATACTGGACTGAGCACACAGACCTGGGGTGTGTCTGTGCTCAGGATTATGGTGTCAGATGTCAGGCCCCATCCTGACATTCTGAGATCTGTTGGTCAGGAAGTCCATCATCCATGAACAGAGCATGGATGAGAGGCCGAGATTGGAGAGTTTGTGGACCAGTTTATGGGGATCACAGTGTTAAAAAAAAGAGCATCCTGACGTAGGAGTTTGGCTGCTCCAGGTGGGTCAGGGCTGTGTGAAATGTGGTGGAAATGGCGTCCTCTGTAGATCTATCTGCCCAGTGATTAAACTGATGGTTGTCAAAGTTTGCGGGGATGTTGTCTTCGATATGTTGTAAGACGATCCTCCCAAACGTTTCTTTATAACCGGAGTGAGGGCAGCTGGACGGTCGTCATTATCTCCTACATTTTATCAGACATAAAAAAGGGCGACATGCTAACGTGACGGTCACCTACAGCCTCACATTAGCGTGCTCGTGTGGGTTTTTCTCTGAGTGCTTCAGTTTCCCCCACCGAACTACTGGCGTTATAGTTCAAGATTTCCAAATTAAATTCACCCAAAAATAAATGATTGGAGGCCGAATACTTTAGTAAGAGATTGCTAGCAGACATTTGGACAAGACCAACATTATTGTAACTCTGTTTAACTGCTAGCTGTTCTTCCTCACCTTCTGCATTGGTCACTAATTGACTGAAACTCCACCAACATCCACTTTATTCACTATTCCCCAAAATTAGGCCAAACATAAAAAAGGGCGACACGCTAACGTGACGGTCAGCTACAGCCTCACATTAGCGTGCTCGTGTGGGTTTTTCTCTGAGTGCTTCAGTTTCCCCCACCCAACCAAGAACTACTGACTGTTTAGTTCAAGATTTCCAAATTAAATTCATCCTAAAAACTGATTGAAAGCAAAAAAACAACAACTTTAGTTTGAGATTATTAGCAGACATTTGGACAAGGCTAGCATTGAGGCAGGGGTTCCTGGGTCAGCGCCTTCTGGGTGCAGGGCACACAATACACTACCACAGGACCCCCCAGATCTAAGATTAAGAGCCAGACCTGGGAGATCCAACTGCAGTGACCCATTCACAGTGAAGGGTCGGTCACTGATGTGGAGGATCCTTCTGAGGAAAACACTGGAGTTACAAATATAAATTAAAATAGATCAATAACCAAATTAATTCATAAATAAACCTTAATAGACAGATATTAAACAGTGAATAAGAATTTAAGAAAAATATGTATATACATACAGACTAAACTAAACTAAAAACTAAACAAAAAATGAGTAAAAACAGAACATAAATGATTAAAATATCAAATAAATTCCTAAATTTCAACTAAAAGCAGATTAAAAAGGTCTTGAGCCTTCTATTAAAAACATGAACAGTCTCTGCGGCCCTGAGGCATGCTGGGAGGCTGTTCCAATGGCGAGCTCCAGAAAAACTGAATGAGGCCTCGCCGTTACTTTTGGGATAACCAAAAGGCCGGTATCAGAGGACCTCAGGGTCTGCGAGGGCTCCTACTTTAAAATCATATCAGATAAACATGAAGGCCAGAGACCATAAAAACATTTATAAACCAATCAAAGAACTTTAAATTCACATAAAGTCACATGAGGGAGTATTTTATAGTGACTGATCAAACCCCTTTACAAAAAAAGGGCCAAATTTTCCCTTCCGTGAACCGCCACCTTATCGTGGTGAGTGGGTTTGAGGGCTCAAGTGATCCGAGGACCTAAGCTGTCTGGGACCGACGGCCCTGGTAGGGTCTCCCATGCCAGACAGGTCCTAGGTGACGAGCCAGACTAAGAGCGGTTCAGCGGTTCTCATCTACTTCTACCCTTCCTCTATTCTCTATTTTTGATCATTATTCATCATTTAGTTCTCCATGCCTCTGTTTGGTGCAGTGCGATTCATGTATTGTCCCTCTTTCCCTCTCCCCTCCTGGGGAGTGGGAGTGCTTCCAGACTCCAGTTGGCTCATCCGTGCTCCTGTTCCTGACCGTTTACCTTGCCTTTGCTCCCGCTCCTACACCTGGCTGTGGATCCTGTCTCCAGCTCGACTCGCGCCCCTGACTGTCCCCCCAACTCCATCTGGATGAAGCTCGTCTACTGGCCTTTATATATGTAGTTGTAGCGTTAGATGAGTTAATTCTTCTCTATGAGTTCTGGTAAATCGCCTGTCCGTCCTGGGGGAGGATCCCTCCTTCATGTGGACACCCCTGAGGTTTCTTCGTTTTATTTTAATTTCTTTTTAGGAGTTTTCCTTACCGCGAAGAGGGGTCTAAGGGCATTGATGCCAGTATAGCTTAGTCACTTTGTTAGTTCATTTTAGTATTTTCCTATTGAACTCTTTGTATTTATGATCCTTTTGAGTTCATGTTTTACTTTGAAGCCCATCGAGACGACTGTTGTTGTGATTTTGGGCTATACAAATAAAATTGAATTGAATTGAATTCAGACCATTTTGTACTGACACCAAATAAAAGATGGCATCAATTTAAAAGGTAATGACTAAACTTAACAGACTAGGCTAAACTTTTCAAATATGTCAACATAAGAGGGTTTCAGCTCTGATCTGTTTTATTTGACCTCTGGAAGAGGCCACCATGTTGAATAAAATAAAAAGCACCTTTAGTACAGGATCTACTGAAAACTCGTTGTTGGGATGTTTAACCTATAAAATGTTAGTTTACATAGGGTTCTATGGTGTAATGGTTAGCACGCTGGACTCTGAAGCCAGTAGTCTGAGTTCAAATCTCAGTAGAACCTTGAAACTCTCTTTACTCATCAATGTCACATAGATCCAAACAATCCAGTGCCTCAAAGTAACACATCAACAATAATCAGCACACTCAAACAAAGCTTCTGGCAACTATTTTTTCCCCTCAAAAATGCTTGTACGCACTTCCTGGTTTTCTGGGATTTTTTACCCCCGATAGAAATACATGGAGAAGTTTTGGTGCACGAGGTCGCCGGTTCAAGACCCCGTTCGGACACTTCAAATTTTTTAGCAATTCAACTATTAAAATGTTCAACTTTTTCAGCTTATTTTAGCTATGACTTTTGGTCCTTCAAATCCTTGAACTTTTCAACATATTCCACGATTTTTGCTCCATTAAAATACATTGTGCTTAACTTCTTTTAAAGTTTTTTACCTATTTAACCATTCTACCATTGAACAGTTCAGCCTTTTCAGCTCATTCCTTTCCGCTAACACATTCGTTCCTTCAAATCTTCAAATTCTTCAAACAGTTCAGCCATATCTTCAACAATTTCAGCTTTCATGTTTAACCCCTTTTACAAATTGTAACCTATTTTAGCCATTTTACTATTAAACTGTTCAACTTTTTCAGTTTATTCCTGCTATGACTTTTGGTCCTTTAACTTTTAAAGATATTCCAGGATTTTCCAGGACAGTTCAGCCACTTCTTCAGCAAATTCAGCTTTCATTCAGCAATACAGCATTCAGCCCTGCATTTTCTTCTGGAAATGCAGCTCCTTCTAGTTTGATTTGCTATTGTTGTGACCCATAATCACAGATCTGGATACCCTCACACACAAGCTGGTGATGGACCCTGGGATCAGAGCTCAGGCCAGAACCCTGATGGCGATCTTCTAGGGCCCTCATGTGGATTCAGGTGGTACTGCAACCAATCACTACTTTTATAAACAAAGGTTGAAGCCTTTAGTGTATACTATCGAAATACTTCTTCAGACTAAACTTGAACATTTAAGATTACAATATCTAGGTAGTATTTAAACATTAAACTTCAAGTATCATGCCTTACTTTTAGTATAGACTAAGTATACTTTAGTACACTTCAATAGTAGGGGTTCAATGATTCATTTTAACGATTTGATTCACATCATAATTTGTGGTTGACGATACGATTCATAGTTGATTTTGGTTCATTCTGAACAATCTGATTCACTGACCTCAAATGGATCCATGTCATGTTTATCCAAAACTTCAACCAGTGTGACTCAGAGAGAAACCGAACAGTGAAGTTTTCCAGATTCTTGGATTGCTTCCAGATCATCAAGTGTAAATGAAATATGTGTCCAAACAAACATGTAAACAAGGATGAATGTCTAATCCATTCACGTTTTAGTTTCCTAAAGTTCAGCCCACTGTTGTTTTTCCACATCAACGGATCCAAAGGGAACATTCTTAGAACATTCTAGACCAGTGGTGACCAACCTTTTCGAGACTGAGGGCTATTTCATGGGCACTAAGTGGTATAAAGGGCACCACAGGACCTGTTTACTAAAAACCTCCTAGCCCCCCCCACACACACACAAACACAATTTGAGGACGTCCTTTACTGTGCCCTATTTTTGTTTGCTCATTTTACACACAAAAACATGCATGAATTTTCTACACTCGTATTACATGGGGGTGAACTCAGTTAACAAACAAGATAAACATTTATTGAACACACTAAAGCTTAACTTTTAAAACTTTAACTTAACTAACTTTTTAAACATAAATGTGAAAATCATGTTTAGGTCTCATAAAACATCAAAAACTAAATTACAGAACTCATCACTGGGATTACTCCAAAAATATTTGGCATTTTCCTAATTTTGTGCAACACCAACAGCAAAATTCTATTTTATTCTAGTCTATTGTTAATTTATGGTCTGAAAAAGTGCAGCTGTTTTCCAGCCTGCATTACCTGGGGCCTGTTTCAGAAAGGAGGTTCAACCAACTCTGAGGTTAAACTTGAACTCTGAGTTGGTCAATCGCGAGATTAACAACTCTGAGTTTTCTGTTTCAGAGAAGCTGATCGGAGTTAGGTCAATTAATTCTGAGTGGACTGATTCGGAGGTGAGCGTCCGCACCACGACTATAAGAAGCCATTATCAATGAAGTGCAGATATTACGAGTCACCATGGCAACCGTGGAAAAAAAGAGGTCTGCATATTTTTCGCCAGCTGAACTTGACGTGCTGCTGCAGAGTTACAGTGAATATGAGCACATATTCCAGAAGAAAAGCAACACCGCTGCATCTGCAAAACAGAGACAGCGTGGAAAACATAGATGCTCGAGTTAATGCCTAAGTTTGCATTTAAATCATTGTTACAAACTATTGGCTGTAATAACTTTTTAAATAGCGTAAGGTGTGAATTAAAAATGGGGATATTTAGGTGTACTTTTGAAGTGTTATTCCTGGTGTAATTGCATGAAATGCTGCATAGTGTACAGAACCAATCGGGGGGGGATGCATTTAACGTCGGTAATGTTTAGAGGACTGTTTTTATTAACCTTCCCCTCTTGCAAACGTTGGTCAGTTTAATATTAATCCATGCAATTGTGTTTTTAAAAGTGAACTTTTGTCTACCCTTGTATTGATCGAGTGGAATAGGTTTATATGGGATTAAGAAAATAAACAGTGCTAGCAAATTGTGTTTCCAAAAAGTAATTGTTACATTAATCTAATTCAATGTCCCTGATTTCATTTTCAGGTAGATGCAATCCTGCAGGAATTAAAAGAACATGGCAGCAGCTAAAAATGAAGTATAAAAACATAATTCAATCAGGTCAAATGTGAGCATGTCATGGATGTAGGCTTTGTTGACAATATTTGACATATGAAACATCTACATAGCAATACATACCTAATGTTGTTTTCATTATATATATGTAATTGACTGCAATGAAAAACGGTAACGCTCAAACAAAAACGTATGGGGAAATGACAAAAAATCGAGTCTAGGTCTCAAAATCCTCGCACGACGTAAATGTAATTCTTTACGAATTAATGCAGCCTCCTCGTCTATTGGGTCCTCCAAAAAAGGACAAGCCATTCTTGTCACTTAGACCGTCTCTGTGTGACGGAAATGTGGGCAATGAAGGTTAAAGCGAAAAATACCACTTCGTCTTTAAAAAGGGGAGGGGACCGGCAGAAACCTTGAGTTTAGAGAATAAAACCTGCTCCCGACCAGGTTAGGTTCACAGCATAAGTAACCATGGACACTGACTCCGAGTATAAGTTACCTCTCTTTCAGAAACGGGTTTGACTTACTCTGCTTTCTCTGGTTTAACAAACCTCCCATTCTGAAACGGAAGACCCAGGGTTTCCCTGATTTAAGGGTTAACGCACTCAGAGTTTACACTAAACCTCCTTTCTGAAACAGGCCCCTGCTGTCTTTATTTATACGTTACTATCGCCAACTAAACAACCGTAAATATAAATGTATATGGAAAAAATACAGACAAGTATTAAAAATGTCTACATTATTTACAAGTATGAATACAATTCTTTGAAATTACAATCAGTGCATTAATCAGAATGTCCAGATTTTTTTCAATTAATTGTAATCGAATTTTAATTGTATTCCAATTTAAAGGGTTAATGCTGATATTTTTCGATTTGAGCCAATTATGAAAAGAAGACCAAAACTCTTTTACATGAAAACATTCAAAGAAAAGATGTTCCACAGTTTCTACATCATTTCCACAAAAGACAAAAAGATCACTATCCCAGTTAAAGCGAGAATGTAAAAAATGATTGGAAGGGTAAATATGATTTAACGGTAATGCTCAATCTTCACTAATTCTTAAGGGTGAAACCTCACATTAATGGATTACTCAACCGTCTCAACCTATTCTCTAAATCTTTACATTACATGAATCATAAGAATGTCCAGAGATTGTGTAATTCATTTGATCTATTTAAACTTTTGTTATAGACCCTTATTTTTATTGATTATTTTTTTAAGTCATATTAATAATAATAATAATAATCCATTTTATTTAAAGCGCCTTTCAAGAAACCCAAGGACTATGAGGTTCCATTTGTGCCAAAAATCTGTTTTTGTGTCCACTGTCTATGTCTTTGGTCGTCTCACTTTGTCGTCAGGACTTAGCAACCGTTGCTACTGTCGATAGCTACTGTCGATAGCTACTGTCGATAGCTATTGTCGTTAGCTACTGTCGTTAGCTAGGGTGTTTGCTGCTGTCGTTAGCTACGACGTTTCCCCGTGTTTTGTCGTTAGATGTTCTCGTTTTTCAAATTTTGCCAAAGTCGTCAGAAAAGTCCTTTGTAAGGCCGGTAAATTTTTTCCTGTACTACCACGGAACGAAAAAGAAATGTTTATCAAAGCAGACGTCAGGGTTAACCATGACAACACGTTTTTAAGATGAACTTTTTTTGATATTCCCTCAAACGCGTATTGCCAGAAAGGGGGGGGGGGGGGGGGGGTGGGGGCTTGCATACAACGCTTGAAACGAAAACAAAGTGGCGCATTACCGCCACCACCTGATCTGGAGGCGAACTACTTCTATTTAACGCGGAGAATGACACATAATAAATATGAACATTTTACGAAGACTATTTATGAATGTGCTGTGTTCTGATCATGAAAAACGTGGTTGATTTATTAATAGTAAAATTACAAACACATTGGTGTTGATTTAATGTATTTGTTCAGAAATAAACCCTCAAGTCATTAGTCCATGGCAATATTTATTTTTTTGCCGCTGAACGATTTACGGGGGCCTTGCAAGGAGGCCTTTAAAATATCTTTGATGAGTTACCTTCTCAAATTTTAGTGGGTCGAGTCACTAATTATGAATATAACAGTCGAAAACTGACTGGTTTTTGAGCTTTTCTTTTTAATCTATTTATGTGACCATGAGATGGCGCACTCGGGACCACATAAGGCTCTTATTAGCCCGTCTGATCCTCGTTTATCCATCAGATTTGTAACAACATATTTTATAAAGATCAGTCATTTTTCAAAATAATTTGAAATAATAGTTTCATCACAAGATTAAATTAAAGCCATACTCTAAATAACTTTAAACGGGAACGTGAAACCGTTGTACGCTGCACCCCCCCCCCCCTTTCTGGCAGTGCGCGTTTGCAGGATTGTCAATAAAGGTTTTTTTTTTTTTAAAGTGTTTTGTTCCGTGATAATACGGGAAACAATTTATCGACCGTACAAAAGACTTCTCTGACGACCTTTGCAAAATTTGAAATACAGCAAGATCTAAGGACACGACATGGTGAAAGAACGTAGCAAACGACACTAGCAACGGTTGCTAAGGATCTTCCTGACGACACGTGAAACGACGTAGCAGACGACACTAGCAACGGTTGTTAAGGATCTTCCTGACGACATGGCGAGACGACGTAGCAAACGACACTAGCAACGGTTGCTAAGGATCTTCCTGACGCCGTAGTTAGACGACATGGGATAAGGACAATGACAAAGATAAAGTTTAAGGATAAAGCAAGCATATACATCACAAAGTTAATACAAAGTAATAATCAAAGAATCATGGGCATGCAGAAGATATTGCTTAGTAATACATAGACATGAACCAATGTAAAATGAACTCGTTCAATAGACATAGACAATGAGCCCAAAGCATAGACAGTGGACGCAAAAACACGATCAGTGGACATAGACAATGGACCAAAGACATAACAGTAGACGCAAAAACACATTTTGATATTTTTGGCACAAATGGAACCTCATAAAGGACACTTTACAGAACAAAGGTTAAGGTTATATTTGTTTTGGTATTTGTTTTTTTGTCTACCTTTATCTCAGAGTTGATATTGTTGTCAATGTTGTGCATTCCCTGCGGGCGCCACAAGGGGTGCTCGGGGGCGCACAGGCGCCCGCGGGCACAGGGTTGGTGACCCCTGTTCTAGACACTGGATGTCCTAAAAATGTTCCCTTTGGATTCTTTGGATGTGGAAAAACTTGTCTTTGCTAAATTCAAAGTGTTTCCACACATGGAATGATGCACTGATCAGTTTTTGCTGTCATCAGTTTTGTGTTGTCCGCTGTGATGCACTTTTTTTACATAATGGTAAAAATAACTACCACGTCCAAATTGTATTTCCCAATATTAATTGGCTGTAAACCATTCAACCCTTTGTTTTCCTGTTTCTCTTTCTTTATTATAGTATCTTCCGCCGTTTTTCGGCACTTAACTCCTTGTACAATTTTTAACCTGTTTTAACCATTCAACTTTTAAAATTTTCAACTCTTTCAGCTTATTTCAGCTATGACTTTTGGACCTTCAAATCCTTGAACCTTTCAAGATATTCCAGGATTTTCCAAGATTTTTGCTCTGTTAAAATACACGGAGAATCTTTGAAAACCTTTGGTTCTTTTAACCATTATAACTTCAACATGCTTTCAGCTAGAGGCACCGTTCAAACATTGAAATGTTCACAAGGCTTTGGACTTCAACATAGGTTTTGAAATTATTATGGGATGGCAACACCACCTACGATTTGGCGGCCATTTTGTGCCAAAATGTGAGGACATTTTAAACTTCAGTTTTTTTTACCGATTTTAACCATGCTACTATTACAATGTTCAGATCTTTCAGCCTTTTCCTTTCAGCTACGACTTTCGGTCCTTTAAATCCTTGAACCTTTCAAGAAAATCCAGGATTTGTCAAGACTTTTGCGCTATTTAGATACATTGAGAATCCTTGAAAAACCCTTGTTTCTTTCAACCATTATAACTTCAACATGCTTTCAGCTATAGACAACGTTTAAACATTGAAATGTTCAAAGGGCTTTGGACCTCAACTTAGGTTTTGAAGTTATTATGGGATGGCAACACAACCTACTGTTTGGTGGCCATTTTATGACAAAATCTGAAACAAATATTGCAATAAACCTCATCCACGGCAGGAATTGAATATATTGAAACATTAAGGAATTCCTTATATTGGACATATAAGGAATGTGGGCGTGGTTAGCAAACAAACTTCGTTGCTAAGGACGTCCAAAGGTTTAATTTTTCCGATTCGCCTGAAACTGATGTCGATTTGTTCGTCATCCCCAGGCGACCCAAATATAAAATGGTTGCTATAGAGATGAAATCAATAGAAAAGCCACTATTTTGAAAAAAAGTGGATTTTCTATCAACTTATAACATGTAGGTTTTACCAATATAATACTGATGCTGATTCTAATGCTAGCACTTTTAACCATTTTAGAAACTTCTTCAAATTTTCAACAGTTCAGTGATTTTTTTTCAACAATTTTAGCTTTCATGCTCAACTCCATCTACAAATTTTGACCTATTTTAGCCATTCTACTATTTCAATGTTAAGCTTTTTCAGCTTATTCGTGCTATGACATTTGGTCCTTGAACTTTTCAAGATATTCCAGGATTATCCAGGATTTTTGCTCCATTAAAATACATTGCGCTTAACTTTTATTTTTATTTTTACAGTTTTTCACCTACTTTAACCATTATACCATTGAACAGTTCAGCCTTTTCAGCTTATTTCCTTTCCCCTAACACATTAATTCCTTCAAATCTTCAAAATTTCTACAGTTCAGCCATTTCTTCAACAATTTCAGTTTTCATGCTTTACGCCTTTTACAAATTTTTGACCTATTTTAGCCATTCTACTATTACAATGTACAAACATTTTCAGTTTATTCCTGCTATGACTTTTGGTCCTTTAACTTTTAAAGATATTCCAGGATTTTCCACGATAGTTCAGCCATTTCTTCAGCAAATTCAGCTTTCATTCAGCAGTACAGCATTCAACCCTGCATTTTCTTCTGGAAATGCAGCTCCTTCTAGTTATAGTTTAATTCCTTCTTATTTAAAACATTTTTTAACGGAATAGGTTGATTTGAGTAACAACTTTCCACAGACAGATCCATCTGGTTCGATCAGTAGATTTATCAAACTTAAACTTGGCTGCCGCACCTGCGGCGGGGGTCTTGGTGTGGGGATGGCTGGGCACTCCCCCTCCTTCTTATCACATTCCACCATCCATTTTAGAAAAACATAAACACTCACCTGAGCACAGGTGTTAGCTCACCTTGCACTGATATTTTGGGCGATTGAATGTAATATTTCACATTAGTTTGTCTGAATTCACAAGTATGTGTGTGTGAACAGTATTTGTATTGTGTACATGTTGACATGTGAATATTTTTTGGAGCCAACAGGTGGGTTTATAACATTTGACTGTGTGTGTGGATAGGCCCCGCCCCCTTCTAGATTGGTATTATATCTGTACCTCACCGTAATGATAACCATCCAGCAACTTGTTGCTTTATGCGGCTTCATGGGTTTACCCCCCCCCCCCATAATCACCCTCCTCCCCCCCCCCCCTTTGCTTCGATTACAAAAGGGGTTTATTCAGACATACCTCTGGTTTGTCAGAAGATTCAATTGTGTTTTTCTTTTGAAGTAAAAAAGCATCTTGTCGCTGAAACTTTTTTTTATCTGTGCTGGATTATGGTGATATTCTGTAAATGGATGCCTCATATTCAAGTTACACTTTTATTTACAAAGCCTTGCTTGGATTATTGCCTCCCTACATTTGTACTTTAATCAAAAGGAGAAGTGTGGAATCTTACTCCTAAAGATCTAAAGTCCAGTTGTTGCTTTCTGTTCCATTTTCCCACACAGAGCTGAGGAAAAAAGCCTTTGTCCACTCTGCTCCTTTTGCTTGGAATATGCTGCAGAAAGACTGGAAACTAACTGAACTGGTATCTTTAAATGTTTTTAAGAACAAACTCAATGCGTCAGAGACTGAAACAATAATATGCAACTGATTTTTGTGACGTATGTGGTTTTAATGATGTTTGTTTTTATGTATTTCTGTATTGAAATATGCTGCCTCTCAGCCAGGACTCCCTTGGAAAAGAGGTTTTTAATCTCAATGGGTCATCCTGGTTAAATAAAGGTTAAATAAAAATGAAAAATCCAACAACCGCCACACCCCTATTAATCAGACTACTTTTTGCAAACAGTTACTGAAAAGGTTAGGCACCAGCAGTGACAGTAAAGTTTGTTTTTAGCAGTGCCAGTCTGTTTCTTTTTATTTGTTACAAATGTGGTTGGTAGTTACAGGTATTGTAAATGTAAAGTTTTTGCGGTGGCGAACGTATAGTGTGTTACAAACAAGCTTTAGAGTTACTGTGAAAACTGTCAGAGTCTGACAGACTAGTCTCTGGAACGTCTTGCTTTATGCGCCTTACATATGACACAAGTTCAAACCATTCACTGTTGACAGTGCTCCTTATGGTGCCTCCAATAGTGTGTAAAACGTATTTTTTAATTAGTAGATTTACTACGTCATAATCAAGTTCTCCTAAAAGTCATTTCCTAGTTTAAAGAAAGTTTCAGTGTGTGGGTAATGCAGCGGCTTACTGAACACTTTCAAGGTCCAGGTTTCGCGCTTTGTTTTAGCCCCTTTCATATCAATTAAAATGATTACTTCAATTTCTAACGGCATTTAGAGCGTTAAGAGCCATGCTATTCAACTGCAAATAAGCAAAACTGTGGTTTAACAGCAGGATAAGTAATTAAAGGCAGTTGTTTCCTGAGTGGAAGCTTTTATAATTTCCCTGAATGATTTTTCTATCACTTTCAAGCACCTCATCCAAAGTTCAAGCACTTCTCCGACCTTGAGAAGGCTAAATTAAACCTTTTCTTGCATTTTGAAGGATTTCAGGCATTAGTATAAACCCTGACAGTGATTGAATGAAACTGATGGAACAACATAGCGGCTGAGATGTTGCTGCTGATCAACATCATTTTAACCTGCAGTTTAAACACCAGCACATTTTTCTAATAAAATCTTTTTTATGTAGTTTTAATGAATGGATGTGTCTGTTCAACTTCAACTGTTTTAACATTCAAATATTCAAGAGAAATTTTTGAGGATGTGAGGAGCTCTCGCTCACAGCGATGTTTTTTTTTTTAAATCCTTACCTATAGAGTAAAATGTCGAATAACTTCCTTACTGGTCCACTTTTAAACAACATCAATGTCAAAAATCGAAATGATATGATAAAAAACTGAACTTCAAATTTAAATGAAAATTTAATGTTTAAATTTAAACATGAAAAAATTGTATTTATAATATTGTTACTTGGAAAAATATCACATTTATTAAATGAAATTTTATTTAATAAGTGTGTTAATCCCTCACTTCCTAGAAAGAACAAATGAACATTTTCTGTCTTTTCTTTAATTTGTCAGGTTTTTACTAAAGAAGCAAAAGAAACGCCTTTTTTTTTAATTCTGCTCTTGTTTTTCTTATTTTATCTGTTTTCCAGCACTTTTGGGAGAGTGGCAACAAAAGTCTCTTTGTCTTTTTCCTCTTTTCATAGACCTCGGTTCACTCTGCTTCATTTGATCACCTTTTAAAAATCGCTGTGAATCATCACTCATTCTCTGCCTGTGTTGCCAGATAGTCGTGGTTTTCCAGCCTAAAAGTCACCTAAAAATTATCAGACCCAACAAAAAATCAACCAAAATGTGAATCAGCGATGAATTTGCAGTAATTAATCATCCCTTATTTATTACTTCCTGATTTCCTTGAAAGCCCAACTTTAGCTTATTTTAATGATATTACATTCACCATTGCAGTCAGAGAAAAACATGAAATAATGGATTCCTATTGAACTTTACAAACAACCACTGATGTTAGTCAAATATTGAGAACAATAAAAACAGGAAAGTGAAAAAAACACAAATATTTAAACACTATTGCAGATGTAGTTTAACTTGTTAGTTTATTATGACCTAAAGTGGAAATTATTTTTACTTTTTTTGAATTTAGGTAAAATAAAAGCAAATTTTGAAACATAATAAAGAGGAGTTTGATTTTTTTAAAAACCTGTTCTTGTTGATGCAAAACTTCGAAGTGTTAAATAAAGCATGAAGAGCTAAATCAAGTATAACCTGAGATGACTCCAAAAAGTACTTTTTGTTTTTTTAATTCTCTATAACTGGAATTTTGCACAACACCAACAGTAAAGATCCTTCCAAAAACGTATATATGCACTCATAAAACCAATGATCTTTTGTTTATAGTAATATCATACAAAGCTCAGCTGTTTTTCTGCCTTTTTCTGTTTTTTCAGTGCAGCTTCACAACAAATCTGAAGTGAAATACATGACCTATCATGTAGAAAGGGAAGACATGGAAAAAAAATGTCTAGAATGTAAACATATTATAAAAGCTTTACATATTAGCATACGCTGAGTAAACTAAAGGAACAATCTACCCGACTTCACTCAGGATTGAGAGGATCTCTCTCTCTCTCATGCAGCAGAGCTCACAGCATCACGCTGAAATTAAACAGGAAATACACAAAATAGCGATTTTGAGGATTAAAATGATTAAAATAATTAGAATCTAACTTATAAATTGCATTTATGGAACAGGTTAGTGTGGACACATATTTATTTTATTATCTGTAAGCTTTACACACTCTGCTGTGAATCTCTGCTTCAGTCTGGTTTTCGCTCCCTCATGAAACACGGGACCACGGTTCTTCATACAGATGAATTTATTGGCTCTTTATCCACAACTTCAACAACTCCACCAACTTCGCCAACTCCACCGTCAAACTGACAGAACAAATAAATACACATATAAATTGTATAGACATTTCACAGAAATATAAATAATACAAACAAACATACCTCGCTGGCCGCATATATAATGAGGGAGGGATGTCCGTGAAGGAACAACAAATATTCAAAACACTTTAACAGCTCTTAACTTCACTTGAACTTCTTTTCTTTGCGATTCACACGTCTTTTCCAGCTCTCCTGTGTTCTCATTAGAATTGTCCGTGCACAACACATCACGCCACAAAGGTTCCGCTTTGGTTTTCCTATTTAACTAAACAAAAAACAACACAAAAAAAAATACAACCTAGCGTTGCAGCTAAACTCCCACCAAATCACAAATTAGTGATTTCATTTACATGACTTATCTGCAGTCTTTACAATCACTTACAGTATATGAACAATCATGCGTCAACCATGTTACAATTACTGTGCTTCAAGCAGTAAAACTGTCTTTTGCACAGGTCGGTCTAAATAAACAGGTTTAGCAGAGCGTTTGCCTGTATCATCTAAGGTAGAATTGCTAAGCAACAGTTTTACCTTCCTAACTCTACCATCGGCACTTGGGTACACCTCTGTTACTTTGGCTAGTTTCCATCTACAGCGTGGAGAGTTATCTTCCTGAAGGATAACTATGTCATTGACCTTAGTGTCTCTTTTATCCTTCTGCCATGTCTGTCTTTGTTGAAGATTTAGAAGGTACTCTTTCTTCCATCTTGTCCAAAACACATTGGCCAAATATTGCACTTGTCGCCATCTTTTACGCAAGTACAAATCTTGACTCACAAAGTCTCCAGGAGGTGGCGATATTATACTGGATTTCATCATAAGTATATGATTTGGAGTCAAGGGCTCAAAGCTTGGATCATTTAAGTGGTCTGTTGACAGAGGTCTGCTATTGATAATAGCCATCACTTCATACAAAAAGGTACGTAATGATGAACTGTCGAGTCTTTTAGAAGACTGATCCAAAATTGCGGTCAGAACACTTCGAATGGTTCTTATTTGCCTTTCCCAAACACCACCCATATGGCTAGCTGATGGGACATTCATGATGAATTCACATCCATGTTCTTTCAACTGTTCCCCATTCAACCCTTTCATTGCATTCATAAACTCTTTGTTTGCACCGACGAAATTAGTGCCCTGATCACACCGCAACTGTCTGACCTTTCCTCTGATTGCAATGAACGCACGCAAAGCATTAATGAAAGCATCAGTAGTGAGATCATCTAACAACTCAATATGTACTGCTCTGGAAGACATACATGTAAAGAGAAGTCCGTATTTTTTCAGTTCTTTCCTGGCATCTCTTACATAAAATGGTCCAAAACAGTCCATCCCACAATAAGTGAAAGGTGGGGACATTTCCATCCTATCCTCAGGTAAATCTGACATTTTTGGGTCTTGTGTGTTTCTTCTATACTTTCTGCAGACGATGCATTTGTAAATATGAGAGGACACTACTCTGCTACACCCTATGATCCATATTCCGTTGGACCGTAACTCATTGTGAGTGATTCCCCTTCCTTGATGATGCACCTTCTCATGATAATGTTTGATCAGTAAGGACGAAACATGACTTGCCTTTGGCAAAATGACTGGATGCTTGATGTGAGGATGAAGACATGATCTTGTCAAACGTCCACCAACTCTGAGAACACCATGTTCATCTAAGAATGGACTAAGTTTGTAAAGCTGACTGGCTTTGTCCTTTGGTTTTATCTCATTACACCTTTTTATGCTGTTTATTTCTCTGTTAAACGCTTCTTCTTGGGCCAATCTGAATATAAATGTTTCTGCTTCTTTCCGTTCCTCAATGCTGGAAGCTTCATACACTTTAGGTTTAGGTTTAGCACCGTTGATCTGATTAGCAAATTTTTTGAGACAAGCAATTGCCTTTACAGCTCTTTTCCAGTCGGAAAACTTTGTCAGGCGATCTAACAATGTTCTTTGCTCTTCAGCTTTTACATTTAGCACCTGTACCTTCCGAAGCTCTGGATCACTGTCATCTATTTCTCCCACCTTAGCATCTGGAACAGGAAGATTTCTTTCCCACAGAAAGTCTGGGCCTCTGAACCAGTTTGATGCAGTAAGCTGATCTGCAGTCAAGCCTCTTGACGCATGGTCAGCAGGATTATCCTTTGACTGGACAAACCGCCATTGTTCAGGTTCTGATGTTGATTTGATTTTTTGAACTCTGTTGGCCACAAAAACATGAAACCGTTTGGCATCATTATTGATGTATCCAAGAACAATCCTCGAGTCAGTCCAAAAATGCTCCTTGAGATCATTGATTTCAAGTTCCTTCCTCAGCATGAAGCTGGTCTTTGCTGCAACCACAGCAGCAGATAACTCAAGCCGTGGCACTGTAGTTACTTTAGTTGGGGTAACGCGAGCCTTTCCAAGAACAAGTGAGCAATGTACCTTACCACAGTTATCAACTACTCTGAGGTACGTGCAAATGCCATAACCTGTTACGCTGGCATCTGAGAAGTGGTGTAACTCATATTGCTGAACGTCTGTGAAGTTTTCAGGAATAAAACATCTTCTGGTCTTTATGTTCACCAGTTTTTGAAGATCACGGAGCCAAAATTCCCACTGGGATTTGAGCTCTTCTGGCATTGGATGATCCCACCCTACTTTATCTTGACACAACTGTTGCAATATCTGTTTCCCTCGTAGGACGAAAGGTGCAACAAAGCCTAAAGGATCATAAATGGAGGCTACTGTTGACAGCACCCCTCTTCTGGTCAAAGGATGCTCTTTGATTGTCACCCTAAACTGAAAGTTATCAGAGGATACACACCACTGAACCCCAAGAGCTCTCTCAACTATGGGATGTCTCAAGGCTAAATCCAAATCCTTCACACTGTCAGCACAGTCCTCCTTTGGTATTGATTTCAACACCTCCTCACTGTTGGAAATGAACTTGTACAATCTGAGCTTGCCACCACTGCACAATTCTCTTGCTTCCCTGACAAGTTCTACTGCTGCAACTTCAGATGCTACACTCACAAGTCCATCATCCACATAGAAATTTCTCTGGATAAATTGAACTGTGCTGCTATTGAACTTGCCTTCACTTTCACTGGCCAAGTGTTTAAGGCCAAAATTTGCACAGCCTGGTGACGATGCTGCGCCAAACAGATGAACTTTCATTCTGAAGACAGATGGTGGAGAATTTAGATCACTGCTCTCCCACCACAAGAATCTCAAATAGTCTCGATCTTCAGGCTTTACGTGGAACTGATGAAACATACGTTCCACATCACACATTACTGCAACTGGGCCCTTGCGGAATCTGCATAAAACTCCAACTAACGTGTTTGTGAGCTCGGGACCAGTAAGTAAATAATCATTCAGCGCTTTATCCTGGTATCTTGCAGAGCAATCAAAGACAACTCTTATCTTCCCAGGCTTGTGAGGGTGATATACTCCATGATGTGGAATATACCAGGCAGGATGATTATCCAGTTCTTCGGCTGGAACCCTTTCAGCATCACCTTTAGCAACAATGTCATCCATAAAGGACACATAATCTGCATAATATGTTTCATCTCTCAGGAGTCTTCGCGTCAGACTCATAAGACGCTGAGCAACATATTGCATATTGTTTGGTAAATTTGGTCTGTCTTGTTTGAAAGGCAATGGCATCTCAAAATGTCCGTCCGATTTATGCTTGATTCCATTTCTTAATTTGCTTAAGAAATCAAGATCTTCCTGGGAAAAGGCTGCTTCTTCAACTCTTTCACTGAAATCTGACTCCAGCATTTTAAGCACTTCGTCAGGAGTGGCAATCTCCTTAATCTGAGTCCTACACACGTAGTGTACTTCACGTTTAAGTTTCACTGTTGTTTTGGTTTCAGGTATCACTTGCTTTACAACAATGCGGTGACTTACACCTATTGCATCACTTCTGATTTCCGAGGGATCACCATAACTCACTATGCTCCAACCTAAATCAGTTTTTTGTGCATAAGGTTGGCTTTCTTCTCCACACACAACTTCTCTGGGTAAAAGAGCCTGAGGGCAATTATACCCAATTAAGAGACCAATGTCACATTCCCTTTGTGGTGAGATATATTCAGCAAGATGCTCCAAATGAGGCCATGCCTTGGCAGTTTCTGGTGTTGGGATATGTTTATGATTAGCTGGGATGAACTCCCGGGTATACACTACTGGCACTGTGATTCTTTTAGAACAAGACAGTCCTCTGATTTGTAGACCTTGAATTCTTTCACATGGCACGATGGTTGCCCTTGATGACATTGTAGATAACTTTAATTTAACCCTTTCTGAGTTTACATCTAACCCAGCAACTACTTCGTCCAAAATGAATGAAGAATCACTTTGTGAATCTAGCAAAGCATAAGTAAGAACTTCCTTTGTCGGATCACTTTGTGTTGAAACATAGACCGGTACTATTGTTGAGGTTTGTGTGCTACTTTTCTCATTTACAACTCTGTTAGATGTAGTCTCCTTGAAAACATCTGTTTCTTGTGGTTGCACTGTAAAAAGTGACCTTTTTTCCTTAACCTCTACAGTTTCTTTAGCTTGCTCACTAGGAAGCTGCTGTTCTTGTTTTGGGCGCTCTTCGTGTAGACACGATGGGTGGCGCTTTGAACAAAAACTGCATGTCATCCGACTCTTGCAGTATTTGGAATAATGACCAGGATTTAAACACCCAAAACAAAGTTTCTCACTTTGTATGAATTTGACACGCTCAGCAATTGGCTTTCTGATTAAGTTCCGACAGTTGTGTAATAAGTGACCTACTTTTTTACAAAAGCCACATGTGTCTGTCTTCCTTTCACTAACGTTGGTTGTAAAGCTTTTTGTCCCGATGGTTTGACCTTTGGATGATACAAAGTTTTGCGGCTTTATTTTACTCTTATCCGACTGATCTTGGTGTAGAGCAGTATAAGATGTTATAGGATTACAAGCAATGTTTGCCTCCATCGTCAGGAAAGTTACAAAATAGCCGAACTTTGGAAATCGTCTGTGTTCCAGTTGGTACTCTGTGGCCTTTCTGTTCCACGCTGTGCTCAACCAATCAGGTAGTTTTGCTGCCATTTTCTGATTTTCGATTGCATCGTTGAGAACATTAAGATTCTCATTTTCAACCATCGCTGACTCACAACTGCGCAAAAAATCCACAAACTTCCTCAAATCTGAACTTTCTCTGTGTGCTATTTTTGGCCAGGCATGCAACTTATCTCGGAACGCCTTTGCTATAACAAATGGTTCGCCGTATCTTTCATTTAACAAATTCCATGCCTTCTCATAAGATGCTTCTGATCCAGTTAGAAAAAAGCCCTCTAAAGATTCTCTCGCTGCTCCTCCCACATATTTCTGAAGAAAGAACATCTTTTCTGCTGCTGGAATGTTTTTTCTCTCAATTAATGTCTGAAAGGATGATTTCCAATGGCTGAACTTCAGTGCATCCCCACTGAAAATGGTTGGTTCTGGTATGGGTAACCTGTTTGCAGACAACGCCTCAGCTAAGACTTTCACGAGCTCCACTGTGTCTTTCTGAGAGTCACCCTTTGAACTTGGAGCTGTGTCAGCGTATTGATTCACAGACTGTTTCCTAACTCCTTGATCCAGATGAGTTACTTCAGGACACGCAGGTACTGCTTGTGTTGGATGAAACTCATTTTCATCATACACCTTAAGCCTTGCTTTAGCTGCATGTAACCTTTTAAGTTCTTCTAAACGCTCAACCTCTCTTTTCAAGTTCTCCACAGAACGCTTTCTCTCAACATTCTCTTCTTGTTGTCTCCTTAAAAGAGCAGCTTCTTGTTTTTCCTTCATGATTTTACGTTCAGTCTCTTCTCTTTCTCTCTCAAGGCGACGAGTGTAAGCAGCAGTTTCTTGATCTGCTGTTATTAACTTATTCTCAGCCTCAAGTTTCTCCAACTCTTCTCTACGACACTCTTGCTCAGCCATAATCTGCAACACAGCCCGTGTGGCTGCATACTCTGCTGCTGCTTCTTGTCTACTGAGTGCGGATGCTACAGAGTGACTCAAAGTCCTTTTAGAGTGGTCAGAGACCGGAAGTGAAACACTAGAACTTGAAGATGCGAACACTGAACTAGCATCAGGCCAAACAATCTCCTCCCTTTCCCCTCGTGTCTGTGACTGTGCATTTTTGATTACAATCTTGGTTACTGACACAGCCTTATCCAACTTATGACGCATGTCATGAGGTGGACTATCTGTACATCTGTACTCATCATACACACTGTTTAGTGTTAACAGTTCCTTTTCTACAGAACTAATGTGTTCCTGCAGAATGTCATTAGGATCCTGTCTCATTACAGATTTTTTAGCCAACTTAGTTAAGGCTTTCCATCGTTCGTAGATGGTGTCAAAACGTAGCATGAGTCCCTCTAACCTTTCTCTTTGAAAGACTTTTCCCCTTTCTGTTAATGTACGGGCTCTTTCACTTCGACGAGGTTCTTCATGTTGCTCTGTAGCCACGTCTGCTGGTTCTGGCTCTGCAGCATGTTCTGTATTGCTTTCAGTCCTTTCATCAGGTTTCAACATTTTGATTTATAAATGGTAGTTATCCCTATTCTAACTTCAATATAACAGAATTTTCTTACATATCTAAATCAAACATAAACCCAGAAACTTCAATAACAAAATTAAAAGGAAACTTATATATATCAACTTATCAAATGTCAAATGTCAGTCTTTGTCACACTTCAAAACAAACACTTGTTTATCCGTCTTGTGAACATCTTCTCGAACTAACACAGGTGCAAAAGCGTTTTTTTTTTTGTAGCTTATCTGCAGTTCCCGTCTTGATGAACTGGCGGGACGGTCTGGTGACGTCACGCTGATGAGCAGGCTCCGAGTTTGACTTTTCGCTCCCTCATGAAACACGGGACCACGGTTCTTCATACAGATGAATTTATTGGCTCTTTATCCACAACTTCAACAACTCCACCAACTTCGCCAACTCCACCGTCAAACTGACAGAACAAATAAATACACATATAAATTGTATAGACATTTCACAGAAATATAAATAATACAAACAAACATACCTCGCTGGCCGCATATATAATGAGGGAGGGATGTCCGTGAAGGAACAACAAATATTCAAAACACTTTAACAGCTCTTAACTTCACTTGAACTTCTTTTCTTTGCGATTCACACGTCTTTTCCAGCTCTCCTGTGTTCTCATTAGAATTGTCCGTGCACAACACATCACGCCACAAAGGTTCCGCTTTGGTTTTCCTATTTAACTAAACAAAAAACAACACAAAAAAAAAATACAACCTAGCGTTGCAGCTAAACTGGTTTTAAGGCCAACCACAGCACAGAAACTGACTTGCTGAAAGTAATGAATTACCTTTTAATTGCTGTGGACTCTGGAAAATGATCGATTTTAGTTTTTTTAGATCTCAGTGCAGCATTTGATACAGTTGACCACTCAATTTTGTTTCAGCGTCTGAATTCTTGGGTTGGTTTTTCTGGCACAGTTCTTAACTGGTTTTATTGTTATTTATTGGACAGGTTTTCATCTGCAATTCTTGCTCAACTAAGGTGTAAATGACATGTAGCGTTGCCCAGGGTTCGGTACTGGGACCTCTGCTATTTTCAATTTACCTGCTGCCACTGTAATTGGCCGAGATAACCTTAATTTTCATTTTTATGCCGATGATACTCAACTTAACTTATCCTTTAAACCTGGTGACCTTGGTCTTTTAAAGAATCTCAATTGCTGCATTGCTGATATTAAAACCTGGATTGCCCAAAATTTTCTGCAGTTGAATATGGACAAAACTGATGTGATTAGTTTTGGTTCAGTTGAGGCCCAAAATGGTGTGGCTTCGAAATTGGAGTCTCTGTCTAACAATGTTTCTACAAGCTGCAGAAATCTGGGGGTGATATTTGATACTGATTTGAAATAGGAGACACATGTTAAATCGGTGGTCAAATCTTGTTTCTGGCAAATACATAGATTATACAGGATTTTTATGGCCCGCAGCAGCAGTCACTGACTGCAAGGACCATATTGTTTTCACAGTTGGAACGACTTTGCCGCCTTTCAGCGAGAATTTGACCAAAACGTGCACACACCTGGGATAAATTGCAAATTAATTTTCCACAAAGTCGACGTCACCCCCCCGAAGACGATGACATCACGGCCAGTGATCCCGTCGAAAAAATGAATGGGTCGAAAATAGCGTGTGAGGCCGAACAAAATGTACTTCAAAATACAGTTGGGAAACCCAAACACACGTGTTGGGGATATCCCAAAGAAGTTTTGAAATCATTATGGGATGGCCACACGACCTACGGCTTGGCGGCCATTTTGTGGCGAACTCTGAGAATTGGTGATTTTTGTGTTTTCCCACGATATGGGAAAACAACACTTTTGTTGTGAATTTCACGCAATTGCACACACTTGCTGCCAGCTCCAGTCTACAAACACCACAGAAGTGTCGTTGACCTTTGACCTTGGAAAAGGCCGCCATCCTGCACTTAAAAAAGAAAGCCCCTTTAGCGCCACATATAAACGAAAACTCGTCCTACGGATTTTTTGCCATTGTCTCGTAACTTCTTAGGCATCCATAGCAAGGTGATGTGGACAAAATGTTGGAATTAGAAGTTGTAGATTTTGAACGGCGTGTGCGTGGCGAATTCGCAACCGTTGCCATCTTAGCTAGCTCGCACATTTTTTATCGGAATGTCGTGAAGAGGAAATATGCGATTCCCTGGCCCACGCTGAACAAAACGACGTTACGCACGACAAGATCGATGAAGGAATGTGGGCGTGGTAAGCAAAAAACCGTCGCAAAAAAATATTCCGACTCGTCAAAAACGACTAAATTCTGAATTTTTTTTTTTTTAGGGATTGACAAACAAAACCAATAAACCTTTGTCCGCGATATCCAAAGGAAGTTTTGAAATCATTTCGGGATGGCGACACCACCTACGGTTTGGCGGCCATTTTGCGCCAAAGTCTGCAATCTCGCCATTTTCGCGTTTTTACACAATATGAACTTTTTTTCCAGGGATTTTCACGAAATTTCCCACACATTTTGCAAGAGCAAGTCCACAACTACCTCTGGAGTTTTGTCGACCTTTGACCTCGGGAAAAGGCCGCCATCTTGAATTTTCTATAAAAAACACCTTTACCACTGGATTCAATCGTAAGCTTGTCGTTGGAATTTTCAGCGGTCATCTCGAAACTTTTTTTTGAGCATCAACGGTGGAAGGCGGGTTGCGTCTGCGGGCCATACAACGCCGCTTGTGGCTTTAATTTTTATTTGATTTGAAGTGGTTTATTTCTTTGGAGTGATATTTCTGCCACCAAGTTGCACACAAAACTTTCTAATTTGCACACAAAACTTTCTAATTTGCACACAAAACTTTCTAAGTTGCACAAAAAACTTTCTAAGTTGCAGGTGAAAATATTAAATATTTGCTTTTCAATAATTTATTATTATGCTTTAATATATTTTTTTTGTTTTCAATTTTTTTTTTGCTTTCAAAAACTTTTTTTGTCTTTCGAAAACGTTTTTTGCAAAACACATGTTTTTGCGTGCGTTGTGTCAAATCTCGCTTTTGTCCTATCTTTGATTTTACTGCCCAGTTTGAGCGGGACTTAGCGTGATATGACTGCCACTGGCATCGCCAAAAAGAAATTTGCATGCGTTGTGTGTCATCTCACTTTTTTTCTATCTTTGCTGAGTTAAGTTTCGGTTTGACGTGACAAAGCTGCCATCGAACAGCCTGCTGATTGGTCCAGATTCTAACCAATCAAGTGTCTCTATCTCATATTGACGGTACTCTGAGGCAGACATGGACTTTGGACTTTGTGTCGGTTCTGTTCGTACAGGGTTCTGCCGTTTTCAACCATTCTGACCCGTTTCTTTCAGAATAAAACCCAGAAGGAGCAGAGTTTTGTATTTATTTATGTCAGTGTAGCGACCAACGTGTTAAAAATGTCTGCAGCAGAAAAAAACATATCAGAGCTCCGACTCCGTCCAGCAGGGAAGCAACACTTTTTAAGATTTGTATCTGAACTATTGTTTTATTTTAGTCACTAATTGTTGAAATATTAAGAGAAAATAGCATTTTTTATGACCAATATTTTTTAACTTTGGACAAGTTCTAAAACAGAAGACACTGTCAAAATGATAATAAAAGTTAAAAATGCCTCTTCTGTTATATACGTTGAGTCTACTATGGTGAGCCATAATTCTTTTGCCTATTATTGCTGTTCATCTGATCCCAAACACGTGTGCAGCATGATCTGTGAGTTCACACCACATGTGTAACTAAAAATCACGTTTGTGAAGCACTTACTGTGCATTTCTGATACATTTATTGTGAATTTCTAAAATGTTTTTGTGAAAAACAGTGTGCACATTTGTGAGAAACACTTATTGTGCATTTGTAAAACATTTAGTGTGCATTTGTGAAACACAATGTGTGTGTTTGTGAAACACAGGGTGTGTATTTCCGAATTTATTTTTCACGTTTGCATAAAATGACATTTGTGAATCGGAGCGTGTGTATTTGTAAAACCGGTTGTGTGCATTTCTGATTATTGAGACTGAAATAACTCCATACCAGTGGCAGTCATATCACGCTAAGTCGCGCTCAAAGTGGGCAGTAAAATCAAAGATAAGACAAAAGCGAGATTTGACACAACGCACGCAAAAACATGTGTTTTGCAAACGCAAAAAACGTTTTCGAAAGCAAAAAATACGTTTTCGAAAGCAAAAAAAAGTTTGAAAGCAAAACAAAATTTTCACCTGCATCATGGAAAGTTTTGTGTGCAACTTAAAAAGTTTTGTGTGCAACATAGAAAGTTTTGTGTGCAACTTGGTGGCAGAAATATCACTCCATATATTTCAAGCAATCACAATGACGTATCAAACTTGGGATAATTAGACATAAAATTAATTATTGCTTGAAAGTGGAAGGAAGCGAATTTATATAATCCCACCCCTGTTCTACCGTAACCATTTTATTATATGATTTCTCATGTAATAAATTAAGAATCCTGAAGTATCAATAAAGCACATGACAAAGATGAATTACTTAAAATATTATGTAAAAAAATAGATAGGAGAGCATAACCCCTCTCCTATCAAAAAAATGTCTCGAGATGGTAATTCACGCTTTAATTTGTTCCCACTTGGACTATTGTAACGCACTCTACACATGCCTTTCACAGCAGAGTGTGTATCAACTCCAGACTCCTAACTGGAACCAGAATGAGAGATCATATCACTCCAGTTTCAGCGTCTCTGCACTGGCTCACAGTCCATTTTAGAATAGATTTTAAGATTTTAATGATTGTTTTTAAAGCCCTCTGCTGTCCGGCCCCTAAGTATCTGGTTGTTCTGCTTGTTCCTTATGTACCTGGACGCAATCTTAGATCTTCAGCAAAAGGCCTTTTAACAATCCCACAATGCAGATTGAAGACCATGGGAGACAGAGCCTTTGCTATAAGAGCCCCAAAACTCTGGAACAGTCTCCCTCAAGGGATCAGGCTCACTGAGTACCTACCAGTTTTAAATCTCTTTTAAAAACCCACCTCTATATGCGTGCGTTTAATGATTTCACTGGTTCTTAAATTTAAACTTATGATTTTATTGATTTTTAACGCTATCACTGTTTCGTGCTGGGTTTTATTTTTACGTCCGGTACTGTTTTTAATCAGGATTCTGTCTTATGTTAATTGTACAGCATATTGTAATCTGGATTTCAAAAAGTGCTATATAAATAAAGTGGATATATTCAATATATAAATATTGGACACTAATGACAGATGGAGGGATGGATGACGAGTGAATGAAAAGAGTGGCTGGCTTTGCCTCTGTTGAACTTTAACAGTTTAGTTTCTCCTCCGTCTTTGATCCAGTTATGACTGTCTGATCCCCTCCCATCCAGCAGGTGGCGGTATATAGCATCTACATTTCAGGTTTAAGTTTCCCTTTAATGCATTGACTGTATAATTCTCAATTACTGTCACTGCTTTAATGATGAAAAGTCTGTCTACTGGTAGAAATTAGACCGATAACAAAAGCATAGTTAATTTTGTTATTGTATTCAGCTGATATTCTGTACTATTGCAGTTATGATAACTCATTGCGAAATTCGTTTTTATTGGTTTAGTTCAGGCAATAATAATAACAAAGTTATTAATTGTATTCGTTAAACTAATAATAGTGGGTTTGCTGATGGTCTTAGGACAAAATCATTCAGCATTTGTTACTTTAATTTTCCTCGCAGGCTTTTTGTCCGCTGCTGCTATCCGTCATACCCGGAAGTGCTCTGTGAGAAGGTCGACATAATAAAGCAACACGACTCCGCCTGCATACATGGGCAGTTGAATGTTTAGTGCTGATTGACGAACATAGTGAAAAATGTCCGGAGGGTCTCAGCTGGAGAACGCTAACCCCGTCATCTTCCAGCGGTCCGGGGAAAGGCAGCTGACGGCGGCCGACGAGGACGAAGACGTCCATGATCCCATCGACGACCGGGAAATATTTGATATCCTTTTTAATTTAAAAGCACCAACTTAATACAATATTCGTTTTAGTTACAATCCCTGGTATTTGTACGAAATCTCAGGATCTCTTTTTCTTATTTTAAGATTACACAATTTGACAAAGTTTGGCATATATATTCCACAAATCTGATAAAAAGGGCGGTTTGGAGCTTGAAAACATTTAAAGTCCCACTCCGATCATCCTCTGGTCTGTTTTGAAACGTCCCCAGTGGGTTTTTAGTAATGATTATACTGTTCTTAAACAAAATCAGAAAACCTGTGTCGTTTTGTGGGACGTAGTTTCTTCAGAGCGGCAGCAGGAGTTCATTAGAAATGTGACTGTTGGCATGGAAAAAGCCCCCCTCCACTCCCCGTCATCCATCTGTTTACATGCTCTCCCCTAGCTTACAACCACTCACAACAAACCTGGTGAGTAATAATGAAGCTCTCTAGTCGAACAGTTTAGATCCAGAGTCCAGCTCAGACGAGGAAAACAAAGACATACAAACAAACCTGTTTTGTCCCTTACGGGGTCACTGCTGGAGCCTATCCCGTGACGGCAAAGGACGCCCTGGACAGGTCGCCAGTCTGTCTCAGGGCCACAATCACACACACTAACATTCTCACCTAGGGACAATTTCGAGTGACCAATAAACCTATGAAGCATGTTTTTAGACGGTGGGAGGAAGCTGGACTTCCTGGAGGAAAACCCAGCCGGGACTTGAGCCTGACCCCCCCCCCCCCCCCCCCCCCCCCCCCCGCAGACCTGCAGGTGCATCAGAATGGAGCAGAGCAGGAGGACTGTGGCATGGCCCGCGTATTTTCCACATCACAAATACGATCTTTTCCAAACAGTATAGAATTATTCAGAAACGTGCAATTGAGCTTAATTTTCTCTATATATGTCCTCCATCATGAGAAAAAAGCCACAATAATGTGTTAAAAACACCATTTTCGTCAATGTGGGTTTTTTAAACAGTTAAATTCTTCAAATTGTCAGCAAAAACAGTGAGAAACAGTTGTTTTGTTGTAGCGTAAGGAGGGGGGATTCTTTAAATTGTCATACTATAAAAGATGAGGTCTATTATAGCTACAATTAAACTGTGAGAGACAGAATGTAAAAAAAGGCAGGAAATCACACAGTTTGATTTTTAAATAATTTATTTGTTTAATGATCCAGAAAATAGGCATTTAGTCAATAATTAAAGTTTGTTCCAATACTTCATAACTGGTTTTGAATGACAGAAGTCAAACATTTTAGATTTTCATGAGATTTGAACAAACTTTCGCTGCTATTTTGGCCCATTCCTCCATGCAGATCTTCTCGAGAGCTGATGTGATGATGTGGAGCTGTAGCTGGAAAACACAGATTCTCTGTTGGACTGAGGTCCAGAGACGGGCTAGATCCCTCCAAAACCTTCAAAAGCTTTTTATCTGCTGGTTTCCTGGGTGATGTGTTTGGGATCCTCAGAGCCATCCATGTATCATCCTTGGCGTTTTCACTCATAGCAGGAGGTTTTCGCTCACGTTCTCACTTGACTTCATCCTTTCCTTCATATGGATCAGTCCCCCTGTCCTCTTTATGGTTTCACCCTCATGCTTCACAGTGGGTATGGTATGCTTGGGACTCAACCCAGCATTCTTTCACCCTCAAACACAGCGAGTGGCGTTTATTTACTCTACAATCAACTGCTTCTTTATTGTAGATTGGTTCATTCCAGTTTTTCTTCCAAGTCTACAATTGTGTCTCTGGTGTCCTTTGACAGCTCTTTGGTCTTATCCATAATGGAGAGGTCTCAGTCTGACTGTTTAAGGGTGTGGACAGGTATTTTTTTATACAGATCACCAGTTAATACAGGTAACAAGTGGAACACATTTCATTATACAAATACATTGTTTAAAAATCATATTGTGAATTTATTTTTCCCTCTTTGTTTTGTAGATTCTGTCTCTCTCAGTTGATGAACAATACAGTCTAAACTCATCTCTTTAGGTGGCACAACTTGCAGAATCTTTTTTTTTCTTTACTCCAACTATTTCGAGTCTTTTTCTCATGGAGCCATAAGTTTAATTCAGGCCCGGGGGGGGTTGACGGGTCGGGGTCTCCGCTGAGGCCATCGGCGGTTTCCCCGGCCGGTTGGCTGCCTCGGTCCCGTCGAGGCCTGACCAGGGCTCTTCTAGGGCCGGCGTTTGGGGGTGGGGGCCTGGGCTTGCTCCGGGGGGGGGGTGACGCTTTCTGGCTCCTCTCTCTCTCTGTGGGGTGGGTGGTGCTGGGCCTGGGGTGTCGGCGCCTCCGGGGGTGGGGCACCTGGGCTGGGTGGCCCTGGCCCCTTTGCTGGGGGGGGGGCTGGGGGACAGCTGTTTGACCACTGGGGGACAGTCTACCAGCTGTCCCCAACTTACCCCCTTCCTCATATAACCTCATATTAGGGTGAGGGGGTGGGGGGTCTAGCCTGCGATGCGCCTTGGGGGGGGGGCTACTTGGCAGTGGCCCCCCTCCTATGGTTGCCGTACGGAGTGGGCCCCCCCTCTTTCGGTTTTATTTGCACCTTAGACATGTAGGGTCCTTGGTAGGGGGGGTGCTTGGACATCACTGCCAGCAAGCAGCAGATGTCCTCCTGGCACCCTACCCGCCAATTTTAACCGCACCTTAGACATTTAGGGCCCCTTGGTGGGGAGGGTGAGGGGACATCACTGTGAGTAATCAGGAGATGATGATTAGGAGATCCCCTTAGTGCCCTTCTCGCCAATTTTAACTGCACCCCCCTTAGTACACACACCCCTCCCCCTTCAATATATACATTCCAACATAAACACACACACATGCACACACACACCCTTTCAAACACACATACACACATTTTGCAAGGAAGGTGGGACCTGGGTCCATCTGTCCCCTGCCCCTTCCCTGGTGGGGGGTGCGGGCCCCTTGGCGATGGCGGCCGTGTCCCTTGGGTGCTGGCTCCCTGGGCCCGGCGGTGCTCTCTCCGCACGGTGGGGGGGTTCATATTACACCTGAGCCGGGGGTGTTCGTGTCCCTGGGGGGTGGGTCCTGGTCCTTGCCCCTGAGCGCTGGGCCCCGCCAAACTTCCAACATGGCCGAGCCTGGTCGGGCCATATTTATAACACCCCTTGTGGGCCGCCCTTTTTTCCCCGGGGTTCCCCCCTCCTGGGCGGGGGCGGCGGGCCCCTGCCTTGCTCCTCCCTGGACCAACCGTGGGCCGGGCGGATGGCTGCCTGGAGTGCGGAGCGGGTCTGCCTTGGGGGGTCCTGGCTCGTACCTGGGGTAGGGGCGGGGGGATGCCCGGAACTCCTGGGTGGTGGTGGGGTGCTCGTCTGGGGCTGTGGGCGTCCTTCTCCGGTGGGGCCCTGCGTTGGGCGCTCCCGGCGCGGCGGGGGGGGCTGCTCTCCTGGTTGGGCTGGGGCGGCGCTCTCTCTCTTTCCCTCCGTGCCTCCCTGCTCTCTGGCTCTGGGGGCCTTGCGGCGGTCCTGCTGGCCCTGGCCTGGGTGGCGGGCTTGGTCGCCCGGGCGGCGGTTGTTCCCTGCCGGTTCCCGTGTGGCGTTGGGGGGATTTCGGCTGCCGCTGCTGCTGCGGTGGGGGTCTTGGGGTGGGGATGGCTGGGCACTCTCCCTCCTTCTTGTCACGTTCCACCATCCATTTTAGCAGAACATAAACACTCACCTGAGCACAGGTGTTAGCTCACCTTTGGGCTAATAGTTTGCACGATTGAATGACTGAAATATTTCACACTAGTTGGTTTTAAGGCATAAGTATGCGTGTGAACACTATCTGTTTTGTGTACATGTCGACAGGTGGACATTTTTGCAGCTAGCAGGTGTGTTTATAACATTTGACTGTGTGTGGACAGGCCCCGCCCTTTTTGTACTACATTTGAACCTTACCATAATGATTAACAACCAGTAAACTTGTTGCTCTATGCTGCTTCATGGTCTTACCCCCCTTCCCCTCCTATTATCACCCTCCTACCCCCCCCCCCCCCCCCTCTCTAACGTCCCTCTCTCTTCTTCACCTCTTTCCTTTTCCGTCCGGTCCAACACCAAAGATTTTCAAACATGATTGAAATTAATAAAGTTTGGCCTCAATTACAAAAGGGGTTTATTCAGACATACCTTTGGTTTATCTGAAGATTAATAACCCCTCTTGTTAAAGTAAAATATGTCCAACACAAGAGGCCCTCAGCTCTCATCTGCCTGCCTAGCTGTTGGACAGGACAAGTAAAAAAATAAATAAATAAAATAATTCAGGCCCGGTTCTGTTTGTTTTAGAAGGGGTTTTGTTAAATCATTCAAAAGCAAAGTTTGGTTTGGGTTTGCAGACGTGTTCCTTTCTGCTTCTGTGTTCCTTAACTATTGTCCACATCTGATCCGATCCATCAGCGACCCGGAGCATCCTCTGTCCCTGGAGGAGCTCAACGTGGTGGAACAGGTCCGAGTCCAGGTATGAGTCTTCATCCGGGGACGTTTTTCCACAGAGGAACGTCTAGAGCTGTGAGGGTGTGGGATTTTTGATCACCGCGGTGACGAACCAGCAGGGGGCGCGGTGTCGCGGTTAACCGCAATAACAGTAAAAAAAGGTTTCCCTCCCCCAGAAGCCCTTGAAGTCTGAACACAGAACTAGCAGAAAAGGGAAATTATCAGCAAAGATGAACTTGTTTTTTATAGTTCCAATCACACACCATATGCAGAACCTCCAAAAAAAAAGGTGCAGTGATGCGGTTGTCGTCACACCCCTGGAAACATCTGACTCCATGTCCACTGAAGAGTAAGACTCTAAGAATCCAGATGCTTCGTTCCATCCTCCTGTTTGTACAGGTCCAGTCCATCAAGTGGCACCATAAAGGAAATAGTGAGAAACAACATTCATCTTCATCACGTGAGCTGATCCATAGTGAATGAAAACACCACCGTTTTAAAATGGGATGTTTTTAAATGCAGTGAAATGAAACAAAGACAAACAACAAAGTATTAGAGTCAAGTAAAACATGTAAAGCTGAAAAACATTTTTACCAGAACAAACTCAAAGAAATTCAAGAAAGGTCTTTATTTTATGAGAATAAAATACTAAGACAACTACGACAATAGAAACAACAAAAAGAATAGAAATTGTGTTTCAGTCTGATAGACATTATAAGTGAGTGGTTCCACAAATAAGTAAATACTACGTCATTTAGCAAGTCAACATTGTTTTAGTAGAATTAAAAGTTGTAAAATGACAACTTCTCATACTTTTACAGCTTTATTATAATGTCTTTATTTGCTTTGTTGGAGAGACTTTCTTACTTTAGCAGTTTTTTAGAATGTTTTGCTCTTGTTTGGTTTTTTTACTGTCTGTTTTTTTGTATTGTAAGTTTCTCCTCTCAGTCTATATCTGAAGGAATCTAAAACCCGATTCCCATAACAAGACAGAGCTTTAAAAAATGGACATTTTAGAGATAGCTGTTTGATCTTCTGCAGTCACATGTGAGGATGACACCCGGCTGAAGTTGAATGGGTTCTTCACGTTTATCCTGACGCTCATCCTCTGAATGAACCTGCTTTGTGTCATCCAGGCTTACAGGCCAACATGTTCTGCTTCACGCTGCTGCTGGCCTCAGATGCAGCCAGCATGTCGGAGCTCTCAAAGCTGCAGTTAGACATGGCGGTGGTAGCGTGATGGTGCGGGCCACACGCCCAGATTGTTTTCTGTTCTCTGGGTCATGTCAGGCAGAGGAAAAACTTTGATCCAGCTGTTTATCAGAGGATCATGGGATATCATTTTTTTTTCAATGCCATGTTATCCAGAGGGGTGTGGTCTAACGTACTGCTGTGTCCTCAGGTCAACGATGCAGAGAGCACCGTGAGCGTGGAGTTCACGCCCACCATCCCCCACTGCAGCATGGCTACGCTGATCGGCCTGTCAATCAAAGTCAAGCTCCTGCGCTCTCTTCCCAACAGGTTCAAGGTTGGTTCTGATTATTATTTACCTACAAATAAGATCTCATCTGTGCTTTTTTTTTATTGAAACGTGTGGATTTTTCCTGACCCAGATTGACGTCCACATCACTCCAGGAACCCACGCCTCAGAGGCTGCAGGTAGAGTCGCACTCCACCCCACCCGCATGTTCAGCTGTGGACGGTTTCATGAAACGCTCTGTCCTGGTGTTGCAGTGAACAAGCAGCTGGCAGACAAGGAGAGAGTGGCTGCTGCTCTGGAGAACTCCTCTCTGCTGGAGGTGGTCAACCAGTGTCTGACCACCAGGAGCGTCTGATCGCTCCCAAACCCCCCCCCCCCCCCCCCCCCCCCCCCCCCCCCCTCAGCGCTGACTCTTCACTGAGCCCCCTCTGTGTTTAACCAGCCGACAAAGACCTCCAGCTTGATTATTTTACAGTACAGCAGCAGAGGTCCGTCCAGATCAAGCAAGTTTTGAAAAGAAAAAATCAGAAAATGGAGGGAAAATATATAATTTCCTCAATGTTCTCATTTTGTTTTTTTAGTGGCAGATAATTCTGCAGCATCGTTGGTTACATGTAAATATTTCTGCTTTGAAAATAAAGATTTCACATTTTAAAAACACATTCTGTGTTTTTACACCGAACAATTAAAAAAAAAAAAACTTTTCTAGAGTTTCTGTTGGGCTTTGAAAACATTTTCGGGGGGAAAGTCTTGATAATGATAAAAGCTTGCAGGAAGGAGGAAGTTCATAAATGCTGTGCAGGGGGGGGGGGGGGGGGGGGGGCATGAGAGCTGCAGTCTGACTGATGAGGAGGCAAAGGGATTTTATGACAACCTGGAAGACAACAGCCAATAACAAAAGAAAATACAGTTTATTAACCTGTCCAACTTCATTACTGTATATTTCTAATTAGCCAATCGCATGGCAGCAACTCAAGGCGATCAGCTGCAGTTCTAACTGAGCATCAGAATGGAGAAGAAAGGTGACTTTGAATGTGGAATGGTTGTTGGTACCAGACGAGCTGGTCTGAGCATTTCTACTGGGATTTTCACCCACAACCATCTCTAGGGTTTACAGAGAATGGTTAGGAAAATAGAAAATATCCAGTTAGCGGCAGTTCTGTGCTCAGAAATGCCTTCATAATGCCAGAGGTAAGAGAAACTGTACAGCTGGATAACTCCAATATTCCTCACCATTATTGTTGCTCCGGTTATGTTAAGTTGGGATTGTGAGGGGCTGTGAACTAGCGGGAAAGCATGTAAACCGGTGGATGATGGGAAGTGGGGACAGGGTTGCTCCACGCCAACAGTCCTGCCCACAACTCAGAGATGAATTTCTGATGGACTCCTGCCGCTCTGCAGAAACAACGCCCTAGAAAATGATACAGTTTTTAGTTAGTTTTTAATTGTGGCTAAAAAAAAGGCATAATTATAATTAAATTAAGTTAAACAACTGGAAACACTTTGAAAATAGACCAGAAGAGGATCGGAGTGGGACGTTAAACATCATGGTGACATGTCATGGCTACTTCTGACCAGCAGAGGGAGCCCTCTTCCTGTAGATCTGGTTTAGGAAGTCCGAATAAGGGCGGGCGGGAGGTGGGCAGTCTGGTAAAAAGAAATGCAGCTTCGAGTTGACTAAAAAATAAGCAGTCTGTTATTTACTCCCCCCCCCCCCCCCCGTTTGATTGTTTCTTGCTTTTGTTTTTTATGCGTAAACCGGCTCCACTGCGGTTCGTATTCAGACCATATTTGGAGGCAGCTGCGCACAACTGACGGTTCCTGTTTGCAAAAGCTGGAGGTTATTGAGAGCATTCCTGTTTTCATAACATTTCAAAATAATGTTACACAAGTTCTTCACTGGTGTTGACTTGGACAGAAGAATACGAACAAGTGCTTCTTTCTTTTAAAAAAAAAGCTTTCAGAAGACTGAAACAGTTTTTTTCTCTTGGCATGCTGCACATCTGGAAACGTTGCATCCCTGCTGTTGAAACCCGGATAAAGAGACTGCACAGCTGCAAAAGCTGCAACCAGAGCCATGTATGCAGGGGTTGAGTCAAGGCTGGACGTCCACTTCAGACACAGAAACGGCCTTTTTAATAATTCATGCTGACTGTTGTTGTTCTAGCTGCTGCAATGTTCTTTCAGGTTCCACTCTTCAGATCACAGTGGGCTACATTAAACAGATCATTAAACATATATGGATTCATCTAAACATTTATTTTGTTATTCCAAAAAACACAACATGATTTAGTAAATTAACAAAAAAAAAAAAATTAGTAGAAGGAAGAAATGCAGAACAACAGATAATAATCACAAATTCATCAATGTACAGCTTAACTTATATGTATTTATATAATTTTATCTTAAATTAATTTTTAAAATGGTTAATGAATAAAAATGGGTCAAACTAAATACAAAATCTAGCCTATGTGTGTATATATGCATGTACACAACAATTGGAAATTCTGTCAATATATTGTTTAGTTTTTCACTTGATTGTGTTTTGATATATTTTAAAGATGTTGTACATTTTCAGTTTTTAATCTTTCATTTTCTTGGGACGTCCAACATCTGCAGAAGAGGATTAGGTTTCTATGCCCTTTTTTTTCCTTTCTCCATGCCCATCATCCTCTTCCATAAAATTCCATACAAAGTTACCTAAAAGTTTTTGCATCAGCAGAAAAAATTACCACCTTAAGATTTAAGGTGGTATTATTCCTCGGATGTAGTTTTCTCCCACATGGGTTAGCAGCTGAACCGGGAGACCTTCAGCAGTGACCTTCAGTGGACTCCTGTGGTCTCCCTTCTCCTCTCCTCTCCTCTCCTCTCCTCTCCTCTCCTCTCCTCTCCTCTCCTCTCCTCTCCTCTCCTCTCCTCTCCTCTCCTCTCCTCTCCTCTCCTCTCCTCTCCTCTCCTCTCCTCTCCTCTCCTCTCCTCTCCTCTCCTCTCCTCTCCTCTCCTCTCCTCTCCTCTCCTCTCCTCTCCTCTCCTCTCCTCTCCTCTCCTCTCCTCTCCTCCCCTCCCCTCTCCTCCCCTCTCCTCTCCTCTCAGGCGAGTTCAACCCGTGGCGTCAGGGCTCTGCTTGGCTCCTCTCTGGGATTGGCTGCTGGCGTTTCCTCCACCCGCATAACCCCGCAGAACCCGCCAGTCTCTGAGAGATCACCGGCAGCGCCGCAGACGGAGATCTTCCACAGGTAGGCTAAGACACGATCCCCTGAAGCTCGGCGTGTGGCTGCGGGCGTGGAGGCGCCGAGCAGCGGCGAGCAGAGACTTCAGTCCAGCCCAGAAGTTTCCAGAGCAACTTAGGGGAAGGTGAAGAGGTCAGGACCTCAGGCAGAGGCCTGGGCAGACTGGGGTGCAGGTCAGGATCTGCAGCAGATCACCTCCGCTGACAGAGAAGTCCTGCAGGAGCAGCATGTCTGAGTGGAGCTGAATGTGAGGACTTTGTGTACCAGAGCTGCTGGACTCCTCTGAGGAGACGGAGCGTTCCTCCTGTTCTGTTTAATGGGCCCCAGGATGTAAATGCTAATTCTGAGCAGAACCAAAGTGCTTTTTCACAGAAGACTGAAAGAACCCGCGTAGAGAAGAACTGTAGAAACCAGGAGAGGCCTGCTCTCATCTCCTCTGGCCCGTCCCACTGATGACAGCATGTGACAGTCACACTCTGCTGTTTTGCTCTCATCTTTTCTCTTTATTGGAACTAATTAGAATCTTTTAACATATTACCAACAAATCCCAAAATATCTTAAATCCACATTTACAACTGAAAGATTCGTTTTTTAGTTTTATTTATTTAAATTATTCTTTTAAAGACCCCCCCTCCCTCCAATGAGGAGTGAGGAGCAGAGGAGAGGAGCTGGTGTTCCACATGGGAAAGGCCGTTGATGAAGCGTTTGGGAGGTGACAGTAAACGGTTTCAAGTGCAGAGAATTTCTCTGGTGATGTTTTTTAAGAGAAAGTGAGATTTTCCGAGTCCCGAAGCTGCAGATAAGACAGGAAGAGCCTCACACTGATCCTCTCTCTTTTTTAAGCATAAATACAGTTTCATATCAAGTAATGCTAAGAGGAAGGACACCTTCAGGTCAAATCAAGGTCACACACCCGAGTGTCTCAGATTAGTTCTGCTCTTCAGGCCTGAGATGTGCTCAGGAACACAGAGGGGGTTTATGCCCCCACCCCCCAGTGTCGGTGCGGACCCTCAGCCATGGAGCTGGTTTATGGATGCGGTTAGAGAGGACATGAAGAGGTTTGCTGTCAAAGAAGAAAATAATCCTTTCAACGTAAACAACATGACAGAGATGATCCATTTTAGCATCTTGACGATGATCTGCTGTTTTCTGATCACAGCTGAGCCGCTTTTTTTTCTTTCTATAACTCTGTAATGTTTAAAAAGCAACAGCAAACAGTGGTGGGAGGCTCATGATTTGGTTAAATTAAGGACAAATAGCATTAGCTGTTAATTAAGTTATGTCTTAAAATGAGCAAAAAAAGAGTTTTGTGTCTTTAAAGTAGTTGTATTTTTATAAATCCCCCAAATCTAAAAGGAACACTAGAATTACATCTTTAAATATATTAACATGTCCTTAAAATAATATGTAAATTATGAGTTAAATGAAGCTGTCAATTTTCCCCAAATTAAGCTGTGTGTCTTAGAAAAAAACCACACAGTTCTTACAAATCATAGTAGTAGTTTTAGGGGCTGACATCTGGACGTAGTTTTTTAAAGTTAACAAAGAAAACATTTGCTCAAAAATACAGTAAAAACATATTTTGTCCGATATATTTCTTAAAATTTGATGTTTTCAAGCTCCAGTAACTCAAGATACTCAAGATTTATTGTCCTAAAACAAATCGTCAATGTCGTTACCAAGGATTTAGTTTTGTCTTCTAACAAGTGTCATTAGATGTCGAATGAACAAACATGACAAAAGTACTCGATGAGAGTTTGTGTTTTGCAGGGATGAAAAGGTGTCAGGCCAGATGTCATAGGACTTTTATGTCTTTGTGAATTACGTCTTGTCTTTCAGTGTTGCCTGAAATACTCGTCTTAAAGTGCTGCTTGTTCTTGCATGGCAGCAACAAACACCGTAGTGGAAGCAGCGGTCCCACTACAGAGCCCTGTGGTACACCATGACTGTTTTTAGAGTGTGGGAAATACAAAGATGACATCAAGCAGCCTAAAGTTGGTTCTGTTAATGTTGGGTTCAGTAAAGCCTGACGTCCTACGAGCTGAAATTATAATTCATCTGAATTTTGACCTAATTTAGTAATTGAAACGAATCCTTCATTTCTTGGGTTATTTAAAAAATAGGGCGAAAAAAGTAAACAGATGGGTCAAAAGTGAATAAACATGTTTTTGAGGATATCTCTGAACATTAGGAAACAAAGACACTTAGAGGCCAAGTTCAGTTTAAAAGCAAAATGAGTTACAGTTACTCAAATGCATCAAAGCAAATGTAATTTAGACAACAACAAACCTCCTCTCTTGATTTTTGTCAAATCAGAAATGAATTGTGCATCAGATAGTGAAATGTTTCATTATTTTAGCAGTACTACCCATGCAGCCCCACCAGACAGTGGCCAGAAACTTAATGCACACATTTGTGGTGCTTCAGCGAAAACGTACACGGTAAAAAACACACAACTGTCATTTAGTTTGATGAGAATACATCTAAAGTTACTACTTTTTGACACTCTGTAGAGTTAGATTTTTTTAATAGTAGAGTTTTAAGATGAAATATATTTTTTTCCTTTTCTACCAGCAAACTCGTTGCTGTTCATTCAACTATTTAAAGTGTCATTCCGATCTTTAAAAGTGTTCCCAGTGGTCTTTCGATGATGACGGTGCCATTTTCAGACACATTTAAAAAACCTGTGTCGTTTTCTATAGGACATAGTTTCTGCAGAGCGGCAGGAGTTCATTAGAAATTCACCTCTGAGTTGGGGCGGGACCTTTTTTTGCTTCTGATTTACAATAAAGAAATGTTCAGAAATTTAATTTTAATCTGGATTTTCTTTATAAATGTCCTCCACCATTGGAAGAATGTCACTTTAGCAGCTTTTTGGTAAACAGATGCAGATGAAAGAAACCAGACTTTCAGGTTTACATTTAATTTCCTTTTCTGACTAACAGATTCTTTCAGCGCTCATTAGAACAGGAAATTATTCACAAGAAGCTTCACACTTTTTTTTATCATTCTGGACTGAGTTAATCAATCGTTTTGCTCTGCATGCAATAATACAAAGAAGTTAGAAAAGGGCTGGTGTTTTTTTTATTTTCTTGTTTGAATACCCACTCCAGTGGAAATGTTACTTTAACGTGTTCGTGTAGCATTATTCTCATGCATTTCTGAGTATTTCTTTATTCAATTTGTTGTGAACCAGGAGCAGAGAAAAGAAATGCCGTTTAAAAATGCTTGTAGTTATGTAATATCTAAAATTAACTGTCCCACAGTCTCTCTGCTCTGCTCCATTCTGATCATCCACTGTCAGACAAAGAGATCCATGAACGTCTTTGTTTTCCCCGTCTGAGCTGGAATCTGGATCTAAACTGGACGGCTGGACAGCTCTCACCTTGGTTGCTATTTTTGTTGTACCAGTAATGTTAGGTTGGTGGTGTGAGGGGCTGTTAGCTAGCAGGACAGCATGTAAACAGAGAGCTCGGTGGGTGACATGAAGTGGCACCGGGATTGCTACGTGCTAAACAGTCCCGCTCACAACTCAGAGTTAAATTTCTATTGAAATCCTGCCGCTCTGCAGAAACTATGTCCTAGAAAAGGACACCGATTTTTTGAGTCTGTCTAAAAACAGCTTTATCATATTTAAAAGATCACTGGGAACGCTTTTAGAAGATCAAAAGATTATCGGAGTGGGACAGTTTTTTTTCTTAATGTGGAACAAAAAGTTAGTGTCCCATCTTGACTGTCATCTTATATATTTAGATAGATACAAACATTAGTGCTGCATGTAGAAATATGGGAAGTGTCTATATTTACGTTCGGTGTGCTTCTTCATTCTGGTCTGAAGTTCCCTATTTGGCTTCAACCCAATCATGCAAAGAAGATTTCCAGTTATTCTCACACAGTTTGTGGTTAAATTGTCCAAAAAAAACTTCCCGATTGCTCAACAGAGAGAAGTCTTCTCCTCTTCTGAAACGTGTGCTTTCGTTTAGTCGCTCTCTGCTCTTGACATTCCTCAGGAGAACATTTGGAGACACTTCCAGCTCGGAGGGCAGGAGCTGCTTGGGTTTCAGTTTTCTCTGCTCTCAGTCTTGCTCAGACTCATCTGAACGAGCTCAGAGATGGACAGATGCACCAGTGTTCTGCACAATCTCTTGGTTCAGTGGTCGACACAGTATTTGGAGAGTGAGGAACAGTTGAAAGAAACTGCATGACTGTGCTGTCTTTGTGCTCATCCTCACTTCCTGTGTCCAACATGTGATTCTGACATCACCCTGCAGACCATGCAGACCTCTCATGTTAGCAGCACACGAGAGGAAAAAAACAGAAACTTCCAGTTCTAATAATAATAATTATAATAGTAGTAATATAATCATAATAATATAATTAATAACAACAACAATAATAATAATAATAAACTTAATTTTTGTAGCACCTTTAAAGATAAAAAATTATAAAGTTATTTTTCTACTTTGTTGAACTGCAGATGTTGATATTGAACATCTGCAGTTCCTCAGAAGACACAAGCTCAAACCACTTTAGAGAAGAAACATTTACAGTCTCACACAAAAAAATGGTCTCAATAGTTGAGTCCATTCTTCAGAAAATGTATTTTCTATGGCTAAACTCAACCCATAAATGTCCTTCTTAGTCACAACTGCCCTTATGGGTGGATACGGTCCGTCTGCGGGCCAAAATGTGCAAATCAGGTGGCCCACACAAAATACCAAGGTCAGGGATCGCTCAGTAAACCTGTAGAGTGAAAGTATTCATGCACACATTTTTCTATGGGCATGTTGGGGTGCAGTGAACACTTAAACAACATGTGACGGTGAAGTAGGTAGGACGCAGATTTGTCCCACAAATTTGTTCGTTATTTTTTAACCCCACTGAACACAACACACTGCTCAAAGGGACTTTAGGACTTTTTAGTTGACAGGTGAGTGTTTCCTGCTTCCAGACTGGCTGTTAGGAATAAGGAAACCAAAAAATAACATGAAAATAAGAAAAAGAAGCTGTTTTATTCCGTGGAACGCGCTTCATACGGAGCCAGCAGCGCCTTTGAAATGCCATGCTCCCCATGCACGGTTTACAACAGAGCATGACAAATGATAGTCGCTGCTTTCTGTCTTTGTACTACTGCTAATATATATATATATATATATATATATATATATATATATATATATATATATATATATATATATATATATATATATATATATATATATACAGTGATCCCTTGCTGTAACGCGGTTTACTTTTCACGGTTTCGCTACTTCATGGATTTGCATCGTGCATTGTGTTCTGCATTCTGATTGGCTAAAAAGTCACTCCGCTTCTTCTCTACCTGTGCGTCAATAACGTTGCAGTTTAATATGTACACGGACGTAAAACAGTTTGCCAAATTAACACTACGTACGTACAAATCATCTTGCAATTTCGGGTGTCTCTAAAACCCATAGAAAAAAGAGCGACAACAACTGCCTCTCACTATGTTCTTCTCCCGAACAAACACAGCTGCACCGCGGGCTTCAGAAGAAGAAAACACTGCAGAGCGGAGTCAGGATGCAGCAGCTCAGTCTGTAGAGCAGTGAAATACACCTGAGTCACTATTTGTCCGACTGTACTTTGTATTTTTTCATAATCATTTTAAATTTTCTCCCGTTTAATCCAATTACTCGGGTCGCGGTGGGCGGGGCTAATCTCCGCGATTTGAAGCCTTCTGTTCACATTGAGATTTCAAATTATTATTTGACAGTAAAGTACAGAAGTTTTTTGTTGAAAAAAACGTTTCTAAAGTACTTTTGTTGTGAAACGAATGCTTGAGCCAGTAAAATGGTTTCTTTCTTTTCAATGTATAATAGAGTATTTAATTGTATAATAATTGTTAAAAAAATAGAGGTTTCTACTTCACGGATTTTGCCTATCACAGGTTTTTTTTAATTAGGGTTGACAGGAGAAAGGTAGATGCCATCTATCGGTGGAGGGAGTTTCCCTGCCCCAGGTTGTCTCTTGTCCATGTCCTAAAATTGCTAGCAGACCCATACCATTGTTCTACCACTGCCATGTTTGACTGTTGCTCTCACATTCTTTTCCAGAACCCCTGTGGTAGTTTTAGCCCAGATGTAGTGGTCATGACTCATGGTGGGTCTCCTTGCACATCTTAAATTATGAACTTTGACCTTAAGTGAGTGAAGCGAGGTCTGCAGTTCTTCACTTGTTCTGCTTCGTTTGTGACCTACTGGATGAATCCCCGTTGTGATCCTGTTGATCAGTTAGTGCAGGGAAGGTTTACCATCTGTGCTTAATGAAGACCCTTAACCATTAATTCAGGGGGTTAGCAAGGGGAAGCAAAGCCAAGCATGTTTGAACATCCCTTTTTTTTCTTTTTATTAAAGGAAACACTCATTTAAGGGCAGACCTGTTTTTAGAGGCCAGTATCTTTTTGTTTTGAGTTTGTTTATAATTTATGAGGAACCATCTTTTCTTTGCACACCCAAAAACTTGAAAAAAGGGATCAGATTAAAATGAGCACAGTTCTTGGTTTTTTTGGTCTTTAACTGCAGCAAGGTTTGGTGGATTTGAGCAAACAAGTAAAGCAATTCTCACATCTCTGCTCATCTAATCTGTTACAGTGCATTGCATTTATATGTTAAAGCAAATATTGACTTCCTTGGAACTTTTTCAAACAATTTCTTGAACAGCTTTTTTTTTCCTTTGTCATACATTTCACCCTGCAGCCTTGCACAAAGATTTAAAAAAGGAAAAGACTTGCTTCCTAAAACAACAACTGCCCAAAAGGCTAATTCCTGTAATGACATCAGTTTTAAACTCGGCCAGAAAACCAAGATGCGAGTCTTTCGTCAAAGTCACATGAAAAAACAGAATGTTGTCTTTTCTTTTTGCACTGTTGGTTAAACAAGAAGCAAAAGATGTCAGTTTGTTTTCATTGTGGATTTGATGTTGGTTTATAAGCCTCCATGGAGCTAAATATGATTTCTTTAACTTTTTCCTGGAGGAATTTTGTTTCAGCCTGGAATGCTGAGGCTGCAGAGACAAAACACTCAAGCATGATGTAATGGGAAGCACAAACATGGATGCAGTCCCATACTCCTGAAGACTTTTAATTTTCTTTTCTTGTTTGCAGAGTTTGCCTTTCTGAACAACATTTTCACATTTTATGATCCCGAATTCTGGATTTCTGAAAAATCAACATGTTCAATAATTCTCATTTCATGAAGCTCTCCGTTGCTGCAGATGATCTTTCTTTGGTGCATTAGCAGTTCCTATTTAGAAACACTTTAGTTTTAAGGTTAGCTTAAGAGCAGACATGCTTTTCTTCGCTCAGAGGAGCTGGACTCTGCTAAGGAAAACCAGATGAGCACACAGGAGAAAGCTTAGCTCTGCTGCAGCAGAGAGCTGAACCCAGGCAGGCTGCTCCGACAGAGGGCTGGCACTCTGCCTCTGAACGTGTAGCGAGGCAGGAAGTGGAACACTGAGAGCACAGGAAGTGGCTGCTGTGGAGCAGCTTTAACCTTTTCTCCTCCAGCTCTGCATGCTGGGACCTTTGTTGTCAATGCATTTGCTAAATGTAAGATTGCAACATGACACAAAGATATTTTTCCACTGAGAAAAATCCTTTTCCTAAGAGAACTCATTCTGCTTTAAACTGAAGATAAAATAATAGATTACATTTCTGCTTTTTCTGTATCTAGAATAGGATCAGGTTGTGCTCATGACACCAAAACAAATGCAATGTTTGATTCTTAAGAAATAATTGGAGAAAATGCACCTTTCAACAAAGGATTTGTTTTTTTGTGGACAAAATTCAATTAAAGAGTAGATTATGCTTTGAAATGTTGAAGTGGTGCAAATCTTGTGAATCTTTATCTTTCACAGCTCTATTCCGATTCCGGTCAGTTACAACCCACAATTATTCAACAGTTCACATTTGAATTATGTCACTGCCAGATCCTGGTCCTTGTTTGGTCAAAATTGGACCTGGTTTGACTTTCAACACGCGTTCAACAGCAGCACGTTTTGTACATAGAGCCCAAACAATTACCTAAAAGCTGGCATTGTGACACGTGAATGCAAGAGTTGAAACACGGAAGCCTAAAACGCCCATGTACGCGTGTTTAGGGGTCGTGATGAGCTCCAGCCAGTGTGGGATCTTGGGTTGGGCCCTTCACGCTATTGTCTAATTATGTAGCCACAAGGGGGCCCAAGTCCTTATGTGCCGGTCCCCAGCCTGGATAAAATACGGGGTCATTATCAGGAAGGGCCCCCGGCATCAAAATCTCTGCCAAACCACCTGTGCAGATCAGTGAAAGCTGATTCCTGAAGGGATATGCTGAAAGACGATCAACATTGACTCAGTAGCCGCGGTTACATGTGCAAAATATCTTGATCGGATCAAAATTCAACCCAGAAAAACCTTTTCCGATTATAACAAACGTCTACATGGGCCACACTTTCGGTCGGAATAAATCATTTGCACATGCGCACTTCTCTTTAAAATACCGGAAGAGGACATGAGTCCCGCTGTAAACAAGCTGAGCGGCTACATACATATATATGTGGCTGCTCCGTAATATACAAGATGATCCTCTAAACGTGCTTTTATTATTGTTATAGATATTATGAAGCGCCTGTTCGCTCATCATTTTATTTTTAATCCGTGTGGTCAGTGCTTTTTTTGTTGCGGAGCGGAGATGGAAGAAGGGTTAGGAGAAGGCTAACAGGGCTAACAACATTAGCCTTGGAAGAACATAAAATCCATGCGGGGAAAGCTGCAATTGTCATCTTGGCTGCACGTAAATATGTGGGAATATCATCAGCCTTTATTTTGTCGGGACAGGACTGGAAACACAAATCCACTTGATTGTTTGAACGGTTTATAAGGACTGAGCGACATTTCTGCTTTGAAAAGCTCACACACCGCCCCAAAGCCGCTGTGTGAGCTGGCGGTCTGAGCTCTGCTGGAGCCGCTTGCTAATCCAGAGCGGATCGCACTCTGAAGTCTCCCACACGTAACAAAACAACAAAACGCACACGAAACAAAGCATCCTCCCCTCCCCTCAAATACAAAGTTATCAATCCGGCTGCTCTGCTCAGAGACACGGTTCGCTCGGTCCACCGGCACCAGAGCCCGGACCGCGCAGGGTCTAGATGTCACGTGGCACGAAGCGCTCCTCCCCGGCACCCCCCTTGCGAGGGGTGTGAAAGAAGGGAGAGGCGAAGAGCCAGCAGGGCGAGGGCGGAGCGCGCTTCGCACCGGGTGTCCACGGAGCAGCCGGTCGGTCGTGTTTGAGCTCCAAAGCTTTCTCTGGGGCGAAACATCTGTCTATGAATGACGTTAAACCAGAGCAGCAGTGACACACGATCGGAATGAACCGTTTACATGAACAACGATCTGATCAACAATCGGCATAACCCACCTATCTCAATCGGAAAGAAATTTTGATCTGAACGAGTCTGATCGGGGCAGACTATTCAGATCGGCGTGTTTACATGACGCATTTTTCTTCTGATCAGGCGTTCTTTCCTATTACTTTTGTCCATTTAAACGCAGCTAATGTTGAGTGGTTGCTTGAACGATGTGAAAGCAGCTTAACAAAACTGATAAAGCTCCTCAGGTTAGCAGCAAAGATCAACCAAGTCCAGGTTCCCTGCAGAGCAGAATCCTGTTGTAGCAAGGTTGAGTTTTTTTTAAGCCACATCATTTATTGCTGCAGTAAATTGAAAAGGAAAAAAAAAATCTTTCCATCAACTCCTTAAACATTTAGTCCCTGTCTCAAAACATTTTATGTCAGTGATGGACCACATCTAACAAGTCTAAATGATCTAATGTTTTCAGTGCTAATTCAGTTTGCTAACTTCCACTAATAAGTTATGACTTTTCTGATCATTTCCATGGTTAATACCCAACCATGAAGCTTTTACCATGTCGAGGTTAGTGCTGAACAGACACATGCTAATCCCTCCCATCTTTGACTAGGAGACAATACTAACCAGAAGTGCATACATCTCACCTCCAGCCTATTTCCTGTCTGTGTGCAAGACATGGTTAACTAGCACTTCTTCAAATGATGCTTCTGTTTAAGTCCTGTGTTTTGGATCTGACGGCGCATGAACAGACGATGTTGATGTAAGTGTTATTTGTTTTAAAAAAAATTTTTTTCTATATCGAGAACTTGTCCAAGCACAAAACCCAAACAGCTAAACCGGTGAAGCTTTAGGAGTAACATGGGTGTGTAAGAGCAAATCATTTTCAGGACGTTTGAAACTTTTGTGGTTGCTGCCATAACCCTACATCTAACAGTCTAAGTACATTTCCACGGAACTGAGCAGACTGATGTGACGGTGAACTTACGTAAGAATCAAGTCAGTGTGAGAAGACTGTGCTTGATAAAACCATTTAATTTAAAACGTTTTGTTTATGCAGTCAAGAACAGAACAGATGACATTTCCTTTTCTCGTTCTGCAGGTTTAGGTAATGAAATGAAATGTTGAGCGAATACAGTTCGGTTTTTGATGTAAGGAGATGTGCATCTGCTTGAGAAGAGAAGTTAGCAGTTGGTGAATTTAAAGTGTCGGCCCAGTCGTTGCATGAAGTTCTGCCCCATTGGGGCCCCCCCCTCCCCCTCCATCAGGTGGAGAACAGAAAAAAGGGGAAGCGGAGTCTGCCGTTTTTAAGCTTTTACATGAGTGGAAGTGGGCTTTCTGCGAGTGTGTCAGAGTTTAGAGGAAGAAGGACTGATAAACTCCACTCTACACTGGATGGATTAGTTGTTTTTTTTACATGAGGCTAACCGCCAGCTTTTGTTTTGCTTTCAGTTGATTGCAGCTGTTGTTCACGTTTTGCAGTTTTATGCGAAATGAACAAAGTTCCTGCGTCTACTGTCTTCTGAACTTACTGCTTCTATCGACACTGATTAAGTAAGTAACACTGCCACCTCCTGTGTTAGTCAGAAACCATGCATTTGTCCGGTTTAACGTCTGCATTTGTCATAGAAAATATTAAGAAATGATAAAGTAGAGTCCACTTCTTCAGAACCCATAGAATATTACTTTTTTAATGTCTTTGATTTCTAAAAAATGCTGACTTTTAAGTAGTACTTTTGATTTTTGCAAATGTTGGTTTTAGCTCAGTTCCCCCTTCCAACCCTGAAATAGACAAATAACAATATCCTCTTTGTTTTCTCAGAAGTTGCATAGAAATTTTCCTTTAAAGGTCCACTCAGATCATCTTTTGATGTATTTTCAAAGCCTTCCTAGTGGTCTTTTAATTATATTTTGCTGTTTTAAGCTAAAAAAAACTGTTGTTTTCTAGGGCATAGTTTCTGTAGGGTGGCAAGAGTTCATTAGAAAATTCATCTCTAATTGTGAGCTTCAGAGTAAGCCCTTCACTCATTTCCCATGATTCCTTTGTTGCACTCTCTCCCGCTAGCATACAGCCCCTCACAACCCTAAGCTAATATCAGATCCATCCAGCCATACAGTTTCAATCCAGATTCCAGCTCAGTCGAAGAAAACAAAGACGTTCATGGATCTATTGGTCTGACAGTGGATGATCTGAATGGAGCGGAGCCGATATATGTTCTCCATCATGAGAAAAATGCTACAAGAACATGTTAAAATCATCTTGGCCAGTTTGGAGTTTTTTTTTTTTAGATATAATCATGGAGACAGTTTTCCTGTTCATCAAAAACTAAACAAATAGGTGAGGGACAAAAACCTGAACAAAATACCCCATTTTACACCATTGCAGTTCAATGTGGGATCATATTTTGTGGTTGATTTATTTTTTATGTACATTACTTTTTTTGAAGTGTTTAAAAACACAAAAAGTTTATTTTTTATATATAATTTACTGGTTGATTTAAGTATTTAGGGGGTAATGTTGGTGGCATGTCAGGTATGTGGATGACAGGGTGCTTCGCTCAGCAACTTTTTTTTTCTTGAATTATACATAAAACTCTCAACTTCAGTAAAATGTCTTGACTTAGCAAAAACCTCCTTCTCCCTATTTCATTTTTTCGGTTTTATATTTTTAGGCTCAAGCTTTTCCGTCTTTTCCACTTCACTTGCAAGTTTGGATGTCTTTTTTTTTTTATCTCACTTGAAATGTGTCTTTAAGTCTCTAACACTTCCATTCCCATTACCTTTATTTAAAACTGTGCTCATAATAAACAAGAAAGACAGTTTTTCTTTTGACAAATGAAAGTAAGTCTAAGGCTTAAACTGAAAGCAATGTAAAAGAAAAAAAAAGCTAAAACCCTTGAAAACTGCTACATGGCAAACCAGCTAAATAAATGTGAATGTTCTTTGGAAAAAAGCCAGTTAACTAAGCTAAACGTGTAAAAACTGTCAATAAATTAGCTTCAGGAAAACCATAAGAATTAAAAATGTTGAGTCTCTTTAAAGAGCATTTCTTTTCTGGTAAGGTTTTCACCTTTTAGTTGTTACAATAATGCTGCTACAACATCACTTTTGGAAGGTCATAAACATTCATTCTCATTATGCGTAGGACATCTTCATATGTGAGAAGCCAAAGAGAGAGAAAATCCTGATGCAAGGGTTAGCTCATCGCTCACAACTGCCCTGATGGGCGGACGCGGGCTGTCTGTTGGTGAAAAATGGCCAAATCTGTATGGGGCAGACAGGTAGACTGCAGGAAATGTCAAGGTCGTAGAGCGCTCGGCGAGCCCGTAGAGGGAAATATGCATGCAGATTTTGTCTTCGCTCATGCTGTGGCGGGTGACAGGTTGTAGTGAACACTTAAACAACATGCAAGGAAGGATAAAAGAAGTCGGTGAGAAGCAATAGTGTGGATTGAATGTTAAATTTTTCAACCCCACCATAAGGTAAGGTAAGCAGTTTATTGTCATGCACAGCTTTTACACTGACATACACAATTACGTTTCAGCACAACCCGCACAAGATCAGACATGCAACAGAAATACACACATACAGTTCAAAGTTGACTGAGGCGCAGACGTTAGGCGTGCTTAACATGGCATGGGATTGGTGCATAACCCTGTGCACGGCGCCTGTTCAAGTCATAAGTGCTCCCTGCATGCCCCGTAAAGGGTTTGCCCATTTTTTTGCCCGTACACATTCGATATCTAGCTTCAAAGGGAGTTGTGACTAATGCTTCACTAATGTGTGGTGTAAGGACACCGTATAACCGCATCACCTACATGTCTGTAAGCATTCAGTGGTTTGGTTTTGTTCTTGGTCATGTTTTTGGGTTTTTTGTCAGTCACTCCAGTTTTAGGTTCATCACAGCTGTCTTTAGTTCAGTTAATTACCCTCAGCCTATTTAAGTGTCTTGGTTTCTGTTCATCCTTGTCAGGTCATCTGCTCTGTGTCACCAGTTTGTTTCTCCCCATAGGTTTGTCATGTTTCAGTTTGTTTAAGTGTTTTCTTTCCTGTCGCCAATCCTGGTCTCCTGCATTTTGGGTCCTCCACCACCAGTACATGACATGTCATCGGTTTGTGCAACTTCCATTAGCCTTACAAACACTTCACAATACACTTACCACAAAGACGACAATGTTCCATTTTCAGTGAGCTTCAAGGAAACCCCACCTGTGCTGCTCCTTTTCTAGGGGCTCAGACAACCCAAAAACCTAAAGTGTCCCAAATGGGTCAACCTCCATATGGGTCATGTGACTGTAGCTTTTGTCTCGGGCATCTCAGCTTTTACCAACCCTTAATTGGAAGCTGCAGATGTTGTGTCAGATGTTCCTTTTTGTTATGTTATGTCATAAAAAAGTGCTCACTTTTGTAACTTGAAATTTTGGGACCAAAGCACAACAGTGAGGAGAGGACCTCCATGCTTTGTTTCACTTTAAACTCCTGAAAACTCCAGCGAGTTGGGTTCAAACGAATGCTTTACACACATTCCCTAACTTTAAAGCTGTCGACTCACGTTTGTGAAGTTCCTCAGACGCTGCTTTATGAAACAATGGTGCTCTGCTCCAGAGTTTACTCAAATATGTTGCTAATGAAAGGCCAGGTCTTTTTAATTAGTGCAGACGTGAAAAGGCACACATTTAACTCTGTGAAAGTTCTCGGCACATGCAGGAAGTTCGGTTACAGGATGAGGAAGCCTTTTGATGGCCATCTGTAAACTGAAACATGTGTGAGCCACATTCAGATGTTTGTCCTGACCGTTCCACCTCAACGGATCTGCAACTTTCACCCAACTCTGAACTCCATCTCTGCTTCTCTCTTTCTGTCAGTCGCTGCTTTGCTAAAATTCTTGTCTGCGTCTTAGCTAGCTCAGGTTTAAGGGAGCTGGTATTGTTCAGTTTTGAGCTTGTTTCCTTAAGCAAACCTTTCTCTCTTTTTCTCCATGTTCTAAAATTGTAATCTCAGCATTTTACAGGTAAACATCCAAAATGTAAATGGTGAGCAACATGAAGCCAGGGAGGGGGTCTTTAACTCCAAGCCCCCTTCCTGAAAGCACACTGCAAAAAGCTGGAGCCCCAACTGTTGGTCTCTGGCTTGCAGTTATTTTAAGTCCCATTTCATCAGAGCTGCAGGAAATGAGTTGGCACATTGGCCTGGCTGCCAAGTAAAACTGTGAAGTCAACCACTGAACAAAAAAAAAAACATAAAAAATGCAGAACAGCAGTCGCTTTGACAATTTATCTCTCATTCAGTTCGTTTTATGATTTTGTTATAAACCAAACTGTGAGAAAAGGTTTGTTATTAATGAACAGTCACATCAATGCTGATATCTGTTAAGGTTTCAAAACAATTCAGCATGAGGCAGGTTGCCCTCTAAAACTGGGACCCATGTTTATTCCAAAACCAAAGTTGGCTGAACGGCTGCATTATAAAAGTGCAGCGTGCAGCACATCGCCTTTGAGTACCTAATATTTAAATAGTCATGTGACACAGGCAAGCATCTTGAATGTAGAAAACCTGGGATCATTCACACATGTTGACTTCAGTTTGTGTTTTTTTTTTTCTTCTCTTTTAAATACACTCATTGTGTTTCTACTAGGGTTGTGTGTCTTTCTTTTTGATTTATTATTTAATACGCATGTCCATACGTGGTTCATGACTTAACACATAAAAGATTTAACAACATTTGTCCAATTCTGTCGTCTAAATGGATACAATCTAGATATTTATTATTTAGTTGGAATTCAAAACTATACATGAAAATAGATTTAACATATAAACTCTCTTTTTTTCTTTTTATCTTAAAAGAAGCAAAATGTCTACAGGACATAGCTTCAAACATTAAAACCTGCATTTTGGGCCTTTTGTTTTGTTCTTAGTGGTTTAAAAATGTTTGAGGTCTTAATTTATTCAAATATTGTTTGAAGCGCTGTGCTAAACAGCAAATGTTCAGTTCACACACTGTGAATAACCTTCAGCCAATTGGAATTGATCTGACTTGGTAGAAGCAAGCTTGTGATTATGGCGTCTTTCTGTTTGCATGCATAAAAAGACAGTAGAGACATAACAACCCTTTTATCAAAATAATCTTGTTTGTATCTGTGGTTTTCAACCAATATTGCTGATCCTCCCAGTACTAGATCGAGTTTTCGGTACTACTTCTCTGGTTTCAAATCTCTCGTATGTTTTCATTCTTCATTCTTTGTGGGAAGTTCTGTGGAAGGAGACAGATGGCGCAACATCATGGTGATTGAAGATCATAAGAATAATAATGGATTAGATGTATCTGCACTTTTCCAGGCGCTCAAAGTTCTTCCAGTGTGTCCATTATTCATTCTTACTTGGTGATGGTATCTACTGATGTGGCCTCAGCTGCCCTGGGGCAGACTGACAGAGGCGTGGATGCCAGTTTGCGCCTATGGTCCCTCTGACCATCACCAGGATGTTCATACGCTTTCAAACACCAGTGGAGCCACACTGGAGGCAGGGAGGGTGAAGTGTCTGGCCCAAGGACACAACAACTGGGGGGAGAAAACTCTCGACCCTTCGACCATTGGAAAACCTGCTCAACCGCCTGAGCCACTCCCACGGTCACCCTTTTAGCCCCCAAATTTTGAAAGATATACTCATGTTGTTGAAAGGTGGAGCAATGGTTAGCGCTCTCGCCCCACAGGTTCAAATCCCGGCTGGACCTTTCTGTGTGGAGTTTGCATGTGCTCCTTGAGCATGTGTGGGTTTTCTCCGGCTTCCTCCCACCATCCATAAACACTCTAAACTATCCCTAAATATGAAGGTGCGTTTGTGTGTGGATGTCTGTCTGTGTGTGGTCCTGCAAACTGTCCAGGGTTTGACCTTTGTCCTAAAGTGGCTAGAACAGGCTCCAGCATCCCTGTGACCCCCAAACGGATTAAGTAGGTTTAGAAAATGGATGGCTGTTAAAAGGCCTTCACTTTTCACTGAAACCCCCTTCTAACCAGGCTATAGACCCCTTGCAAAACAGAGGCGTCACTGCCACCAATCTTTCTTTGTTGTTGATGCTATGTGGATCAGTTCCCTCCGTGTTGAGGGACAGAGGCTGGATGTTCTGGTGTTTTTTTTTTCATACTGAACCCCCCCGACACACACCAACACACTGCAAGGCAGTGAGGCCATGAGGCAGAAGTCTCTGTGTGCGTATCAAAAGACTGGGTCACATATTATTAAGAAATCTTCCTATCTTCCTATATATTGATGAAATAAAAAAAATCATTGATATTACAACAATGCAATGAGCATTAATAGCATTAATATAGCAATAATAACTGATCATCAAAATGATTCAGGTGAGGATAACGGAGATTGACGGTGAGAAACAAGCAGCTCAGGTACATTCGGGCTCTGCAGGAACCTGTGATGATGCTTTCCTGACATTTGCATGTTTTACTGTTATTCAGTCACTGTTAAAAACAAAAAAAGAAGTTCCTGTTCCAGCACTGTTTCTGAAGTCATGGATTCAAGAACCCAAATGGTACCAATTCATGAATGTGGATAGCTTTGATGACAAATAAAATGTGTAATCACAGACCTACTTGACAGAACATGTTAACTACAGAGTCTGCTGTAGGCCGCCGCCTTTTCCGTTTGACTACGGCTATACATCGTTTTCTGTCTTCATCCTGTGGAAATTTTGATTTCGTCGTTGTGAAATACCAAAAGGGATGCATGTGGACCATGATGAGATTTGGTGGCTATTTCTCATTTTCTCTTACACTAAAGATTTTGTCCGTCGGATTTATCAAAACAATGTGTGCTTGACTCCCAAAATGGCAGACGTGTGACGTCACTCCAAAGGAGTCTGCAGGAGCAATGATCAGATTAATAGAAATGTTGTCACTTCAGTTCTGCGTAACTCTTTTCTCTTGCCTTTGTAGTGTGTTCAGTACTTATTGCAGCGCTGCAATGAAGGAAACGTTAGGACTAATGACGAACCCTCCGTTTACTAGCCTGCTGCTGGTGTTGGTGAATGTGAGAATGTCATCTGGAAAGCACAGGGGCTGATGGAGAAACGTTTCTTGTTGACGATGGTGAAAACTACAAGATGAATTTTTAGAAACGTACGTTTACAAAGAGGTTTCATCGTAGTTGTCTACGTTTGGAGAAACAGAAAATCACAGTGGCACATCCATCTAAAGCTGGCTGTCAAAAAAAAGAAAAACTTTGTGTCATAAATCAAGATAAATCTGCGCATGAAGTCAGATCATAAACTTTAAAGGCCTTTTGAGATGCCAGGACGGCAGAAAACCAACAAAGCATGAAGAGAAGATGCACTAGAAACATCCCTCCTTCATTTAAACCAGGGGTGTCAAACTCATTTTCACAGAGGGCCACATCCGCATAGCGGCTGTCTTCAAAGGGCCGGATATAACTTATACATGTAACTAAATGTAATGAAAAATAAATGTACCTACTCCTTAATGTTAAATAACTCATTATTTATTATAACTTTTTAAAGTGACAATGACACAGAAAACATATGTTTGCTTGTCAGTCTAGCATGAATCCTTTTAAATTTAGTCTGCTTATTAAAACATATAACTCCATTAATGAAGGATAAAACTGTCCAAGTGAATAAAGAAAAATAACATAAAGAGGAGCTAGAAAGAACATTTATTACACATGTAACATTTTGTCTGCACAGACATAAGACCTGCAAACATTGATTAATTACAGCAACTACACATAAATAATATGTAATCAACAAAAGAAAATTTTTATTTGAATAAATTAAAAACTTTTATGCTCTTGCGGGCCACGTAAAATAACATGGCGGGCCACATTTGACCCCCGAGCCTTGAGTTTGACACGTGATTTAAAAGGTTGGTCAGATACAACTGAGTTGGTACTTTGCAAAAAGGATAGTAATGACTAATGATTTCTTTTCAGGAATGGTCTTTGCTGCAGTTGAATCTGTAAAATCTCATCAAGTCAAGAAACACTTTAAGCATCAGATACTCTATGCTGTGGTTGGTGTGTACCATGTGAGTCTGGTGAGGGCCGTCTGTTGTGCGGCACCACCTCGGTCTGAATATAGATAGACACTTGCTGTAATTAGAAAAGATTGATGTCAAATGAACCACAAATCAGTGCAAAGCTCATAATTTTCTTACGAAAATTTCCAAAGATCCTGGCTATTGAAAACCTTTTTTGTATGAAAGTGATCGTCTCAGTATTCTATTTTCTGTGTGCTGTGTAATTTAAATAGGCTCCTGCATTTATGCTTTTTTTTCATTTAGACGCCAATTTTCCTTTGTGAATTGTCACAGTGCCTTTGTCAACCTTTACAGATTCAGCTCACTTTAGAGTTGTGTTGCTTCTGTGTGATGAACCACAAACTTCCACTTCAACTGTTTCATTAAGTTTTACACAATCAGAACTAATGAGAGAAGAAGCCTCGTAAAACCGCCGCATGGCAAGACTGAAAAAAAAAAAAAAAAGATAAGCAAGCGGAAGGAGAAAGAGAGGTGATAAAGTGGAGGAATGAGTCAGTAAGAGGAACCAAGTCAGAATGTGAACGAGGCTGTGATGGTGACTTATCATCATCCAGCCAACCGGAAGGCTGAGGTGCTGGAGCTGCGTGGTGACTTCCTGTTTGTCGCAGCATACAGGAAGTTCGAGGCCACTCGGGGATCCGATGAGGCGCATGTGACTCTGAAGTGAGAAGCAGGACAAGAACACTGCCAACTAAAACACTTAACATGAAGGCTGTAACCCGTTCTCTGTGATCTCTTGGGAAAAAAAGACATAAATGGTCTCAAGCTGATCACAGGAAGTGACATTCTTCATCAAATCAAAGTCTTCATCATTTGTCCTACTCATTTGTGAGGCACCTTGATAATTCTGCCTTCAAACTTAGTGTTAGCGGTCCAAGTTAAATCATTTTTTAGCATAAACTGCAGCTGCAGTACTAGAACAGGGAAAGGCAGCACTGCAAAACTGAGTTTTAGGAAAGTCAAAAGAACTTTTTTTGAAGGAAAAAAGGCAAAAACACCTTAATTTTTGTCTTCCAAGAAAAGTTTTTAATTTTAGTCGGAGAAAACATGTTGTAGTGACTTGATGTATTTTTTTTTAAATCAAGAATTCTTAGTAAAATCTTTTTTTTTTTGCTTATTTAACCCTTGTGCTATCTTAGATGACCCCACCCTCACATTGACGTGTTCTCCCTACCATGACAAAGGTGGATAAAGGTGGAAAGATTTCATGTAATCCATGGACACCAGTGAAGATCACAAATCATTGAAGAAAAAAGGTTCAGAGCACTGTCTAGTGGGTCTAGATGACCCAATTCCCAACGTTAAAGTAACTAGGATAGCCCAAGGGTTACAGAAGATGTTTTAATTTTCAAGATTTTTTGTAGTTAATTCTAGGGGGTCTGTTTTTGTAGTGAGGAAAATACAAATTTGCTGCAAAGTGATTTAAGTTCCCTGCATAAAGGTCAAAGGGTCATGTCCACAGAGGAGTTTTCCCATCTTGATGGGACAAACATAATATTTTATTTTCCAGGCAGCAGGAAACCCCCAAAAAACTAATGTTAAGTTTTGGGACATGGATGGTGCATCATTCCATTCTGAAACGTGGAAGTTTTATTTGATGAGATTTTCTATCTTAACCTTCTGTGTGTGCACATTTGGCTTCTCCTTACATTTTTTGGTCAGAAATGTTTGTTTTTGCAGGAAAATCAAAGTATAGGAAGAGTGTTAAAGGAAAGATCCTTTATTTTCATGAGAATATTTTTTTTGTACAGCTTTCTTTTAATGTCTCTCAATCTTTTAGCATTCACGTGTCAAGGCACTGTCTGGACACTTTTTCTAAGCTTGCCTTTATTCCTCAGTTATTCAATGAACAATACCATTGACTGACTGCAATGTCCTGCTGACTATTCTTATCTTAGCAAAGCTCTAAAGTAAAAATGTTTTTTTTTCTCATTTTGTCCATAGTTGAGGTATACCTATGATGAAATGTACAGGCATCTCTCATCTTTGTAACCCTTGTGCTATCCTAGGCACTTTAACATTGGGAGTAGGGTCATCTAGACCCACTAGACAGTGCTCTGAACCTTTTTTCTTCAATTATTTGTGAACCTCACTGGTGTCCATGGATTACATGAAATCTTTCCACCTTTATCCACTTTTGTCATGGTAGGGAGAACACGTCAATGTGAGGGTGGGGTCATCTTAGATAGCAAAAGGGTTAGGGGAGATCAGTGGTTACTAGGCTTTTTGCCCCATTGTAAAAAAATTAGATCAAAGATCAAAGGAGTCGATAGATAAATGGATGAACTGAGCATTTTTGGGCCTTGGAGGGATTTGACCCCCCAAACTCTCAGCAAGCCCAGACTGCCCCCCACCCTCTTGATATTCTACCTGCACTCCATAGCGGGGCTGTCTAAATCTGGGCCTGTGTACAGTAATTGTGGTTGAAATTTCAGCTATTAAGAGAACTATTGACCTGAATGTAAAGTTTGGGACTTTTAAGTAGCGTTTGTCAATTGTAGTGTTTTTTAGTAAATGTCCCGTATGTTGTTGCACACATTAGTAAGGCAGATGTTTTTTTAGCAATTAAAGACCCACACTGAGGAAAATTTGTTTTTAACCTGTTCTTAGTTAGACAAATAGACACATATATGTCTTTGGTTTTCCTCGTCTGAGCGGGAATCTGGATCTAAACTGTACGCTTGGATAGATCTGATATTGGCCGCCATTTTTGTTTCACCGGTAATGTTAGGTTCCGATTGTGAGGTGTTGTCAGCTAGCAGGAGAGCATGTAAACTGATGGGTGATGGGGAGTGGGGATGGGCTTACTTCATGCCAATGGTCCTAGCCATCAAATCAGAGGTGAATTTCGGAGTTGCTGCTCTGCAGAAACTGTACCCTATAAACCTACGGGTTTTTTATTTTTTTGGCTAATAGGGACTTTACCTGAGATGCCACAACCAGAGTCTTTGTCACATCCCCATCTACGCTATGCTGCATAGCTCAGCTCTGTGGCTAGCCTCTTGACAGCTGGATGAGACCAGGAATTGATGGTACAGCTTTTATTCTGGAAAACCTCTTTTGGAAAAAGCTGCTCATGGTTCAGAAGTATTCACAAAGGTGGAAAAATATGAAATTCTCCCTTTAAAATAGAGCTGGTCATGGGGTTGACTCTAAAATACAGTAACTTGGTACTTTAAAGACCATCTTTATGTAGTTATAGTGCAGATCAGTTAAAAGTGGTGTTGCATAACCCTTGTGCTATCTTAGATGACCCCACCCTTACATTGACGTGTTCTCCCTACCATGACAAAGGTGGATAAAGGTGGAAAGATTTCATGTAATCCATGGACACCAGTGAAGATCACAAATCATTGAAGAAAAAAGGTTCTAGTGCAGGGGTCGGGAACCTTTTTGGCCAAGAGAGCCACAAATGCCACATATTTTGAAATGTAATTTCGAAAGAGCCATACAATAATGTAGTGTCCCTTCCCCACACTAAGGCACGGAGACTTAACCTCTTTTAAAGTTCTTTATTCCGATTACTGCAGACCGCAACAAACGCCGTACAATTCATTCAGCAACTCCTGAATCTCTCCCGCCGACACGAGAGCGCTTCTCCCAACTTTATATTCCCCTGCTCCCGCTCCAGCCCCTCCCATTTCCCTTATTCGGCCCATAGCTGAACCCCATTGGTCCAAACTACCTAACAACAGGCTGAGCGACAGAACTGAGGGCCAATCAGATCTCTGCTTGACGCGTTCAATGAACTCCAGAACTTTTAACGCGGCCCAACAGCCACCCAACTCAGTCCGCGACAATTTGTTTAAAACTAAATATACAAATGAATGTGTGCATTTGATTTAATTTCAACATTTTTAAAGTACAATAAGTCTGTGGATTCTTTTTAATAACATTGTTATGCTGTTGCTAATAAATGATGAGTATTTCTCGTGGTAGTTTTGCTGATGGTCTAGTCTGGTTGATACGTGGTGAGTTTCTGCTTCGTTCAGGCGTTGATACTTTAAACGTCATCGTAGGTCTGAATGTTCTGTAGATGTGACAAAGACTGATCACATGCAGACGGGGAGCCAAACACACTCACACGCTGCAGTGAGTGACGGGAAGCGGGTTTTACGTTTTTACAATCCCTGCGCGATTCACCTGCTGCCTGTCCCCACAATCCCTCACCCCCACCCTCTGCTTTCTTCCTCACACATCCCGTCCCCGCATCTGCGCGCTCTTTCTCAGAGACGGGAGCGCGTAGTTTTAGGCACGGCAATTCACAGGTTTCCAGCTGGTACAAACTCTGTGAAATAATAGATAATAGTAACTGATAGCGCTGGCGCAGATTTCTCTCTCTAAGCACCGCTACTACTGCTCGCCTCTGGCATCGCATCGCGCCCGAGAAGGACTGGTCTAATGAAAAAAAAATTACTATAATTAAAGATTTGTCTGCGAGCCACATGTGACCATCAAAAGAGCCATATATGGCTCGCGAGCCATGGGTTCCCGACCCCTGGTCTAGTGGGTCTAGATGACCCAACTCTAAATGTTAAAGTGCCTAGGATAGCACAAGGTTTAAGCAGAACCTATGCTCCCAGATTCCAGAAGTAAAAAAAAGGGTCAGAAGTGATGAAAAAGCAGACTTCTCCATAGTGAAGATTTGGAAAATGTTGAAAATGAATGGCAGACCCACATCATCCACTGTGGATGTTTTTATGTTACTTATTTGCATTATGCAAAGGCCGAAAGGGAAAATAAGACAAAAAATATTAAGAACAGAGCTTAACCAACAACATTTAGATAAAACACAAAACTTTCACTATAAACAAAGTAACAATTTGATAATTTTTTTATGGTTATCACCCCAAGCTTCTTTGGTGTACAAAACAAACCCACATTTCTCTGTTTTTGCTCATGAGGTATGTCATCATTGCTGTTACATTCTATGCTTTTAAAGACCAGCTTTTATGGACCTGTGCTTTGAATCCAAGAAGCTAAACAAAAAAATAAAGATTTTAGATTTTTGAACCTCAATTCTAAAACCTATTTTGAAAGAACTTTATTCTATGGAGCATTCTGTCAAATGATTTATTAATTTTACCTTTGATTCTACACACAACTGCCTTTGCAATGTCCTTCTATTCACTTGTTTTCAGTTTTCAGCTTGTCTTTCTTCTTTTTGTCTTTAAAATTATTTAAATGTAATCTAAACAACAAAATGTGAAGAGTTGCAGCTGAAGCTTTGCATTTCCGGCTCAGGCCAAAGCCGCCTGTACACATCCTGACATCCTGTCAGAGTGAGACTGTCACCAACATGTAAAGCCACATGAGGGCAGCCGCCAGTCGAGCGTGAATCCTCCTAAAACCTGAAACGACATTACAAAAAAACTTGTACTTTTAGGTGAAATGAGTCGTTGTTTTCCCTCCCCAGCGCAGATGCAAACATGTGCCTGAGAATTTCTGCTATTCTGAGCGTAAATCACTGGAGACAAACTGGTAGATTTCTGTTTTTTAGTTGATCTTTCGTGTTATTTAGAACTTCTCAGTCAGTGAGAACCATAAATACCGATAACCACGCTTTGTTTTAACCACTGTTGTGTTTCCTCCAGGGTGCGGCAGCCAGTGGTGATAGAGTAAAGCGAAGCCATGCCAGCCCCCCCGCCCCCACCGCCCCCGGGGCCTCCCCCTCCTCCGACCTTCAATCTTGTAAGTCTGTTTGACCCCTGTCCGCCTACCAGAGACATCTAGCGGATCAATCATGTCAATGAACCTGATCTCCTGTCGAAATAAAGGAACATGTGATAATATTTGAACATCGTAAAGTCAAAGTCGTCAGTCAAGCTTTTGGATGATTGTGGCTGACAGGTAATGAAAACCCAAACTGTCGTTATTTTTGAAAAAATTAAAAGTGTTTTAAAACAATTCATTGATGGAAACTCCCACATTCAGCTAATATACTCCAAACATCTGCAAAGGTTTCTTGAGCCTTTGATGGTCTCAGTGTGGGCAATCACAAGAAAGACTGTTGACCTGACAGACGTCCAGAAGACGTTTGTTCTCATGGAGGACAAACCACAAAAGCCGGTTGTTCACAGAGTGCTGTATTCAAGCGTATCAACAAAAAACTTGTGTGGAAGGAAAAACTGCCATGCAACAGAGAGTACTGCAGCTTTGGGAGGACTGCTGACCAAAATCTAGTCAAGAATTTAGCGGGGCATCTCAAGGATGGACTGAGGACGAAGTTGGTGTGTCAAAGAATGGGTTACAGATGTTGGATTCCTCACGTCAAACACCTCCTGAACCAGAAACATAACAAGCGTCTTACCTGGGCTAAAGAAGGAAAAGAAAACAAGTTTTTGATTTCATTCGGAAAATAAAGTCTCAGTGGAGGAGTGGAGAGAGGAGTGGAGAGACACAGATTTCATGTGGCTTGAAGTTTAGTGAAAAGTTTCCATCAGTCATGGTTGGTCATCTGCTAGTGTTGGTTCACTGTGTTATCTTGAAGTTCACAGTCATAGCAAACATCCAACAGGAAACTGGACGAGTTCATGCTGCCCTCCGCTGGCAAACTAAGGAGATGCTGATTTTTATTTTCCAGCAGGACTTGTACCCTGCCCACTCTGCCAAAGGAACCAAAAGATGGTACCATAATCACAATGTTACTGTGCTAGTGCCGGAAAACTCACCTGACCTGAACCTGACAGAAAATCTGTTATGAAAATAAAAGGCAACCTAAAGCTCCATTAGACCTACACAGCTCCACTGGCTTGTGGCCTCCATGCTGCAGAGTATCCATGAATGAAGAGTTCCACTCAAGTCCAGAGTGCAAAAACATCAACATAGTTATCAGAAGCCCTTTACTGAAAACATATGTTTTCATTAAAAGACACAAAATTGTATAACTTATGTGTACGGTATTAACAGAAAGGTTACAAGATACAGACTTGAAATATTTTAATCTGTTTGCAATTATTCCACTTTTTGAATTTCCTTTTAAAATGATTGAACTTTCTCAAAGAATGCACCCATACTTTTAGAGTAGGTATCTCTTATATCATTTCTGGGTGAAATAATTAAAGGAATAAGATAAAATCATCTTTATTCAAATTGATCATTCATTTTTTCTTTCTTGACGTGTTTGGATCTCATTTCAGGCGAACACAGAGAAGCCAGCGCTGAACCGCTCAGAGCAGCAGGGAAGGGGCGCTCTTCTGTCTGACATATGCAAAGGCGCCCGGTTAAAGAAAGCTGTAACAAATGACCGCAGCGGGCCCGTATTTGAGAGTAAGTTATTTGCTCCTGGGTAGAACCAGAAAATCCCACAATACATGGAGAAGAAGGCTTTATTTCAAACAAATAAAATTAAATATGCTACACTTAAAACCACAGTATGATCTATCACAACAGCAAAAGTAAATTATACCTCACCAGCATTCATGTGCTTGTAAGTAAAAGTACGATGACAAAACAAAGAATCCTGTTAGAGGAGCTGGTTTTGTTCAGGTAACAGGAGACTAAGTTCAGAAACAAGCCTGGCTAGTTAATGAATCTTTGTACTTGAATGAATTTTTATCTTTGCACGAATGCAAAGATAAAAATGAAAAATTGTTTTTAGTATCTCTATGTCATTTTATGGTTAGCTTGTTAGGATAGTTAGCTTATTATCTTCAGCTATTTTACACATGATCCACAATGTGCTCACCCTAATCACTGAATACAAACACATATTAAACCTTTTAACCCTTGTGCTATTTTAGATGACCCCCCCCCTTACATTGAGGTGTTCTCCCTACCATGACAAAGGTGGATAAAGGTGGAAAGATTTCATGTAATCCATGGACACCAGTGAAGATCACAAATCATTGAAGAAAAAAGGTTCTGAGCACTGTCTAGTGGGTCTAGATCAGTGGTCCCCAACCTTTTGTTCACCGCGGACTGCTGCCTGTTAAAGGCAGATTTCCCTTTTTTAGCGGGTGCAGGTTCCTCTTCTGTCCCTTCATTGGACCGTTTCCCCTTGTCAAAGCAACTTTCTAAAGAAGTTTGTTTTTTGCTCATTTTGGTTGTTTGGGTTTAACTTTAGCGGGGTGTATCACGTGATGTTTTGTGTCGCGACTTAGACGTGCGTTAAGGGTGACGGATGTAACAGAGAGAATCTGGTCACTTTTCAAAATAAAACGTTTTTTTCGAAAAAAAACAATAAAATGGAAATTATTTTTTATTTCTGTGCGTCCCGGTGCCAAAATTTCCCGCGGCCCGGCCCGGTGGTTGGGGACCACTGGTCTACAGTAGATGACCCAACTCCCAATGTTAAAGTGCCTAGGATAGCACAAGGAATAAACCTTCCTTCAGTTTCACTAAACAAACACATGTTCTAAAACGTAAAGGTGTAACTTGAACGTACTGTGAGGATCTTTCTCATCAATTAAGAAAATCTGATTATCCTAAAGTAAAAAGAAAAAACTAAACGGACTGTTTCTGTATCTTTTCTTCTTTGGTAGAACCCAAAGGAGGAGGTGGTGGTGGAGGCGGAGGAGGAGGAGGAGGAGGAGGCGGAGGCTGTGGAGGAGGAGGTTTTGGTGGGGGGTCACCTGGGGGTTTAGGGGGCCTTTTTGCAGGGGGGATGCCAAAACTGAGGTCTGCAGCAAACAGAGAGTCTAATGGTAAAAGTGACTCAAATCCTGGATGTTGATCGTCTCTCAGGATGCATCTTCATTTCTTCCTGTTTTCATGTTTTTCTCAGATTCAGGACCCAGTCGTGGACCTATTCTCCCCCCAGGGGCTCGCCCTGGCGGCCCCAGTTCCTATGGTGGAGGCGGTAGCCCCTCTGGCCCTCCTAAACTCCCAGGTGCTCCTTCTGTTCCCCGTAGCAGTCCTCCTGATCTTCCGAGGGGCCGCCCAGGTCAGCCATCAAGGCAGGACTCTCCAGGAGGGGGCCCCCCTCCCTTACCAAACACACCAAGACCTTCCCAGGGCTTCCAGTCTCGTGGTGTCCCACCTCCATCCTCACTCCCCGGAGGACCCAAACCGAGCCCCGCATGTGCGATGCCACCACCTAGTGTGCCATCAGGCAGGCACGGGCCCCTTCCTCCCCCACCAAGAAGCTCCTCGCCAGGATCCTTTCCACCCCCACCACCCTCCAATGGCAGCAGACCTCCTTTACCCGCGGCTCCTGGAGGACGGCCTCCTCTTCCAGATGACCGACCGCCCCCGCCTCCAGCCCCAGCAGGAGGTTTCCGTCCATCTATGCCCCGTGACATGCCCCCACCCCCTCCTCCCTCTTCCAATTCTAGACCGTCTCCTTCCTCATCGAGTCGACCACCAGCTGTTGGGGGTACACCCCCTGTGCCACCAGGACGACCAGGCCCTCCCCCGCTCCCTCCAGGCCCCGGCGGAGGGGATGAGCTGAGCACACCCCGTTTGCCCCAAAGAAACAGCTCCCTCAACAGGTAGGGGAAAAAGCCACCCCCCAGTCCTCTTTGGAGACTTCACGATGCCCAGCTTTAGTCTGCTCTCAACATGTCTGCCGCAAGTCTGAAAAGGTTCAGACTCTTAAAGTCACAGTGACACTGCAGCTACACAGCCATGGTGGGGCTTTCATTCGGTTATTTTTCTGAAGTAATGCCATCGTGCTAAAACTCCCTCCAGACAGCAAATGTTCGGAGTTTCTGCTTGATGGCGCCCAGCATTCAGACCAAACGCCTCCACTTTGTTCCCATCTCTGTAACTGCTGGGCCAGCGTGCTTTACCTGCTACTGAACAATTGGGTTTTACTCACCAAGCACACCTGATCCTGGAGCACCAGGCTTTAGATCTCAAAGAGCAGGGAGGAGCCTCCCTGGTCTTAATAGAATGGTATGAAAAGTCCTATAGTTCATGCAAATGCAGCTTGTTAAACTTTAGGCATGAGTTTTTGGGCACATAACTTTCGACCTAACATTTAGAATGTTAAGTGACTGTTTTGAGTCTCCTCCACTCGATTTAGAAACCTGCTTTTATTACATTTTCAAGTTGCTGTTTAGCAGCAGTTTCTGCTTTGGGTATTATGATGCTGTGTGTTTCTCTTATAGCTGTGTGAAAACTCACTTCAACGCTCAAAATCACCTGATCTGACCTATAATTTTTCCCCATCCACCTCTCATTGCCCCATAAAACAATCGATTTTAAACGTGCTGCTGTCTTAACATTAACAGTTGCGTTCTCACAAATTAGATCACTTAAATAAAAAAACAAAAATTCTTTTACTCTCTAATGGATGAAAATACCTTGTTGAACGTGCATAAATTAACCAGCAGTTTGTCTTCATCAGTCACAGTCCAGCACCCCCACCTGGTCGGGCAGGAAATCTGCCTCCTCCACCATCTGAAAGACCACCACCCTTTGGAAAGAACCAGTCATTTTCACGCTCAGGTGAGAGTCTTCTCTGATCAGGATGACTTTACAGAACACGTCCTCCTTTCACTGCAGCATCAAAGTCCAAAGACAAATTCTGAATCCTTTTATTTTTCTGTCAAGGTCCTCTTCCCCCTCCGCCTCCTACAGGTCGTAATGTTGGCGTTAGATCTCCACCTGTACCCGCTCCTCCTAGTCGGCCAGGTCCAGACCCACCCCGTGGTGGCCCTGGTGGCCGACCTCCACCGCCGCCAGACAGACAGGGCTCAGTATCCTTTCCTCCTCCACCACCCATGGGAAATGGCTTCCAGAACTCTCACCACAACCAGTTTCAGGGTGAGTCTAATACAGTTTAATAATGTCAGTCGCTCTAAAACAGACCTCATCTTTTTATCTTTCTGCATGTGAACAGACGAATGGGAGAGTCGGTTCAGTTTCCAACCGGTGTCAGACTTTCCTCCGCCTGAACCTTACGTGTCTTCTCCCAAGACTTACCCCAGCAAACTTGCCAAGACAGATGGCAAAGGTGAATGGCTCTTGTACTCACGCAATAATAGTATTGTTTATCTTTTGAATATTTTTTATGGCTTTGTCAGATCCAAGTTTGTAGCTAGAGATAAATCAGTACAGAACACCAGTATAGAGAAAGCTCTGGTTGCCATTTAGGTAGGCTTCCTTAGTACGTAAAAATGAGAGCCAAGGGAGCTCTAAGGACAAGAAGCAGGCTTGTTTGGCCTACTAAGCTGACATACCCAAAAACCGCTAGCTTACAGCTCCAAGTCATCACATGTAGTACTGCTGTAGAATGGTCTAATTAACTCTTACACACTGAAGCTGTAGTTTCGTAATTACCATAGTTCAAACAGGTTCTGAAAGCTGAAAAAGGAGCTTTGCGCTGATACAGTGAAAGAAAGTGTTTGATCCCCTGACTGATATTGTGCGTTTACCCTACAAAGCATTCACTTGAACAATGAGATAGAAAATCACAAAGAATATCAAGAAATCACCTTTAAAGAATTTGTATACATTTGTTTGCATTTCATTGAGGGAAATAAGTATTTGATCACATAGTAACCATTAAGCATTCTGATTGACACAGATCAATTAGCCTATCCCAATCAACCTGTCACCTGAATTGAAGGCACCTATTTGAACTAATTACCTATAGAAAAGACACCTGTCCACAGAATCAGTCCATCAGTCAGACTCCAAACTCTCCAACAAGAGAAAGGCTTAAGAGTTTTCAGCAGATGATTACAGACTTGTACAAGACTACAAAACCATCAGCAAGAAGCTGGGGGTTAAGCTGACAGCTGTTGGTGCCAAAATACAAGAACAGGACCATCAATTCACCTTTAGGTCAAGGGCTCCAAACCAGATCTAACCTGGGGGGTTCCATGAGAACAGTGAGAAATCGGCCAAAAAAAAAACACAGCAGGAGTTGATGACCTCAAAGCAGCTAGAACCACAGTAACCAAGAAAACCATTGGGAATACTTCATGCTGCAGTGGTTTGACATCTTGCAGAGTTCGCAAAGTCTCGCTACCTAAGAAGACACATGTTCAAACCTGCCTGAAGTTTGCCAATCAACACCTTCATGATTTACAGTGATTGGGACAAGATGCTGTGGTCAGATGAGACCAACCCGTCACTTTTGGAGGAAAACAAATGCTGTCTATGACCTTAAGAACACCATCCCCACTGTCAGGCATGGAGGTGGAAACGTTATGCTTTGGGGCTACTTCACTGTGTGGATGGGAGAATGGGCGGAGCCATGTACCATTAAATCCTGAGTGAGAACCTCCTTGCCTCCACCAGGAGGCTTAACATGGGTTGTGGATGAGTCTTCCAACAGGATAACGACCCAAAACAAACAGACAAGACAACCAAGGAATGGCTGAAGGGGAAGCAGATCAAGGTCATGGAGCGGTCCAGCCAGTCTCTGAACCTCTATCCTATAGAAAACCTATGGAGACAGTTGAAGCTCAGAGTTGCTAATGATGTAGAAGTCATTTGTAAAGAAAAGTGGACCAAAATTCCTCTTGGTATTTGGAGACACCTGATCATCAACTGCAAGACACCTCTGACCTCTGTGCTGATAACAAGGGTTTGGCCACAAAGTACTAAGTCTTTCCAATAAGAGGGTTCAAACACTTATTTAACTTAATAATAAATAATAAAGGTATAAAAATTCTTTAAAGTAGGGTTTTGGATTTTCTTAGGGATTTTCTATCTCTCACTGTTCAGGTGAATCTACAGTCAGGTTGACGGATGGTCAGTTTATTTTTGAGTGGTCAAACGTACAATATCAGCAAAGGATCAAATAATTATTTCCTCCAATGTATCAGCACAAAGCAGCTTTTCTCAGCTTTAAGTTGGAGTTAGGATACGTACACAAAGGATTGAAAAGTTGTGGCAATTCCAGGAGTGTGTGTTATTTCCTGTCATTGGGGACAGCTCCAGTGTAAAAGAGTTAAAAAAGTTTTTCATTTATCATTTTAAAGTACCACCAATTGAAAAAATAATCCTGCTGCTTGTGTTTTTGTAGGTCCTGGTAAAAAGGAGAGAGGAGCTCCTCCTCTTCCTCCCGTACCCAGGTGAACAAAAGATGGCAGCCATGCCCAACCTCAAGAAGACCCACTCCTTTTCTTTACCTGTTTTTATCATCATGCTTTGACCTGCTGCATGACAATCATATGGAGACGGAGTTCAGTGAACTGTCACCAAGCAAAAGCAGACACTCAGAATGTAGCTGCATCGAACTTTGTTCAGGTCTACATCAGGCTGATAACTTTTGTTATTCTGATCCCACCAACCATCCCAGTTTCCTGTGGAACTGATTCCTGGTTTACCTAAGAGCTTATATTTGGAAGGTCCTCAAATGGTTTACTGAGATCATATGTTTTTATAAAAGCTGTTGCTCCCATGTCAGATGTGCCTTTTTGTTGTTGAAAGTGAAAAAAATGAGTGGAGTTATTAAAGAGCGAGCTCCAGTAAAAGAAGACTTTTCATGTGCAAAAGCATCCGTCTGTCACCGTCTGAATGTTTCTGTTGGGATTACGTAACGGTACGCTTGTGGACAGTTGTGGGTGATTAAAAAAAAGAGATTTAATTGATTAAATCACAAATAACTGCATTTTTATTTGTTAAAATACTTTAAAGGACTGTAAATGATACAAAGGACAGTGCAGTACAGGTTTTGACAAGAATTTTGTATTTTGAAATCTCAAGACTTTCAGAAGAAAATGAAACTGGATTGATCAAATAAAGCACCTTTAATAAGAAAGTTAGAATAAAAACAAAATACTTTTTAATATACATTATCACAATGCACATTTATCACAGACTGAAATGTTTTATATCATCAAATAATTATATATGAATCATTTACATATTGATGCAATAAAGTGGACAATAAATTGGAACATGAAAATGTGATCAGTGTCTTTGTAAACACTCTTTGCCTTCCGGCTTCAGTAATGTAAAAGCAAATCATCCATTCATTCATCCAGCCACCACACCAACGCCCCTCAGGTCCTCCTTCACTAAATCCATGAACCTCTTCTTCGATCTTCCTCTAGACCCCTTTCTTAGAATCATTTTCCCAACATCGTCACTGTTCCTCCTCTCAATGTGTCCAAACCATCTCCATCTGCTTCCCTGCCTTTGTCTCCAAAACGTCCACCATGATCTGTTCCTCTGATGGATTTGTTCCTGTGGCAAACGTGGTTGTCTGAAAGAGGGGATCCTAAGGCACATCCAAGCCAAATTTAAAGCTTGTTCCACAAAATGCATTATAATTTTAAGAACCGGCTCCACCACAACAACATTTAGCACTGGAGTTAGGAACCCTTAGCTGCCATTGGCTAGAAAAAATATCAACCTGTAGCCGCGCTTACCATCTGAAAAACAAATATTTCTTTTATTCAACTTCCCGGACAGTCGTAAGACCTTGATAGAGCAAAGCTGCTCAGGGAGTCGAGGCAAAAGTGTTCCTCCTTTGTGTGCTAATTCACAATTTCACTGCTAGAGCTGCAGTTTGGCACCAGTGACTTAATCTGATTTCATTAAAAATTAGATAAAATGTCAGTGAGACATATTTTTTTAAGATTGAAAAACTGTCAGTTTATGAAAAGCATAAAGAAAAGCAAGTGTCTCTGTTTCAGAAACACATCACTTCAAGATGCAATTTTAATTTTTACTCAGTTTTTGGAATCATTTCTGTTAAAGTTTAAAAAGTATTTTTTTGAAGTGCGTTGTCAGGATTTAAACCACAAGAGGGCATCATTGAGCTTCAAGAGTTGTGTAGATCACTGCAGATGTTCAATTTATTTGAGTCAAAATGACCTCAGAATTACAACAACCAGTGTAAACACTCGCCAGGCAGCTTCTCATTTTATTCTGCTAATTTACCAGAGGGTTTTGAGATTAAGACAAATGAAAGTGTCCTGATCTTTCTTTGTGGAGCATAACAGGCAGCGGTCTACATGTGGCCCCTGCTTTGATGGGCAGTCACTATCAACATGGTCCGGGTAAATCTTCTGCTCATTCAGCCCAGATGTGATGCAACAGCAGGCAGAAACCGCCAAGAAACACTCAGAAGGATTTGGAAAAATTTAGACCACTCGAATCTAAAAACTCCAGTTGTGAACTTAAAATCTCAAATTGAATTAACCCTTGTGCTATCTTAGATGACCCCCCCCCCCCCCTTACATTGACGTGTTCTCCCTACCATGACAAAGGTGGATAAAGGTGGAAAGATTTCATGTAATCCATGGACACCAGTGAAGATCACAAATCATTGAAGAAAAAAGGTTCAGAGCACTGTCTAGTGGGTCTAGATGACCCAACTCCCAACGCTAAAGTGTATAGGATAGCACAAGGGTTAAAGACATTCTCAAATTTTAATTTGTAAAAAATAAAAGCACACAAGGTTCAAAAAAGCCTGTGTGATATTATGGCAGGGAGTGTGCTGAAATGCACACAGAGTAATAGTTTTTAAGGATGTGATCAGTGTGGGAGCAGTGATGTGAAGTGTCAGATCAGGCTGAGCAGCTGCAGGCTTGTAATTACGCAGCTTGATAATCAGAAGGAGTAATGATTCATAATCTGGTGTTTGGGTGAAAAGGAGCCGGAGGATTGTTTTTGAAGGCCTGGTTTCATTGCATCTGTTGAGCATTAAAGCTGCCTCTGCATGCTTCAGCGTGACTCACCTTCTTTTAATCTGATAAAACCAAAGCAATATGTCTTTTTCTGGTGCTGATCCAGTTTGCGTCTAATCTCATTCGCATAAACGGGATCAGCAACAGCTTCTCAGGTGTCGAGGCAGCTCTGGTGCAGTGTGAGTGCCAGGGGCGAGCAGAGGTCCAGCAGCTGTGTGTGAGTTGCAAAAGTCTGTGTTCATTACATCTTTACATGACAAAACTGGCGCCCCTCGATAGAAATGTTTTGGGTGAGGCTGAGCGGCCGACTTTGCCAAATAAAATGTGACACCATGCCCGACATTACTGTGATTTCTCACCGCTCTGCTGCCACTAAAACGCTGCAGGAAACCCTGCTCGCGTTACACTATTAGCGGGCAGCAATTTTTCACATAACAAAGAGAAATGCATTTCCTCTGTGTGACAAAAATGGAAAGCAGGAATAAACAAAATCTTTGTGAACTTTACGTCAGGCTTTCCTGACAAGCATCAGAATGTTTTGAGCTGTTGCTTCAAATTAAAGGAGCCCTCCAGGGATTTTTTTGTTGTGAAAGCTGCAGCACAGATAGCAAAAAACAGCTTCATAATATCTCTTCTGTCCGCGCAGGAAGCTTGCTGAAGTTAAAAGGATTATCCCAGCTTTTGCTTGAGATTTAGCTGCCATTACAAAATGGGATTTAAAAGAGGCAGGATGCTGTAGGATGTTTGAAGAGTCGCATTCTGCTTTACCCAAAACCAAATCGGTCGAGGTGCATCTTAATGGATTATCAACCTTAGCTTTATCCTAATCAGAGGAGGAAGCCCTTGTGTGTGCGCCTGTGGGCCATGTCTGACAACCCAGTGCAACAAGCAGAGCGTCAAAGCAAGTTCTGCTAAAAGAAGCACACCAAGCATTCCTGTGTGATGTAACACAGAAATGCTGCTACTTCTGAATGACCCAGTTTCTCAGAAACTTCAGGACTCAGACAAATGATTTCATGTTTGCATTGACACGCCCCCTTTATCAAGAAAAACTGCTAATATTTGTGCCTAACATGAGGTACAGATTATAATACACCTGCCGCCATGCTGAACTGTAAGTTTCTGCCCAAATACTGCATGTCTAATTAATGATCAGCAGTCAGGGTGGTTGGCAATTTCTTGATCTCAGAAGAGTTCTGTGGGGAAGCTACAAACCGTGGTCACAGACCCTCATGTGCTCACGGAGGGCTAGATAATGTTGTGCATTTGATGATCTTATCTTTGGACCTAAAACATCCATTCATTCAATATTGTCTGGTACCTTTTTCATTGTGAAAGGTCTGTCCTGAATATTTAGATCTTAAAGTTTAAAAAAAACTGAAGAGACACATCAGGTGTTGTCTTCAAAGTTATGTCAAGATTCAAAGTTACTGAATCCTGATTAGTGGTTATACAAAAAGTCTGAGAATTTATCAGTACTGGTTACTTTATCATCTCTGCTTCTCTGCCCCGGTTTGGCGTGTTTACTCAACAGAATTTGTTATGCATGGTAAAGAAAGATAAGGGGGAAATAAAGGAAGACAAAGTCTTTAAATTTTTGAATTTGTTTCATTCAAGGTGAAAAAAGCTGAAAACCAGAGGGCCACATCTTAACCCCTCAGTTCTAGAGAGCTGTATCACTTTGGGCCTTAGTAAATAAACTGTTAGTAAATGCTATATAAGTATTAGTATGGATTTACCATTTACCATAACTATGACTGGAATTACCATTGACTGTATAAGAGAACATAACAGAGTGAGTGTCACGTCACCCATAGAAAAAGACTTTCCAGCTCCAATGAAGTGAAGTCAACTCAGTTGCTATTTTTTTGCGATATGGACGCCACCACATTGAAGCCAGCCAACGTCAGTAAGCAGTGATTGGTTCGAGCCTATTTGAGTTTCTATGGCAACCATTCTTTCCAATTAGAAGTGAGCTTTTGGAAGTCCACACCCCTACAACTTGAAAATGGGCTGTGGAGAATCTGTCAGACGTTTCAAATGTCATGAGAACACGTACGTATTGGGGCATTTGACTGGTCAGTTTATAACTTGAATAATTGGATGTACAGAAAAAAATCATGAAACAAATGTTCGAATAAAATAATAGAATAATAACTGTTTATTCAACAGAAGTAATTGACTTTGAATCTGGCTTTTTGGAGCCAGCGGGTACTTCCTGTTTAGAGCGTGAGGTGGGAGGGGTCCAACAGTCTATTTACTCGAGCTTAAGTCAAATGGGTTAACCTAAATGACTTCCTGTTTGAGGCAGGTTCAAAAGTAAAGTACTGGAGCCAGATCAGCCTACAGGTGACCTTTTGACTTTTTTATGTTACATCAGTCTTTTCAATGGAAAAAAGGCAGACTTTACAAAAGTAAAAGACATATTTACAAACTGATTCCAAAAATGTCTTCCACCATTGAGGCTAGATTTATGTCTACAACAGTTGGAGTTATGAAACTGGTTGTTCTGGCCTGATGTCACATCAGGTCAAGATGGCAAAAGCTAATTAACCTTTAACCCTTGTGCTATCTTAGATGACTCCCACCCTTCCATTGACGTGTTCTCCCTACCATGACAAAGGTGGATAAAGGTGGAAAGATTTCATGTAATCCATGGACACCAGTGAAGATCACAAATCATTGAAGAAAAAAGGTTCAGAGCACTGTCTAGTGGGTCTAGATGACCCAACTCCCGATGTTAAAGTGCCTATAATACACTGAAAAAACGGGAAAAGTGGGGTTGTTCAATTTACAAATAGTAAACATGTTTGTTTAATATGAACAAATTATGTTTACCTTCGAAACAGAATATAATCTTGAAAATCACACATCATTTCTTGCTGTGTTACTTTTATATATTTAAATCATGTTGACAAAACATGAAATAGTTATGCTTGATCCTTTGCCCCTTAATTTTGGATCAGTAAACCCCATCGGTGAAGAAGAATTCCAGGAGGGGAAACTTTGCAGTCAGCCATTTTAGAGAAGCTACAAGCACCTGCTCTGGCTGGAGGAACTTAAAAAAGGTAAGTTAATTTACTCTAACAAATTAATTTAAGAAAGTGGAAGGCGTAAATGTATCATTAGTGTTATTTTTTTCCACGGGGAAGAGCTTTGTAATCCACTTTTGTCGTAGTTATCAAAGTTAAGGCTCTGCGCGCCACTTTTGTCCCTGCCGGCCGCAGCCCTCGGACGGCAGGTAGGGGGAGGTGTGTGTGCGCGGTAAATTGTACTTTCACGTCGCAGGCAGATTCAGCTGTAAACGCGGTGATTTCAAATGATGTACGGGGAAGAGTGGTGAGTAGTTATGCCGTAGGAATTCGCTTTTGACAGAGGGCAGTGGGCGCTTGTGGGCACGGCTTTTTTTTTCCACAGGCAGAAACTCTGCCAGGGGAATTTTCATCGTCACTAAGTGGATTTCTTTTTGCTAAATTCTGCGTTGTGGAGACCGAAATTGAAGGAAAATGTGAGAAGCTATCATTACTATTGTCATTATTTAGTTTTTCCATACCGTTCCACCATGAGCTAGTTTAAGGACAGCATTATTTGACCAGCAAACAGCACCGCACTTCTGTCTCAGTCAGCTGTCAATCATTCTCCGTGCGCGTCTCGTGCACAGAATGCGTTTGGTGTGTCCAGTTTACATAAATCTTTGGTTTCAATCAGAGCTTTGTTTTCATTCTATGATGCTGAACATATTTTTTATTTTAGCTTTGAGAGTTTAATTGAGTGAAAATATTCATGTCCTTTTGGAACAAGTGTATAATGTGTAGTAAAAAGTTTACTGCCTTATAATAATGTCTGTAATCCTACTTCACATATTCCTCCCATTTGTGATAAATTAATATGGGAATCCTTTATGGGTGGGGGGGATTATCCACTCCCGATCTGCTAGTTTAGTTTTGCAGTTTCCATTTCAAAATTCGCGGGTTCTCATAAGCCTGGTTTGAATCCTGTGGGGGGAGGAGGTGTCTAATGTTCTTTCTGGTCTAATTTCTTCAGAATATTTTTGCAGCTATTTATTTCAAACCAATGCATGTTTAGTTATTAAAATGATACAACAAAGCTGTGGAAGTCTCACTCTCTATATATATTTGAAATGTAACTAATAAACCTCTGTCCTGATTACAGAGCTCATCACACAACACTTCCAACTGCTCCTCCCTGATCATGCTGGGGTCCATGCTCCAGTCTTCACTGAGTCAGGTGGGTCACCATGCATTTACTATATATTACTGGAATTATTGTCTCCTGGATTGTCATCGAATCGGGAGGTAACCAAGATTGCCAGCCCTACTCTTTACACGCACCTTTTATGCAGAGATATACATACATAATAAATAATGAAATTGATGGTTGATCAGTTATCCCACTACCTCTGTTAACATGACACTAAGGATATAATGATTTTGTTAACACAGTAACTATAACATTTATTGATGAGCCAAGGGTAAGAATTTTATTTTTCCAAAGTTTTCATGTGAATTTAAAATTTTTTGACTCTTTGTATTTCAGACTGCTGAACTTCTCGCCAATATAAGCAAGTTCAGGGGTTTATTCAAAGTATAGGTGAGTTGTGTAATCTAGACGCTTTAACTAAACTTCAAATGTGAACTGTGCACACAAATATCTTCTGTGTTCTTCAGAATGAAGACCATGCAGCAATCCAGGAGGCAATCGAGGACACCACGGTGGGAATTTCCCTCCTAATGGAAACTGGCAGTGGTGAGGAAGAGGACATTCTCGTGGTCCACATCTCCCAGGCTGTGGTGGTCGACCCACCAAGTGTCTGAGTGGCAGATGCCAAGGCTTTTTTGGCCTTATTTACAGCACAAATCTGATTACCATCCTCATCTCAGAAACACCTTGTCATGGGGCCGTGACTTTGCTCCTGCTATGATCTCCTGGAGGCCCTTCCCTTCTTGAGCTCTCCCGCTGGTCACAGGTGTTCTGTATTATGTTGATTGGTTTGTCTATTTATGCAGTGTCTGATCTTGTTTCTGTGTCGGAGCGTCTTCGTTCTACGCTCTGGTGTTATGGTTCTCTGGCATTTAAGTCCCTTCGAGTGAACTATTGGATTTGGGTCGTTCTTCCTGCTCTTGGGTTCTCTCCCTTGGACATTCCGTCACACACCTTTGAGGTAATCCAAAAAAAAACTGTATTAGAGTTATAAGGCAAAGTGGTGTCTAAGGTTTCAGGCTTAAAGATCCGACTCTTTGAATAAAATGACCTTTAAATAGTTTAACTTTTTCCTAAGAAGGGATTCCAGCTGTTTGCTTTGGCTCTGTTATCTTCTGTTTAATAAAAATGGCAAGCCCAATTTATTGTGATTTGTCATTTTATGCTTCACTGTAAACATATTTTTCAAGTTTAGATAATAAAAAAGTTAAATCTGAAATTTGTGTTCAGTGTCATATGTTCATTGGATTTTCATAATGCACAAGAAAGTATTTGCTTTAAATAATAATCTGCAATTGCAATTTTATTTTTCAATTTAAATTTTATTAAAATAATTTATAAATTAAATGAACTATGTAGGTAATTTCAAACAAATAATAGTGTTTTAAATGTTTGAAAAAATTATGGTAAATGACATAATAAAATCTTGTTTGTTTATGTAAAATTATTAGGTGCAGAAACAAAGAAGCATTCATTACAGTAGAACATGATTTTATTATGAGCAATAATTATATTGGTTCAACATGATTTTTTTGCGCGCAACCGCTGTCCATGATTTTTTTATGTCAATCCAACAGGTCTTTTTTTTCAGTGTAGAACAAGGGTTACAACTGTTAGCAAGCTGTCCCAACAGGGACAAAGTTACTGCTTTGTCCATCTCTATAGTGCTTTTAGTGAAATGTAAAAAGGTCAGGAAAGGTTTTGTCACTGTCAGCAAGTGAAAAGTGAAAATCAACCAAACTAAACAACTTCCTATCATTCTGATCAAGGAAAGCTTATCATGCATCCATTGAATCCTTCTTAACTCTGAGGCACAGATCTGCAGATGGACAACCCTTTCTTCTTTCAATGAAATGGAAAAGAGTTGTTTTGTTGCTTGAAAGTATAGAAATGACACCAATCAAGTGATCATTATTGATATGTTGAGATGCTGTTTACAGTAATTGGCTGAAATGTTTGAAGGCAACAGACAGATTTCTTACAGAAATGTTCAGCGTAGCCTACAGATACTTTTAGTCTTATTCTCTTTCATTTAAAAGCCTAATAAACTACTCTCTGCTCTCCCACAAACACTTGATCTTATGCATTTGTCTGAATTTTCCACTTTGTTGCTCTCGGGGTGAATTTATGTGGGTTTTATTTTTATTTTACAGATTTAGATTTAAGCGTAGAGCAAGCCTATTTTGTTTTCTATAGGAATAAAAGGATTTTCCTCACGCTAGCAGTCAACCTCTAGAGCACAAAGACATGTTGAAATTAGGAGCCGAAAAAGCCTAACATGCTGGATTTGAGCCTGGAATCTGTGTTTAAATGTCTTCCTTAATAGCCAAAGATTTTTTTTATGGCAAAGCGCTTTAAATCTGACTGTTTTCTGCCAATCCTTGAAAGGAAAAATCTTTCTGTTTTGTCAGAGACTCCAGCAGTGGTTCATGTTTGGTTTTGTGGTAAGACGGAAATGTTTTTTGCTCTATAGAAACGAATATTCTGGTGCCACTTAGAGTCACACAACCCCATCTGAGTCCGTCTGGTTTACAGTGAGTCAGAAACCGAGCCGCAGGGCCGAGTGTGTAAACTGAGACGAATGATGTGTCTTCAGTCAAGTCTTGGCAGAAAATACATCTTTTGAACATAATGAGCATGAAGTTAACATGTGCAGAACAGTCTGTTGTCTTCTGGGTTATGTTTTCCGGGTGGTTTCATAGCTTCACTCATCATGAAGGCATCCAGTCCTCCTAACAGATCTTCAGCTGAGTGAGAGCAGATGAAACGTTTACATCAGCGATTCTGTTGTCGTTGTTCTAACAGAGCACAGAACCGATCTGTTATGAAGCTGTTGGTTTTAAGCCCTAACTAGATGCTGGAATTCACGGCCGACTTTTGAGGCTGGTTCTGTCAGATTCTGTTCCTCCTTTTTCAGGGCCACAGATGAAAGAAGGTCTTCTTCCTTTTCAGATGACTGAAAAGTAATCACTCCCTTTATCAAACAGCATGCATAACCAAAAGTCTTGTTTGTTTGTTTTTTAACCAAAGAAGAACATCAATCCCCGCAGGGGTGTGTGTAATTATTTTGAGGCCTGGGGTGATCAGGGGAATGTCTCCATCTCTATTCTCTGTCACATATTCAAGCATGTTACCTGATTTTGGAGTTTTGTCTTAACTGTAAACCAAAAAATATAGCTTGTTGATGTTTAAAAAAAAATAAAGGTAAATGTAAATATTCTTTTCTACCTTCCTCAAAGGCCCAAAGCACTTTACAGACACAGACCCATTCACCCACTGGTGGCGGCTCTGCTGCCGAACACTGGCGTCAACCTTCCACGATAAAGTAACATTTTATTCTCATAAAAACTAGACTCAAATGTTTTATTCATCCATTTATAATCACACAGAATGTACTTCAGGACCTACTACTACCACTATGCAACTACTATTATGTCTGCATTCATGTTACCCCATAATAACTTTTCTGGATGTGACACAAAAGCAGAGTAATCTGACCCTAAAAAACTGTTGCACAAGCACTTCACGCCTTAGTCACAACTGCCCTTATGAGTGGATAAGGGATGTCTGCAGCAAAAAAATGAGCAAACCTGTACGGGGCACACAGGTGGCACGCAGGACATTTTATGATATAAAAATGTTTCTTTATGGGAATACAGCAGACGACAAGTTGTAGCAAACACTTATACAACAAACAAAGGTAGGTAAGGGTGAAATAGGTGAGACACAGCCTAACAAATACTTCACGATACATTTACCACACACACAACAATGGTACCTTTCATTTTTATGACGTCTCGTAAGGTACGAGCCTCATTGGAACTCTAAGACACACTTGCACTCTGATTAAGATGCACCATATTACCAAAAGTATTCACTCACCTGCCTTGACTCACATATAAACTGAAGTGACATCCAATGAACTGAAAAAGGTTGGGGACCATTGTTCTAAGGTCCAGTGGCGGTGTGCTTTACACCACTGCAGGACGCTTTGCATTGCACTTGGTGATGTGTGACTTGGATGCAGCTGCTCGGCCTTGGAAACTCATTCCATGAAGCTCTCTGCGTGCTGTACTTGGGATAATCTTAAGGTGACATGAAGTTTGGAGCTCTGTAGCAATGGACTGTGCAGAAAGTCGGCGCCACGTAAACTGGCGAGTGGTAGACCACGTAAACTGACGTGGTCTACCACTTGGTGGCTGAGTTGCTGTTGTTCCCAAACTCTTTTATTTGGTTTTGGTAGAGCAGACAGATGACTGTGAAATATTTAGATCCAAAAAAATTTCACAACTGGATTTGTTGCACAGGTTGCGTCCTACAACAGTTCCACACTGGAATTCACTGAGCTCCGTCGAGCAGCCCATTCTATTACAATGTTTGTAAAAACAGTCTGCATGCCTGATGGCTTGATTTTATTTATTTTTTTTTTTTAACTTGTCCTGTCCAACAGCTAGGCAAACAGATGAGAGCTGAGGGCCTCTTGTGTTGGACATATTTTATTTTAACAAGAGGGGTTATTCATCTTCAGACAAACCAAAGGTATGTCTGAATAAACCCCTTTTGTAATTGAGGCCAAAATTTATTAATTTCAATCATGTTTGAAAATCTTTGGTGTTGGACCGGACGGAAAAGGAAAGAGGGGAAGAAGAGAGAGGGACGTTAGAGAGAGGGGGGGGTAGGAGGGTGATAATAGGAGGGGAAGGGGGGTAAGACCATGAAGCAGCATAGAGCAGACAGGTTTACTGGTTGTTTATCGTTACGGTACGGTTCAAATGTAGTACAAAAAGGGCGGGGCCTGTTCACACACACTCAAATATTATCAACACACCTGCTAGCCGCAAAAATGTCCACATGTCAACATGCACACAAAACAGATAGTGTTCACGAACGCATACCTATGCCTTTAAACCAACTAGTGTGAAATCTTTCATTCATTCAATCATGCAAACTATTAGTGCAAAGGTGAGCTAACACCTGTGCTCAGGTGAGTGTTTATGTTCTTCTAAAATGGATGGTGGAATGTGAAAAGAAGGAGGAGGAGCGCCCAGCCACCCCCACACCCATACCCCCGCCGCAGCAGCAGCGGCAGCCGGAATTCCCCCAACGCCACACGGGAACAGGCAGGGAACAACCGCCCCCCGGGCGACCAAGACCGCCACCCAGGCCAGGGTCAGCCGGACCGCCGCGAGGCCCCCAGAGCCAGAGAGCAGGGAGGCGCAGAGGGAAAGAGAGCGCCGCCCCAGCCCAGCCAGGAAAGCAGCCCCCCGCCGCGCCGGAAGAGCCCAACGCAGGGCCCCACCGGAGAGAGACGCCCACAGCCCCAGACGAGCACCCCACCACCACCCAGGAGTTCCGGGCATCCCCCCGCCCCGACCCCAGGTACGAGCCAGGACCCCCCAAGGGAGACCCGCTCCGCACTCCAGGCAGCCACCCACCCGGCCCACGGTTGGTCCAGGTAGGAGCAAGGCAGGGGCCCGCCGCCCCCGCCCAGGAGGGGGGAACCCCGGGGAAAAAAGGGCGGCCCACAAGGGATGTTATAAATATGGCCCGACCAGGCTCGGCCATGTTGGAAGTTTGGCGGGGCCCAGCGCCCAGGGGCAAGGACCAGGACCCACCCCCCAGGGGCACGAACACCCCCGGCTCAGGTGTAATATGAACCCCCCCACCGCGCGGAGAGAGCACCGCCGGGCCCAGGGAGCCGGCACCCAAGGGACACGGCCGCCATCGCCTAGGGGCCCGCACCCCCCACCAGGGAAGGGGTAGGGGACATATGGACCCAGGTCCCACCTTCCTTGTAAAATGTGTGTGCGTGTATGGGTGTTTGAGAGGGTGTTTGTGTGCATGTGTGTGTGTTTATGTTTGAATGTATATATTGAAGGGGGAGGGGTGTGTGTACTAAGGGGGGTGCAGTTAAAATTGGCGAGTAGGGCACTAAGGGGACATCTCCTGATTACTCACAGTGATGTCCCCTCACCCTCCACACCAAGGGGCCCTAAATGTCTAAGGTGCGGTTAAAATTGGCGGGTAGGGTGCCAGGAGGACATCTGCTGCTTGCTTGCAGTGATGTCCAAGCACCCCCCCTACCAAGGACCCTACATGTCTAAGGTGCAAATAAAACCGAAAGAGGGGGGGCCCACTCCATACGGCAACCATAGGAGGGGGGCCACTCCCAAGTAGCCCCCCCCCAAGGCGTATCGCAGGCTAGACCCCCCACCCCCTCACCCTAATATGAGGTTATATAAGGAAGGGGGTAAGTTGGGGACAGCTGGTAGACTGTCCCCCGGTGGTCAAACAGCCGTCCCCCAGCCCACCCCCAGCAAAGGGGCCAGGGCCACCCAGCCCAGGGGCCCACCCCCGGAGGCGCCGACACCCCAGGCCCGGCACCACCCACCCCACACAGAGAGAGAGGAGCCAGAAAGCGTCGCCCCCCCCCGGAGCAAGCCCAGGCCCCCACCCCCAGACGCCGGCCCTAGAAGAGCTCTGGTCAGGCCTCGACGGGACCGAGGAGGCCAACCGGCCGAGGCAACCACTGATTGCCTCAGCGGAGACCCCGACCCGCTAGCCCCCCCCCTGATGGCTTGATTTTATACACCTGTGGCCAGGCCAAGCGATTAGGACGCCTGATTCTGATCATTTGGACAGGTGAGCAGAAACTTTTGGTAATATAGTGTACGTACCAATCAACCCGATGGATCGTCTTGATCCAGCCCTTTTGTCAAATTTAATCATAGAATTCAAATATTTTTTTTAAATTCCTGGACCAACTGTAGTTTGGAATTATTATCATGTTGTGTTTTGTTTGTTGAAGTCATTTTTTTTTTTCAGGTTCCAGGTTAAATGTTTAAGTCAAGTTGTTTTTTCTGACTTATGCCACACAACAGGAGCAATTGAAGGAAAAAGCAGGGATCTACTCGCATCCTCATCAGAGGAAAGCTGATACTTTCACTGTTTGTAACAGCCCTCTTGTTTTTGACTGTATGACACACACATACATGTACGCACGCACAAACACGTTGATTCTAACTTTTTTTAAAGTTTAAATAAGCTAAGTTCAGCAAAATGTTTTTTTGTTGTTGGTGTTTTTTACAGATTAATTCTTAGTTTTTCACTGAAACATTGCTCAGGAGTCTAACTTGTCCCCACTAATGGTTTTACACTTCAAGTCATGTCAGTAAAAAAAGTTTCACGTTCTCGCACAACCGTTCTGTGTTTGTGGAATAATCATCCTTAATACTAACACGAAAACTAAAGTCAACATGTTGAGATGAAATGTTTCCCCTTAGGCATCTTTTCATTTTTTTTCTCTCATTTATTATGACCAAGAGTGTTTTGTTTTCTGCCACCAAGATTTATATCTGGTAGACGTAGTGTGACCTCTATATCTAGTTTCTGATTAAACAATGGAGCCATATGTATTGGCTCCACAGCACTTACGTCTACGTTTCCCTATATAGTAATCAAGCTTTCTGGATGTCAGAAGATTTGGTTCAGAACTGCAGCACGTCGTTCTCAACAAATGGAGAAAAGATAGTATAATGGAAAACCGTCACGTGACTGACCAATAAACCAAAAATAAACTATATTTAATCATCTAACAGAAGGACTGCGGAGGATGGTACATCCAGGAGGTCATACAAGATGTAAAGGGAATGCAGGTCTCCACACATTTGGTTGAAGTCAGAGATCATAAGTCAAAGAGAAAAGAGAGGCAAACATGTAACTATTGGAGGGTTTAGGAAGACTTGTTTCGCTTTGACAGAAACATTTTAATCATCCTCAAAACCTTTGGACTTTATTTAGACCAGTGTTTTTCAACCGGTGTGCCTGTGCCGTGAGAGATGGTCAGGTGTGCCGTGGGAAATTACCCATTTTCACTGATCTAAAAACATTTCCCATCTCCAGGATATCAGCTCTGTGTTTATCCAAACAGGCTCTGATAAAACACTGAGTAGTTAGGAATATGAAAGATAATAAAATACTTTTTTCTTTGTGTTTATTTCATTCTATTAAAGACATTTTGATGGAACCGCGATTTAGCTGCAGCTTCAGCTCTGTTTTAGGAAAAGTCCCGCCCCTTTAACTGTCTCAACCAATCATTCTTGGAGGCTCAATCACACATCATCAAACTGACAAATCAGAAGTGGTCTTCACTTCCTTGTTGCATTTTAGCTCGTAAAGTCTCTCACTTCCAACAAAATCAACAGCTAAAGCTCATCTTTAGTGGTGTAGCTTTAAAAATCTGGTGTCAGACCGTGGAACAAGTGAACAAAACCATGAAGTTCAGAGAAGCGAGTCTGTCTGGCATCAGCGTCAGGTTTTGCACTACATCTCCCATGATGCATTGGGTTAAAGTGACAGCGTCTCAGCGTACAATGAGTCTTCCCTGTTAAACGTCTTAAACCAGAACGAACACACATCAAACAGTTTTTAAATCTTCTTGATGAAATCAGAGGTCAACAGTTTAGTTCTCCTCCACCTGTCTGGGCCTGCTGTGTGTGTGTGGGTGTGTGTAGGTGTGTGTGTGTGTGTGTGTGACCAGTGAGAAAGAGAGAGAGAGAGTGGCAGAGAGAGAAAGTTTCACTGTAAATGTCAGTTCTGTTTCTGCACCTGCGGTTCCCGCACAAGGTTGCAACATTGTTAGAATAATTCAAGAATCAACTCTGTTTGCTCTCATTCTCCCGCACATTTGACATTTAACCATTTGACTTTCTTGCGGGAATCTTTAATATCTCGCTCTTTATCTGCTACAAATTGGAGGCGGGACACGTTAAATATAGCTTTGCCAGTGTGGTTTCTTATCACAACTGATCAAAATGGCCAAAAGGCTTTCTGCGCAGAGGGCCCTGGAATTGATTTTAGAAGAGAGTGACGTTTTTGAGAATGATGTAGAGGGAGACGATTCAGAAGAGGAGGTTTCAGAATTAGAGGATCACATTTCTGAAAATTCAGAGTCTGACAGTGACTCTGAAGAAGATGATTAGATTGGGGCGGCCGTGGAGCAGCGGTCGGGTGGTTGGCCCATGATCGTAAGATTGCAGGTTCAATTCCCGCCTTGCACGCCCATGAGTCGAAGTGTCCTTGGGCAAGACACTGAACCCCACCTTGCCTCTGGTGGTAGGCGGGCGCCTGTGTTTGGCAGCGGAGCCGCCACCAGTGTCTGAATGTGTGAGTGAATGTGTGTGTGACTGGGTGAATGGGTCTGTGACTGTAAAGCCCTTTGTCCTTGTTGGAAGAAAGGCGCTATATAAGTATACGCAATTTATCATTTAGATTGAGCATCAGCCAGTTCCAAAACAAAGCCATCAGCACCCAGCCACAGGACCAGGCCGTCAGCAGCCAGGACCATGTGTTGTACAGGCTAGTGGCTAGAAGGCATGTGTTCAATGGGGCTGATGTGTTGTCTTGACTAATAGGTTTACTCTATGTGTTCAGCTTGTGTTGTGCACCTGAATGGGTTCAGTTTCTGTGTTCAAATAAATAAAAGTCAGTAGTTTTGAAAACCCTTGCTTCACTTTAAAATTTGTTTCCACTCATATCTTGATTTTAATTGATTTTCTTTATCACGTTTTAAATAATGAGTTATGAATGTGATCTAACAAAGGTAAAGGGCAAATATTAACCAAATATACTGATTGTAAATGGATGAGGTAAACATCTGTCGAGTATTTTAACATCAAAGTGTTTGATTGTGAGGCATTAAAAACCACAACATGCAATGGGTCCACCAGACCCACGAACACTGGCTGAGTAACAACAATATGAACACCACACAAGGGTTAAACTAGATACAAACAATTTAATAATCTAAACAGAAATAAAAGAACATTTTGTTTTTGCAAAATCAATTTTACTGATATGAAAAAAATTGCACTCTTGTAAAAACAATTCTTCTGAAGGAAACAGCACATACACATGAACAAGTGCCTAATGAGGATCTTTGCTCTCTCACTATCTTCCAACTCTGGAGGTGTTTCCCATTTTGATCTTGGGGTTTCCAGTCCATACTCTGCACACATGTTCCTGTATATTATTCCAGCCACTTGATTGTGGCGCTCCATGTATGCTTTCCCTGCCAGCATCTTACACCCTGCAGTTATGTGCTGGATTGTTTCAGGCGCCTCTTTGCACAGCCTACACCTTGGGTTTTGTCTGGTGTGGTAGATCTTCACCTTGGGTCTTGTCTGGTGTGGTAGATCTACACCTTGGGTCTTGTCTGGTGTGGTAGATCTGAGCCTCTATTGCTCTGGGGCTCAGGGCTTGTTCCTGAGCTGCCAGGATGAGTGCTTCAGTGCTGTCCTGCAGGCCAGCCCTTTCTAGCCATTGGTAGGACTTCTTGAAATCAGCCACTTCAGTTATGGTCCGATAAGACATCCCATGTTGTGGGTTGTCCTCCCATGAGGATCTGTCCTCCAGCACTGTATCCTCTGCTCTCCATTGCCTGAGACATAAAACACATGGGGAATAATACTGGAGTTATCCAGCCATACAGGCTTGAGTCTGTCTTATTTCCCCTTTTGGGTTACTTTCCACTCCAGAGAAATGCTTTTTTTTTATTTTTTTGGTTGTAGTGGCTTCATTTAAACCCAGTTTAATTAATTAAATTAGTTGTTTTATAAATTTTTAAAAATTAGTTGTTAAATTAGTCCCTTTTTTACCTCACAGTTGGGTTAAAAAGAAGCCAACTTGATTTACTGTCATTGTCACTGTTACAATGACAGTCAAAAAGGGCTCTTTGGTCCTATCAACATTCCTATGTTCAAACAACAATTTGCCATGATAACATTTATGATTAAATAAATGATAAATCACACATACCAACACCATAAAAAGTACTTCTTTCGGTCACTAAAAGCAGAAAGTTATAATTCAGTTGTCACTAGATAAAAAGGGCATCAGCCATTGAAAACCAGGACACACAAATTCTACGTATTAAAATAGGTAAATTCTGAAAAAATGTAAAAAATAAAAAAGGAAACACACAGTACAGGGAATTTAAAATAAAAAAAACATCTGTGTGGAACATTGAAAATAGATTCTCCTGATCTTTTGTCGATCCCTGAATATCTTTTGTTCTGAATAATTCTGAGTGTGACTGTCTGCTTTCCCCAGACAGTTAAACTGCCCTACAAGGTGACAATTGATGTGACCATTTAAATAACTGAAGATAGCATGATTTCTAATGTAATTCAATAGATATGTAGGTTTTGGGTGACTTTCTACGCTGGCGAGATGCTGCCTGTGCCACATGCCCGCCATGGCCACGTCCATGTCCATCACTGGGTTTACTCAAACCTTCATTTTAGTTTTAGAACAGCAGCAGACGGCGAAACGAGCACCGAGACTCCTGTTGTGCTTCAAATGTGCAGGCAGCGGCAGGGACAACCTGAACCAGATCTGGGGGCGTGGGGGGTTCAGTCACATGCTTCACAAGTTAGTTAATGTTGTTTTTCTGTAATCTGAGGTGTGTTTCATTTCCTGAAGCTGTCACTCTTTTCCAATGACCTCACTGGCAGGGTGTGCATGTGTGAGGCCCTCAGAGACCAACACAGCATGTAATCACTCACATACATGAGCCCTAACATCTAATGGTCATGAGAAACATGAAAAATGTGTGTGGGTCTCTATGAGTGCATGTGTGTGTAGACCAAACATTGACCCACATTACTGTTTTTTTCTGATTAGAGGTTGATCATAATGAGACCCAACACACATGCATGTCCTCAGATGTACACACTGACATGCACACACTGACACACTGCACACACTCCCGGGGACTTCAGATTCAGTCTGAGGAGCGGAGAACATAATCTGCGGTTGAACCAAGAGGGTGAAGCTGCAAAAAGTAAGTGCATTTCTTTCAGTTTGACTTCACTCTGTTGCCTTTGTTCCCGTGTCTTTATGCACTGGAACGTTTCTATAGGGCTTCTATTTGAAGGCTCTTCAAACATGCAGACATTGTTCTGTTTATTTGAACACATGCAGATGATGCTTCATTGATGTCAAGTTTTTGGCTCATGCTGTTAGACTTTTCCCATAACTTTTTGGTTCATTCCTGCTGAGTTGGTCCTCTTGTTTTGGGAAGGGAGCGGTGAGCTGATGTGATTCTTCTGGTGATTCCACTGCTCTTCAAACCTCTTTTAGGTGTACTCTGTTTGGGATTTAGTTTCTCTTTTTTCATTTGTGCGTGTGCTGGGACTGTTGCTGATGGCTGAGCAAGAACTGACACATCCAGCTTTAATTTCCCAGCTAATGTCACCAAAATGTATCAAAAGGCAGCAGAAGCCACAGCAACAACGCGAGTTGTGAGGGTTGTAATGCCTTTTCGCTTTGCTACATTTAAAGAGCAATTACTGTCACTTTCTCCACCTGAAGAAAAAAACGCTTGAGCTGTCGGAGCAGAGTAAGTATTTTCAAAACACACTGGAGTAAAACGTCAACCACCTTTGGTGACAAGGTGTAGGTGTTCTTACAGGGATAGAATAGTTCTAAAAACCGTCTGAGCCTCAAACCAGAGAAGGAAGGCAGTAAATGGTCCCAAAGGATCAGCTTTTATCAGCTACACAGCAGAAGCAGCCTCTATAAAAAAGAATTATAATATTCCTAAATACAAGAAAAACTGCTTAAAGTTCAGAAAAGTCTTGGAATAAGATAGAAAATAATCATTTGAGTTAGAATTGGTATTTTAAGAATTCATTTTTAATCTCTTGAGGAAGATTCAGAACTGGGACAAAATGTCCAAACTTTTCTAAGCTTTTCATATGTTGATTACATTTAAAGTCCCATGAAGTCTTTTATTTTTGCTGGTATACAATCTCAAAACTTGGTGTAGATTGTTTGGGGTTAGATCTTACTCAGCTTAAGCTAAATAAACCCTAATGCAGGGGTCTGCAAACTTCAACACATAAAAAGCAACAACCCAGGAGCCACAAAGTCTTACTTCCCCCTTTGGAAAACTGAAGTACTGATATGTATTTATACTATTGTTGCTTTTATGAAAAACATAAACGAACTGCTGTTTTTGGACTGAATAAAACACGAATATAAAGAGAAATAGTTGGGTGACCCCACCCTTACATTGACGTGTTCTCCCTACCATGACAAAGGTGGATAAAGGTGGAAAGATTTCATGTAATCCATGGACACCAGTGAAGATCACAAATCATTGAAGAAAAAAGGTTCAGAGCACTGTCTAATGGGTCTAGATGACCCAACTCCCAACGTCAAAGTGCCTAGGATAGCACAAGGGATAAAGCTTCACAAAAGGTTCCACATATTTCATCTTCAAGCCAGGCTCCGATAACGGAAAACTTTGGTGTTTTTTCCTTGTTAATCAATGACTTTTTACTTGTACATTAACGAGACAAAAACTCGTAAATTTACGAGATAAAACTCATGAATTTACGACTTAAAATCTTTTAATTTAACAGTTATGACTTTCTTTTTTGTAAATTTACGACTTGAAAGTGGTAATTAAAAAAAATGGGTTTTTTTGTAAACTGGCCCTAAAACTCTGTCGTAATAGTGTAAAGTCAGCTGTGATTTAAAAACAAAACAAAACAATAGAAAAGTTTATGCATCTCAGCCAGACATTTGTGATTCCAACTTACCAACAGTACATCAGAGCTAATTAAGTGACCCTTGCTGTATTTTTTAACCAGGAGGTGCCCCCTAAAAGCCTTAAATTTGTTTAAAAAAAGAAAATTTGGTTAATTATCTTGTGTGCCTTATTTTTGGTTGTGCCGATATCCATGAGCCACAGTGGAGGGGTAAAAGAGCCACATGTGGCTCTGGAGCTGCAAGTTCAAGACCCCTGTTCCAAAACATCGACATTCACCGTTTAACTATGGCAGGTTCCAAAAGGTTAACAGATGTTGAACGTAACCACTCCCTAAAAATCCAAATTTTATCCTAAACTTGATTGAGAACTTTTCCTCACACAACCCTCACTGAGCAGACATACACACCCCCCCCCCCCCCCCACACACACATCATAACCCTAAGCTGACATTTTAGCTTAAATTGAATTGAATTAATTTCGAGATACATCTTTTGGTTCTATCCACCGAGAACAGAGCTACTCAGACCCCCACACCACCTTAGCGACCTCTTGCTGCTCTTTGGGTACATTCTCCAGCCAACCAAGAGAAATAAACACTCCTTCCTCCACGTCATGGGTGTGCCCTGAGGCTCTGACCCAGTGGGTCAGGTCCAAAACTTCTCCTCTCCTTTGGGAGGAATCTGGACCTGGACCTGGAATGCTGCTCCTTCAAAACCTTAGATTACGTTTTAGTGAAACAAATGAACACAACAAATAAATAGATTCTGGTAGACCATGACACCTGTGGGTTTTAGTAAAGCGGTAATTGGTCAGGTTAACACTTTGCATCCACCTTTAGAGGCAACCCCCCTAACCCAAAAGAACAGCCCCTCAATGACCTCTTGGGTCCATTCTCCAGCATTATTTTACAAACTTTAGTACCCCACTTTTACAGTTGCTCCTGACAGTGTTTTAGATTAGTTTCAGAGCAGAAACGTGCAGTGGGCTGGAAAAACTCAAACCATTTAGATCCTCTTAATGAAGCTAATGTCATTATGTTTGTGGAAATTTAATTGAAGCTATTTATACCTCATTAATCCATACTGAGTGGGACAACGGATGGCTTGCTAATCAAGCATCAAATGTGACTCCTACCGCCGGCCACTGATTTAATCCTTTCTGACTGAAATCATTATTGCTCCGGTTCACCATCAGTCCCCGCGCCTCCCCCTTTCACCTCCTTCTGTTTCATGTTTTTACGTTGTTGTGTGTCCTTCCATCATGGCTCACTGCTGCTATTTCACCTTCAGTCAGAGACCCACAAAAAGACTCGGCATCAGCCCTAAATTCTGCTTTGCCAGAACTACAGCAGCTTGTTGAACTCATCTGTCTGTGGTGCTTTTTTTTGTACGTAGAGCTTTCGACACAACAGCATTGGCACCTTTTTTAGTAGCATCTGTTGTCATTTTTCAGCATTTTGATAGATTTCTGTGCACAACCAAAATGTTAGATTAACTTTGCATTATGTTTATCCATCCTTAAAAATGCTTAAACTGCACCCCTGATTGAGCACTTTGTGTTCTTCACATAAAGCAGAGGATGTTTGAACCTCAATACTCTTCTGCCTTCTGGGGTTCCTGTTGTTGTTAAAACAGCATGAAATCCCCAGTTTATGAAGAACGAGGCATTTATCTGTCCTGTGGCCTGGGGGTCCTGATGCTGGGCTTGCCTATGCCTCCCGGTGCCGGAGGGGCTCCTGTAGGGGGGCCTCCTCTGCACCCCCCCCCCCCCCCCCCCGCTGCGTTACCGGGGATTCTCCTGGTAAAATTAAAACCTGTCCAACACAAAAGGACTTCAGTTCTCATCTGTTCGCTCAGTTGTTGGACAGAACAAGCTAGTTCAAGGTTAGTTTGTTTTCAGAGAGGTTAAGCAGCATGACGTGTCCATTTGAAGATAATTTAGTGGATTAAGAAGCTCAGAACTGAAACCCACCTTAACTCTGGTGGAAGGTTGGCGCCAGTGTTCGGTATCGGATCCGCCACCAGTGTGTGAATGTGTTTGTGATTGCGTGAATGGGACTTTGGGGCTTCAAGGTAGGTAGAAAAGTGCTCTACAAGCATACGCCATTTAACATTTACCCATGTGTCTACATACTCTCCCGCTAGCTTACAGCCTTTTTACATCCCCAACCTAACATTAGCTGTTCAACAAAAACAAACAATAACAGAGCTATCCAGCCGTACAGATTCCAGCTCAGACGAGGAGAACAAAGAAGTATATGGGTCTATTTGTCTTACGGTGGATGCATCAGAATGGAGCGGAGCAGCTGTGACTTATCCAGCGTATTTTCCACATAACAAATAAGCTCTTTTTCCATACGGCTTTTTTTTCCGGCTCCTGATTCACAATGATTTGAAAAAAGAAATTCTCACAAATACAATTTTAATCAATTTTAATAAATGTCCTCCATCATTTTTTTTTAAATGCCACAAAAAAATGTAAAAAACTATGGAAGCCAAAAATGGCCTACTTATTTTTTTTCCTTTTCTCGTGATACCAAAGTAGATCTCACTATCATGAGGAAAACAAATTTCCTTTTGCCATGGTAACGAAGAATATACGTACCTCTCTCCCTTTCCTGCACTGAGACGCTTTAAGCCTCTATATTTTGTGGTTTCTGCAAGTCGCAACCAACGCTGTACAGTTTATTACAACAACTCTCAACAAATGTTTTAAGTCATGTTTTTGATTTATTAATGGAGCTACGGTCCTCAAATGCTTTGATTGTGTTTCATGCACCAGCCGACCTCCCTTTATTTCCTTTTATTCAGCCAATAACTGAACCCAGAGCTAAAACGTCTCTGCCTGGTGCGTTCACTGAGCTATGGACATTGGCGGAACCCAGACAGCCACCCAGCCCGGCACAGTACTTACAGTACTTTCTACAGTCTGCAGCAATATAAAGCAGGTTGTCCGAGAAAATGTCAAACAACAGAAGAACTGATCCTTTTATAATTGATTACTTAACCTGTGATCTAACTCAGAGATTGTGCTGAAGTTGTGGTTCACATAAACAATGTCCAAATCATTAATCGTCATTTGAGGAGAAAGTTGGCCTAGCTGCAGCTGCGCAGGCATTATATATATTTCCTACATTTGAAGAAAAACACACCCAAAACAGTATGGTCAAAGAAGGATAGTAACTGAAAAATTAGACTGGAAAAAGACCATGAAAAATTGCAAATTTCTCTTTTCTATAACATTCCTTCCATTTTTTTAAGTTAAAATTTAGATTGGTCAAAATACAAAACCATCAGGCACAAACCGAGTTCTATAGGTTATGAAAAATAACATAAAAAGGCATTCATTTGTGCATTTCTAAATCTGTTATTGCATCAGGGTATTGCTGTTTTTAACTTTTAAATTTCGTAACACGAGAGTTAATAACTACATGCCCTCTTTGGGTGGGTGGAGTACTCCTGCCCCTGGTGGAGCAGTTTAAGTATCTTGGGGTTTTGTTCACGAGTGAAGGAAGATCAGAATTTGTGACCAACAGGCAGATCGAAGCACCAGTCCGTTGTGGTCAAGAAAGAGACTGAGCAAGAAAGCAAAGCTCTCTATTTACCGGTCGATCTTCGTTCCAATACTCACCTATGGTCATGAGCTCTGGGTCATGACAGAAAGAACGAGGTCCAGAATACAAGCGGCTGAAATGAGCTTCCTCCGTAGGGGGGCAGGGCAATCCCTTAGAGATGGAATGAGAGGCTCGATCACCATGAGAGAGCTCTGAGAAGAGCCGCTGCTCCTCCACATCCTCCACATTGAAAGGAGCCAGTTGAGGTGGCTCGGGCATCTGGTTTGGATGTCCTTTGGACACCTTCTTAGGGAGGTGTTCTGGGCCTGTCCTACTGGGCGGTGGCCCTGGGGAAGACCCAGGACATGCTGGAGTGACTATGCCTCTCTGCTGGCCTGGGAACACCTCGGGGTCCCTCCAAAAGGGGCTGAAGAAAGTGGCAGGGGTCAGGAAAGTCTGGGCATCTTTGCTTAGACTACTGCCCCTGCCGCCCGGTCCCGGATGAGTGGAAGAAGATTGATGAATGAATGCATGGAGTTAAGAAAATGTTACAAAAATTTACTGAGTGAGTTTTAATCCCTGGAAGCAGAGAGCTGCAACCACAGATACACTTGGGACCCATTTGGTGGTTTAACCCCAATCTAACCCCTTCATGCAGAGTGTCAGGCAGAAAAACATTGGAGGTTAACTTCAAGTTGTCCTTGGGATGGGGTTAGGAGTCTTTCAGATTTGTGAGAGAAATCTTTAAAAAACTGGAAGTCATTCACTGATAGTAAAATGTTGTTCAGAGGGATTTAACACAAGAGTCTTTCTCAGACATATTTTCCAAAAAACTTTTCATCCCAGTGCTTGCATTTAACCTGAATTGAGCCCAATTGGCATTGTTTTTCATTTTAAATTCAACAATTTACCAAATATTAAGATTAAAAGCTACTTCCTAAAATCTCATTTTTAATCCAGCAAATATTGAGACCGAAGAGACCCTTAAAATCTTCTGCAGTTTGGTGAAATGATTTAGTTGCAGAATCTGAGAACTGTTTCATTGTTTGAAGCGAATGTTGGGCTTTGGGAAAAAAATAAAAGCTGGATTTGTCCTTTAACCCCTTAAATCTCTTAAGTCTTCCTGCTTTTTAACCCATAATCTATAGATGATGAAAAACGTACAATACTTTCTGCACTTTGTTATAATCCCATTCCTTTGAGTGGGAGCAGGGATTTTTGTACAGAGTTTAGCACTGGCTTAACTCTAACAATCAATTTTGTGTTGCTGTCAGAGGTGGTCTGCTAATGCTCCAGTCAGAGGAGCACTGGGGGACGATAGATTGGTTGGATTTCAAATCCGTGGAGAGAAATGAAGATACAAAAACAGACAGGGATTTCCAGTCTTCCAGCTGAAAAACTCCCTGCTCCTAATAACAAGTTTAGAATCCTCTCCTTCACTGCATCCAGCGGCCATGGAGGCAGATAATCCCAGGGTACTTTAAACACGCACTCTGCTCAGATTAACACACACACACACACACACACTCCAGATGCTGCTGTCTCCTGGATTCAATCAGATGCCAGACCCCACCCAGTGCTTCTTATGTTGTGAGGAGACAGTGTCTTCTCTGCTGGCTCTCTCTGACCTTTGCATGACGGTGGTCTCTGCAGATCAAAGTCATCATTTTCATGGAGAATTTAGAGCTCAGCTGCTGTTTAATTTCTGCCTGAATTGGGGCTCTATTCTCTTTGTTGCTACAACAAACAACAACCTGATCATTGGAAGCTCCACAGCTCAGAACATGGCATCAGAATGCTGGGACTTAAGTCAAAATTATTCCTGGGGCACAAAGGACTAACACTGAATCATATTCTAATCACATCTTAAACTGGCTACTGATTTCCATTAACCTCTAAAATCACAGATGGGCTGATCGTCTGCTCCGATTTGAAGCTGTGACATGCTGTTTTACAAGCATCAGTTTGCACTTTTGAATCAAGTCGGGACTCCCTTCCTGGAGTCCTGAAGAGCGGAGACAACGGTTGAAAGCAGACAACTGTGCTGTGTCCCGGTGCTGCTGCTGGAACCGGAGCTGCCACGGTGCGGCTGGGATGCCGCACAGCTCTTTTGTGGAGACAGAGGGAGCCAGCGGTGCTTATGGGTGATTGCCACATCATTGCTCTGGAGACAGCTTGCACCGCGTTTGGCAGTGATTGCCCCGTCATCGCTCAGAAAGTGGCCTGTACCTGAACCAGCGGTGTTTACTGGAGATGACTGCGTCATCTCTTCAGAGAAGATAACATTGGACTTGAGAAGAGGAGCGCCTACTGGGGGGCTAACTAAACCAACGACCAGCACAGAGGGCTTGCAGTGTTCACTGGTAGCTACCACATTGACTAAGTGCAATAATAACTTACAACCACCGATAGTGGGACACATCAACACCAGCAGATTGCTGTCCTGCTATTTTGTCAAGTGTAAAGAAAAATGACCTTGAAAGATTTCAGAAAGTGCAGAACAGCGCTGCAAGATCAGCTCTGGGTTATCCTTTTAGGACCAACACAGACTGGATGCATCAGTGTCTTTCATGGAAAGTTCAGGACAGGCTTGCTTGTAATCAGTTTTCAAACCCTTTTTTTATTTTTACAGCTGCTGCCTACCAATCTAAGACATCAGTTTAACACTACAAAATCTTCTGTAACTTTTAAAGGTCACACATGTAATCATTAATGTCAGGCGAAGTGTGCATTATAAGAAATTATCCCATGCCGCGGAAACCTGAACCGTCCGATGCAAAGCAGTTGCTTCCTTCAAGTGTGTTATTTCTGATGATGCACACTTCGAAGGCCTGCAGCGGCAAAGAAAAGGTTTATAAATGTTGTCGTCACAATGGGTTTAATAAAGCGTCAGTTCAGAGAGAAGGTTCACCTCTTACCATTTGTTGTTGTCCAGATGATGACGCTAAAGTTTTTTAAAGAAGCCAGCGCAGTGATACAGAACATTTAAGCTATGTAACCGGAACTTCTTTTTTAGGCGTGCATCATCACTGTGGATTATCACTTTTTAATCCACACCCAGCAGCCAATCAGAATTGAGTATTCACCAGGACCATGGTATAATGGTCAACAACATACTGAATTATGCTGCCTTTAGAAATCGCAGTAGCAAAATGTTATTATAGTTTATCTCAATATAATAAAGCTTATTTAAAAAAAAATGATAACTCATAATGTAATTTCACTGCACAACTGAGTCATTCATTTTAACAAGATGGTTTCTCGTATTTTAGTTTGTGGATACATAATGGATACATTGTAAGAACTTTGAGCGTCTGGAAAAAGTGCAGACAAATCCAATCCATAATTATTATTATTATCTTTAGCTGTCTCGCTCTTTTACTTATTTTTTCAGCACTATTTTGGCATTGGCATGTTTTTTTTAACAGAACACTGTATTGATTGGCTGTTGATCCTGTCAATCACTCTCTTTTGTGCCGTGTCTCCTGTACAGAGACATGCAGTTTACCAGAATTACAAAGGTCTTTGATCACATCTTTGTTTTTATTCTATAATACTGGACTTATTTTTCTATGAAGGTTTAAACTTTGAGGGTTTCAGCGGGAGAAAAAAGAGAGAAAATGTTCATGTCTGTCTGAGAGAAGTGGATAAAGTGTGTAGTGAGGAGCTTACAACCATAAACATCTATAATCCTACTTCATGGATTTCACCTATCGCAGGTTTTTTATGGAACATATCCTGTGATAAACGAGGGGACACTGTATTACCATATATGGTTATAACACCTGGTTATGTCAATCAGAGATCACCAAAGGTAATGCTGCATTCACACTGAACGCCATCCGTTGGTCAGGGGGTTTTAATGTTAAAGATCCACTTTGATGAAAATTGTCCTTTTGTTGTTTTAACATGATCTTGTGGGATTTTTCTAATGATGGAGGACAATTAAAAAAATAACCCCTGAACACCATTTATGAGTATTTCTCTACTTAACCCTTGTGCTATCTTAGATGACCCCACCCTTACATTGACGTGTTCTCCCTAGGTGGATAAAGGTGGAAAGATTTCATGTAATCCATGGACACCAGTGAAGATCACAAATCATTGAAGAAAAAAGGTTCAACACACTGTCTAGTGGGTCTAGATGACCCAACTCCCAATGTTAAAGTGCCTAGGATAGCACAAGGGTTAAATAATTGTAAATCAGGAGCAGATGAAAAAAAATGTGGTTGGACAAAGGTTCAAGTTTTGCAATTGGCAGGCCACAAGCTCCTTACTTCTGTTCTGATGCATCCACTTGCAAACAAATGGATCCAGAACGTCTTAGTCTTCCTCATCTGAGCTGGAATCTGGATCCAAACTGTACGACTGGATAGCTCCAATATTGCTCACCATATTTGTTGCACCGCTATAATGTTGTCAGGGATTGTAAGCTTGTAGAGTGTAGACAAAGAAATGATGGGAGATGAGGGTGGGCTTACTTCACGTTCCCACCCACAATTTAAAGGTGAATTTCTGATGAACTCCTACTGCTCTGCAGAATTTATGTCCTAAAAAACAACACAGGTTTTTAGATTTTGGCTAATCGGCATAATCATAATGAAAATACCACTGGGAACACTTTTAGAATAGATCAAAAGATGCTTGGAGTGGGACTTTAAATCAATGTGTAGACTCGATCAGAGATCCTGGGGCCCGTTTTGAGCATTCGGCAGCAGCCTGTTTTATATCTGAAATTTGGTGAAGAAGACGCCATCCAACCAACCAACACATTGAATCAGTCAGTTCAAAAGGGACCCAAGCCCCAGAAGTTTGTTTTTCCAGGAAATGATTTTAATTGCAAAGCATAACCCTTGTGCTATCTTAGATGACCCCACCCTTACATTGACGTGTTCTCCCTACCATGACAAAGGTGGATACAGGTGGAAAGATTTCATGTAACCCATGGACACCAGTGAAGATCACAAATCACTAAAGAAAAAAGGTTCAGAGCACTGTTTAGTGGGTCTAGATGACCCAACTCCCAATGTTAAAGTGCCTAGGATAGCACAAGGGTTACATTACAACGGACTTGGGACTTTTTGGCACATAATCAGATAGCTTTTTCCTTGAAGACCATAGAATATATCAGATCTCTATTTTGAAAAATTGTGGACTTGGGCCCCTTTTGAACTAACCGTTTCAATTGGGGACTCAGCTTTGGCCATTCATGTTGATGATGACGTGATCAGTGGGTGGAGTCAAAATTCAAAATGGGGAGAAGCTGATTGTTCTCATCCTGAACTTTAAGATTTCTTCCTATATCTAAAAAATAATAAAAAGTTCCTCTAATTATATTCCTATTTTTATTTTTCCCCTCTTTGGACGAACGCAAGCCATCAAACTGGGCAACAGAGAGACAGATGTACCGTTCTCTTACAGCTTCTACATTTTTATTTGATGTATCTGTATGTTGTTAAGATCTCTCCAGGAGGATCACACCACATGGTTCTTCTGTCTTTTTTAACTTCCTGTCATCAAAGTTTGTCTGTTTTTCAGTTCATTTAATAACTTAAGTTTATTTTTCTTTTTTGTTAACAAGATATAAGACACTTGAACATGACATCAAACGAATTGAATCTTACAAAGAGAAGAAAACGAAAGAAAAAGAATGATAATAACTAAAAATAAATAGATAAAAAAGACAAGAAAATAAAAAAAGAAAATTGAACACGTCAGCCACCATTCCAGAAATGTAAACACGTTATACATTGGCCTGTGAGTTTTTATATACAGTCCATTTGTCCCATTTTTCCTTAAAATGTCTTTCTCTCAATCTTAAAGCAAAAGTCATCTTTTCCATAATATAAATCTCCTCCACTATTTCAGTCCAGTCTGTAATGGTTGGTGGTTCTGGCTTAAGCCATCTTCTGGTTATTGCTTTCCTTGCTGCAATCAGGAATATTTTCACCAAATACTGATCTTGAGAAATGACTGTTTCAGAAATGTTGCCCAGATGTAATACTATCTGCTTGAAGGGGATTGTGTAGCGCAAAGCGTTTGTTAAGAAATGATGAGTTTTTCAGTTCATTTAATGCTGAAAACAAAACTACTGTCAAAATCTACACATTCTTTCTTGAGGCTCCTGTTATCATTCTGGCTTATTTAAGTCATTCAACCCTGAAATTAAATCAATCTCATAAATGCAACATGAATTTTAGCTTGAATATTTAAGGAAACAGTTTGGATGTGAATGCAGCTTCACTGAAAATGTTAATAATGTATAAATTATACATTTAATTGCTTTAAGGAGTCGATTCTCTCTGAACTGTGCAGCTTTGAAGACCTCCTCCACTCAGCATCAATAATATCAACTTCACTTCAGCTTTTAATGTTTACAGTCCAGCAGCACATAAAGCAACGTTTAACACGTCTCTGTGTAGGTTTAGCATTTGGATGCAGATTTCACTGCAACAGTGTGTGATGTCACAGCCGCTCTTTGGTGCTTTTTAATCTCACAGATGTTGTGAGGAGGCAGGATGATGGCTAATTCACACTAACACTCTTCTTGCTTCTGATAAACTTTGGATTTGACACTTTTCCTTCAAACAAAATTACTTTTCATGTGAATCAAACACCTTCTAAAACACCAAAATAGTTTTTTTTCACTGAAGAATAAAGTGTTGGACCTCCAGGAAGTTGGAGGGAGGGCTTGTGATGCTGTAGTATCGCGAGAGCCGGCTAGAGGTGAGTTAACTTGGCGGCGCGTAAATTGTGAACAAAAATTTTGGTTTATCTCATTATACCGCCAGATTTAAATAATCCAGAAAGCTAACAAAATCTGAAAAAAGTTTGTCAAGCATTGGTCAGCCTGGAGGACTTGGAGGATCTGGAGAATTACATCGACGAGTGCTTCAATACCTGCGTCATGAGGAAATCCAACTCCGCCACTCCTTACACCAAACGCAACCGTTCCGAAGACTCTCCTGGGGCTGCCTCCTCTCCAGGCAGCAACATGAGTGATATCCTGGATTCAATCGATAAAAAGCTCTCCAGCCTTGATTGTCGTTTAAATCTGCTGGAGATCCTCCATAAGGAATTCCAAGGCCTGCGAGAGTCTCTGGAGTTCAGCCAGCAGCAGGTGCAGGAGCTCGCAGTTGAAAACCAGGCTCTCAGAGAGACCATGAAGATCCTGGGCAAGGACACCGCCCGTCTCTCCGAGGAGAACCGTTCCATCAAAGAAACCCTCCTGGATCTTCAGGCGAGGAGCATGAGGGACAATTTAGTGATCTCGGGCATTCCAGAAGAGGGAGGAGAAGACCCGGAAACCGCCGTGAAGTCCTTCATTGAGGCCTACCTGAAGCTCCCCAAGGAAGAAGTCCAGAAGATCTCCTTCCACAGGGTTCACCGGCTCGGAGGAAAGAGGCCAGATAACCAGCGTCCGCGTCCAATTGTGGCTGAATTTGAACACTATAAACAGAAGGAGCTGATAAAAAGCCGAGGCCGGGAGCTGAAAGGAACGCACTACAGCGTGAATGACCAGTTCCCGGTCGAGATCCTCCGCCGTCGGAAAATCCTCTTCCCGCTGAGGAGGAAGCATCTCTCTGCTGGACCCGGGCCGTGGTTTCCATGGATAGGCTTTTTGTGAACGGAAAGCTGTTCCGGGACCCCGAGGTAACACCCTGGCTGTGCTGAAGGCTTTCAGAGGCGCACTGACATCTGCGCTGCCCAGAAGAAACCCGCAAACTTATTTAATTGAATAGGAAATAATTGGATCATCAATAATCCACACCTCTCAGGAAAACTGTTTTTTTCTTCCCCTCTCACATTCATGTTTCTGTTGTTGTTTCGTTGTTTTTGTTTTTCCTCTCTCTTTTCTCTTGCCCCCCCCCCCTTCCCCTTTCCTCGTATGTGAATCAGGTAAAGGCAACGCAACCAAGGTGAGCTTTTTTTTATGCACGGAACGGGCGCGCGCGCATACTAGCGCGCACAAGGGCATGCACACGCAATCCTGCACACACACGTTGATAAATTGCAAACATCTCATTTAGGCTCACACAGGACGCACGCAACATGCAGCTCACAGCCAGGAAACGTTCAGCCACAACGCACAGCGCTTCTCGGTTCAGCAGACACGCACAACGGGCACGCGCACACGGACTATTTAGCCTTGCACTCTCCCAGTTAGAGCAGCTATGAACAGTCTTAACATCGTTAGCTGGAATGTGCGTGGACTTGGCTCTGGGCCAAAGAGATTGAAAGTTTTATCTCACCTGATTGATCTCAAAGCAGATATAGCTTTACTGCAGGAGACCCATTTATGTAAATCATCTCACCAACTCCTGTGCTGCTCACGATTTCCAGTCATGTACTCTTCTAGTTATAACTCCAAGCAAAGAGGAGTTGCTGTTTTGATTAATAAAAACGTTACATTTACTCATAAGGATACAGTTACTGACCCAGAAGGTAGATTTGTAATTATTAATATATCCATTCAGAATAAGGACTATTGCATAGCCAGTATCTATGGCCCGAATGTCGACGACTCTTCCTTCTTTCACAGATTCTTCACCTCACTTTCGGTTCACTCTGACTCCACAATCATTATAGGAGGAGACGTCAACCTTGTTTTGGACCCTGAACTTGACAGACTCAGCATAGCAGCAAACCAGCGTACATGGCAGTCTGCAAGTATTCTAAAACAGTACATGAGTGATTTGGGTCTCTGCGACGCGTGGCGCTCATGTCACCCAAGCACTAAGAGGTTCACCTTTTTCTCTCCAGTTCACCATTCACACTCCCGTTTAGACTATGTATTAATCAGTAAATATCTTTTAAAAGACATTAAAAGTTCAAACATTCATCCAATTATTATCAGTGATCATGCACCAGTTTCTGTAAATATTTCTAGGGAAATATCGACACCCTCAGGTACAACCTGGAGGTTTAATACGTCTCTGTTAAAAGACCAGGAATTTATTGAATTCTTTAAAAAAGAGTGGGCAACCTTCTTAGAATTCAACAATACTCCAGACATCTCACCGTGCATTCTTTGGGAAACATCAAAGGCAGTGATAAGAGGGAAAATCATTTCTTATTCAACGCATAAAAAACGCAAAGAGGAAGCAGATTTATTAGAATTAGAAAATAAAATCAAAACTCTGGAGACTGCTTATGCTGCTTCTGCACAGGAACACATTCTGGGCGACCTGAAAAATTTAAAACTGCAGTTAAATGACATCATCAATAAACGAACACAATTCCAAATACAAAGGCTATGACTTGAAAGATTTGAAAACTCTAATAAATCTGGCAAATTTCTGGCTAATCAGCTTAAAATTAAATTATATAATAGAGAAAAATCAACAATCACCTCTATTATGGACCAAACAGGAAATGTCACTCACGACCCAGTCAAAATTAATAAAGCATTTGAAAACTTTTATAAAAACTTGTACACACCACAGATCAATCCGTCAGAGCGAAGTATTGACTCATTTCTTAATAATGTAAACCTACCCAGGCTAAATGAGGATCAAATCACAAACTTAGACTCTCCGCTCTCGTTGTCTGAACTTCATGAAGCTCTGTTACTTATGCCCAATGGTAAAGCACCAGGGCCTGACGGCTTTCCTGCTGAGTTTTATAAAGAATTCTGGGAACAACTGGCACCAAAATTTTATAAAACGGTCATATCTATCAATGAAAGTCAATCACTACCACCTAACATGAACTCAGCCAACATAATTCTTCTTCTAAAACCAGACAAAGATCCCAATAGTCCTTCAAGCTATCGCCCCATTTCTCTAATCAATGCTGATGTAAAAATTATCTGCAAAGCACTAGCACAGAGAATAGAAAAAATCACTCCTCACATAATTGATTTAGACCAAACTGGATTCATCAAAGGCAGACACTCGGATGACAATGTCCATAGACTAGTATATATAATAGACTTTGCCACCATTAAAAAGCAAGAAATGACCATACTATCGCTGGATGCTGAAAAAGCTTTTGACAGAGTAAACTGGAAGTTCCTTATTGCTGCCCTCCATAAATTTGGTTTTGGAGAATCATTCATCAATTGGATCAAAATATTATATCACAAACCCAATGCATCAGTTAGAACTAATAAACAGACTTCCAACAGGTTTTTTCTTGGAAGAGGAACCAGACAGGGTTGCCCACTCTCTCCTTCTCTTTTTGCTATATTTATTGAGCCTCTAGCTGCAGCAATAAGACAGAATGAGAGCAGTATAGGAATAAAAACCAAACACAGCCATCATAAAATTAGTCTCTATGCAGATGACATATTACTGTTTTTAAGTAATTTACATTCTGTAAATGAAACGGCAATAATCATTAATGAATTCTCCTCCATATCAGACTATTCCATTAATTGGAATAAGTCTGTTTTATTACCACTGAACAGTAATGCAGAGCAAAGACTCACAATACCAGTTAAATCAGGAAATATCAAATATCTAGGTATCAATTTTCCCCCCAAACTATCAGAACTGGTGCAGCTAAACCACACCCCATTACTGGAAGACATACAGGACGATCTAACAAGCTGGACCAACCTGCCTCTGTCCCTTATGGGCAAGGTAGCCACGGTAAAAATGAAAATCTTACCCAAAGTTAATTATCTATTCTCAATGATTCCCACACAACCGCCATTAAAATGGTTCAAAACATTAGACTCATCCATATCAAGCTTTTTATGGAACAATAAACCTGCAAGAATTAGTCTAAAAACTTTAAAATCTGCAAAAAACTGTGGAGGCTTATAATTACCTAACTTCCACAAATACTTTCTTGCAAATAGATTACAATACATCTTAAAATGGTTAAAAAAATAATCCAGAAACCAACTCATGGTTAGACTTGGAACAGGCGTTATGTGGAAAGATCAACCTGTCAGATCTTCCATTTATTAGCCAAACAGTTAAAAAAAACAGGATTGTTTCAAAAGTATTAATATAAATGCCACTTTAACAGCCTGGTGGGAATTTCTTAAAATATCAAAATCATCAATTCATCCGTGCAAAATGACACCCATCTGGAACAACCCAGACATCCTTATAAACAAAAAAATGATCCACTTCCCAGCTTGGCAAGCAGGGGGCATAAAACAACTAGAGCACATAATTATTGATAGAAGATTCATAACTCCCCAGGAACTTCAAGACAAACATCGAATAAATAACTTCTTGGAATATCAGCAACTTAAATCAATTATCACTAAAAAGTTTAAATACAGAGACAATGATTTAAAACCACCAGATGTAGTTACCACTCTGATTAATTTCTCAATGAATAAAACTCTCTCCAAAATATACATACTTTTATGTAATTTAGATTATAATATTTCACTTCC